>NC_052048.2:144857166-146057166 GCF_903992535.2 Arvicola amphibius
AGAGAAGTGAGTAGGAAGCCAGCCTAGGACTCCGTGAGCTTTCATTGCATTCTTTCATTATTTTTGCTCGTTTTTTGCCACTGATGATCCATAAATTGTTGGAAATGAGCGATTAAGGAAGTGCTGCTTAGTGTTAGTGGCAAATGCGCATACTCAGCCTGGTTCTGCAGGGTGAGAGGAAATCATAGACAAGAGGAAGGCTCCTGCTGGGAACCTTGCAAGGAAATTTGACTTGGGCATGTTTTGATCTTGGCGTTTATTACAGAAAATGAAGTCATATCTCACTAACTGTTGCTATGTGTTAATTTGATTCTCCCAACACCTGCAAGAAAAAGATGTAGTCATGTATTAATCAGAACTCTTTGCCTTCCCCCACTAGGGAGCACTGGTTTCTTCCCAGAAATAGTAAGGACAGGATCGGCTGTTTTCAAAACCGAGGAGCACTGTTCTGTGAAAGGTGGCAGTGCCGGCTCTTGAGCTTTCCATATCTGAAGGTGCACGCAGGAACTCCGAGGAAGAGATGAAGAGATTGTGAAGAAAATAATAAGGCATTTAATTATAACAATTGTTCAAATTTATAAAGACTTTGACTTAAAATTCCTTTAGCTCCTAACATTTGTGCTGCCACTGTTCTCTGCACCCTTGCTTGTGTGAAGGAGCTGATTACATCTTTAGTTACACTGTCTGGCTTTGTTGACGACATTGTTTTCTTAACACCACTCAGCTCTCAGGCATTATAGTGCTTTGATTTGATCTGATAACTATTACTTTAATTTTTTTCTGCATCTATAAAAAATAAGGGATTTCTATATTTAAGGGTAGATTCTCTTTATTTGAATAAAAGTGGGTTTCCCGACTCAAGTCCGGACTCTCCTTATCTACTATGCCTCAGACGTATTTCTCAGTCTTTCTGTGAAGCTTGCTGCTTTCATCTGTGTTCGTAACATACCCAAGATGTTCTGGGAGCACAGTTATATATTCATTGCTCACATGTGTCTAGTATGTGGAGTTGCTAGTGAGACATCAGGGTTGTGTATTGTATATGGGGTTACTTTTTACATCACAGTACAATATGAAGGTGCATTGTGTTGAGTCAGAGAGGCACACACCTGTAATTCCAGCACTTGGGCAGCTAACACAGGATTACAAGTACTAGCTTAGCTTGGCATAAAAGGTATGAGGCCAGGTTTTAAAAAAAGTTACATTGTATTGTCATGGGGCACTTTTATTTATCTGTCTCTTGAGTTATGTGTTTTACTTAGAAAAGTGCAGGTTGTGCTGCTTTCATAGGGAACCAAACCTTAAACTTTATTTTATAGGATGATTAAATTAACTAATGCCTCAGAATGTCTCATAGTTCAGCCCTCTGTTAAATGAAGAGAAGAGCACTGTTAGGGAAGAAATAAAAAGCTACCAGCTTCACATTTGAAAGTAATATGCTTTTAATTACCACAGTCCCAATCTTTATATTCAGAAAACAATTTTATAGAAATAATAATTCCTAATTAGAAGTTTCCCCCCATTTTTTGGGGGGGCGGAATAAAAAACTCTTTACTTTTGCTTTAAAATGAATTTTATTTGAGAGTGAGTTAGATGTCAGATTTAATGCGGCTGGAGACTCCTTAGTTACAGGACCCCAGGTCTCCCAGATAGTGCTCATCATGCACCACGCAGCTTAAGTTGTACATCTTGTGTCTATTTGGCATTTAAGCTCATATTTACTTGCCTATAAAATTATTTTCAGTGTGTTGCTCTGGTAATAATTTGCAAAGTCTATGAAATGTTTGGCAGTGTCTCTCTGAATCTACACAGCTGAAATTGGCTGGCTGAAACGTGGTGCAGCGTATTAACTAACAGCCCGTTGATGGAGTTTGTAGACCGGGGATAGAAGTGTCAATGAGACTGCCAGCTTAGTTTAAGTGGTGTTTCAAGTTGTGGTGAACTGCTCTAGTCACTGGCAGTGATAGTATCAGACAGACTGCTGTGCACGCCTTCAATTAAAGAGAAGAAAAATTCTAGTCTTAGGGAGATATGGGGAAGATGAATTTTATGCAGCAGACATGTAAATTCCACATGTAAATGCATCTTTTTAGTGGGTGAAATGATATCACTAGGCAAAAACTGAAAAAAGGGGGTAAATTTATGATCTAAACATTAAAATAATATATTAAAGTGATCACTTTTGCGAAAACAGTTCCCATTTTTTTTCTTGGAATACAGTGAAAGAAGAAATTTCAAATTATTTTGTAACAGTAGGTTTAAATATTTATACTTTTTAAATTCTAAATGGGATTAGCTGCTAATGTTTTCATTATATAATAATGAGTCTTAAATTCTATAAGCAGCTGATTTGATCATAGATTTATGAAAGTCTTACATTTAAAAAGGAATTATTCAGTTTTATGTTTATGAGTGTTTTACTTGCATGTTTGTTTGTGTATGTACCACATGTGTGCCCAGTGCCCAAAGAAGCCAGAAGAAGGTGCCATATGCCCTGGAACTGATGTTAGGAATGATTGTGACTAACCATGTGGGTGCTGGGAACCAAATCAGGGTCCTCTGCAAGAGCTGCAATTGCTTTCAATAGTTGAGAATCTCTCCAGACCCTAAGGCTTACATTTTTTTTTTTTTTTTTCGAGACAGGGTTTCTCTGTAACTTTTTGGAGCCTGTCCTGGAACTAGCTCTTGTAGACCAGGCTGGTCTCAAACTCACAGAGATCCGCCTCCCTTGCCTCCCGAGTGCTGGGATTAAAGGCGTGCGCCACTGCTGCCCGGCTAAGGCTTACATTTTTAAAACTTCTTTGAGGTATCAGAATTATTGTGGTGTAGGAGGGTCTTCTGTCTATGTGTTACTTTCATTGGTTAAATAAAGAGACTGCCTTGGCTTTTTGATAGGGCAGAAAATTAGGTGGATGAAGTAGACAGAACAGAATTCTGGGAGGAAGAAAGCAGAGGCAGGGAGAGCCACCATGGAGCCAGCCGCCAGGTCAGACTACTGAATCTTTCCCGGTAAGCCACGACCACGTGGTGACATACAGATTATTAGAAATGGGTTGAATCAAGATGTGTGAATTGGCCAATAAGAAATTAGAGCTAATGGCCAGGCAGTAATTTAATTAATACAATTTCCATGTGGTTATTTCGGGTATAAGCTAGCCGGGCAGCTGGGACACAGCCTGCTGCTGCTCCTCAATACAACATTATTGGCTGAATAATTTTTATTCTTTTTAAAACAAATGTGATTTATGTCATGTTTTTTAGTATAAGGTTTTATTTATTTGGTTAGTTTTGGATGGGGTCACAGGGTCTCTCTATGAAGTCCTGGCTGTCCTAGAACTTGCTCTGTAGATCAGGTTGGTCTCAAACTCACAGAGATCTGCCTGCCTCTACCTCCTATGTGTTGGGATTAATGCATGTGCCACCACACCTGACATAGTTTGTTTGTTTATTCTGTGTTAGGAAAAAAATTGATGAAAGACTGCTTTATTCTGTTGTGGTAAGAATGTATTGCATTGGATGACTTATGATGTCTTGACTGCAGAGAGGAGTTTTCTTTCTTCCACTCGCTTGGTTCACCTTCCCAGGAATCCAGCTACCATATGTTTTTTTCTGATCGTCTCTCTTCCCATACAAAATGTCTTCTAGTTTTGTTTTCTTTTTTCTCTTTTGTTTTTTTTTCAAGACAGGGTTTCTTTGTAGCTTTGGATCATTGTCCTGGAGCCCACTCTGTAGACCAGGCTGGCCTCGAACTCACAGAGATGCACCACCTGCCTCTGCCACTGCCTCTGCTACTGCTGGCTAGTTTTGTTTTCTTAAAGATACAATTGCTTATATAACTAGCTCCCATGAAATTTTTGATGGCCTCTAATAGCTAACAAACTTGTCAACTTATATGAATTACATACAGAATACTCTGAAAGTTTTACTCCATTTGTTAAAATTTTTATTAGATATATTTATATTTTAGTGTGTGTGTGTGTGTGTGTGTGTGTATTCTTGGTGCCCACAGAAGACAGAAGAGGATATTGGATCCTTTTGAACTAGAGTTACAGGAGATTGTGAGCTGCTGTATAGAAGCCAGGAACCAAACCCAGGTCCTTGGCAAGGGCAGCAAGTGCTTTTAGCTGCTGAGACATCTTCCCAGCCCTCCATCTGTCTTTTAAGCCACTGTTTCCATTAGGCATACCTGCTCATCCTCTGCTGTTCTCATTGAACTTGTCCCTGCCGGGAATCTGCTTATTGTTTTCTTTTCCCAGGTTGGAATCTAAGTGCATATGCTGTTGTTTTTGTCTGTAAATTGTCCCTCTCTGCCTTACCTTCCAACATCCTGTTCTTGACTGATTCCTCCAGGTTTTCCTAATGTTCTGTAGTGACTTTCTGTACTTGTAACTGTCAGGTTCTCCCACAGTAGGGTTGTACTGTGATTGTTTGCTGATGTGCTTTTGACAGAAATACTTGGGACACTGGACAGAGTCCTTGTGCAGGAAAACGAGGCATGAAAGCTGAGTATTCTTGTTCCCTGAATTTATGAGCAGACCCAGGAATGTGCCATAATCCCTATGTGTGGAGTGTCTTTCATGATTGGTTAAAGGAGGTTAACTAGCTGATGCCGTAATTAAATATGACTGAGTAAAAAAATGTAATTCTGTAACAAGCATTGTGTATTATTAAGTGTGTAGTTCTCAAGAAAGCAAAAAACCAAAACCAAACCAAACAAAAAACAAACTCTTGGTTTGGAGAAAAAAAAAAGGAAGACCAAAACCCTGAGAGTAAATGAGCATGTGATCACACTCCTCCTGGTCAGGGGAAGGAGCTGGTGGTGACTGTCAGCTCTGATGTGAGTCCACTGCGAGTGGAGGACAGGGCAGTATGCCTCCTCATGAGAAGTTCTCAGCCACTGACAAAAGGATATATCTCCTGAGACTTTGTTCATCCACCTTTATCTCCCAGAATTTGGGGTTCAGTATTATATCTGTTATTAGAAAATCCTAAGTCAAGAAACTAGCATAAAAATTACTGAAAAATATTAAAATCACTAATCCCTTATTCTAATACATATTAACTGAACATAACATATTAACTGAATATAAGATATTAACTGAACATATAATACTTTTAAATGTGTGTTGGTCAACAGTGGTTTATATAATACACATTTAAAGCAGGTTTTAGCAAGTTTATTTGATATAATTTAAAATTCATACTATACAATGTGTTTAACTTGGTCCTGCTTATGACATGTGTTGTCTACTGTCCCTTAAATTAATTGTGTGAGAAAATTCAGGACTTGACAGTAAGCAACACATAATCAACCCAAACAGAGTATTTTCTGTATCTTTATTCTTAGCTTCTTTTTTGGTAATTTGATAGTTGATTTAGCTCTTAAAGTGCTACCATCCTTTCAAAGCAGGTGTGTATTCTATTTCAGTTACTCACTTTTCCCATGAATTTTTGTAAGGATCTAATATTTATATTTATTTTAGATAATTTTGTAGAGTGATTTAAAAAGGCAAGTTAAAAATTTTATCTATATTTCTAAGTAGTTTATTCTAGAAAAATTTACATACATATTATTTCTCAATGTTAAATTCTTATTCATGGTTAGATGTCATATTTTGGGACTTTTGGATCATGAGCTTTACACAGCAATATCAATCCTATCCATTATTTTTTAATATTTATTTATTTATTATGTATACAATATTCTGTCTGTGTCTGTAGACCAGAAGAGGGCAGCAGACCTCATTACAGATAGTTGTGAGCCACCATGTGGTTGCTGGGAATTGAACTCATGACCTTTGGAAGAGCAGGCAATGCTTGTAACCACTGAGCCATCTCTCTCCATCCCTATCCATTATTTCTTAATATTAAATTCTTGTTCATGGTTAGACATATTTTAGGACTGTTGGATCAAGAGCATCAGGAATCCTCACTAACACTTTTTTTTTTAGTTTTAGTCTGTGGTTTCCTGGCATTTCTCCACAATTTTGTTCTCTACTTTTTGTCTTTTAGGGGCTCTCCAGGCTGTTGGTAGCACATTTGTTTCATAGTGAGATGCGGTTCATACTTTGGACTGCTCACCAGATGCTGTGGACAGGGCTGAGAAAGACAGACTGATGGGTTGTATGCCGCGTGTTTCTTCCCTTTCAGTGTGTGTGTCTTGTCATCCTGAACCTGCATTTCTGATTCCTTTTTAGTTCTTGCTCGGAATGCTGTTGTCATTTATCTAGGACATGGCAGACATATAATTCTTTGCTAACTTTTGTGTCTGTCCTTATTTCTGGCTCAGAAAAGATTCATGTTCCCTATTTGAAACTGCTCAGATTTCTTCTCCAAAGATGGACACAGGGATTTTCCTCCTCTTTATTTTTTTTTTGTTTCCTGCTTTAGCCTCTCATGACCTTACTACCTACTTTAAGAAAGGCAATTTTAAATCCACTCAAGGGATTCACACTGTAGTACAAGTTCTTCCTGAGTACACATGGGCTTCAAAGTCTTCATGTTTACCTCCCCAGGGTTTGGCTTGCTTGGACACTCACAGGGCTAATTGTGGCTAATTATCTTGTGCATGTTGACAACTGTTTGTTTTCATTAATATTTTATACTTTTAGACAAAATCTTACTATATAGCCTTGACATTTCTCAAATTCACAATTCTGCTTCAGCCTTCCAAGCTCTAGAATTATAGGCTTGAGCCACCATACCTGAGAATATTTAGTATAAATATCTTATTGAAAGCCAACTAACACTAAATTGTGTTTCATGCCATTTATTGTATTTGTGTTACTGTACATTGGTAATTAGTGTGAGAATATATTATTTACCTTCCCCACTGTGGTAGTTTGAATAAGAATGGTCTCCATGGTCAAGATCATGATTGGGAAACCCACAAAGACAGCTGACCCAAGCTTGTGGGAGCTCACAAACTCTAGAGTGATGGCTAGGAGTCTGCATGAGACTGACCTAGGCCCTCTGCATGTGGAAGACAGTTTTGTAGCTTGGTCTGTTTTGGGACCCCTAGCAGTGGGACCATGATCTGTCTCTGGTGCATGAACTGGCTTTTTGGAACCTATTCCCTATGATGGGATGCCTTGCTTGGCTTTAATACAGGGTAGAAGGAGCTTGGTCCTGCTTCAAACTGATATGCCATGCTTTGTTTACTCCTATGGGAGGTCTTACCCTTTCTGAGGAGTGGATGGGGGTGGTAGAAAGGAGGTGGTGGGAAGGCAATGGGGAGAGAGGAAGGAGGAGAAACTGGCTGGTATATAAAATAAATAAAAAAATTAATGAGAAAAAGAATGATTCCCCATAGAATCATATATTTGAATGCTATGTCATCAGGGAGTGGCACTACTTGAGAAGGATTAGGAGGTGTGGCCTTGTTGGAGAAAGTGTGATACTGGAGATGGGCTTTGAGGTTTCAAAAGCCCAAGCCAGACCCAGTGTTGTTCTCTTTCTGCTCTGAGTCTCCATAAATAGAACTCTCAGTTAGTCCTTAGCACCATGTGGACCTGTATGCTGCCATGCTCCCTGTCATGATGATAATGGATTAAATCTCTGAATCTTTTTTCTTTTTTTTTTATTAAAAATTTCTATTTCCTTCCCTCCTCCCACTTCCTTCCCCTCCCCTCTATCACACCCCCACTCCTTCCTTCTTCAGGCCAAAGAGCAGTCAGGGTTCCCTACACTTTGGGAAGTCCAAGGTCCTCCCAACTCCCCCCAGGTCCAGGAAGGTGAGCATCCAAACTGACAAGGCTCCCACAGAGCCCGTCCATGCAGTAGAATCAAAGCTCAGCGCCATTGTCCTTGGCTTCTCAGTCAGCCTCCACCATCAGCCACATTCAAAGAGTCCGGTTTGATCACATTCTCCATCAGTCCCATTCCAACTGGCCTTGGTGATCTCCCATTAGATCTGTCCCACCGTCTCAGTGGGTGAACACACCCCTCGCGGTCCTGACTTCCTTGCTCATGTTCTCCCTCCTTCTGTTCCTCATTAGGATCTTGGGAGCTCAGTCTAGTGCTCCAATGTGGGTCTCTGTCTCTATCTCCATCCATCACCAGATGAAGGTTCTATGAGGATGTTTGCAGAAAGATTTCTTTTACTTTATTCCTTCTATTTATTTATTTATTTATTTATTTATTTATTTATTTATTTACTATTAATTTTACATTTCAATTACAGTTCTCCCTCCCCCTCTTCCTATTCCCCCATTGCCTTTTCCCATCTCACCCATCCACTCCTATCAAGGGTAAGGCCTCCCACGGGGAGTCAACAAAGCCTGGCACATTAAGTTTAGGCAGGACCAAGCCCCTCCTCACTTGCAGAAAGTCTTAACTGAAGAGGGAAGACATACCTTGAATGTGGATAGTATGTCTCATGGAATGTCTCATCTCTGTTAGCTTCCTGACTTCAGACATAATGTGACAGCTTTACATGCTCCTGCTGCCTTACCTTCCCAATCTGATTGCTGTATGATTTTGAACTATGAGCCAAAATAAACCTTTTCTCCTTCAAAGTGCTTCTTGTCAGGTGTTTGGTCACGGCAATAAAAAATAGCTCATATAGTCAGCTCACAACAGAGATACCTGTAGGTCTGTGTTTATTGTGCCAGTGGTCATATTGTTGGCTAATGGAATCAGCCCAGGTATCTGTCAGTGGATGACTGAACACACACAGACACACCTACACACATGCACACACATTGAGTTTTATTCAGTCCCGAAGAATGAAATGGTGTTTGCATGAAATGGATGAGAATCATTACATTGAAGTCAGGCAGAGTGAAGACAAATACACATTTTCCTCTAATATGAAGACCCTAGATTCAATCAATCAATCAATCAATCAATCAATCAATCAATCAATCTTTCTCTCATATAATCCCTCCTTCCTCTCTATGACTGGACTCGGCCCAGTGCTTAGCTGTTGGTCTCTGCATCTGCTTTCATCATGTACTAGAGTGAGTATGTACCGTGTTTGTCTTTCTGGGTCTGGGGTACCACACTTAGTTTGTTTTTTTTCTAGTTGCATCTGTTTGCCTTCAAATTTCAAGATGTCATTTTTTTTTTTTTGCTGCTGAATAATACTCCATTGTATAAATGTATCACATTTTCTTTACCCATTCTTCAGGTTAGGGGCATCTAGGTTGTTTCTCGGTTCCGGCTATTACAAATAATGATGCTATGAACATAGTTGAGCACATGTCCTTGTGGTATGAAATGAATGTGCATCCTTTGGGTATATGCCCAAGAGCTATCGCTGGGTCTTGAGATAGATTGATTCTCAATTTTCTGAGACTGTTATACCGATTTCCAAAGAGGCTGTATAAGTTTTTACTCCCACCAGCAGTGGAGGAGTGTTCCTCTTACCCCACATCCTCTTCTAAGCTGTCATCAGTGTTTTTGATCTTGGCATTTCTGACTGGTAAAAGATGGAGTCTCAAAGTTGTTTTGTTTTACAGTTTTCCTGATGGCTAAGGATGTTGAGCAATTCCTTAAATATTTTTCAGCCATTTGAGTTTCTTCTGTTGAGAATTTTCTGTTTAGATCTGTACCCCATTTTTAAATTGGATTATTTGGTATTTTGATGCCTAGTTTTTTGAGTTCATTATGTATTTTAGAGATCAGCCGTTTTTCAGATGTGGGGTTGGTGAAGATCTTTTCCCATTCTGTAGGCTGCCGTTTTGTCTCATTGACTGTGTCCTTTGCCTTATAGAAGCTTCTCAGTTTCAGGAGGTTCCATTTATTAATTGTTGCTCTCAGTGTCTGTGCTGTTGGTGTTATATTTAGGAAGTTATCTCCTGTGCCAATGCATTCAAGGCTATTTCCCTTTTTCTCTTCTGTCAGGTTCAGTGTAACTGGATTTATATTGAGGTCTTTGATCTACTTGGACTTAAGTTTTGTGCATGGTGATAGCTGCAGATCTATTTACTTTCTTCTACATGTTGGCAATCAGTTATGCCATGTGCTGGCTAGTTTCGTGTCACCTTGACACATGTTAAAGCAGCAGTTCTCAACCTGTGGGTTGTGACCCTTTGGGAGTCGAACTTTCATAGGTTGCCTGAGATCATGAGAAAACACAAATATTTACATTACAATTCATAACAGTAGCAAAATTATAGTTATGAAGTAACAGCAAAAATAATTTTATGGTTGGGAGTCACCATAACATTAGGAACTATATTAAAGGGTTCAACACCATTAGAAAGGTTGAGGACCACTGTGTTAGAGTTCTCAAACTCTAACACTGTGTTAGGTTCCAAAAGGAGGGAACCTCATTTAGAAAATGCCTCCATAAGATCTGTCTATAGGGCATTTTCTTTTTATTTATTTATTTATTTATTTATTTTTAGATTTCCATCTCTTTCCCTCCTCCTCCCCCTTCCCTCCCCTCCCTTCCACCCATACCCCCTCTCCACCCCTCTCCAAGACAAAGAGCCATCAGGGTTCCCTTCCCTATGTTAAGTCCAAGGTCCTCCCAGCTCCCCCTAAGTCCAGGAAGGTGAGCAACCAAACTGACAAGGCTCACAGTGAGCCTGTCCATGCTGTAGAGTTCATGTTCATTGCCGTTGTCCTTGGTTTCTCAGTCCTCCTCCACCGTCAGCCACATTCAGAGAGTCCGGTTTGGTCCCCTGTTCCATCAGTCCCATTCCAACTGGACTTGGTGGTCTCCCGTTAGATCTGTCCCACCGTCTCAATGGGTAAACGCACTCCTCACGGTCCTGACTTCCTTGCTCATGATCTCCCTCCTTTTGCTCCTCATCGGGACCTTGGGAGCTCAGTCCAGTGCTCCTATGTGGGGCTCTGTCATTTTCTCCATCCAATGCCAGGTGAAGGTTCTATGGTGATATGCAAGATATTCATGAGTATGGCAATAGGATCTGTACATTTCTGGCACCCTCTCCTCAGCTGCCCAAGGACCTAGCTGGGGGCATCTTCCTGGACACCTGGGAACTCCTCTAGAGTCAAGTCTCTGCCAACCCTAGAATGGCTCCCTTAAGTAAGATATATAATTCCTTGTTCCCATATCCACCCTTCCTATAACCCAACCATCCTATTCCCCCAAGCTCTTCCCATCCTCCACTTCACACTTTTCTCTCCCCATTCCCCCCTCCCCCCATCCCACCCCACCCGCATGTTCCCATTTTTTGTCCGGCAATCTTGTCTACTTCCAGTATCCAGAAGGATAACTATATGTTTTTCTTTGGGTTCACCTTCTTATATAGCTTCTCTAGGATTTTTTTTTTTTTTACGAATTATAGGCTCGATGTCCTTTATTTATGGCTAGAACCCAATTATGAGTGAGTACATCCCATGTTCATCTTTTTGGGCCTGGGTTACCTCACTCAGGATGGTGTTTTCTATTTCCCTCCATTTGCATGCAAAATTCAAGATGTCATTGTTTTTTACCACCAAGTAGTACTCTAATATGTATATATTCCACACTTTCTTCATCCATTCTTCCACTGAAGGGCATCTAGGTTGTTTCCAGGTTCTGGCTATTACAAATAATGCTGCTATAAACATAGTTGAACAGATGCTTTTGTAATATGATTGGGCATCTCTTGGGTAAATTCCCAAGAGTGGGATTGCTGGGTCCTGGGTTAGGTTGATCCCAAATTTCCTGAGAAACCTCCACACTGCTTTCCAAAGCGGTTGCACAAGTTTGCATTCCCACCAGCAATGGATGAGTGTACCCCTTACTCCACATCCTCTCCAGCAAAGGCTATCATTGGTGTTTTTGATTTTAGCCATTCTGACAGGTGTAAGATGGTATCTCAGCGTTGTTTTGATTTGCATTTCCCTGATTATAGGGCATTTTCTTAATCAGCAATTGATGAGGGAGGGACCACTCTCTTGTGGGTGGTGGCATCCCTGGATGGTGGTCCTGGGTTCTATATGAAGGGCTGAGCAAGCCATGCTTGTCAAATCAGTAAGCAGCACCCTTCCATGGCCACTTCATCAATTCCTGCCTTCAGGTCTGGTCCTGTTTGTGTTCCTGTCCTGACTTCCTTCAATGATGGACTATGGTGTGGTGTGGAAGTGTAAGCCAAATAAACCCTTTCCTCCTCAACTTGTTTTGGTCATGGTGTTTTGTTACAGAAATAGTAACCCTAACTAGAACACTAACACTAAGAGGTATCAGTTGGTTACTCAGAGTTAGTAGACAAAGAGGAGATTGTAGGGAGACTTAATATTTTATTTAGCATTTGAAATATTCTGTGAAATAAAGGCCTAATGAGGATGTCTAGTCCTTGGTACTCTATTGATGGAAGTCCTCCTACTTTATGATTATTATTATTATTATTTTTTTCGAGACAGGGTTTCCCTGTAGTTTCTAGAGCCTGTCCTGGAGCTAGCTCTTGTAGACCAGGCTGGCCTCGAACTCAGAGATCCGCCTGCCTCTGCCTCCCGAGTGCTGGGATTAAAGGCGTGCACCACCACCGCCCGGCCTTTATGATTATTTTTTTAAAATTCTGTCTTGGGGTTTCTCTAGATAATTCTCATTGGAGAACATTTCTCTAGGACCCAGTGAGTTTTATTGGAATATACTGTAGGCCTTCATATTGTTTGTGGTTTTGTGATGTGCATGCAGCCTGTGCTGCTGTGAGTTCTTGAAGTGCAGTGGTTCTGTCGTGTCCAGAAGACACTTTTGCTCAGGTCCTCCACTACCTCTGGCTCTTATAATCCTCTGCCTCCTCTTCCATGATGGTCCTTGAGCCTTGTGGTCAAGGGGAGGACAGTGGTAGAATTGTCCTATTTGTTGCTGGGTGCTCTACAGATACTTCTTTTCTGAATTTGACCAGTCATGAGTTTCTGTGCTAGCTACTGTACAAAGAAACAGACCTGTGAGGTCTGAGAGTTTCATTAATCTGTGAGTATAGAGCTATGAATTTAGACAGCAGTTTGATACTATATCCACTTGTCAAAATAATATAATAGATTCACGTCTGGGGTCTGTGAGCTCCCCAACCATGGGTTGTTGGTGGTATTTGAAGTATTAGACATGTGTTTCCTCCTGTGGAGGGGGCTTTAAATCCAATCAGAAAACAGTTGGTTATCCCCATAACACCCACGCCACTGTTGTACTAATGGGCTTATCTTGCCATGCGAATTTTTATTATTGTTCACAGAGTTCACAGCAAGGTAAGACTGTTGTTGACTTTTGCCTCCTAGCAGCCATCATCGCACCTTCTGTGAAAGCTAGCCAGCAGGGAGGAAGCTGTAGTTAGTATCAACTTGATTTCTCCATCATGTAACTAGTGTGTGTGGTGCTTTCAGTAATACGAGCTTATCATCAAGTTTTGGGGGACAATCAAGAGCAGTGACAATAACCTGCCTGGCTACTGACCAATCAGCATTTTATTAAACCAATAAAAGTGACAAATCTTTATAGGCTACAAGACCATCGTCCCACAGCACTGTAATAGATAAATAATTAAAAATTAAAAACAATTTTTTTTTGGTTTTTTGAGACAGGGTTTCTCTGTGGCTTTGGAGCCTGTCCTGGAGCTAGCTCTTGTAGACCAGGCTGGTCTTGAACTCACAGAGATCCGCCTGCCTCTGCCTCCCGAGTGCTGGGATTAAAGGCATGCGCCACCACCGCCCGGCCTAACAATTTTGTTTTTTGTGGAAAAAAATTACACAATATATTTTGATGTTTTTCCCTTTCACCATTTTTTTCCGGATCTTTTCCACCTCTTTACCTACTCAACTTTATGTTCTCTCTGTCCTTCAAACAAAGCAGAGAACAAACAATAGCAGCAACAATAAGTATCTCCACAAGAAACAAAAGAAAAAACAAAAACCAAGAAACAAAAACAAAATGAAATTCAAAACAAAAAAGCAAAATAAAAATAAGAAAAAAATTCTCAAACAAAGCAAAATGAGACTAAAAGTTCATTAAAATACAATTGATTCTGTTTTGTGTTAGCCAACTATTCCTGAGCACAGGGCCTTCCCTGAAGTGTAATTGATATTTTCATTGAGACTTCATTGGAAAAAACCAATTTTCCCTTTGCCAGAGGGTATCAATTCCATGTAGTTTCTTGGTTATGGGTGGGGCCAAAGTTAAAATCAGTTTTTATACAGAATCTTACTTTGTAACCCGGACTGGTTGTGAACTTGCCATGTATCCTAGACTGGCCTTGAACTGTGTTTTTTTTAGGGTATCTAAACCTTCCTGCTTCAGGCTTCTGAGCCCTGGGATTGCAGGCTTGGGCAGCTTTGCTCACCTTGTCTTTCGATTTCTCCTTTCTTGAAATAGCTGCTTGTTACTAGACCTAATGTGTTAAGATATGAGCCTGGTTTCTTTTGGTTCAGTGGCCTTCCTTGCCATACACACGTTAGATGAGCTGGCACATTTGAGCAAGTGTTTAAAGCCTGCACAGGACCATGATACCGTTGAAGGATAGGTAGGAAAAAGCTACTTTAGCCTGCTATCAGCACACTGGGCTGGGGCGATTCTTCTCTGTGCCATGATTCAGAACTGTAGAGATGTGATGCCAGTGTTCTTGTTCCTGTCCTGCAGCTCAGGTATTAGCAAAGATCAGCCAAAATGAAATGTGTCTGAGTCTTTGTAATTTAAACCTTTAAACCATTCTCAGTATGAAATGGAGGGATACTAGATTCCTGAGAAAGCAGGTGCACTTATAAGTTTGTTGTTAGAAGTTAGAGATATAAAGCAGGGATGTAAATCTTTGAACTAATTTACAGAAACAATCATTTGGTGACTTTCTAGGAGTAATAAAGTTTCAACTTAGCTTTGTCTAGCAGTTTCCAAGTTTACAAGTGGTCTTTTGGTCCAACTTTTTAAGGTCAGAATCTGTTTGTTTATTTTAAAAATGTGCATGATGATTCTTTATTATAGTCAAGCCTCATAAACTAGTTGATCTCCCATTGTATATGAAAAATGTTGCTGTTCATCAAGCAGTTCTCCAGCTGGTCACTAGAGGACTCCAGAGGCTGCAGGATGTTGCTGGGGCCAGTGTCTCCAGTGTGTCAGACAGTCTGTCATTCCTTGATTAGAACCACAGATGGAAATTCGCAAATGTCCTTTCTTATGGGAAGTGCTAGGAAAGTAATAGTTAAAAATGTTTCTTCAAAATGCTGGTATGATTGATTTTTTGTGCTCTATTCCAAGTTTATTATTTTTTAAAATATAATTTTGAAAAGTCACTCTAAACATAAACCTTAAACAGTACTTTCTCTAATAAATATATTTATATAAAAAACGTAATATAAATTTATTAAATATAAATATACATTTTCTTCCCTTCCAAAGGATGGCTCTGTGCTTTCAAATAGAAGCCTAGTTGCTCATGAGGTGATACAAGTATTAAAACACTGTTGTTGTTTGCTTCCAGGGGATCCGAGCCCGAGTTTTGGAAACTCTGGTCATGTTGCTGCTTCTTGCATTGCTGATTCTTGGGATGGTGTGGGTGGCTTCTGCCCTGATTGACAGCAATGCTGCCAGCATGGAGTCTTTATATGGTACATGATTACTGTTTAAATTATTCCTATGATGGGCATTTGAGTTTGGGATACAGTTATATGGTGTTTTAAAACTTTTAAATAATTCTTTGTGCAGTTAACTCTTTTACAGAATTTAGATGTCTTTAGAGATATTTAAACAAAGCAATAAATATTCATTTTTTTCAGAAGACTAAGCAGTTTTCCATCTATTTTTGTTTAATTAGTTTCTATTCTTAAAATTCCATTGAGTGTTTTCTCCCTTTGAAACATTTTTTTTCATTTTTTTCTCCCTTTCTTCCTTTCTTTTCTTTTTTCCAAGACAGGGTTTTACTGTGTAGCCCTGAGTGTCCTGAAACTCACTCTGTAGACCAGGCTGGCCTTGAACTCACAGAGATCCATTTGCTTCCTGAGTGCTGGGACTAAAGGCATGCATCACCACTACCACTGGCTCAAAAGGGTTGTTTCTTATTTTTTTTTTTTTTTTTTTTACTTTAGATATTTTTTTTCTTTTTTATACTGTAGTCATTTTCAGGGACCTTAAGGACTTCAGCTGTCCTTAAGGCTCATAACATGGCATTACTATTGCCTGCCTTTTCTAAGTATCTGCAGAAGCACATGGATACTTTAGATATTTTTATTCTTAATTTAGAAATAAGACCATTTATGCACTCAGATAGGAAGTTAAAATTTTTATCACAACTTACTATTTATTAAGATAAAATATAGACTATTTTATTTGCTACACTTTCTTATTAAAATGCATTGATATTTTCACAGATCTCTGGGAGTTCTACTTACCGTATTTATACTCCTGCATTTCACTGATGGGATGCTTGCTGCTTCTCCGTAAGTTCTCTTCATGGGGACACTGGCAGGACAGTGAAGTCTTGTCCCTGGAAAGCTGTGGCAGTTTTCCTGATGAGATTTATTAACAATGGAGACTGGTTTTTGAGTTGTCCTTAACTTTTTTTTATTATTTCAGATAAATTTTAATAATTGAAATAATTGGGTGCTTTTCTTCACTAAGGAAAACCTTTTCCACTATGCTGGACACACACACACCACAAAACTAACATGTTCCCCGTGTATCTCCCACTCCCGCCCCATGAACATATTCTTTACATCCGCTCTAGCCCACCTGTAACACTGGAGTTACTTTAAACGGAGAGAGTAAAATTCCTTCTGATGACTTTGTAGCCTTTATTTCACGATTTGTCTGGTTTTCTGAAGACATCACACTCTTCTCAGGGCCTGTGACTGTAGTTGTGACTTTAGATGCTATTTTCTGGCTCTCAGTTCCAGCAGGTTAAATGTTGTATTTGGGGGTTATTTAATTTGTTTTAAACAGGAGTGTTGGTCCTTTGTAGTCTTTCTCCATCCTCACATTCCATGTGCTGTGTGTGGGCTCCTCATGCTGTGCGTGGGCTCCTCATGCTGTGCGTGGGCTCCTCATGCTGTGCGTGGGCTCCTCATGATGTGCTCGTTCTTCTTTCGTGGAGCTGAAGGCCTCTGATGGGGTGCCTGGTGAAGCGAGGCTGGAGATGAGGATATTACCCAAAATGCTCTCGCAGCTGATTTCTCCGTTTTCTCACCAGTTATTTCATTTTTGCAGTGTGCACCCCAGTTGGCCTTTCCCGTATGTTCACAGTGATGGGTCAGTTGCTGGTGAAGCCAGCGGTAAGTATTTTATTTGGGTTTGCTAAATATTTATGTTTATATATTTGATCATATAACAAAGATTTTTAGAACATTAAGGACAGTATTTTTTTAGGTTTATCATTCATGTTTTTATTTTCTGAAATCACTTTTTTAATCTTTAGAAACAAAATATGTTTTTGCTTTTCAAAGTGCTAACTATATACACTTAAATAAAAGATTATATACAAAATTTTAAGTCAAACTTTGCAGGTGTTTGTAAGTATTTTATGTGTTCATTGCCCTGAATCCAACAGTAATTTTATCTGTTTTATAATTGATCACACAGCTGACCATGTTAATATCCATGATTCTAGGTTATGAGAGGCTTGGGGATTGTGAGCTCAAGACTAGTTGGGCCACAGAGTGAGGAGAGCTGTCTGCAGATAAAACTAATAAATCAACCAAAGCTTCCAGACGAACACAAAACAGAGACAAAAATAAAATCGACAGTATTCATGCTTTGATTTATGAACCAGTTTCTGAAAATATACACGTTGTATCTTGAATTATACTTTTACTCTCAGAAATGACTTGTAGTGGGTAGCAATATAATGATCTGTTCCTATTTCTCTGATCTTTGAACTATTTTTTACAGACAATAACTTCTTAGCTATTCCTAGACAGTCTGCCATTTATCATTTAAGTTCCTTTCTTGGCTCCTCATTGCCTACAAACTTACGTTTCAGCTATCTACACATTTCGGGTTTTCTCAGCGTTCTGTGTTGCACCTCTCTTCTGCTCCTGCACAGACTCTCATAACAGTTTGAAGCTGCCTTGCTGTGTCCACAGGGCTCTGTGCTGTCGGTTCCAGGCTTGCTCTGTCTCTGCAGGGCAACTCACCTGCCATAGCCCCCAGCATACTCCTGGAGGGAAGTCCAGATGTCACTGTGGTCACTATGTACTGCCTTTTCCACATTTACCAGTGCCTGTGGCTTGTGTCTGACCAAGGCTATCTCCTGAGCCATTTGGCCCAGGGCCTGCCCTCTCCTTGTGGTGATGCCATTAAGGAAACACACTGAGGCAATACTATGGTAGATGATCTTTCAGTTATCTCTTATTTGATTTTGAAAGTTACAATCTCTCATTCAGTTTCTTTTAAAAGAGGTTTTGTGATACTGAATTCATTTAGTTTCTTCTACTATGTTTTTTTTTCTTCTATTTCCTGTAGACAACTTTTCAATTCCCACTCTTAGTCTCCAGTTTTGTTACTTCTCTACCCTGTGCCCTGGACCCTCTCTGTCATTTGAACCTTATCTATACAGATGGTAATGAGAAGAGGAGGAAGCCACTGATAGTCTGCTGAGCACTGTTGACTAATGCAGAGAGCTGCAGCTCCACCTCCTTGTTTATAAAACCAAAGTACTTACTTCTGTGTCACCTGTCACCATGCTGCCTTTTAACAACACCTACACAGCCTTAGTTGTTTTTATTTTCTTTCTTGTTCCTAATAGTCAGTGAACATGACTGGTTACTGAGTAATCATGCATCTGCCCCATGCTGGTTCTAAGTGCTATATGCGACACACAGTTTCATGTCATCTTGACAGGCTAATGTGGGTGTTGGTGGTCTCATTTTTTAGGTAAGTTGGCTTCAGGAAGTCTGAGTAGTTAGTCACAGAGCTGTGTAAAGGCAAGTTTGAACCCAGAGCCCAGGCTCCAGACCACTATCTTCTAGTCCTTCAAGAGCTTCAGAGTAGCGATTTCCTCCTCATGAACTTGCCTCCTTTCTACCTCTGTGTTTACACATGGCTTTCTCTACCTGAAAGTGCCTGTTCACTTCTCGGAGTTTAGGCTGTCAATCAGGTCAGGTATTTTAGCCATCAGAAGCACTGGCTCGGTGTTCTTTCTCTTCAACTTGAAGTACTTTTTCCCTCTGACCTTTGCTAACATTTTTTTTCAGCCTCAGTTTTGACATTTATTTTAATCTCAAAGTTACTGTTTGAAATTCTTACCTTGGTTGCTCATGTCTGAGTTCCCCTTAGCCCACAGTAGTGATGAGCCAAGGCCCTGAAGGCACTTGGAGTTTCCCTGTGAAGCCTTTCCTTAGAGCATGAAGTAGTGAAGTTGCTGGAATGCTCATAGGCACATCTTTGTGCTTCTCCTCTTGTCATTCAGGTGTGGTCTGAATTATCAATAGTTTATACTGTAAAATCAAAATCCTAAAAATGTTAGGACTTCGGACAGGTAAATGTGACCAATTTAAATTCAAATAGCCAGAAATGATGGGAAACTCTGATCAAGAGGAGAGTTCTTGTCTTGCCCCCTCATTGAGAAACAGTCTTTGGTTACTCTCCCTTTGGTTATCCAGCCAACCTCATCATAAACCACTCCTGCTTAGGACCCCATGCTTTCTAGCCTGTGCTGCTTCTCAACCTTAGTAAGGTCTCTGGAGATGTCTTTTCTCTTTCCTCCTTCCATGTGATGGTCATTCTGTATCATTATCTATTATCTACTCCTTCTTTCCTTCCTTCCTTCCTTCCTTCCTTCCTTCCTTCCTTCCTTCCTTCCTTCCTTCCTTCCTTCCTTTTTATTTATTCATTGTGTTTCACTTTATGCATCTAGGTCCCATTCATTTCCCATCCCTGTGTATCTGCCCTCTGTCCTTGCAGCACCCACCCCCAATTAAATTTAGGAGAAAAAAGAAAAGAAAAAGGAAAAAAAAATTCTTAGCGTGGAAGCTGTAGCATGGCATAGGAAGTCACACAGTAAACCCCTCTATCCATATATCTTAACTTGCAAGTGTTCATTGCAGAGTCTGGCCCCCTTGCTCATCACTGCAAAGGGTAAACTCAGGAGAGCTCACCCTGGTGTTGAGGACAAAGGAGAGCTGGTGGGCTGACCAACGCTGCGACTACCCAGGCCCAGAACCAAGGTTGTGGATTGGTCCTCCCCCAGTATTCACCCTATCTGTGATCTGCTGGAGCCTGTGAAGGGGCCAGTCCTGCAGACCCAAATCTAGTTTTTCTTATTTATTTTGTTTTTAATGTTTTATTACTCCCAGGGTGGATCTGGTGATACACCTGTTCAGTGATAGCTGAGTGCCAGGCTGAAGGGAACGGTAGATACTCGTGAAAGGACTGGAAAGCAGTGGTTGCTTTCCGAATGTATTCAGGTGGGAACCACCTGCCTCTCGAGCAACTTGTCAAGTCGGCAGGTGTGCAGAAACAGTCTTCCCATCCTTACTTTACTCCAGCAGCTCCTTCCTTTTGTCGCTTTGCTGGAATCAGTAGCTTGGGCTTGAGTGATAGGATGCACTGCTGCCAGTTCTGCTGCTTTCACACTCTCCAGAGACAGAACCTTCTCATAGAACAGTTAGTTAACAAAGCCAGAATTGAAGTTTTCGGTTTTACTGGTTTTGAAGACAGTCAAGACACTATCCCACACAGTCGGCGATTGATGAGTGCTCTACCCCCCCCATTGTATGGATGCTGTTGAGTGTGTGTGTGTGAACACACTGCTTTTCTAAGGTTTGTCTTGGATGGATTTTATGAGCTCAGCTTCCAGTACTCATGGAAGTACTTGCTGTATCAAGTTAAGAAATGGGATGTTCTGTGTGTCTCTGATAAAGTTTATGGAACTTTTGTTTTATTTTTATTTTTTGTTTTTTAATATAGAAGCAGGGTCTTATTGTGTAATTCTGGCTAGCCTGGAACTTGCTATGTTGATGAAGCTAGTCTATATGTGGTTGTGAACTGGCTTGTGACTGGTGGGAATTTAACCCAGGCCCTTTGGAAGTGCAGCCAATGCTCATAACCACTGAGCCATCTCTCCAGCCCCCAGTGTACAGATTCTTGATATAGAGAATAGGTAAAAAAAACCACATGGGAGACAAATATTGTACTACATGTTCTCTTTCTTTTAGCCCTAAAATAACAGCTTGCTCATATAGATGTATTTGCTGTGTTTGACTCTGTTTAAAATCCATGCCTTTGTTAGCTCTTGAGAATACTACTACGAAGTGTAACACTTTAAGCCTTAAAATATCCAATTTAGATGCATTTAGATTTTATTCTATCAAGTTTTGAACTGTTTGGTTAGTACTAAAACAGAAAAACATAAATGTCTTAAAAATAAAGTATGTAAAATATACTTAAATTTTTCACAAATTAAATAGTTTGGACATTTAATTTTGGGGTCCTAGTTATTTGAGTCAACATAACACATGGTCTTAAAACAATAAACTGAAGAGCCTGGGGTGTCCTATACTTGAGAGTGTCACATTGCATTATTAAGTAGTTCATCTTTCCATTTAGATACTTGAAGACTTGGATGAACAAATTTATATGATTACCCTAGAAGAAGAGGCACTCCAGAGAAGACTACATGGTATGTATGTTACATAGTTAGATCAGGTAGAAAAATTAATTCAGTAGAGACACACATTGAAGAGTGGAAATATATACTTTCTCAGAGGCTTACAAGTGACAAAGGGAGCTTGTGAGAATTGGAGGGAGATGGGCCGGGCCACATGGCTGGCTTTCTGGTAGGCGGTGGCCACAACAGCTCCTTGGACATCTGCATTTAAGGTGCTTCAGGTCTGCACACTGCCTTCAGTGACTCAGGCCTGCTTTTCCCCTTTCTGTTGAGATTTGAAGGTAAGAGTAGCCTTTCTTAGGAGATCCTTAGGATCACTGTTAGCTCAGGTGGTTTTTATACCAGCCTTGAGTTAGTCTTGCATTGCTGGAATTGTTATGGCGGCAAGCTGCCTTAAAAATGATTTTAGGGAAACTCCTTAATAATGTGCTGCTGTGACTGGCCACTGTAGGTAATTTAGGTGGAAACTAAGAAGCTGAATTGTTCATAATATAAATGATTCTAGGGCCAAGTTGATATTTGACTGTATAAAGAATTGCAGCTTCTGTGGTTTATTGGTTAGCATCTGCAGAGGGGAAAAGCTAGAAGATCATAACATTTCATGATTTGCTGTTTTAAACTTTTTAAAAAATATTTATTTTATACATATATGAATATATTGCCTGCATGTATGTCTGTGCACCATGTGCAAGCAGTGTCCATGTATGACAGAAGAAGGCATTGGATCCCTTGGAACTAGAGTTACAGATGGTGTGAGCTGTCATTTATTTGGGTGCTGAGAATCAAAACTGGGTCCTCTGGAAGAGTAAGCAGTGCTCTTAACTTCTGAGCTGTCTCTCCAGCCCCAACGATTTGCTACTTTTAGGAAAGAGTAGAAGTAGGCCCTCAGTAAGGTAAGTCACCTTCATGGATTTAATTAAATATGGTATAATGTTAAATGCATTTTGTTGTAGCAGTTATTTTATATTTTAAATTATAAAGCAAAAAGTACGTTTTACCCTTGCTCTGGGAAGAATTATAGAGCAGCAAGAGTATCAGACTCTAAAAGTGCACTCATGTTGCTGCTTTATGGAACTGATGGTGGCATTTTACTAATGGTACACTAGTGTGTGTGCTGGAGGTTATTATAGGCAGCTTTGGGATATCTCTTCTCTCCAGGGCACTCCCTGGAGAGACTCAACACTTGGCTGGTGGTAAGAAGGACTTGTCTTACCTTGAATGTAGCATGATGTGTAGTGGCATGGAGTTCCCATGTCCCTTGAAATGTATTAGTGTAGCTGAAACATGGAATGTCTGACTGTGGCTTCTCCAGTGTTCTCCGACACTTGACAATGCTGTTGTAAAGCTGTTGAGTGGTTTCGTTCTTTTTCATAAGCCATTAATGAAATAGCAAAGTTGTGCTTGTTTACAGTGTCAGTGTCCTGAGGAAGCCATCCTGTCCTCAGCCTGTTCCCTTTCTCTTCCTGATTTTGCATCAGATGTGAAGATGAATTAAGACCATTTCAAGATGATAGATTAGTTGACTGATGGAAAATGAATAAATAAACAATAAAAATAAATAACACTTTAGTGCACAAACACAGAGAGAGTAAGAGGGATCCACAGAGTTCTACTTATGTGGTTAAGATAGCCACTGCCTGATGCCCCCTCTTAGTTGGCAGAGTAGAGGTACGGCTTCTGAATTACCTGTGATCATAACAGAACTCTATGCTATTCCTCACATAGTCTCCCTTCCATGCTGCCTGGAGACTTAAGGCAAAGGGTGTACTTAACCCTCACCTCACTCTCTGTGACAGGTCACAGTAGATGAGTCCATAGCGTCTGAACTCCTGACTCTGTATCTCTGAATGCCTTATTTCTGATGTAGTTTCCATGTTCCCTAGCTTCTATAACTTTGGCATGTGCTGCTTATATCTGAGAATTAATCCACCCCTCCCTTTCCTCACTACAAACCCTCCCAATATACTCCTCCTTTCTCTCTTTCAAATTCATGGCTATTTTGTTCATGAATTGCTTTTATGTACATATATTCATAAATACAACCTACTCAGTCTGTATAATGTTATATATGTTGTATGTTTGTATTTGGGGCTAACCATTTGATGTTGACTTACCACTTGGCATGCTCTTTCCTTGGGAAGACTATTTCTCAGCATTACTTAGTTGCCTATAGTTCTTTGTATAAGGTTAGGGCCTATGGAGCAATAAAAAAAGAAAAGGAAAGTAAAGGGATACAAATAGGGAAAGAAGTTAAACTATCCCTTTTTGTAGATGACATGATAGTAAACATTAGAGATACAAAAAATTGTATCAGAAAACTTTTAGAAACAGTAAACAAATTCAGCAATGTTGCAAGATACAGAATCAGCTTGCAAAAATCAATAGCTTTTCTATACACCATTAATAAACATATAGAGACATACTCCCTGTCCTAGTCATTGTTCTGTTGCTGTGAAGAAACCATGACCAAGGTAACTCTTATAAAAAACACTTAGCTGGGCATTTGCTTATGGTTCCAGAGGTTTAATGTTATCATCATGGTGGGGAGCTTGGTGACATGCAGGGAGATGCTAGAACAGTGGTTGAGACAGTAGCTGAGAGCTACATCCATAGGGACGGAGGGAGAGAGAGAGAGAGATAGGAGGAGAGTATAGAGGAGATGAGAGAGAGGAGAGAGAGATAGAGAGAAGATAGAGAGCTGTGAGGGAGGGGGATTTTCGGATTTTTCCTCTCCGCTCCTCTCTCTCTCTCTCCGCTCCTCTCTCTTGAAGAGAGAGAGAGAGAGAGAGGGAGAGAGAGAGAGAATAAGTGGGCCTGATGTGAACTTCTGAAACCTCAATGCCCATCCCCTGTGACACACTTCCTCCATTAACACACAAGGCCATACCTTTTAATCTTTTTATCCTTTCAAATAGCTCCACACCCTGGTGACTAAACATTCAAATATATACGCCTATGGTGGCCATTCTTATTCAAACCACCACACTTCTATTCACAATAGCCTCAAAGGAGATAAAATACCTAGGAGTAAACCTAACCAAGGAAGTGAAGGACCTCTACAATGAAAAATTTAAACATCTGAAGAAAGAGATAACATCACTAGAACATGGAACAACATCTCCTGTTCATGGATGGTAGAATTAATATTGTGGAAATGACTGTTTATACTAAAAGCTATTTACAGACTTAATATGATCCCAATCAAAATCACTATCTCATTTTTCACAGAAATAGAAATAGCTATCTTAAAATTCACATGAACCCACAAAAGAACTAAAATAGTTAAAACAATCCTAAGAAAAAAAGGACAGTGTTGGAAGGATCCTCATTCCAGATCTTAAGTTCAATTACAGAGCCATAATAATACAATTAATATGGTATTGGCACAGATATAGACACAAACCTGTGGAACAAAATCCAAGACCCAAACATGAGTACTCATGACTTCAGGCAGTTGATATTTGACAAAGATGTCAAAAAGATAAGCTAGAGAACAGAAAGCATCTTCAATAAATTGTGCCTGGAAAACGGGGTGTCCACCTGTAGAAGACCTGTATCTGTCATCTTGCACAAAAACTAACTCCAAATGGAGTGAAGCATGGAACACTGAAACTGCTAGAAGAAAACATAGGCAGTTCCTGTATGATGTAGGAAAGGACTTCATGAAGAGGACTCCATTCACTGAATAATTGAGGCTAATAATTAATAATTAATAATTAAGTGGGACTTCATGAAACTAAAAAGCTGCTGCACACCTAAAGAAACAATCAACCAGGTGAAGAGGAAGCACATAGAGTGGAAAGAAACTTTGTCAGCTCTATATTTGACAAAGATTAATACTCAGAATATATATAAAAACCCTCAAAAATAGAGCCAAAAATGAACAATACATTCAAAAAAATGTTCCTGGAACATGAACAGAGAATTCTCAAAAGAAGAAAAAATGGATAAAGAAATACTCAAAAATGTTCATAATACCTAGCAATTAGGGAAATGCAAATCAAAAAAGATTTTTATCTTACCCCAGTCAGAATGGCAAAGATCAACAAAACAGTTGACAACAAATGCTGGAGGCAGCATGGTGGAAAGGGAGCCATCATTCACTGTTGGTGAGGTTGCAAATTGGGGCCATCATTGTGGAAATCAAAATACTAAAGCTAAAAATACATTTATCATGTGTCTTAGTTACGGTTTCTACTGCTGTGAAGAGACACCATGACATGGTATTTTTTATAAAGGAAAACATTTAATTGAGGTAGTGGCTTACAGTTTCAGAGGTCTAGTTCATTATCATCATGGTGGGGAGCAAAGTGGCTGGGAGTATGGCGGTATACAGGCAGACATGGTGCTGAAGAATTCTACATCTTGATCCCAAGGCAATAGGAAGTGAACTGAGACACTGGGCATGGCTTGAACATATATGAGACCTCAAAACCTGCCTCTACTATGTCACACTTCCTCCAACAAGGCCATACCTAATACAACAAAGCCACACTTCCAAATAGTGCCAGTTACATTCAAACTACCATATCATATGACCCAGCTCTTCCACTCACTCATTGACATATGTCTGAAGAACTTGACCTCTGACTCCACAGATACTTGTTCAGCCATGTTCATTGCTGTGCTGTTTACAATAGCGGGATGACTGACCTTCCTCAGATATTCCTCATTACCTCAGCTGCTGACCTTGCTTCCTGTTTCTTCCTCCACACTTGTCACTGCCTATACCCTCTGAGCAGCCTCTTCTCTTGGCCCTGTGGCTGTCTTAGCTGTGTTCTGGCTTAGGTCCACCTTGCTCAGATGCCAGCACTCGTCTTTATTCAAAGGGACTTAGCTGCTACCATTCTGTCCTCCCCTCCAACGTGGCTCATTTTCATCTGCATGGAGACACATATACATTTTTTAAGGGAACCACAGGAGGGGAGGAAGTGGGAACTGGATTTGGCATGTAAAATGAGAAAGGATAGTTTTTTAAAAAAATAAATAAAGTAAAATAAAAACTAAAAAAATTGTTTTTACATTATCCATACAAAAGTTCATCTATAGGAAGATAGGACCAGCCTTGAAAAGTCCAGTGTCGCGAGGACAGAGATCACGTTTACTAGGATGTGTGATATCAGCTCTTCTCCACTCTTGTGTTTGGCCACCTGAAGAAATACTATGCATGTTTAATTTCCTGGTCTGGGACACAGACAATATCATTTTGAGTTCCACCTCCACCTGGCCTAACAGACTGCCATTTGACAGGTCTGTGGTACTCCTAGAAACTATAGAAACTAGATGCATAGTCTGCTATGACCGACATAGCATATGACTTAGCTTGCAGGCCGGATGCTGATGTGTCAATGGGACTACCAGAAGCTGGAAAAGGAGGAGTGGGAAAAGCTCAGAGGTACAAAGTCTTAGAGGAGCAAGTATTAAGAGTTAGTGTACTATATAAAGACCACAGTTGATAATGAGGACAAGTGCTGGCAAAGATATAGGGACAGAGGAACACTTATTCACTACTGGGGGAATACAAACTGGTGCAACCAATATAAATAAGTGTGGATGTTCCTCAAAAAGATGGAAGTAGATCTGCCACATGATTCAGCCGTACCACCCTTGAACACATAGCCAAAGGACTATATATCCTACTATAGAGAATCTTACTCATCATTGTTCACTATTGCTCTATTAACAATAGTCAGGAACTAGAAACTGCCTGGATGTCCATCAACTGATGAATGGCTAATGAAAATGTGGTATAGTTACACAATGGAATGCTGTTTAGTTGTTAAGAGAAATGAAATTGTGACATTCACAGACAAACAGGTGGATCTGGAAACAGTCATGCTGAGTGAGCTAACCCAGACTCATAAAGACAAATATCACATTTTCTCTCACTTATGGTTGTTGAATATTCAAAACTGTCATTCACAAATAAGAGAAAACATGTGATACATGCCATATATAAAAAGTTTAAATGGGGCTATCCTGTAATGGGCAACAACAGTTCTCTTACTAAATACCACAGGCTAACAAAAAACCCAGTGCCAGGTTGGGTTATTTCTTTGTGAGTTGTGGGCTTGGGAAGTCCCAAAGACCCCCTAAACATTACAGTGTGTTGCCAATGTTATTAGTTACCCTCCTGAACTTGACAGTAGGCCCAGTTGCTGAAGAAATTGCAACCATCTAGAAATCAAGCTGGTTCAGACCTGGAAGTTTCATCCCTATTGGCTAGCTCTCATTGTCCAGGAAGGTGCTAAGCAAGCTGCTGATAAGAAAAGTAATCATCGATCTTACCCAGCTGTGAGGCCTGGGAGCTACAGTAACAACTTCTCTGACAAGACATATGATTGTGACACGGAAATGACTTTCCTTCTGTGTCGTAGGTCTTGATCTCAAAGCTCCTCTAGCAGGACTTGCCGTATTTTTCATAAGTACAGCAAGTATCAGCCATACACCCTCAAGTCCACCTCCACTGCATACTGCTTCTCCTCACCTTGATTTCTTTACAGCCCTTTCAGTCTCTGGCATGCCTGACAGAGCATCTTAGGGCAGGAAGCTTTGTAATTGTTAGTCTCTTCTGTGCAAGATACAGGCCTGGTGTGAGATATGTGTGTGTGTGTGTGTGTGTGTATAGGAGATCTCTATCTCTCTCTATCTCTATCTCTGTCTCTGTCTCTGTCTCTGTCTCTATCTCTATCTCTATCTATACATGGGTGTTCCTTGCATCATTGAGTAGATAAAAAGCAAAACAAAACAAAACCAAAAAGAAGGCAGAAAATTTTTTAAAATTTTTTATATTTTTTTTCTCATGGTTTATTTTTTTTATATATTTAAAAATTTCCATCTCCTTCCCTCCTCCTCCCCCCTCCCTCCGCTCCTCCTCCCCCTTCCTTCCCCTCCTATTTTTTATATTTTTTTTATTAAAAATTTCTGCCTCCTCTCCGCCTCCTCCCAGCCTCCCATTTCCCTCCCTCTCCCCCCACTCTCTTCCCCCTCCCTCTCCAGTTGGAAGAGCAGTAAGGGTTCCCTGCCCTGTGGGAAGTCCACGGTCCTCCCCCCTCCATCCAGGTCTAGGAAGGTGAGCATCCAAACAGGCTAGGCCCCTCCAAACCAGTACATGCATTGGGATCGAAACCCAGTAAGGCAGAACATTAAGTAGGCAGGCAGGGGAAGTGAAATTCAGTGAGAAGACAGAAAATAGAATTCCAGTGAACTGGTTTAGGAAGGGTGACACTGGGCCCCAGTAAATGGCTGACCTTGGGTAGGTGGAAATGAAATGGTTTTCCTGCTTTTGTGCCTAAAAAATCTGAGCAGTAAAAACTGTTTGCTTCCAGGACTCCCGTAGAGGAGCCTGACAGAAAGTCCATTACAGTAATCGGATAGAAAATCTTTTATAATTTTTTTCCCAGTGTTAAGAGGATACATATATCATTAACATACTTAAATGTTTAAGTAATGCAGCAGCATTAATTGAAATAATTAGCTTTTGTGTGTATATAGCCCATGGGTGTACTGGGTAACTTTAGAAGTTCCATAATGAATAGAAATTATATTTGTTGTTTGAGTTCAAAACCTTCACAGTTCTTTTAAGGTAATTTATTTTAAAATATTATAGTCTTTGAACTATAATTCAATTCTGTTAGGTACCATTTTCATCTTCATGATAAAAATTTGTGTATAATTTTTGGTAGCAGTTTCTTGCTTGATTCTAATTTTTTTTTCAGTACTGGAGATCGAATACTGGGCCTTCCTTCTACATGCTAGGCAAGCACTCTACCACAGGACTGTCTCCAGCCTCTTGATTCTAATCTTTTTTTCTTTTTTTGGTTTTTCGAGACAGGGTTTCTCTGGAGCTTTTTTAGAGCCTGTCCTGGAACTAGCTCTTGTAGACCAGGCTGACCTCGAACTCACAGAGATCCGCCTGCCTCTGCCTCCCGAGTGCTGGGATTAAAGGCGTGCGCCACCACTGCCCGGCTCTAATCTTTTTTTTTTTAAAAAAAGCTTTTTTCCATCAAAACTTACATTAACTCTTTATTCTTAGAGCTCAGAAGAGGTAGTAATTTTTTCCAGGTTTTGATATCTCTGGACACAGAGAAATTGAAGGGAATGAAAGTAACAAGACATACCTGTGCAGCTTCTCCCTGGACCTTGGTACCCTCTCAGCCAGTCTCAGAGTCATCATCAGTGTTTGACTCTTGCTATTTAGAAGCTGAGTTTCAGAGTTTTGTGAGGGCACTGACTTGGGATACATCTCTGGCTGCTTTTCCATATAGCCTTCTGTCAGGCCTTTCCCTTTGTCACTGGCAGGACCACCGGGCAGTTGGGCTGCTGCTTTTCTGACATCATTGATCTGGCAAATACGAAAGTTTTCTTGGCTTTGTCCTAGGGAAATCTTCTAGGTTCTAGCAGTGATCATTTGAAAAATTGTGTGTGGTGGGAGTGAGGTGTTTTCCCTGCTGTTGTGGCCACAGAATCTGAACTGTCAGAACCATTCCACACACTAAGAATACTTGGTTCATATAGAATATCATGTATGTATGTATGTATGTATGTGTGTGTGTGTCTGTGTGTGTATGTATGTATATACAATCACTGAATAAAGAATACCTTCTTTGAATAGGGATTATATATATATATACATACCGTATGCAGAGGATATAGTAGATTATATGTATATATTACTGTATCTGTTTGCCTCTACATACACATAAACACATACATACATATGTCATTGTAGGGAAGAAAATATCTTGGATTCAGCTCTGAGCTTTTATGTAAAGTGTCTGGGCACAGTCAGACAGCTTAGACCTGATATGTATTTCTGAAAAGCATATGTATTCATAGGTGAAACAGTGACAGATGCCATAATTTATTTGGCTTCTTGGGCCCTTTAGTCACTTTCATGACAATAAAATGTAGTCCAAACAAATTATTTGATGCAAGATGAAATGAGTGACTGTGGGATATATAAACTAAAACGCCAGTAAGGAGGGCAGCTGTGGAAAACAAATGAGAAGCTTGTGGAGCCTGTGTCATAGCCTATAGAATTTATAAGAGAAGTTGTATTATAAAATTCACATTTTAAAAAATGGAATGAGGATTCAGTATGTGTCAGCTTCCTTCCAACCACAGCCTAGGTGAATGATAGTGTTACTAATGGCAGCATCAAATATGCAAGGTAAAGGGTTACTCTTAACATCGTGTCTAGTTCAATATCTACTGTGCTTGTAACTGAAATAAAAAAGGACCAAACCATTATTTTGATTGCACCTAACATTCTATAATACTCCTAAAGCTGTTTGTTTTTAATATTTTTGCCCTTGATTATAGTTACTTATAGTGAAAGTGTGTTTGCATGTCCACAGTTGTATTGGGTATCAGAAGTCTTATAACACCAGGTTCATAGTCATAGTCAGGTGATGTTAGAAGTCAATAGAAATTGCAATGTTAATAAATATGAGTATTGCAAATAGAGTGGGTACAGAAATGGAGCTTGTATGTGTGTGCCTGTTTCCTCTACAGACAGCCCCAGTGTTAGTACACAAAAAACAGATTCACTGGACACTTGGACATGAGGCTCCAGCTTTCAGGTGCCTCACTCATTGGGTCTGTGGAGAATGGTGTGGTGTCTTTTCTCTCTGTGAAGTACTAGGAACCTTGGGTTTGAACAGTTGCTTTTCTGACCAAGTTACTTGAAATAATATCAGAACTTGAAAAATCTCCCATTCTTGGAGATGGGATTGTTGGTCAAATTTAAAGTTGTAAGCAATTAAAATTTTATAGTTACTTGGATCAGATTTTCTGATCTATGCCTTTTTGTTTGTATGCTAAATTAAAAAATAAAATAAAGAAAATATATTTATGCTGGAGATTACTATGTCCACATAATATTCAAGAAGACTAAGTTTAGTACCCTGAATTATTTAAAGTACAGAATTATTTGTGGAAATAGTTTTATTTCATCAAGCTATCTGAATTATATACATGCCTAAGTTAAAATGCTTATTTCTTTTAAAATACACTGTATATTTTAAAATAAATAATATCTTGAACATCTGAAGCTATCTTATATATTGAGACTGTTTGTGCATTGGAAAAAGGGCAGCTCAGTTACTGGAGAAATGCTGAAGTTTGGGAAATTTAGTTATCTTGGGAGCAAAACATTTTCAGTACCACACCAATTCTTCAGCTTAAGAATAAAGCTGGGAAGAATGCCTTCAGCTATTAGTTTTCCTGAATCCAAAGACATGGGTGGGGCAGGATCAAAAATACTCATTTGATCAAAGTTATTGGCTCTGAAGGTATTCTTACCTGTGTAAGGAAGATGAAAGGTGTTGTTTTTATTGCATGCTAGTAACAGTGTAATTTTGAACTAATTGGTGTTGAACTGCCAATCACCTGGAGGGAATGCAAATAGATACTCTTACAATTTCCTTTGAGGTAGTGAAATCTTATGTCGGGGCTGGAAGAAAAACAGAATAATACCGTGAAATTGACCTTAAATGAGCTGCTTTGTGGTTTTCTTGGAGAATCCCTTTTTATTTTTCAGGACTTGTCCAAACAGGTTTTTGTCTACAATTTGACTTATTGACTAGACAATGCTGACACTAAACATTTTAGGTTTGTTTTGAAATAAAATAATGATAATATGGTTTTTAGGGTATTTTCATTTTTGATGCAACTTAAATTTACATAATAGTTGAGTGTTTACAGTATGTTCTAAGTCCACATACTAGCCATTGTTGGCTTTTGGTCATTTATAATGTAGGATTCTCTCCCACATTTTTGCTTGGTTATTAATATATTACCATGTAATGAAGGAAGGAAATGTCCTGGAAAACTGTTATTTCAGGTGACTTATCTGAGGAGAGTAGGAATGTGCTCTTGATTTTTATATGAAAGATAGTACTTACCAATTAACTCTTGTGTGTCTGGAGTTGGACCATCTAAAATAATAGCATATTTTGGAAATGTGACTTCAGGGGGTTGGAGAGATGGCTCACTGGTTGCTCTACCAGAGAATTTGGAATTAATTCTCAGCATCCACATATAGCTTAAAACCATCCACAACTCCAGTTACAGGGAGTCTGACACCTTCTTTTGGCATTGCATGCATGTGGTGCATACACATACATTCGGGGCGGGGGACACACATGAACACAGAATAAAATTTTAAAAAATGTCACTCCATCTATTTTTCTTTGAGGAAGTATGCATTCATTATTATAGACATTTGTGTTGAGCTATGTAGACATATCACAAGGTAGGCTCCTAGTCTCTTCACTTAATTTCAAATTGACACCACACCAGGAATACTGTCCTGTAACCATTCTCTTTCCATGTTCAGAATATTCATCAATTATTCCCCAGTCTCAAACTAATTACTGGAAGTAAAATAGCACTGTTAGATATTTTGTGCTTGTATTTAAAGATACTTGACAGTCTTACAGTGCTGTGCTGTCCTCTGCAAGTCCTCTTTTCTTTGGAGATGCCCACTAACTTTGTAACCTAATTGCCTCTTTTTTGCTATGGTTGCCAGAACCTCAAAACTAAATTTGTAGTCAAGTTGTATTAGGTTTGGCTCATAATGCCTGAGTATCTCTGTGCTACATTTAACCCTACTTTTGTAAAAGTGTAAGTTGGAAAAACTGTCATGAATGGCTTAAGCTCCACGTCCTTTGCTTCTATCCAAGGTGCCAGACACATGCCTCTTGTCCATTTTAGAAGGGTGGGAGTACGTACAGACAAAATACATAGATAGGCACCATCCTCCACTTGCTCTGCTGAACTTCATTTGACAAGGAGGTCAGGAGGGTTCCTCTCAGGAACCTGCCCAGGAGGAAAGTTCTGCAGCTCTAGCAAAGGGAAGCATTGGATTCTTACGAGTGAAACTCATCTTGTCTGAAGTTCAAACCAGCATTTATCTCTCATAACTTCATTCTTAAAATGCAAACAACCAAGACTGGTGAGTGAGGAAAGCCTCCCATGTGAACACAGCAGGCATAGGCGTGTGGATATGGGTGCATGGAGGAGGAATGGCTCGAGATGAACCACTTCTCATACCCTGAGTCAGACAACAAGGCCACTTTCACCTGGAGCATTGACTTAGAAGTAAGAAAATAAGCCAGAATGACAAAAATAAGTAAAGTGTAAGAGGTAAGAATTTTAGAGACCACTTCAGTAAAGTTAGCCTCTAGCTATCAAGACATTCCTTCCAGACAGGGCTAAAGAAAAAAATATGATGAAAAAAAAATGACAGGATCAAGAAATTGCTCTGATCTGATCTGTGAATTTTGAGATTGAAAATGCTCACTGTGTTCCCAACACTGCACAGACATGCATTCACAGAAAGAATATTGGGAACAAAGATCCTACACAATTTACAGTGTCATTGATAAGCAGACTTTTCTGGGGTAAGACTGAGAATTGCTGCAGACTTCTCAAAAACAGTATTGAAACTGTAGGCTCATGATTAAAGGCTCTAGCTGGTCGTGATAGTTTGCAAGATGCTGTAAACGTTAGAACAGTGGTTTTTATCCTTCCTAATGCTGAGACCTTTTAATACAGTTCCTTCTGTTGTTACCTCGGACTATAACAGTATTTATGTTGCTACTTCCTAACTGTAATTTTGCTACTGTTGTGAATTGTAAATATCTATGTATTCTGATGGTCTTAGGTGACCCCTGTGAAAGGGCTGTGACCCTCAGGTTGAGAAACATGCATTAGAAGGTAGATCTTAGCTTCAAGGAGCTGGAGGCATGTCCTTAAGAGGTATTCTGTCTGTGATTCCTTCCTCTCTCTGCTTCTCTCTTCTGCTTTGGTGAAGAATCAGCAAAACACCCCTAGGTGAGGTGGCATTAGGAAGAAGTGGGCATTGAAACAAGTCCAAGCAAATGCTTGACACAGAGCTTTGTGCACACTTTATTCTGATAAGGATAAAACTTTTAAAATGCACTGAAAACTAGGACAATAGTGTGGAAAGCTGATGTACTGAATTATTCTGAATGCAGGAACTGTATTTTACTGAATGTAATAGGGTGAATTGGCTATAGACAAACAGAATGAATGAGGGTGGGCTACTTAGCACATCATTTTGTTCAGGTTCTGCTTGCGTTTTCTCTGATAAAGCCAAAGCTTTGCAGTTTTCCTTCCCCTCTCACCTTTCCTTGCTGAGGCAGGAAGCACTCCTGAGCTTTCAGTCTGGAGTTTAGGTGATTAGGCTCCCTGCTGTGCTGTTCTCATCAAGGCTCCAGGGACAGACCTGACTGAAGGGATCTTTGGCATTCTTACCGCCTATGCTTTACTTATTCTTCTTGTCATTCTGTTTTCTTATTTCTAAGGGTCAATGAAGAAAAAACAGATATAGAAATTGGATTCAGTTGGACTGGGCTCTCTGATAAGGAAAACAAAGCAAGCCCAAAACTCAGCATGTTCATTATATTGAGTTGAATAGGGAGACAGGGTTATTGCATATACCTGAACAAGGTTTAGTTTTTCTGAATAGGAAATCTCTGTAGGGCTGCAGTCTTCAGGCCATAAATAATTCTGGGGAAGAAAGCTATGGTAGACATTTTTCTGCACTCACAATCAACATTTGCTCTTGGATCAGGAAGGAAGGCTTTGCCATTCATTTTCCCATGGGTCTGTAGTCCTTAACATGACTGTGCCATATCAGCAACTCACAACCATTCAGGACTTCATTCACTCAGGGTTTTTTCTGTTCCCCATACTGCTGTAACAGGATTCCTGACACTAGGGCTTCCAGTTGCCTGGCTTCTCTGTGTGCTTGTATATGTATATTCTTTTATAAATAGTTTTATTCACTTTTGAGAATTTCATACATGAGCATTGCATCTACATCACTGGTCCTTTCTGTTTCCCCACCTACTCCTCTACCCTTCCAAATTTCTGATGTCCTCTCTAATTAATATTATTATACGTAAACATACATATACACAAATGCATATATAACCTACTGAGTTTATTTAGTTTTGTTTGTACATATGCATATATCCAGGGCTAATCTTTACTGGAAAGTTTCCAGTTGGCCTCTTCAGTGAGTTGCTTTGCTGTTTTAAATAGGGAGCCAAGTTCATTTGCTTATCACAAATGTTCCCCCCACCCAGACAGGGTTTCTCTGGCTGTCAATCTGTGGACCAGGCTGGCCTTGAACTCTCAGAGATCCTCCTGCCTCTGCTTTCCAAGAGCTGGGATTAAAGGCATATGCCACCACCTATTGGGTTCCAATGAATTCTTAACTGATTTAAGAGATTAAACTTCAAATAAGATCTAGATAATGATTATAGTGAAACACACACAAATGCAAGGCAAGTAAAACCTAAAAGGAAGTAAAACTTAAAAGTTCTCAAAATAGAATTTAGGTCACAGAACATTTAAGAAAATGATCATTATGAAATGATAAAATATATTTTATAAGAAAAATGTAGCCAGGCGATGGTGGCGCATACCTTTAATCCCAGCACGTGGGAGATAGAGGCATGCAGATCTCTGTGAGTTCGAGGCCAGCCTGGTCTACAGAGTGAGTTCAGGACAGGCTGCAAAACTATACAGAGAAGCCCTGTCTCAAAAAACCAAGGAAAAAAAAGTAACAATCCTAGAGATATAATAAGGGAGACCTTCAGCAGCCAAATGCACATTCATAATGAAAACAATCCTTTAACAGTGGAAGAAGCCTAACCTGGCACATTGTATCTGGGGATTTAAAATCATCTGTTTCAGGATTTAAGAGATTGAGCAGAAAGACTAGGAAGATACTGTACACAGACCATTGTGAGACAAGTAGAAAGTAGGAGTGGAGGAAACCCTTATGAAAACATAAGGTGCAATCCGATGCATTTAGGAAAATGTGCATTTCAGTAGCCTATCACTTTGGCAAAAGTCCAACAGTTGGCTGCATCCAGTGTGAGTGATGGATGGTATAGGCATTTTGAAAACAGGAATTTTCAAAACCTGTTGATAGAAGTCGAAACTACTACAATAATTTGAATTATTATAGTACATAAAAACATTTGGGAACTGTAAACCTTAAAAAGCTTTTAAAACTGAAAGTGGCCCACCATTCTGAAGACTGGGAATCTGCCTCACGGAAGTAATAGAAACAAATGAACCGAATGTGCTAATGCTTACCAGAATATTGACGAATGCAATAATGCTGAGTGGAGCTGTGGCACGTCCAGATTGTGATATGCATACTCAGCTGTTAGGAACTGTTTATTGACAGGCAATAGCAAACAGTCAACTAATGTGTCTGGTCTGACATTTTTCTAAGAGTTTGGATGAGTCAGAAAACCCATATGTAAGACAGAAGTTAAATATGAATGTGAAGAAAGCCGTGGAAGCACCAGCCACACTGGGGATAATTGTAATTTTAGGAAAGCAAACTGGAGAGGGGAAGGTCTTGACTCCTTGCTCTTACTATAGTAAGCACATGAAAAGAAAGATTAGTATAAGAGATCCAGCAAGGAAGGACATTTTCTAGGAAATGTGATTGTTAGTCTTCAAGAGTTTGGATTCTCTAGAGCAGTGGTTCTCAGCCTTCCTGCTGCTGTAACCCTTTACAGCTCTTCATGTCCTGGTGACTCCCAACCATAAAATTATTTTCCCTGCTACTTTGTAGCTGTAATTTTGCTACTGTTATGAATCCTAATATAAATATCTGTGTTTTCTGATGGTCTTAGGCGACCCCTCTGTAGGGGTCATTTTACCTCCAGAGGGGGCACAACTCACAGGTTTGAGAACCGCTACTCTAATAGTGAGCTTTTATGTGATTCACAGCAGCAATTGTCCTTCCCAGCCCTCAGTGAGTACCAGATGTTTTGTATTTTAGCTACAGGTCTATCTGCTCTCCTTGTTAAGGCATCCACTGCTACACTTACAAGTACTTTTGCTTTGATAGGGCTGTCTTCATCAGTGGAATACAATGTAATGGAATTGGAGAAAGAACTTGAGAATGTAAAGACCCTTAAAACAAAATTAGGTATTGTACTTTTCTTTTGGATTTATTTGTTAGTCTTGGTTAGCTGTAAAAAGACTGTAAATAGTCTTAAAATATTTGAAAATTTATGGAAGTTTAGTTTGTGTTAAAAACTTTCTGTGTTCAGAGTCATTGGTCTTTCTTATAGGAGAGGGTAAGTATAAATTATCTGAAATTACTTTTTTAAAAGGCTTGTTTATTTTATATGTTATGAATGCTTTGCCTGCATGTCTATCTTTGTATCCCCTAGAACTGGAGTTACCAGTAGTTGTGAACCACCTCGTGGAAGCTGGGTGATGAGCTGAGGCCTCTGCAAGAATAACAAATGCTCTAAACCACTGAGCCGTCATCTCTCCAGCCCCTGAAGTTACTTTTCAAATATGTTAACATGCAAAGTTGTTGGGACTTTATCTGTTAACTTGAGTTGATTTTTCCTGTATATGGCTGGCTGCACACAATACCAGAGTGGGTGTGGAGATCAGAGAAGAACTCGCAGGAATAGGGTCTCCTGTTTCTTCATGTGGACTTTGGCTAGTGGCAGGTATCTTCAGTCACCAAGTCATCTTGTTAGCCCCACTTGCATTATTTTTTGAGAAATACTAAGTAAAAACTTCTCTGTCAATGTGATTTTTAAAATGTGCTTTTAAGATGTTGTTTTATGACTGATAGAAGGCACTTTAATTATGATGTGCCTTAATGTGACTTTCTTGGGTTTTGGTTCAAGTTTCTTGGATGTGGGAATTTATACTTTTCATATAACTTGAGAAATTTTGGCTCTTAATTTATTCAAATATTTTTCTTTTCTCCTTTGTGCTACCCTTTTCAGGGACTTCAGTTCTTTGCGGATTATCTGTAGCTCGTTTGGTCTTGGATAGTTTCTGTTGTGGTTTTGCTCATCTCAACCTTTCTTCTGCAGGTCTGATCTGTCTCTTAGCCCAGCTGCTGTATTTTATTCTCAGACACTGGTTTTCAGTTTTGCTTTGGGCCTGTTATCTTCATGCTGATAATTGACATTGTTCAATCTGTTTCCCCCAACTTTGTTGGAAAAAAGAAGGAATATAGTTATGAGAGCACTCTTAAGTATGTGTGTGCGCATGTGTGCTCAAGTGTGTGCTCATCTGTGGGTATGTGTATGCCAGCGGTTAATATTGGGTTTCTTTCTTGATTGCTTTCTACTTTGTTTTTGAGATTTTAAATTTATTTATTTTTTAATTGAATCTGTAGCTCACTCTTTTGGCTCTGCTACCTGGCCAGATATCCTAGAGCTCTCTCTTCCTGTCTCTGCCCCCCCAGCCCTGGAATTACAAGCCTGTGCATAATACTGGGCTTTCTCATGTCAATTCTGGTGTTCAAACTCAGGTTTTTGTGCTTGTACAGCAAGGACTTCACCAACTGAGCGGTTTCTGTCCCCTCTGGGAACTGTGCTGGTTGTCTGTTGTTTGTCAGGCCAGAGCAGTGGCTCTCAACCTTCCTAATTCTGAGACCCTTTAATACAGTTCCTCATGTTGCAGTGACTCCAACCATATAATTGTTTTTGTCTCTACTTCGTAACTATAATTTTGCTACTGTTATGAATTGGAATGTAAAGATCTGTTTTCTGAGGGTCTTAGGTGACCCCCCCAAAGGGTCAAGAACTGCAGGTTAAGAACTGCTGAGCTACAGCTAACGTCATTTGGAAAAAGAGAACCTCAGTTGAGAAAATGCTCTACTAAATTGGCTTGTGGACATTTTTTTTAAATTAATGATTAATGTGGGAAGGCCCAGCTCATTGTGGATGGTGCCACCCTTGGGAAGTGGTCCTGAGTGGTGTAAGAAAGCGGTCTGAACATGTTAGGAGGAGCAAGCTAGTAAGCAACATTCCTCTGTGGCCTCTGCATCAGTTCTTCCTCCACGCTTCTGCCTTGACTTACTGTCCTGACTTAGATGAGGGACTGTAACCGTGAGCTGAAATAAACTCCTCTCTCCCAGGTTTCTTTTGGTCAAGGTGTTGATAGTACAACAATCGAAACCATCGCTAGTAAAAAGCACTTCTAATCCCTTTGCCTGTGAACTCTGACATTCTTTGTTAGCTCTTGATAAGTTTCAAATGATTGGTTTTGTTTCATATTATTTGTTTTATATTATTTTTTATTTCTTTGCATGCTCAGCAATTTTGAAAGGAAAATAGGCATTTTGGGATGCTGGTATTTTTTTTTTGCATCCCTGAGGGGAAGGAACTTTGGATTGAAATGCAGTTAACTGATTCAGTGGCCTGTCTCTGCAATCTCTCTGGGCTGGGCCAGAGCAGTGCTGCTCCAGGCCACCTGCTCCATTGTGGGGCATTTCTCCTTGTGGCCCATGCAACTATTAAGCACTATTCCCTTATGTTTGTCTTTAGCCGTGGAGTGTTTCGTGTCTGAGCTGAATATATGAGGTGACCCTTGGCAGACTTTTGGTGTACTTAATTTGTCCTGCAATCTTGTCTCTGAAGAACTCAGTTAGTTGGTTTTTTCAGACTCACATTTCATGTTTTCAGGGCGGGAGTGAACTGAGCTTTTCTTGGTTCCTTTGCCTAGCCATCATGTTCTAGAAACTTTCAAGATTTTAAATGAGGTCATTTAGGTTTGTATTGTTTACTGCCCCTCAAATCTATTGTACTTCCCAAGGTCAGAAGTTCAGGGTCCTGAACATTTTGTGTATTTGTATGTGTACATGTGTGTGTCTGTATGCCTGCTTGCCTACCTTTCTTTCTCTTCTTACTTCTGTGGGTGTGGCTTGATGATTTTATTATTTGAAAAACTGTTGGTCATTACCTTATCAAATTTTTAAAAAGTAATTTTTTATTGATTCTTTTGGAATTTAACATCGTGAAACTCAGTTCCACTCATTTCCCAGTCTCTCCATATCTATCCTTTACCCTTGTAGTGTCCTCCACCAAGAAAAACTTTAAACTAATAATAAAAATAAAAATAAGAATATTAATTAAACAAACAAACAAAAGCCCTCTCCTCCTCCATTTTCCCTGCCTCTCTATTGTTCTTTATTTGTCTCAGTGACACTGGGAGCTGCAGTGTATCATGCTTTCTGTCCAAACAGCTGTACTTGAAAATGTTCATTGTGTAGTGAGTTGTGGGTCTGGTTCCAGGCCTCTGGCTTCTGGTCCACCATCAGTGCTGGACCCTCACCGAATCTCCTCTCAGGTCTCCTGCTGTTGCCCCGAGTCATGGAGATCCTGTGGCTATGTATGGAGCAGGTCCAGTCCTTCATGCCCTCTAGCAGGTCATAGCTGGGGTAGATATTGGGGAGTGCCAACTCAAAGCCCTAGATGTGTACCTGGGTGGTAGCTGACTTGGTTTATCTGGGCTTCTGGGACCACCACCCCTCAGATGAGGGGCAGACCCAGCTCTCCCATGCCCATGATGAGGCATGGGGCCAGCTTTCCCAAGTGCACATGGGGGCCTCCTATGAGGGGCAGGATGAGGGGGCAGGGTCAGCTCTCCAGTGGGAGAGGGCTGCTCTCTCTGTGCCAGTGAGAGCCAGTGCTAGCTCAGCCCCTGTACTTTAACACATGGTTCAAATGGGCTCCTGTGGTAACATGGGCAACAGATATCAACAGAGACCGCAGCTGCATCAGAGCCATAGACCTAGATATGAACATCAGCAACAGTTTGGGCTCAGTTGTCACCATCGCTCAGGGTGGTAGTGCAGGCCTCTCAGATCAGAATGGGCCCAGCAGAAGCATGGTCCCCAGACTCCAACATGGCCAGGTGGTAGCACAGACTTCTGGCATCCTTTGTGGCTTTTGGTGACAACATGGACCACAGACATCAACGCAGAGACCTGACTATGGAGGGATCATTGTCTGGTTCCTAGCAACAGCTGGGCCCAGATGTCACCATGGCTCTAGGTGGCATCATAGGCCACTCAGATCAGCATTTCTCCAGCCATAGGGTGGCCCTCCGACACCAACATGGCCCCAGGTGGTGGACCAGTTCCTAGGCATTGCATGGCCCTTGATGGCAACAGGTATAGCTGTCAGTATGGACTCTGGCTGCAGTAATATCACGGACCCAGATATGGCCCTGGGCTGTAGCTTGGGCCCTGATGTCTCCATGGCCCCAGGTGGCAGTGCAGGCCACTCGGTTCAGGGTGGCCCCTGTGGTGGCATGGCCTTCGGGCACCAACGTGACACATGTGATAGCCCAGTCCCCAGGCATCCTCATGGCCTTCAGTGGTGACAGGAGCCACAGACATCAACATAGACCACAGCTAAGACAGGGCTATAGACCCAGACATGGCCTTTGGCAGCAGCCCAGCCCTGGAAGTCAATGTGACCTCAGGTGTTAAGCAGGCTTCCCTCATCAGCCCGTTCCTTACTGCCTTTGCCTCTTTATATCTGCTTCTCCCCACAGGACATATGCCATTCTGCTTCTCTATCTCTCTCATACCCCACCATATATTGGCTCACTCTAATGGCGCTGACCACCAGGCACCAGAGCTGGCTGATGGTTTCTCCTCCCCACCCTGGGTAAGTTACTCCAGGTGGGAATGTGAGTGTCCTTCATCCACCAGGCCCTAATGGCACCCAGCAGGCCCCCTTATCAGTTTTTATCTGTCCCTTTTCTTTGATTTCTTCAGATTCTAGTTAAATACACACTAGACTTTTCCCCATTCTCTTATCATTTGTTTTCTGTGTCCTAGCCTCTCATGCTATCTTCTGGTCTGTCTTCCACTTTAGTATCTCCCAGATGCGCCATACTGTTGTTTAAACTTCTTATTGAATTTTTCATTTTACATTTGCAGTGTTTTTCAGCTCTAGGATGTTCATTTGGCTGTTTTCATTGGTTCAGATTTATTTGTGAGTTTTGTCATTTATTTAGTTGGTTATCAATTAAGGCCTCTTTTTGCTAGTCTATGTGTGGACAATTGAGGGTCTGTTCCTGTTGGCTCTGTTTCTTCTTTACCTCCTGATAATGTTTGACTGATTTCTGGATATTTCTTAAAATTATAGAAGCTGGAGGACATTTTCTTCTCTTGGGTAGGCTGTTAGAGTGGCCGTACATTGTCTGACTGTCTCTGTTTCTAAGGTATTTCATTGGTTCTAACTCTGCTTCCTAGTGGACTTATGTTGGGCCTGGCAGCTTTGCCTCTCACCTATATATCTCTCTTCCTTTTCATAGCATTCTCACTACTGAGGTCTCAAGGAAGGAGGGATCTACATAGCAGGCTTACTTCTTAACCCATTTCTTCTCTCTGGAATTTTGCCCTCTAAAATTCTGACTTCTTTGCTAACTCCAAGCTTCTTGGTTTTTTTTCTTTCCTCCTTGGTTTTGTTGGGTTTGCCTCAGCATTGCTGCTGCTTTTGCCTCTTTCACAAATGTAAAGGGAAAAAAACTGTGTGTGTGTGTGTGTGTGTGTGTGTGTGTGTGTGTGTGTGTATCTGCTTGGCTGTATGTGTGCCATATGTGTGCAGGTACACACAGAGCCCTGGAGCAGGAGTTACAGGTGGTTGTGAGCCAAACAATGTGGGTCCTCTGGATGCGGAGCAGGTGCTCTGAACTGCTGAGCCACTCAAGGCCCCTGCTATGCATTGTCTCTTGATTTCTACTTGATTTATCAGACTCTTGGGCCCATACTAACTCCATATTGAAAACTGCCTTGCTGGAAGTGGATGCTCACAGAGAAGGCTCACCTCCACTACATCACACAGTATTGGCCTCTTGCCTTCCTTAAATTGTTGCTCTAATGCATCTAGAGATGGTTTTCAAGTTCAGTTCCTCTTCCCCAGTGTTCATAGCATGGACTGGGTGTGGTATGAAGTAGTTTGTTTCATCTAGAATGGGAAGTTCCCTTATAGCCTTTGGAAAACAGATGTTCAGCCTTGGGACCTGAGACCAGAGGGGATTATTACTCAAATATCTGCCTGTGTCAGTATATACATGTGTGTCAAGTACACATATTCTTCATCCTAAAAGTGAGCTATTTATTAATGATATATTTTCTTAAAAGCAAAATTGTCTTTACTAAACTGAAATTTAAGCTTCATGGCATTGAACTTTTAATGTAGCAAGCTAATTTTAATAGTTTATAGTTTATAGATAAAAATAAAAAAACAATTTATCTTAAAATTTATGTTTTTCAGAAAGCAAAAAATAATGTATACTGGTCACAATATAATGAGATGTGAGGAAAATATGAACCTGGAGAGAATTTTTGGAAATTGCTGAAATTTTTACTTTGTTTTTCTTTCTAATAGAGAGGCGAAAAAAGGCTTCAGCATGGGAGAGAAATCTGGTGTATCCTGCTGTTATGGTTCTACTTCTTATTGAAACAGTAAGAAGTTGCTTGCTGGTTTAAATAAACTGTATTGTCTTTTGTTTACTGTTTCCTTTAGCTGAGCTGTTTCCAGTTAACTGGGTTTCTACCCGCAGAATCAAAATATCTGTATCTCAGTTTGTAAAAATTCAGTACAGCAAAGAATGGAAATGAATGACAATTAGATAAATCCTTAAGGTTACACTTCCTCATTCAACAGGAACTGCAGGTTTTGCTTGAGTAGAATTTAGAAAACACAAAGCATAACTGCTGCTCCAGAAGCTGCAGAGTGGAATTCCTTTCTAAGATGAGCTGTGCTGGAGCTCAGCCCCAGAAAGTCAGTGAGAAGTCCACACAGTAAATCCATCCCTGTTGTTACCTTCTGTCATAAATCTTGAAATTTTAATTTACAAAATGCTTGCAGTTTGTCTCGGAATCCTTGTATATACTGTACTTTCCCATTCTTAAAGACACATGTGATGTGTACTGTCAAAAGGAGTGTTTGAAACTGGGACCTGACAGCTCTCTCTCTGTTGCAGTCCATTTCGGTCCTCTTGGTGGCGTGTAATATTCTTTGCCTACTGGTTGATGAGACTGCAATGCCAAAGGGAACAAGGGTAAAGTTAAATACATTCAAAAGTCTTTTTAGATGTGTGTTTGAATATTTTGTGTAAGTTCCTGGAAACACCTTTCTGAATGTAAGCATCCCAAGCCCTACGAATTTCTCTGAATAAAGAGCTTTCACAAACATGTTCACGCACACATGCACACATGCACGCTTTGGTTTCTAGGGCATTTTTTCAAGTATCAGTGTTATTTATAGATTTCAATGTCAGACATGATGTTGATTTTTACTGAAGTTATTTGGAATTCTTTAAAGAAAATGCATGCTTTAAAATAATGTTGTATAAAGAGCAGATCAGTTAGATTTAACAAATTTGCTACATATTTGTTATATATATATATATATATATATATATATATATATATGTTATATAAGTGGAGGGAAATGAGAGTCAGAAGTATCACAGAATTTATGAGACTTGTTTAAAATGTGTGGATATTGGAGGAGAGTCCAGATGTACTTTTTTTCATGAGTTAACTTTTATCTGGTTTAAAGATTGGTGCTTCCTCTAGTCTTGGTAGCACATGCATGCACTCCTAGCACCTAAGAGACTAAATGTTTTGAGTTTTAGTTCAAGGCCAGCCTGGGCTACACATTAAGACCGTGTCTCAAAAATAGTCCCAAATAAAAAGTTGATGATTTTTGTTAGGATCTGGTATATATTCGAATATATGCTCTATTAGGAAGAGGTATATCATTAAATATTTGTAGTTGACTTGCTGTCTTTTGTCATCCTTTTGCAATGCTTTTGCCTCAGTCTCTCAAGTGATGAGGGTACAGATGTATGCCACTATATTTAGCTTGCAACACTTTTCCAGCTGTCTATAAAGTTTGGAAATACCCCTCTTCTGCTGCTGCTGCGGCTGATGGTGGTGGTGGTGGTGTCTGTGTGTGTATGTGTGCATGCATGCTCATATGCCCATACATGCACACACTCATGTACACACACATGCATGTGTTTATGTTTTTGAACAGGATCTCATGTAGCCCAGCCTGCTGGCTTCAAACTCCCTCTGGAGCCAAGGATGGCTGAACGTCTGATCCTCCTGCTCCTACCTCCTTTGTACTGGGATTACAGGTGTGGGCCACCAGACCTGGTAGCTTTTGAATATATAAAATGTTACTTGATTTACATTTTGAAGTACATTTTGTTTTTCTAGGTCAATAGGTTTTCCAGTCCTCATAGTGGTGTCTTTAAGACCCTCTTGGTCTTACTATGTCATATTTCTCTTAAGCCAGATGTTGCCATTTTTTTCCCCACAGAAAAAAAGTCAGTCCCTGTCTTAATTCCTTTCTTTTCATCTGAGATGGAGGTACCCTGCTTTTAACTTTTTTTAGCCGTTGTCTTGACTTTCCCAACCAGCAGCTTGTCTGGGCCCTCCTGCCACCTTCTATCACCTTGTTTCACCGTCAGTTCTCACTGGAGGGCCTGCTGCAAAGGCACTCCTCTTCTGCAGCTCGGCTTTGTCTTTTTCTTACACCGAATTCCCACACCAGGAAGTTGCTCCTGTGATTTCTGTTGACTCTCACCCTAGTATAGTGGAACAGAAGAGTGGGGTGTATTTTGTGTTATCTCCTTTCTGTACAATACAGTGACTTGTACCCCCAGGGCTCCCTGTATGCTTGTGTAAATGTATGAACTCTTTTTAATTTTCCCTTAGTCTCTCTTGAGAGAGTGAGTATTCCAGAACATCTTTCCCTCTTGGCCATTATACTTTTGTAGTGTAGGAAAGTAGGATCTGGGTTCATGGTAGAGGTCTTAATAGCAAAGGGCATAATGAGAGAAAAGTGGATGAATTTAATCTAAAATTTATGAAAGCTTAGCTTCCGTTTGCTGAGGAGTGGACAGTGGTGGCATGCTGAACCGTGACGGTGTGGTGTGCTGCTCCTTAATCATATGCCCACTGCCTCTGGGTCCTGCCTTGAGGACGGAGGAGGCTCCTGTTCTCTGCATTAGGGAACCCAACAGCTACAACAAGGGACCTTCCTAGGGTCCAATTTGGGATAGCATGTCTTTTGGCATTGTCCATGTTCTCTTAAATGACAAAAGATGATAAGTCCCATGCCATCACTTTATTCATGATTGGAATTGCCATGGTATTCTTATTCCTTTATGTCTAAATTAGAATGTATATATAATGTGTGTGATATTATTTACTGGTTTCTGTTTTATTAGTTTGGCTGCCATTGTAATTTAAAATGACCAGGGAAATGGTGATGTGCATTCAGAGATTATCTTTTAATCTCTATCAGTAAGCTTTGAAAATATTGTTCCTGCTTTAATGGGGGAGTGATGGTTGCTCTCAGTTATCAGTATCTGAACATTATTTATTTTGTTTTGTCTAAGTTCTTGGTAAAGGTAGGTCTTAAGATTGAGGTAATTTTTGTGAGAATTTATACATTGCTTTTTATTGTGTTAAATTACTTTACATTTTTAAAAAAATGTGCTAGCAGTCACACTTTTGTAATGAATTATTGAAAAAATTTGGGAAAAGGAAACTGGATATACATTATTTGTAAGTATATTTTAAATTTGGCAGGCTTTATGGTATAATTTTTATGTTACTTCTACCTTGGTTTATGTCTGTATTCTACTCTGAACTATTACCTATTTAAAAAACCTCCCTAGAACATTCAAGATGCTTTTCTCAAATAAAAGATTGTTCCATTTTATAATAGTAATCATATTGGTATCGTTTTGGCAAGAAACTTAAAAGTACGTTTAATTATTTAGTTATTCAGGTTATTTTTGAGCCTGTTAAAATGATTAGCATGCTGCCGAGTTTGTGTTTAGGTCAGTCAGCCTTTGGAAGACTCATGCTATTCTAAGGTTGATGTTTCCATTTGGAACTGTCTGTGTAATGGTGTCACTGGTTCTGAGGAGTGTTTTCCCTGCAGGGGCCTGGGATAGGAAGCGCCTCTCTCTCCACTTTTGGCTTTGTGGGAGCTGCACTTGAAATCATTCTGATTTTGTATCCTTTCTTCAGCTGAATGTTACATCTGTTAACAAGTTTTCTGTCTAGTTCCTGGGACAAGGGTAATTTAGTAAGACACTTACTTGTCTAGAAGAAAAAGCAAGTCAGTCCTCAAGCCTCAGTGGCTTGTGTTTTGTTTTTCCTGTGGGCTTCAGACTTCGGGAAATGTGCATTTCCTTGGAGCGTTTTTCCTTCATTCTTACAGCTATCTCATGGTGTCTTCTGTTGTTGGTTTCTATAGCCTCAGATTTTTTGGGAACTTTACGCCCAAGAAGGATGACACAACGATGACAAAGGTAAGGTAGAGTGGTAGGTGCTGGTGGCTTTCCCCTTGCTTCCAAGACAAACAAGGGCTTTAGTTAGTAATCACCCTGAATGGCTTATCCGGGCTGATAGGTATTTGTAAGCTGCAGACACACAAAGGAAGATTTCAGAATGCTGAGTGAGTGGCAAAGGATGTGCTCTGTGTAATTTGGACTGCGTCCATTCACTTGTAAATGCACAGAACTACAGAACTTGGTAACTCGTTGTGGAATGCTCCTGAAAGGACCATTTTTCTTCTTAAAGAAAACATATTGCTAATGAGTAACTTGGCCTATGCTAACTGTACTTCAGGACTTTTTTGAAATCTGAAGAACTTAGTTGCTACAAGTAGTTGAGACAAAGTATTTCAATTCTGAATAATTAAAGTGAGAAGGAAGAGCTCTGTTCATTAACAGTGTGGTCTGAGGCTAATTTGACTTTATATAATATGTCATTGGCTCCAGAACAATAAAGGCTCTTATCTTACATAATAAATGCTGCCTAAGAAGAATGGTTACAAGCTGCTGGCCCATTTCCGTTTTTATTATGTAGTCTATATTTACAGCCTATTTAAAGTGTGTATGTATGTATGTATGTATGTGTATGTATGGCAAAGAACCCCCTCTATAATACATATCACAGGTATATACATATCTGTCTATCTGTCGACGCAGATGTATAAGGTGCAGATTTTTTAAAGTCAGTCAGTAGCCAGTGTCTAGTTGAGGAGACTATAAATACTAATCGGTGTTTTCAGTGCTTCCCATTGAAGATGAAAGAGTAAACAGACGATACATTGAAAATGGATTACTAGAGTCTAGATATTTTGGTTTCTGGTGTTTTCACATTTAAGACTGAATTGTATAAAAGTTAAACAGGTCAGAGTAGATATTATATAAAAGAACTTGGCAGCAATCCGTCTTTAAGATTTAGTCAGAAGTCCAAAGGCGTTCTTTTTTATTTCATTGTCAAAGCTTCAAATTAACAACTGCATCAATAATATAAAATGTGTATGATTTAAATATTCTTTGACTTTGTATTTGTACCTATACTATGTGTATTTTGTGGAATTCATAGAAATAACTTTAATTTCTATAAAATTAAAGGAAAGGTTTATTATGTTTAAATTTCACTCTCATGGTTAGTATCGTTAGGAAGCTAGCAAGTGCTCTGGGTATCTTCCCTGTACTGAGTGCTGTCTGTGAGTGCGCTCTTTGCTCCCTGCTCTTTTACTACTCACTTCCTTCCTTTCTCTCCACAGATCATTGGGAATTGTGTGTCAATCCTAGTCTTGAGCTCTGCTCTGCCTGTGATGTCAAGAACACTGGGTAAATTTGACTGAGAACTGTTCATTAAAAATCATTATCTTTATAGATAGCTTTATTAAATCTTTCTAACTTTTGCTTTGTAATTTTTAAAAAAATCATCTTTAAAATATAATACTTCTTTTTATATTATTTTGTGTTTAGGGCCATACCAAAGCAAATGCTTTTCTTAAGCACTTTTTTTAAGCACTTAAAGCATTCCTTCCCTAAACAATAGACTCTTTCCCTCACTAATTCACAAGTTGGGCAGAAAGAATCTTCTAGTGAGGAAACTTGTGACTTTTAAAAAAGCTTAATGGCTAGAAAATATGAAAATAATTTTTATGAAATGTCTTTCCAAATGAATAGTTTAGTGTGTGCTTTTAAAAAGGAGAAATTTGTAAACCTACTTTAAGCTGCTTTGCGTCCAAGCAAATAGAGCTGAGCATGATGTGCAGGTCCTGGGAGCACACGCCAATTTTAAGATACTTTTTTGTCTTGTTGTTTCCACTTGCTTGCCAATCATAGCATTTCCTTACATTGTCAGTGTGCAGACAGGTTTTTGTCATCTTTTAAAAGTAAAAGAGAATTCTGCCTTGTCACTGAAAGGGTTGAGTCATAAGTCATGTGTCCCTTTCTATAAAGCATTGTTCTAGGCTGTGCTTAGCTAAATACTACTTCAGGAAGAAGTTTCTTTTAGGCAGTTGTATATAATTCTCTAGACTTAGGTTTTAACTTTGGAAATTAATGATTGGAAAATGACCAGACAGATTTCATCTATGAACTCTGGCCCTGGCTTCAATAGCAGCTGCAGGCCTGGGAGTTGCTCTAACTCAGACACTGCCTCCGTTATTGATTCGAAGCTCATGCCATCAGTGTTGCAGCTCTGTCAAAACGTGGGCGCATTGTAGTTTTCTTCATAAATTTTCCAAAGTCTTCCATGTTTCAATAAAAAGTAGAATTCAAGTGTAAGTGTTAAAGAGACCCGTATTCCACGGGCCATTTGTTTAGTGGTTATGTCTCTTTCATGTTTGATTAGTAGGACACGTCTGCTTATGGCATCTAATCTTGAAAGATGCACATTATGCCACCATTTGAAGCTAAATGCTACATCTGTTAGGACAGTCCAGCAGATAATGGTAGTGATCAGCCATCTTTCCATTTTAAACCTTTGCAAACCTTACTTATTATAATTTGTTATTTAAAAGTAATTGATAACCATTAATGTATTTCGATTTTGTGGGAGAAAAATCACATGCTTAGTATAGACTTAATACAAAGAAAACAAATTAATGGCAAAATTTACTTTTTGAAGCCTGACAAATTAAATTCCTGAGTAGTTTGCCATAGAGATAAATAAAAAGAAAAAAAAAGATGGAACAATTAAAATGCAGCTGAGAAGCTCTTGGACCCAGCTGTCCAAACAGGATTAGTGGAGTGCGCTGCGGTACAGTGAGTCATGTGGTGCCGTGTAAGACAGCGGCACGCACTGCAATACGTGTTATGCCCAGTGGCACTGAATAGATGAAAAGAGTAAATACGTTAAACAGATTCACAGAGGCTTTCCGCAGCATTAAAAAAGCAAAGTTCTAGACTAGAGATAAAGCCTTATTTTAGTATTATGGGAAATGCAAACTAGAGAGTTACTTTGTAATTCTTCTGTTAACGCTTTAGGATTGGGTCTTTGATTTTAAGAAGGTGAGATACAGAGAGCTGTGGCGAGTGTGCCCCCGCTGAAGAGCAGGATTGTGATGCACCAGCTGAAAAGCTTGAGACCAGAATAGAGGATGCATTAACCACATTCCTAGCTGTGAAAATGTCCCTCTCTCCTCGCCTCTCACAAGGAGATCTGACCTCGGCATGGTCTTCTTTGCTCCTGTAAGACCAGCCCACAACATCTGTCATTAGGAGAAATGGGACACAGCAGAACAAAATATAGAACCTAACATACAACTTTTCTCTATTTCAGTGATAGTTTGGTGGAGAGGATAATTTCAACTATGAATTGAAAGTACACTGAGTGAAGAGTACCATAGTTAATTTGGTAATATAGTTGCTAAAAAGAAGAGGAAAATTTTCTCGTAGCTGATTTCTTTTAAAAATCATTAGCTGCTATTGTTGTTGCATTATGGGTACTGCCGTCTCCATACAGCTCAAGTTTGAGTGCACGATGTGACACAACATGCTCATTGAAGCATTACTCTCAGATAGCTTGCTACATTTGAATGAGGGAAATGTATTCATTGAAAAATGTCCACTAAATAACTTAATAAGCTTATCACTGCTACAAAGAAGTAGTGAGGGTTATTTTGAGCAGGCATTTTAAGTCGATGAATGTAGTTTATTGTATGTAGCAAATGTAAGGTTTTTGCATTCAGCCCTTTAAAACCTGGAAGAGCATTGTTGTGCCGCCTGTGATCTGGTGCATTGTTCTGTTGTGTGCTCAGACTTTGGTTGTGAAGAGTCTCTGTTTTGGCATAGTGGATGCTCTTAAGTAATAGACTGCTGTTTAATACGGTCTGAGTGTGACTAGAGGAGATGGTTGTTAAAGGTGAATTCAGAACAGCGAACCAGTCACCCCTAGATGCCCAGTCTTCTCTGTCGCCAGTGTGCTCTTTATCACGCTCTGCGGAGAAAATAGCTGAAGGTTGGTTTTCTTTATTCTTCATCTGAAGTCCCAGGGAAGTTTATCTTCAGGTGCAGACAATGGTCTTTGAAATACATTTGCTAATTACGTTTCAAAATTACTTTTATTTTTTATCTTAAAAACCTTTTCTATACTTTATAACTTATAAGTTATACAAGGTTCAAATGCTGACTTACATTCGAAAGTACTTATACTGAAACAAAAATACCCTTTAGATCAGCTTATGCATATTTTAGACATCTTCTCATCTGAGTCTAGTAATCTGTCATCTAGCAGGAGATAAGGTGGATTATTCTCTTTTGTTGCATCTTGATTTGGGGACTTTATTAGAAATCTCTGTTTCTTGAAGAGTCATTTATTTGGGTAAACTGTTGCTTTTTATTGTGGGCTTTGCCTGTTTCCTGTTTCTCAATGTAAGATGGAAGTAAATGATGCTTTCACAGATATCCATCAGTGGCAGATGTGAAACGTATGTTTAATTTATATATTCCAATTATAGAATCTATGTAAAAGTAGTTTGAAGATCCATACTGAAAATTTCTCAGGAAAATTTGTATATAATGTCATTATATCTAGTTGAATAGAAGATAATAACAAATAAGCAGTTTTAATTAACTTATATTTGACTACTAGTTTTCCTTATATGTTTGAGCATTAAATTTTTAGATCTGGTTAGGATTTCTAAGAATAAGGAATTGCTAAAACTATCCTGCATTATATGTCAGAACCAGGAGAGCAGCTAGTGATGGTTCTTAGCTCATGCCTGCCTGTCTTTCCATGTGTTCCAGTGCTGTGCATGTAACAGGCCACGTTGGCCATTGCAGTCAAAATGTAGCTGCCTGTTGGTATAGTTCCTAAGCTTTAGCTTGTATGAAAGTAATCCCAGTTGGAATCATCTGGTGAGAAGGAGCCTTGGGTCTGCTTTAAAATGTGAAGTGAAGATGTTGTCAGAACTCGGCAGTTATAGTAAGGGTCTCATTTATACTAAGAATAAAGAGCCTTAAGCGGGCGGTGGTGGCGTACGCCTTTAATCCCAGCACTCGGGAGGCAGAGGCAGGCGGATCTCTGTGAGTTCGAGACCAGCCTGGTCTACAAGAGCTAGCTCCAGGTCAGGCTCTAAAGCTGCAGAGAAACCCTGTCTCGAAAAACCAAAAAAAAAAAAAAAATAAAATAAATAAATAAATAAAGAGCCTTATCCTAGCTGAGTATCTCCAGTGGACACATACAGTCAACTCTGAGATGGGAACAGGCCATCTCAGTTGTAGAAAATTAAAAAAAAAATCAATAGATTACATTTATGAAGAGTATTAAGGATTAGATTGGACTGAAGAGGCTTCTGACTATGATTTTTTAAATTTAAAACAGTATTTTCATTAATTTTTTGAGACTGTCCTGTATATATACAATGCATTTTGATCATATTCACCTTCCTCTTCTCTCTTTAGCTCCTCCCAGATCCACACTTTCTCAACTTTGTATCCTTTTTAAAAAACCCACTGATGCCAATTTGTGTTGTCATAATACTCATTAGTGTGGGGCCGTCCACTGGAGCGTGTTCAGCATACCTAGGCCGAGTCCTTAAAGAAAACTCTCCCTCTTCAGAAGTGATCTGCTGGCAGTTGTTTCCCAGCCAAGACTGGTGGGGCTCATGAGCTCCTCCCCACTCCATGCTGGCAACCACATCTACCTTGAGCTCATGTTTAGAAATCCTTACTCTTTCCTTCATGAGATCAGAGCCTTGTTGGGAGCTGTGGTATAGATGTTCCCTTTGTGGCTGAGCTTTCTTTTGGATTTTGACCAGCTGTGACTTTCTATGTTAACTGCTGCTCACTGCACAGGGAAATTTCTCTGATGAAGTCTGAGAGCAGCACAAATCTATGAATATAGAGATAATGAATTTAGGGGGCAGATTGATACTATGTCCATTTAAGAAAATAATAGTAATATGAAGTTCTCCAACCATGGGTTCTTGGTCAGATTTGTAGTATCAGACATACATTTCCTTCTGCGGAGTAGGCCTAAATCCAATCAGAAAGTGGTTGGCTACCTCCATAACTTTCATGTCATTGTTGCACCCATATGCTTATCTCACGATTGTTATTGTAGTTCACAGGTTTACAGCTGGGTAAGACTGTTGATGACCCCTCCCACCCCAGCACTGTATAGCACCTTCCAGTACTATGAAAGCTAGCCAGTTGGGAGGAAGCTTCTTGTTGAGTGCCAACTTGATTTCTCCATGCACTGTGGCTAAAGTTTGTGGTCTGACCATGCTTTCAATCCTAGTCCCTTCTTCAGTTTCCAGAAGCCACTTTGTTTTTACAGCTTTTCAGATTTTTTTTTCTAGAGGTGTGTGCATATACTCTGTAGGAAATGGTAATTGTCATTGGCTATTACTTTGTTTCTGATTTTTTTGTTGACTTTATTGTTCCTTCTGAAGAGTCTTGGTTCTGTGCTTCCCAGGGGGCATTAAGAAGGGAAGGTTTTGAACTCATTTCTCCGTCAGCACTTGGACATCTGAAAATGAATTTCAAACTAAAACACTTAATAAGGTCTGTTTGTGCAGGCTGCTACTGACTCCTGAGTTGTCCCATGCTGTGGCATTTGGCATTTGTGACCTCACACCCGTATCTCTTCTTCATTATTACCCCCTGCTTTCCCGTTTGTCACCTCCTCCTTTGTCAACCCCTTGACGTCTCTTCATTGCTCCCTGACTACCTTACATCATTTGTTCAGAATCTATACCTCTGACCACCGTTTGCCCCATGGTAAGCAAATCAGCCTAACTCTGGGATGCCCTGGGTTCCCACTCTATGCTTCACAGCTTATTGCAAAAGCAGAGCTCATTAGTCTTTGGGACACTTCCAGCCAAGAGGCCAGAGCACGTGAAAGTTAGGGCAGTGTTTCTGTCATCTTGTATCCACCTCCTTCCTAGCCACCTTGTTTCCCTCCTGAACACCTGAGAGGAATCCACACAGGAGCAGTGGGTTCTGGGCCTTCTTGTTCTTTACGATTTTGTGGAGAGTGGGGTAAGATTTGAAGCCAGACCAAAAGAGAGAAAGTGTCTCTGGGAGACTGCTGGACCTCCTCTGAAGAGTTCTTTCAGGAAAGGGCTAGATGTTTTCATCTTTGAAAATTGTTTCTTTCTTAGACTCTCCTTTTTATTCTCTGTCATTGGATTTTAGTTTATATTTGAGTTCACATACTGAAGTTCACCTGAATACTTCATTAAATTGCCTCAGAACAAAGTCAGTTTATAGCAAGTCATAAAAAATGATCATTTCAGACACAGGTCCCCATCTTTAAGCTTTGGTTTGCATGCTCCCAAAGCCCTTGACATTTCTTTACTACCCAAAGACTCTTAGTCCTTTGAGGTGAAGTAAACTCCTATGTTGCAGATGAAATGTCTTAGGTTCTTGTACTTTCAACTTTGTATTACACTTTGATTTGAATTGATGTTCTTAAGAAACATTACATTCCTTAAAGGACAAGAGCCCTAGCATCTTCTTGGCTTGCAGAGCCTTAGTTCATAAGCTTACGGTATGATGTCCAGAAAGTTTCTTGTTGAGGATGGCTGTTCTCAGTGTAAATGAAGTCATTCCCACAAGCCTTGCCTCAGCTGTCCACGCATCACTTTCAGGCTCTCTGCTTGTTTGACCAAGTATTATCTCTAAAGACCCTTACAACAATAGCCAAAGGGTGGAAACAGCTTGTTGTCAGATAAGAGGGCAAGCAAACTGTGGTATGCAGCACTTCAAATGGAATGTTACTTAGCCATGAAACCAATCAAGAGACAAACACTGTGGGGTTCTGATTCCAAGAGGAATTACAGTAGTCTAGTCTACAAAGACAGAGACAGGTGGTGCTCACCAAAGTCACAGGAAGGAGGGATGGAAAGTGGTTTGGGAATAGTTTCAAATTTGCACGGTAAAGGATTTTGGTGGTGATTGTTGTAAAAGTTGACTATTATTAATAGTACCTACCTGTGCATTAAAATGTTTATATTGGTACATTTTGTGTTGCATGTCTTTTTCCACAATTAAAAATGGCACAAGGTAGATGGAACTTGGAAATGTCATGTGATACAGCCTATCCACAAATGGCCAAATGCCGTATGATTCTACTGATGGGGCAGGGATGAAGTGAGAGTCTCAAGGTAAACTGCCTGTGGAGAGGTGCACTTATATTGGAACTGGGGAGAAGGTATTTAATGCCTTTGAATTGTTTATCTAAAGTGGTTAATTATACGTGATGTGACTTTTAGCTCAGTTATTTAAAAGGAAAGCCTATGGCTTAATATGTACACAGAAAAACTTGTACTATCCCCAGCCATGACATGAATTCTGTCATGTCATGTCATGAATGTAGAAGCCTCCCTGTTTGGCTGTGTCATCCTCTTTGAGTGTTTCAGTTGCCTTCCAATAACATGACCCTGGCGGGGTTGGAGGGAGCAGAAGGAGGACAATTGCAGGTGACCAAGATGGTATAGATAGTGCCCACCCTGGGGTACAAATCCAGCCTTCTCTGTTCATCTTCCTTTCCCTCCCTTTTCTAGCCCCCTCTCTTAGCATTACTGGAGATTGGAGCTAAGCGCTGTAGTCATGGAAGGCGAGTGCTCTACAGACTGAAGTACAGCCCTAGCAATCTGAGAAGCACTACATACACTGGCAGGAAGGGTTTGACTGTTGTCTGTTAATTGAGGTATTTATTTTAGTTGTCACCTACCATGTTCAGGATGCCCCTTTCTTTCCCTGTTTTGCTGGAATTCTTACTAAGATGGATGGTGAATTTTGTTAAATGCCTTTTATTCATCTATTGAGACAACTATACACTTTTTAAGTCTCAAAATATGTTGAATTATATTAATTCTCAAATATTAATTAGCCTGCTGTTTCTTGGGTGAGCTCCATGTGTCATGATGTATTATCTTTTTTGGGTTGAATATGATGAAAATTAGCTGAGGACTTTTTCTTTGGTGTTTTAGATAACATTGTTCTGTGGTTCTCCCCTGCTTTTTTTTTTTTAAGCTTCTTTCTGCTTTTGATATGTATATGATGATTTCCTCATTACACGTGCTCAGAAGCACTTGAATTTCCATGGGTGGTTTTCATAGACTTGTTTCTCCTCTTTCAGTGTTCTATTGCTTACTGGTGATGCCGTCTGGTTTGAAATTTACTTTTTGCAAAAGGTTTAGCAACAGTTCAGTTTCTTTTATGGAAAGAGCCCTACTCAGCTTGAATAAGCTTTGTTAATATCAGCAACAGTGTCAGATCTGTGGGCAGCTCCCTCAGCCAGCAGTAGAAGTGGAGACTCAACATTGACACAGATTTTTTGTGTTTTCTGTCTCCTTTCCTGAACAGTGTGCATACATATGTATTGATTTATTGATCCTCTGAGAAAAGCAGCTTTTATTTTATTTTATTTTATTTTTCTGTTTGTACTTTCTAGTTCACTGATTTGGTCCTTTCGAGTATATTTTCTGACTTTCTTGCAATTGGAGCTGAGTTCACTTAGTTTTGAGGTCTTTTCTTTTTCTGATCTGAGTATTGCTGGCTGCAACCCCTTTCCCGTTGCAGCCATGCCCCCCTCTTCATTTTACCTCCTGGCTGCATCCCCTGCTTTAGCTGCCACCTCCCTGTGCTCCCCCTCTGTTGTGTCCCCTCCTCTATTACCCCTTTACTTCCACCCTTTGCTCCCTGCTGCTGCCTCTCCACTGCATCTTCCCCAAACCTTCATACAGAGCATTTTAATTTTAATTTTGTTAAGAATACTTTTTTATTTCTTCTTTGACTCATGGGATATTTTGAAGTATGATATTTTATTCCCAAACATTTGGGGATGTTTAAGAGATTTGATTTTTAGTAATTTTTAGTTTCTTTGTTGATGTCAACGTGAAGGAATGTACTTTGCATGTGTAGCATCATTTCAGCTTGTTGAGTAGGCTTTACAACCTGTGTGTGAGACACAGTAGAAAGGAAAGGACATTCACATCTTCTTGGTGCTACGTTTTGCAGTGTTGGGTCCACTGGCTGGCAGGTGCCCTCACGTCCTCTGGATCCTTAGGTCTACCTGTTTCGACTGTGTTGAGAGCAGGACTGTGGGAACACTGGTTGGATTGTGGGCCTCTCTCTTGTGTATGTCTGTCTTCTTGCTTCACATACTTTAAAGCTCAGGTCAGATGCATAAATGTGGGGTCCCTGGTGAACGGACCCTTTGTAATTATGATAGTGGTGTACATTACTTAACTGGTAACTCTTTTCTGAAGTCTCCTTTTAGTCATGTTAAAAATAGTTATTTCTCCTTTCTTATGACACTTTTCCATTCTTGTACTTTAAACCTTTGCCTTTATATTAAATAGCTGTGTGAGCTTGTCTTGATTTGGATAGCTAGAGTATTGATATCAAACTTGATTCCTGGTGTGACCCCATCTGTTGCCTATTTCTAGCCATATCATCTCTCCCTTGATACCCTTTCTTCCTCATCTGCATCCTTAGCGGTAAACTTCTTTGTTGGTCTATTGACATAGCTCTGAGAAGTTGCTTGACTGGTTATTTTGAAGGCTTACACACTATTACAGCTTTGTGAATAGAGCAGTGACGTCCATAGTGTATCAGTAGTGAGCTGCCTAGATTCCTTTGAGAGCATATGTAGAAGAAATACTATTGGATCAAATGGAAGTTCAATTTCTAACTTTTTGAAAAACCTCTGTATTGGTTTTCATAGTGGCTAGAATAATTTATATTCTAAGTAGCAGTGAATAGGTTTCCTTCCTCTACACCTTTATCAGCATTTGTTGCTTTTGGTTTTTGTTTTATTTGTTTGAAAAAAGCAGTTCTGTCTGAGGTAAGATGGAATCTTGGTGGAAATTCGATGGTAAAGAGGTTAGATTTTTTTGTGTGTGTTTATTAGTCATTTTAAAATTTTCTTTTGAGAACTGTTTAGTTCGGTTGTTCATTTATTGAATTATTTGCCCTTCTGGTGTTTATTTTTTTGAAATATATTTTTATTTTAAAAATATATTCTATATGTTAATCTGTTAAACAAATAGATGTCAAAGATTTTTCTCCCTTTCTGTAGGCCTTGTTCATTCTGTTTCTTTTATCATGCAGATTTCTAGTCCGATGCAGCCCCATTTGTCTCCTTTGCTTTTGTTTCCTGAGCTGATGTGGTCCTGCCCAGAAAACCTGTGCCTGTATCTTATTTCTTACCTTTAGTCTAGTAGCTTCAAAGTTGTAGGTTACACTGCAGTGTTTAGTCTCTTCTGAGTTGATTTTATGCAGGAGAGGCAGGAACTAGTTTTGGTTCTTACTAAAGACACTCAGCCTCCCTGGTGCCACTTGTTAAAGAGGTTGTTTCTCTCTAGTGCTTTTGGTTCCTTTGTCAAGAACCAGGTGGCAGTGGATTACTTCTGTGTCTTTTGTTCTCCCTCATTTGTGTATATGTTTTGTGCCAGTACCATGCTGTTTTTGTTACTATAATTCTGTGGTATGATTTCTGTAACATTTCTTGCAGTTCAAGTCTGCTGGTAATATTAAATCCCATGCTGCTTGGATGTGCAAGATGACTTTATTTTGCCTTATTTTTGAAGGTACTTTTGAACATGAGATTTTAGATTATTTTCTTTCATACTGTCTTAGTTTGGGTTTACTATTGCTGTGAGGAAACACGTGACTATGGCAGCTCTTACAAAGAGAATATTTAATTAACGGTGACTAGCTTACAGTTTCAGAGATTCAGTCCATTATGACTATAAAGGGGAGCATGGCAGTGTGCAGGCAGATGTGGTGCTGGAGCTGAGAGTGCTGCATCTGCAGGCAACAGGAAGTCAACTGTCACACTGAGTGAAGCTTGAGAAAAAGAGACTTCAAAGCCCACCCCCACAGTGACACACTTCCTTCAACAAGGCCACGCCTCCTAATAGTGTACTCCCTTTGGGGGCCATATCTTTCAAATCACCACACATTTTAAAAATATTTTGCATTGTTTTCCCCTTTACATTGCTTTGACAAGAACTTTTCTCTGATCACTATTTCTATTCTATTTTTTAAAGAAGGTTTAGCAGTTTCATTATTATATGCTTAGGCAGGATCCTCCTCAGATTTTTTGTTTTGCTCTTTGAGTTCATTATGCATATATGTCATCAAATTTGAAATATTTCTAGCTGTCAATCACTAAACCAATATTTCTTCAAGGAATCTATCCTTGATTTTAATCTCATAGAGACTCTGTGTGTGTACCCTTGTGTGTACATTGATGTATGTGGGTATGTGTGGTATGTGTGCATTTGTGTGTGGTATGTGTGTGCACTCATGTAGGTGTTGATGCATATGTGCATATGAGTATAGTCTAGGGGTTAACCTCAAGTGTCATTCCTCAGACTCTGTTGTAGTTGGAGGCCACATTTTCATTTCCTGGCCGCACAGACTCCTGAAATAATCTCACAGAAACTATATTATTTGCAATACTGTTTGGCCAATAGATTAAGCATATTGTTAGCTAGTTCTTACATCTAGAATTAACCCATTTCCATTATTTTGTATTTTATATGAGGCTCATGGCCTACCGGCAATGTTCTAGCTGGCAGCTCATGTCTTTCCCCTCTGGCTACATGGCATCTCCCTGACTCTGCCTACTCTCTGTATATATCTTTTCCAGCCTGGCTATATTCTGTTAAGCCATTGGCCAAAAGCTGCTTCTTTATTCATTAGCCAATAAAAGCAACCAATAAAAGCAGAAGGACTTCCCACACCACTCTGTTCACCTTGATTTTTCAGATAGGGTTTCTAGAGGCTTTGGGCTCATCTGAGTAGGTTAGTCAGGCTGGCTGGCCAGCAACACCCACGGGTTGACTTTATACTTTCATTGTTCTTGGACTTGAACTCAGGTCTTCTTTTTTACATAGCTAGAATGTCACAGACCGAGTGTCTCTGCAGCTCCACTCCAGGGACTCTGGAGAGTAAGTGCATCATCAGCCACTGGGCATCAGTGTAGTTCATTGACACTTAGTTTTCTTGCTGTCTTTGAGTGTGCCAGTCTCTGAAGTATCTAGCCGGCTCTTAATCCTGTCAAGTATGCTTTTCCAGTTTACATTGTGATTTTCCTTTATAGGTTAACTTCAGACTTTTAAACTCTTTAAAATATTTTTAAATTGTAGTAGGGTCAATCTTTCTTCTAGCTTCTGAACTATAGGAAAGGTTGTAGCCACTGTAATAGTCATGTCTGGGTTTTCTGCTCAGTTTTCTGCTGAACTTCACTCCAAGCAGCTCTCTGCTCACTAAGCCATCCTCATGCTGACTTCTGAGTCCTTCCTCCTTAGGGAGGGTAATGGCCTTGTTTGCCGTTGGAAGAAGTATTGATGACAAGGGTCTCGAAACCATTATTTGGATATTACATCCACTTTTTAAGTTTATTCAGGTAGGTGAGAAAATATTGTCCCCTCTATTCCCTTATGGCTAGTACCTGAAGCCTATAGTTGTATTTCTTATGAATATAATTTAACAAAAGCATACTTTCACAGTAAGACTGACCAATCTGACTTCCTTAGTATCTGGTATATGCAACCCCCCAAAATAACAAAATAACAAACAAACAATGTTTATTAAAAGTGGAGGCTGTCCAGATAGCTCAGTGGGTAGAGGCACTTGCTGCGAAATATGACAGCCTGAGTTCAGTTCCTGGAACACACCCGTGGTGGAAGGAGAGAGCTGACTTTCACAAGCTATCCTCTGACTCCCGTACACTTGCTGTGGCACATACATGTACATGCTCACAAACTTACATACACATAAGACAAATACATGTTTAAAGATTTTAATTAAATAAAAATTTAAAGATGTTAGAAGTTAGTCTTTGATTTTTAATTTTCATCTTTCATTCTACCCACAGAGCAGAAGCTTAATTTTATAGTGACTTCTTTTCCCCCTAATCAACAGGACAATCGATTCAGTGTGCCTGCTTATACCAATCCTAAAAGCATGGATGTTTAGAATGATTATGGATTTTATTGCATTACTGTCTCTAAGTCATGCTTATTTTATAGACTATCTTAGCTATTTTTTTTTAATAAATCTAATTAGGGGAAGTATATGGAAACATAGTGTGGATGGTATTGAAACTAATCATTATACGAGTTTAGAGATTAATTTTTAATGCAAATTAGCTAATAAATTTAATAAGAACACATGTTATTTTGGCACCTTTACATTAAAATCATGGATATTTAGGTCAGATGTTTGTGTACTAGGCCAGCTTGTATAATTTACTGATAACATCACTTTCAGGCCCTTTGTGTCCCATACTTTACAGATGCTCTGAATGGCCACGTGCAGTTTCACCAACATGAACATGCTTGCTCAGAGTAGAAGTTGACTCAGGTGGACGAGAGAACACGCGTTATATTGACTTACGATGTGGGTGGGGCAACCTGCTCCTTCTTACAGTCATTGTATTTTGTGCACCAGTTCTTTTAAAACTGTGAATAGAAAAAAGGTTGTTTTTGAAGGAATTACTCATGAAACATTTTTGGTTGAGTCCTTGTGGGGGAGGCAGTGCATTGCTTGTCATAAAGTGTTGTAGTACCCAGGTCACATGACCTTGTGCCTCATTGCTGTCTAATGAAACTTCTTTCATGTACGTGCGTGAGTGCGTGTGTGTGTGTGTGTGTGTGTGTGTGTGTGTGTGTAGCACGATTAATAAAATCTCATAGACAGTTATTGGGGTTCAACCTGAAGGTCAGAAAATCAAAACAACCAGCTACTGGCTCTTCTTTTTTTTTTTTTGGTTTTTCAAGACAGGGTCTCTCTGCAGCTTTTTTAGAGCCTGTCCTGGAACTAGCTCTTGTAGACCAGGCTGGCCTCGAACTCATAGAGATCCGCCTGCCTCTGCCTCCCGAGTGCTGGGATTAAAGGCGTGCGCCACCACCGCCCGGCTCAGCTACTGGCTCTTAACCTCTACTGTAGTCCAAAATGCGATCCTGCCTCCAGGAATCCTCATTCTGAATATTTTGGTTGAACTTTTTTTTTTCCTAAAGTGCATCTGGACCAATAGTGTTTTCAGACCCAACACTGTGAACTAGCATTTTTGTTCCTCTTGGGTGTCTGTGTATGTCTGCCGAAATACCCTGAGCTCGGGATTGTTTTTCACCTAGATATCCTGTTAGGTCTGGACCCTAACTTTCTATTTTCTAAGTGGGGTTCATTTCTAGGGTCTGTGTCCACTCTTCTCACTGTTCTAGCACTTCTGTGCTTGATGTGACTGATTTGACCTCCCAGCTCTGCTCCTCATGGACAGTGCAAAGCTATCTACAGCCTTGTTGACAGCAGGGTTCCAAAGTGCTGTCTGCATACCCACACAGGTTCACTAACAAGAAAATATTAGACCTTGTATTTGTATCACTGTTGTGATTGTCAAGTGATTTGTCCGTATGGAGTGTCAGTGGTACATATAGTAATGGATAATCAAATGCACACATTAAACACAAGATACATGTGTTAAATCTACACTAGTCCTTCCTTTTTGCTCTTACGCATAGTAGTAGACATCTTCCAGGGCCTACTCAGCTTGTCCTTTGGGAACCAAAAAGCAGAAGTTTGAGTGTGCTTTTCTTACGGGGTGACTATGGCTTTTACCAGACACTTAAGGAGATCTTTACTCTTGGGATCAATTCAGTTCCCAGTCTTGGGTTCGCTGAAGCCTTAAGGCTTGTGTTGATAGGACCATAACTGTTTACATAACTTGGTTTGAAAAGTAGGGTATCTGATTAGGCATCCATTCCTTTAAACAAAGTCCTTTCTTTTAGGCTTAGCACTGAGAGACTGAAGCCAAAGTTGTCATCATCTTAAAGCAATACAGGATAGGCACTGAAGGCTTTTCTGGTATCTGGTTTTTAAATTTCTTTTTGTAAGGTATTATCTAATCTCTTCATTAATCTTCATCTATTTTTAAAACACTTCGGCAGTGTCTTTCAAACTTGCATGCATTGGTTCCAGGTGGCAGTGACTTCGGATCTATTTTTGAAATGCCCTGTTCTTACTGTACTGTTTGCATAGGGAGATTTTCTGCTGCCCATAAGCTTCTCTATGAGGCTTGCAGTTAATGGAAGTGTGTTGGATCAGGGCAGAAAGCCAAATTCAAAAGCCAGTTGATGATGTGAGATTGAGTCAAAGGTATTTTTGAAATCACCCATAAAATCCTTAAATGGCCTGTACATATGCAGTACATAACTGTGTTTGTATAGTCCTAGAAGAAGTATCTGTTTCTTCTTGTAACTCTTGTTGTAGGTCCATATAGCCTCATGTAGTCCCTCAGTGTCTTCCTCAAGCCTGCTGTGGCCTTTCTTACTCCACTTATCCACCTGACTGGTAGGATTTATTTACCAGAAAATCCTGCCACTCATGCCCTCTTTATGATAAGTTTTGGACCTGAGTCACATACTGATTTAAATATTCTTTCAGTTAAAAAGATTTTAAATGTGTCTTTGATTGAATTAAGTAAGTTAAAATCCATGTGTGATATAATCTTCACACATTCCTGACTTTCTTCTCTTACTTTGTAAATGGTAGCATTAAATTCTGCCAGTGGTGTATTGTAAGGTAATGGTCCTATTTATTCACTTTTGTGATGAGCACTAAGAATGTATAAGGTGCAGCAGAAAAAAATTGCAGGCAAATGGATGGATCTAGAAAACATCATATTGAGTGAAGTAACCCAGACCCAGAAAGACAATTATCATATGTGGTTTTTAAATATAAAGCAAAGAAAAACAGCCCACAAATCATAATCCCAGAGAACCTAGATAACAGAGAGGCCCCTAAGAGAGCCGTTCATGGATCTAATCTACATGGGAAGTAGAAAAAGACAAGACCTCCTGAGTAAATTGGGAGCATGGGGACCATGGGAGAGGGTTGAAGAGGAGGGGAAAGGCAGGAAGGGGAGCAGAGAAATTTATAGCTCAATAAAATCAATAAAAAATAGAATGTGTAAGGTGTTGCCACTGGAATTTGGGTTGCAGGAGTGTAATAGATGTCATTCCTATGGAAGTAGTGGGGGAGAACAGGCTCTAGTGGATGGCACCCGAGCTTTCTCTTTAATTCAGGCATGGACTGTAGATACATGATAGACACTCATGCAGCTCTTCTGGGTATCACATGCAATGACAGGTACAGACATGAAGGTTGGGGCTGGCTGGGGTTGACATGCTAGGAAACAGTCACGTGATTCATGGCAAAGCCTTCCCAGGACATCTGAGAAAGCATCCTACAAATATCTGAGAAAGTTTGTGGAATCTGACCTGATTTCAACTGTATTCTGTTACGGATATGAATGCACCTCACTTTATTAAGGACTTTTATTTATTTATTCTTTTAACAGGAATTACTAGATTCGATCTACTTGGAGACTTTGGAAGATTTAATTGGCTGGGAAATTTCTATATTGTATTATCCTACAATTTACTCTTTGCCATTGTGACAACATTGTGTTTGGTCAGAAAATTCACGTCAGCTGTACGAGAAGAACTTTTCAAGGCCCTAGGTAATCTTGAGGTTTATGGACATTTCTTTCTACTTATCATGACTTTGACATTTGAGTTTCTATTTAGTTTCTGAGGGTTCATGGATGTCATTTGCATTCTTGACTCATGTGTTAGTTGTGACTGGATTGGAATCACGTTCTGTCCTGTAGGCCCTCGTCTGTGAGGTGTGTGGGTAGGAATTGTGGTGGTTCTTGTGGAGCCTTAGCACAGTGCCTCCGACACCCTAAGAACTTGGGGCTGGCAGTCAGCCTCTTTGTTCTTATCATGATAACGATGAAAACCTCTGGTATTAAAGGTTTGCTTTCTGCTAATGATGCCTTTTACTATTGTTTACTTGAAGTTTTTTTTTTTTGAGGGGAGGCTTGAATTTTCTAAGTATATAAACAACCTATAATTCTATTCAATAAGCCAAATAACTCTGGAAACAATGTTAGCATTCTTGGTACTGACAGGACAGGAGGTTTGCTGTCATGTACACTGTCATGTGCAGTGTGGTGGCATCAAAGTCTGCTTTAAGTGATGTATGTTTGCTGTGTTTACTCCTACACTCATGCTGAACTTAGTCCAGAGTTTGTGCTTCAGGATGAGAAGCACTCTGGAAGCTTCCCAGGCTTGTAGCATCTACCTCCATAGCAGAAAAGAAAGGTGGTGGTTTCCTGTAGGAAATATAGGAAACCCTGGCATTAACTCATTTGCCTGATACCACTTGAATGCTTATGCTTCAAATAGGCTGTGTTTTTTGATATTTTAAGAAGTAGCATATTTATAGATTCATTAAGGTCCAATTTCAGAAAGCTAAACTACAGGAACAGCAATAAAGCTTTTCAAAGTGCCAACCTTTATGACCTTGATGTTTGAAAGGATGACCTTTAAAGAAAAATCCACCGGGTTACTGTTCCATGTGTATTTTATTTGTAGCGTACACTGTGAGGGGACAGCTGATTGAAATATTACCCTGAAATGAAACATCTCATCTCAGCTGAAACACCAGATAATTTATGAATTTTAGTGCCTGTATTTCACAGTACTGGGTACATTAAAAGTAGCCAGATGCCTAGGAATCAAGAAAGCCTCAGTCATATGTCTAGTTGAAACTTTATTTCTTATTTCTAGCTAGGACCTCAGATGGGTTCCCACTTGGCTATGGCTGAGGTGGCTACAGTGCATCAGTGTTGGCGTCTCTCTGTGGAGCTCCTGCCAGAGGCCAGGGGCCAGGGGCCAGAGGCCAGGGGCCAGAGGCCAGAGTCTGACCATAAGACACAGTGGAGTTTTCAAGAGTTGTGTAAAACTCCCAATAGCTATGTTTGTTTTCTTTTCCAAATGTTTTCTGTTATCCTTTTGTATATTCTTTAGGGGCCATTCTTCGTATAGAAAAGATCCTCTTTAAATACAGGCTCAAATGGCCAAAGATGTTAAATCTGACTTCATTAGCTCATTCCTAACAGGTATTTTCAGAGAACATCTGCACAGTAGTCATCGTGGTGGCAGTGACCAAGGGACTATTTCTAGGGAGGTCTACAGATGAAAAGATTGCAGTTTTATTAGAATGCATGTCCTGTGTCACACCCGAATTTAAGAAGTGAAACCTAGTCCGGAGGTACAAACCTTTAATCCCAGCATCTGGGAGGCAGATGCAGGTGAATATCTGTGAGTTTGAAGCTAGCCTGGTTTACATAGTGAGTTTCAGGACAGCCAGGACTACACAGAGAAACCCTGTTTCAAAAAACCAAAAAAATAAAAAATAAAAAGGAAGTGAACCTACTTAAGTCTTCTGTCTTAACAGAGTAGTTTCAGGGCCAGGAATGTGGCTCAGTGGTAGAATGCTTGCCTACCATGTGTAAGGTCCTGGGTTTGGTCCTTAGCATTGCACATATTCCTCATCCAGAGACAGTATGGTTCCAGGGCAGTGTGGCAAGTATGCCCTTTGTGCCCCATCCCTCCCCTTACTTTTTTCCTGGCAAGTTTTCTTCAGTGCATGTCTTGTTTCATAGGAGCCCACTTCCTCGTTTCCCAGCTGGCCAGACTCCCAAAATAAACACACAGAAACTATATTAAGTCACTGCTTGACCAATTACTTAAGTGTATTGCTAGCTAGCTCTTACATCTAGCATTAACACATTTCCATTATTTTATATTTTACCATGAGGCTCATGTCTTTCTCCTCTGGCGGATACATGGCATCTCACTGACTCCTCCTTCTTTCTTCTTTTAGTTTAGTTTTCCCGCTTTTCTATTTCTGCTAAGTCACTGGCCGGAACAGATTTATTCATTAATGAATAAAAGCAACACATAAACAGAAAGACTTCCCATACCATCTTGTCTTAATTTTCAGAGACTCTCTGATCACTTAGTGGTTTGGCCATTTCTGGGATTAAACTATTATTTTACTTTTTTTTTGTCTAATTCAGTTATAGGCTTAAGCTTAAATTTTCTTTCATTAAGTTATGTAAGTAATAAAGACTTTAAATTTGGGAGGAAGACTTTATTGGCTTAGGAGTTATATAAAGGTTTCTAATGAGAAAATTACTATCTGGAAATTTAGAATGAATACCCACCCTACCCCCTAACTTAGTTTTGGGGGCACTCAAAAATCTGAGCAGTATGGGTGCTCTTCCACGGTCTTTCTTGTGGATGCACTACTTGTAGACGCTTACATGTCATGGGTTTCACTTTGAGTATTCTTGCCACATGTTGTGTATTTGTGTTTTAAAACAAAAAAGTCATGTATCTGTATCAGCTTAGCTTCCTAGGCAGTGTGTTTTGGGATGAGAACAAGCTTGCTTACTGGGAAGAGGCTTTTGAGGGGAGGAGGAAGAAGAGTCAGTGCAGAGATGAAGTGTGCTTTGACGCCTTTGACCCTGCGGGGTATTATGCTTTGGAGGCCCCATCAGAGCCACACTGAGGATCTAGGGAGATGGCTCAGTCTGTAACCTACTTGTTACACAAGTATGAGGGCCTCAGTTTGATCCCCAGAACCCATGTGAAAAAGCTAGACAAAATCCCAACACTGGGAATGTGGCTCCCTGGGGTTGGTAGCTAGCCAGTCTTATCTACTTGGTGAGTTCCAGGTTTAATGGGAGACCCTGTTTCTTAAAACAAAGTGGGTGGCACTTCACGTGACACCCAAAATTGTTCTCTGGCTTCTACCTATACACACACACACAAATGAACACACACACTCAAAAAAAATAGTAGGACCCCACCGTGTTGAGAAGAGCCATACCCACTTGTCACCCAGTCATTGGAGGGGGCATTCCTAGAAAAGAGGCGTGACTTCCATAGAGCTGCCTCCAGGGAGGAGAAGGCTTTCATTACCAGAAAACTGTAGATAACATATCACAACCTATACAAGAAAGCTGTCCCGCTAAGCAGATCTTTTCTGGTCATCCAGTCCCTTAGCTGCTCCTTTCTCATCTGTATTCTGTTTTTCTGCAGGACTTCACAAGCTTCACTTGTCAGATACCTCAAGAGATTCAGAAACTGCAAAGCCTTCTGCAAATGGTCATCAGAAAGCACTGTGAGACCCGACTGCCTCAGCAGCATTCTGCAGCAAGTCCCCCGGCGACTCCTGACATTCCCACAGACACTCATCAGCTTGTGGTGGGGTCTGGGCTGCCTGTCAGTGCCACCTTCTCACCAGCACGAGAACTTGGCATTGCTGATCAGTTTCTCCTTTGACTTTTCTGATTGACCTTAGAGCTTTTGGTTAAACCCCAGAGAAAGGTTGTATGGAGCCATCTGGATGAGCGGTGAAGATGTGCAAAGAAGCCGACTTGGACTTTGTTATGCTTTGCTGTATGCCATGAGACGTTGGGGTCTGCAGGCAGAAGCCTACCTGGAAGTTGCCTAGTACCCCAAACATTTTCAGAAAATCCTGAAAACTTATGTACTAGTAGCAAACTACATTTTTTATTTCCTTAAAAAACCAAAAGCAGAGTTTCTGATTCATGTTACAGAATCTTCATTAGACTTTGGGCCAGTGGAAAAATACTAGGTTCTTTCCAAACTTGAGCCTTGGTGGGAAGTCCCAAGGCTATCTTTTTGTGGTAAGCAGCAGTAAGAAGCATATGTGATTATAGATTTGGACATTTGTGTGTATATACCTGATAACACTTCTCACAGCACAGTGCCAGTGTTGTACACACTTGTAACTTAGACTTTGCCTTATAGGCCATATGTATATTCACTTTTTAAAACCTTTTTTAAAAAAACTACTTCACTCCTGTGCTTGTTGTGCCTGTGAAACCCATAGACAGAAATTGCTTCCTTTTTATGTCTCAGGCTTTGGTGACCTTCATTTACACCACCTTAAGTCTTCACCTCAGGAAAGTTACCAGGGTGATACCCAGAACTTAAAGGTCATAGAAGGGTAGACACAGTGTAATATGAGCTCGTAATTATTCAGTCGTTTAGTTGTACATGATTGTTGGGATGGTTTCTTAACTCTTGAGTCTACTGATTAAAAAAACGTGAGTGCATGCTGTTGCTGTCCCTAGGTAGCACACAGTTCACAGAAATATAGTGGTGCTTACATGCACGGTGTGGATGACAAAACAGGATTTGTTTTCAGAAAAAGTAAAACACTTTTTTCCCCTCAAATTGTTGAATTTAGTTTCTTTTGGAGAAATTTACGAAAAACAGGATGTATCTGACATAATTTCTTATTACATAGAAAAACAAGAAAATTGAGCTGTACTTTTACAAGCCATTGAGTACACTTCTTCCCTTACATCATTACCATTCTCTGATTCCTTAGTCTGAAGGAGAAGGAGCATTGGTGCTTCTGAATGACTCAGTGCATGCCTTCAGTGAGTACTGCTAGATTCCTGAGGGTGAGGTCTTGCACTAGCACAGTGCAAGTCAGCTGCCTTCAAATTTCCGTGATCATTATGTTAGTTAATGCCAGGCTCTGCTTTTCATTGAAACTTGAAATCCATCCTTTGGGAAGACCAAGTGAAGGAGAGATCAGAGAGCAGTTTTCCACTGCAGTCACTTTCAGTGCACACCATTTGCCGATTCGTCCAAACACAGAGCTCCTGGCTAATCTGTAAGGTAAGGTGTCTGGAAATTTTATAAAATATTAAACTTTTCAGTATGTCTCAACTTTAATTTTCTTAATGTTCCTCTATGTGTGTGTCTCTCTGTGTGTATCTATGCGTCTGTGTCTGTGTCCATTCATGAGCGAAGATCTGAGGACAGCTTTCAGGAGCCATTTCTTTCCTTTCACCATGTGTACACCCATGATTGAATTCAGGTACCTTTACCCGATGAGCCATCTCACTGGCCAGTCTCAACTCCTTGTTCATTTGGACGTTCTTAATCTGAAGATGAGCCAGGCTTGGGTGACCACACTTAGTCAGATAAATGATGAATTTTAAATACTGACTGGAGACATTTGCTGATGAGATGGAGAATGGGCTTCAAGGGTTGCCTCATCTTGAATCTCAGGCCCTCCATGGTTTATCTGCTCTGTGGTCACCACCCTTAGAAGGTCAGTGGTCACTCATTCATTTAGTATGAGGGACTGAGTCCAGGTGCAGTCACTGCATTGGGCATGTGCTGGAGGCTGACCAGTATAGAACTTCACACATGGACAGCAGCATGCAGAGGCTTCCCGTTCTAATTTCATGAAGGCAGGCACACTTAGGAGCCTCATGTTGCAGTTGTGTGTGACAGAGAATGCATAAAGCTCTGCAAACAAGTGCTCCCATTCACACTCGTCATGGTGCTTTCTGGGTTTTGACCGGATTGGGCTGCACCAGTGACTCTGTTATATAGTCCTTTTATTCTCTCACTTTGACTTTCCTCTTTAAAGGGCATGAAGCTGGGCATGGCGTTGCATGCCTTCATCCTAACACTCAGGAGGCAGAGGCAGGAGGAGCCCTATGAATTTGGAGTTAGCCTAGTTTACTTAGTGAATTCCAGGCGAGCCAGGGCTACCTAGTGAGATGGATCTCAAAAACAAAAACGAAAGAACATTAGCAAAAAGAGCACAAGGGTTGAGGGTTGCGGTGAACCCCCCTGGCCAGCAGGGAAGAACAACCACCGAGTCGAGGATTCTTCTCAAATCACGCTTTATTGGAGCCTCTTGGTTGTAGGGAGAGCTGAAAGCGAGGGGCCCCGAGCACTAAACGGCAGCCGCTTATATAGGGAGAGTGGACACGGGTCATGCCTGCGGGAGGTTCTGTCTAGAGCCTTGCCTAATATGGAGTTGTTTACTCGGCGCTGCAGGGGCTCAGCGCCATCTTGTGATGGTGGCCGGCAAATCGGCTCCCTGCAGAGGGTAGAGTAACTGGAGTGATGGCTCAGCCGTGAAGAGCACTGGCTGTTCTTTCAGAGGACTCAGATTTGGTTCCCAGAACCCACATGGTGACTCACAGTCATCAGTGACTCTAGTCCCAGTGGGGATTCAACACCCTTTTCAGGCCTCCATGGGTACTGCAGGCATGTGGTGTAGGAAAAACACACCTATACATAAAAATAATACAATTTAAACAAGAGAGCATGAGGCACTGTATAGATCTTGTTGGGGGATATAGTAGATTCTTACAATTAATTGGGTCTGTGATATTTAAATCAATTATTATAGTTACAAATTTTGTAGATTGTAACATTGCTTTTTACTGATTTTCTAGCATTTATTTTAGAAATCTCTCTAATCATCTGCCTATCTCTATATCTATCTATCTATCTATCTATCTATCTATCTATCTATCTATCTATCTATCTATCTATCTACGTACCTACCTACCTACCTACCTACCTAGCTATCTTATGTAAAATAAGGTATGATCTAAATATAAGATCCTGGGTGAAGTTGTCCATACACACACTATTAGCTCCTTCAGTCATACTTCTGTGGGGCTCACTGGTAAGTCAGATGAAGCCTATTGGGTCTGCTTCTCACAGCCTCTGGGGCTTTGTGCTATTCATGGTGGCAGCAGCCACCGCTGCTTTGGCCAAGTGTAGTAGGTGGTTCCTGTAGGCCAGACTCCATTGGTTCTAGTCTGTGTGATGCCTGTGGTTGGCACAGTATTTAATGCACATAGGCAGAATTGTTATAGGATCTTTAAATATGTGACCATAAACACAACACTGATTTTAAACTTCAGCAAACTGGTGTGATACTTTTCAAATGTCTAGACACTGGTGAATTTTTGTTATAGATTGTTTTCAAATTTTCTGTTAGTCTTGTTTCTATAAGGTACTTTTACTGTGAGTTAAAAATTCTTAGAAATTAAAGTTCTGCAAAAAGCTATCCTATACTTGGTTTATAAGTAACTATACATATAAATATATACTTAATTTATGTTTATTTTTTGATTCCATCATGATGAACACTCAAGAGTATTGACACTGGTTCAGTGTTGAAGCACAGTGCTTAGCATGTTAGAGAAAGAGATGTTTTCACTTGCTTTCTGTTGTGTTATTTATAGATAAATTCTTTGTAACCCAAAAGTAACATTAATAGTTAAAAATGTCATCTTACATTACTTAATGATTCAAGGTCATTAGACTTGTTTCTTATTTCTTCATAGAGGAACCAAACTTCATCCAGAGTTCTGCAGACTGTAAGTGCTGTTCACACCAGCTCCTTTGCTGGCAGTGTGCACAGTCTGTGAACACCAATGACGTCACAATCGCAGTCCACAATAAGAAATAAGTGTTCTCTATAACTGAGTTTACATACATATCAAAACACATATAAAAATTTAACAGTGACATTTTTTTTCGTATGATCCATGCTGGCATTTTCTAATGTTTATTATAATTTTTTTGAAATACCAGACAAAAACTAAGGTATTTCCTAACCTATTAATACAAAATGGGAGGTAAATTTCCATTTGAAAAACATAACTGGAACCTACTTTTTTTTGGTTTTCAAGACAAGGTTTCTCTGTGTAGTCCTAGCTGTCCTGGAATTTGCTCTTGTAGACCAGGCTGGCCTCAAATTCACCAGTGATCCACCTGCCTCTGCCTCCCAAGTGCTGGGATTAAGGTGTGCGCCACTACCACCCGGCCTATATTTCTTATTTCTTATTGTGAACTCACATCAGAGACTGAAGTGGCACTAGTGTGCAGTGCAAGAGCATAGTGACAGGCAGTGGGTGTTCTGATACATGAGTAGCTCTGAACTCTGTCAAATAGGAAATGCTTACTTCTATTTCCTGGCTTTGAAACATAGTCAAGAAAACTAAAGGTGCTTGATGTTGCCCCATTCTGAGTAAAGAAGTAGGTCAGTCCAGGCCAGCCAGATCCCGGTGACTCCCATTTGCTTGTTCAGAGTTCTCAGTCAGCATCACTCTTTCTGTGTGTTGATGAGCACCCACCCTAGGTTGCTTGCCAGTGCTACTTGTACATGGTGAACCTCCTTCTCTGATCTTTACATGCGTCCAATACTTAATGCAGATCAATACACAGATGTCTAAGTTGATTTGATTCTAAAAGGAGATCAATTTTGGATGTAACTTGCAAGGACTTAGAGCCTGAAAGAGCAATAGCAGCAGCAGCTACCTTAGAGTGCTGCCCTTGTTACACATTGCTGGAAGCACTTGCTTTCTCTGTACCCCCACTCAAACCTGTAATTTTATTTAGGACCCAGGAAGCCTGAAGTAGGTCCAGCTCTGGCTACACTGCAGAAGAAACTTAGTAGCTATAACCTGAAAAGTTGGTACCAGCTTTGACCCTGGGAACCCCAGGGCCAGACACTGAGCCCTGTGTAGGAACTGAAGGTACTAAAAAACATAAACCTATAACCCTTTTCCAAATCATCACCTCTGTGCTGAGTGGTAAGGATAGCTAATAGAGGACCATGCAACATTGCAGTTTATAATGAGGTGGCTGTCTCATGTGTTTTGAAAGGAAAAAAAAAAGAGCCCTACAAAACTTACTAAGGTCGGACTCCACCCCAGCCTGTTATAGACTTCTAGAGCTCCCACTGCTCTGAGAGATCCTAGCAAAAGACTTAGAAAACCTGTTGCTGGCTCATGGAACTGCTTCTGGCCCGAACGCCCTGAGGACACACTTTCTGGGCAGGGTTTTACTCAGTTCATGAGTTAGTGAGGAGGGTGCCTAGGGATGGGTTAGGGTCTATGAAGCAGCAACCATACAAATTCGTAAGTGTGGAAGAAAAAATAACTTCATAATTGCCTACAACCCATGCCTAAGTATTATTAAAGTAAGAATGGAGGGAGGAGTGAGAAGAAGGCTTTATCATGAAGGATGCTGAGCATCTGCTAAGCTAAGGGAGAGATCAGTTCATCACAATAAAGACTGCTCTGAGGAAGAAGCCACATGGAGAGCTGGGCACATGGAATTCTGTGACCTCTGGACCTTACTGGCATAAAGTGTACCAACCGGGGCACTAATTTCCCTGTGACAGCTGACTAAAGACATGATGGGATGGTAAAAGTTTGCACTGTCCTCTATGAAACTTCATTAGAAATTTACCTGAGGCCTTACCTTCAACACTAGAATATTCCTGCCCTCAGAACCCCAATGAAGTCCCGAGGACCTATTGCCAACAACTGGTATCCGTTCCTGTGCCAGTAATAATGGACTCTGCTACTTCAGACATTAACAGGTTCCAGGGAGGGCAGTACCTCCAAGGTCAGAGAAGTCAGACTGCTGGAACCCTTCCTGCATTCCCATTACGTATAGTGACAGCTGCAGCTGAGTTTTCTGAATGGAAAAGTTGGTATCTGAGATGCATCTTGTTTCTTGTCTCTTGTTTAAAGTGTTCTCCAAATGAGTCTCCAAATTTAATAGTATGTCTCTAATCAAGAACTTTTGAGCATAACCTAACATATACATACTAATTCATAAATTATATATCTGTATTATAAACCAAAAGAGCCATTTCAAAAGGATAAAAATATAAATATGAATTTTAAACACTTATATAAATATGAATTTAAAACATTGTTTGGGGGGAAGTTCTGAAACCTGGCATGTACCTTTGCATGCTACCTGCTTCACTGCTCTGCGTCCATCCAGGCTGGATGAAGACTCTAGCCAGCCTAAGCATGGCACACATGGCTCTGGCAGGCCTTGCCCTTCCCCCTATTCCATTAGATTACATTCTTCCAAGTTAACCATCAAGGTCCATTCCCTTATTTGGCCACTTCCTTCTGAGGCTGACTACCAAGATCCACCTATCAAAGTATTGAAGCCCAGCAATGAAAAGCCTCCTTTATACCCAATTAAAATTAACCCCCTCATCCTAACACAGGGTTTTCCTTTTACATTCCTATGCTGCCATTTGCTTACGGGCTGTGTCAGTCTCCTCTGTCCAGAGGCTCCATCGTCCCTCTGGACATATATACCTTCTTCCCCTTCCCCTTCCCCTTCTCCTCTCTCTCTTATCTTTGTCTCTTACTCCTTGCCCTTTGTCCCTCTGGGGTAAATAAATCTCCTTTATGCTGAGAACTTGGACTTGGTTTCTTGAACCAATACCGCTCCCTTCCCTGGGATTCTGTCTCACATGAACACTGCTTCCCAGCACAGTCATCAACAGGCTCTTCCCCAAAGAGAGAGATTCCTGGTCAGGCTGAGGCAAAAGAGACTTAAATACCTGAGACAGAAAGAACCAGGGAGCTCAAAGAGTCTGTAGGATAGACACCCCAGCATTGATTACCACATTACTAATACTGTTGGATGGGTCTTTATCTGTTCCAGTGGCCAGGGGCCACCCCGAGCAGAGCTGCTCTTTAACTACTATGTACACCACCAATCTTAGCACCAGTTTCTCTGTATCCAACCTGGGGTTTAAAGAGTTAGAAAATCACTCTATCTGTGCTCACACACACCACTCATGTTTTTTTCTTTTTCCTGTCCTTAGTTCCTAAGTAAATAGAGTGCAGCTCTGTCCACAGAGCACCTACACTGTACTGGGCATTTTAACTTAGAGGTGACTTCAAAGTGTGGCGGAGAGATGTATCCAGTTTATACGAAGTACTAGCACCACTTCATATCAGGACTTGAGCATTTGCGGGGTTGACATTAGGGCACTGGCACCCAATTCTGTAGGCTCCAGGGATTTTCAGTTGTCCTGTATCAGGATTCTGTACACCATCATTAACATTTGATTTACTCGGTTTTGATGTTGAACACCACTATTTTTTTTCAGTTTACATGTTAAAAGTACTTCACTATTTACTAATCTATTACATAAAAATCAGGGAAGATTCTTATGCATTGGATAAGAATGTCAGTTTCCTGGTTGTTGGTTAGACACTATATTTTAAGTAACATTATTCCTCATTTATTTCAAGTAACTAACTCACAATACACAAACTGCTTTTTATGTAATAAGGTGATGGTTAGATGGGCCCTTATATCTCCTTTGTGTAATCACAAAAAACAGACAGCGGTGTAGTACTCAACCCAAAACTCACACAGCTCATCCAAAAACAAGGTAGGCTTTGTACTTCCCTTTAGTCTTAACTTCCTGAACAAGAATTCAGCATTTAAGAATTGTTCTTTTGGTAGCAGGAGCGGCAGAGAGGACAGGCATGGAAAGGAGCATTGTCTCCCAGGGAAAACTCTTCCAAGGCCAGGAGGCAGGCATGGTGGAACAGGTGTGCACAGACAGGAGGACTGTCTCACGGGGACGCTGGCTGCTGGCTCCTACAGCTGCTTGCCGGCAGTCACCATGGAAGGAGAGTGGGGGTCAGGCAAATGGAACACTCGTAGATCTCTCGGTGAGCAGCCTGCAGCACAAAGCAGATATGAATTTGTCATTGGCATTGACTGTCCTGTCACATTCCACAGTTACTCAGACCTGTAAGTGAGAACTAGATCCCAAGACATGGATCCTCTGAAAATGGGCACTACATTGACAAACTTAATGTCTAAAATGTGAGGTGTAGAGATTATAATAAGCATTTTAAACACAAATACTTTAAAAATGCTGAGCATTAATAAGGTAGATGGTGCCTTTTAATTAAAAGTGAAAAAACTTGGCTGATACTGTTAAAAAGGTAAAACATTCCCAATTTTATATTTTAATCTTTTTTAACACCCCAATTTTCTGTTTAAGTTTTCCTTGCATTTGACATCAAGTCACTCAGAGCCCTGCTTTCCTTCCTTAGGCTACTAGAGATATAGGAGGAGGACAGGAAGCATAGGCTTGGTCCTCTTGGGCTTTCATTGTTCTTAACATTACCATCGAACTAGAACTTTAACATTTCAAAATGGAAGACCCTGATGGTCATCACTAAGCTCATGGCAAATTCCTGGGTGTCTCCATGCAAGGCTCCCACCCTTTACAGACCTGTGATTGCAGTCCATTCTGCAGAGGCAGCAGGGAAGCTGGGCTGAAGCCTACCTGCACTTGGATTTTCTCCCAGTCCTCCTCAGTGATCTCATGGCCACATCTTTCATCTAGCTGTTGAAGAATGCTGCGATTTACAGCCAAGCAGAGGTCGATTTCTGAGAAGAGTTCATCTATGTTGGTGTTGTATGAGCACAAGAGTCGGTGGCTGATTTCTGTGAACTGAGAACAGAGGCAAAGGCTGGAGCATCTGAATGACAGGGCTGAGCCATTCCTGAAGGAGGGACTTGACTTCCCTTCCCTCCAGAAGTGGTCATGAGGCCCTACTGTGATGTAACAGGAGTGCCCTCATCCCCGAGGATGGGGTCCTTAGAGAAACCGAGCCACACTCCAGGCCAAGGGCCTGTCTCACTGTCCTCAGCTGTCTTCTCTTTGGGTACTTTCCGTTCTTCATCAGGGAAAGCCCAGTTCACTGCTGCTTAGCTGTGATTCAGGTCTTTATTTCTGTAAGAAGGGGACCATGTTACAGGAGACTTTATTAAATAAGTGCTTATACTTTTCTCTTGCTAATAGGTCCTCTTGTTTGGTCTAATTCACAGGAGTCCAACTTAACAATTTAGAGACGTATAAAAAAGATACTTTCCTCTGCAGCAGTTAGCAAGTTAGTTAGTATATGGGACTAAGCTGACATGAGGGAGGAATTAGAATCTTTCAGAGGACTTACACGCACAGTGTATAACCTCTTGGCACTGCTGCCAGCAATGTGGGGACTAGAGCTAGCAGCGCTTATGCTTTGCCCATCAGCCTGTGAAGCTGTGGCGCCAGACTGTAGATGATCTTAGTATAAGCAGAAAAGAGGAAATCCAAGCAAGAGGGTGTCCTTCTTACTTTTTTCCCATTAAGATCTAAGATCACAATTTGAAACAGTCCTTGCCTGATAACTTTAAAACCTTCCTCTAGAAAATTAAATGGCAAACCCTAAAATGGCTCCCGTAATTAAGATATATACTTCCCTGCTCCCACATCTACCCCTCCTCCATCCCAACCATCCCATTCCCTCAGCTTTCCCCATCCTCTCCTTCTCCCTTCTCTCCCCCCCCATCTCCCCTTATCCCCACCTCACACCCCCCACCCCCGTACTCCCAACCCCTGGCCTGGCAATTTATCAATTTCCAATATCAGGAAGATAACAATATGTTTTTCTTTGAGTTCACCTTCTTATTTAGCTTCTCTAGGATCATGAATTATAGGCCCTATGTCCTATATTTATGGCTAGAATCCACTTATGAGTGAGTACATACCATATTCCCTTTTAGGTCTGGGTTACCACACTCAGTAAAGTGTTTTCTATTTCCATCCATTTGCATGCAAAATTCAAGATGTCATTGTTTTTTTTTTTTTTTTTACAGCTCAGTAGAACTCTAAAGTGTATATGTGCCACACCTTCTTTATCCATTCTTCTATTGAAGCACTATTACAAATAGTGCTGCTATGAACATAGTTGAACAAAATGCTTTTGTAGTATGATTGGGAATCTCTTGGGTATATTCCCAAGAGTGGAATTGCTCCAGGCGTCCAAGGAGATGCCCCCAGCTTGTTCCTTGGGCAGCAGAGGAAAGGGTGCCTGAACTGGCCTTGTCTTATAGCCACACTGATGGTTATCTTGCATATTACCATAGAACCTTCATCTGGTGATGGATGGAGATAGAGACAGAGACCCACATTGGAGCACTAGACTGAGCTCCCAAGATCCTAATGAGGAGCAGAAGGAGGAAGAACATGAGCAAGGGAGTCAGGACCGCAAGGGGTTGCGTTCACCCACTGAGATGGTGGGACAGATCTAATGGGAGATCACCAAGGCCATTTGGAATGCAACTGATGGAGCATGTGATCAAACCAGACTCCTTTGAATGTGGCAGACGGTGGAGGCTGACTGAGAAGCCAAGGACAATGGCGCTGGGCTTTGATTCTACTGCATGGATGGGCTCTGTGGGATCCTTTTCAGTTTTGGATGCTCACCTTCCTGGACCTGGGGGGAATTGGGGAGGACCTTGGACTTCCCATAGTGTAGGGAACCCTGACTGCTCGTTGGCCTGAGAGGGAGGGAGTGGGGGGGTGGTGGAGGGGAGGGGAGGGAAGTGGGAGGAGGGGAGGAGATGGAAATTTTAATAAAAAAATAAAAAATAATACTAAAAAAAGAAAATGGCTGAAAACACGTAGGAATGTCAACATCCTTAGTCCATCAGAGAATGCAAATCAAAACAAACTCTGAGATTCCATCTTACACCTTTAAGAATGGCCAAGATCAAAAACACTGAATGACAACTTATGCTAGAGAGGTTTGTGGGGAAGGTTAACTTCTACATGGCTGGTGGGAAGTGCAAGCTGGTACAACTCCTTTGGATATTAGTATGACAATTTCCTCAGAAAATTGGAAACAACCCTTCCGTAGAGCCCAGCATACCACTTTTGGGTCTATACCCAAAGGATGCTTAATTGTAACACCAAAAGGCATATGCTCAACTTATGTGCATAGCAGCATTGGTCGTCATAGCCAAAACCTAGAAACAACCTAAAAGCCCCTCGACCAAAGAATCAATAAGGAAAACGTGGTACATTTCTACAATGGAGTACTACACAGCAGAAAAAATGACATCTTGAAAATTTGCAGGCAAATGGATGGACCTAGAAATCATCATATTGAGTGAGGTAACCCATACCCAAAAGACAAATATCATATGTATCACTCCTAAGTGGCTTTTCGACTAAAAAAATAAAAGAGAGAAAAAAAGAAAATAAAAAGCAGCCTACAAGTCCACAATCCCAGAGAACCTAGACAACAAAGAGGGCCCTTAGGGAGGCATACATAGATCTAATTTACATGGGAATTAGAAAAAGGATAAGATCTCCTGAGTAAATTGGAGCATGGGGACAATAGGAGAGGGTAGGAGGGGTTGAGAGAGGAAGGAAGGGGAGCAGAAAAAAATATAGGCCAATAAAAAAAATTAAGAAAAAAGATTTTAATCTTTGTTACTAAGCAAAGATAATGTATTTATAGATAACTAAGATGCCGAACAGATCACTTGGGACTTAGGTTGAGTTCTACATTAGTAGTTTCAGTACTGAGACAGCATATGCATGCTATCCAAAGTTAACCTTAAATAAGTCTCTAGTGTTCCTCTAAACCCAGTTCTTTTATAAAGTTTTACACATACACAATTATAAAACATACAAAACCAGAAAAGCACTTGATCTTAGGACAAATGACTTGGGCATTAGACGTTGGCTGTGGCAGGGCATGCAGTCATTTCCTAATGGCATGGACAGGAGCTGTTGGATCCACAGAACTCCAACACTTCAAGCACACACTGGAGTGAACTACTGTTCACACACTTAGGAAGGGCAGACATTCCTGGGCAAGTTCCCCACTAGCTTTACCTACTGCCATTAAATAGACCTCAGTCTGCCTGCTTCCTGACTCATCTGGATATGTCTGCTGTGATTCTTTGACCTCTGTGTGTTCTATCCTCCACAGTTAAAAAGTTTTGACTCTGTGTCTGCCCTTTCCTCAAGATTCTGTCACTCTGTTTAAAAGAGCAAAGTTTTATGAGTACTATATTACTTATTAGAAATGCAACTGCCTTAAACTTGGGGTTTGTATTAAGACTGTGAGGAGGCATGTGGTGCATACCTATAATCTTAGCATTCAGGAGACTTGAGGCAAGGGATCAGAAGTTTGAAGCCAGCCTGAGCTATATGAGACTTTGTCTCAAAGTGATTTTTTGTTGTTAAGAGTTTTGCTTACAAAGTTGTATAGTGGTCTTCCCCAACTCATTTTTTGGTAAGTTTTCATTACTTACTTTTCTTAATTAGAACATGTATGAAAATGTACATTATTGGTCCTGTGCTTAAATATCATTGTAATCGTGGTCTTATTTACTTAAAATATAATTGTAGGAATTTTTTCACAATCACCTTCTAGACAAGTTCAAATGTGTACAAATAACAAATAGAATGGTGCTGCTTCACACAGTATTCCATTATAATTAATAAGTTTAGAGGAAGAACGTATTTTCACAATATTTACTGTTATAACCAGTATTACGTGAAAGCTGGGCCATGAACAGGCATCAAGAGCACTCTCGGATCATACTGAGTTCTTATTCAATTCACAGATACTTTTATAATTCCAGGTAGATCAGCCTAACCCAGCTGTTTGTTCTTAACAAGTAGACAAAAAATATTTAGTCTCCTCAACCAGTATTTGCCCTCTGGGCCCATCCTTTCCAGATAGGAAGAGAAATTGTGATTAAGATCTTCAGGCCAGGCAAGTTTACATGTGACACCCAATCTTTCGTATGCTGTCCAGTTGAAAGATAAACAGAAAGGACTTCCCACGGTATGGCTAGTCCATAGAAAAGGAGATCACGCTGTAACGCTGGGTTGTCCAGTGTTAGGATGTGAGGCCCAGATCCTGGACACCATGGCCTGCATCGCCATCTTCTATCACTGCTCTGCCGTTTTAGACCCAGTTTGAGCTTTTCAGGACAGTTACAGTGGCAGAAAGTGCTTAGGTGGGGTAGTAACAGAGTAGTCAGTCACAGAGGGCCTGCAGAGTCCAGAAGCCAGTCTCTTCCACATGGGCTGGCAAAGAGAACCATTCTCTGGATTTCAATGAGGCTATAAAGAGTTGGTTTCTCTGAGCAAGAGGAAAAACATTTGCTGTTAAGGGAATAATATGAGAAAAGACTGGAAAAATGGGTGTATTAGTCACTGCATGGCAGCACATTCCATAACTTTAGTCTTTTGCCATAATATAACTGTTCTGAGGACCTGAAAGATCCAGGAGTTAGACCCACAACCACTGTGTGACAGAAATGCTACTGGAGCTGCATGTACAAGGCTAAAAATTCATACTAGTCTCACTGAAAGGCTTATAAAATTTAATTTTTCCACCCCAAATCACAATACTATTTCACCACTTCCATTTGAATGACTATTAATGGGGTATTTTACATGCTGTACCCCATCTCAGGTCAGACTTGTCTTTTTCCCAGAATGTAAAGCCAAGTGCTTGTGGTCGTCTGTGTAGGACTCTGATGTGTCAGAAAGACAAGCATTAAAGAGTAGTCACCCGTGCCATTTGAGGCCAGGAGAGGGACTTCATTCAGAGCCACCCACAGCTCTAGGGACTTGGTGGCAGTTCACGTACGTATCTTAAGAGCTGAGAAATTGGTTGGACTCTAGGAGACTGATGTTAGAGAGTACCAACAGTGACAGATGACATCACATGCTCACCTGCTACCCACGGCTGCTGGCATCTCACCTGGAAACTGTTTCCCACTTACCTAGGAGCCTGTAGAACCCACAGGCTGGCTGCTTGCAGGCCAGAGAACCCAAGGCCTGAGCGTGACTGCACACAGGTGTGTGCACACTGTCCTTACAACTGATCAGTCCCATTTGTGTAATTTACTGACAACCTGCCCAGCTGTGTCCCTCCTGTGTTCTCTTCTTGTGTAGTCTTTTTGTTCTGCCACTTTAAACATTACTATTACATTTATTTTCTGTGTGGGTGTGTACATCGTGGCATGGTTGTGGAGGTCAGAGGACAGCTACTGGGAGTCAGCTCTCGTTTTCTACCATGTAGGCCCTGGGTTTTGAACTCTAATCAGGTTCCACACACAGCAAGTTGCCTTTACCTGCTGAGCCATCTCAGTGTCCCCACATTAAAAACAAAACAAAACCTCTGTTGTCCAATAAAAACTTTGTATTTTAGCTTTTTTCTCTATTACCGTACAGGTGAAAACCCTTCTATTCTTCTAGCTCCTACCCTAGAGATGCATGCTTAAATTATCACAGTCCAAAGTTAACCAGGATCTTCTCATGCTTTCACCCGACCATCCTCTTCTGACTTAGCTTGTTGGGGACACTGTTATTCTTGTTCAGCAGATTCAATGCCTGCGAGATAACTCTCTCCCCTTTATTTACTACTTATACCACAGACTTCCCATCTAGGGCAGTTTTCTTCCCTTCAGGGAATGCAATTGTCAGTGCTCCTCCCAAGAAGACATTTTAGAGTCATCACAGCATTGTCCATCTGAGCTCGTATCTCTCTCGGACTCTGCTCTTACACATAGTTTTCATTTCGTTCAACATCACATTGTAGGCCTGTTTCATTTGCCCAGGATCCCAGTCTTTGGCTTATACTGAACCTCTGAGACATCTGTGTGGGTGCAGGTGCTGTTCCTTTAACACCCTGTTGGGTTTCTTTGCTCCCCAGGTATTCCACAGCATTACTAGGCAGAACACTCACCCCTTGTAAGTCATATTGAGGGTCCTTTGACCACTTCAGTTTGTCTGGATTCAGATCTGGAAAGGCCTTTTCCTTTGCTTGCTTCAGACTGTTCTCTTTGACCTGTGTATTCCACCTTGCCTTCTTGGTTTCTAATAACAAGATGGAGCCTACTGCGCCTTCTCCATTTTGATTTCTCTGAGACACTCCTACTGAAAGGAGAAGGAAAAAGCAGCCAGGGCAGCTAGGGCCCTTTCCCTGGGAGAAGGTGCTCACCAGTGCCCCCAGTGCTGAGTAGAAACTCCATCCTGAGAGAAGCTCATTAAGACTCTGAAAGTAAACAACTCACTGTCTTTGAAGTCCCTGAAATTGAGCATTCACAAGGCCCCCTCCCCAAAGATTCCATAAGCAATAAGGACTTCTGTGGAGAGAGTCTCTACCTTCATGTTGTGCAGAGGACATCTCCATGCTTGTGCTGGGCTTTCTGTGATGTACCTGCGTTTGAGTCATCCATCCTCTTGTAAGTAACCTAAGTAAACTCACTGGTTCACCAAGTTGGCCTCTGGTAGAACCGTGACTTCACTCTGTTGTTAGTTCCCTTCTGGGCCGAGGAGACACTTGTTTACATCTTGTTCACAACATAATGTGTTGGTGAGGAGAAAGACTTGAGGCACAAACACAGAATGTTGAAATTGTACTGTGGCCACAGGGCAGGCAGGCAGCTCCTTTACACAGTGCAGCTATTACAGCTGAGAAGTGATGGGCATGTGTGTAGGGCGGGGAAAATGGATAACTCGGGGCTTCCACGTGGGAATTCAGTCCTCACATCTGTACTTATACACCATACAATTTAGAGCTAAGTGATTAGCTCATGCTAATAATATAGAATGTTACTCTAAACAACAAATCACAACAATTTCAAGGCCAGAGAAAAGAGAAGAATTTGATGTAAAAAATTGTGTGTGTTTTCATTTCTGGCTTGGGTTGGTCCTATCAGCTGGAAACAGTGTTTGTGCCCCTCACGTGACTGTCATAGGCTGCAGCTGTTCCCACTCTCCTAGTCCAGACCTTTCTCTAGGTTGCCTTCCGTTCTCTCTTGACAAGCCTCCTCTCCCCCACGCACTATCCTGGGCTCCCTTCTGGAGCATGAGTAAGTGGAACTTCTCAGGCACAGTGTTCTACATCTCTCTCCTGGCTGCTCTCCTTTCCCTGCTGCACCCTGTGACTCACTGCAGGACGGAATCCTGTCTGTTCCTGAGTGCGGGCCCACTCATTTGCTGCCAGGAAGCACTTCACTTTTGAGATCTCACCAGGCACCCCACAAGCAGCAAACCCAAGGTGTCCCTCCCCAACTCCAAAGAGAGCTAAGTTTGGATGTGAGCCCAAGTCACAAAACCAACACCTGCAGGCCTCTTTCCTCCGGATCCTACACTGATGATGAGCAGATCCCTGAGGTCTGTCCCTGAGCACTTCCCCAAGTGGGCACTGCTATGTAGCCTGTTAGGCCATCTCCCAGCCCACCCCACTATGAGGCTGCCTACCACCCTGTGACACATGTGACCATGCCATCATGCACGTGGCCCAAGGCAGCAGGAGTTCACTGGCTATTTGTGTTTACATTCATCTTCCACACAGCCCTTATTCAGAATTCTCTGCTATCTCCGTGGCTGTCCTCACGGCACTTACTGTTCCTTGAAATTTTAATTTTTTGTTTTGTTTTATCGAGACAGAATCTCATTTTTTTTTCGAGACAGGGTTTCTCTGCAGCTTTTTGTTGTTTTTTTTTGTTAGAGCCTGTCCTGGAACTAGCTCTTGTAGACCAGGCTGGCCTCGAACTCACGGAGATCCGCCTGCCTCTGCCTCCCGAGTGCTGGGATTAAAGGCGTGCGCCACCACCGCCCGGCTCTCATTTTTTTTTTTTAAGCTCTGGTTGGGTCTGGAACTCAGAGGAATTCACTGCCAATCAGAGTAACATCACCTTTACACTCACAACTCACACTTCCTTAACTTTTTAATAATAACTATTTTATAAACTTTATTAGTTTTAAAGAAATTGTTTTTAAACAAAAATAATTACTTTCATATGTAATGATGGTTAAGAGCTATTAAATGCATTTTATTCAACCTAAATTTCACTTTGTCACTTACAAGCATTACATGGTGAAGTAGAAAAGGCTTACCCCATTTCTGTGGGGCTGCTTGTTAAAGGAGCTTGGAAACTGAGCTAGTATTTAACAGACAGTGCACTGCCCTGAGGATCAAAGATCATAAACACTGTTATTTTAATGAAGAGCTCCTAAAATAGTAGGACCACCACTGACAATGCTGGTGACTTGGGGACTGGAAGGCTCCTGGGAGGTGAGGAGAGGGTAACTTATTGTAATGATCTGTTCTGTCTCTTTAAGAGACAAGCCACGCCCACTCCCTCCCCTGTCTGCTGTTACAGGCTGATCTTCAGCTTCCAACCTGAGTTCCCTCTCGTTTCCATCTCTCCCTTCTCTCTCTCATTCTCTTCTCCTCTCTCTCTCTCTCTCTCTCTCTCTCTCTCTCTCTCCCTCCCTCCCTCCCTCCCTCCCTCTCTCTCTCCCTCTCTCCCTCCCTCCCTCCCTCCCTCCCTCTCTCTCTCTCTCTCTCTCTCTCTCTCTCTCTCCTATCTCCTTCTCCCTCTTCCCTTCCATAACCCCCTGAATAAATATCAAACCTTACTCTGCATGGCGTGCCTATCCTTGTCTCTGTCTCTTGCCTGCCGCCACCGCTGCGTTGTCTCCCTGCCCTGGACCAGCCACTACTAGGGGGCCTGCAGCTGTCCCTGCCTGGGACTAGCTGCTTTCAGGGCCCGCTGCCTGCCGCCACATGGCTTACTGCCTCTGCTTGGCGCCAGGGATCCTGCAGCATTTTTATTAATCCATTTCATGTACTATCTTTTAGAACTCAGGAGGCCAGAGCTGAGGCTGCACCAGCTTTGCCCATGTCTGTGTCACCGGTCACCACTAACCAGAAAGGCTGTCTTGAAGACATCGTGTGGTCTGGCCGATGTGTTTGCTCAGTACTGTGAATAACTGCTGCTTTTTCCTCTTCCTGCACTTCATGTGTTGCTGAAAGTGATCTCTCCACTGCTCACCCACTGGACTTCTGGCTCTTGACGGCTGTTATCTATTTTGTATACATTTCTTATCTCCTCAGATGAGTACCACAGATATAGGGAAGCACCCGATTCATCTGTGTAGGGTCCTTAGCACTGAAAAAAGTTGACCTTAGGTTTGCAAAAGATTAGAGATGAGAACAAACACCTGCCCTAAATGTACATATTTAGAAGCCGCACAATACAAATTCCTTCTTGGAGTAGGGAAAGGGTAAAAAAGAACAAAGCTTATCTAGATTTTAAAGTGACCTCTGATGGCAAAATTCAGTAAAACACCAGTATTTAGCTGAAAAGCACAACGTCGATGTGAGGTTGTCAGCACACTGGATGTCTGTCAGGGTGTGTTTCTGAAGGGAGCAGACAGAACTCTTTTGCTCTTTAGAGTCTCAGTGTTTAGCTCAGCAACAGTAATCTTTTCAAGGTTAGAACTGTAGGCTAGTGTGCTAGCATGGGTGAGGTCTAGGTTAACACTGAAAAAAACACATTTAGTGATTGCTCGTTGTAATCAATTCAAAGCAACTACTAAATATTTCTGAAATGTCATACTCTTGTTTTCAGAAATTTTTATTTTCTCATTTCTTATGTGAGTTGATAACCTTCATAATTCAAAGGGTAAGGATGACAAGAAAAACATGTCAACTTAGTTCTAGTTTTTAAACATTAATATTATAAATTCCACATAAAATATATAAAAATTCAATTTATAAAAAATTAGTACCTTAACATATTTTTCCTTTTAAATCTTCTATTTTGGACATTTGATAAATTTAATAACCATGAGCTGGGGTCATTGATATGTAAAACAGTTACTGGTCATTCGCAATTACTGGCTAAACATTAAAGAAAACACTAACAAAAGCATTTAGGCGAACTCTGTCTGCTCAGGAGAGTCTTAAGTGATCCATCTCATGTCAGCAAATTGCTTACTAATGTGTTGACTTAGGGCCACCCTCAAAAGCAAAATGAAAAGCTTGGAATTTACAGCATATCAATGCATCAGTTGATAAGCTTTTACTGGTTTAATATCCTTCCAGGCTTGCAGCTTGGAGCCACTTCAAGTTAGCAACAGAATGTTTGCCATCTCTATGTGATAAAGGAAGTCAAAGGAATGAACAAACTTGAGGACCATTATGCTGTTTGGTGAGATGGAAATGAAAAAGCTAGAGAAGCCACAGGTTGGGGGTGTGTGAGAGCTGGGCGCTCAACTCCAGCATCTGACAGATTGTTAGCCTCACCTTTCAAACAATGGTCTGGACTTTAGCTGGGGCAAAGATAACACAGTGCATTTGGAAAGTTTTAATTGCAGCAATAAAAGACTGTACCTCAATTATATGACAGATGCTAGCAGAGTTTCCAGATAAGGATCAAAGACATCCAAGGAGTGGTCACTGCACTTTGGGCCACTCTAGGCTTTCTGTACACACTGCTGGGGAATTAGCACATCAGCTTTCCTGACCTTTCCAGGTCCTTTGATCTGAGATCTCAAGCAAGTCAGTATGCCAGGACTACTGTATCAGCCAGACAGGTTCAACACTCCCTCACTGAATTTTAATCCTGACACCCACCAACACAAAACCCAACACCTGACCTCTGCAGTTCTTACTACAAAAGTTCAGTATGCTTAAAAGAACCTGCCGTGTCACGCTGCACCACCTTGCTCTGCTTCTGTTTTGCTAGCAGCATGCCAATGCTACTTTACAGTCAGGCCACCTTGAGAAGAAAACTTCTTAGTGTATGGGAACATTTTGTTTGTAGAATTTAGGTGGATAAAAACCAAAGAGAAGAGCTTCACTAACTCTCCCAGGAAGAGAAGGGAAAATGCAGAACCACAGTTTGTGTGTAAGATGGATTATGAAATCAGAACGGCTGGAGCTAACCTGATCTAGAATACTGAAAACATTCATCTTAGTACATGAAGCATTCAAGGCCACTAGCACCTCCAGTTGTTCACACTTAAAGCTCCCAAATGGGCCATCTTTTCTATTCATTAGACTTTTTCTCCCGCGGGGACTTTATGTTGGATCTAGGCCAGCGGCTCCCAGCCGAGTGGAGGCTTTGCCCACACACCAGCGAAGGCGGCAGTGCATGGATGAGGTCGCTTTGTAGAGCGAAGCTGCAGCTCAGCAGTCTTTCTGGCGATGCAAGTACATTGGCTTTTGTTTGTTTGTTGTTCTTAACTGCCATTACATGATACCAAGATAAATAAATGGTGTTTTCTTTTTTAAAAGTCTCTGCTTCTGGTTCCCACTGAGGCGCAGATCAAAGTGACTCCTGGGGAAGGGGCTATCTGCCCCTTGTGCTTTGCTGCAGTGTTTCCCTACCTCTCACTGCAGTGAGCCAGTAGATTTACGTCTCCTAGTCACTTGCAATTTCTTTTTTGACTAAAAATGTAAAAGTGAATTTACATTACTCTTTGATCATGGTGAAAAGGGAGCTCTATCTTAAATATGTGGTAATTTCCAGATTAAAAAAAATTGTTGCCTTCCATAGATAAAGAACTTGTCACTTCCGCCTTATTATTCACGACAGCCTGTTTAGTAAAATCTGCAGTTTCTGACACTCAAACCTTCAGTCTCTGAGAGTTTACTGATCTGAAATTTTGTGCAGTTAAGATTGGCCAGGAGGCATGTGAAAAAACAGGGCCTCCTGTCTCCCTAGAATAACTTGGTATTTCTGGAATGCTGCTAGCTGTTTCACAGAGCTAGTCTCTCACCCAAAGGAACCTTGCTAGAGCCATTGTTCATTGTGGCTTTGGAATTTGTTCTTAACGGGGTTACTACCAGGAAACCTCTGGACATAATGGTTCACCTCAAGCTGTACTTCAATTTTAGTAGTCATTTTGTTTTTGAAGACCTTCATGACTTCAAGCTGCAGAGTATGGGAAAAGAACAAGCTTGGGTGAACACAAAGATAGCGAAAATAAATTAAGAAAAGCATTTCTTTTTCTTTCTTTCTTTCTTTCTTTCTTTCTTTCTTTCTTTCTTTCTTTCTTTCTTTCTTTTTTGTAAATTAAGAGTCCTCTGGAACCCAAAGCAGGCTAGAAAAATATACCTGGCCAACCTCCATCTTTCAGTAATACAGAAATAGTCACACAGGAAGTGACTACCAGTAGCTAGACGTCATAATCTGATGTGACTGGCTAATTGACTCGAAAGGGAAGGGGGTTCAGGGAATAAGGCCCCTAGTTGATAGAAAAAAAAAGTTACTCACATACTGAGGATCCAGGGTCAGCAGTTATATTTTTATTTTAGATATACTAATCTAAGATGTCTAACTCTTAAAGCATCTTTATTTACAACCTATGTTAAACTATTTTGGAACTAGGGGATGACCCAGTGAATAAAGAGCATTCAGTGCTTCACCTGAGGACCTGAGTTCAACCCCCAATACCAAAGTAAAAAGCTGGACATGGATGCCTATGCCTGGAACCCAAACAGAGACAGGGAGATTTCTGGAACTTGCTGACCAGTCAGTCTAACTAAAACAGCACGCCTCTGGTACAGTGAGAGACCTCATCTCAAGGAAAGAAGGTAGAAACCAGCATACCAGGACACACTTCTGGCTGAGCACACAGAGGCACACACACATCTGGACATACACATTCACATCACTTGCATGAGTACCTGCATGCACACATACCTATACAAACACCTCTGTACACATGCATACACACCTATACACATACCTGTATAAGCACACCTGTGCACAAACATATGCATACTTGTACATACACTTGTACAAATACACCTGTGTATATACATATCCATACCTGTACACACACCTGTACAAACACATGTGCACATGTGCACATGTGCACATGTGCACACACACACTTTACAGCCATTCTAAATGGAAAACTTTTATTTTATTTTTATTTTATTTTTATTGAAACTATTTTTCTTGTAAAAAAAAAATCCTGTTCTGGCCAGGCAGTATTGGTGCACACCTTCAATCCCAGCACTTGGAAGGCAGAGGCAGAAGGATCTTTGTGAGTATGAGACCAGCATGGTCTATAGAGTAAGTCCCAGGACTACACAGAGAAACCCTGTCTCAAAAAAACCAAATAAATAAATAAATAAATAATAAAAAAAACTTCGGTTTCTATTATTATCAAACCATATTGAACCTAATAAGGCAGTTGTGAGCGCCTCAGGCTGACCGAATCTTGCACATACACTGCTTGGCCACAGTACTGACTTCAGAAACACCTGTTACTCAGCTTTCCTGTTCCAGCTAGGAAACATTAACTTCACTCCCATGAGAGAGCTTTACAAAAGCACAAGCAAATGATTGGAACTCCTAAACATTTATCTATGTATGCGTGTCGATATTCTTTTAATGAAATTCTTTTAATGAAAACTCTGGCCGTGGGAGGCTCCCAAAAGTACTAGGTCTCAGATCCCCGCAACCTCTGATGCAGTGGTTTCTATCCCATCCACTGCTTTATGCCTTCTATCTAACGAGGTATGGTACCCAGGAAGTTGTCTTTGACCCTAGTTTCATTCAGTTTAGATACTTAAACTCATACAGCTTTGATAGATTATGGCATGAAATGTTCTCTTGTCTTTTCCATGTGAATGGGCTAAAATTCTCAGATTAGATGATTCTATAAGCTGATGCATATGGCTTTCTACTGTTCACTAGCTGTCCCTTATTTAATGGGGATTTAGCTACCAAATTTATGTTTTGTATATCAAAAGGTTTGTCTTTTATAATGTAGAATGGCTGTTTCTACCCTGCTATAGGTGTTAGAGTTAACTTGTACAATTTGAGGTGCACAGGCAAGCTTATCAATTTTTTTAGAGTTAAGTCACATTAAATCTATCTAGAGAAAATGAATATTTATATTTAAATGCACCATAAATATTAATAATCTTATTCAATACTTTGGCTTAATCAGAAAAGCTCTTCTGTGGTTTGAATACTCTTTGTTAAGTTTAGGGTGTGAACTATTATGAAGGGGCAGTTTCCTTCATTTACATCTGATGATTGTGGCTGTACAACAAATAGTTACCACATATATACATTGAATATGAACACCCAGCCATCTAGTTGTGGTAATTTTATGTGATTTTTGTGCATTTTGTCAATATAGAGTATCACACACATTTACATTTGCAACACACACCAGCTATATTTTGTCTACTGCTAGGCAGAGACTGGCCAGAGTGCTGAGCAATCTAGGTTACATTGTCATGGTTTGATATGTAGCTTTTTTCGTTTTGTTTTGTTTTTTAAAGACAAGGTTTCAGCCGGGCAGTGGTGGTGCTCAGCACTCAGGGAGACAGAGGCAGGTGGATCTCTGAGTTCAAGGCCAGCCTGATCTACAGAGAGAATTCCAGAACAGCCAGAGCTACACAGAGAAACCCTGTTTCAAAAAACAACAAAACAAAGACAAACAGACAGGGTCTCTTGCAGCCCAGGCTGGCCTCTACAGCTCAGATGTAGTTTGCCATCCTTGCCAAGGATGTAGCTCAGGATCATCTTGGGAACTGAATCTTGCCTACTTTGCGAGCTGGGATTACAGGCGTGCACTACCATACCTGGTTTATGTGGTGCTGGAAATTGAACTTCAGGCTGTCTATATGCTGGGCAAGCAGCCTAACTACTGAACAATATACAACCCCAGCCCCAATAAACAACCTTTATCATAACAAACCCCATCCTAGTTCTGGTACTGGTGGTCAGGATTAGGAACACATTTAGGATTAGCTACACTTGAGCATCTTTTTAGTGAAGTTAAAATGTTCACGTGAGTTCTGTTCTTTCATACTTTAAATTTTTCCCATGTTTGCTACTTTTGTGGAAACTTTTTTCCAGTTACATTTTGGTCTTTAATGGCGGCAGGCTGTATACATGAGCCTCTTACAATTTTAACATGATTTCCAAGTCCGTGGACGCCTTCCTCCTCAGTGCTTTCAGCCTGGCGATGTTTTATCTTCCAGTGTTCACTTTTAAGTTACTTTTCATCAGAGGCTGGGTTCAGTAGCTAGGTTTGCTCCTTTCCTCCTATCTGTCTGTACGTCTCTGTCAGAGACCAGCTTATTCTGGTCTCAAACTCATTATCCCCCAATTTTTGCTTCTTGGAGCTGGCATCACAGGGGTGGAAGACTGGCTGTTGGGGATCCGAGGGCCTGGCATCTAGCACCTTACCTACTGAACAATCTCCCAGACTCATTTTTCTTTTGTTGCTTGTTTATTTTTTCCGAGACAAGATGCTGCTATGTAGGCTTTGGCTGGCTTTGAACTCAAAGCCTCCCAGTAATAGGCCACTATGCCTGCTCTCATTTGTTTTTTAATTGATATTTATTGAGCTCTACATTTTTCTCTGATCCCCTCCCTACCTCTCCCCTTGCCCCTTCAATTCTCCCCCAGGGTAACCATGCTCCCAATTTACTCAGGAGATCTTGTCTTTTTCTACTTTCTACTTCCCATGTAGATTAGATCCATGTAAGTCTCTCTTAATGTCCTCATTGTTGTCTAAATTCTCTGGGATTGTGGTTTGTAGGCTGACTTTCTTTGCTTTATGTTTAAAAACCACCTATGAGTGAGTACATGTGATAATTGTCTTTCTGTGTCTGGGTTACCTCACTCAAAATGATGTTTTCTAGCTTCATCTATTTTCCTGCAAAAATTGAGATGTCATTATTTTTTTCTGCTGTGTAAATGTGTAAATGTACCACACTTTCCTTATCCATTCTTCGGTTGAGGGACATTTAGGTTGTTTCCAGGTTCTGGCTATCACGAACAATGCTGCTATGAACATAGTTGAGCACATGTCCTTGTGGCACGATTGAGCATCCTTTGGATATATACCCAAAAGTGGTATTACTGGGTCTTGAGGAAGGTTGTTTCCTAATATTCTGAGAAATCGCCACACTGACATCCAAAGGGTTTGTACCAGCCTGCATTTCCAGCAATGCATCATTAGAGAAATTCAAATCAAAACAACTCTGAGATTCCATCTTACACCTGTAAGAACGGCCAAGATCAAAAACACTGATGACAGCTTATGCTGAGAGGAAAGGGAGTGCTCCTGCATTGCCGGTGGGAGTGCGAGCTGTGCAGCCCTCATTTGTTTTTATAATGTGAACTTCCTCTGAACATTCTGTTTCACTTTAAGTGTCTTATATCAATGGAATCCAAGAGTTTACTATATAACACGTCAATTTATCTCAGTTATATTTGACTTCTTACTATGCTTTAATCCCTCATCACCTTTCTCTTCATTATCCTCTCTTGCCGCTGCCTTTCTCCATTTCCAAACTTCTGCAAGAATATTTGTGTGTGGGGCCTACATGTGATGGTCAGAGGACAATCCTGGGTGTCAGTCCTTGCTGTCCACCTTGTTTGAGACGGGTTCCCAACCCTCCCACCCCCCCCCCCACCACTCTGCTTCAATGATCTGGTCCTGGAGCTTGTGCAGTCTCCAGTCTCTACTTCCTGCCTCCTCCCAGGAGCTCCAGAGTTAGAAACGTCCCTGTTATGCTCTCTGGCTTTTACATTGGTGCGGGGGTTTGAACTCAAGTCCTCACACTTGTACAGTAAGCTCTTTTACCCACAGCATCATTGCCTCAGGCTAACAGGAATATTTGTAAATTATTTCATTAAAAGCAGAAAAGTCAGTGAGGAAGAAATTTCCTCTTAATTTTAGTGAAATAGAAATCAGTTCATGTATGACTGCAATCTTGCACTATTTGCTGACCTAGCAGAATTTCTACCTGCCTGAATCTTGGAGGGCAGGATGCCTGTAGGTTAAGTCTGTCTTCAGATGAGCTGGCAAAAATTGGTGGGATCTGTCAGGCAACCCTGAACTTTATTATTGTCCCATCTTGTACTAAATGACCCTCCCCGCTACTGACTGGGCTATGACAGCTCACAACTGCCATGGTGAGAATGGAGGGAAATATAAAAGAGCCCAAACAAACAAAAAGTGTCCTGGATTCCCAGGAAGAATCATCGTTCCTAATTGTTCATTTCTTCTACTCTGCATCTGAAATCTCTCAGTTTCTAACAAGCCAAGCAGATTTATACACATAACTTCCATTTCTCCTGTCTCTGACTGTGCATAAGTCTCCTTGGTACTCTATGTTTATTGGAGACAGAATTTAAACAGAACAAAAGGGCCCAGTTTGGGGTAAAAAAATTGGTAATAGCAATAGTTAAAAAAATCATAGAACACAAAGGCTTATACAAAAAGGAACTCTGTGGTGGGCATGGTGACGCATAGCTTCAATTCATAGCACCCTAGAGGCTGATGCAGGAGGACCAGAAGTTTAAGGATAACCTGGGCATACAGGGTTAGAAGAAGATGTCTCATAAAAACAAAACTAAACAAAAATTCTCTTTTGGCTTTCATCTCCACTAGCCCTGTATCTTTTTTTTTTTTTGGCTTTTCAAGACAGGGTTTCTCTGTAGCTTTGGAGCCTGTCCTGGAACTAGCTCTTGTAGACCAGGCTGGCCTCAAACTCACAGAGATCCGCCTGCCTCTGCCTCCCGAGTGCTGGGATTAAAGGCGTGCGCCACCACCGCCTGGCCTAGCCCTGTATCTTTCTTACAGAGTATGAAGAGTCCTATTGTCTTAAACAAATGCATACCTAGATCCACCCATTTTTTCATTTGTATTCTATGCTTGTAATATTCCATAATTTGATGTTTAGCTGAATTACCTATCATGAAAGTATTTCCAGATTATTTGCCTTGGGCTTTGTAACCGTTGTGCAGTTGACTCTGGTTATATTTTTTCCTTTAAAAATAACTATTGCTGTGGATGCAGCCCAGTATCTGTGCATAGACTACATGATAAAATTTTAGTGGCAGTCAGCCAGTTGCCAGGTCCACCAGTAGCTGTAGAGAAGTCATTAGCACTGGAGAATGTTGCCAGGCTTTCTATCTTTGGAGGAAAAGAAGGCTGCTTGTATTAATGTCCATCTATTTATATGTAAAGAGATGCTACACATAACCACCCCACATGACTTATGGAGTATGGCTGCTCTTTACAAATGATCACACTGTGCATGTGCTAACAGTAAGTCGACTCTCTTGAAAGGCTTTTTGAAAAAAAAGCCTATGAAAAGTCAGTATGGAAGTTTAAAATCTAAAAATTGAATCATCATGTAGTAAAGCTGTATCACTCGTGGGTGCATTCCTAAATATCCTAAATTGTAGAGCAGACATAGCTGTACAGCCATGGTTACTGCACAACTGTACACAGCAGACAAGGTAATGAACTGGCCTGCATGTCCACCTTCAGGGTGACGAAGAAAGAAAACAGGAAATGTGGTTAACAATGTAATTTTATTCTGGCAAAAAATGAAATTTTGTTATTTGCTGGAAAATTGATAGAGTTCATGTTAACATGAAATACACTCTATGAGAAACACAAATAAGCAGTGCTTCTCTTGGTACACAGAATCTAGATCATAAATATGTGTATGATAGGAAAGCATAAGAAAGACCACTTAGAAGGAAAGTCACTGTCAAGGGAGGGGGAACAGAGACACAGAGTGGCAGCAGGCTATAATGCATGATTGTTGTCAATTCTTAGGACTCTTTGAGAAACACCCATACTGACTTTCCTAGTGGGCATACCAATAAATAGCCCAGCAGCAGTGCTAAGAGCTCCTTTCCCCCATAACCTTACCGGGTGTTGTGGTTGTCTTGATATTATTGTGAACAGGGTAAGTTCGGCTATCAGTAGAGTTTGATTTGCATTTCCCTAATTTTGGCTAAGAACAGTGGCTGTTTTTTCATGTTTATTGACCTTTTCATGTTTTTTGGTTTGTTTGGGCATTTTTTGGTTGTGTTTTGGCTCATTTTTTTTGTTATATAGCCTAGACATTATCATATGAGTAGCTGGCAGATACTTTTTCTCCCATTCTGTAGGTAGTCTCTTCATTCAATTGTTTCTTTAGCTGTGTAAAAACTTTAAATTTCATGCAACACCATTTGTTAATTTATTATTTCCAGGGCTGTCCTCTTCAGAAAATCCTTCCCTATGTTTGTATCTTCAAGTGGTGTCCTTATGTTTTCTTTGAGTAGTTCCAGGTATTCCATGAAGGTACATGTTCCATTTGGATAGAATTCCCCATGGGACAAGGGATCTAGCATCATTCTCATGAAATCCAATTTCCTACCACAATTGAGATTTATTTTCAATGTGCTTTTGACATGTTTCCTCAGTAACTCGGTGGCTGTAGATGAGGGTGTTATTTCTGGCCCCTCTGCTCTATTCCGTTAGGCTTGTTTTGTGTCAGCACTGGTGCTGATTTGTTATTATGACTACAGTATACTTTGAGATTCAGGTGTTAAACTGCTAATATGTTCTTTCTGCTCAGGATTGTTTTGGCTATTTTGTGCTTCTTTATCAATTTTAGGCTTTTTCTCCAATCTTGTGAAGAACCTTATCTGAAATTTGATGGAGATTACACAGAATCTGTAGATTGCTTTTACTCAAATGATCAGTTTTCATAATATTGATTCTGTAGCTCGTGAGCAGAGAAGTCTTTCCATATTTTAGTGTCTCCATCAATTTCTTCATGTTTTAAATTTTCATTGTTTTTCAACTCTTTGGTTGTTTTATTCCTGGGTGTTTATTTTCTGAGGCTATTGCAATGGGACTATTTCATTTCTTTCTCAGCATGCTTGTTATTGGGTATATAGAAAAGGTTTTCTATTTTATCCTGTTACTTCACTAAAAGTGTTATGGAGATGGACCTTTTGGGGTCTTTAAGAACAGGGTCATATCATCGCATAGCACACTATGACTTCCTTTTTTATTGTCCCCATTTTATTTCTTCACTTGCTTTATTGATCTCTGTCAAAATTTCAGATACGATATTGAGTGGATATCTTTGTCTCCTTCCTGGCTTTAGGAGGAATGCTTGAGGGTTTTCCCATTTAGTATAAAGGTGGCTAACTTTTATATATATACACTTTATTATGTTAAGGTATGTTTTGTGTTCTTTCCTGAGTTTCTTTGGACCTTTATCAGGAAGGGATGTTGAACTGCCAAAGGCTTCTTCTACTCTACGAGAGATCACTAATTGATTTGTTTCTGAACTTATATGCTATATTCCTTTGTTTTTGCAGATGTTGAACCCACCCTTACATCACAAGAATGAAACCAAACGTCATCACGGTTGTCATGGCTTGACTGTGATGCACTGCCTATAGGCTCATTTATTTGAACACTTGGCCTCCAACTGGTGTCACTGAGGATGTAGGAGCATTTGGAACTGTGTTCTAGCTAGCAGAAGTGGGCTGCTAGGTCCATCCTTGAAGGCTTTTGTGCCTGTACTCTGCTTTCTGATCCACCAAGATGTGAATAAGCTTCTGTCATTATGGGTGAATGTCTCCAGTTCTTTCTTTTTTATGAATTTTTTAATTTAATTTTTTAATATTATTAAAAATTTCCACCTCCTCCTCTCCTCCCCTCCAGTTCTTTCTTATTGTGATGGACTCCTGGCACTCTGAGTCAAAATAAACCTGTCCAACTCTTGTTTCCATTGGTATGTTATCAAAGTAATGAGAAACTGTGCTGGCTAGTTTTATGCCATCTTGACACAAGTTAGTCATTGGGGAAGAGAGAGCCTCAATTGAGAAAATGGTTCCCTAAGATCAGACTGTAGGTAACTCTGTAGGGCATTTTCTTAATTAGTGATTGATGTGGGAGGGCCCAGCCTATTGTGGGTGGTGCCACTGCTGGGCTGGTGGTTCTATAAGAAAGCAGGCTGAGCAAGCCATGGAAAGCAAGCCAGTAAGCAGCACTCCTCCACGGGTTCTGCATCAGCTCCTGCCTTGAGTTCCTTTGATCATTAACAGTGATGATAATAAACCCTTTTCCTCCTCAAGTTGCTTTGGTCCTGAGGTTTAAGCACAGCAATAGTAACCATAACAAGCACAGAACATAACTAACCAATGGTGCATGCTCTTTGTAGTGTGTCATGGATTTCAGCTTGCCTAGTATTTTAATTTTTTGTGTATTTTTTAAAAAGCATCCTGCAGTATCCCAGACCAGAAAACACAAACATGGTGTGTATCCACTCATAAGTGGATATTAGCTGTAAAGTAAAGGATAACCAGGCTACAATTCACAGACCCAGAGAGGCTAGATAACAAGGAGGACCCAAGAGGGACTGGGGAGGGTGGGTATGGGAACTTGAGGGACTGGGTTGTGGCTGGATGGAGGGGGAAGAGTACTAGAAGAGATACTGGAAGGGGGAGCATTCTGGGTTCAGGTAGAAACCTGATGCAAGGGAACTCCCAATGAATCTACAAGGATGACCCCAGCTAAGACTCCTAGCAATAGTGGGAGAGGTAGCCTGACTGGCCATTTTCCTGTGATCACATTGGTGACTACCCCAATTGTCATCAGAGACTCTTCATCCAGTAACTGATGGAAACATTCAAAGAACCCACAGCCAAACATTAGTCGGAGCCCAAGGAATCCTGCTGAAGAGAGGGGAGGAAGGATTGTAGGAGTCAGAGGGGGTCAAGAACATCACAAGAAAACCCACAGAAACAGCTGGCTCATGGGAACTCAGAGTCTGCACTAACCACCAGGGAGCCTGCATACCCAGGCCCTCTACTATAATGACAGTTGTTGTAGTTTGGTCTACTTGTGGACTCTCACAATGGGAGCAGGACTGTCCCTAATACTCTGGCTGGCTCTTAGGAACCCATTCCTCATACTGGGTTGCCTTGCCCAGCTTTAATACAAGGGGAGGTGCTTAGTCTTACAGCAACTCGATATGCCATGTTCTGTTGATATCCATGAGGCCCTGCCCCTTGCTGAATAGACAGAGGAGAGGATTAGGGGGTGGGAATGAGAGAAGATGAAGGAGGGGAAACGGTGGTCAGGATGTAAAATAAATAAAATTTAAAAAATTAAAAATAGAGTAATATTGGCTTCAAGAAAGAATTTAGTAACTTTCGTATCTTTTTGATTTGACAGGTAGTTTGAGGGTCATAGCTTCTAGTCTTTAAAGGTTGGGTAGAATTCAGCAGTAATCTGTCTGGTTCTGGGCTTTTCTTTGTTGCTTCAATGTCATTGTTGCTTCAGTCTTGTATGTAGGTTCATATCATCTTGATTTGATTTTGATAGGTCAGATGTATCCAGAAATTTAACCATTTATTTTAATCTTTCTAATGTTTGGGAATATTTTCAAAATATTTCCTAGTGATCTTCCAGGATTTCTTTGGTGTGTTGTAATGTCCCCCTTTCCCCTCTAATTTTATTATTTTGGGCCTTTTACAACTTAGGCTACTTTGACTAGGGGTCCTTGATCCTATATGTCTTTTTAAGGAACCAACTCTTCGTTTCACTGATTCTTGGGCTCTTCCAGTCTCTGTCCTCATCAAGTTCTGCCCTGATTGTATCATCTTGGGTTATATTTGTTCTACCTGGAGGTCTTGAGGTCCGTCTTTGTTAATTTACAGTATTATTGGATTTTAACGCAAGCACACCTCATTTCTATGAGCTCCCCTACACTGCCAAGATTCTAATAAGCTGCTTTCCTTCTCATTCTTCTCATTCTTTTTTTCTCTAGCTTTACAATTTCCTCCCCAGTGTCTTCACAATCATTAGGAGCATATTTGCTTGCTCTCCATACATGTGTAGGTTCTAAAATTCTTGTTACGGGTTTCTTTTATGCCACTGTGATCTGATGTAACATTTTTTATTTTTGTATTTATTGACTCTTGCTTTATGAACTAAATGTGATCTATTTTGGAGAAAAAATCCCATAGGCTCCTGAGAAGAATCTGTGTTTCATAGCTGTTGGATACAACAATCCCTACATGTCAATTTGAGTTACAGCAGTTTTCTCTGTTGAGCTTTGGGTCTATGTTACCTTTCTATTGGTGAGATTGGGAGTAATTATTTTCCATATTATTATATCTGGGCCTGTATGACCCTTAATATCCAGGAGTGTATGATTTACAAAGCAGGGTATACCAATGTCCAGTGCTTATATACTCCATCACTGCACATTCTTGATGGAGTTTATAAAATTGTAATCAAATTGTAATCATCTTATTTATTGCTTCAAATTTCTGACTGAAGTCTGCTTTTTTTTTCTCTTGTATATGTGTGTGTTCAGGTGGATATGTACATGCAGGTGCTAGTGTATGCCAGAAGTATCTTTCTCAATTGCTCTTCACCTTAACTTTTGTAACAGAGTCCCTCACTTAACTAGGCTGGCTGGTCACTGAGCTCCCAAGGTCCTCCTGTACCTTGTCTATGCTACTTTTATCTGGGTGTTGAGCATCAGGTCTTCTTGCTTGTGCAACATGTTATCAGCTAACCCATCTCTCCAACCCTTCAAACCTGCCTTCTCAGCTATCAGCATAACTATTCCTGCTTGCTCCCAGCTTCTACTTCCTTAGTATACTGACTTCCATCCTTTTACTTTTAATCTGCACCCCCCCCATGGACATCAAATAGTTTGTTCTTGGTTGTTATCAAGAGCCTCAGACCACAGTGCTGTCCTTTTCAGAGAAGTGGTATTGGTGCTGTAATAGACTCATAAAGCCAAGAGGAGCCTTTGTGCAAGTGTTCTCAGCTCTTCCCTGCAGGATAGAAGATGGTGGTGAGCAGAGAGATCTGCCTTCATGTGATGGCTAGTCCTAGTGGTCCTTGTCATTATTAAGAGAAACTGAACTGTTTTCTTACATGGGAGGAATTATTTGGAGATTGTAAAAAGCTCCAAGCAAAATGAGAGTGGGGTTCATTTACAGCAAGTAAAGATACAACAAATATTTTCAGTGTCTGAAAAGCATTTTAAGACATGGAACAGAGCAATCAGGGCTGGGCCTCAGACACTACTGGGCCTCCCTTGGCTTAAGAATACAGCCTCATGAACCTCTGTAACATCACGGGGCTCTGAAAACAACCACCAGCATTGGGTCTTCACATGTTCTCATACCATGTGAGTTAATCTGCTGTATCACACCCTCATAGATAAATTAGTGTAGTGAGGACCATCAACTGATTGTCATGACTGCTTTATGTGACAGCAACATTTAGCCTAGACTTTCCAAAGTCATTGCATGTAAACATGAACACACTATCCACATACAGATGGTAAATAGCTTTCAAGTCTGTCTTAAAATTTTGCAAAAGCAAACAATGACACTGACTTGTAAGCCATATATTAATGCAGATAGAAATTATAAAGAGCATCTGGCTCAGGGGTATTTTGTCAGCTTACACTTGAACTTGCGAACTTAGGACCAGCCTAGGCAACATGAGACTGTCTTAAAAAAAGCAAAAAAAAAAAAAAAAAACAATTACTAAGAATGTCTCAGAGAACAACTGACCATCAGTCCACTGAGTATAATACACAGGAGAACACAAAAGATGAGAACAATTTCAGAGGCATAAGTCTGGATGGAAGATGAAACTGAGCTCTAAAGACAGATGTCCGAAAACTGTAAGTTGGCCCAAAGTGCCTATCCTGGTTTGATTCGGGGTATCATCCTGACTAATGAGCAGAGACAGAGATGAGACCTAGAAGGAAGGCTTGTGTGCTGCCTTCTTTATGGGGAAGAGGAACGTCACTCCAGACAGTGAAGAGAGACACATTCTTTTCATCTAGTCAATGATCACGACTTTTACTGTTTTATTTCTGTATAAATGGCAGTGTTTGAGAAAGAATCTGGAAGTGGGAAAACAGGAATCTTCACCCAACAGTAGACAGGAATGAGGAATTCTCTTTAGAAATTCATCCCTACCCAGACATTGTTGTTCCTTATTCAGTTATGAGAGGTCAAGGTTTTTGAGATATTTTGTTTTCTTCTTGGTCAAATCCAACTTGGTAGGCAGCCCCTGTAGCCTTTGTCTTTGGGCCCTCCTTATAGCCAAAGGCAGGAGCTTTTTCCAGCCAGACCAACAGTCCTTCTGGTATCTTCTAGCCACCACTTCACAATGCAGTGTGCAAAGCCCTTAGCTTAGCATCCACATCACATCCGATGCCAGCCTACTCTTCAAGTTCTTAACTAAACGTGAGGAACAGTGGCAACCACAACAGGCCAAATGTTCTAGTTTACATATTCTAGTAACTGTGTCGCTTGGAACAAAGACTTTAGTGCCTGAAGGGGGCTCTAGTCAGTCCAAGCATGACAGACATGGCTCTGGCAGGCCTCACCCTTCTCCCCCATTCCTTCTGCCTTGCTAGAACCCATTAGATGACATTTCTAATGCTAACCACCAAGGTCTGCTCCCTTATTTGTCACGTGCTCTTCCTGAGGCTGACTACGAGGGTCCACCTATCAAATTTTGAAATCCAGCAATCAAAAGCCCCCTTTGGTTCACCTAATTAACATGCCCAATAAAATAAAAAAAAAACTAATCCAACACAGGGAGCTTCCCCTTTTATGTTCATAAACTGCCATTTACTTATGGGCTTTGAGGGTTCATATATGTTCAAGCCATACCCAGTGTCTCAGACCACTTACTTTGCCCGTACAAGACAGAACTCTCAGTTACCTCTGCAGTACCATCATGTCTGTCTGCACGCTGCCTTGTCACATCATGATGATAATGGACCTTTGAACTGTAAGCCGCCCCATTAAATGTTTTCCTTTATAAGAGTTGCCAATGTCATGGTGTCTCTTCACAGCAATAGAAGCCCCAAATAAAATACCCTACACCCTGCCAAGTAACATAAAAATGCAAAGTGAGCATAAGCAAGCACAGGCAGGAGTTGTCTGTTTCTGTAATGTGGTGATCCCACAAAGTTCAGCCACTGATGTTGTAGTATAACTGGGGACTCTTAAGAGTTGTAAAAGCTCAATTTTACCTTATTTTATCAGAAAATGGTACCATCAACAGCACACAATGGTCAAACCAAAGCTGATTTGAATACCATTTTTCATGCAATGAGGTTGGAGGTCACTAAGTTGAGCAAAAACTCTAAAAGTGAAGTGAGCTGCAGTCTCACTGCCTGTTGACTTTACCAGTCCCGAATATTCACCCATACAGACCATGTGTGTGTGTGAGCAGGTAGTGGTACACACCCACCTTTCCTCAAAGAACTTTCTCCTTAATTTGGCATCCGTAGGAGGGACTATTTCCTTAGGTTTCTGTACCACTTTCTAACGATGTACCCTCTCCAGTAGGCTTGGACTCTAAAAACACAGAGATGTAGAAATGATGACTGCCTAATAGCCTTATTTTTAAATTAAATTATTTATTTTATTATGCATATGAATGTTTTGTTTACATGAATATCTATACCACTTATGTCCCTGGTGCCCATGGAGATCAGAGAGAACATCTAATTCCCTAGAATTAGAATTACAGACAGTTGTGAGTCACACCATGCGGGTGCTGGGAATTGAACCTGGGTCTTCTACAGCAGTTAGTGGTTTTGACCACTGAGCCATCTCTGCAGCCCCTAATGGCCTTATTTTAACAAGGTACTCCTCCCAGCCTGGGCTGCCCTAGTGACCTTCCGGGTTAGTAATCACTGAGCTACAAACATTTGTCTCCCCCTTTTCAGGGCATGGAGGACACTCTTACCTGGTGGCACACTTTACTCTGACAGGCGGGCCCCCATCATGTATCACTCTGGTTTGATATTGGTTCTTTCTACAGAGGGGACAGGTTTTTTATTTGTGAACTTTTCAAAAGCCTGAAGGCATGCCTGAAGAAAAGGATTTCACTTAAAACCTTACAAGTCATTACTTATAAACAACATTTTTACTTCTAATATAATTAGTGTTCTTTTTCTCAAGTGAAACTCAGTCAAACTTAAATTATGAAGTAGCTTCATCAGATGTTAGCACTTCCTCAGGAACCTGTTTCAAATGATTTCCACAAGAACATGCATGCAGAGGACTTCAAAAACCTCTGAAAGTCAAGTGGCGGTAAAGGTAAAATGCTATGTGTCAGACTGCCATGCAAACAGCCGGCAGGAAGCAAGCTATCAGCAGCTTTGATGTGCACCACTAACAACTTGCTACACAGACTTCTGCGGGTCTGCCACAGGATCCACGATTTCACAACAGGAGGAGCTGCAGCCATGTTTCTGACTACAAATGGTGCTCATGGATCAACAAATGGCTCTTTCAACGAGTGAGGGAAGGAGGCCAGGCCCAGGGTTGGGTTCCTTACCTTGTGGAATACATGTGAGCAGGAAAGCAGCACCTGTCCACCCAGAGAGAGCAGAGTCCTGGGTTAGTAATTCATCCTCTATAAGGGCATCCGGATGCTTGAAGGTAGCATTCAGACAGCTGAGCACTTCGCACTTATGTTTTAAGTTTAATAGAGTATAAGCATATCATCTAAACAAAGCCAATGACCCCATACCATAAAACACATCATGCTTGATATAATCCAGTAAAGGGAGTTGCCAAGGTAGATACTGCTAGGTAGATAGGGTGTGGGGCAGGAAGGAACCCGTCCATGTGGTGTGGACTTGGTGGGAGAAGGAGCAGAGACACAATAAGCAAACATCTTTTATAGGGTTTTGTTCAGCTAAATTACACTCCTCAACTTAAAAATCACAGCTTATTGTGACATCATTCTGAGAGAAAATATGCTCATGAGACAAACGCCACCCTTCTGACTCAAACTCTCCATCCAACAGTGATGTTTTGACCTGGAAAAACAAAAATCAAAACTAGCCTAAACCCAATAAGGAGAAAGAATTTTAGACCATAAGCACGGGGAGGTGAGTGGGCAGATACATGTCCTACCGTTTTCAGTGACTACCCTGTGGCCTGTGTTTTCCTTAAGTGGGATTAAAGAAAAGAATTTTAGAATAGAGCTCATAAACTCCTAAAGCCTTTTAAAAATATTTATTTTATTTTAGGAACATGGGTGTTTTGCTTGCATGTAAGTCTGTGTACCACATGCATAGGGTACTCATAAAGACCCGAAGAGGGCATCAGCTCCTCTGGAATTGGAGTTAGAGGTGGATGTAAGAACCATGTGGGTACTAGGAATCGAACGCCAGTACTCTGGATGGGCAGCCAGCGTTCTTAACTTGTGAGCCACGTCTCTAGCCCCTAAAACCTTTTTCTGGACCCTACCAACTGTAAGCTTAAATTTAATTAAGTATTGTATTAAAATCATATTTGGACTCAGTTTTTTTTTTTCAGAGTGAGGTTGAAGATTTATTCAGGGGGTTATGGAAGGGAAAGGGAGAAAGAGGGGGCAGAGAGAGAGAAGAGGAGAAAGAGACAGAGAAGGGGGAAGCAGAGAAGTGGGGAGAGAGGCAGAAGCTAAGCTGCCTCTCAGAGAGGAAGACCGAAAAGAGGTGGACTCAGTTTTTTTAATATAATTTTCAAAGTGTTTTATCAACAGATATCATTCTGCTCTAACAATGTAAGTCTTACATAATTCTAATAAATAATATTAGAATATTATACTTTGAGATACCCATATATTCATTATAGGCAAACAGTTCATGGTGACCGTTCCACAAGTGAGGGCCTACACTTCATTTACATTTTGTCATATTTCTGGGTTGGTCTGTTGTGAATCACCTGAGTTCTGTTCTCACTGTTAGATGGTGTCATCTACTGCAGAAATTACTTGAGCTGGGTGGTAGTGGCACACACCTTTAATCCCAATACTTGGGAGGCAGAGGCAGGAGGATCTCTGTGAGTTCGACGCCAGCCTGGTCTACAGAACGAGTTTCAGGATAGCCAGGACTATTTCACAGAGAAACTCTGTCTCAATAAAACCAAAAACCCAAACAAACTAGGAAAAAACAACCCCCCAAACAAAGACAAACAAATAATAAAAAACCACAACAAACAACAAAGTATCTTGAAAGTAATTGAGAAAATTATTTCTATTTTTATTTCGTGTGTGTGTGTGTGTGTGTGTGTGTTTTGCCTGCATGTGTGTCTAATCTGTATGCCTGGTGCCCATGGAAGTCAGAGGGCATAGGATCTCCTGGAACTAGAGTTGTGAGCCACCATGTGGGTACTGGGAATCAAATCTGGGTCTTCTGGAAGAACAGCCATAAATACTCTCAACCATTGAGCCATTTCTCTAATCCAGAAAAATTGTTTTTAACTAAGAAAAAAAAATCCAATACGGGAATACTAAGTGCAAGATTAATGCAATACGGTTAGTATTTTAGCCAAATAAAATGACAAAGTTTAGTGAATGCTTAATAACACCTGAAATATTTAAATTTTCATCCGTCATACAACCAGGCTAAACATGTACAGACAATAAATGAGGTTGCTGACGCTGGATGATTTTCTGCAGCTTTAATGACCTTGCACTCCGACACTAAATTACAAACTTCCCTACATATGACAATTCTGTGGTTCAAGGGCTGACTGAAATCTTCCCAATATCCAACTCCTATGTAAGATTGGGTCTCTGGAGAGCTAGAAGGAAAGTGGACTTCAAGCATCTTAATCCACATTACTAGGACAAGTGTACTTTAAAGCATCTAATTCACATTACTGATAGCAAAAATGGCTGTGAGCTCTTTGCTGATAGCGAAGTATTTAAGTCTGAGAGGTCAGGACAAGCCCATGAAGCTTGGGGTCCTTCAGCTGGGACCTCAGCCTGGCTATATGCTGGGTTTTCTCAGCTGCTGTCTCAGAGCCTACCATGGAGAAGCTAAGGCTACACACTACCCAAAAGCTGGGCAAGACCGTATGTCTCCCCAAATTCTGAAGCATGAGTGACCTTGGCTCCTTGGAGCTGGCAGTTAGTCAGGCACAGTACGGGGTCTGTGTGACAGGGTCATGAGCTTTCTATGCACCGGGATGACAGCCATCTTACATTAAGAGCTGTGTGGACAAAGATTCCATTTTATACCAGGATTCTCCCATAATTCTTGAAGATATTCAAAGATCCTTTCATGCAAATGGCATACTTGTACTTAGTTTCATACCAGTAAGTGGACACTGTCAAGTGATGGTGTTCAAGACATATACACACCACTTTAAGGGTAATAGAGAAAATGTTAAGTATTTGAAAGTTACAAGGGAGCATGGAACTGGGTGGCTCAGTGACTACTACTGAAGGATGCAGAGCCTGGCTGATCTAAAGCTCTGTTATGTACCTGAGGAGGAGTTTCAATCTTCTTTACATATCGGGCATGGCTGCATGGAGTCCCCTTGTAGGAGGATCTCTGCTTCACTCTCTCCCATTCATCTGACGACAGTGGCAATGGGGGAGGTGCAAAAAGGCCCAGTTTCTGGGCTACAGGAAAGATAAGACACAATAAAAACTCATGTATTTTAGCATTAGTCACATGTAATTTTTAATAGGCAATCATGTTTGCAGATACTCTAGGGAGGCATCATAGCAACCTTCCACAATGCGTAACAAGGTGCTTGTCTATGGAGGTGTGAGTGAAGGGATGACACCTGACATTCCCAATAATGATTTATGTTTTATACAAACTTTGTCATCATTCTGAATGCTAGGGATAGTCAAGCAAGCAGGATTGACATTAGTTGTATAGAAGATTGAAGAACACTTATATTATTTGCCATTTTCCTTCTTGTTTTTCGTCTAATTTAACTGTCAGCCTGTAGTACTGCCTCTGTCCGCTTAGCCTTGCTGCCCTCACCTTTACAAAGCACATCAATCATGTGTTACCTAAGAATACACTTCTTAAGTAAGAGATTTATAAGAACCCACCACATGAGCTTATATCCCATGGGAACTCACTTTGAGAAAGAACCTGCAGCACTCCTGAGCATAGGGCTGGCTAGGACTGTAAATATAAATCACTAGCTGTACACTGCTAAATAATAGTAAAGGTACATCAAAAAAACAGACCCAGCACAGAAAAAAGCACTCTTGGTCCTAGAAAATTTATCTTAGAAGTATGAATATACTCTGAAAGGCTAGAGCATAAACGTACTCTCACAGGGAGTATACTTTCTAGATAAATAGACTTCTGTGCCTTCCCAGGAAAAGTCACAGAAGAGGACACTCATCCCATGAGCCTTAATAATTGTGGATATATAGAAAACAAAAAGACAACAGGGAGACCTAGTACTAATACTAAGTAGCTATGAGAACATTAGTGTCAACATGGGAGGTAAAAAAGCAGTTCACGGGATGTGTATGTCTGCATGCAGTTGCCAGGAAACAAACTCTGCACACAATGTTTTACCTAAGATGATAGGAAAAGGAAATGCGCAAAGTAAAGAAACAAAAAGGAAATAACAAGGACAACAGCAGAATATTCCAAGAAAATAAAAGCCAAAATGAAACTAGAACCAACAGTAGGTATAAATCTTTTTCTCCAAAGAGACATTTCTAATGAAATTGATCTAGATAAATACAAAGCACAAGGAAAAAAAATACAGAATAAGAGAAAGGAAATAATCAGAAATGCATGACCAAAGCAGCGGAATGGGTTCTATCACCAGCATCTATGTAAAAAAAATTGCACGATAGTGTGTGCTTAGTGCTGGCAAGGCGGAGACAGGAGATCCTTAGAGCTTGCTGGCCAGCCAGTCTAGGTGGACTGGTGAGCTCTAGTTTTAGTGAGAAACCCTGTCTCAAAAATAAGGTAGAGAGTAAATGAGGAAGATACTGATACCAGCCTCTTGGTCTCTACCGCACATGCGTACACCTGTGAAAACACACACAAGCAACAAATAAAAACTCTGTCAAGAGCATCTATATTTCAAACTCACCTGATAATATAGGTAAGATTAACTTACTTCACTAGACTTAATTCTAGTAAAAATATACCAACACTAAAACCATCAGGAGAACAAAAAACAAACAATCAAACAAAGAAAATCCAAAAAATCTGAGTTGAACCCGAGCCATTAGGCTCAGGGCCTCTCCTGTCTTGATTAGTACCTGCCATCCTGAGCAATGAACTCAGCCTTGATTTATTCTTATACTGATGGGCATATGAAACTGATGCCTACCGACAAGGGCCAGACGCTGACTGCACAAACCTGTATTTGTAGTAATGGCCCACAGCAGCAAAGCTGAGAGTAAGCTTTCTCTCTCAAGGTGCCTGTCACCTTTGGATGGCTCCTCTGCCATATGTGGAAGCTTTCTGCTCCTCACCTCAGCAGCTAAAGGAACAAGAGGCGTACCTGACTGCCTGATGAGGGGTTTCCCTTCTGTGCTATGCAGGCATCCCCACCCACCTCCTGTCTACAGCACAATAGCCCTAACCAAACCTATTTGCAATGCCTAATCATTTAGAAATCTTTTATTTCTAGCTTCCCAGTTAAAATGATTTCAAACTTACACAAGATTGTAAGAATGGTATAAAGAATTCTGTGGTCTTAACATGCTACTATAGTGATGGGAACCAGGAAATTAATGCTAAGCTAATTATCCACTGAAGTCATGCTCCCTTATCTGTGGTTGTACTTTCTGGAGGATTCAGTGATTCACTGTCAACTACTATCTAAAAATATTCAATGGGAATTCCAGAAATAATTCATAAGTTTTCATTTTGTTTGCCCATCTAAACAGTACAATAAAATCTTATGGTCCCATGCTCCATTTCTGTCTAGTCTACCAGGCTGTGTATTTTTGTACCCCTTGTTCCTCTGTAGTTGTCTTGGTGGTTAGACAGATTGTTGGCAGTATTACAGCTTTAGGGTTTGTTGAGGGCTCCAAAGCAACAAAGCAGAGATTGCTGACTATTCAGATGTGCCAAGAGAGGAAGTAAAGTGCTTCTTTCAAAAGAAACAGGAAAGTTCTTGATTTCATAGAAAATAATTACATGCTGAAATTGCCAAGGTAAGACCAAATCTTCTATCTGCCAAACTATGAATAAGAAAAAATAGATTCATGACAATTTGACAACTTTTACTTCTATAATAGTCATATAGGGCTACAGTAGGAGCAGAGGCAGGAAGGTTGCGTTTAAGACAGCTTCAACTTCACAGTGAGACCTTCTCTCTCTCTCAAAAAACAAAGTTATGGCCCTAGTGTATGACAGGGATCCAATTAAGATGGAAGGGCACTAAATTTGTGGATGGTATTTAAACTGATGTCAGTGTCACCAGAAAGCACTGAGCCTGTAAAATTTTGGGAAGGGGGTCCCTTGAAATGAGGAACATCAAGGCATTTAGTTCAATGAGGGATCACTATACAGATTCAAGCAGAGGTTTGGGCTGACGAGTATAAGCATTACTGCTGGGGCTATGTACCAAGTGGAGACACTGCTGCCTCACCTAGAGGTGAGAAAGCTGCTTAAGGAGGAAGGACACCATCTTTAAGTTCATTTTTCAATTTAATGGAACCAGGCTCATCTAGAAGATGCCAGATGGAAACTACATTCACAAAACACAAAGATCTAGGACACGTGCCTATAAACCAAACACTCAGGAGGTTGAATCATAAGGATTGAGAATTGAGGCCAGCCTGAGCTATACAAGGAGATTCCAAAGCCAACAAAAATATGCAAAGGAAGGCAGAAGGGCTTTTAAAATACAGAAGCACAGACCAACTCTGCATTATGTGAAGTGCCACAGGGCACATGATAAAGCCAGGAAATTCACTCACAAAAGCAAGTCACTTGCCATTTGCTGTCAACTTATAGTATTGCTGGTGGCCACCTTGTTTATGAGGAGTCAGTTCTTACCAACACTTAATCTCGAAACTGGAAAAACCTCTTGGCAGACAAGAGTTGGCATTTAAAGCCTGTATTAACACACACTTGGCTGTCAGTATTTGCCAATAAAATGAAAATGTTAAGGTGTATTTATTCCCCAAAATACACCATTGCTTCAGCTCTGTAAATAGGGTACCATCCAGCTTGAGGAGGTTACACTGGGTTAGTTAGTAGCATCAAGCAACAAATGACCAGATTAGCTTACCTAAAGTTAGCGCTGGCGGTGTGGGATCTAGAACATACTCCCCTTTCTGGATCTTCCACTTTGGGGCCCTCTGTAGTTTTTCTAAGCCCAGTATCTATTATGGCCGTTGTGTCTCTTTTGAGAGATTTTGTCTTGTTCTCATTCTTTTGCGCATTTGTCTTACAAGGATCTGCTACGAGAGATGTCCAAGTTGAAGGTCAATGTAAAATGTGGGTCCTGTAAGGCAACTGCAGTGACTGCTAAGTTACCTTTTGTAGATGAACGATCCTAAAAGTAGAGGTGGGGTTGTTTTATTATTTACTTATACAGTGTATAACATACCAAATAGTCTTTAGAAGAAAACTGAAGCTTTGTGCTCCACAGGTGGGCATATTAGCAAATCAATGGGAAGGAATGCCAGAGCCACCGTACCCAATCAGAGCAAACCCAGACCCACATCTACGTTAGAAACGAAGGAAACCTTTTCCTTTAATTTCTGGAGCCTTAATTATAAACCAATACATTGAAACCTGTGTGTGCCTAAATAAACACCTGCTGTTTTGTTATAACTGAATTAGACTCCAGGCAAACACCATGCTTTTAAGCATAAGCTCTTTGGTGAAAACTTAAAGCATTTGCTGCAGGACCAGGTTCTTGAGCCAGGAGAGGCCTGCAGATAGCACTTACTGTTACCCACACTACCCACACCTCCCACTCCTGCTCACAGCCCTCATGGACACAAGGTTTATAAACTATTTTTATGCTCAAAGAAGGTCCAGTATGACTACATCCCAAGAGCGAAACTATGGGTTGGTTTTGAGGAGGATGAAATACCTTATTTTTTAACATGCTCAATCAGGAAACACTGTGGCGTGGCTTCAACAAAGTCTAGCATCACATTACAATTCCTTCCATCTTCTGCTGTGAACAGAAAGCGAGAGTGTTGGTAAACATTCAGATCTCCTAGGGTAATGGAGATGATAACCGAATGCCAGCTGCAGGGCAGCACAGAGCTACACCTTCCAGCTTACAGTCATACCCAGTGCATCCTGTCCTCCAATAGCTGCCACGGTGCTGGAAAGAATGTGAACACAAAGAACACTCTAGCAGCAAAAATGGGGATTTAGAGTGCAGTCTCAGACTAAAATCAGATCACGTGAACAACCCCTTAAAGACACATCTGAGCCAAGTCTTGAAGAAAGAAATGAGCTGTTGGATAACACGAGCAACAGCAAAGATGTTCAGGAAACCCGCATGTGTGTTTGTTTTTCAGGGAGAAAGGAAACAAGAAGTGGGTATAAGGGGCCTGCTGTTTATCTTCAACCTGCCCAAACATAGCGGGACAGAAGACGAGAACAGACTCACTGATGCCACCTGCTTTCTGCTTTTTGGGGTAAGCTATCTAAACATCTCTGGCTCAGTTTTTGCATCTATAAAAACACAAAATCACTGACATTGCAGGATTATTATACAAAGAAGAAAACATCCTAATGGGCTTACAAAGGATTGTCTGCATAAGATACTCTGTAAATGGTTACTGTTGCCTCCCATCCCCTCAAAAAGCTGGGGGAAGTATTTGGTATTGCCCCTTTTAGTTTGGGGACCATGCATGTTATAATTATTTTCCTTTTGCCAATTTTTATTAATACCTTGAGAATTTCAATACAATATTTTTTATTTAATAAATTTATTGTATTTCATGGTGTTATTTTTTAGGAAGGCAAGAGGTGCATAAGATTCTACAGAGCACTTTTTAAAAAAACAATTTAGGAAGAGCATCGAGAGAATACTTTCAGACGTGGTGCTGGCAGAGCCGCTAGGCCTGTCCCCACACATGCCATAAACGCTCCTCTGTTTCTAACACCACCCCCCCCCCCCCCCCACCAGCATTACCATTTAAGAGTACAGGAAAGGAGCTTCGTAGGAAACTAATGTGTGAGACACCTGATTTAAGACTAAGAAAAGAACTAGCGGCTGCTCAGATCCCTCAGCAGCCTAGATCATTTTCACCGTGCCCTCTCCCTTGTTTCTTTTCAGTTCTGGCATGGGGATCTATGGAAGAAGTTTGTATTCAATGTTCCTTGCCATGGCCTAGGCTGGAGAAAGGCATATAAAATGCTGAAAGGCACCACCATCCTTTTCCTAGTTCAAAATGCTTATAATCAGCAGAGACCAAGAATGCATCATACCAAAAATTGTTTAATTTTCAACAAGGTTCATACTATCGTTAACCATAGGTAGCTAATTTAATCTACAGTTTCCCTTAGTTTTTATTATACCGTTGTGATTAATATGAAGGTAAGAGGGTTAAAAAAATTGCCTCATGTCCCATAGTATCATCAAATTGTATAATTTTCAAAAATACTCGAAACGTGCCAGATTTAGTTCAAATGCATGAGGAAATATAAATGGAGAAGAGGTGACCCGCTAATCTGGAAACAGGAAAGTGGTAAACTTAACCTCTGCCAGGCACTAACAGCTACAACAGAAAACAGCCTGTTTATAAATCTCAGCTTGCACAAGTTCGGAGGTAGTGCCAGGTAGGAAAGCACAGGTAGGAATGCGTCAAGGCGTTTAGTCACCAATTGCTTTAAGTTAACACAAGGCAACTGATACATACAACAATAAAAATGCACACGCGACACGGCATACTACTTTTAAATACTCCTGCGGAGCCGAGTGATGCCGTTGGACGTAGCCCCTGAGTTCACTGATCAAGCCACACGCCACACGCAAGGCAGGCAGGACCCCACGGGCCGCCCACAGCGACTCTGATCGCTCGCGACACCCGTGCCTCCCCTCCCGCCCCAACACTACCCAGCGTCCGGGCCTCGCCGCCTCCCTCAGCACCCGCGCTTCTCCAAGCCCCAGACAGAGCTACGGAACAAACGCACACCAGCCTCCCCACCTCCGGGTCGCACCGTCTCGTAACTGTTCCTCGTTGTCACGGCAACCAGGACTTCGGAGTGCGCATGCTCGCCGGCGCCTGGCACTCAGTGCGCACGCTCCCGGGTTTTGCCAAGTCTGACTGATCAGTAGGCGGGGGTCAGACTCCCTCTTCGCCTCACTGGCCGCAAGCGGTTTGATGCGCCGGCGCTTGCGTCATGGCCACTCCCCCATGTCGTCAGTGAGAGTCCGGTTACGTCATCGTGGGGCGCGCGCCGTAGGCGTGTGTGGTGAGGCGCGCGCCGTCACTCCTGTTCCCAAGCTGTTTGGTGTTTGTCTCGCGCCCTTCCCACCCGGCGTACCCCAGTCAGACTGCGCGGTGCGTCCGGAGGGTGCGGGGACCCATGCGGCTTTTCGCACTGGGTTTGTTGTCGCCCCCTGCGTCCGGAGATTTGTTGCACCGTGGCGTTGCCGCCCGGTCTCCTCGAGTACCTCTCACGATGGCTGCATTGTCCAGCCTTGACTCCCGGTAACTGACCTGACGATCCCGGCCTGTTGTGCATTGCCGGGGCCTTTTCACATTCGCCCCCTCCTCTAGTAACTCCTTTCTAGCCCTGGGCTCTCATGGCTTCTCTGACGGCCAAGGGGAAGGTGGAGAGAGCTGTCCCTGTGGCTACTGGCCTCCTGGGGTACCTAACCTCAGTGACAACTCTCAGTGACATCTCCCACATTGTCCATTGAACAAGCTTGAACCCCTGGGGTCTTTTAAAAGTCTCTTGCTTCTTGGTCCAAGCAGAAGTCTGTATTGATTTTCTCCTGCCTCGAATGACAGTTTTGTTGTACATTCATTGGAATACAGTTCGCCTAGAAATGCAAAGAAAACACAATGCAAGGTTCCCTACAAAGAAAGTAAACTCCGCAGAAGTTACTGAGCTGGAAAATTGGTCTTCTGTCACTAACGTCCCAAAAGTCGATATAAATCTGGTATACATGATATAACTCTGGAACAATAGAACTTTAAGCTCCTCTTAAAAGTTACAACTTTTTCTTGGCAATGAACTTTCTGAACTGGCTCTTACTGTAAAACCTTGTTGAACCTTGTAAAAGCAGATTAAGTAGTTTTAAAAGTCAAATACACAATTAGTTTTAAGTTATGAATTTTCACATAGTTTAGGAGCTTTTGAGGAAAAAGTATAATTTACCTACGCTACAGTGAATGATGGATTTAGAAAAGCAGTAAAGGCCACCTTTTGCAGTCTTAAGACTAGTCTTTATTGAAGCCTAAATGGATAAAGCTTTTGCTAGACCTGTTTTTGGCAAGTTGCTTTATTTTCCTAAACTATGGATTTCTTATTTACAAAAGATGCCTTGCTGAATCGTGTCCTTGGACATCTATCAGTTATCCCCAACTGTAGTCCTAGACGTTATTCTCTGAGTGAACATGCGGCCAATCTAAACTAGTTAGAAACTGTGGTACCATGATGATCGTGACATCATGGGGGGTGGTAACCTGGCCAAGCTGGACCAGTCACAGGAACTCAAGTGGATGGGGGAGGGGGGAGCAATTGGAAAATTCCTTTAATTCTTCCTACTGACTGTAGGAACAAGAAAAGACACGAAACTGCAGCTGCATCTGCTCCATTAGCATCATGAGGTAAGAGCCTGAAGGTGTGGGGCCAGCAGGTGAACCTTAGAAGGAGGATTACACAGGAAATGGCAGAACTGGGATTTGGACACAGTCCAAGATGGGTGATGTAGTTTGAGCCCTGGAGCTACCCCAGTTTTTGGTCTTTTCTCTTGCTTGCTTCGTCTCTTGTGGGTCTGGTTTTCTGTTACTTGGAGCAGGAAGAATTTCAATGAAAATAGGAGTTCTGTTACCACCTTAGGGCTGTGATGAAGTTAAAATATGATATTGTATGTGAACTGCTTTGGACAGTGCCTACAATCATCCTGTTTTGAGGCATTTCTCTCCAACTTTATAAAGTTCCAGAAATAAATCCTTTTTTAAAAATCCCCAACTTTATCCAAATGATTAAAATCTCATGATGTTTTGCTATCTAAAATTGGTTGGCCATTTTTTCAGTCATAAAGATTTTTATTTTGTTTTTTGATTGAAAAATTAACCTTGTCATTATTACTTTGCTATAGGTTTTCTTCTTTATCTCCCATAGGAGAAGTCTTTTATGCTGCCCAGTGTGGTTTTGATCTCTTACAACCTAAGACTTAAGTTAGCTCATTCTCCTGCCTCAATGGCATGAGTATCTGAGACTACATATACAAACATATATCTGGCTTATGCTTTTATTTAGACATTGCTTTTGCTGCATCCCACAAATTTTGAAGACTAGTGGTTTCATTTTCATTTAATTCAAAATACTTAAAAATTTTTTTTTGGAGTCCAGTAACTATGTTCTGGCCTGTGATGTTCCCTACAAAAAACGTTCCCATCCCTTCAGTCTTGCGGCATCACAGAATTCTAACACCGTGTTACTCTCTCCCCACTCCTTTCATGGGGCCAGTGGATCAGCCTGGACAATGCAAAACAGACTAGCTCTGTTTTTCTGTCCTAAATTATTTATTTTTCTTTGCAGGGCTTCTCTGGACAGTTCTTGAAAGTCAGATCTTCTGGTGGCAGCTTCCTGAACTTTTCATTTGTTAAAAAATATTGCTTATTTCTAGACAGGGTCTCATTGTGTATTTGGCCTGTAACTTGCTGTGTAGCCTAGGATGGCCTTGTATGCACATCAGTCCTCTTGTCTCCTTCCTGATTGTAAGGAATTCAGGTGTGCACCATCATGCTCAACATTTCGCACTGATTTTTAAAAGAGATTCTTTGAGGTAAAGTCCACGTAGAAAAGCACTGATCACTATATAGTGAATAGCTCAGTGGCATTTGATAAGTTCACAGTGGTGTTTAATTTCCTTTCTCTAGTTCTGAGGCATTCCTGTACTGCATGGTGGAGATAAATCCCACATGCATGCAACAGTGTCTGCCCTATCCCAGCCCCTAGCAGCTGCCAATTTGTGTTCTGTATCTATAGGCTTAGACTTATATAATACATAGACCTTTGATGTCGGCTTGTCTTTTGTGTGACATTTTTGAGGTCCCTTGATGTCATAGCATGTTCCAGTGCTATACATTTATATCACAATTGATTATATGATTATATACAGATATACAGACTCATGTTTCTGTGTCTTTTCTTTCTTTTTTTCCTTTTTAAGACAGGGTTTCTATGTAGCTTTGAGCCTGTCCTGAAATGAAACTAGCTATTGTAGATCAGGCTGGACCTCGAAACTCACAGAGATCCACCTGTCTATGTCTCCCAAGTGCTGGATTAAAGGCTTGAGCACACTACCCTCCCGAGTGCATGTCTGTTCTTATCACTCTTGTGTATGTGCAATCTTGGGTAGTGTATGTGACCACCAGACTCTGCTTTGCCCAGCAGTGCTCCCCTATTCTGTAATGACAAGTACGGTTCTAGGTTTAAATGCTTCCACAGCTCTCTAAACACTTGTTGTTTTCTACTTTTGTATTGATGTTAAGACAGGATTTCATTATTATCCTAGGCTTGCCTTGAACTCATGATCTTCCTGCCTCAGTCTCCTATGTGGTGGAATTCAGATATGAGCTACCATGTCTGGCTTCTGCTTAAAAGAATCCTGTTAGTTAAGAGATGGTGTTATGGTTTTATATCTTCCTAGTTACTGGTGATGTGGTGTGTCTTCATAGACTAGCCCTTTATTGGGAAGTGCCCTGTTGATAAATCTTTGACCCACAGATTCTGGATGGGCTATCCAAGGCAATTTTGATTTCTGTTATGGTGTTTTCAACTTGTATTTCCTTTTGATACTGCCTTGTTTCCTTCTCTGTGCTCCTATTTCCCATATGCCCTTGCAGGTGGCTTACTTGTTTCACCACAGCATGACAGGCTACTTTATAAAAAAACAGGATTATTGAGCTTGATGTTTGAGTTTCATAGGCATGGTAGGAACATCAGCTTCACTCTGGAGAGAGCTTCATTCTTGATGCTATGCAATGGTAAGAGTTTCTATGGGAGGAAGAGGCTTTGTGGCTTGACCAGAAGCCTTAGTGAGTCAGAGCCTGTCTTAGGCTTTTTGTAACAAAAGAAGTTTGGGTCCTTTGACTTTGACCATAATCTTAAGCCTACCTTTACTCTTCCGAAGAGGATGCTCCAGTGGCCTAAGGTCTCAATTGTGTCATCACTGTCACATGAAGACCAAACCTTTAACACAATGGTTGGAGAACAGACAACGTTCTAACCATAGTAACCATTATCTCATTAATCATAGCTTAAATCCCCTCTTTGTTAACTTCAGACTCTGCCATGATTTTGTCTGTTGCTGCCCTCTTGCTTCAGAAAATGCAATTTCTTGCCTTCCTTGCTTTTTTTCTTGCCAAAACAGCTTATTTATTAACCAATGGTAATAAAACATATTCATAGCATACAGAGGGGAATCCCATGTCAAGACATGAACACACATCTATTCACCTCAGATAGGGAACTGACAACACACCAAAGAAAGGATACTCCTAAAGTTCAACTTGTGAACTGATGAGTTTTATTGGGATTCTTACAGGAATGTGTGGGAGAAGTTACTTACACGAGCAGTAATGAATCAGACAGCTGCATCACCAAAAACCAACTCTAGCATGGTTGGCAGCTTATGTATAAGTTCACTGAACTTCCTGTAGACAGTTCAACAGTTTGAATTCTGTTTTGGGAAGCTCAGGTGGTCTGAGCCTATTTTAGACAGCTTAGCTTGTCTGAGGGTTCTAGGTAACTTGGCTGGTCCCTGCTTGTTTAAGGTGACTTGACTGTTCTTAGAGTCTCCTCTCTGTAGTCCTTATTGCTTCTATATGCTTGGGGAAGAAAGGACTTAGTATATCTGCTCAGTTTCAGGGACTTGCTGAAGCTTTTGAGTTGTTTACCTCTTTAGCTTAGCCAACTTTGCTTTAGCATGGAGTGCTTGACCTCCTGTTAGAACATCCTGTGTCTTAGAAAGCTTCCCTTCAACATGAAGGCTTATCATGGAGGAAACTGCTACACAGCACCTGGCCATCTGGCCCCGTAGATCCTAAGCTATGGCTGATTTTTTGGGGCTAGTTGCTGTTTTTTTGTGGGCCAGTATCCTTTCATGATATAGGACCTGACTGTTGTCCATTTGTGTATGAGTTTCTCAGTGCCTCCGTGCACTGCATCAGTTTCCATTGCTACATTAAGGCTGTGCCACCACCTCTTTACTGCCTGCCAAGGACGTCAAGCAGAAAGACTTATTTGTCTGATGAGTCATTCTATAGGTTGGCAATTATAGTCAGCATAAATAGGAGGTTATATTGGTCTCGTCTGGAATGAAAGGTAATTTTCAAAAAAAAAAAAAAAAAGAAAAAAGAAAAGAGAAAGAAACAAAAAAAAGAGTTGGTACCCGGTCCTTCTTTAGCTAGCTCTAGTGGGCTGTTGGGTCACCTAAACTTGTCGTGTCTGGGATGACAAGACAGTCTAGCCACACTCCATAAGGCTTTTGTGCTGGCTCAGGCCAGTTCTTCACAGAGCTAAGAGTGTGTGCAGGATGCCGGGAGCCTTTTCAGCTCTTTCCTTTTGAAGATATATATTACTAGTCAAAGTGGATCCATGGCTGGGCTCAGAACAGAGTTGTTTGGTACTGTGCCTGTGCATAGGCAGGAGAAATATGAGCCATATTTAAAGAGGCCTTCTCCCTTTTCTAGTGTGGTCATGTGATTTTCCTTGTCCAGGTAAGTGAAAATGGTTGCAGATAAGTACATAAAAAGAAGACATATGAATTGAAGATGATTCAACCATCATCACATTTAAAACCTATCATTATTTACCTTCCAAGTAAGATATCAGTCCATGAATTCAGTATTTATGAATTCATAGCTCAGTATTAAAAATGAGACCACTAAACTGTGCTATTCTGTAATTTACATACCTGAAATCAAGAATTTGGAAGTAGATACTTTTTGTGAAAAATTTAAAAGTCGTGAATAGCACCTGATAGTTGTTTGCACTGCTTCTTTGAATCCTTAAGGACTTTCCACAGAGAAAAATTCATTTGTTTTGGCCTGGAAAATTTCTAAACAATAGTAACTGATCTTGCTGATAGGCCAATTATCTTTCCATACTTACTAAATCTTGTTACAGTAGTCATCAGTATTCCTTTATTATCTTTAAAATGAGTCATGAAGAAATGACATTTATCCTCAAGTAACGTAGCTATGGGTTTAAGGACAACATCTATATTTAAGTGCAGCTGGGTCCAGTACCTCGGTTGTGGCAATGTCTTCTTGTGATTGTCCAGAAATGCCTTCTTATCTGAAATCCTCTGTCTAGATTTAGAGGCCAGACTTTAGAATAACAAGATTTGGAGTAATGGCCTTAGGAATCACCGAAGATCAGGATATGGCAAAGTAAGGGAGTGGGGAAGCATCTGGAAATAGTAACAAGGCTTGTAGGTGAAGAAGCTGAGCCGTAAGACTTCAGAGGAAATGGTTGAACAGGAAGGAGGAGGGGATGTTTGTGCTTCCAAAGGGCAGTTGGGGCATCCCTAAGAGCGAGAACTGTGTGATGGCTACACGTGTATATGAACCTCACGTATGTAGACCATAGGGCTATGGGTACCCGAAGAATGGGCCTCAGGTATGCAGACTCCGAATGTATAGACCCAGGGGTCTGTGTCCCAGGAGTGTGAACTACAGGCGTGTAGACTCCTGGGCTGTCCATGAAGTTAGAAGGATGAGATGTGTTCTGCCATATTGGGCCATAGTCTCCCTTTATTGGTGAGTCAGCATGTAAAGTGCTTGCTGGGCAAGGCTGGCCATCCGGGTTCAATCCCCAGAGCCCATGTAGAGACAGGAGGGAGAACAGGCTTCTGAAAAGTGTCCTCAGGTCTCCACATGCTTGTCACATACATCACACACATTACAATCATACATTTTAAAATCATTTGAATGGGGAGGAGGGTTTAAATTTCTAATAGAAAAAAGTTCAATCATAACCTTTAAAATGTGTCTCCCATTGTAAACCGTGAGTGAGTGTGCAAAGCCGGGCTACCACGTTTCGCTTTTGCACAGCTCACAAGCATTCTTTTTCATTTCCATGTTTGCTGTTTGCACAGGGCTTCTTACATATTGTTTTCCTTTGTCACTCATTAGCACAATAAAAAAGATGGGGCAATGACTCTGGTACCCCAGTTTGTATTTGCCTGTTTTGGGTCTATGATTATAAATATATATGCTAATGCATGTTAGAATAAGGTGCTGCCATAGTGTAATAGAGTTTTAGTTGTACAAAGAAAAAGGCAAGGGGGTGGTGGTGTAGCTCAGTGGTAACATGTCTAGCATGTGGAAGACCCCACTTCCAGCTTTAGAACCACAAAGAAGAGAGAACAGAAATGGGGAGGGGTCACTTACGTGGTGTGTGGCATCTTGGGAAAGCTGCTTAACCTTTATGTTTCAGTTTCCTCACTGAGAAAATGAAGAAAGAATCCTCATCTTTCAGAATGTTGTAAGGCGTGAGATAATATACAGTGCATTCAGCAGAGATGAGTATGTTCTGGATGATGGCTTCTCTTGACAAAATGTGATCCAGTCTAAGTGAAGGTACGCCCATTCCAGAGCTTGTCTAATGCTGTTCCTGTGGAGAGCACCTGTGGTTGAGGCTCTCAGGGAAAGTCACTGTCTGTAGCAGCATGTTAAACATTACCAAGGCTGGTGTTGTAGTCTGGTTGGAAGAGTACACCACAATTTATTTCCAAGCAAGACAATAGTGGTGTGTTAGTATGTTTGATTTGAATGTGTTTACTATTCAACTTAAGCTTACAATGAGCTTAGTACAATAGCAGGTTGAAACCGCAGTTCTCTTGAACAGGAGGAATTTCAGAGCTTGTGGTATGTGAGCTCTATTATGTCTTTTCCTTCGTATTTGAAACTCCTTGTTTGAGATGTAGAAGTTCATCATTTCAGACATCAGAATTAGCATTGAAAACATGGGATTCTTATCAGGTGATGAAAGTAATTATTGTTTGCTGTGTCAAACGTGGCATGCTATTGTCACATTGGTGGTCGTGTGTCTTTCTAGAAGCTTTTGACTTTGATCTAAGTCAAAGTACAATCAGTAGCAGAGATGACAGCACAAAACCCCCCATAACACCAGTGATGGCATTGTCACTCAGAGACTCTAAACCAACAAGTACAGAGGTGCAGAGTAAAACGCTGCCTGACTTAAAGAGGCTTGTGCGTTCTTGTGAGAGCAGACCTCTGCCTCTCTTGGCAGAGACAAAGGTGTGGAAACAATTTATTGGTTAAAGATTGGGTTCACTGTGTGCAGTCAAAAGGCGCCTCTTCAAGGCCAGATTCTGGTCCTCGCCTGCATTTTTAGGTAAACACTGGCATTTAAAAGACCTTGCAGAACTAGGCTCCCAGCACATAAAAGCGGCTTTCTTAAACTGTCATCAGAGTGGATTTTAGAACGTGCTTTTAATACTTACAAGGTTGATGTTTGCCTTTTAAAAATGCTATTGAGATAGCTTTTTTATTTAACTTTCACCTCGGCATGCCTTTACCTGGTTTGTAGCAGCATTAAGGAAACTTACTTGTTGTGAGGACCAGACAAGATTAGAAAAATGTTGCACCAATGTGACCTTTTTAAAAGTCAGGCTTAAAAAAATATCCTTGTTTAAACACTATAAAGCTGGATGAAAAACAAAGGCATATAATCTCAATCTGAACCATTTGGGTTTCAAGCTCTCTTTATTGAGTGGAGTTGATTATTGTAAGATTGTTTCTCAGCACTGCCCTTCTATTTTTTTTTAGTTCTAAACAAATAATTTCTGAAATCAAGAAAATGTAAAGAGACTGGGATGGAACCTTTATATGTGTGTGAGTTGACTCCTGTATGGAGAGCCCCAGATCTGCTTTGCACTTGTCTGCATTTGTAGCAGGTAGCAGGAACTTGGACTTGTGTATTGCAGCACTACCAGGAACAGTGTACCTGCGGCATAATTGCTCATGTACTCACTACCATCCCTGCGTTTCATGCTGTACAGTCAGCGAGGTCCTATTACCTTGCACTGATGTTGCTGCATCTTTAAAGTTAAATATATGAGGGTAAAAATACATATCCTTTTACATTTCCCAGTTCTGTGACAAATGCAGTCACATGACCACTACCATACTTCAAAACATAACCAGTGCCACAGAGATGCTCTCTTTGGGTCCTTGCGGTGGTTCCTCGCCTTTGGGGCAACTGGGAGCTACTCACCTGTTTGAACTGCCTGTAGCTTTGCCTATTCCACAGCATTACATTCAGGAAGATTTACAATATGTAACTTTTGAAATCTGGCTCTTCTCCCTTGCCAGAATGCATTAGAGATCTTGCATGCTGCCACATGCATGCACAGTTTTTGTTGCTAAGATTTATCCCGTCAGGGATGGCAATCCCACTTTGTTTATTCCTTGTGGTTGATGGACAACTGGTGCTTCCAGTTCTTGGAAACTTACAAGCAATTTACTATGAACATTCCCGTACTGATTCTCTGTGAGTGTTTGCATTTATGTTGGATGAATATAATAGTGTTGGGTTCTGTGGGCAGTGTGTTCAAGTTCGTCAAGTCTATAAGATACTGCCACTTTCCTGGAGCACAATAGATGAGTTCTGGGTTTCCCACACACTCATTAGGATGCAGTGCTGTTAGTTTTCCCTCTCTTCTTCCACTTTCTTATAATGTATAATGTGCAGGCTCATCCAGGTTTGTATTTCCAAGATGTAGAATGGTACTGAGGCTTCTTTGTCAGCCATATACTCTCATTTGTGACATATTTGTTCAATCCTTGAACCCCCCTTTTTCTTTTAAAATGAAGCTATTTTAGTTCATTATGTTTTCTGGAAACAAGTCCTTTGTAATAAAGAGAATATGTGATATTTTCTTCCAGTCTATGGTAATTTTTGTTTTTGTTTGTTTGGGTTTTGTTTTGTTTTGTTTTTTCAAGACAGGGTTTCTCTGTAGCTTTGGAGCACATCCTTGGAACTAGCTTTTGTAGACCAGGCTTCCTCAAACTCACAGAGATCCGCCTGCCTCTGCCTTTCGAGTGCTGGGATTAAAGGCGTGTGCCACCACTGCCTGGCTCATTTTTGTTTTCTTAACTGTCTTTTGTTGAGTAACATAAGTTTGATGAAGTCCAGTTAACTAGTTTTTGTTTTCATGGATTGATTTTGGTGTCAGGATTTCTTCTTATGACTTTTAAATTTTTTCAGAGTAACATTTTGCACTTAAAGTTATAATACATTTTACTTAATTTTCCCATCAGGTTTCAGTTTTGATCAAAGTTAGTTTTTGTGAGCATCCAGTTGTTCTAGCAGTATAGGTTGAAACTAGCCTTTCCCTTGGACTGCTCCATGTTTTTGATCAAATGGCCATGCTTGTGAGGGTCTGGTTTTGAATCTATTCTGCTCCACTGGCAGGTGTTTCTTCCACCCCCTTTGCTGCTGGTATCTAGCTGATAATGTTCTGCTGCATCCACTGTGTTGTGGGTGTTGCAATTGTTTGCATCCAACTCATTTCTGTCAGTTCTGTCCTCAACTCTTAAAGGTCAATAGCCCACAGTTGTGTGACAATCTTAGTTCCTTTGTCTTTCCATTACCGGTTTGGGATCAACTTGAATGTATATACAAAAGTTTTTTAGGGATTTTTGTTGAATTGAACTAAATTCACAGGCTGATATGGGAATGAAAAGAAGAGAGGGACCCACCTCTCTCAGGGGCACTAAGTAGGTATTAGATAATGCTGAAGCACTGCTAAAATATGTTGATTCAGTATTGTATCAATAATGATTTCTTTAAAGATTTCTTTACATCTGTTTATTTACTTTTTGTGTGCATCACAGTGTGCTTGTGGAAGCAGAGGGCAAGTAGCAGGAATTGGTTCTCTCCTACTGCATGGATCTAGAGATAGAATTCAGTCCTCAGACTTGGCAGTAAGTGCCTTTACCCTCTGAGCAATTTCAGTAACCCTACTGATAAGTACTTAATGTAAGCATTCCTTCTGATGTTTCTATTCCTGTAAAAAAAAAAAGAATGATGGGGGTGAGACTGGACACTTCTACCGTCTATTTGGAAGCTCTTAGATCCTTTCTAGCTACATGCCCCAGCTCTTTTGAACAAAAAAATTGTCAGTCAATCTGAATTACTTATATGGTCATTTTGATTTTGAGCACTCTATGGATGTCTTGAGGAAACTGAACTGTGATGTTGGTTATATTGGCTCCTGAAGGCAAAGTACCAGCCAGGACTGTTTCAGTTTGTAGTGGACTTTTGCTGTCACAGCCATGTACTATAAGGACTTTCACCTAAGCAGTGGTTCTCAACCTTACTAATGCTGTGACCCTTTAATACAGTTCTTCATGTTGTGGTGACCCCTAGCCATAGAATTATTTTCATTGCTACTTTCTAACTGTAATTTTGTTACTGTTGTGAATTGTAATGTAAATATCTGTGTTTTCTGATGGTTTTAGGCTACCCCTGTGAAGGTCATTGACCCCAAAGGGGTTGTGACCCTGTGGAGGCACAAAATGTGAGCCTATTTCCACCATTGACCAAAGGTCAGGGAGTTGGTAACTTACCTCTAGTTCCTTCAAAGTTATTGTGCTTCTACCTCAAAAAAGGTCCCACCTAGGTGTGGATCAGAGAGTTCTACTCTCTCAAGGTTATTGTCAACAGGTGTGGCTAATAGACAGACCTTGTGCTCCAGGAGTAGAGAAGTAGATCTATTCCTACTTCAAACAAAAGTGTAAGGATCCAATAAATTCTAACTCCCTTGAGATAACTTTGGATTCCACCCAGGGAGTGGTTTGCCTACAAAATGTTTTGGTCTAGGGTGTGAGCATGACTTGTTTTGTTCTACCAACAGAATGTTTAATTATGAATGTAGCCTGTGACCTTTAGTTGGTATGTTCATTTCCTTGTATTATGTTAATGCAGTCTTTTGTCTTACTCTCCTACCTTTTGGGGTTGGGTATTTTAAGCTGTTGGAAATTAAATGTGGGTGAATTTCACTACTCACTAGAATTCCCTTCCAATACTATACTATATGTTTCTATTATTTTTGTTATGGTAAAAATAAAATGGCGCTGTTCCCTGAGGGGCCCGCAGGCCACGAGGGGCAGCGAGTCCCAGGCAGGGAGCTGTGTGGCAGATAAAAACAAAAAAACAAAAAAATGACAAGAGACCACGATGGGCCACGAAGGCAGCCAGTCCAGGCAGGGAGCCACTCAGCAGATGAGAGACAGAGACCTATTAGGCATGCCATGCATAGAAAGTGGGTATTTATTTAGCGGGTTATGGAGGGAAAAGGGGGAAGGGGGAAGGGTAGAAGAGCAGAGAGAGGCAGAGAGAAAAACAGAGAGAGAGAGAGAGAGAGAAAGAGAGAGAGAGAGAGAGAGAGAGAGAGAGAGGAGGGGGAATGGGAGAAGTGAGGAGAAGGGAGAGAGCCAGAAAGGAAGGAAGTCAGGCTGGAAGTAGAAGGAAGATCTGCTTGCCTCAGCAGGAGGAGGAAGTGGGCAGGGCTTGTCTCTTAAAGGGACAGGACAAACCATTACAATTTTCTTGCACATTTTTATATTCTTTACTAATATTTTCTAAATCCCCACACCTCTACCCTGGAAAGAGGTATTTTTGTTGAGGCTGGTCCTCAACTGACTCACAGGTTGAGAACTAGTAACCTAGATGGCAGAGGTGGTAGAGAAGCAGCAGTAATGACATCTAACCACTAGGCAGGGTGAGCTGCAAAAGCAGCAAGGCAGCCAGCTGTTTGTAAGCTGAAGAAGAATCAGAGTTGAGTGATTGTCAGGAAGAGCTGCAAAAATGGTGAATGTTTGCTTGCACTGACAGCTGCAAAAGGAATGAAACCATAGTGTTTGGGGACAATGTCAATAGAAAGCAGCAGCAGCAGCAGTAGTGGTGGCGAGTACCCATGGCTGCCTCCCAAATAGCAGCATCTATGAAAGCAGCCAAGGCAATAACAGGCAGCTGAAACAGTTTGAAGGAGCAGCTAGGGCAGGGACAAGAGGAATTGTGGAAGCAGAGAATAGAGTTAGTAACTGAGGCTGAAGAAGGATAGCAGGCTATAAAGAGCCAATGAAGAGAAATTGAAACTTTGGTCATTAGAAGGATTTCAGAGAGTTGTGAGGCCAAAGTTCTCAGAGGCCAAAGGTCTCAGATATCCCAGGCCCTGAAGCTACAATGCTAACTGCTGCCCAGGACTAAGAAAATACTAACTTCCTAGGCCTACAGATGAATTGGACATTTGCAGAGTCAAGGGTTCCTTTAATGGAAGCCTTGAGAACTCTAATAGAGTTGCTGTCAAATCCTGAGAGATACAAGGGCTACCAAAGACTAGCACTTGAAGAGCTTCACCCTGTGCACCTACTTTTCCATCTAGGCAGAGCCAAGGATTCCCACCAAACTGACTGCTAATGCAATTGGCAACCACAAAGAAACATCTATTTTAGGGGCGTAAGCAAGAGAGTAAACAATGGTGGTGATCAGTGCCTACATTCTTTGTGGGTGGCTAACTAGTGGTAGCCTGAATTTGCTTTACTTGTCAATCACTATTTAAGATTCTGCCTCAGCATCCTCTGTATGGACAAACTTCTACTTGAAGTATGACAACCCCTCCCTCTCTTCTTATTTTGGAATAGTGTTCACTGTGGTCATTTGATTGTATTGATTTACAGCTTGCAACATCTCAAGTCTGATATTTGGCTTGACTATGGGCTGCATCAGAGCTGCAGTTTTGCTGACTTTTATGCACAGACTTTGATATGGTGAGGACTAAATATCTCAAACATTCTTTTAGGATTGTTGGTTATTTCATAGTAGTGATTTTTGCATTGATTTCTGAGGTACTGTTGGTTTTAGAAAGTTTTCTTTGCGATGCCTGACATATAACAGTAATCTTTGTGATCATTTCTGAGATTTAGACTTTGCGAGAACTTGGAACCTAGAGAAAACTTTTTTAAGGTCTTATGTAGTCCTCAGGCTAGCCTGTAATTCCTAATGCTCCTGCCTCTACACTCAGAGTTTCTGAGATACAGATTTGTATTATCATACCTGGATTTTAGAGAGAACATTTGTTACAATGGAAATCCTAGAAGAAAATAAAAACATTATTGTCTTTGTGCTTTATCTCACGAGAAACTTCTCTCTCTTGAATAGAAAGGGCAGACATAGGGAACACTTCTAGTTTCCCAAAGAACCCGTCCCTTGAATTATAATAATGAACCGGGCCACTGCAAATCAGAGGGAAATCTAAGAAAAAAATGACCAGCTTTCTTTGGTAATAATGCTTGGTCTTAGTACAGCTAGGAGACCAAAAGCATTGGCTAGAGAATAGGCCTCTGAGTTGTATCACCATTACCATCTAGAATTTGCTTGTAAATTGAGAAGGAGGAAAAGAAATACCATACTCCCAGACTTTTATGAAATTAAATCAGGATCATAGACTGAGAGATTATATTGGATTTGTGTAGCTGCCATCTCTAAGTGTCCTGAGCCTTTAAGTCCCAAACCAGTGACCCAATGGAAGTCTTTTCTTTTAAAGTTGAAAATAGATTCTTTTCTTATACAATGTATTTTAAAAATTTATTCAGAATGTGCATGTGTGTTTGTGGTGTGTGTTGTGTGGTGTGTGTGTATGTGTGTGTGTGTGCGTGCGTGTGTGTGATGATGCGCACATCAAGTGTGTAGTGATGAGCTGGCAGGCTGCGTTCCCCGCCTGGCTCCCGGCCGCCTGGCTAGCGTATGTCCCTGAAATAAAAACACCAAATTGTATTCATATTTAAACAACTGCCTGGCCCATTAATTTCACAGCCCTCTTATCTTGCTTTACCCATAATTTAGTATGGTGTTGTAGCAACCACAGGGTGGTGCTTACTGGGAAGATTCAGCCTGTCTGACCTGGTGGCTGGCTTCATGCGCTGTCCACTTCCCTTCTTCCAGCATTCTGTTCTGTCTAACTCCACCTATCTAAATCCTGCCCTATCAAAAGTCCAAGGCAGTTTCGCCTTATAACCAATGTAGTGTCCTCCAATCCACAAGTGCCACCGAATATGAGCTGAGGTTACCTCGAGGACAACTCTGCAGGAATCATGTTCTCCTCCTTCCTTTCCATTGTTACCTGGGAGACACTGCCACTCAGGTCATCAGTTTCTTAGCATTAAGTGCCTTTACCCTCTTGAGCCATCTCACGGAACCTTTTTTTTTTTTGTGCTCTCTTGAAGCAATGCTTTTCACTTTTCAGTAGATAAGTCTTTTTCTCCTTGGTTAAATTCATTCCCGAGGATATATTATTTTTATTTGTTTATGGAGTATTACTTTTTTGCCTCTGCCTCCCAAGTGCTAGAATTACAGACATACATGCGCTATTACATACAGATCTAAGTGTTTTGTTTAATTTTTGGTGCTATAATTCATGGAATTGTTTGATTAATATGTCTTTGGACAGTTAATTGTTAGAGCAAAGCTAAATTTTTGTTCCATTTATGCTTTCCTAATTGTATATTTTACTTCCTGAAGACCAGTATAGTTTATAGGAAAATGTAATCTTCTTGACAGTCAGTAGAAAAGTGTTTCTGAATGGTCATTCATTCACTGTCTGTCTGATTGCCAGCCACATGTGCCTTAGTGCATTCATTCATTCACCATCTTTCTGATTTTCAGCAGTGTTTCCGAGTGTGTTCATTCATTCACTATCTGTCTGATTGTTAGCAGTGTACTTGAATGTGTTAGTTTCATTCACTATCTGATTGCTGGCAGTATCCCTGACTGTATTCATTCATTCACTGTCTGATTGCCAGCAGTGTGCCTAGTGTGTTGATTTACTGTCGGCCAACAGTGTACCTGAGTATGTTCATTTATTCACTGTCTGATTGCCAGCCATGTGCCAAGCACAGGGAGAAGAACAGAGCAAAGCTCATGTTTGGAAGAATTCACAGGCTAGTAAGTAAGAAAGAGATATTTGGGTTAATGTAGTTATCACTAATGAGTCAAATTATGTACTCAAAAGACAAAATGCTCAAACAGGCCAAATACTCGGGTGCGGCGAACCCCCCTGGCCAGCAGGGAAGAACGACCACCGAGTCGAGGATTCTTCTCAAATCACGCTTTATTGGAGCCTCTTGGTTGTAGGGGAGAGCAGGAAGCAAAGGGCCCAGAGCACTAAATGGCAGCCACTTATATAGGGAGAGCGGACACGGGTCGTGCCTGGATTGGCTATTCACTCGTCTTTCGATGTCCCCAGCCACGGGATTGGCCAAGATTACTGCACACTACTGCGCATGTGAGAGGTTCCGTCTACAGCCTTGCCTAATATGGAGTTGTTTACTCGGTGGTGCAGGGGCTCGGCGCCATCTTGTAATGGCGGCCAGCAAATCGGCTCCCTGCACTCGGGTAGTTAGGAAGGATGGTGGCTTTTTAGAGTCATCACAGGCTTATAATAAAGGATGGCTGTTCAGGAAAGGAGAAGATGACAAACCACACCTCAGGGGCCTAAGTCTGTGGAGCAGTAGAAGAAGCTGTATGATCTTTTGAAGTCAGGGAAAGAAAGGGAGGAAGGGTAAAGGGAGAGGGAGGTCTTGGAAGTCAGACACAGTCTAGCTTGAGAACCTGCACTGTTTTTGAGGAGCTTCAGGAGATACAGCTTCTTCAAAAGGGGTCGGTGTGGCCAGAATGGTGTGTAAACGGACAGTTCAGGGCTTAAAACAAAAGACTTCCTCATCTAGCCAGCAGTCCTTATATGTACCAGAAGGGCTTAGACAGGCAGACTACTCTAGCCCAGATGATCTCCATTTTGTGGAGACCATAGAAGTCAGGGCATCAGCGTGGGGAATGAGGAGCAGAGAGATGGAGAAAGAAGGCAATTGGATTCTGATATAGGAGATAAGAGAGCCTAGCTTTTCTGAGGTGTTGATATCTCCACCCACATGTGTGGGCTGGACTTTAAACATCAGGGGGTCACAAGAGAAGGATCGATAGTTGAGGAGAGTACAGCCTTGCAGGGGAGGAGGTTGATGAATGTGAAGTAAGGAGAGCACATGCAGCTGTTATGGTTCTGTGTTGGTAGCATATTGAAGAAGCTGGGCTTCTTTCACTAGTGATCTTGAAGATTTACAGAAGTCTCTCTTAGTAATACAAAGTATCTACAGAATTGACTCTCTTCATAGGTGGCTTTAAGATGCAGTGATGGAGACAACAGCAATAACAACCAGGTATCACACTTATAAATTCCTAGGTCTGCACATTAGCAGTAACAGTACACGATACTGAAAATTACTTTCACCTCCTGAGTCATTGCAGTTCCTATCCCTCTACAATGTGAGATTTTCATAAGTTTCCTAGTTTAATGTCAGTTTTTGGTGGTACAGGGTTCAACTGCTTAAACCTGGGAAGTCCCTCCCAGCAGGTTGCTCCAAGCAAGGCCTGACTGTATCTCAGAGTCCTGCCTTCTAACTGCAGTAATAGCCATCCAGGTAGCAGAGACTGGCTGTACAGCTTCTGTTTTATGGAGCTATTAATTCAGAGGCACCATTACTGAAATGTATTTTTTATTATTACAATTAAAAACGGATTTGATTTTATGAGATTGTTAGAAATATTCCTAACACAAGCTCTCTGCCAATGCAAAAATCCCAATCAAGCCAAATCACAAACTGAATTAAAGGGTATCCAGGTGTTAATGGGATTCCTGCGCTCTTGGGGGAGTGGTCAAGGTTTTAGTGGACCGCCTTGACACTCCTCCGGGGAGGGGTCAAGGTTTGGTGGGCACAGGGATAGGGCCTCCAAAGATGGAGACCCAACACCAGGACTTACAGAGATCATGCATTTTTATTTTATGGAAATTTTATAGGTAAATTCAATTTAAAATATTACCTTCCCTTTAAAAATATAAACAAGCAGAGATTATAATTCTGGTGGTTTTCTCTTACAGTCTGTTGTTAAAATTTCCCTGAAACCCATACTTGTACTTTGTGTCTTGTAGTAACCCAGGATGACTGACCTTTAAAAGTCTCAGGCTATGACATTACAAGCTATTGTTGGTCTATTAAATATATATATATATATATATATATATATATATATTTGCACACATATATGCTCATATATATAGGCATATATTATCTTCATTTAAATACATTGCTGATATTTTTTTCAGCATTTTGAGTTGATTTCCTTTCAGCTGATTGTATTGAAAGGAGTTTTGTGTTTTGGCTCAAGGGCAACTGTCTATTATATTTATTGTCTGAGCATCACAGAATAGTAAAAATTGAGGCTAGCTGTTAAACATGCCAGCTTCTGTTCCTAACATTTCAGGAGTAGAGGAAGTTTAACAGTGACTGCTGACCCTGTGTGCCTGTGTGAACTAGATAAACACACAGCTGCTTAGAGACTGAGTAAGAGGAATTATAGCTTTGGAAGTTTCTCTGTGGTGTTTTCAGATTTTATATTACTTTTCTTTTTTTGGAAATGAACATGAAAATGTATTTGTGCTAAACAGATTAAGCTGTTATTAAGCATGTCCCTTTTAAATTGGCTGATGATGAGGGCAAAGAAAGTACTTTTTTCTAAGTCATTGACACAAACAAGGAGAGAGTAAAGCCTACCTAGATCCCTAATGGACAGAGGGTAAATCTCAAAGGGTCTGTGTAGTTAGTCATAATGAATAAGATTCTTCCTCTAGTTTATTTGACTAAAACTTGCCTTCCAGATCCCCTGCACCATGCAACTTCTTTCATGTGCCTTGCCTTTCTTGTTTTTTTTCTCTTGTTTTGTTTTAACATAAGAACAAATACCACTACTCAGGAATGCGTACTTTTCAAGGGTCTGGTCAATTCCAAGTACAGGCTGCATCTTGGTGGCTAGACTGGAGGAAAATTTAGCTCATTGTCATCAGTGCCAATGGGGAGAAGTTGTTCAGCTTTGTGTTCTGGGCTGTGGGGTTGGGCAGCCCGTAAGGCTTTCCTAGAACAGGGTACTTTTTTCCTATGACTAACTGTTTAAAAAGGAAGGAGAAAGGGATATTGCTGGGGGATGATTTGGCCTTGGGAAGAAAGTACAAAGCCCTAGGGAATACTAAAGAAGGAGAAACGGCATGGACATCCAAGGGAAATGATCATTTCATAGTTCTGGTTGTCAAATATAAGACTGAGTTTTGACTGGCATATGCCAGAGAAAATACAGAGGAACAAGAGCTTTGAAATAAAAGTTCAGTAGGGTTTTTGTAAGGGTAGGGTTCCTGTGAGTCACTAATTGTGCTTTCTATAGAGTTGGGGATTCACACACACGTTGAAAGGATTGATGATGAGAGGTTCTGACTGGCCTCTTTCACACTCAATGCTAACATTTCTTTAGGAGTTCAACATGAAAAGTGTCCTAGTTAGATAGTCCTTAGGTGAAAATCCTGCTTTGAGAATCACATGGAACTTCTTAGTCCTTCAAGGAAAAAGGGACTAACTGACTAAGACAGGGCTGTGCCGGGCTTGCATGCCTCCCCATTGGAGTTCTAGAATCCATCAGGGCATCTCTGTCTGATCTCTTGCTAGCTGGTGGTGGGAAGCATGTGGAAAGGGTAGTCTCCAGACTTAGGGAGGTGGCCTTAGCTTTCTGCTGATGCTCAGTTCACTTGGGTCTGCTGTGTTTCCTAATGATGAGAACAGGAGATAGAAACTTCCCTGGCATTGTATTGTTAGAAACTCAGAAAGGAACAGTTCTGCTTCATGCTATTCTTCGCTGACAACCAGTTTGACCAGAAACTAGAACTGTTCTTGGGTCTATTTCTAGTTGGTCAGAGAAATACTAAAAATGTTTAGGGCACTGTTTTCCATGATTTGGTTTCTTGAGTTTTTGTTTGTTTTTAATATCTTCTTCATGTTCACATAGTAACTTATTAGCACGCTTCCTGAAAACAGTGTATAACCTGATGCTTGTTGTCTTGAGGAGGTGTTGTAGAAGGAGCGGCGGGCTACGTCCCACCACCCGGCTAGCTTTGCCCAAATAATTACACGGAAACTGTATTCTTTTAAATCACTGCCTGGCCCATAGTTTTCAGCCCTCTTATGGCTAATTCTCACATCTTCTTTAACCCATATTCAGTAATCTGTGTAGCACCACGAGGTGTGGCTTACCAGGAGAGATCTTAACCTGCGTCCATCTCGGAGAGGAGAAGCAGGAGACTCACTATGGCAAACTGCCTGAAGCGTCTCCCCCACTCTCCCAGAATTCTGTTCTGTCTACTCCACCTACCTAATTTTCTGTCTCTTAAAGGGCCAGGCAGTTTCTTTATTAATTAACCAATGAAAGTAACATAGATAACTCTCTTCCATCAAGGTGTGACTGAAGCTTCTTCTAGATCCTTGGATGGAAAGGCATGTGAGCAGTTTGTAGGTGGGCCTCACCAGTTCACCCCATGCCTCAGCCCAGTCAATTTAATTACGTCTAGATAGGGATCCTTGAGACAACCCTTTTTTTTCGACTTGCTTATGCTACATAGGATCTACTTGCTCCCTTCTCTTAAGCTTCTTGCCTATACTAAAACTCCTTTATAAAACTAACCCTTCCATTATCTGTGAAATCCATTTTATTTTGAATTTGTGAGATATAGAAGCTACTGCCCTGGGGTAGCTTTGTGGGCCATTGATTATCTGGCTTACATCCAAGATTTACTGTTCACCCGATCTTTAAAAGGTTCTACAGAACTAGTGGCCTCTGCCTCCTCCCCATTTCACTAGAAGACAAGAGCTTTAAAAGTGGGAAATATGTCTTATTCTTAGTTTGTGGATTCTGGGTTTTTTCTAACAATGTTTCTCAGACAAAGATTGGCAGCCTGAATTTGGGGATTGTACATATATTTCATAGGCTTGTTTTAGACAATCATACTCAAGTATAGAGCAGAAGGCCCATGGTTTTATTGGCAGATTTTAGTCTGTTCCTTTAAATCATCATTGGACCTTGTCATAAATTTACTTGAAGTCTGTCGATGCTGTTTTATTTCCCACTCTTTTGGCTCTTTGCTTTTTTGGCAGGTGGGGAGGCTACCACCCAGCTCCCAAATAAATCAAACGTGGAGATCTATTTTTTTTAATAAATGCCCAGTCTTAGCTTGACTTATTTCTAGCCTGTGTTTCTCAACTTAAATATCAAATTATCATGTCTCCCTTTTTCTCAGGGCTTTTCCTCTTCTTACTTTCACTGCTACTCCATGGCTGGCTGGGTGGCTGCCCCTTGTATTCTTCCTCTTGTTGTTCTTGCTTCTTAATCTCTCTGCTTTCTGATCCCTCTTTTTCTCCTTCTGTTTATTCTCTCTGCCTGTCAGCCCTGTGTATCCTTTCTCTTTCCCCGCTGTTGGCCATTCATCTCTTTATTAGACCATTAGGTGTTTTAGGCAGGCAAAGTAACACAAGTTTACAAAGTTAAACACATGCAACATAAAAGAATGCAACATATCTTTGCATCATTAAACAAATATTCCACAGCATAAACAAATGTAACACATCTTCAAATATTATTCTATAACACTATGCTTTTTGCTCTGGCCAGCAATCCCTATAAGGCGCTGCTAGCCGTGAGGTACAGTTAGAAGTTAAACTGAGAAGGAACGATCACTCTGAATGTCTATGAGGAAAGAGCTCACAGGGAGGAAGAAGTTTGATCTCATGGCCCTGGACCAGCCCAGACCAAGATCCCCAACCTTAGAGCTGGATGTATAATGTCTGCTTTATTGTCATATTGACCCGTGGTCTCCTGTAGCTGTGTTATTACTTATGTATGCTCTACTATTGCAAAGATTTTCATGAAAACTGAGTTAGAGCACATTAGAAGCCTTTGGATTGTCATTGAGATCTGATAACTTGATTTGATTCTGCTCTATAGCTGTTCACTTAGTACTTCCTGGCTTTCAGGAATTATTAGTTCATGTGCATGAAGAAGATAGCCTCTGTCATTGAGATGGGAGAGACACATCAGGAAGGCTTCATGCACAGAGCCTTGGAGGAAGGTAGGTGTTGGCACAGTATACTATGTGAGCTTAAAGAGAATGAGCAGGTCAGAGACTGACATGCTACAACCAAGCAGCAATAGAATAGCACAGTACCTGTATGGTCCTTTAAAAGCAGTCCGAGATACTAACAAAAAATAGTTCCGATAGATTGAATTTAAAAAAAAAAAACCCACAAGAATTAACCTATTGGAATTAAAAACTGCAAAGGCTGAAGGTTACAAAGTTATTAATAATTATATTTCTGGCTCTCTGCTCCTCCCTGTTCTAGAGACAGCCGCTTCTTTTCATGCAGTGCCAGCCTCGTTCCAGAGACACGATGGTGAAGGTCGGAGTGAACGGATGTGGCCGTATTGGGCGCCTGGTTACCAGGGCTGCCTTCACTTCTGGCAAAGTGGACGTTGTTGCCATCAATGACCCTTTCATCGACCTCAACTACATGGTCTACATGTCCCAGTATGACTCCACCCACGGCAAGTTCAAAGGCACAGTCAAGGCTGAGAACGGGAAGCTCGTCATCAACGGGAAGGCCATCACCATCTTCCAGGAGCGAGATCCCACAAACATCAAATGGGGTGATGCCGGCGCCAAGTATGTTGTGGAGTCGACCGGTGTCTTCACCACCATGGAGAAGGCTGGGGCCTACTTGAAGGGTGGGGCCAAAAGGGTCATCATCTCCGCCCCTTCTGCAGATGCCCCCATGTTTGTGATGGGTGTGAACCATGACAAGTATGACAATTCCCTCAAGATTGTCAGCAATGCTTCCTGCACCACCAACTGCTTGGCCCCCTTGGCCAAGGTCATCCATGACAATTTTGGCATTGTGGAAAGGCTCATGACCACAGTCCATGCCATCACGGCCACCCAGAAGACTGTGGATGGCCCCTCTGGGAAGCTGTGGTGAGACGGCCGTGGCGCTGCCCAGAACATCATCCCTGCATCCACTGGCGCTGCCAAGGCTGTGGGCAAAGTCATCCCAGAGCTGAACGGGAAGCTCATGGGCATGGCCTTCTGTGTTCCTACCCCCAATGTGTCCGTCGTGGATCTGACATGCCGCCTGGAGAAAGCCGCCAAGTATGATGACATCAAGAAGGTGGTGAAGCAGGCATCTGAGGGCCCACTAAAGGGCATCCTGGGCTACACTGAGGACCAGGTTGTCTCCTGTGACTTTAACAGTGACTCCCACTCCTCCACCTTCAATGCTGGGGCTGGCATTGCTCTCAATGACAACTTTGTGAAGCTCATTTCCTGGTACGACAATGAATTTGGCTACAGCAACAGAGTGGTGGACCTCATGGCCTACATGGCCTCCAAGGAGTAAGAAGCCTGCCTGCCCTGACCACCCATCCCAGCAAGGACACAGCAAGAGAGAGGCCCTCGGCTGCTGAGCAGTCCCTGTCCTAACTCAACCCTTGACACTGAGCATCTCCCTCACAGTTTCCATCCCAGACCCCCAGAATAGCAGGAGGGGCTTAGGGAGCCCTACTCTTTTGAATACCATCAATAAAGTTCATTGCACCCCTAAAAATTATATTTCTACTGAATACCATTATACAATTAGAATTATAATTTAATAATTTACCAGTAGCATAGTAATTCCCAATTGTAAGAGATGTGAGTGATGAGGTCGCTGAACTAAGAATTTCAGAACCTCATGGAAATAAATGAAAAATGACTTTCATATCTCAAGGCCCTGGACCTGCCCAGACTAACTGTATTCATGAACTGGAAGACACATTATTGTGAAAGTAGGCTCAGTGCAAGTCAAATAAAAATATTCCCAGCAATATTTTATAGAAACTGATAGGTATTATAAAATATACATGAAAATGAGAAAACCCAAGATAGTGAAGTGAATTTTGAACTAAACTAGTTGGGGGATGATTTTTCCCGTTATCACGAAAAGTCATCATAATCTGAAGTGCTAAGATGCATGCATGTAGGGCTGTGTGTGTGTGTGTGTGTGTGTGTGTGTCAGTTGGCTGTGTCATTTTCCATATCATTTTTCATATTTTATTTCTGCCCTAATTGTCATTCATTTCTCATCCCAGGCTAATGCCACAAAACAATTTGCACTGTGTGATTTAAATGATGTAAGCTAATTTTCTCAGAGTTCTGGGGCTGAAATCCAAGATCAAGGCAATAGCATGTCAGGATAAGTGACCTTCCTGGGATCTCTTCCCATAGGATCACCAGTCCTAACAGATGGGGCATTACTCTTATGTTTAACCTTGACTCTTCTTTAAAGAACTTATCTTCAAATGCACCCACTCCTGGGATAGGAGTTTAACACATGAATAAAGGTTTATTAAAACACATAGCCCATATAATTTCTCTCCTTTCTTAGAATTTACAAGTTTATGTTTATACACTAAATTTTAATTTCTCATAGGTGAACATAAAGCTAAATATTTCCATTATGTTGCCACAAACACCTTTTCTCAATAATTTTTCATATGTACATTTATTCTTTGATTCTAAATTTGTATTTCTCTGTGAAATAATAATTGGTCAGCAGGGTCCCATCTCTTTTGTCTGTGTGGGTGCAACAATGCAATTTACTAAGTATTATATTTAAGAATCATACTTTATAAACTGGACCATACAACTGTACTGCCTGGATCAAAATAAGAGCTCTAATAATTACTAGTCCCTTGACAGTAGACAAATTATACATGTACTTAAATTTCCTCAACTCAAAAATAGGAAAAGTAAAGTTGTTGGTTTGGGGTGTGTGTGTGTGTGAGGAAACGAGAGAGAGAGACAGAGACAGAGAGACAGAGAGACAGAGGGAGATGGAAAGAGAGATGTAACATGAAGGGGGCTTATTTGTTGGGGTTTCTGTCCCGCCCAGTACCCCACAGCCGCAAGCCCCCCAAAAATTACACAGCGATCTCTATATGTTATAAGCTGATTGGCCCATTAGGTCAGGCTACTTATTAGCTACTGTAGCTATATTAACCATTGTTCTTACTATGTTAGCCATTGTGGCTCAGTACCTTTTTCAGTGGGGTAGATCACATCCTGCTGCTTAGGTGGTCTGGGCAGGAGTGGGGGGCAATCAGCTTCCTCCCTTTCCAGAATTTTCCTGTTCTCATTGTATCATTTCTACTTCCTGTCTGATTTTTCTGCCTATACTTCCTGCCTGGCCAATCAGCGTTTATTTAAAAACATGATCGACAGAATACAGACATTCTCCTGCACCAGAGAGAACACCTTTGTGTGTGGCATTTCCATTTATGATGGCTATTCTTGTCATTTTGACTACATTCGGGATTAACTAAAATCAAATATGGAGGATATGGAAGCATACCTGTGAGGGACTTTTTTTTTTTTTTTTTTTTTAACTTAATTTGAAGTAGATCCACTTCTACGTGGACTTTGAGGCGGGACCTGATATGCAGCCTTATCAGAATCAAGTACAGTTTTTTGTTTTTTATTAGGTAAATGACTCCTTAACTGGCCTAGAGTCTAGACCTTAAAAAAATCAATGTATACAATTCATCGATCATACAGTTCATCTCAGTTCAAATAATCTATACAATGCCTTTCACAATGAAATGCTGAACTGCAACATAAAAGTAGGCATGAGCCACCTTGCCGTAACTCTTAAGTATATATGTGAAAGTGTACGTGGCTGTGCAGGGGCAAGCCACTGCGTCTGCAGTCGTGGCTCTTCACAGGAGGCAGGACTGGAAAGGCAGGCTGCCACGTCCTTCCCTCCATCATGGTTTTCTCCTCTGTTGGCATACGCATTTGTCTAATAATTTGGTATTCCCTGTCTCATTCTGAGGACTATTTTTCAGGCCATGGCTCTTTCCTGAAGTTCTGCTTACTTTAATAAATTGATAAACTGAAACCCATCAAGACTGGCAATTTTGGGTCAGCATATTTTGAAGGCATCTTGGGAATTCTTTGGGAATAAGAAGAGAAGGACAACTGAATGAAATGCATCTCTGGGTATGCTGAACGGTTTCGAGAAGAGTGCTTTTGGAGACTTACAATTATCTGAATTCTCTTCTTTTTTTGTTTGTTGGATTTCATTAAAGTTTAAATTATATAAAAGAAACAAACTCTTTTGCAACTTTGGCTGACTGCCTGGATCTGTGTTAAATTGGGTCTTATAAATATTCCATGAAGTTCTGTGTAATGGACTTGCTTTCTCCTGCAGCAAGCCTGTATAGATGGCATTTTAAATATTTATGCTATTTTTGCAAAACTTGATGAAAAATTATTTCAGGCATTAATAGTTTTATTAATAAATTACTCAGCACCAAAACAATACATTATTTAGAAAAAACCGTGGAACCAATCAATCTGCTGTTTCTTTTGGCACTTGGCAAAGGTATTGCTAGACTGTAGAACTCAATTCAGCAGAGCATCCTAATGGGAGGACTTAGAAATGCCCAGAGCAAAAGTACTTGCATTTGTCCCCAGTAAGGAGGCACGACTGTAGAACAACGCTGTTGGCCTCATGTGAAGAACTAAGTTCACTCTCACAGTCATACTGGACCTTACATCCTAGATAATTCTCCATGTTACCTGACTGTACTAATCACTGTAATTCAGAGAACATGCATGACTAGTGATAAAAGCGCTCAAATTACACAAGAGTCTATAACGTAGCACATTGGAAACACCAAAACATGAAGTCAATCATTTGTACTTCAGAAGAGTTTCTTTGGGAAAGGTTTTTAATATCAAGATGATCCTTACCATGGGAAGAGGTTCATATTTAATTCATTATAACTCTATAGCTCTATAACAGTGTTAGTTTTCTATAGTTATAGCAATTATAGAATGAATCTATATAAGTACATAAATATATATGCTTATATATGTATATATGATTTATTAGAAAGTTTACAGTCTACACTACAACTAATCCAAGATATCTTGCTTGAATGGAAATCCAGCAGTTTCTTGATCCAGATCAGCTGGATATCTCAGCTTGTCTTCAGTGTACACTGGATCCTGAAGAAGTAGGCCCTAATGCCAGTGAAAGAATGGGACTTACTGGCAAGGCAAAAGCAAGAAGGTAAAGACAAAAACTTCCTTCTTCCATATCATTATATAATCTTTCAGCAGAAAGCATGACCCAGATTAGAGGTGGGTGTTCCCAACTTAATATCTGAATATCCCTCTCATGATACCCATTGCTCCCAATTTACTCAGGAGATCTTAGTTTTTTTTTTTTTACTTCCTATGTAGATTAAATTTGTGTATATCTCTCTTTGGGTCTTCTTGGTGTCTAGGCTCTTCAGGGATTGTGAATTATAGGCTGTTTATTCTTTGATTTATGGTCTAAAAACCCCCTTAAGAGTGAATACAATTTATATTTTTCTTTCTGTTCTGAGTTACCTCAGTCAATATGTATTTTCTAGAGCCCCATCCATTTGCTGCAAATTTCAAGATGTCATTTTTTTCTGATGTATAGTATGTCAATGTGTAAATGTACCACATCTTCTTTACCATTCTTCAGTCAGAGGGCATTTAGGTTGTTTCCAATTCTAGCTATGCCAAATAATGCTGCTATGAACATAATTGAGCACATGCCCTTATAGTACAATGAAGATCCTTTGGGTACATACCCAAAGTGTTATTGCTGGGTCTTGAGGTAGGTTGTTTTCCTAATTTTCTGAGAAATTGTCCTACTAATTTCCAAAGGTGGCTGTACCAGTTTACATTCCCACCAGCAATGGAGGAGTGTTCCCTTTACCTCACATCCTTTGTAGCATAGATTGTCACCAGTGTTTTTTATCTTGGCCTTCTTACAGATGTAAGATGAAATCTCAGAGTTGTTTTGATTTGCATTTCTCTGATGGCTAAGGATGTTGAGCATTCCTTAAGGGTCTTTCAGCCATTTTAGATTCATCTGTTGAGAGTTTTCTGTGTTAGGTCTGGCATCCCCCCTTTTTGGATTATTTGTTCTTTAGATGATCAATTTCTTGAGTTCCTTGTATATTTTGGAGATCAGACCTCTGTCTGATGTGGGGTTAGTGAAGATCTTTTCCCATTCTCTAGGCTGTCGTTTTGTCTTTATTGCCATGTCCTTCACTTTACAGAACCTTCTCAGTTTCAGGAGGTCCCATTATTAATTGTTTCTCTCAGTGTCTCTGCTACTGGGGTGTATTTTAAGGAAGTGGTCTCCTATGCCAGTGGGTTCAACTGTACGTCCCACTTTCTCTTCTATGAGGTTCACTGTGGTTGGTTTTAGTGTTGAGGCCTTTGATCCATTGAGTTTTGTGCATGGCAATAGACATGGATCTAGTTTCATTCTTCTATATGTGGATATTCCAATTATGTTCAGCACCATTTGTTGAACATACTTTCTTTTTTCCATTATTATTTTTTCTTCTTTGTAAAAACCAGGTGTTTGTAGATTTGTAGATTAATATCCTGACCTTCAATTTGGTTCATTTGTTCACCTGTCTGTTTTTATGCCAATACCAGGCTGTTTTCAGTACTATAGCTCTGTTGTAGAGTTTGAAGTCAGGGATTGTGATACGTATAGAAGTTCCTTTATTGTACAGGATTGTTTTGGCTATCCTGGGTTTTTTGCTTTTCCATATGAAGGTTGAGTTTTGTTCTTTCAATATCTGTGAAGAATTTTGCTGGGTATTGTATGAATCTGTAGATTGATTTTTGTAAGACTGCCATTTTTACGTATGTTAATTCTACCTGCCCAAGAGCATGGATATCTTTCCATTTTCTGGTATCTTCAATTTCTTTCTTCAAAGATTTAAAGTTCTTGTCTTACAGGTCTTCCAATTGTTTGGTTAGAGTTCCTCCGAGATATTTTATGCTATTTGTGGCTGTTGTGAAGGGTGATGTTTCTCTGATTTCTTTCTCAGCCTATTTATCATCATCTGTGTACAGGAGGGGCTACTGATTTTTTTCTAGTTAGGTCTTGTATCCTGACTACATTACTGAAGGTATTTATTAGTTTGTAGAAGTTCCTTGGTATAATTTTTGAAGTCGCTTATGTAAACTATCATATCATCAGCAAATAGTGAGAGTTTGACTCTTTCAATTTGTATCCCCTTAATCTCCTTTTGTTGTCTTATTGCTCTTGCTAGACACCTCAAGAACTATATTGAATAGATATGGAGAGAGTGGGCAACCTTGTCTGTTCTTCTGATTTCAGTGGGATTTCTGTGAGTTTCTCTCCATTTAGTTGGATGTTGGCTATTGGCTTGCTGTATATTGCTTTTATTATGTTTAGGTATGTTCCTTGTATCCCTGTTCTTTCCAAGACCTTTATCATGAAGGGATGTTGTATTTGGCCGAAGGCCTTTTCAGTATCTAATGAGATGATCATTTTTTTGATTTGTTTATATGGTGGATTTACGTTGACAGATTTTTGAATGTTTGAACCATCCCTGCATCTCTGGGATGAAGCCTACTTGGTCATTGTGGATTATTTTTCTGATGTGTTCTTGGATTCAATTTGCCAGTTGTTATGGGCCTGTGACATAGGGGTTGCTCTAAGCCCTTTTCCTTGTTGCTGTATGTCCTGACTTGCTGTGACCGAGACTTGTTTCTCATCTATAGAGTCTCTATGTCCATCCACATCCTTGTATGAAGCCCTTGGACAGGAACTTCACTGCACTGGCTGTCTCTGCTTGAGTAGTGGTTTAGATAGGTTCAGTTGCCAAATACTGCTTCCTTCTAGAAATGGTGCTCGGTCCTGTGTCTGTTCCACTACCAAACTACAGGAGTCGTCATACTTGCATTTTCTCTTTCTGTCTTCTCACTTCATATAGTTCACTTACTCTTGAGGCTAGACTTATAATGAAATTTTTTCTTTTTTCTTCTTTTTTTAAAATTTGTTGATTTTTTTTATTGAGCTCTACGTTTTTTCTCTGCTCCTCTCTCTGCCTCTCCCTTCCCTTCAACCTTCTCCCAAGGTCTCATGCTCAACAATTTACTCAGAAGATCTTGTTTTTTTATACTTCACATATAGATTAGATCTGTGTATGTCTCTCTCAGGGTCTTCGTTGTTGTCTAGGTTCTCTGTGATTGTGATTTGTGGGCTGGTTTTCTTTGCTTTATTGTTTTAAAACCACTTATGAGTGAATACATATGATAATTGTCTTTCTGGGTCTGGGTTGCCTCACTCAATATGATGTTTTCTACATCTATCTATTTGCTTGCAAAGTTCAAGATGTCATTATTTTTTTTCTGCTGTGTAGTACTCATTGTGTAAATGTACCACATTTTCCTTGTCCATTGTTCGGTTGAGGGGGCATTTAGGTTGTTTTCAGGTTCTGGCTATGACAAACAATGCTGCTTTGAACATAGTTGAGCACATGTCCTTGTAGCATGATGAGCATTCTTTGCCTATGTACCCAAAAGTGTACATTGCTGGGTCTTGAGGAAGGTTGTTTCCTAATTTTCTGAGAAATCGCTACTTGACATCCAAAGGGGCTGTACCAGCTTGCACTCCCACCAGCAATGCAGAACTGTTCCTTTTACCCCAGAACCTCTCCAGCATAAGTTTCTCATCAGTGTTTTTGATCTTGGCCATTCTTATGGGTATAAGATAGAATCTCAGAGTTGTTTTGATTTGCATTTATCTGATGACAAAGGATGTTGAACATTTCCTTAAGTGTCTTTCAGCCATTTTAGATTCCTCTGTTGAGAATTCCCTGTTTAGGTCTGTACTCCATTTTTTTTTATTGGATTATTTGTTCTTTTGATGACCAATTTCTTGAGTTCTTTGTATATTTTTAGAGATCAGACCTCTCTCTGATGTGGGGTTGGTAAAGATCTTTTCCCATTCTGGAGGCTCTCATTTTGTCTTGTTGACCATGTCCTTCAATTTACAGAAGCTTCTCAGTTTCACGAAATCCCATTTATTAATTGTTTCTCTCAGTGTCTGTGCTACTGGGGTGTTATATTTAGAAAGTGGTTTCTGTGCCAATGCATTCAAGTGTACTTCCTACTTTCCCTTCTATGAGGTTCATGTGGCTGGCCTTATGTTTGAGTTCTTTGATCCATTTGGACTTGAGTTTTGAGCATAGTGATAGATATGGATCTATTTTCATTCTTCTACATGTTGAAATCAGGTTATGCCAGTACCATTTGTTAAATATGCTTCTTTTTCTTGTTTGATGTTTGTTTGTTTCTTTGTCAAAAAACAGTGTTTGTAGATGTGTGGATTGATATCCGCACCTTCAATTCAGTTCCGTGGGTCTTCCTGTCTGTTTTTATGCCAATACCAGGCTGTTTTCAGTACTATTAGTAGAGTTTGAAGTCAGGGATTGGTGATGCCTCCAGGACTGTTTTGGCTATCCTGGGTTTTTGCTTTTCCATATGAATTTGAGTATCATTCTTTCAAGGTCTACAAAGAATTTTGCTGGGTTTTGATGAGTATTACATTGAATCTGTATATTGCTTTTGGTAAGATTGCCATTTTTTACTATGTTAATTCTACCTACCCAAGAGTATTGGGAGATCTTTCTACTTTTTGGTGTCCTTCTTCAATTTCTTTCTTCTTCAAAGATTTAAAGTTCTTGTCATACAAGTCTTTCACTTGTTTGGTTAGAGATATTTTATGCTATTTGTGGCTATTGTGAAGAGAGGTGTTTCTCTGATTTCTTTCTCAGTCCATATATCATCTGTGTACAAGAGGGCTACTGATTTCTTTTTACAGTTAATCTTGTATCCTGGTACATTACTGAAAGTGTTTATTGTTGTTGAAGTTCTTTGGTAGAATTTTGGGGGTCACTTATGTAAACTATCATATCATCAGTAAATAGTGATAGTTTGACTTCTTTTTCAATTTGTATCCCTTTGATCTCCTTTTCTTGTCTTATCGCTCTACCTAGGACCTCAAGAACTATATGAATAGATATGGAGAGAGTGGACAACCTTGTCTTGTTCCTGATTTCAGTGGGATCGCTGGGAGTTTTTCTCCATTTTAATTGGATGTTGGCTATTGGCTTGCTGTATATTGCTTTTATTATGTTTAGGTATGTTCCTTGTATCCCTGTTCTCTCCAAGACCTTTATCATGAAGGGATGTTGTATTTTGTCGAATGCTTTTACAGCATCTAATGAGATGATCATGTGGTGTTCATTTTTTCAGTTTGTTTATATGGTGGATTACATTGACAGATTTTTGAATGCTGAACCATCTCTGCATCTCTAGGATGAAGCCAACTTGATCATGGTGGATGATGGTTCTGATGTGTTCTTGGATTCAATTTGCCAGTATTTTATTTAGTATTTTTGCATCAATGTTTCATGAGTGAGATTGGTCTGTAACTCTCTTTCTTAATAATGTCTTCTGTGGTTGGGTATCAGGGTAATTGTGCCTCATAAAAAGTGTTTGGCAACATTCTGTCTGTTTCTCTTGCGTGGAACAATTTGAGGAATATTGGTATTAGTTCTTTGAAAATCTTGTAGAATTCTGAGCTGAAACCATCTGGTCCTGGGCTTTTTCTGGTTGGGGAGACTTTTGATGACTGTTTCTATTTCTTCAGTAGTTATAGGTTTGTTTAATATGGTTATCTGGTCTTGATTTAATTTGGTAAGTGATATTTATCCAGAAAGTTGTCCATTTTGTTTAACTCTTCCATGTTTTTGGAATACAGACTTTGAAATATGACCTGATGATTCTCTATATTTTCTCCACGTCCTTTTGTTATTTCCCCTTTTTCATTTCTGATTTTATTAATTTGGGTATTCTCTCTCTGCCTTTTGGTTAGTTTGTATAAAGGTTTGTCTATTTTTTGATTTTTCTTGAAGAACCAACTCTCTGTGTCATTGATTCTTTGTATTATTTTCTTTGTTTCTATTTTGTTGATTTCAGCTCTCAATTTGATTATTTCTGCCATCTAGTTCTCTTGGGTGGGTTTGCTTCTTTTTGTTTCTAAAGTTTTCAAATGTTTTGTCAATTCACTAGTGTGGAATTTTTCCAGCTTTATGTAAGCATTTAGTGCTATGAATGTTCCTCTTAACACTGCTTTCATTGTGTCCATAAATTTGGGTGTGTTGTGTGGTCATTTTCATTGAATTTTAGAAAGTCTTTAATTTTCCCTTTGTTTCTTCTTCCTTGACCTATTGATGATTTAGGGGAACATTGTTTAATTTTCATGTGTTTTTGGGCTTACAGGAATTAGTATTGCTGTTGTATTCTAGTTTTAAGCCATGGTGATCTGATATAATACATGGGGTTATTCCAATTTCTTTTTTTTGATTTGTTTAGGAGGTTTGTTTTGTTACTGAGTATGTGGTCAGTTTTTGAGAAGGTTCCATGGGTTGCTGATAAGAAGGTATATTTTTTATGTTTGGATGGAATATTCTATAGATGTCTCTTAAGTCCATTTGAGTCATAACATCTGCTAGTTACCTTATTTCTCTGTTAATTTTTTGTCTGGCTAGCCTGTCCAGTGGTGAGAGTGGAGTGTTGAAAGTCTCACACTATTAGTGTGTGGGGTTTAATGTATGATTTAAGCTTTAGAAGTGTTTCTTTGACATATGAGGGTGCCCTTGTATTTGGGGCATAGAGGTTCATTATTGAGATTTCTCCTGATGGATTTTTTCTGTGACTAATATGAAATGTCCTTCTTGTCTCTTTTGATTGATTTTGGTTTGAAGTCTATTTTTTTTAGATAGTAGGATAGCTACACCTGCTTGTTTCTTAGGTCCATTTGATTGGAAACATTTTTCCCAACCCTTTATTCTGAGATGATGTCTGTCTTTGAGGTTGAAGTGAGTTTCTTGTATGCAAAAGAAGGATGGATTCTGTTTTCATATCCAGTCTGTTAGCCTGTGTCTTTTTATAGGTGATTGAGTCCATTTATGTTAAGGGATATTAATGACCAGTGATTGATATCTCATGTTAATTTAGTTTTTGTTGTTTGGTGATATTAGTTTTTGTGTTTCCCCTTTTTGGGATTTGCAGCTGTGAGACCACCAATTGTCTGTGTTTTTGTTGATGTAGCCAACTTCCTTGGGTTGGTGTTTTTCCTCCTATTATTTTGTATAGGGCTGGGTTTGTGGCTAGGCATTGTTTAAATCTGGTTTTGTCATGGAATATCTTGTTTTGTCCTTTATGGTGATTGAAAGTTTTGCTGAGTATAATAGTCTGGGCTGGCATCCATGCTCTCTTAATGTCTGCATAATGCGTGACCACAACTTTCTGGCTTTCATTGTCTCCTATGAAAAATCAAGTGTAATTCTGATAGGTCTGCCTTTATATGTTACTTGGCCTTTTTCCTTTTCAGCTCTTAATATTCTTTCTTTATTTTGTATGTTTAGTATTTTGATTATGTGGCAAGGGGACATTTTTTAGGATCCAGTCTGTTTGGTGTTTAGTATGCTTCTTGTATCTTCATAGGCATATCTTTCTTAGGTTGGGAAAGTTTTCTTCTATGATTTTGTTAAATATATTTTCTGTGCTTTTGAATTGAACTCCTTCTCCTTCTTCTATACCTATTATTCTTAGGTTTGGTCATTTCATGGTGTCCCATATTTCCTGGATATTCTGTGTTAAGCTTTTGATAGATTTAATATTTTATTTACTGATGAGTCTATTTCCTCTATTGTATCTTCAGCATTTGAGATTCTCTCTTCCATCTCTTGTATTCTGCTGTTTATGCTTGTGTTTGTGGTTCATAATCATTTTCTCATGATTTCTCTTTCCATAATTCTAGTCTTGTGTTTTCTTTATTGTTACTATTTCAGTTTTCAAGTCTTGAATAGTTTCTTTCATATGTTTGATTGCTTTTTCTTAGTTTTCTTTAGGGATTTGCTGATGTCTTCCAATTTTTTGTTTGTCTTTCCTTCATTTCTTTGAGGGGATTTTTGTTTTCTCTTTAAAAGTTTCAAACATTTTCCTGAAGTTATTTTTTAGGTCATTTTTTTCTGCTTCATCTCTATTTAGTTGTTCAAGTCTTGCTGTTGTAGGGTCTCTAGATTTTACTGGTGGTGTGGTGCTCTTTGTGGTGTTGCATGTGTTCTCACCTTGTCTATTCATCTTTTCCTCTAATAGGTATGGTTTGGGGCTGTCTGTGATTCTGGTGATTAATTTTCTAGGTGCCAGCGAATCCAAGGCTCAAATGCTTGTTCCTCGTGGTACAGTCAGTGCCATGGGTTCTAGTTACCCCTTTTGTCAGTCCTGTGGTCCTGGAGGTAGCTCAGTGTTCCTGGGTTTTGCTCCACTCCTCTGTAGTTTGCTGTCTCAGGTCTGCTCTGGCCTAGGTTTTTCTGCTCAGACCTGTTTCTGTAAACATCCCCAGTCTGGATCTGCTCCTGCAGAGGTCCCTAGCTTGAAGTTGGTCCTGCAGAGGTCTTTGGTTCTGATCTCCCTTGGAGGTCCCAGGCTCTCGTGAGCCCAGACCCACAGAGTACCTAGCACAGGCTTACTCCCTCAGAGGTCTCAGGCTCAATCCTGGACCTGCAGACGTTTCTGGTTCCTGCCTACTCTCTTTGATGTCCCAGACCTATATCCAGACCCACAGAGGTCCTGGCTCAGGCCTTTCTTCCTCAGAGGTCCCTGACTCATGCCCGCAGAAATCTCTGGTTCCTGCCTATCCCCTAGGAGTTCCCAGACTCATGCCCAGACCTTTAGAGGTCTGGCTTAGGCCTAGTTCCTTGGATGTCCTAGACTGATGCCCAGACACACAGAGGTCCTGGCTCAGGTCTCCTCCCTTGAAGGTCCCAGATTCACACTCAGACCTGCAGCTATGTCTGGCTCTGGCCCACTTGCTCAGCAGTTGCTCCCCTGTACCTGCTTTTGTGGAGTTCGCTGTCACTGGTCTGCTCTGGCCCAGGTTGCTGGCTTAGTCCTGCCTCTGCAAATGTCCCTGGTCTAGATCCGCTCCTGCTCCATGGAGCTTGCTGTCTCAGGCCTGCTCCAGCCTAGGTAGCTGGCTCAGTCTCGTTCCCTTGGAGCTGGCCACTTCAGGCCTGCTATATCTTAGTTCGCTGGCCCAGTTATGCTTCCCACAAATGACCTTGGTCTAGATCTGCTCCTGTTCCCGTGGAGTTCACTGCTCCAGGCCTGCTCCACCCAGGTTGCTGGATCAGTCCTGCCTTTTTGAGATCACTGCCTCAGACCTGCTCTGACCTAGGTTGCTGGCTCAATCTTGCTTCTATGGAGTTTCACTGCCTCAGGTCTGCTCTGACCCAAGCTGCTGGCTCAGTCCTATTCCTGTGGAATTTGTTGCTCTAGACTTATAATTTTTTAACATCTCTCCTGATATCCTCACATTGGTCTGTTCATTCTTACTGCTATCACCTTACTGGTGGCTACTTAAGTTCTATCCTGCACTGTAGGCATGCTGACCTTTTGAGGATTGAGGGCAGATACCTCTGTTTTTTCTGCACTTGTAGTCCTTTAAATTCATTTTACTGTGCTTTACCTCATTTCTTCCTGCCTCAGCTTCCTGGAACCCACCTGTCTCATGAACATCTTACCACTTCTTTCTTAATCTCGGTGTGCTTTTTATTGTATTCGATGGTCTTCAACTATGTTGTCTCTGATTGGACCCTCTTCTTCCAGCTTACTCCTGCTGATTATGTTGTAATCATCACTTTCCCCCAGACCCCTGAGGGACTTTCTCAACAGAACAGGTGCCCTACCTGAAAAGTGCCATCATCTTAAGGCACTTATCTTTGATACCTCTAGACTTAGCATGATGTTATACATTTTTGGGACTCAGAACACTTACTGGGTAGAGTTCCCTCTAATGTTGAGACCATTTATGAATGGAGAAGAAAGGATTTTTTTTAAAAAGAAACCAAAACCTTATACTTCCAGGCTATCATTGAAAGAAGTTAGGGCAAGAACTCAAGGCAGGATCTTGGTGCAGAAGCCATGGGGGAATGCTACAAACTGTCTTGTTCTCTGACTCTCTAACTGGCTCATGTTCAGCTAGGTTCTTAAATAGCTCAGGCCCACTTGCCTAGAATTGGTACTTGCCCATAGTGATATTGACCATTCCACATCAAACTGTTTGATCAAGACATGACCTTAGGTCATTTTGATTTGGGGCAGTCCCTCAGTTGAGATTCTCTGAGATGACTCTAGCTGTATCAAGTTGATAGCTGAAGCCAACTTGGACATCAGGTTGCTAATGACCTTGGCGTTCAGACTACTTGGATCCTGGTTGTGTCCTGGGTGCCATCTTTTCTGAACATGTACATTCCCCTGAGTCAGGCATGTATGGTCCTGGAACACCTAACACCCAGGCTCTTTTCAAGAAAACAAGGTTTTAGCAGGTTACACGTTTGGTGTTGTATCATTTGGCTACCCTAAGGAGATGTGTCCTGTCATTATGCCCACCTGTATAGGATGGAGACATAGGTATCAGAAGGTTAAATGACTGTAGGAACTGAGTTGGCCACTGAATCTTTGGGAACTGTATCTAGAACCTGTGGTCTCTGCAATACTGTGCTCTGTATGTGGTGCCCAAACCCGCTGAGAAGGTTGGTACAAGGTCAGTATTGGGAGAAAGTTGGGCAAAGCTAGCTGTCTTAACTTTTCTATTTCTATAATGTCAAATTAGGTACAAAGAAAGCAGTTAGCTGTGCACTAAGATGGAGAAAAATGCTCAGAACACATAGATGCCCTCCTTGTGCTTCCCTGGAAGATGCTCTTTGAAGTGTCTGGGCATTGGTGTCTCCCAGCCTGATTAGAGAGGCCATCACAGAAGTCAGTCTATCTGTTCCAGTCACGAGGTGCTGGACATCTTGGCTGAGCATATGGGGTTGTAAACACAGTTTTGACTTTTAATGCCATTTAGAAATGTGAAATCTTTCCCCCCTTCAATTCCCCCTTTTCTGACATTTCATCTTTGATAAGTGGGTATTGGGATAGTTCCTCTGATAAACCTGACTTCTTATTACCAGCTTGGCAGTTCCATGTAGTTACAGTAAGTGGGAGAGCTTGCACATGGAGGCATGACTAGCAAGGGAGTTTGCCTACTGCAGCCCATGGCATTTTATGCATGTTTATGCTTTGTGATGCAGGGAGGCAAGCAAGGGAGCCTATCCTAGAAAGTAAGGAAACAATACAGAGACAATAAGTAACTTGTCTAAGTCACAAGCAGTGAGCAATCTCAAGTTTGCAGCTTGGTTTTCTGGGGTTCTTCCCACGTTATACAGTTGTTCTCAGTCAACACCTCTAGACTTGCTGAAAGCAAGGACATCCAGACTGTAAAACTGGCAGATCAGCTTGCATGTGTGGATAATTGAGGTTGCTTATCTATTACTGTGGACTAGTTTACCTGCTCCTGGTACCTCATGGGGTAGTATATTGTGTACTATCCTGGGTCTCTGAGGCTTGACTTGGTAAATTTGAATCAATCCTCATGGTTGTATATATTAGTAGCTGGTTTCTTTTCATTACTGAAGGACCTTCTATTATATGAATATTAAAAATATGAACAAATTGCATTTGACTTACATTTTTTTAGTCTGCCAGACATTTAGGCTTCTTGGACGCATGCCAGTATAATGTTTATATTTGAACCTCTGATTACCCTTTGAATAGTGTTTTCAGTTGGTTTAAACCCAGTGCCAAGTACATGACTATGTATACTCTAATGATGACCGATACCACAGACTCCCTTTCATTGAGTGTGGAGAGCCGAGGAAGCGTTACACATTCATGTAAGGAGCAGATGAAGTCCTTAGTGAAGGTGTAATACTTACATGAACATGGCCATATCAAGAACCTCAGTTCCTCACACCCATGGGTAGTTACAAAGTCTTCTTGATTTCTTGACTGAGGCTCAGAGGGGGTGGTAAACCCTTTCTTTGGTCTTAGTGGCAGATGTTGACAGTGCATGCAAGTACAAGTATCTTCTAAGACAGTAAGTGTGCGAAAAAACTAGCAACCACAGCTTTCTCCCAAATATTTGCAGCCTAGGACTGACTGCTGCCTACAGACATCTCTTACCCCATGTGCTATAGTAACAAATGCACTGAGGTTCTGGATTGTTGCCATTGTAAGTGCCTCCACTCCTTCAGAGTCTACAGTTCACCTGACCCCAGCTTTCTGTGTGTATCTCTGTGCCTGACTTTTCTTTATTTCTTCATTGTCTCCTTTCAGGTAAAGGCTATGCTGATTGTGACAGAAGCATTCACATAACATCAAGTCAGGCCATTTTTATTTATTTTTTATTTTATTTTTTTATTTTTTATATGGTTATTTTTTATATTTAAAAATTTCCATCTCCTCCCCTCCTCCTTCTCCTTCCCTCCGCTCCCCTCCACACATACCCCCCTCCCTCCCTCTCCAGGCCAAGGAGACATTGGGGTTCCCTACTCTGTTAAGACCAAGGTCCTCCCAACTCCCCCCAGGTCCAGGAAGGTGATCAACCAAGCTGGGAAGGCTCCCACAGAGCCCGTCCATGCAGAAGAATCAAAGCCTAGTGCCACTGTCCTTGGCTTCTCAGTCAGCCTCCACATCGGCCACATTCAGAGAGTCCGGTTTTGGTCTCATGTTCCATCAGTCCCATTCCAACTGGAGTTGGTGATCTCCCATTAGTTCTGTCCCACCGTCTCCATGGGTGAACGCACCCCCTCACTGGTCCTGACTTTCTTTCTCATGTAACATCCAAGATTCATTGTTGTATAATTACTGCTTCCATTGGTTCTGAGGAAGCCCTGTACTCATTAACAAGTATATCCCAGCCCCACTTTCCAGCTCCTGGATTTACTCATTCAGGGTAGTTTTATAGATGGAACTATTCAGTGTAGGGCCTTCTGTGTTTGGTATCTTTCTATGAGCATGATGGCTCATCTGTGCCATATTTTGCATGTTTCATTTAATGGCTGAGGAATGTGTACTTGTATGATGACCACATTTGTCATTAACCAGTCATTACTTTACAGACATTTGGGTTATTTCCACCTTTGACTCATATGCTGCTGCCTGAAGTATGTTTTAATTAATTAATTAATAATTTGAAATTAAGATGAAATTATCCATTTCTCTCTCCTTCCCTTTCCTACTATGTCTCCCTTGCTCCCTCTTGAGAGGTCAAATTCATGACCTCTTTTTATTTAATTGCCATGTGTAAATATATGAGTACAATTTGTCACTTGTATGTATATGACTTCAGAGCTGACCAGTTTGTATTGTATACTCAAATATCGGGCTCATCACTGGGAAAGACTTTCTCTTGTTCTCAGTATTCCTTAGTCCTTAGTTAAGTAGTTCTTTCTTTAGAACTTGGGGTCCATAAAATTTCTCCCTTCCGTATTAGTAAGTCTATTGGTGTTGTACTTGTTTGGATTTGTTTAGGCATCCATTTTGTTGAGGTTTTATGGGTGAAATTTCCCTGTAATTTCTAGGAGACTATCTCACTGCTGATTTCTTGGTTCTTTGGTTCTCACAATCTTTCCACTCCCTTTCCCAAGGAATTTCCTGAGCCTCAGGTGCAAGAGTTGTACTGTATACTCATGCTTGTGGCAGGGCACTTCTTGATTAGCTTTTCTCTGCATATTGACCAGTTATTATTTTCCATAGTGGTCTCCATCTATTGTAAATAGAAGTTTCTTTGACAAGGGATGAAAGTTACACTTGTCTGTAGATGTAGGTACTTAGAATGTAGTTAGAGGTTATATTTGTTTAGTAAAATGGGGGGGGGTAGTAGGTTTTCCCCTAAGATCCATGACCTTACTAGTCTTGGGTAGTTGGCTAGGTTTCCAGTATCAAGTATGATTTCCCTCCTGTTGAGTAGACCTTAGTCCTTAGACAGCTGTTGGTTGCTGATAAGATAGGAGTACCACTATTGAACTCTTGAAATTTTGCCATCTTGGCCTTTGTTGTGGTTCATAGTCATCACAGCTGTGTAGCCCTATTGGTTGCTTCTTTCCTGTGGAAACTTGCATAGCTCCTTTCAGTACTATGAGAGATGTCTTTAGGGAGTAGGCTTTCAGTCAGACCCAGCTCTGACTCTCTGGTTCTTGGGTCTGAACCATACAGTGTCTTAGTAATAGGGGCTTTGACCTCTGGGAGACAACCAAGGGCAACAGCAATAGCTACTAATGTTTTGGGAGATTTTTGGACTCCCTTCACCAACATCTTTAGAGGGGGTTTCTTACACCTGGTACTAGGATTTTTCTTAGATAGTCTATAACTCTTGGAAGGAGCATTGTCAGCCTAAATGACCTAACTTTATTTAAACTATGTCTGTGTATACACATACATTTGTACGTATCATAAGTATTTTTAGGTAAATAAAAATAATATGATCCCTATGGTTCTTTCAAACATCCATAGTATTGGTTTGCCCTCCTTTCTCCTTTTCCTCTTGTATTGACCCCCTTCCTAATTAAAGCTCTTCCCTATTTTCACTCCCTCTTTATTTCACTTATATCCTGCTATTCCCTTCTTTAGTGCACCCCTCCATACATTTTTACTTTCTTGGTTTCTGTGATTACTCCAAGTTATACACTCACATTTGAAGATTTATAACTAGGAATCATTGATGAAAGAGAACACGTACATTTGTCTTTCTCAGTCTGGATTATCTCATTCAACATTATAGTTTCTTTTATTCTTTCTTTTATTTTTTATTTTTTGGTTTTTCGAGAAAGGGTTTCTCTGTGGCTTTGGAGCCTGTCCTGGAACTAGCTCTTGTAGACCAGGCTGGTCTCAAACTCACAGAGATCCGCTTGCCTCTGCCTCCCGAGTGCTGGGATTAAAGGCGTGCTCCACCACCACCCGGCTTCTTTCTTTTATTTTTTAATTATAATTACTTTATAAATAATACAAGTCAAAGTTTCCACTTTCTCTCCTCCTCTCACTTCCCTCCCACTCCCCCAACCACCTTGCCCCACCCCCTCCAGTCCTAAGAGAGGGCAAAGTATCCTGCCCTGTGGGAAGTCCAAGGCTCTTCCCCCTACATCCAGGCTTAGGAAGGTTTGCATCCAAATAGAATAGGATCACAAAAGCCAGTATGTGCAGTAGATATAAATCTCAGTGCCATTATCATTGGCCTCTCAGTCTGTCCCCATTGTCAGCCGCATTCAGAGGGTCCAGTTTGATCCCATGCTAGTTCAGTCCCAATCTAGCTGGAGTTGGTGAGCGCCTATTAGCTCAGGCACACTGTCTCAGTGGGTGGATCAACCCCTCATAGTCCTGACTTCCTTGCTCATATTCTCCCTCCTTCTGCTCTTCAACTTGGGAGCTCAGTCCTGTGCTCTGATGTGGGTCTCTGTCTCTATCTCCATCCATCACTGGATGAAGGATCTCTGATGATATTCAAGATAGTCTATGGGACAAGGTCAGTTCAGGCACCTTCTCCTCTGCCCAGGGTCCTAGCTGGGGACATCCCCATGGACTACTGGGAACCCCTCCAGAGCCAAGTCTCTTGCCAACACCAAAATGGCTCCCTCAACTAAGATACCTCCTTCCCTGCTCCCATATTCGTCCTTTTTCTATTTCAACCATCCCCCAAGCTCTCCCCAACCCTCCCTTTCTCCCTTCTCTCTCCCCCTCTCCCCTTCTCCCCACCCCACCCACCCCCATGTTCCCAAGTTTTGCCTGGCGATCTTGTCTGCTTCCAATTTCTAGGAGGATCTATACATGTTTTTCTTTGGGTTCACCTTGTTACTTAGCTTCTCTAGGATCACGAACTATAGGCTCAATGTCCTTTGCTTATGGCTAGAATCCACTGGTGAGAGAGTACATACCATATTCATATTTTTGGGTCTGGGTTATCTCAGTATAGCATTTTCTACTTCCATCCATTTGCATGCAAAATTCAAGATGTCATTTTTTTCCGCTAATGTGTACTCTAATGTGTAGATATGCCACACCTTCTTTATCCATTTTTCCATTGAGGGGCATCTAGGTTGTTTCCAGGTTCTGGCTATTACAAATAATGCTGCTATGAACATAGTTGAACAAATGCTTTTGTACTATGATTGGGCATCTCTTGGGTATATTCCCAAGAGTGGTATTGCTGGATCCTGAGGTAGGTTGACTCCCAAGTTTCTGAGAAACCTCCACACTGATTTCCAAAGTGGTTGCACAAGTTTGCATTCCCACAAGCAATGGATGAGTGTTCCCCTTACTCCATATCCCTTCCAGCATAAGCTTTCAATGGTGTTTTTGATTTTAGCCATTCTGACAGGTGTAAGATGGTATCTCAAAATTGTTTTGATTTGCATTTCCCTGATAGCTAAGGAAGTTGAACATGTTCTTAAGTATCTTTTAGCCATTTGAAATTCTTCTGTTGAAAATTCTCTGTTCAGTTCATTTGTCTTTCTCAGTCTGGATTAACTCATTCAACATTATATTTTCTAGTTCCATTCATTTACTTAAATATTAAGTTTCCTTTATAGTTGAATAGTATTCCATAGTGTATATTGCTGTGGAATAATCCTCTTATACACTATAAAGATTTGTTACTGAAATTGATTTAATAAAATACTGATTGGCCAGTAGCTAGTCAGAAAGTATAGGTGGGGCAAACAAACTAAGGATATGGGAAAGAGAAAGGTGAAGTCAGGAGATGTCAACCAGCTCCCAAGCAAGCAGGACATATAAAAAAATGAGGTAATGAGCCATGAGCCACATGGCAAAGCATAAATAGAAATATGGGTTAATTTAAGTGTAAGATATAGCTATTAACAAGCCTGAGCTATTGGCTGAGCATTTATAAATAATATTAAGCCTTTGTGTGGTAATTTGGAAGCAGCTACTAGAACTGAGAGTGGGTGGTCAGGACAGGAAAATTGTACTCAATAGTATATGTATCACATTTCCATTATTCATTCATTGGTTGAAGGACATTTAGGTTATTCCATTTCCTAGATATGGTGAAGAGAACACGAACCATATACCTCGGCCAAATGGTAGATTTATTATAGCTTTTTAGAATTCTCCACACTGATTTCCAGAGTGGCAGCATCAGTTTCAACTCTACCAATAGTGATGAAGGTTGTATGTAATATGAGGGCCTGCTTTGTTGGGGGTTTCTGTCCTCCCACCAGGTCCCACAGCCAGCAAGCCCCAAAGAAATCACACAGAGAGGTCTATATTAGGTTATAAACTGATTGGCCTATTAGCTGAGGCTTTGTATTAGCTCTTATAACTTACATTAACCCATTATTCTTATCTATATTAGCCATATTGCTTGGTACCATTTTTAGCAGGGTAGGTCACATCTTGCTTCTTCCATGATCTGGGCAGGACTGGGAGGAATGGGATTCCTCCTTCCCAGAATTCTCCTGTTCTCATCGTCCCTCCTCTACTTCCTGTCTGGTTGAGCTGCCTATACTTCATGCCTGGCCAAATCAGCATTTATTCAAAACATGATTGACAGAATACAGACAATTCTCCTGCACTACTTCCCCTCTTTTTTTAACAAAGGAAAATATCCATATTCCATTTTTTGGGAATGTGGGTGTAGTATTCCATGCTACTTCCGGCTGATTTGGGGCACTGATAATCTTATGGGGACCTAAAGAAAATTTAGAATTATGATCAAGTCCTGACTGAAGTATCCTGTGAGGCTTGATCATCTCAGGTAGCAGTCTTGAATCTGTTCTGGATATAGAATTCTGATATCTGGGCTCTCTGTTCCTACCAACGATTTCTCAGGTGGTCTTCCCTGATCAACCTGATTTTTTTAGCTCAGAATGAATCCACAGCCTCTTATTTCCGGTGGAGGCAAAAGCAAAATCTCTTCTCTAAAGTAACATACCTTTTGACTTCAATTTTGAAGTCAAAGTATTTTCAAAATACCTATCTTGGATTAACTCAGCAGCATTTATAAGCAAATATGTTTTAACAGCTGTTTCTCCTTCCTCAGCATTCAAATAATTCAGAGAGCATAATAACATACAGTATCAAGATTCTCTGTGTATTTTCATCTTTATGCGACTTTATTTTAACCTCTATTTCTTTTATTTTTACTTTTAACATTTGGCTTTTGAGACAGATTTTCTGTGTATCTTCATCCTAGAACTCCCTCTGTAGACCAGGCTGTCCTTGAACTCACAGAGATCTGCTTGTCTCTGCCTCCCAGGCATTGGGATTAAAGGTGTGTGCTACCACACCTTGAAGTCACAGAGGTCAGTCTACCTCTGTCTTCCAAGTGTTGGGATTAAAGGTGTGTACCACCACACCCAACTACTCTCTTTCTCTTTTATTTTAAGGACTTTAACCTTTTTATTTTCTCTCCCAAGCTGGCATATATTTTTAACACACAGTAAACCATTTAGAGGTTTTTTTAAATCTCTCTTTAATGTATATCTATCTTTTTCTGACTCTACGAGTCTCTAATTTACTAAGCAATATGGGTAGGATTAAAGCCATGGCTTTGATGGCTGGATCCACCCCATTCCTTAGCTTTATGAGATTCCAGCCTCATGGCTGAGGTACTGGCCAGAGCTGTGTTTACTCCCACAACTCTACAGTGTTTCAAGGTCCCTGCCAGCAAGCAAGCTGCAACAGTGTGCTCACAAACCACACTCAAATGGTTTGTAGTCAGACTGCCTGCCTGAAAGAGTCAGAGGTTTTCCTGGCAGTACGTCCCAGAAAGCCTACATTTTAAAACAGCACAGCTTTTTTTTTCCTGCTACAGCTGACAACTGAAAAGCATGCAGTCAGCTTTTCATCAATACTATTTAAGTGTTCATGGTAGGACCTCTTAAAAGAGCTGCAAGGTTTTACAGCTAAAGCTGAGTCAGGAAGCCTCTCTTAGATGAAAGCGCTTGCTTGCCTCTAGCAAGCAGAGCAGACCCGAGAAATTGCTGCTACCAAGAAAACATGCTTTACTCTATGCTTTCCCAAGCTTACTCAGTCTTTCTGTGGATGCAGTTATCCACATGGGCGCCATTCTGTAACATGAGGGCCTGCTTTATTGGGGGTTTCTGTCCTCCCACCAGGTCCCACAGCAAGCAAGCCCCAAAGAAATCACACAGAGAGGTCTATATTAGGTTATAAACTGATTGGCCTATTAGCTCAGGCTTCGTATTAGCTCTTGTAGCTTATATTAACCCATTATTCTTATCTATGTTAGCCATATTGCTTGGTACCATTTTTAGCAGGGTAGGTCACATCTTGCTTCTTCCATGGTCTGGGCAGGACTGGGAGGAATGGGATTCCTCCTTCCCAGAATTCTCCTGTTCTCATGGTCCCTCCTCTACTTCCTGTCTGGTTGACCCACCTATACTTCCTGCCTGGCCAATCAACGTTTATTCAAAACATGATTGACAGAATACAGACAATTCTTTTACACCAGTTGTATATGGACATTTTGATTTTTAAAATGTGTGTGGAGGTCAGAGGACAACTTTTAGGAGTAAGTTCTCTTCCTTCTACCATGTGGGTGGGTCTGAGGAATTAGGCTCAATTCATTAGGCTTGGGCAAAGTGCCTATACTTATTGAGTCATTTTGATTATGTGGCATTTAGGTTTTTTAATTTGATTTCACTTGTGGAGGGAAACCAGATACATAGAACAAGAATGTCTCTTTTCTTGGGTCTCTGTATGCTTTTGCGTCTTGGTGTGTCTCTTCAATCTGTCAGATCCAGGACACTTTATGGGTGAAGGCTAGACATCTCTGACCATGAAAGGTCTCACTTGCTTGTTACCTAAGTTCAGTTCTTGGGAGGATCTGCCAAGGGTTTTTGTGCCAATGTTGGCTGCAGCTTTCTTAAGACTCTCTCTTCTCATTTGTGTCCATTTCATTCATGAGGCCCCTCTCCCTGACCTGTCACCCATCTGGCCTTTGCCTGAGTCCATTTAAAAAGATTCCAGGCCTCCTCCATGCATTTTGTATCACTGAGATTCTCTTTAGGATTTTATCCTCATGTTTCATCTGCCCTTCCTAGTTTCCTTGGAGGGCCCGCGTTGGCTGGACCTTTAATCTGCACGCTGTAGGGCCTGGTGTAAAAAATCTCATTATCCTGTCTCTTCTAAATGATTGTTGTTTTTGTGAGAACCTGTGTTTCCTATGGGTTTTATTCCAAAAAAGTTTTATTTTTATTTTTTTTTTATTATTTTCCAGTTTCAGGTCTCTTGTCTTCTGCCAGGATTCTGGGAACATCCATCCATCCATCCATCCATCCATCCATCCATCCATCCATCCATCCATCCATATCTGTCTATCATCTATCTATCTATCTATCTATCTATCTATCTATCTATCTATCTATCATCTATCTATCTATCTATCTATCTATCTATCTATCTATCTATCATCTGTCTATCAATCTATCATCACTTAGACTTAGTTTTCTGAAAAAAATTCTAATTTAACATGACTCAAGCTTAGCTATTTATTTCTCTCTATTTTAGACTCTAATTTTTGTCAGTTGTTCAACTTTAGTAAATATTATCCAACCTTTTGCTAAAAGAAGACACTGAGAAAACAGGGTTGCAGTGATCAGACAGAAATGTAGTAGAAATAACATCAAGTATAGGAGAAGGATATGTAACTTTAGGATCTTCTAGAAAATTTTAAGAAAGGACCATGGAGGATTTTGTGACTTCATCAAAGCTAACTATATATTGTGTTAAAGCTTACCCCAACATTAAGTACAGTAATATTAGATTATTACTGAGTTAGCAAGAAAAGGGGGCAACTTGGACAATGTTGAGACAGAGGTGCAGAGTGAGAGGTGCAAATGAAACAGAACTAGCATGCTCTTGGTGTTTGTAGTTTATAAACACAACAGGACCCAGCGCTATACCTGGCTTAGTGGCTACCTTCAGGTATTTGTTGGATGAGTGAGAGAGTAGCTTAATAACTTGTAAATGCCTAGTATATGTTCAACAAAAAGAACAGTGAAAAATAAACCTAGATGTAGGACTTTCTCACAAGGTTTTAACCTTTGTGTTGAATCAATCAGAAGCATCAAAACAAAAAAGTATAAAAGAAAAATGCTAAAATCATTGCATCTGTAATTCTGAATATATGAAAAGTTGGACAACATTTAAGAAAAGTTGTGAAAATATATCATCACGGTGAAAAAACATTTTGTGGAAAAGATAATAGTTGAGGTTGGAGAGATGGCTCAGAGGGTAAAGCACTACTCTATCAGAAGACCTGAGTTCACTTCCTAGTATTCACATCAGGTGGCATACAACCTTCTGTAACTTCATTTCCAGGGGAATCTGTTGGGGGAAGGTTGCTCATTCGTCCCCAGCTGCTTAGACCCAAAATAATCACTCAGAAACTATATTATTTGCAATACCGTTTGGCTAATAGCTTAAGCATATTTCTAGCTTGCTCTTATATCCTAAACTAACCCATCTTCATTAATCTATGTGTTGTCATGTGGCTGTGGCTTACCAGGTAAAGTTCTGTCCAGTGCCTGTCTCTCGCGGGGGCTACATGGCTTCTCACTGACTCTGCCTTCTTTCTCTTAGCATTATTTAGTTTTCCCTGCCTAGCTCTATTCTGCCCTATCACAGGCCAAAGCAGCGTCTGTATTCATTAACCAATAAAAGCAACACATATACAGAAGGACTTCCCACACCAGGGATCTGATGTCTTTGTCTTTTGAGAGTACTTATATTAATGTGCACACACACACACACACACACACACACACACACACACATACAGGCAGGTGTACACACATACACAATTAAAAGTAATAAAAATAAATCAAAACCAGAAAGTTTAAGAGTTGATAAGAACTGGAAAAGTGGACTAACTGTGGTAGGCTGTGGATATAGCTCAGTTGTAAAGCACTTGCTAGCATGTGTAAAGCTTGTGGTTTTAACTGCCAGCACCACAAAACAAGGCCAAAAGACTGAAGTAAATACAAAGAGAGAAACTATGACAATGACCAACTCTAGTAAACCCACAAATGCTTCAGCTTTCATCTGAAGTAAAGAGGACTTTTTAATTTCATTTTTAAAATGTATCTTAATTTATATTTTATTATCTGTAACAATTTTAAATTTAAGTATATTTTGATAATATTCTCCCCCTCCCCGATGTCCTTCCAGACCCTCTCTCAATCCCTACCCACCCAGCTAAGTTTTTTTCTGTAAAAACAACAAAAATGGAACACAAACCCTCCAAACAAGAAAAAAGTAAAACCACACTCCAAAAGAAAAAAAAAAAACTCACCGAACTATAGCCAAATAATAGCACACTAAAATTTCTAGAGTCCCTTTTATATTGGTTAACTACTCTTGAAAATGAGGCCTGTGTTGGAATGGTTGATACCAATGTCACTCTATTGGAGAAAACATATTTTTTCTCTCCCAAGAGGTATAAGTGACAAACAGTTCAATAGTTAACCTTTATCTGAGTGGTTAGGTATTCATTCATTCAGGCCCTGGGTATGCTGCTTCATGTGAGTTCCTATGAGCTTTACTTATGTCGATTTAAAGAGGACTTTTTTTTTTTTATAATGGTAGCTTTTAGTGTGCCTAAGGTCACAAAGCACTATCTTTAGGGGGTTGAGTTTGTTCCTTATATGTATGTGGAATTCACATCACAGTGGTCAAATGTCCCAAAGAAGAAAAGAAAGAATGTAAAACAGTGGGTATCATCAGCTTTGCATGGTGTATATATGTGGAATTGACGTCGCAGTGGTCAAATGTCCCAAAGAAGGAAAGAAAGAATGTAAAACAGTGGGTATCATCAGCTTTGCATGGCGTAGCTCCTGGGGGTCTCAGCTCTGAGATAACTCATAGGTACTCCTGCCAACTACCAGATGGAGGTTGGTCTCTCTCCTTACCTTTGGTTGACTGAATTCCCTGGAGCACAAAGAGAAACTACAGGAAAGAGACACAAATTTTTGAGAATAGCAGGGCCTTTCTCACCTTGACCTAGGGACTGAGACACTGGACAGTAGTCAACAGTCACCAAAAGTCAGCTGGAGGCAGTGGGTCATTGAGTTTGTTGTCTCCCACTGATGATGGTTAAGGATGTAGACATATAAAGAGAAAGCAAACAGAAACAAACTTTGTTAAGGAAAAGTGAGAGAAATTTCCAAGAACAGGAATGGGTTTCCAAGAGAGAGAAAGAAAACCTGCTGATCTCTAGGTTTTTTGTTTTGTTTTGTTTTTGTTTTTTGTTTTGTTAGACTTACACCTTACACCAGAGACTGGACAGAATGTTAATTCTCTAATCTAAGTATACCGGGGCCCAGGCATGGTGTGAAGGCTTTCTTAGCAGTGCCCTTGGAACCAACCAGGGACACAGTCACATGTTATTCTTGTGTTACTTTGCAGTTGACCCTACCCTTGGTTCGTCTTTGCTTTCTGCTTTGTTATCCACAGACGGTGGCTCCTCTGCCTGCCACCACAACCTTGGGTGGTGTTATCAGGTCTCCAACTTTGCAGATGTTGTTGCTGCTACTCTACTCTTGGCTGATGATGTCTTGCTGATTAAGTAGTTAATCAATGATTCTCTCTCTAGTCTCATGGTTAGGTGGCATCTTCTAGTTTGAGCACAGGCCCCTTCCCATTGGGAGGAGTTTCCCTCAGTTGTGCTGGACTGGCTTACAGGGATAGGGAGTAGATGCCACTGTCTTAGCTCCCTCCTGTGGCCTTACCTCACCTTCTCTGTCTGCCTGCTTGTTTGTCCTCAATCTCCGCTTTTCTTCTTTCTTCTGAACAAACACTACTTTATTCCTGTTTACTCAGTACTGGTTGACATAATATTGAGTCTTTCATATGTACTGTGATGTCTTTGAAGTAACAGTAGAGACAGTAAAAGAATGCTCTCAGATGTATGACAAATAGACAACCCATTAGAGTCCAAAATTCATGAAAACTAGTATATAGAATATTCATAGAGTTAGAGAAATAAGAGCAAAAGTACTTGGGGAAAATGACGGAAAACAAGCACAGCCACACGGGATATGGAGAGGCATCACTCTACATGAATCCATTGGCTTTAATTTTTTTGTATTTCTAATGAGCATGAGTACCAGCAATTGTTTCTATGTTATTTTTATGAAACTGGCTTATCTTACTTTATGGAAGGATAAGACCTGAGGGAAAGGACATGACTGTGTCCTTGTAAAAGGTAGAAGTGATGACTTCCAAGTTTTGTTTTTTAGTTTTTTAAATTAAAATCTATTATATTATTGTTATTGTTGGTTTGAGACAGGGTTTTGCTATGTAGCTTTGGCTGCCCAGAATTTCCTATATAAAAAGGTTGGCCATGGACTCAGAAGGAACTGTTTGCTTCTGCCTTTCCAATGTTGGGATTAAAAGTGTGTACTACCACACCCAACCCGAAAAATTTGTTTTAGATTTATTTATTTTATTTTGTATGTATAAGTGTTTTCCAGCATGTACAGAAGTAAACTACATGTGTTTCTGGTGCCTGTGAACTGCCATGTGGGTGCTGGGAACCAAACGTGGGTCCTTTGCCAGAGCACCCAGTGCTGTAAAGGTAGCTGCCTCTCCAGCCCTCTGTTCTGTACATAATTTTGATAGAGACTGTGTCTTGGCACAATTTATTTTCCCTTGAGGTAGGAATGGAAATGTCATTTTTGTGTGTTCTGAAATTCTAAAAAAACTGAACAATTTTAAGTTGGAGGCTCCACACTGTTAGCTGTTCACTGTAATGCCTGCTAGACTTCAGATTTCTCTTCTTTCTAATTCCCTCCTTTTCCCTTTCCTCTTCCCTTCATGTCCTTTCTAATATGTTTTTTCTTTGTCAGGATCTCATACAAATCGGGAGGTATTTGTATCTGCTTTTTCTTCATTTCTTCAGTTCTCTTCTATCTTTTTCTCTCAGATTTCTGAAGTTATTTTGTCTGAGAGCTGATAAAAAAATTTATGATCCTATTTGATAAGTACAAAACCTCAAAAATCAAACAGACTCCTTAAAAGACTTTTGTTTTCTCAACATCATGTTATTTTAAAATTGTTTCTTTTATAATACACAAGTAGCCATGCAAAATCTCTGGCAATAACAAGGCTGATCATTATAACCGCATTCAGCAGCGATTTCATATTCTGATAGATTACTTAATAATAATTACATCTACCCTGCCGTGTAATTAGATGTTTATTTGCAATGTAACTTTTATATTTCATCAAAATGGTGTGATTTATACAGTAAAGATAATTATCCCATGATTACAAGCTGTGACCTTGAACTATACTTTAATAATTAGTTACAGTTTCTGCGGTAATTAAATTGTTGAGGCAGATCTTGCTGGGTGAGTAGGGAACTAACTACATGCAAATGAGTGCTCCAATACATAGATGCAATGGTAAAGAATCATGGATGACCTCACTAATTCACAGCGATTAGTGTTACCTTCCACATCACAGGGCCCTGCTTCTAGGGCTTTGTGTGTGTAGTTCAGGTGTTTGTGTCCCCTCCACTGAGGACCAGCACTTGGGGGTAGGTTTTACTGCCCTGAAAGCAATTCCAGAGGTCTTTACACTGAGAGAGATTCAGGAATGGAGTGGGATTCTACTCTGCCAAGGGAGATGTAGAAGGAAACCTTCCCCAGTTGTAAAGCAAGCCAAGTAAAACTTCCTTACAGTGTGAAAAAGACACATGGATACCACCATCAGAGCCACAGGATGAGTCCAGGACATTCACAGTCAGGGAGGCCAACAGGTCTATAATGTAGATCTGTAGGATTCCTTATGGAGACAGATGCCCTGATCTGTAAGATTGCCTTGTCACCTGAGCCACTGTGGTTTCAGTCTGCCTGGTTTAAAGCAAAGTTGACTGGCTGGCAAAGGGACATCCAGTCTGGTTCTTGCTAGCCTTCCATAGGCTGAACTTTTGTTCTTTAGCTTTGTGTTTATGCCATTGACTTCTGAGATTTCTGCCCAGACTTGTTTCAGAATGGAACATGGTTGGAAAGGAGCTTGACATCATTGGCACTATCAAGTCAAGCTATTGTACTAAATGGGCTTCTTCAGGACACTTCAAAAGAGGCTGCAAATCAGCTTAGCATGTGACACAGAACAGACCAGGTAGGAAGGTATAGAAATCTGTAAAATTAAGCATGCTAGTTTCCATTGTTAAATAGAGCTTGTTTTTCTCATTATTCACCAGACTTTTAAATTATTTATTATTTTTTCTCTCTTTTTATTGAATTTTTTTATCCAATATATTTTGATCACAGTTCCCTTCCCCTGACTCTTCTCAGATTCTTCCCACCTCCTGACCTACCCAACTCCATGCCCTTTCTTTCTTGCTCTTTAGAAATCAAGCAGAAGTCAAGCTAGAAAAAAATCTAGAAGAAATACATACACAGAAGCATAACAAATAAAACACAAAATTAGAAGCAATAATATACAACCAAAAGAAAAAAATGCCTAATCAAAGCAACATAAAACAAAAATTAAAAAAAACCATTGAATTTGTCTTGTCTTGGTCATCTACTGCTGGGTGTTGACAGAGGCTGTTAGTTCATTGTCCAGACCAGAAATAATCACTCAGAAACTATATTAATTAAATCACTGCTTGGCCAATCACTTAAGCATATAATTAACTAGCTCTAATATCTTAAATTAACCCATTCCTATTATTTTATATTTTACCATGAGACTTGTGGCATACTGGCAAGGTTCTGGCTGGCTGTTCATATCTTTCTCCTCTGGCAGCTACATGGCTTCTCTTTGACTCCGCCTTTTTTCTCTCAGCATTCAGTTTAGTTTTCCTGCCTAGCTCTACTCTGTCCTATCACAGGCCAAAGTGGCTTCTTTTTGCATTAACGAATAAAAGCAACACATAAACAGAAGGGCTTCCCACACGGTTTTCCCTTTTCTGTTTAAATAAAAAGGAAGGTTTTAACTTTAACATAGTAAAATTACATATGAAAAAACAGGTATCAAACAAGAATTATAGTTACAATATTCATATCTACTTTATCTTTTATCATAACTAAGGAAAATTATAACTATAACTATCTATTCTTCAACTCCATTAAAGACTCCAGAAGGATATAATATTACTCAAGTTAACAGGAAGTTCATTGTAAGCAACTTCCAAGACTCTAGAATTGACAGAGATATTTTACTGCCTGGACAGTCACCCAAAGTTTTTCTGTACTGATGGGGCACCCATATTCAACCTACAGGCCCATAGTATCTGGCAGACTTTTCCATGAAGCAGGAAATTTCAAAGACAGTTCCACTTATATTGGCAGTTTATCATTAACTTTCTTCTGTGTCTTGCAGAATGTTTCGTGAAGCATGAACCCTGAAGGACTGTCTCATCTTCTTTAGGCAACTTCAGCAGTCTTCTTTCTGTGGGTCCTATAAGTCCAGTCCATACAGCCGAACATCAAACAGTCCAGGGAAGAGCAGTTTCTTGCCCAAATGGCTAACAAACCCCCTAAGGAGCCTCTTTGATGCCCATCTTCCTCCTTGAAGTCACCGATGCTGCCAGGAACAGATGTGTCTCGTTGTCAAGAAAAGTCCTAATTCTTAAATCATTTTAAATGACATATTCTGAAGTCTTTGAAAGATCTGAAATACCTATTCATCTGAAATATATCCTAACATAACTACAAGCTTGACTATTATAAATGACTATTAACCTATATTTATTAATTATACATTACATTTTAAAGTGAGCTGTGCAAACATGATACTGTAATCAAGAGCAGAAATATATATACATATATATGAAAAAATTGATCTTACATTTATATCAGTAGACCAAAATTCATACCAATGCTAATATCTATAGCCTATACCCCTTTAAATGTAAATAAACATTTATAAACAATCATTTAGGGAATTTGGGTGTAATTCTGTCCAAACTGCTTCCTGCATTTTGTTGGGTGAAGAATTTTCATTTGGGGGGGTTCATGGAGACCTTACAGGGGGTCTTTGTCCATCAAACCACTTTAGTCAAGAAGGAATCCACACGTTCTCATTCTCTGTGGAAACAAAAGTAGAATCTCTTTTCCAAAAGCAACATATTCTTAAACCAAATTTTTGAAGTCAAGGTACCTTTAAAATATATATGTTTGTTTAGCTTTGCAGCCCGTATAATGAAATGTCTCTCTGTACTTAGCCCCTCCACAGTCAAAAAATTCAAAGAAAACACAACAATATACATAACCCAGACTCTCTGAGTATTATCTTTACTTGGCTTATTTTTCTTTACTCCTTTTATCTATGACTGTCTGTACTCTGTCTCTTTAAAGACTTTGTTTTATTTTTATAACCATTTACTTCCTTTTATAATTGTCTATATTCTTTTTCTTCTCTCTCCCAAGCCTACATACATTTATCTAACACTGTGACGCATTTAGAGGTCTTTTCCATCTGGATTTGTCTTTATTGTATATCTGTAATCCTTTTCTGACCAGGACTGCTTCTTCAAATGCTAAGCACCATGGCTAGGACTAAGGCTGCTTTGCCTTTTGGCTCCACCTAGTCCAACATGCAAATGTCTATTCACCACCTCTGTGAGCTGTGCACACTGCCCTGGTTCTAGGTATACATTGGGTCTATGTAACACCATTAAGCAGTTTATAACATGTTCCTCACAAATCTCATTTAAATGCTCCATAGCAGGACCTCCTAGAAGAGTCAGAGACATTTGTGGTGGCAAACCAGGATGCCAGCTCCTAAAGAAGGCATGCAGCCTTCCTTTCCAAGGCTGAATCAGGAAGACCTGTCTTAAAGAAGCCCATTCAAAAAAACAATGCTGGCTACCAAGAAGCCATGCTTAAATCTGTTCTTTTGTATAGAGAATTTTTTTCCAACCTTTTTCAGGTTTTACATGGATATGGCCATTCCCATGTTGGTGTACCAATTGTTGATTGAAGGCTGTTTGTTCATATCCTGGCTTCCCAGACCAGAAATAATTACTCAGAAACTATATTAATTAAATCACTGCTTGGCCAATCACTTAAATGTATTGTCAGCTAGCTCTTATACCGTAAATTAATCCATTCTTATTATTTCATATTTTACTATAAGGCTCATGGCATACTGGCAAGGTTCTGGCTGGCAGCTCATGTCTTTCTCTTCTGGTAGCTACATGGTTTCTCTCTGACTCTGCTTTTTTTTCTCCCAGCATTCAGTTTAGTTTTCCCGTCTAGCTCTACTCTGCCCTATCACAGAAAAAGAAAATGATTCTTTTTTCATTAACCAATAAAAGCAACACATATATAGAAGGTCTTCCTACATCAGCCAGGCGTAGGGCCTATCCTTAAGTGTGGCTAATATACCCATTGAGACTCACTGGAGAAAACTAATTTTTCTTTTGTAAACAGGTGTCATTTACAGACAACTTCTTGTTTAGGGTGGGAGCCTGTGCCCACTTCCCCCTCTCAGTGCTGGGACTCCATCTGGCTTGAACCTGTGCAGGCCCTGTGTATACTGCCATGGTCCCTGTGAGTTCATATATGCATCAGTTCTGTACTGTTTGGAAGACAGTTTCCTTGGAGTCATCCATCCTCTTTGGCACTTAAAGTCTTTCCACCTTCTCTTCCGCTAGTTCTCTGACCCTTGAGGGGGGTTTGATGGAGACATCCCATTTGGGACTGAGGGTTCTAAATCTCTCTCTCTACAGACTTGTCCAGTTGTGGGTTTCTATGGTAGTTCCCATCTAATTTCTGACGTTGGTTGAGTAAGGTACTGAACCATGGGTATAGCAGAATGTTGTCAGAATCATGTTATTGGTGTGTCCCCTTAGTGAAACAATAGTATTTGATTTTCCCATAGGCCCATGGCCTATTTAGTCTGAGGTTCATGATCATCAGAGCAGTGTTAGGTATGGGTCCCATCTCCTGGAGTGGGTCTTACCTAAATCCAATCAGAGAGTTTTTGATTACTTCAACAATGTTTGTGATACCAGCATATCTTGCAGGCAGTTCAGCATTATAAATTGCAGTCATTAGACCCTTCTGATTAAGAAGGAAGATCTCAAATTCTCATTCATCATCAAGAATCTATCACATTTCTATATAAAGTATGATTTTCCATTTTGTTATTGTGGGAAGAAAATCTGAACTACTTCAACTATCTCTGTTTTCTTTATAGCTTAATTTCTTTATTGATTCTTTGGGAATTTCACATCATGCACAACAGTTCCACTCATTTCCAAGTTTCTCCATATCTTCCCTTCACTCTTGCAGTGTCCCCATCCTCAAAGAAAATAAAAAAATCAAAACCAAACCCAAACCAATAAACAAAAAAGTCAAAAACAAAACAGAAAGGAACCTCTTTTTGTTCCTGTCTTTCCCACCTCTCAAGCATCTCTTCCACTCATCTTTGTGGCGTTGGGAACCTCGGTGTCACACGCGCTCCCCTTTTGTTTAATCAGCTTTATTTGCGATTGTTCATCGCCTTGAGTCACTGGTCTGGTTCAAGGCCTCTGGTTTCTGGCACAACGGTCACTGGACCGTCTCAAATATTCTGCAGCTGCCAAAGTCATGGAGATCCTGTCCATATCATTCTGCAGGATCAGTCCCTTCCTGTGCCCAAGCAGGACATAGATGGGGTAGGGTGGGCCAACCTAAGACCCTGGATGTGGACCTTGGATAGTTGAGTTGGTCAGTTTCGGGACACTCAGGCCGAGGTGAGGGGCGGAACCAGCTTTCCTACATCGATGCCATCAGGGCCTGTTCTTCCATGCCCATGGTGAGGGATAAGTGTGGGGGTGGGGGTGGGGGTGGGGGAGCAATTCTTCAGTGCCTGGGACATTGTGGCCTGCTCTCCCTTGAGGGCCTTGAGCCAGCTCTCTTCAGTGAGGCGTAGGGCCAGGAAAGGGCACGGCCAGCCCAGCATGGCCCTCTGATTTCATCTCTAATGGTTCCTATGATCTATGGTAATGTGGGCCACAGACAACCACACAGAATCTATCTTTATTTTGAACCTTGATCAAACTAATGATTTATCTTATTTATATTATATGGTCTTTCTAATCATTGACATGCAAAAGAAATAGACTATCCACCAGAATTTACTTGTTTGTAATTACTTACAGCTACTTTATGTTTCTAAATTTATGGCACATTTATTGGGTCTCATGTTTGATTAGGTATATTCTTGTGATTATAATATTGCTTCAAATATTAATTTACTAAACATATAATTTGATGCTTTTAATTAATAACATGGCATACTGTGAAACTAAGTGACATAACCTAGTGGTCAGGACCTACAATTTATGAACTATTAATTACCCATTAACTCATCCACTCACATGACCTGAAGATTCATCAGCTTGATTGAGAATAAAGACCTAAATGATACTAAAGGTATTTTATATAAATCTCAAAAACATCCAGGTAAAACTGATCTTTGAATTAAAATGTAGAAAGAAAAAAAAGCTGATTTTTAGAATATGTTTCTACCTTCTACTCCCAAGCAGGCAGATATCCCTCTAAGCAGTACTGTATGTTTCTCAATTATCTCCCTAATGACATTGCATACATGACACAACTCTTTTCTTATCCTTAATAAAAGTGTGTGTGTGTGTGTGTGTGTGTGTGTGTGTGTGTGCATGTGTGTGCATAGGTAGGTAGGCAGTAGAAACAAAGATGTGTTCTGCAGCCTTGGAGCTTATAGTATCAGGCATAGATGTAACTGGGCTTCATTTACTAAGTGTGCATTACCTCATCCTTCGGTTCTAACTATGGATTTTCCATAAATCTCCATGTGGCTAACCATGATAAACTGCCTAACACATCACAGAACAAGGCAGCGCTTATTAGCACTTGAGAAATTATTGATTCTTGTTCTGATTAATCTTTTATGGGTCTCTGTTGTATTAATTCCAGAGGAAAGGCTTGGTTCTACTGCAGAGAGCTTGTTCATGGCTTCCACCTCAGTGACAAGATTTTTAATGTTATCACTATTAGTCTAATGATGACTTTTCTGGCATTGATTTTTTTCTCTATTTATCAACAACGAGCACTATTAAATTGTCTATTTATTTTAAGATGTGTCAATAAAATGTGGCTCCAAATATGTTTTATATGTAAAGGTAAAAAGGAATTTTTATTTATGGTTTAAAATTTAGTTTATTTTTCTCTTATGTAAATTAAAATATGCATATCTTCTGGTGAAAGGGCTTTGTAATTTGTGAAATTAGTTTTATCATGGTTCTGATCACCTTCTGATTCTCTGGTACTTAGTTCTACTGTTGGTTCTATGCTAATAGTATATTAGCTTCCATCACCAGGAGGAAAGGCTGACTTAGGCCCTGGTTTCAGTTCGTGGTCATTCTTTTGCTCTTTGTTCTGTGGTGAGGTACCACACTATGTTGGCTGCATGGAGAAGGAAGCTTTTCACCTCACGGGAGTTAGAAATCAAAAGAAGAAATGAAGAAAGAGCTACAGTCCCAACATCCCTCTCAGGGTTGCACCCTCAGCTGAAGCACTTCTTTTCACAGGCTCCACCTGCTAAAGATTCTACTTCCTCCCAGTAGTGCCACTGACTGGGGACTGAGGCTTCAGGATATGAGCCTGGGGCACATTTAAGATCAGATTCTAGCAAGAAGTATATCATGTCGTGCAACTATAATGTAGGAAAATTTTAGTATCTTTTCAAACGACTCAGGTGGGTGGTATAGAGGGAATGGTATAGAGGGAAATGGGGTGTGGAGAACTAAGGTTCCTTTAATATGTATGAAGGGACCCTGGTAGAAGTTTAGGGGTATCTGGATTCCCATGTTTTTATGATTGCTGCCATAGGAATGAGTCCTTTATAACAAGGCATTTCTCTGCCAGTTTCCTGATAACATGTCTGTTTCTTTGGGAGTGGGGTCAAACTATAAATTACTGTAAATGAGTTAACACTGAGTCTGCCTATTTACAGCTCTCAACATGTGTTTAATCCAATCAAACCAGTAGACTTGGTTAATGAGTTATCACCTTTGACAGAGATAAATTTGGGTGGGGGTTGATAAAGAATGGCAGGGACCTAAGGGGTACATGGGGAAAGGCAGAGCAGGCTGACAGGGTTTTTGCTGTGCTAGGATTGTCTGCGTGGGCTCTAATTACAGTCTTGCATTTCAGATGCTCAAAGTGATAGGAGTTAATAGCCAACAGCTCTGTACTAGATGTTCAATGTTAGGGTCAGAATGCTGTTTGTGACTGTCCTCTTCAGCTTCTACTAAACCACCTGTGCTGGAGAAGGACCAGTTTTGCAAAGAAACTTATTTGTAGGCAATAGTGTATGTGTGTATGTGTGTGTGTTTGCAAAGAAATTTATTTGTAGGTAGTAGTGTGTGTGTGTTTGCAAAGAACTTTATTTGTAGGCAATAGTGTGTGTGTGTGTTTACTGATTTATCCATATTGTGAATGTGCTATCATTTTATCCCTCAGGCTAGATGAAAATGATACATTTTCTTGCTGTGAGCAGTGAGTGAACAGATCAACGTTGACTCAGGAGAGGCTAGTCCCTGTGTGTCACATTTTTAGTTCTGTAAAGCTTGTTGGTTTACTTGAGGTCATAGTTTTGGAGCCTGGGGAACTGTGTTTAAATGGATATTCTGATTAATTGAGAGTTAACCAGTAAAGAGTATTCTTTTAAAACTTACTTTAACTTTTATCTGAAATCAGAAAGATCTGGATTTGAAAACTAGTTCCATCATTTACCAGCGTTTTGAACTTGGGCAAATTACTTAATCGTTTTTATTCATCGCTCCAATCTTTGCCTCTCAGGGTTCTGACAAGGATTACATTAGGGAAAGTGTGTCCTAACAGAGGAGCTGTGAAAAAAATGGTAACCATTATTATTTAATGACCTAAGTTTTAGGGAAAGCTTTGGTATGAGGTAATAAAAATAATTGAATCCTTCAATAATGACTGATGTTTAATTAATTAGTGAATATCTATGTGCGGGAATTGGAACAATAAAGATGAAAAAGTTCCCACACCCCTAGAGGTCAAATCTGCAGGTGGCTCTTTCCTTGAGTGGAGACTTCTAGATCATTTGCTTTCTGTTGAACTGTGGGGTACCAAGCAGAGGGCTGGCTCTACTGGCCTGAAGACAGTTCACCATCTTCATATTTCTTCTCTCACAAAAATGATATATGTCTTTCTGGTAAAGGCAGTGTACACCAGAAATACTTGTGTGAGCTCAGGATTTTGAGTTTTGTTTGTTAATATCAACACTAAGATGAGTAATGTGATAAAACATCAACTAACTCCCAAGAGAAAGAAGAGTTTTTCACAAAAGTGAATATAGTAGAGAATTCATGAGTACCTGCCCAAGGAAGTCAAGTACAGGGTGTGTTTCTAAGCCCTGGGAGCTAGCAGCATGTGTAGGGAAGGTGGCAGGGAGGTGTTAGATCACAGGTTCAGGTAGAAGAGTGACCAGGTAACTGGTACAGAAAGGGGAAGCCACTGTCTGCAAGAGATACAGAGAGGCCTGCAAAACTGGAGGGTTATCTGGCTCCGGCAAGATGTAGTGGATAGAAGGTGTTTGGGGTGCGGGGGAGGGCACTACATAGGAAGCCATTAGGCATGGGATTTCAGGATGTGTTTATATAAAATAGAAAATTAAGAACTAAATTCAACTGAGTTATTGGCTAAGGTAATTGGTTGGGAAAATAAGTGAAAAGAGAAAGGTATCAAGGCATTTAGTTCCATTAATGATGCATTAAAATGTCACCCAAAAGCAATCAAACCAGATGGCTAGAACCTCATACAATATAGGAAGTCCTGCATCTCCCTTCTTAGCCTTCCTCCTTCACTCCCTCCCTCCTTCCCTTTCTCTTTCCATAAACACATATCAGATCCTTACTACAAGGTAGGTAACACTATTCAGATTCTCCAATAATTTAACACTGGTGGAAATAAGAACCCCCCCTTAAAAACAAACAAAAATAAAAAACAAAACAACAAAAAGCAAACCCTAAACTCTAGAGCAAGCAACACATGATCTGTGTTGTAAAGAACCACAGTGCTGCTGCAGGGAGGGCCCAGGTAGAGCTTTCTGTTGGGATTTCAGCTGACTCAGGAATGACAGGATCCCCTGTCCCAGGAGGAAGGGTTATTCTGTTTCTCTAAAGCAGGTTTTATTTTCTTCCCCTGAACACATCTAATTTCTGCCCACAGTGTAGTTTCTGTCTTCCCTGAGGATTCCCCCGCCCCCCAATGCTTCCTCTTTCTTTTATTCCCCACATGTTTCCTAATTATACCTTGTCTGGGGCACATGAGCTGTAGGATTAATTCTAAAATCAGCATCTTTAAAGGTTAGGTATATCCTAGCTTCTCCTGGGAGCCATTTATGCCTGGGATATTATCATTTTATCCCATCAGTCTTCAATCCACTATTGCTGCTTCCATTACCCCTAAGGGAATGAGTTTAATCAATGGATTGCCTCTGAGGTTTTGGAATTCACAGATAGCAGTTGGTGTGGGCCGGTGAGGTTTATGCTATTGAGGGAGGAGGGAGAAAGGAAAGACTAAAGGTAAAGGCTGTGCTGAAAGTTTCCACCATTCCTAGAATCCAGTGTTTTGACCCTCCCCACTTATTCCTACATTCCAGTTCTGGTCACTGAAGACTCACTGGATTACTAGCTTCATGATGGATTTCCCATTGTTAAGATGAGGCAAAGAAGAAGACGAATCATTGCTGCTAATTGTTTTTCTATTGAATGTAGACAGTCATATGGACTGCACAGAAGATAGTCAGGAGGGGCCCTGACTCACTGCTCTCTGTGCTGACATAGGATAGTTAAAGATTCTAAATGCTCACAGGCACAAAAATAAATTTCTCCATCTTGTAATGGACATTAGCGTAAATCATTAGTGCACTTTTTCCGGAATGCTTTAGGGAAAATTACTGAAATAGATACATTTTGGAGCATTTACTTAACCCTTGAACCAGTTGCTTTCTCTGAGCCTCGACGTGTCCAAGTGGCTTGGGTAATAGACATGACTGTGTGGTCTGGGCACCAGTGACTGCAGTTGGGCAGTCCTGGGTGAGTGCTGGTCAGAGCTGAGCCAGCCAGACTCTTTAAAGTGAGCCCCACGGCTAGGGAGGTGGCTCAGTTGGTAAAGTGTTTGTTTGCTTTGTAGCACAAGAACCTGGGTTCAGTTCCCAGAACCCATAAAAAATAACTGGGTGTGGTGGCACATGCCTGTAATTCCAGTGTTGGGGAGGCAGCAATAGATGGATGGATCCTCAGGGCTCACTAACCAGCAAACCCAGCTTGATTGGTGACCCCCAGGTCCCAGTGAGAGATGCTCCCGAGGAATGACAACCAAGGTTGATGTATAGTCTTAGCACAAGTACACACACACAGACACACACACACAGACACACACTCACACACACACACATATACGCGCGTGCTCATGTGTGTGTGTGTGTGTGTGTGTGCTAGTCTTCCTAAAGCTTGACTCTTGCTTGCTTTCATTTAGAAATGCAAGAAGATCTCCTGAGCAGCAGAAAGGTTGAGAGATGTAAGGGGAGGGGGGATGGAGGAATGGAGGAATGGCTGGGAGGAACTGATCAAAAAAGCTGGGAAGTCCAACTTTGGGCTGCAGCATTGTAAGATTTTGGCTCCTCCGTTTGAAGATACAGTGAATAATCTGCTATTTGAATGTGGAGTGCTCTTTTCATAGGAGTGAACAGGTAAGAAGGGATGCAGAACATCATTGCCTGTGGAAGAATTAAGTTAGTCCTTACCTTCCCATGAGCTCTGGTTGGGTTTAATGTTTTCCCCCTACTAATGGACAGTAATTGAAGTAGATTTATTATCTAAATTATTCCCTAGTTCAGGATATCACTTAGAAAGATGGGGTCATAAATTTATATAATCACAATCCAAAAGCCACAGTAGCCCATGGGTGCTCTTGCAAGTTTCTTCCAGCCATGACCCCCACCCTGCATGGTGGAGAGTAGTTTTTTTTTTGAGTTTGGTACTTATATAATAAACTTGGTATAATTTCTTTAACCAATTTTGACAAATTGTCAGTTTTCACAGGTAGTTCCTGGGGGCGTTGTTTTACAAATGAATGGATGCTTCTGACAGAGATCCTGAATCTAAAGATTCCATCCTCTGGAGGAGCAAACTCACAGTTTCCTTCCTTTCAACAATTCTTATGGCTGGTTGACAGTCCCATCCCAATCCATTCTCATACCTCCTCTCCTCATACTGCTGCTCCAGGGGAGACTGACTCTTAGATACATCTCATCCTAATAGTTTATGAAATCTGCAAGGTGTAGTGATGAGCTGCGGGCAGGCCTGCTTTTCGTCCCGCCCGGTTCCCAGCCGCCTGAATAGCTTATGCCCAGAAATAACAACACACAAACTTATTCATTTAAACACTGCCTGGCCCATTAGTTTCAGCCTCTTACTCACATCTTGACTAACCCATATTGAATAACCTGTGTAACACCACAAAGTGGTGTCTTACCGGGAAAGATTCAGCATGTCTGACCTGGTGGCTGGCTTCATGGCTACTGTCTCAGAGAGGAGAGACATGGCGACTGTCTGAGCCATCTACCTCACTTCCTTCTTTCTGTTCTGTCTACTCCACCCACCTAAGGGCTGGCCTATTAAATGGGCCAAGGCAGTTTCTTTATTAACAAATGAAATCAACACAAACAGAAGACTCTCCCACATCAGCAAGGCACGTACTCAATAGGTTGTAGTTCAGGGTCTAAAAGTCAAGTTATAGAATGGCTTGTCTCTGGACTCACATTATAGGGAAGGTGGCTAAACTATGTGCTAAATAAAGTAACTGTAGAACATAGACAAGCAGTGGGACCTGAGAGGGGAATCTTAGTTGTGTTGGGGCACAAGGTTGGATAGCACAAAAGAAAAGCATTACCCAGACCTGAAAGCGCAGGGAGCTTGAAGGGCGGGGACATGGTATAGCTGTATCACAGGGAAGTATCTTGTATCTGTGTATGTGCCTTCACGTGCATGCATCATTTGGGCCAGTGGGCAGGATACTAGTTGAGAATTGTTGAAAAGTAGAGAGCAACGAGAATAATGCTTGGGAATGAGGAGCTGAGATGGGCCAGATACAAAGACTTTTCATGTTACATAAAGAAGTGTATTTTTTTTCACTGAAGAGAAAATTAAAATGTTCACAGGCAATTGACAGAATATGAGATTACAAGGAAGCTGAGTTGACTACTGTGGTGATTGTCGGTGGGTGGCATTGTGATGTTCAAGGAGCCAGAGTCTAATTGTAAAGTCCTGTTTTTTTATTTCATTGACATATTTATCTAGATAAACTTGTAAGACAATGCATTAAACCATAATGTTGCCTTATTAGTTTATAACATAATGGCAGTAAAGGTCTGGGACAATGGCAGGTTATATGTAAAGAGCATGAGTCACAGTCAGAGGGATGGTGAGCAAGACTCCAAGACGCATCTTGGAAGACTGATCTTACCAGCTCACTGTGACCCCAATTTATGTTAGGGTACTTTTATTTTTGTGGGACAGTGCTACATTGTTAGGGTCAAATTTTTATATCAACCTTGTCTTTTTCATTGGTTTCAAAGTTAACTGAGCTTGTAGACCCCACATGGTTCCTGTAGATACACACCAGTATTTCTATTTTAGTCTGTTTTCTGATGCTGTAACAGAATGACACAGACTGGGTTATTTGTAAATAATAAATGTTTATTTGGCTCCATGGAGTCTGGGAAGACCAAGAATATGGTGCTGATATCTTGGGAGGCTTTTGAGGTGTGTTCTTGTGTGATGGCAGAGTAAACAAGCATGTGGGTAATTATATTAGACCAAATGAATTCTTCCTTAGATAATCTGATGTTCTGTGAAGTAATAAACATGACAAGCTTGGGAGGTTTTTGCTTTTTGAGGCAACTTCACTTGTATTACCTGGTTGAGAAAGTGTACAGGATGGAAAGGGTAGGAGTTGCCAATTTACCTGTCACCCTTTTTAGCAATTACAGATATGAACTAAGGGCCTATCATACTGCTGCTGGTCTTCATTTACATTTGCTTATAGTTCCTAATGGCTAAGATTGGACCGTGGGTGGTGGAATTCCTACATTGGAGTAGTCCCAGATGCTAGCTTCTTTCCTAGAGGACACACACTTTTCTCACATAGACTCTTACCCATCCATTAGAAGGTGTGTATACTGACTATTCATCTGCTCCAGGTTTCAGGCACCAAAGAACAGACACAAGGATTGTTTACTGGCTCATTTATTCCCTAAGACCAAACCAAACATTGAAGTGTGTTTGACAGCTGCTTTATTGCATTTGAATATCCAAATTTAAAAGTGCCACATACTTCAGAACATACTAGCTGGTTGCTTCTTGATTATTTTTCTTCTAAGATATATAGAACTTTATTATTGTATGAGTTTGTTTTTTGTCAACTTGACATAAGCTAGAGTCATCTGGAAAGACAAGACCTCAGTTGAGAAAATGCTTCTATCAGATTGCCTGTAGGTAAGTCTGTGGGAGGGCCCAGCCCACTGTAGGTGGTACCACCTCTGGGCATGTGGTCCTGGGCTACATTAAAAAGCAAGCTTAGCAAGTGGAACAAGCCAATTAGCAGTATTCCTCATTGGTCTCTGATTCAGTTCTTGCTTCCAGGTTCTTACCTTGCTTGAATTCTTGCCCTGACTTCCTTCAATAATGAACTGTGATATAAAAATGTAAGCCAAATAAACCCTTTCTTCCCAAAGTTAGTTTTGGTCACGGTGTTTATCATAGCCATAGAAAGCAAACTAAACTGAAGAGTTGATGTTCCATGTCCCGAGGGATAACAGAATGCTTTTATAAAAGCCCATGTCATCTGACCAAGACATTTTTTTCCTATAGTCACACAATTTTCCCTTTCCTTGCGTTGCTTTAGCTTCAGTGGACTACCCCTACTTAAGCATGCAACCTCATACACTATGATGTCACAACTCATCCGTCAGGCCAGGCGATGACAAGAGTGTGGATGAGGCCAGCACCCCGGGGTCTGATTCACCAAGTGTTCCCACCGAGGTAGAAAGGGGCCTGCTGCTCAGTACCATTTGTCTCACAGTGCCGACTTCTGTGAGAGATGGCACAGTGGTCAAGTGCTGCTGTGGTAAACATGAAGACCCAAGTTTGGCTCCCAGCATCCACATCGCAAAAGCTGGATGTGGTAGTATGAATTTGTAATCCCAAAGCTGGGGCAACAGAGCAAAGCTGGTCCCTGGGGCTCACTGACCAACTAGGCTTGCCTACTTGGGGAGTGCCAGACTAGTGAGAGACATCTTTTTTCTTTTCAAAAATTTTCATCCAATATATTTTGATCATATTCTTTCTCCTCCCGCAGTTTCTCCTACCCCTATCCAACGTCATGATCTTTTTCTCTTTTGAAACAAACAAAAATTAAAAACAATAACAAAATCTCAGGCTCTCCAATTTGTATTGATCAATTACTCCTGAGCAAGGGGTCTATTCTGGAGTGTGGTTGATAGTCCCAGTGTCACACCATTGAAGAAAAGTGATTTCCTAGAAGCTATTAACAGCTAAAAGCTTCTTGGCTAGGGGTAGGATTTTATGCCTATTTCCTCTTGTGTGCTGGGAGTTTGTCTGGATAGAACCTGTACAGGCCTTCTGTAAGCTGCCAAAGTCTCTGTGGTTTCCTTGGAGTCATCACCATCTCTGATTTTATAATCTTGCTGCCTTCTCTTCCATATAGATCCCTATCTTGGGGTTACTATTGCTTTGATGAAACACCATGGCAAAAGCCCCTGATAAGGAAAGGGTTTATTTGGCTTATAGTTCCATATCATAGTCCATCATTGAAGGAATTCAGGATGGGAACTCAAAACAGTGCCAAAACCTGGAGGCAAGAGCTGATGCAGAGGCCATGGAGGGGTGCTCCTTACTGGCTTGCTCCATATGGCTTGCTCAGCTTGCTTTCTTGTAGAACCCAGGACCACCATCCCAGGAATGGCTCTACCCACAATGGGCTGGGCCCTCCTTGATCAGTCACTTAAGAAAATGCCCCATCTTTGGAGGCATTTTTCTTAATTAAGGTTTCCTCTATAAGACAACTTCAGCTATGTCAAGTTACCTTAAAACTATCCAGTCCATCTGTAAGCCTTGAGGGGAGGGATGTAATAAAGGCATCTAATTTAGGGCTGAGTGCTCCAAAGGAAAGAGCTTGTCTTAAAATTCAAGGTGGAGGCGATCAGGTGCTTTCAGGGTGGTACAGGCCCTTTGGATATCAGTGTGGTGATTTCTCAGAAAATTGGGAAACAACCTTCCTCAAGACCTAGCAATACCACTTTTAGGTATATATCCATAGAATGCTTAATCGTACCACAAGGACATGTGCTCAACTATGTTCATAGCAGCATTGTTTGTCATAGCCAGAACCTGGAAACAACCTAAATGCTCCTCGACCAAAGAATGGATAAGGAAAATGTGGTACCTTTATACAATGAAGTACTACACAGCAGAAAAAAATAATGACATCTTGAAATTTGCAGGCAAATGGATGGAGCTAGAAAACATCATTTTGAGTGTGGTAACTCAGACCCAGAAAGACAATTATTACATGTACTCACTCATAAGTGGTTTTTAAACATAAAGCAAAGAAAACCAGTCTACAAATCACAATCCCAGAGAACCTAGACCACAATGAGGACCCTAAGAGAGACATACATAGATCTAATCTACATGGGAAGAAGAAAAAGACAAGATCTCCTGAGTAAATTGGAAGCATAGGAACCTTTGGGGAGGGTTGAAGGGAAGGGGAGAGGCAGGGAGGAGAGTAGAGAAAAATGTATAGCTCAATAAAATAAAAAAGAAAGAAAAAGAAAAAATTCAAGGTGGATAACACTGGAGGAATAACACTACCTGAAGTTGTACTCTGGCCCCTGCCTGCACATAACACATTCATGTGCACCCTCTCCCTAAACAGGCACATATATACAGAAATTAACATGGGATCATTAGAAAGATTTAGGTAGTTGGAATAGCTTTAAAATAAAAAAAAATCAGTCTGGGTGCACAACTATAATATGAGCACTAGGGAAGCAGAGGCAAGAGCATTTTTTTTTAAAGAATTCAAGGCCAGCTTGGGCTACATAGTGAATTGTAGTTGGCCTGGGCTATGTAATTACCTGTCTCAAAAAAACTCTCCTTCTAATTCAGTCCATACAGAGTTACGTCATCAGTGTTGCCATTCCTCAGGATCTTGTTGTGAATGTAAAGGATGTATTCTAATTTAACTGTCATTTTAACACCAGTCAAGAAAAATTATATCATTTAATGGTGAATATATTTCTAGTTTTTGTAGTTACTCATATGAGCAATCTCACAATAGACACTCCCCAGCTTTCATGCTGGCCTTGCTACTGGGCTGATTATGAGAGGTGTGGTAGATTACGCAGTTTTAACAGTTGATATTTTTTCTTAAATTTCTATCCAAAAGCTTGTAGCAATATGCACTCTTGCTGACAACATGTAAGAATACTGTATCATTAAATTCTATACATTAGATGTTACCACTTAGACCACTGCCAATCTGTTATACCAGAACTTTTGCTTAGTTTTGATTTATATTCTTTATTGACAGTGTGGTTAGGGACAGCTTCTCTGTGTAACCTAGTTTATCCTTGAACTTGCATCTTCCTGCTTCAGTCTCACCGAGTTCCTGCTGTATTCTTTATTATTAATTTTGAACATTGTTTCATATGCATGGGAAGTCTTGTATTTATTTTTTTTTGCAAACTTCCAATTCTTATCTTTTTTACTTTAAAATCGTTTACTTACAGTCTTGTGTCTAATTAGAACTTCCAATATTAAATTCAGAAGGCTTCTAAGTATGAGTATTCTGTTGAATTATAACATCGCAATAGTTTTGAGCTAATAGTTGACAACATTGTTGACAGTAAATAGTGAGCTAGTTGACTCAGGGAAAAAAACCTAAATAAAATTCAAATTATGCAGTAACTACAATATTAAATTGAACTACTATTACTCTGGCATATTAAGTTGGTTATAAACTGGAAATTAATAATATGTCTCTTAGTTTCCTTTCTATTTGCTGTGGTAAAATGCCCCAACAAATCTTTAGGAAAGATTTATTTTAGTTCACAATGCCAGATTATATCCTTCCATAACAGGGAAATCACAATGGTAGGAACTTGAGGGAGCTGGTCATTTCATATCCATAGCCAGGGACAGAAGACAATGAGTGCATCAGTTTGCTTTCTCCACTATTGCATAGCTCAGCATTCCCTGCTATGAATAGTGCTACCCACAGTGAGTGGTCTTTTCACCTCAGTTTTTAAACATAATCAAAGCAATCTCCCATAGACTTGCCCATGGACCACTGTGTTATAGGAAGCCCTACGCTAAGACTCTCCCTACCATGATTCTAGATTATGCTCAGTTGATAATTAAAACTAACCATCACAATATGAAAGTATTGTATTGAAAGAGAAAAGTTATACAGACAGAATTATTTTGCATCTAAGTTAAAGTGTATGATTGCCTATTGTACCCACTGTCATTTTGGTTCCTTCTTTTTTCCCCCTGATCCTTTTATTAGACATAGATTCTTTTATCATTCAGTATAATCTGAATACAGTTTCCCATCCCTCTACGCTTTCCAGTTCTTCATACCTCCTCTTCCACCTGGATCCACTCACTCCCTTCTGTCCCTCATTAGAAAAGAACAGAGGTCAAAGGTCAACCTTATGTGTCCTTTATCTACTGCTCTCCAACTTATATTCTGAGACAGTCTCCCACTTAATTTGGGCTCAACATTTTGGCTAGTCTGGCTGACCAGTGAGCTTTAAGGACTACTTATGTCACAGACAGGTGCTGTTGCATCTGGCCTTTATGTAGGTACTGGGATCTGAACTGAGGTCCTAAGCCTACATACCAGATAGTTTACCCACCAAGCATCTCTCTAGCTTCTCTTATGTTTTATTGAGCTATTCTTATGTCACTACCAGAGTGGTCCCTTTATTATAGTATTATACTAAATCTTGAAATAAGGTGGTAGAATTATTTTGTTACAAAAGGGGCCCTTTTATGTTTCCTTATATTTTAGAGTTAACTTCGTGGTTAAAAAAGTTGAGATTTTCAGAAATGAAATGGGGACATAACAACAGACATGGAAGAAATACAGAGAATTATCAGGTCATATTGTGAAAACCTGTACTACACAAAATTGGAAAATGGACAACTTTCTGGGTAAATATCACAAAAATTAAATCAAGATCAGATAACTAAATTAAATAGACCTATAACTGCTGAAGAAATAGAAACAGTCATCAAAAGTCTCCCAACCAAAAAACAAACAAACAATCAAACAAACAAAAAACCCAAACCTCAGGACCAGCTCAGAATTTTCAGCTCAGAATTCTACAAGATTTTCAAAGAAGAACTAATACGAATACTCCTCAAATTTTTCCACACAAGAGAAACAGACAGAACATTGCCAAACTCTTTTTATGAGGCCACAATTACCCTGATACCCAAACCACAGAAAGGCATTACTAAGAAAGAGAATTACAGACCAATCTCACTCATGAACATTGATGCAAAAATACTAAATAAAATACTGGCAAATTGAATCCAAGAACACATCAGAACCATCATCCACCATGATCAAGTTGGTTTCATTCTAGAGATGCAGAGATGGTTCAACATTTGAAAAACTGTCAACTTAATCCAACATATAAACAAACTGAAAAATGAACACCACATGATCATCTCATTAGATGCTGAAAAAGCATTCAACAAAATACAACATTCCTACATGATAAAGGTCTTGGGGAGAACAGGGATACAAGGAACATACCTAAACATAATAAAGGCAATACACAGCAAGCCAATAGCCAGCATCCAATTAAATGGAGATAAACTCCCAGTGATCCCACTGAAATCAGGAACAAAACAAGGTTGCCCACTCTCTCCATTTCTGTTCAATATAGTTCTTGAGGTCCTAGCTGGAGCAATAAGACAACAAAAGGAGACCAAGGGGATACAAATCAGAAAAGAAGAAGTCAAACTCTATTTGCTGATGATGTGATAGTTTACATAAGTGACCCCCAAAATTCTACCAAAGAACTTCAACAACTCATAAACACCTTCAGTAATGTAGCAGAATACAAGATTAACTAAAAAACAAAACAAAACAGTAGTCCTCCTGTACACAGATGATAAATGTGATGAGAAAGAAATCAGAGAAACATAACCCTTTACAATAGCCACAAATAACATAAAATATCTCAGAATAACTCTAACCAAACAAGTGGAAGACTTGTATGAGAAGAACTTTAAACCTTTAAAGAAATAAATTGAAGAAGACACCAGAAAGTGGAAAGATCTCCCATGTTCTTGGGTAGGTAGAATTAACATAGTAAAAATGGCAATCTTACCAAAAGCAACCTACAAATTCAATGTAATGCTCATCAAAATCCCAGCAAAATTCTTCACACACCTTGAAATAATGGTACTCAACTTCATATGGAAAAGCAAAAACCCAGGATAGTCAAAATAATCCTGGGCAATAAAAGAACTTCTGGAGGCATCACAATCCCTGACTTCAAACTCTACTACAGAGCTACAGTACTGAAAACAGCCTGGTATTGGCATAAAAACAGACAGGAGGACCAATGGAACCAAATCAAAGACCCGGATATTAACCTACACACTTTCGAACACCTGATTTTTGACAAAGAAGCAAAAAATCTCAAATGGAAAAAGGAAAGCATATTAACAAATGGTGCTGGCATAACTGGATATCAAAATGTAGAATAAAAATAGATCCACATATATATACATATATATGTATGTATATATATATATATATATATATATATATATATATATATCTCACCATGCACAAAACTCAAGTTCAAATGGATCAAAGACCTCAACATAAAACCGGCCACACTGAACCTCATAGAAGAGAAAGTGGGAAGTTCACCTGAATGCATTGGCACAGGAGACCACTTTCTAAATATAACACCCCAGTAGCACAGACACTGAGAGAAACAATTAATAAATGGGACCTCCTGAAACTGAAAAGCTTCTGTAAAGCAAAGGACACAGTCAACAAAACAAAATGACAGCTACAGAATGGGAAAAGATCTTTACCAATCCCTCATCAGACAGAGGTCTGATCTCCAAAATATACAAAGAACTCAAGAAATTGGTCACCAAAAAACTAAATAATCCAATAAAAAATAAAGTATAGACCTAAACAGAGAACTCTCAACAGAGGAATCAAAAATAGCTGAAAGACACTTAAGGAAATGTTCAACATCCTTTGTCATCAGAGAAATGTAAACCAAAACTTCTCTGAGATTCTATCTTATACCCATAAGAATGACCAAGATCAAAAACACCGATGATAACTTATGCTGGAGAGGATTTGGGGTAAAGGGAACACTTCTGCATTGCTGGTGGAATGCAAGCTGGCACAATGTTTTGGGATGTCAGTATGTTGATTTCTCAGAAAATTAGGAAACAACCTTCCTCATGACCCAGTAATATCACTTTTGGGTATATACCCAAAGGATCTATAAATCATGCCAGTAGGACATGTGCTCATCTATGTTCATAGCAGCATTGTTTGTCATAGCCAGAACCTGGAAACAACCTAAATGCCTCTCAACTGAAGAATGGATAAGGAAAATGTGGTACATTTACACAATGAAGTACTACACAGCAGAAAAAAATAATGACATCTTGAAATTTGCAGGCAAATGGATGGAGCTAGAAAACATCATTTTGAGTGTAGTAACTCAGACCCAGAAAGACAATTATCATATGTACTCATTCATAAATTAATTTTTAACATAAAGCAAAGAAAACCAGTCTACAAATCACAATCCCAGGGAACCTAGACCACAATGAGGACCCTAAGAGAAACATATATTGAATCTAATCTACATTTGAAGTAGTAAAAGACAAGATCTTCTGAGTAAATTGGAAGCATGGGGACCTTGGGAGAGTATTGAAGGAGAGGAAGGGAGGGGAGCAGAGAAAAATGTAGAGCTCAATAAAAATTAATAAAAAGTAAAAGTAAAAGTTGAAATTTTGTTTGGCATTACATTGGGATCATACATAAATTTGGGTTCAGTCTTTCAACTGCTGGACACAGGAGAGTGTTCTACTTAACTTTACTCTTTCCTATTTCTTTCTAGTCATGCCTTGGAACTTTTAAAGAATTGGACTTACAATGCTTAGTTTGTAAGTACGTTAGAATTTTAGGTGCTCTTATAAATTATATTTAAAAGTTTCTAGTGTTTCACTTGTTTGTTTTAGATAGAGATGCAACTGATTTTTAAGTTTAAAATTATTGTAATTATTAGTGTGTGTGTGCATGTGTGTGCGTGAGTGTGAGCATATGGGTGTATACATGCCACAGTACACATGTTCACTGGAGGATGGCTTTCTGGAGTCAGTTCTGTCTTTCCAATGTGGGTCCTTGATGGAGCACTTTCATTGGTTAATTAATAAAGAAATTGCCTGGCCCAATAGGACAGAAAATAGGTAGGCAGAGTAGACAGAACAGAATTCTGGGAGAGAGAAGGCAGACGCGTCAGGCAGTCGCCATAGTCAGTTGCCATGCTTCTCCTCTCCAAGACAGATACAGGTTAAGATCTCTCCTGGTAAGCGACCACCTCATGGTGCTACACAGATTACTAAATATGGGTTAAAGCAAGATTTGAGAATTAACCAATAAGAGGCTGAAACTAATGGGCCAGGCAGTGTTTAAATGAATACAGTTTCCGTGTAATTATTTCGGATGTAAAGCTAGCTAGGTGGTGGGACACAGTCCCGCTGCTCCATCTACAGGTCCTGAGGCTCAAACCCAGGTTGTCAGTCTTTCCTGGAAATCACACTTTTCCAAATGAGCTATCTCATTGGCTTGATTATTGTATTTTGATCTTGAATTCTGAAGCTTTGCTAAACTTGCTGGTTTGACTTGTTTTTCTTGTGTGTTCTCAGGATTGCTTTAGTATGCAATAATATTACCCACATACACAGAAAACCATATTTTCATTCTGTTTTCTATTTGCTGTCTTTCTCCAGGAGGATGCTGTTTAGGGGAAGTAGGAGTGGTTTCCTTGCCTGGTCCCCAGTCCCAAGAAGGCATTCACTGTTTTACTGTTAAATGTCATGCTATAGACTTTATCCAGACATTCTGTCATGCTGAGGAAGAATCCTTTATATCTGGTCTGATAAGAGTTTTGTCACAAATATTATTAATGTTGGGAAATTATGTACTTGATACCAATAAGTATCTGTTTTATATCATTTTGTGCATTGCAGATTGGTTTTGCTAATATTTAAACATTTTTGTTCATATTTTCTAGGATGATGGTCTGAGTTCATTGTTTAGTTCTGTCTTGTTTTTACCAGACTCAGTGGTATGAGCTCTACTTTGTAGAACTAGAGATATTTTCAGTTTCTGAGGGTGAGTACAGATAGCTAGTATTAATATTCCTAGCTTTGGGGGATGGAAATAGAAATATGGACATATTTTTTATAATTTAATATTTATTGATTCAACAGATACTTAAAATTTAGCTTTTCCTTATTTTCAAGTATTTTCTATTTTCTAGCATCTTCTTATGCAGCCAAATCTCCTCTGTTGTACCATCAAACGAAAAGCGAAAGAGTAGTTAAACCAATCATGTGTTGCTAGATTTGTTCAGAATAATAATAATACATAAAAATAATAAATGTTTCTCTATAGGGGAGGGGGAGTTAGAGTGTCCCCTTCTTCTCTCCAATATAATAGATTCCCCCCAGATCTGGCCATGGTGGCAGCTGCAGTTTCTGGGTATAACCAACCAGTCTGCCCCCAGATCTGGCCATGGTGGCAGCTGCAGTTTCTGGGTATAACCAACCAGTCTGCCCCCAGATCTGGCCATGGTGGCAGCTGCAGTTTCTGGGTATAACCAACCAGTCTGCACAATGCTTTTCTCTTTCCTGCTGTGGTCAATGAGGACTTTATGTTGTCACCCAACAGAACCTCTCTCACTTTTAACACTGTGGTATCACAATTGCATTTGAATCAATAAACAGTATTTTCTTTTCAGCATAGACACCCAACATGTTCACATTAGCCAGTATTTATGGTTTCTTCTTTGATGTCAATCTTATTCCTTTCCACTTATAGATTGCAGCAATAACCACATAATTATTTCTATTATCTTTTTGGTCTTATCTTCTTCCCTTCAACTTTAATCAACTTCTAATTTATTTTAAGGTAAGATATGAGATAAGGATCAGACATTTTTTTCAAATGTCAATATAGTTGTCCTAAGTATTGTTCTCTCTCTCTTTTGCCTCCTTCCCTGTTCCTTCTTCCTTCTCCCTTTCTTCCCCCACCCCACTCTCCCTCTACTCTTCCTCAGTTTTCTCTCTCCTTTTGGCTGTACTGGGAATGCAGGGCAAGTTCCCCTCCTCCCCTCCTCAGCAGCATTCCTGGCCTTTAAGTGCTTGTACAAGGCTCTGTACTATGATGATTTTAGATGCCTCCTTTATTGTAAATTAAATTCCAATATATTTTGGGTTTTTTTACAGTGATGCATAGAATTTTTTATTGATTTTTATTGAGCTCTACATTTTTCTCTGATCCCCTCCCTGTCTCTCTCCTCTCCTTCAACCTCTCCTAAGGTGCATAGAATTTTTTATCCTCCCATCTGGACTATTGTAACTACTCTTTGTATATTTTGTTTTCTGGTTACACTAGTCTACCTAATTCTATTTTGTGTGTCCATATAAGACTCTAGGTGAACTATACATTTTTTATTTAGAGATTTCTAAAAGAATGTTAATATTTGGATGAAAATTATTTTATTTAGTAAGAACCAACATTTTATAATATTAAAAATTTCCAAAAATATATATTCTCTTGTTTAAGTTTTTCTTTATGACCTTGGGTAGCATATATGGCATAATGGAATGTTTCATTGTTGTGGGGTGGGGCATGGAAGAGTGAGTGTCAACATTTAAGAGTCTTTGTGCATGTATGTATACATCTGCAGACATTGCTAGTGGCTTTTCACATGATCACTATAGAGTGAACCCATTTTCCTATATAAATAGATGTTTTAATTTTTACCCCTATATTGGCTACATTAGATACTAGGGTGTTAGTATGATACATTAAGTAGTTCTTGCCTTGTCTTGTGGAATTTGGGGTGAACATATACACTAAAGGGGGTATCTAGTGCCTTCTTGGGAGATTAATAATACCTCAAGTCTCTCTCCCTCAACTTGGAATAGGGGACTTGATGGCTGGTTCTACTGGTGCTGAAGTGGTGAAAGGCCAGAGGGCTAAGTCCCTTCAGTGACTTTTCCCTGGTGATAGAGGATAAGAGCTAGTGCTGGCTTTGGAAGAGAGGAGAGGAACAGGGCCTCTGAAAGAGTAGAATCTAAACCCTGCACAGCCAAATCTCTGGTTGGTAAGCCTAGCCCCTCAGGATGGGTAACTGCAGAATAAAGAAATACCACAGATAGAGATTGGGCCTGGGCAGACCTTTCTTCTCATCTGTTTGTTTTCTTTTGAGAGGTGGGAAAGTTTAATCTGTGTTTCTAAGACACACAGATAACATAAGTCTTTATGTCTGACCACGTACATAGTGAGTAAAGAATTATCTTCCCTGGACACTCCCAGTGCCTTCTACAGGCCAGGAAACACAGGCAGTGACAGTCTCTGACCTGTGCCAGCCTGGACCCTTGACTAGCGCTATGTTTGGGGTATCTTGGGGTTGTAAACTGGGAGTGGAAGTTTTTCTATTTTATTTATTTCCACAATACTTAGGAGAGGGGTTAGTTAGTAAAGAGAAGTTTGAGCCTACACTCTGGGTTATGTTCACTGACCAAATGTTTGGGACAGTGCGGAAGAATGGTGTGGTGTGTAGAGACAGTGACCTTGTATGCAATGGGATGGAATTTGGAGAAGCTATTCTCCAGTCACAGAGACCCAAATGCCAACTGTTGGCTTTCAGATCTTGGAGCTCTGTTGGTGTTAGGGACAGTGCCCTCATGTTCTTTTATAGGTTTAGAGGTGGAGGAGCTCAGGAGAGGCCTGTCTATGGAGCACATGGGCATGGGAGGAATGGGAGCCACTACTCAGGTCTTCCCTGGATAAGCCCAAGGCCTCTTGGACTTGGATATGTTAGTAGATTGCTCATCTTCTTTGATCTTCAATTTAAAAATATGTGGTTTTTAATCTTTTGTTGGTTTTATGGATTGCACAACTCTCAGGCTATGTCTTACTCGTCTCTGTAGTCCTTCGCTATGCTTTAAAGTCTTACATCACAAGCAAGATGATGGCTCTGCAGATGCAGAGATCTGAGTCCAGTCATAGAGAGGGAAGAGGGATTATGTGAGCAAAGGGGTCAAGACCATGATGGGGAAACCCACAGAGACAGCTGACCCAAGCTCGTGGGAGCTCACTGACTCTGAACTGGCAGCTGGGGAAGCTGAAGAGGATCAAACTAGACCCTCTGAATGTGGGTGATAGTTGTGTGGCTTGGGCAGTCTGTGGGGCCACTGGCAGTGGGATCAGGATTTATCCCGAGTGCATGAACTGGCTTTTGGGAGCCCATTCCCTATTGTGAGATACTTGTTTAGCCACAATACAGGGGCAAGGGTGTTGGTCTTGCCTCAACTTGATACACCAGACTTTATAGACACCTCATGGGAGGCCTTACCTTTCTGAGGAGTGAGTGGATGGGGGATTAGGTGGGGGAAAAGTAGGGGACAGTGGGAGGAGGGAGGTGTAACTGTGGTTGGTATGTAAAATGAAAAAGAAAAACCTTTTAGACCTGAGTTTTGTGCATGGTGATAGATATGGATCTACTTTCATTCTTCTACAGGTTGACATCCAGTTATGCCAGCACCATTTGTTGAAGATGCCCTCTTTCTTCCATTGTGTACTTTTGGCTCCTTTATCAAAAATCAGGTGTTCGTAGGTTTGTGGTTTAAGATCCGGGTCTTCTATACGATTCCATTGGTCAACTTCTCTGTTTTTATGCCAATACCAAGCTGTTTTCAATACTGTAGCTTTGTAATAGAGTTTGAAGTCAGGGATGGTAATGCCTCCAGAAGTACCTTTATTGTATAAGATTTTTTTGGCTATCCTGGGTTTCTTGTAAAAAAATATTTAAAAAGATATCAAAATGTGAAAAAAATGTGATGGCTCTGATGTTCTTTGCTCCCTATTTCTCCTGCTTCAGGTTTGCAGAGGTTGTGTGTTCATGACTGGATGATGCTGTTAGCTTTGCAAAATCTATTTATTTAATCTACTTCTTTAAAATTTTTATTTATTTATTTTTTTACATCCTGACCACAGTTTCCCTTTCTTTCTCTCATCCCAGTTTCTCCTCCCACCTTCCTTCCACCCATCCATTTCTCCATTTTTTTTCAGAAGAGGCAGACCTCCCATGGATACCAACTGGCCATGGCATATCAAGTTGCAGTAAGACTAGGCATCTCCTCTCCTATTAAGACTGTATAAGGTAACCCAGGAGGAAGAAAGAGTCTCAAAAGCAGGGAACATTCAGAGACAGCCCCTGATCTCACTGTTAGGAGCCCCACAAGAAAACCAAGCTACACACTGTAACATATATACAGAGAACTTAGGACAGACTCATGCAGGCTCCCTGGTTGTCAGTTTAGTCTTTGTGAACCTCTATGAGGCCAAGTTAGTTGATTCTGTGGGTTTTCTTGTAATGCCCTTGACCCCTCTGGCTCCTTGTCTTACTTAGACTTTTTTTTTATTGCTGTGAACAGACAGCATGACCATGACAACTCTTCTAAAAAAAATCATTTAATTGAGGTGATAGCTTACAGTTTCAGAGGTTCAGTCCATTATCATCCTGCCAGGGAGCATGGCAGTGTGCAGGAAGATGTAGTGCTGGCTACATCTTGACCAGAAGGCAGCAAGAAGTCAACTTTGACTATCACACTGAGTAAAGCTTGAGAAAAGAGACCTCAAAGCCTGCTCCCACAGTGACACACTTCTTCCAACAAGAACACACTTCCTAACATTGCCACTCCCTTTGGGGGTCATTTTCTTTCAAACCACCACACTCATACGATCCCCCCACCTCTTCTACAGATTTCTAAGAGCTCTGCCTAATGTTTGGATTTTGATCTCTCCATCAGTTGTCTCCATCAATTGCTGGGTGAAGCCTCTCTGATGACAGCCGGGATAGGCACCAGTCTATGAGCATAGGAGAACATCATTAAGGAACCATTTCATTGACTTTTCTTTTTGAAACTCCCAGGAATCTATGAGGCTGACCCTAGCTAAAAATGTTAGCAATGGAGAATATGGAGAGCCTGAACTGACCACCTCCTGTAATCAGACAAGACTTCCAGTGGAGGGGCTGGGACACCAAACCAGCCACAAACCCCTCTACTTACAATTAATTTGTCCTGCTTACAAGATTTACTGGAGTAAAGGTGGTGCAGAAATTGTTGGAATGGCCCACCAGTGACTGGTCCAGCTTGAGACCCATACCATGAGAGGGAGCTCACCCTTGACACTGCCTCAAGGGCCAGGACAGAGATGCTGGAAGGCCCAGGGAACTAAGATAGAACCAAATAAATACACCTGGAGAAAATTATTTTTGGGGAGGGGTCTTACTCTGCTGCCCAGACTGGTCTTAAATTCCTGGGGATGGTATCCATCTTATGCCCGAGTAATTTGGACTACAGGTACATTCCACTATGCCTGGTTGAGTTTTAATCTTTATTCTTCACACGGTGATCTCCCTATGCAAATGGCAAGTGTGGGAAGGCCTTTTCCCATGCCCCAGGGCTTTCTCACGCTCTTCCCTGCATCTTTCATATCCTGGTTCCAGCTCACAGCCTTTCTTTTGCTGAGTCACAGACTGCGAAACCCATCTGTCAACTTCTTAATTTCAATCATTGTGTTTTCCAGTTCTAAAGCTCTACTTGGCTCTTTCTAAGACTGATTTTCTGGTGAGATTGTCCCAGTTCTCCCTTTCTTCCATCAGTCTCTGGACTGTATTCATAAGTACTTAAAATTCCTTATCTGATCACTTCAGTAGGTACATCAAAGATGGGCCTCTTTCTTCTAGCTTGTTTGTTCTTGGTTGTTTGCTTAAATTGTCCTGTCTCCTCACACACATGGGATTCCCCACCCCCCAAATGCTAGGCATCTTGTATGAATAACTGTCAGTCTTGTGTGTCACCTCTCAGAGGGCTGTGCACCACCTGGCTAGGTTTGTGAGCTGTGATTTAGGCAAGGCCACACATCTGTCTCTCCTAAAAACTTTCTTAGCAGGTGCTAACCTCAAGTCCCAGATTTTTTGGCAACACTCCTGTGGCTTAGTAGCTCCTTGCCCTTGAACTTTATAATCCACATATATTATGTCTGGAATAAAACAAAAAATTGGCATCCCATTGGAACTGTTCACCCCCACCCCAAAATATGTCTATATATTTGTGTTGTATAGAGTTCTTTGGCTGGGATTGGTCAATCTATGCAGACATTTCAGTATTTTAATTAATTAATCTATTTTCCTGTTTGTGTGGATGTACATGTGTGGGTACAAGTATGTGTGGGTACACATATGCATATAGAGGTCAGAAGATGGCTTCAGGTGTTGTCTTTCAAGGGCCTTCCATTAGTAGGCAAATCTAGCTGATCCTGGAGCTTTCAGGACTCCACGGTTTCTGGCTCTCATTTAATATTGCTGGGATTATGAGTGCAGGTCATCTGTGGTGGGGTCTGAGATGGAACTCAGCTCTTTATGCTTTCAAGGCTTTACTGGTTAAGCGATCTCTGCAGCTCTCACTGCAGTGTTTTAAAACTATTTCAGTTGCTGTTTGTTCTGGTTGATCACATCTGACTCATCATTCTGATGTTAACTAAGAAGCACATGTCTCAATTAATGCCTATGTTCTAAGGCACAAGATGTCACTGTTGTGCTTACTGAGGTAACATTCTCGTAGAAATTGTAATGCCTTTAATGGTTTGCCTTTTTAGCCCAGAGTGAACTAATCAGACAGCTGTGTTGGAACATAAATCACAGCATATTCCTGGGGAACCTCAGATGAAATAAATCAAAGACCCCCTCCATCAGCTCTTCAATCACTCTTTTTCTTAGTCACATTGAAAATATGGTCTATGCTGTATTTACACTGTGATGGTAAGGAGATGTTGAACATCAGTGTTAGAGATTAAAAATGACAAGTTATATGATGAAGAGTGTGAAAAGGTGTTTATACTGACATGCAATATCTAGGCTGATCTACAACTCAATAATAGGTACCATAAATCTAAGAGTGGCCCTTGAGACTGTGCTCTGGATGAGTTAATAGAGCAGGTCAGCATGTACTCCTTGATGCTGGGGCTCCATCCATCATGGACTCCATTGGTCACCATGTGCTATGGTGCCTTTCTGTGTTGGTGTGGTGTTACTACTGCATTCTCTCCTCTCTGAAGCTGGTATTTCTGGGTTATGTTTTCCTACATCAGGTACCATTCACCCATTCAGTCTCTCCTTTCAAAGCATTGAAACATGCGAATGATAAGCCCAGTTAAATCATGCTTTCATTTTTCCTCTCATCCTGAATTCCTTGTTCACTTCCTTCCCCTCTCCAATTTGGAAGCTTGCCCAGTTTGTTCTTTCTTTATTAATTAGTTAAAATAACTTTATTAAAAGTGTAATAATTTAGTTTTTAAAATGACACCTTAGCTGGGCAGTGGTGGTACATGCCTTTAATCCCAGATTTGGGAAGCAGAAACAGGCTGATATGCGGTCAACCTGGTCTATAGAATGAATTCCAGAACAGCCAGGACTATACAGAGAAACCCTGTCTAAAAAATTCAAGTAAATAAATAATAAAATAAAATCTTTAAAAACTTAATTTATTTCTATGTTATGTGTATAAATATTTTGATTGCATATATGTTTGTGCACAATGTGCATGTCTGGTACCTGCCGAATTGAGTAGAGGGCATGAAGATACCCTAGAATTTGAATTTCAGACAGTTGTGAGCTTCCATGTGGGTGCTACAAATCGAACCTTTGACTTCTGCAAAAACAGCAAATGCTCTTTACAGCTGAGCCACATTTCCAGCCCTAAAAATTAATATTGCAAATGAGGATTGTGAGCATTGTGATCTGATTGGATTTGGATTATGGAAAGAGTGAACCAAGCTAATTCATGCATCCATCACTTCATCAACTTCTCTTTCTTCTGAGGAGAACATTAAATATCTATTCTTTTGGCAAATTTGTTATCTATAATGTGTTATTTTTATTTTATTTTATTTTATTAGTTCATTGGGAATTTCTCTCTCTCCCCACCCCAGATATAGCCCCCTTCTCTAAGCACCCACCTACTTTGTGCCCACCTTTAAAAATACACATTAATTCTAATTTGTACTGCCCATATATTCTTGGATGTATGGCCTTCTATGGGAACATGATCAATCGACTAGAGGCTACACTCTAAAGAAAATGGACTCTCTCTTGAGAGTCACAAGCTCCTCAGCTAGAGGCGGTACTTTATGCCCACCTCCCCTCCCCATGCTGAGATTTGGTCTGTCTTGAGCTTGCACAGGTATCATGTAGGTTGCCACAACTGCTCTGAGTCCTTATGTACAGCTGTTCTGTTGTGTCTAGATGGTGCTGTTTCCTTGTAGTTATCCACGGCCGCTGGTTCTTACAAATTTCCCCTTCCTCTGTGGCTCCTGAGCCTTGGGAGAAGAGTGTGTGATATAGCCATTTCATTTTAAGGCTAAGCATCCCATTGCTGTGGGTCAATGGTCTTTTATCCTGTCACTTGTATTATTTTTAATAAAATGATTGGCCAGTAGCCAGGCAGGAAGTATAGGCAGGGTGACAGTGACCAGGCAGGAAGTAGAGGTGTAGCAACGAGAATCATGGGAGGAGGAAAGTTTCAGTCTGCAGTTGTCACCCAGATGCAAAGGAAGCAAGATACAGAGCAAGCAAGATGTGACTGCCTCGCTGAAAAAGGTACCAAGCCACGTGGCTAACATAGACAAGAATTATGGGCTAATGTAAGTTTTTTTGGGGGGGGAGTGGGGGAGACTGAATGACTGCAGGACCAGTTCAGGTGGGACAGAAATGTCAGTCAACATTCCACAGTGTCTTATTTTATGCACTTTGGTGACTTTTGATTTTCTTTATTAATTGCCATCTGTCACAACATGAAGCTTCTCTGATGAGGGCTGAGGGATGCATTAATCAATGGGTATAATGGTAAGTCATTAGGAGTACATCTAATACTATGTCCATTGAGAAGAACAATATAGTACTAGATTCTCCCCTAGGGCCTATTACCTGTCTAGACATGGGTTCTTGTTTCAATAATAGTGGCATGTATAGATTTTATCTTATAGAATAGTCTTTAAATCCAACCATAAAGTGCTTGGTTACTGCTGTGACATTCATGTCACTATTGCATCTGTGGGCATTTCTTGCTGGGCCTGTCACTATTGCAGCTTTCAAGATTCACAGATTGATAGTGCCTTTTCTCTTTTGGTAGTGTGTGTAGCACCTCCCTGCACTATAAAAGCTAGTCAGTAGGAATAAAGCTTCTAGACCAGTACTAGATTAGTTTCTTCATGTTCTATGACTCAGATCTATAGTATTTTCAACAACAGTGTCTTACTGCCAAGTTCTGGAGGGTAGTCAAGAACATTGGTGGTAGCCTGCAATATTTGGGCATCTGTAGGATCTCACGACCAGAAACTCCTAAAGAGGTAACCCAGTCTGGCACTGGGCTTTTTTTATTTGTTAGACTCTGCTATCTAGTTGGGGCATTGCCACCCTAATACAGTCCATATTTAACTCCCACTTTAACTATTTTTTACATATGGTTATATGTGTATTTTAGGAAGCTTCTACAGTAATATGTTTTCATATATTTCAAATAGCCTAATGTTATTTATCCCTCTCTGTTCCTTCCTCTGTAACACCCAATTCTGTGTTACCCCCTCGGTACAGTTCGCGCGCCACTGTACCTTACGCGAGTCGGACAAGGGCCTGGAGATTGAAAGAACACACAAAGAGACCTGGGTCATTCGAAAGGAGATCAGCCGAATGCCGTTTATTTAGCCTTGGGGAAAATCTTATATACCCCACTCCTGCCTAAGGAATTCCACCCAGGCAGGTGGGAAATTACCATATCTAACTGCTGCACAAGGACTTCCACCTAGGCAGGTGGGAAATTACCATACCAACAATAGAGTCAACAATGCCCTACAACAAATCACCAGGCGGGGCAGAGGGAGCACAGGAACAAACAGGATGCTTAGTCATCTGACCAGAAACCGTCCTCAAGGTGAGCCCCAGGAACAAGGGCAGACCTGGGCCCTACATTCCTCTACCCTGCCTTTCCATTCTCCCAATTTAACCCTTCCTTTCCATTATTCCCCTTTAATCCATTATACCACTGTGTTCTGTCTTCTGTTCCTTGAAATCTTCCTCATGACCCCTTACTAATTTTTTGACTTCCGTGGCATTCCAGATGAAACACACAATCTTTAGATTCAAAGCAAACATCTACAAATAAGAGAAAACACAGGACATTTGTCTTTCTGGGTCTGGGTTCCTTATTCAGAATGATTATTTTTAGCTTCATTCATTTACCTGTGAATTTTTAATTTTGTTTTTCTTAGTGGCTAAATAATATTTCATCATGTAAATGTATCACATTTTCATTGTCCATTCATCAGTTGATGGATGTCTAGGCTGTTTGCATTTCCTGGCTGTTGTGAATAGAGCAGCAACGAACATGGATATCTGTAGTAGGATGGAGAGTCCTTTGGATATGTGCCCAAGAATAGTATAGCTGGATCATGTTGTAGATCTATTTCTAGCATTTTTAGCAACATCCACACTGATTTCTGTAGTGGTGGCACCAGTTTATACTCTCTTAGCCATGAGTAAGTGTTCCCCTCTTTCTGAATCCTGCCAGCACTTGTCCCCATTATCAGCTGTGGCCTTCATACAGTATTCTAGCTCATAGCACTTATTCCTCTAACATTTTGTACCTCTGAACATCATCTATTTTTTTCTCATTCTTCCTTTCCTGCTCTTTGGTAGCCTCATTGATGTACCAGTATCCAGCCTGTGAGCTGGGATCCTATGCTACGTCAGAGTCACAGTGGAGGACCTATAGTTTCTGGGAGAACCACAAGCCTAACAGAGAACTGGGTGACCTATGAGGTAGGTAGAGGCAAAACATAAAGGGATGTGGCCTGTTTCCAAGACCAGGGCCTTTATCATGCACAGTGTACCCTCAGGAGGTCAGACACAGGACTGGAGGAAGGGTGGCCTCATAGGTCCTAGTACATGTGACCTGTGTCTTCACTAGGCCAGACTTTCAAGGGATGGTGGTGCCTTCCTAGGAGTGAGAACTTTTGTACAGGTAGTGTAAGAGTTTCCCTGAGTCACAGACCAGATGTTAGCTGGCATTCTGAACTCTAGTTCAGGGACTGCAGACAGCAGTGCAGGGTATGGAGTAGATATAGATGACCATTCCCCATGGGAGAGACAGGGTTACTATGACACTGAGGGGCAGTGAGTAGCTCCTCTGGAACTCTTCTCTTTCACTTTGCTTGATGGTAGCCTGAAAAACAGGTATAGGTGGTACATACCATTGTAAGCCATACAAACTTGCTACGGTAATAACAGCATGGGGGTGTCTCTGTGGACTGTGGAGGAGAAAGAAGTTGGCTCTCAGTAACTTTCTGAGTCCCCTGAGTTAATCCTATCCCCAAGTTTCCCCGCCCTGAGACTTTTCAGGAAGTAAAAGAACACCTGGGCCAGCATGGAGGTGTGGGTCTGGGCAGCTTGGGTGCCAACCAACTGTGGAGGGGTACAGTCTATCCCCCTTCCCAGGATGCAGGAGGGGTACAGTCTATCCCCCTTCCCAGGATGCAGGCAGCAACTACCCTAGAGTCTCATGCCTGGGAAAGCTGTTTGGTTTTTAACAGAGGCCACGTGCCAGCAGCACTCTTCAATGAATCTGTAAAGGACCTGCTGCAAATGAGTGAGATGTTTATGGGCTCCTCCCTTCTAAAGTCCTGCCTCATGGCAGAGACTATCAGAACTGAAGGACAATCCAGCTCTTTCTCTCTGGTCTCCCAGAAGTCACTAGTCTGTATGACTTCAATCCCCCCTCAATCTCCCACACTCTTTGTTTAGTTTTGACAACACCTCATCACAGCAAGCTCACCCAGCAGTCAGAATGACATGGAAAGGGTAATTTGGATGCCCAGGATATCAGGAAATGAAATAATTGTTTGAAAATGGGCCATACCAGCATGTGAGCATATTTTAGGAAGATTTTGAAGGTTCCATTAAGCTAAATTTTATTTGAAAAAGTGGAAATAACAAACTTTATCAAAACTCCAAAGTAGAGTGAGTCTCATGACAACATAAAAACTAACTAAAGACAGAACAATATCTTACTAAGGCCTAGTCTTGCAGAAAGTATCTCAGTGTGCACTAAAAGACAGTCTGGAATACTCTGCTGGATGAATACATCCCTGTCTGTTAGTGTAAAGAATGAGCTGATGTCATACCCATAGTTTACAGTTAGAAGTGTGCCTGTCAGAACACTGCCCTTACTCTTGATATCCCTGGTCAGCTGTAAATATTCTTCCATCTTTTACTTTATCTAGTTTCTTGAGCTATTGTTTTGTGTGTAAGTGCAGATAATTTTCTAAGAAAACTTTCACTAGGGAGAAATGATAGCCTTGGGAGAATATACTGGAAGATTCCCACAGACCTGAGAAGTGGCCCTCAGCTTCCAAGCATTAGACACATATAGGGTTTCCCATTGATTCTTGTGGAAATAGTGCTGATGTTTGCTAACATCACGAGAGTCCCTGAGGCAAAGAGTGCTGGAAAGGGATGCACAGAAGCCCAAAGTTTCCCTCCTCCCCCTCCCTGAAGCTTTAGTTGCACAGTGATCTTGAATAGCAATGCAAGAGAGAGCGTCTAACAGCAGCTTGACTCATTCTGTGTTTATGGCCCTTTGAGAAGTAAAACGTCCTTCTTAGACAAACTTGACTTTATAATGCTTAAGAAGTGAGGGGTGATGACATATTATCTCCATTTTTAGCCGAGAGCCAAGACCCCAGGAATTGAGTGATGCAGGTATCCTGAGTCCTCTTGGCACTCCTCCACTAGGTGATGCTGTCTTGTCAGAAGCAAGCCTGGTGAGAGCAAGAATAGAGTCCAGGCATGCAGTGGGAGGCGTGCTCTGGATGGAGTAGCCCAGTTTCCTGCTAATGAGGGGAATTCCGCCAGCCCAGGAGCATCTTTCACAACCTGCATTTTTGTTTGGTCTCATGTGAAGGCTTGTGCTGCTGCCAGAGTGTTTTCTAGTGTCCTGCCAGCTCTGATGGAGTTAGCCGGCTCTCAACACTTTGATGGTCTTCTGATGGGAACATAGCATAGGTGCTTGGAAAGTCCTCAGCCACAGGCTGGGGTAAATAGCACATGTTCCCCTATTGCTTAACCCTATTTGGAGCATCTAGATCTAGGAAATTCTGGAAAGATTTGGTTAAAGCTCACAGGAGAAGCAGGAACCTGAGTGAACCATGTATCTTTATTTCAAAATCTCTTTTCCTACTGTAGAGACCAGGAGAGTTTCTCTTCAGAAGACTATTCTAGCAAAGAGATAGTGGTGTCTTTACTACCATGTTCTGGAGTTATTTTGTTTAAAAAAATGCTGTTGACCTGGGAGGAGAGGCTTCCTATAGGGTTGTTTTCATAAATCACCATAAAGAGCTCAGATCCTGGAAGCTGGCTGCATGGGGGTCCCCTCAGCTTCATTGTCTGCTGTGTTCCATCTGCCATTTCCTAAGATGCCATTTCCTAAGATGCACTGAGGTCTTGTAGACATGTAGGTAAGAAGAGAGTCTTTGGGTGTCTATTCCAGGAGTGTGTTATAGAGGCAGGCAAATAGCCTGGGTGGCTGAATTTGCCACCATAATGTGAGTTTTCCTGGGTGTTTTGTGGCATACCCAGCATCAACTCACAGCCATTCATGATGATGAAGAGGGGTCATATTGAAGACTGTGAGTATCGGAGCCAGGACAGTAAAGGTATCACACCTATGACCAGTGTCTTCACTCTCTGAATATTTTAGATAATGAAATCTCCAGGCACTTGCCAACTCTTTAAAATATAGAAACTCTGGCTTATTTGGGATGAAGTAAGAGGCACATAGTATATTGATTGGAGTACAATTTGATGAACTTCTTCCTTATTTCACTTTATTGTCATGGTGCAGTTAGGGTTTGGGCAAAAACAGAATGCAAATGAAGATGCATCAGGTCAGGGACTATCTGTGGAGCCGGGTTAGGAACATGACTATGGTTTAGGAGGCAAACTCATGAAGCTGAAGCATCCAGAGAGCAACAATAGAGAGGACTCTCATACAGGCCCAGTAGATATGGGAGAAGTAGGGACGGGGAGGGGCCAGGTTGTCTGGTTATAGAGACAACTTAGATATTACTTGTGTCTTCCAATGAACTTAACCAAAAGGCACAGTCACAAGGGTATGGGTAATAGAGCTCATCTTGGGTCTATCTTGACATGGAACAGTGCAGATATAGCAAAACAAGTGTTTGATGTCACAGAACTGACTGGGACCCTGTAGCAGCTACCAGGATAGAAGGTAGCACAGCATACATCTCATAAGAGTTTATGTGCATTAGTACCAACAACTTGTTTACTCTGTCTAAAGAAATGGTGTCTTCAATTTTGAAATCTCAAGTCCTGAAGCACTGCCTTAAAAACTTCTCATGCTAGTTGTAGAGTTTACGTAAGCATCCACTGAAGGCAGTTCTTCTGGGGTCTGATCATTCTTCCAGAATTTCCTAAAACCACAGTAACAAAAGACTAAAGGAGGAAGACTGTGGATGAAGAGTGAAGTACCACAGTGTAGGTGAAGGCAGAAGACCACCAGAGAGAGATTATCAGATACTTCAGGACTAAGCAATGAAAACTAGAAATCACCAAAGAATCTGAAGAAGATACCAGAAGATGGAGGAACTTCCATGTTCCTGACTTGACAAAACTGATATTGTTAAAATGGCTACATCACCAAAAAGAGCCTACTGATCCAATGGAATCATCATCAAAATTCCAAAACACAAAACAGCTGGTTTTGCTACTATGGCTCTGTGATATAATTTGAAATCAAGTACTGTGATTTATCTAGCATTACTGTTTCTGTATAGAATCACTTCAGCTCTGTGATGCCCTCAGTTCTTTCATAGTAATTTTAGGGTTGTTTTTCTGTTTCCCTTAAGTTGTCCCTAACTTCCAGACCTATGACCTGGCATATGTCTTCACTCTTTCTCCACATACATACGAGATGCTGGTGTGTTGTTATCGTCAATGTGACCTAGAGTCACATAAGAACAGGCAACCTTAGCTGAAAAATTACCTCAGTCAAATTGGCCTGTACTGTGTTTCTGAGAGCGTGTCTTGACTGATAACTGATATGGGAACACCCAGCACATAGGACATAGTGGGTGCCATTGTCCCTAGTCAGGTGAACATGGGCTGTCTAAGAAAGCTAGCTGAGCGTGACCCAGGGAGTGAGCCAGTCACCAGCATTTCTTCATGATTTTTGCTTCAGTTCCTTTGTAAATTCCTGCCCTAACTTCCTTCAGTGATGAATCGTGATCTAGAAACACACAAGCAAACAAACAAGCATACGTAATAAAAATTTAGAGATTGTTTCTAGTCACGAGGGAGGGCTTGCTATCAATTCTCTGTGTAAGTGGGAACACACTGAAGGCCTTGTGGAGATGTGAACACTTGTCCTTTGGCACATGAGTTCCCTGTTGAGGACAAGGTCTGACTCATGTGTTCTGTTTCAGTAGGCTCTGGAGGGTCCACACTCTGCTCCCTGTCTTTGCAACTGAAACTCTGTTCTATTTCTTTTCTTTCATTACTGTTATGACTTGGAAATGGCTCTGTTGGATCATCAGGTAGCCTAGACCTTAATCTAAGAACCCAGAGCTCTTATGCCTTGACAAACCTCTAAAGCTCCATGAGTTACATTGTTTTAAATTGTGTTCTTCAAATTTATCCATTGAAGTCCCAACTTCTCAGAATGTAACTGCATTTGGAACTGGAACCTTCTAAGAGACGATTAAGTTAAAAGTGAGCTCACCAGAGTTATCCCTAATCTAATGTAACTGATATACTTAAAGAAAGAGGAGCTCAGGACACAGACGCTACACAAGGATGGCCATGTAAGCATACGGGTAGGAGGTCATTTATAAGCCTGAGAGAAGCCTGAGGAGGAACCCACCTGCTTACACCTTGATCTTGGCCTTCTTCAACCAGGCATGGTGAATAAGTTTCTGTTATTTAAACCACTCTTCATGGGCTCCTTGACAGGAGAATGGGAGGACCATGTGGATCCTGGAAGCTCACCACACTTGGGAAAACCCAAGCTTACTGATTTAATCATTGTTCACCAAATATCTGCGGAATATCGACACTGTTTTACATGCAATGGGCACTAGGGGCATAAATACCCATGTACTTGTATGAGGGAAACACATTTTAAACTTTGTGTTCTAAGGGCCCAAGTCATCTCACATAGACTATAACATGGCCTAGTCCCATTCCATGAATAAGAAATTGACCCTGTCACCCATTATTTTTATTTAAATGACAATTTTAAAAAATGGTATATAGGTTTATATGTGTAATTTTAATTTTAAAGTAGCAGAATAAGAGAGTAACAGAAAGCTTTTTGGTCACCATGCCACAAGTTAGCAAAGCTATCTGATCCTAGTGTTTTCTGCTTACTATTTCTGAAAGGTCAGTGTAGTTCAAGTAGGGAAACGTGCAGGCCTTATAAAAAAAACAGCACAGTCTTTCATCCACACATGCACAAACACAGCTGCAAATGCTGCATCTGCCTGAATACTCAGATTCACATCCTGCATCCATTGATCAGAGCTTTTTTTGTGTCTTTTCAGAATGGACCTGTGGAGAAGACTACAATATATAGCAGAATGTTAGCCTTTTTCTATTTGTTCTTTGACTGTTTTGTTCAATGTATTTTCACCTCTCAGCCCTTCTCCCAACTCCTCCAAGATCCTCTTTATCTTCACTACTCACCAAACTCTGTATCCTTAAAATAAAGCAAAACAAAAACCCAGCTCATCATGTACAATTTGTGCTGCCTCTGTATTCTTGACTGCATGGCTATTCACTGGAGTATAGGTCACTACCAGGGCCATACTCTTAAAGAAAACTGAATCTCCAATGAGCAATAGTTCCTCTACCAGGGTGGAGCATCATACCCACTTTCTCCGTCCATGCTGAGATTTTGTTTTGCTTAAACTTGCATACATCTTGAGTTCATAGGTATAACCGCCTTACTGTGTTTGGAAAACACTCTCCCTGCAGTCATTTCCTACCGCTCCTTTCTGTTCTTTCCGCCCTCTATTTTACAATGATCCCTGAGCCTTGGGGAGGAAGGTGTATGATACAGAGACCATATTTAGGGCTGAGCATTCTGTAGTCTACTATTCTCTACACTTGACCAGTTGTGGGTCTCTGTGTTAACTGTCATTTACTACAATAAAAAGCTTCTATGGTGAGGGTTTGGTATGGGTATAATGATAAGTCATTAGGAGTTTGTTTAATAGTATGCCCATTTTACTGAGTGTTTGTAGTAGGTTCTCCCTTAGAGTGTATGTCCAACTGTCTAGCCACAGGTTCATTCCCTAATAACAGTACCAGGTATGAGCAGGACTTAAAATCAATCCAACCATACCATAAGGCGTTTTTTTTCTTCTTCTTTCGAAACAGGGTTTCTCTGTGGCTTTGGAGCCTGTCCGGGAACTAGCTCTTGTAGACCAGGCTGGCCTCTAACTCGCAGAGTTCCACAAGGCGTTTTTTTCTTCTTCTTTCGAAACAGGGTTTCTCTGTGGCTTTGGAGCCTGTCCGGGAACTAGCTCTTGTAGACCAGGCTGGCCTCGAACTCGCAGAGTTCCACCTGCCTCTGCCTACATTACTGAGTCTCTGTTCAGAAGTCTTTTACTTTGCTACTGAGTTCACACATATTCTCTGTTTTCTCCTTGCTCAGATTCTGGCATCAAGTCTTATGTTGAGGTCCTTGATCTATTTGAAATTGAGTTCTGTACAGGGTGAGGAATAAGGATCAGTTTCATTTTCTTCATGTAGTTAACCCGTTTGAGTTGCACTGTGTTTTTAAAGATGCTGTCATTTCTTTCTCCAGTGTGTATTATTGAGCCCTTTGTCTAATCAGGCAGGTGTATGTATGAGCATGGGCTTATATGTGGGTTCTTAATTCTATTCATTAATATATATGTTTTTATGCCAGCACCATGCTGTTTTTATTACTATAGCTCTGTAGTATAACTTGAATTCTGAGATGGTGATATCTCCAGGAATTTTTGTTGTTAAGGACCATTTTTGCTATCCTGTGTTTTTTGTTTTCATACAAAATTTAATTTCTGGGATGAATTACATTGGAATTCTGATGGAGATTTATTGAATATTTAGATAGATTTTGGAATGTTAACTTTTAACTATTCACAAAATTAATTACCTTCAGCATGTATGTATGGAATTTTCTTGTCAGATCTTTATACGGTCCAGTTAACAAAGTTGAATTGATGCAAGCTAGGAGGAAGTAGGAAACAAATTCAAAGGATGAGGCTCAGTTTTTAGATGCCTAAGACATGCCCAGTCAGGAGCTTTGTATCAGCGTCCAGTGAGACTGCTGTCTGAAGTTAAAAATAAAAAAATAGTTTAAATGAAGTTACATCACACGAGGTGATAATGCTCCCCCTAAGAGCCATAGATCATCTAACAAAAACCTCAGTGTCAGACAAGAGAGAACTCCCTTCAAGTTGTATATATGTAAGACAATAATTATAGAAGAAAGGCTATGAATCTGAGAGGGAGGGGGCTATGGGAGGAGTTGCAGTGGGAAGAGGGAGGGGAGGAAATAACATAAATATTATACTCATGTATGAAATCCTCAAAAACAAATAAAACAAGAAGGTAAGGCACAGGCTCAGACAGAGGGCACGGCTGGTAGCAGTCACTCTCCTGGATGGCACTGTTTGCCTTGGCACATCTTCTGAAGTCTTTCTAAAATGTCATTCTCAAGGGCATGCCTTTGTCTGCTTTCAAGCTGGTGATTCCTCAAGGCTTTGGCTAACACTGCTTCAAGACTAATGAGGCAAGGAAACACTGTCTAACAGGACTCCAAACTGTCTTTAATTCCTGTGCGATGAATTAAGAGTACAAGAAACTGAGAAGACTGCACTTCCCTGCTTGCCACCCCAGCAAGCACAATTAGATCTCAGTTTGCTTCTGTAATTAATATTCTAGGAATCAGGATGTGTGCCAAACAGTAGTGATGGATGACTTCATTCTTCTATTATGAAAATGTTCAAGAATGAAAAAGGGAAATGAGACAATGGATACGAATAGGTAGCTACCAATTACTTTCATTAGTCATTAACATATTGCCATATTATTTTGCTGAAGCATCGGGAAGTAAAGGAGTGATGTTAAGGACACTGGGACATATCACCCCCCTAGAGCTTCAGGACAAAGCCTTTCAGAATTAAGAAATGTCTCCATGTAAACACAATGCGGTTACTGTACCACGCAAAACTGGCATTGATCACCCAGTAGTCTATGTACCCTCAATTTGATAGGTCACTTTAGCTCAGGTCCGTGAACCTCAGTTTTGCTTATTCTTATATTGTGCTTGTTAAGTGGTGATAAGCGCAGCGCTTTCTTCCTCACAGGACTTTTATGAGAATATGAAAAGGAGAATTTGATTCCTTTGAAAGACTCAAAGCACTATACTTCATTGATGGAATATCTATGTGTGGAAGTGAGAGCTCTCAGAGACAGAGACAGCTTGAACCCCTCTCAGAGATACCACCCATGGGTAACTCTCAAGATAGGCAGCCCATGTCACGTCACAGAAAGTTATTCCTTTGCTGGGTAGACATAAAAATAGAAGCCAAAAAGAAAACTCACAGTTTCCTGGATAATCACCATGGCATGGTCTATGGATAACACCCTAATCAACTCTGTCAATCCTGTAAGGATTTACTTCCTCAGGTTTGATTCCTGCGAGAGAAAGACTCTACACGAGACCTCCCAGCATAAACATAGAGATGATTAACTAATCAAAGTCACCAGGGTAGGCTTTAATCCAGTTTGACTGGTGTCTTCATAAGAAAAAGGGTTTGTGACACAGATGCACACAGAGGCAAGACCACTTGAGAATACAGTGAGATGACACCATGCACCAGGATTTACTAGACTGGTTTACACGGTAGAGAGTGGTCTAACAATAGCTGTCTGTACTCTTGAAAGGCAGAGAACCCAATGATGTTCCATGAAGCTGGGTCCTCAGTAGGCTCAATAGCATGCTTAAAGGCTGGAAACTTCCTGGAGAGACACTGATAATAAACTTATATAGAAAAGCTGAAGCTGGAGTCTGACATCAGCAGACAATGTAAGACACACTTGATCAGGAAACGAAGGAACTTAGGTAGTGTTCTGGATTTTACCTTCCCAGTCCATTGAACTGTGCTACTCACATTCAGAAGAGGCAAGATCTCACTTTATAAATTCTAGGAGCTCAACCACACCTGTGCAACACTCTGCCATGTTTCTGATGCTTCTTCTTAAAGTTCAAATCTCATGTCGCCCATTCTTTGCTCTCTAATCTTTTCTGAGTCATATGTATGCATGAATGTGGGATCTAGAACAATCTTGAACTTGTGACCTTCATGTCTGTACCTCCTAAATGTTGTAACTACTATTATAAATGTTTATGATCACCCCCAATTTCTCTGGTGCAAGGCCTTGAACCTAGGGCTTCACTCATACTAAGAAAGACCTTTACCAACTGAGTTGCATCCCAAGGCTTAGGAAACCATATTCTTTTAAGCTTGTACATGCTCTGGAAAAGTTCATGGTCAGTACCTTTGGAAAACATTGAACATTTTCTTTCTGTCCTGGAGAATCAGTGCCTTTAAAAACCTTGGATTACAAACAAAACAAAACCAACCAACCTGGGGTAATGTGATCAAGATGAAAAAATTTCAAAGTTGTTTGGGTATTGGGAAATTTCTTCCTAGTGTGCAACACCCTTTCACATCCTGTGACTCATGACTTGCAAACACACTCCAGGAAGTGCTGGAGCAGAAGGCCCTCCAAGTCCTTTGGAAGGTCTATTTTTAGGTGAAACAGTTCCCTTATCTTTCTAATAATCCCTTTTCTGAATTTTCTTCTAAATCAACATCCTTTTCAGTCTTTGCTTCTTTTTCATGGCCTCCGGCTTAGCTGTGTCTGGAGATGTGAACTATTCTGCCTACCCTCCAGGCTTTTTGTTCAGACAGAAAATGTGTGAATCAGACAAATCAGGTTTTCTAAGTGTCACTTCAGTATAAAATAGAATTATAACACTATCCAATAATTCATGAATTATTAATTTTCCATGAAGGCGATGAAACTGGGGCCATAGAATTAACATCAGTAGATTTAGCTCTTGAAAAATCTACTTGTTATTTTTTTGGGGGGGTCAAAATCTTTTTTTTTTTTTTTGGTTTTTCAAGACAGGGTTTCCCTGTGGTTTCTAGAGCCTGTCCTGGAACTAGCTCTTGTAGACCAGGCTGGCCTTGAACTCAGAGATCCTCCTGCCTCCACCTCCCGAGTGCTGGGATTAAAGGCGTGCGCCACCACCGCCCGGCTCTCAAAATCTTTTTTTATTGATTTTTTTTTTATTGAGCTCTACATTTTTCTCTGCTCCCCTCCCTGCCTCTCCTCTACTCTTAAACCCTCCCCCAAGGTCCCCATGCTCCCAATTGACTCAGGAGATCTTGTCTTTTTCTGCTTCAAGAAATTGGTCAACAAATAATCCAATAAAGAAAGAAAAAATCTACTTGTAATGCTTGAAGCATGGTGGTTTGGAGTTACAATGTGTGGTAATTACAGTAACACTTACTTTGTTTTGGGGGTTCAGAACTTTAGGAGGGGAAAGCAGTGAAGGCAGTGTTTAATAACTTCACTTAGGCAGAGCCACGGCTAGTTCTCTGCTCCCCTTAGCATTCCTTTCCCTTCTCTCCCCTATACTTTCTTCCCCCCCACACCCTTCTTTTATTTATTTACTTTTTGATTAAAAAATGTTCTTTTATCAGGTAAGATACTTCAGCACAGCTATGGTTAAAATACTAATAAACATTGTTTCCATTACTGTTTTTTTTTTTTAATTCTCACCAGAGGTATCATCATCTCTGATTTCAAGCCATACTACAGAGCGGAAGTTATAAAAACCACATGATAGCTGATGGCTGTGACATGTGCTGTGGCGGCCGCACTTACATTTCGCCATTACAAGATGGCGCCGAGGGCTAAAGTAAACAAGTATGTGGCGCGAACTTTTCGCGCCACATCTGCCTAGCAACAGGCTTCCACCAATCCTTTTCTGCCACGTCACCTAATCAGTAGACACGCCCCGTCCTCCTCTATATAAGCCCACCCAGCCCGGCTCGGGGCCCCCTGCTTCCAGCTCTCCCTCAACCAAGCAGCGCTTCATTAAAGTGTGATCAGAGAAGAATCCTGTGTCGGTGGTGATCTTTCCCTGCTGGTCAGGGCTCGCTCGCCGCAGCTGGTGCCGAAACCCGGGAACTTCGGCGGACACACACAGGGGGCCGAAGAAGATTCAGAACTCTACACACGAAGCGGTCGGCGCCGGTAAGTATCCTCAGGTATGCTTCTTGGAGGAATTAGTCCTTTGTGGTTTGCATTAGCAGTGGTTGTTTTTGCTGTAGTGGTTTATGCCTTTTGCATTTTTATCCGTTGTCATAGACCAGGAGAGGAGTGTCGCTGCTGCAACATCTAAAGCGAAAGTAAGTCCGTGGCAGATAATGCGATTTTTCTGCCCTTTTGTAAGCCTTTTGTAGAAAAGTAAGCAAAGATGGGCAACGATCAGTCTGTCTCCAGTGCATGCGATTTTGTAGATCCCATACAGCGGTTACTACAGGAGAGAGGATTGAAAATCTCGAAATCCACCATAAAGGTGATTGTCGGGGATATTGATCGCATGGCGCCGTGGTTTGCGGTGTCTGGGGATCTAAATCTGCATTGCTGGAGAAAGCTAGGCAAAGATTTGGAGGCAGCAAAGGAACAGGGGCAATTAAAGAAGGGAACTTATCCTTTTTGGAGATTAGTACACTCCTGTTTGAAAGACGGAAAAAATGTAGAGGAGTTAAGAGAAGGAAGGAAAATGTTGGCAAGACACCAGGACAGCCTTTCAGAAGCAGGTTCAAAGACAGAGGAGGATACTGAAGAAAAGTGCACGGTAATAAGGAACAAAAAAGGAGAAAAGAAAGATATAAAAGAAAAAGAGGATCCTAAGATAAATAAACCTTCAGCACCTCCCCTGTATCCGGTGCTGGATGAATTCGCAGCCTTGCGGCTGGCTGAAGAAGAGCTGGTAGAGGCAGAGGAGGAGAGCTTAGAGGAGGAAGATGCACATTATGAGGAGGAGAGATATGGGCCAGCTCAAAAAGTGCCCACTAGAGAGTTTCCCCCTCCTTACGTGCAGCCCAGGAGTAGCTGCCATTTCATTGACAGGGGCACTCTTGCGCAGTTAGCTGTGCATTATCTACCTTCAGTGGTGGTATTTCCTGTTTTTGAGGATCAAAATCAACAAAGATATCATGAGCTAGTCCCTTATAAAGAGTTAAAAGATTTAGTGGAAGCGGCAAAGACTTATGGAGCTAATGCGCAGTATACTCGCACATTACTGATTCGGTTGACCACCAGAGCTATGACACCAACAGATTGGTGGGAAATTGCTAGAGCATGCCTTTCTACAGGTCAATATCTAGATTATAGATCTATAGTAGTAGAAGCTGCTCACACTCAGGCTCGAGTAAATGCGCAAACGCCAAATCGAGCTCCCTGGAATGCAGACATGTTATTAGGGCAAGGGCAATGGACGGCTAATCAAACAGCCTATCCAGTGGAGGTATATCAACAAATTAATGAAATTTACACAAGAGCATGGAAAATGATACCAAAAAGAGGTGAAGTGACGGGCAACCTTACTAAAATTATTCAAGGCCCTACTGAACCTTTTTCGGAGTTTGTGGCTCGCATGATGGAAGCCGCAGGGAAGGTGTTTGGTGAAGCCGAAGAAGCCATGCCTTTGGTTCAGCAGTTAGTGTTTGAACAGGCTACTAAAGAATGTAAGAGAGCCATCATGCCGTGGAAAAATAAAGGACTGGATGCTTGGCTTAAGGCCTGCCGAGAGATAGGCGGCCCTCTAACTAATGCTGGTCTAGCGGCTGCTATGCTAGCAGTCTCCAGGGGGCAGGGAAGATTAGGTACCTGCTTTAATTGCGGGAAGCCGGGGCATATACGAAAAAATTGCCCCCAAGGCACACATAAAAAGAGCCAAGGTCAGAGACAGCCGGGCACATGCCTGCGGTGCAAAAAGGGAAAACACTGGGCGAATGAGTGTCGATCCGTAAAGGATATCAATGGACAGCCCATACCCAATGCAACATCAGCCATGTCAAAAAACGGGCAGAAGGGCCCACTACCCCAGGGCCCGAGAATTTATGGGGCAATTCAGGAGCCAAACATGAAACCACCCCAGTCATCAGAAGGGCCACCACAGGCTCCGCAGGGTTGGACCTCCGTGCCACCTCCGGATTGGTACTGACTCAGAGTATGGGTGTTCAAGCTATAGACACAGATATGTCAGGACCTCTAGAGGAAGGAACAGTAGGACTAGTTTTAGGAAGATCCTCTAGTACTCTTAGAGGGTTATTAGTGCTACCTGGAGTGATCGACCCTGACTACAAAGGCATTATTAAGGTAATGTGTCATTCTCCGTTTGGCATCATTTCGATTGCACCTGGAGATCGTATCGCACAATTGTTAATTCTTCGATCAGACCATGAAAAATTTCCCGCTTGTGAGAAAGAGAGGGGCGAGCGAGGGTTCGGCTCCTCTGGGGTTGAGCTAGCATGCTTGTCTATAGGACTTGATGATCGCCCCATATGTACCCTAGAAGTAGAAGGAAAGCTCTTTACGGGCCTGTTGGATACCGGAGCAGACAGAAGTGTGATGCGTAAACAGGATTGGCCGAAGAGGTGGCCGTTACAGACGGCTGCACAAACCTTACAGGGTCTAGGATATCAAAATACTCCAGATATGAGTGCTAAGCAATTGCATTGGAGGATGGAACACAGTCAAGGCATTTTTCAGCCTTTTGTCATAGACCTCCCTTTAAATTTATGGGGAAGGGATGTACAACAACAATTAAAATTGATAATTACCAATGATTATTCTCAAGTGAGTAAAGATGTCATGAAGGCACAAGGCTTTGTACCAGGAAAAGGGCTGGGGGCTCGCCTTCAAGGACGAAGTGACCCTGTGTTGCCCACTCCCAAATCTGATCGGAAGGGCTTGGGTTTTTCCTAGGGGCCACTGATGATGCGTTACGCATCCCCTGGGGCACAGATACACCCGTTTGGGTGCCTCAGTGGCCCCTGTCTATGGAAAAGCTCCAGGCCGCACACATATTAGTTAAAGAACAACTTCAGCTTGGTCATATTGAACCTTCTGTGTCTCCTTGGAATTCTCCTATTTTCATCATAAAAAAGAAGTCAGGAAAATGGAGGCTGCTGCATGACCTTAGAGCAGTTAATGCACAGATGCAACTCATGGGATCTGTCCAAAGAGGGTTGCCTCTTTTAAGTGCTTTACCAAGAGATTGGCCTGTTTTTGCCATAGATGTTAAGGATTGCTTCTTTTCTATACCCTTGCATGTTTTAGATAAACATCGTTTTGCATTTACTGTTCCCTCTATAAATCACGAACAGCCTGATGAACGCTATCAATGGAAGGTCTTACCACAGGGTATGGCCAACAGTCCCACCATGTGCCAGCTATACGTGGATCAGGCGTTACAACCAGTGAGACGTAGTTTTCCCAAAGTTAGGCTGATCCATTACATGGATGATATCCTATTGGCAGCAAAACAAGAGCATATGCTAGAACAGGCATTAGTTGCCCTGGAGGCATCCTTAAAACAAAAGGGGCTGATTATTGCCGCCAATAAGATTCAAAAAACAAGTATTATAGAGTTTTTAGGAGCCCGTGTTACCCCAAAACAGATTTTTCCACAAAAAATTTGCATTCGCACATCACATTTACGCACTTTAAATGATTTTCAAAAGTTGCTCGGAGATATAAATTGGCTGAGAGGATATCTCCCCATTACCCGTGAAGCTTTGCAGCCGTTGTTCTCAATATTAGAAGGAAATCCTGATGGTAACGTCACCTAGAGAGCTTACACCAAAGGAAAAGAGGCATTAAAGATAGTGGAAAAGGCCATAGAACAAGCGCAGGTTCTTCGGTTTGATCCAGAACAACCATTATTGCTTTGCATTCTGCGCACTGTTGGTCATCCTACTGGAGTATTGTGGCAGACAGGCCCGATTTGGTGGATACATGGTCATACACTTGGTTCGCGCACGTTAAGCTATTATCCTGATTTAGTGGCACAACAGGCATTATTGGGAGTGAAGTTCAGCTTGACCACCTTTGGCAAATGCCAGAGAAGTTAATATTGCCCTATACCAAGATCAAATTGAGGTTTTGACAGGGACTACTGATGATTGGGCCGTATTGATTTCCTCATATTCAGGCGTTATTGATAATCATTATCCGTCTGATAAATTGCTGTCCTTTATGGCACAGAATGTTGTATATTTTCCAAAGATTACCAGTGCTTCTCCTTTGAATAATGGCTTGACTATTTTTACTGATGGGTCCAAAACTGGAATTGGAGCCTATATGGTATATGGCTCCCCGCCTGTTACTCTGAAATTTCGCTCTGGAGCACCCCAAGTCGTGGAGTGTCAAGTAGTGTTGGAGGTCTTTAAGGCCTTTCCCCATCAGCCTTTTAATTTGTATTCTGATTCATGCTATGTAGTTAATGCTGTAAAACATCTGGAAGTGGCTGCATATGTTAAACCTAGTAGCATGGTTGCATCTTTGTTATTACAAATTCAGAATTGTATAGTTCAACGTGCTAAACCATTTTTTATCGGTCATATTAGAGCTCATTCCGGTCTTCCTGGACCTATGACTGAAGCTAATGATATGGTTGATAGGGCTACCAGGGAAATGGCTTTAGTTGCCCTGGATCCTATGCAATCGGCTGAACAATTTCATAGAAAGTTTCATGTGCCTGCAAATACCCTTCGCCTTAAGTTTAATATTACTCGCGACCAAGCGCGTGAGATAGTTAAACAATGTTCCTCCTGTGTGGTTTTTCATCATCCGCCTCATATTGGGGTTAATCCACGTGGGTTAAAGCCACTTACCCTTTGGCAGATGGATGTTACTCATGTTTCAGAATTTGGCAAACAAAAATATTTGCATGTTTCTGTGGACACTTGTTCAGGTGTTATACATGCCACCCCGTTATGTGGTGAAAAGGTCCTTAACGTAAAGACCCATTGCCTAGAAGCCTGGGCTGCTTGGGGCAAGCCTTATTCTTTAAAAACTGATAATGGCCCGGCATATGCCTCTAAAAGTTTTCAACAGTTCTGCTCTATTTTTGAAATTAATCATATTACTGGTTTGCCCTATAATCCACAAGGACAAGGCATCGTGGAAAGGGCTAACCGCACCATTAAGGAATTGCTTCAAAAACAAAAAGGGGGAATAGCCGAGGGCGCATCCCCGCGAGATAGAATATCTCTCGCTCTCTTTACATTTAATTTTTTGACCTTGGATTCCAATGGCTGTTCAGCCGCGGAAAGACATATGGACCACAGTCACAGAAATACAGAATTAGTAAAATGGAAGGATGTAATTGATAACAAATGGTATGGACCGGACCCTGTGATAGAGAGGTCCAGGGGAGCTGTTTGTGTCTTTCCTCAGAATCGGCCAGATCCGGTGTGGATCCCTACCAGACTGACAAGAATCGTGACAACACTGGAACAGCCTGACGAAGAGCAAGGAGATGTTGCTGCTCCTGATCCTGTTGGTGAACCTGCCGGTTCCAGTTGAATCTGAAGAATCTTATTTCTGGGCTGTGGCCCGTACATGGCCCATTCCAATTCCTGTTCACAATGAGTCCACAATATTGCCACAATTTTTTGTTGATAGTTGCCAATTGAACTTAGTTTGCAAAAAGGTGGATGCACAGGAACAAAAATTTAATCAAACTGTAGTGCCCCTAGCAGGAACTTTATGTTTTACCACAAATCAGAGCACTTCTATCTCAGACTGCATCTTGCTAGATGCTATGAATCTTACTGTAGCTAGAGATCCATTTTTAGAAGATACCCCCAATTTTTTGAGAAAGGCCATTAGCGTAGCCCTGCCTCAGGTTAGATCTGGAGCTAAATCTGGATCTGGCTCCTATTCCGGTTCCAATGATACTGTTAATGTTACCACTTATGGGATCAGTTGCAACCTTACAACGCCCAATTGGGTACAGGTCAGCAAGGTTAATAATAGTGATTCACAGGTTGGCAATAGTAATCATACTAGTAATAATATTTTTTCTTGGTCTGTCCCTAGATGCTCTGGTAATGATTTGAGCTATCCCCCTGAATTTGTGGATTGCAGAGGACGATATGATAAGTTTTACAATAATTCTGGATGGGTTCTTAGGAATCTTAACCATTTTAAGGTTAAAAGAAAACTTATGATAAAGGTTGGATCACCCTTTACACCATGGATACTTATGAATTCCAGAGGAGCTATAACTGAGTTGTCTCCATTTGCTACATTTGTTCGCTCTGGAATAATTATGTTAAATAATTATACAGGGATTATGAATCACACTTCTAAAGAAATTAATATAACTAGTGTAGAGAAAAAACATAATACTACTCTACGGCAAACCAGAGTTTGCCTGGATCCTCCCTTTGTCTGGCTTTTGTTTAATACTACAGGGAGTTCAAATAATACTGCAGTTGATTGCAAGAAGGATAATTGCTCTCTGTCACAATGTTGGAATTTCTACCATTCAGGTGCGATTGTTATGCGCATCCCTACCTTTGTGTTTTTGCCTGTAAAAGCCAATCCTAAGAACTTCCCATTAGCCACCCTGGTTCGCCGGAAAAGGGATTTTGGCATTACAGCAACTATTGTGACGGCTATTGCAGTGTCTGCTGCTGCGGCTGTTACTGCAGGAGTAGCTATGGCCAATCAAGTTCAGACAGTTACTATTATCAATTCCGTGGTTCAAAAAACCTCGGACGCTATGTATATACAAGAAAAGATTAACCATCAATTAATGTCAGGTATTTTATTGTTAAATAAGAGAGTTGATTTGGTGGAAAGAAATATGTTAAAAATGTTTGATATAGTTACCTTTGGTTGTGTAGATCGCACTAAGCACTTGTGTGTTACCCCCTATACTGCTACCCTTAATGAATCCCGAGCGATTTCTCAATATCTAAATGGCAATTGGACAAGGGAATTGGAACAATTGCAAGCCAATTTTAGTTTGAAGATTTTGGCTTTGAATCAAACCCAGGCGACTATGGTTTCGCTGGGGGAATTTACAGATTGGCTGGTAGATACCTTTTCATATATTAAGGAATGGGCAGGGGTTGGCGTGCTAGGATTAATATTAACTTCAGGAGTGATATTGGCGTTGTTTCTGATTCTAAGGCTGATTCGGGTAAGGAAACGGGAAAAGGTGGCCATTGCACGTGCCCTCGCAGCCTTGGAGGCCGGTAACTCCCCCCAAGCTTGGATCAGCATCTTACAGGACTCCTGACCCTGATCCCTGCTTTTGCACCCGAAGGCCATTGAGCCATTGCACTCGGAAAGAGGGATCGATGAGGTTCCCCTGAATCTGGGGATGTGTTGTCCTGGACAGGAGGTTTTGCACCTAAGAGTGCACTGAGTAGATCCACTCAGGAGATCATGACCTTATGCATATGGGTAGTCCCGCTTATTTTTCCCATCCCTGAGAAAAACGGGACATGTCTACATTTTCAGGGTAAGGTCCTCTGACCTCAGCCTTGACTGTCTTTTAAATGTCATAAAATTAAAAGGGGGGAACTGTGGCGGCCGCACTTACATTTCGCCATTACAAGATGGCGCCGAGGGCTAAAGTAAACAAGTATGTGGCGCGAACTTTTCGCGCCACATCTGCCTAGCAACAGGCTTCCACCAATCCTTTTCTGCCACGTCACCTAATCAGTAGACACGCCCCGTCCTCCTGTATATAAGCCGCCACCCAGCCCGGCTCGGGGCCCCCTGCTTCCAGCTCTCCCTCAACCAAGCAGCGCTTCATTAAAGTGTGATCAGAGAAGAATCCTGTGTCGGTGGTGATCTTTCCCTGCTGGTCAGGGCTCGCTCGCCGCAATGTGCCTTTAATCCCAGCACTTGGGAGGCAGAGTTTGGTGGATTTCTCTGAGTTCAAGGCCAGTCTGGTCTATAGTGTGAGTTCCAGGACAGCCAGGACTGTTGCACAGAGAATCCTATCAGAGACCAGCCTCAACAAAAAATACCTTTTTCGAGGGCAGAGGTGTGGGGATTTAGAAATATGAAGACACGAATGAAAATAATAAAATGGAGAAACATATAGGATAGTATTGGGAGGAAATTACTGTGAGTACTGAAAATTCACTTGCGTTGAATTTCCAACTGCTTAAAATAACCCTGACCCCAAACGATAGGAGTAAGACAAAAAAACTGCGTTAACATGAAACAAGGAAAAATGAACATACAAATTGAAGGTCGCAGGCTATATTCTTAGTTAAACATTCTGTTGGTAGAACAAAACAAGTCACGCTAACACACTAGACTAAAACATTCTGTAGGCAAACCACTTCCTGGGTGGGATCCAAAGTTATCTCCTTAAGGGAACTAGAACTTAGTTGGATTCTTAGAGTCTTGTTTGAGGTAGGAACAATCTACTTCTCAATTCCTGGAGCACAAGGTCTAGCTATTAGCCACACCTGTTGACAATAACCTTGAGACAGCAGAACTCTCTGTTCCACTGCTAGGTGGGGTCTTTGTTTGAGGTAGAAGCACAATAACCTTGAAGGACTAGAGGTAAGTTTCAATTCTCTGACCTTTGGTCAATGTGGAAACAGGCTCACATTTCCAGGCCTTCACAGAAATCCTATCTTGAAAAACCAAAACCAACCAACCAACCAACCAACCAAACAAACAAACAAAATCCCCACGTGGTATTGACATAAAAACAGAAGACATGTTAATCAATGGAACTGAAGACCCAGACTTAAGTCCACACATCTATGGGCACCTGATTTTTGATAAAGAAGCCAGTAAAAAATACTTTTAACTTAAAAAAGGCATGAAAAGCCGGGCGGTGGTGGCGCACGCCTTTAATCCCAGCACTCGGGAGGCAGAGGCAGGTGGATCTCTGAGAGTTCGAGGCCAGCCTGGTCTACAAGAGCTAGTTCCAGGACAGGCTCTAAAAAAGCTGCAGAGAAACCCTGTCTCGAAAGACCAAAAAAAAAAAAAAAAAAAAAAAAGGCATGAAAAAAGCATCTTCAACAAATGGTGCTGGTCTAACTGAATGTTGGCATGTAGAAGAATGCATATGTAGACTCATATCTATCACCCTGCATAAAACTCAAGTTCAAATCGCTCAAAGGCCTCAACATAAAACCAGATACACTGAACCTGATAGAAGAGAAAGTGGGGAATAACCTTGAATTCAGTGTCACAGGAGACTACTTCCTGAACAGAACACCAATCTCTTAGGTACTAAGATCAATAAGTATGAAAGACAATGACTGCCCCTCCCTGTTTTCCTAAGCTTTTTGTTTTCATCAGTCCAAATTCTACTACTCTTTAAGTCTGAGTTTAAAAGCCATGCACTTTGTGCAAATTTTTCTTTACAGTATCCATCCGTTCATCCTCTCACCCATCCATCTGTCTATCCGTTCATCCACCCACCAGTCCACCCACTTATATATCCATCTCTCTATCTACCCACCTGCTTGCTTACCCATTTTGCAAACTATATGAACACTGTGCCTATTAGATGAAGACTAAACCCTTGTCCTTTTAACTAGTTTCTGATCTCTTGTGATATACATTATAGGGAACTTATTGAGTTGTTCACGGTTCATTCCCCACCTTTGTCAAATAGTTATTGGAATGTAGAACAAAGACTTGAATGTAGTAGAAAAGCACTTTGGTGATTGTAAGTGAGAGGCATTATTTTTTATTCTTGTTGAAATATTATATTTAATTTTTGAAGTTTTATTAGTTCTTTAAGAACTTAATACAATGTATTTTGATTATATTCATCCCCCCCTCAGTTCTCCCCAGATCCTCTTCTTTTACTACCTACATAACTTTATTTCCTTTCAAAATAAAAAAAATTAAATATTTAAATTCATCAGCTTCAGTTTGTGCTGTCCATATTCTTGGATATGTGTCCTTCTACCAAACATGGTTGATCTACCAGGGGCCACATTCTTAAGAAAAATGAACTTACCCTCTCTTAGTCTCCTAACAGGTTGTCAGTTGCTAATATCTACCCAGTTACAGGGTAGGATTACCTACCACCTCCCCCTCCATGAACTTTGTCTGGGTTGTGATTGCATAGATCTGCATGGTGCAGCAAACACCACGGTCCATACTGAAACCTTCCTGCTGTGTCAAGAAAACACTTCTTGCAGTCATCCACTGTCTCTGGCTTTTACAGTTTTTCTGTGCCTTCTCCCTCAGTGGTCTCTGAACCTTGGGGGGAAGGGGTGTGATATTAATGTCCTTCCTACCCAGGTCTGAGCATTCTATAGTCCCTTGCTCTCTGTACCTGGACAGTCATGCTTCTCTCTATTGATTTCCATATACTGAAAAAGGAAGCTTCTCTGATGAAAATTAAGAGATGAACTAATCTATAGGTATAGTACCAAGTCATTGTGAGTCAGTTTAACACTGTGACCATTTAGCAGAATAATAGGTTCTCTCATAGGGTTTTTGACCTATCTTCCCACAGATTTTTGGCTCTAGTGCCATGTGTGGGTTTCATCTTAAAGAGCGGGTCCTAAACTCAACCATAAAATAGTTAATTACTCCCATGTCATTTATGTTATTATTGTACCAGTGGGAATGTCTTGCCAGGACAGTCATCACAACTTTCAGAGTTTCTGACTAGGTAAGACTGAAGGTTACCTTTCTCCTCCTCTCCAGTACCATGAAAGCTAGCATGGGATAAAGATTTCAGGTTAGTACTAGCATTATTTCTCCTTGCTCTACGACTCAAGAATGTAGTATCTTCAGCAATAGGCTCTTACTCTGTCAAGTTCTAAAAACAGGTATTCCCTTAATCTATCCTTGGTATCTAGTTTGTGTGCTATGCAATGGCAAGCAAGCAACCTCTGTAGAGACTTCAGTGCCTCTAAAACATTGAATATTGCTGATAGCCACTATGATAGTTTGTCAGTTTGACACAAGCTGGAGTCATTTGGGAAGAAGGAACTGTAATATTAAATTGGGGGCATCACCCCAGCTCTCTAACACTGCCATATCCAAGAAATCTGGAATGATTGGAAGCCCCTGGCCTGGGAGTTGTCCTGGGCTGGACTCCAACTCCCAGTCTGCCAAGTGCTGACTTCTTTCCCCTTACCCCTGGGAGGGTCAGGACCTCTCCCACAGGCTATTTAGGCTTGTGTCAGAAAAAGAAACACATGGTTTTGGGTTTGTGTGGGCTCCCCTTCCCTCCATGTTGTCTTGGTCCACCCAAGAACACTACATTTATTAAATATGGGCATTTTAATTTGGCCTAATCTGGTTTGATTGGAGTTTCTTGCATTGGCAGAGAGGCTTTTACTAAGATTAAACCAAACGGGAACCTCAGTTGAGGAATTGCTTCCATTCAGTTGTCCTGTAGGCAAGTCTGTGGAACATTTTCTTGGTTGATGATGATAAAGGCACTGTAGGTTGTACCATCTCTGGGCACGTGGTCATGGTTTGCATAAGAAAGCAGACTCAGCAAGCTATGGGGAACAAGGCCTCTGCTTCAGTTCCTGCTTTTAGGTTCCTGCTTTTAGGTATTTCCCTTCCTGATGGACTATAAACTGTAAGATGAAATAAACCTTTTCCTTCCCAAGTTGCTTTGGTCAGGTTTTTGTTACAACAAAAGAAATCAAATTAAGACACTTACCAAAACTGTTAACTCTTCTGATTCTGCATGCTCAACAACTCCTAACATTGATGGCTCTGAGGGCATGTGCTGTTTTTACATTTTCCCTGCTAGGTTTGCTTATAGAAGTGAGTTGTGATGGAATGGCCAGATCAGGAAGGATCCAAGGGAAGCTGTTGCAGGGGACTGTTTGTTAGTTCCTGGCTGTTTAGCCCCAAAATAGTCATACAGAAACTCTATTAATTAAATCACTGCTTGGTTCATTAGCTCTAGCTTCTTATTGGTTAACTCTTTCATATTGATTTAAGCCATCTCTATTAATCTGTATATCACCACGTGGCTGTGGCTTACTGAGTAAAGTTCCCAGTGTCTGTCTCTGGTGGCTCCTTGGCTTCTCTCTAACTCTACCTTCCTCCTTCCATGCTATAGGCCAAGCCAGCTTTTTTTATTCATTAACCAATAAAAGCAAAACATAGTCAGAAGGACCTCCCACACCAGGAGGCTGCCTTGTACTCCAAGTGAAGGGACTGACCAGTGCAGTATTGATTATGGTGTTCTTTGCTATATCACTAATGTGATGAAGGAGTCTACTGCTTTTTTCTTAGCATTGCTGCAATGGCCCCTCTCACAGTTTTTCCTTGTTTAGATCAGTGGCTACGTAGGCTACCATCTCCTTCACTTGCCCCTTGCTTTTTCTGCAAGGAAACTGGAGGATCTCATATTTAGGTTTGCAAAATCTCAGTAATTAAAGGCATCTCATATCTTCTGACCTTTTAAAAGAGCTGGAGGGCATCGCCTGGCTCCTGCTTTCTCTGTGGGTGACCTTTCCTTATCTCTCCATTTTCAGGGAGGAAGCTCAGGCTTCCTGTCTTCTCCCATCATATTTGCATCCTTCCTTCTTTCTGTTCTTCCTTCTAATTTGCTCAAATTAATTAAGCACTGAGTATATGCTGATCATGATGCCAGGTGCTAGCCAAGGATCTTATAAGACTCATGACTATTGATGATTAATTCTGAACAGGACAAATAAATGAACTCATTAATGAAAAGTGCTTGGCACTATGTAATCAAGTCTGCATAGCGTTAGCTCTGCTAAAGCTTGGCAGGGAAAAAAGATGTCAGGACACACAGTACAAAAACCCAGCTTCACTCATCTTGGAACTGGAGCTTGGATTCAGGGAGAAGGTTATAGTTATAATTTGGTGTTTAACAGTCTTGGGGAAAGGAAAGACTCAGAAAGTGTCTGTCTAGATCTTGCTGAGGCTATACAGTGGGATTTTTGCACCCACACAGTTCAGCATCTGCCTGCAAATGCAAATCAGGTCAGGAAGTCCCAACAGGAGGAAGGCGGCTGGCTGCTCACATTGTACTTGGCCCATGAGCAATCATTTCTGTTCTTCTCCAGCACCTCAGATTCCCTCTCCCAAGGAGGCCTAAGCTTGCACCCAATGTGGCTATAGTGCAGTGTGCTGCAGTGTGTTGCTTGAAAATTGTTGGTACTGTGCTATTTGACAAGTTTGCTCTGGTCTCCTTAGAGGCAGCCTTGTCACTAAAAGGAACCCTCATAAGTCAACTGTCTCCCAACCTGGGAAAAACTTCTGTGCATTTACTGCATTACTTCATGATTTTCAGCACCCATCGCTTAGGACACAGCTCTCACAGCTCATCACAGTACCCAGTCAAAAGATGTTGGCCAGAATGTATATCAGGGTACTTTACCAAGGCCGAAGGGATCATTTAGGAATTAAATGGAATAATACATTTTAAAGCATTTGACATTTTAAAGAACTATGCAAATATTTTATATTTATTGAATACTCTTTAAGTGCTACACACAGTTCCAAGATCTCTATAGTATGTAGTTATTTAATGCTCACTAGACACACATCACTAGCATACTAAAGAAGCACATTGAAAATGAAGAGCAAAGCAGGGGATAGGGCAAGGATCTAAGTATCAACCCCATAATGAGAGGGGGGAGTTGAGAGAAGTGAGAGAGACACAGAGAGACAGAGATGAGAGAGATAGACAGATGAGACACAGAGAGAGAGACAGAGAGATAAAGAGAGCGAGTGTGCACTTGAGAACATGAACCTGTCTTATAAGGAAGAGCCACTATTAGAAACCTTAATTTGGGGGCTGGCAAGATAGTTCAGTGGGTAAAGTTGTTTGTTTCCAAGTCTGATGACCTGAATATAAGCCCTAGGACTCACATGATAAAAGAAAAGACCAAGTCCTGGAAAGTGCTCTGCTGGCCTCCACACGTGCCTTGCCAGACATGTGCCCCACCTCACAGAATGAGTGAATGTAACAAAAAATTAAGTTAAAAAGGAAGACTTAATTAAGTTCTTAAGTATGATTGTGAGAAGCAGGTACTCATCCTTAGTCTTTGTTGAGGCATAATAAAATTGTGGGAGATTTGATGCAGTTTTCTTTATTATAATCAATAATATAATAAACAATAATTCTGATACTTTTTAATGTCACATGTTTATAATCATCTTCATAGCATTTATTCCTCCTGAAAGAGATCTTTATCTGAAAATCTTTCTGCAGGGAGTGAATTTATTCATAGACTTCATCCCATTTTTAGTTATTACAGATGGACAACAAAACACTTAAAAAGTTTTGATGCGCCCTTTGTCAGCGAGCTGCTTGGCCTGCAAGGAGACCTGACAGTCGGCCAGAGGATCCATCATTCATTGGGGTGAGTGAGGAGTGAGTGCCTGAACCGCGGCTGCTGCCCAGAGAGGGACCACCGACATTCCCCAACTCCCCCTCCCACCCGCACACTTCCTGCTCTTCCTGCAGGGGTTATTCTCCCCGGATACTGCCTCTCTCTTCCTGTCCCTTCCCAGCTTGCACCCAGAAACACCCCCCCCCCCCCCCGCCTCATCCTCCCGTCTTTGGGGCCACAAAATCCCACAGCTCAGCCTGTTTGGGCACGGGGAACCTGGAATTGAGTGCACCCAGGCCGGTGGGAGGTCCCCTCCTTCATTAGCCTGCTGCCTGCAGCAAGGTAGGCCCTTTGTCAGTGAGCTGCTTGGCCTGCAAGGAGACCTGACAGTCTGCCAGAGGATCCACCATTCATTGGGGTGAGTGAATTGAATTCATTGGGGTGAATTGAACTTCTAAAAGAAGACCCAAAGGGGATTATTTAGAGGAAGAAATGGGCAGGCGCCAATGCAAAAATTCCTCCAACAATTTGAAAAACAACATGAAAGCACCAGAACCCAGCGAACTTATAACAGGAGGACTTGAACACGCTAATCAAGAAAAAGTAGAAAAAATTGACTTTATGAGGGAACCTCCATCTGGCGACAGATGGGGAAGGTGACTGAGCCCCACATTGGAGCACTGGACTGAGCTCCCAAGGACCTGATGAGCATCAGAAGGAGCGAGAACATGAAGGAGAAAGTCAGGAACTAGAGGGGTGCGTTCACTCATGGAGACGGTGGGACAGAACTAATGGGAGATCACCAACCCCAGTTGGAATGGGACTGATGGATCATGCGACCAAACCCGTCTCTCTGAATGTGGCCAACAAAGGGGGCTGACTGAGAAGCAAAAGACAATGGTGCTGGGCTCTGGTTCTTCTGCATGGACGGGCTCTGTGGGAGCCTTCTCAGCTTGGTCGATCACCTTCCTGGACCGGGGGGGAGTTGGGAGGACCTTGGTCTTGGCATGGAGTGGGGAACTCTGATGGCTCCTTGGCCTTGAGGGGGAGGGAGGGGAGGTGTGGGTGGAGGGGAGGGGAGGGAAGGGGGAGAAGGGGGAAGGGGGAGGAGGAGGGGAGGGAAGGGGGAGGAGGAAGGAAGGAGATGGAAATTTTTAAATGTGAAAAAAAAAAAGAGCTAGCTAAAAATATGCTTAAGTGATTGATCAAGCAATGATTTTAAATAAAAAAAAAAAAAGAAAGTAATAGAGTACCTTAAACAGGAGGTGAAAAACTCCCTTAAGGAAATGGATGAAAAGAATAACAAAAAGTTTGAAGAATTGAGTAAATCCGTAAATGATTTCCTAGGAAACCAAGAAAAAACAATCAAACAGATAAAGGAAACAGTGCAAGACTTGAAAACTGAAATGGAGGCAAGGAAGAAAACACAACCCGAGGGCCAGCTGGATATGGAAAATCTATGTAAACGAACAGAGACTACAGAAACAAGCATAACCAACAGAATACAAGAGATAGAAGAAAGAATATCAGATTCTGAAGATACCATAGAGAAAATAAACGCACTGATCAAAGAAAACAGCAAATCCAACAAATTCTCATCACAAAACATTCAGGAAATCTGGGACACAATAAAAAGACCAAACCTAAGAATAATAGGCGTAGAAGAAGGAGAAGAAATACAGCTCAATGGTTCAGAAAATATATTTAATAAAATTATAGAAGAAAACTTCCCAAACCTAAAGAAAGATATTCCTATTAAGGTTCAAGAAGCTTACAGAACACCAAATAGACTGGATCAAAAAAAAAAAAAAAACATCCCCTCGCCATATTATAATCAAAACACAAAACATACAGAATAAAGAAAGAATATTAAGAGCTGCAAAGGAAAAAGGTCAAGTAACATATAAAGGTAAACCTATCAGATTAACACCTGACTTCTCTATGGAAACCATGAAAGCCAGAAGGTCCTGGATAGATGTATTGCAGAAACTAAGAGACCATGGATGCAAGCCCAGATTACTATACCCAGCCAAGCTTTCATTCACTATAAATGGAGAAAACAAAATATTCCAGGATAAAAACAAATTTAAACAATACATAGCCACAAATTCAGTCTTACAGAAAGTAATAGAAGGAAATTCACAAACAAAGGAGTCCAGCATTGCCCAAAATAACTCAGACATCTAGCGACCCTTCACCAGCACATCGCAAAGAAAGGAAACACAATCTCTACTACCAAATAAAAAATGACAACCGAGTTAACATCCACTGGTCATTAATATCACTTAATATCAATGGACACAATTCACCTATAAAAAGGCACAGGCTAAGAGATTGGATACGAAAACAGGATCCAACATTCTGCTGTTTACAAGAAACACACCTCAACCACAAAGACAGACATATACTCAGAGTAAAGGGTTGGGAAAAGGTTTATCAAGCAAATGGACCTAAGAAACAAGCCAGTGTGGCCATACTAATTTCTAACAAAGTTGACTTCAAACTAAAATCAATCAGAAGAGATGGAAAGGGACACTTTATACTCATTACAGGAAAAATCTATCAGAATGAAGTCTCAATCCTGAATATCTATGCCCCTAATACAAAAGCACCCACTTATATAAAAGAAACATTACTAGAACTCAAGACAGCCATCAAACCAAACACACTGATAGTGGGAGACTTCAACACTCCTCTTTCACCAATGGACAGGTCAATTCGACAGAAACCTAACAGAGAATTAAGAGACTTAATAGAGGTAATGAACCAAATGGACTTAACAGACATCTATAGAACATTCCACCCAAACAGGAAAGAATATACCTTCTTCTCTGCGGCTCATGGAACCTTTTCAAAAATTGACCACATACTCGGTAACAAAGCAAACTTCCACAGTTACAAAAACATATTAGTAACCACCTGCATCTTATCGGATCACCATGGATTAAAATTAGAATTCAACAACAATGCTACCCCCAGAAAGCCTACAAATTCATGGAAACTGAACAGTCAACTACTGAACCACAGCTGGGTCAAGGAAGAAATAAAGAAAGAAATGAAAGTCTTTCTTGAATTTAATGAAAATAAAGACACAACATACTCAAACTTATGGGACACTATGAAAGCAGTGCTAAGAGGAAAATTCATAGCACTAAGTGCCCACTTAAAAAAAATGGAGAAAGCACTCATTGGAGACTTAACAGCACACCTGAAAGCTTTAGAAAAGAAAGAAGCAGACTCACCTAGGAGGAGTAGAAGACTAGAAATTATCAAACTGAGGGCAGAAATCAACAAAATAGAAACACAGAAAACAATCCAAAGAATCAATGAAACAAAAAGCTGGTTCTTGGAGAAAATCAACAAGATTGACAAACCTTTAGCCAAACTAATCAAACGGCAGAGAGAGAACACACAAATTAATAAGATCAGAAATGAAAAAGGGGACATAACCACAGACACAGAGGAAATTCAGAGAATCATTAGATCTTACTACAAAAGCCTGTATGCCACAAAATTGGAAAATGTGAAAGAAATGGACACTTTTTTAGATAAGTACCATATACCAACGTTAAACCAGGACCAGGTAAATGCTCTAAATAGGCCTGTTAGTCACGAAGAATTGGAAACTGTTATCAGAAACCTCCCTACCAAAAAGAGCCCAGGACCTGATGGGTTCAATGCAGAATTCTACCAGAACTTCCAAGAAGACCTAATACCTATACTCTTTAAGGTATTTCATAATATAGAAACAGAACAGTCATTGCCAAATTCCTTTTATGAAGCTACAATTACCCTGATACCTAAACCACACAAAGACCCAACCAAGAAAGAGAATTACAGGCCAATCTCACTCATGAACATCGATGCAAAAATTCTCAATAAATTACTGGCAAACAGAATCCAAGAACACATTAGAAAAATTATCCACTATGATCAAGTAGGCTTCATCCCAGAGATCCAGGGCTGGTTCAACATACGAAAATCTATCAATGTAATCCATCATATAAATAAACTGAAGGATAAAAACCATATGATCATCTCATTAGATGCAGAAAAAGCATTTGACAAAATACAGCACCCCTTTATGATAAAGGTCTTGGAGAGATTAGGGATACAGGGGTCATTCCTAAATATAATAAAGGCTATTTACAGCAAGCCGACAGCTAACATCAAATTAAATGGAGAGAAACTCAAGGCCATCCCACTAAATTCAGGAATGCGACAAGGCTGTCCACTCTCTCCTTATCTCTTCAATATAGTGCTTGAAGTTCTAGCAATAGCAATAAGACAAAACAAGGGGATCAAGGGGATTCGAATTGGAAAGGAAGAAGTTAAACTTTCATTATTTGCAGATGATATGATAGTGTACATAAGCGACCCCCAAAACTCCACCAAAGAACTCCTACAGCTGATAAACTCCTTTAGTATCATGGCAGGATACAAGATCAACTCCAAAAAATCAGTCGCCCTCCTATATACAAAGGATAAGGAAGCAGAGAAAGAAATCAGAGAAGCGTTACCTTTCACGATAGCCACAAATAGCATAAAATATCTTGGGGTAACTCTAACCAAGGAAGCGAAAGACCTATTTGACAAGAACTTTAAGTCTTTGAAGAAAGAAATTGAAGAGGATACCAGAAAATGGAAGGATCTCCCTTGCTCTTGGATTGGGAGGATCAACATAGTAAAAATGGCAATACTACCAAAGGCAATCTATAGATTTAATGCAATCCCCTTAAAGATCCCATCAAAATTCTTCACAGATCTTGAGAGGACAACAATCAACTTTATATGGAAGAACAAGAAACCCAGGATAGCCAAAAAAATCTTATACAATAAAGGAACTTCTGGAGGCATTACCATCCCTGACTTCAAACTCTATTACAGAGCTACAGTATTGAAAACAGCTTGGTGTTGGCATAAAAATAGAGAAGTCAACCAATGGAATCGAATAGAAGACCCAGATCTTAACCCACAAACCTATGAACACCTGATTTTTGATAAAGGAGCTAAAAGCACACAATGGAAGAAAGAAAGCATCTTCAACAAATGGTGCTGGCATAACTGGATGTCAACCTGCAGAAGAATGAAAGTAGATCCGTGTCTAACACCATGCACAAAACTCAAGTCCAAATGGATTAAAGACCTCAATATCAATCTGAACACACTGAACCTGTTAGAGGAGAAAGTGGGAAGTACTCTACAACATTTGGGCACAGGAGACCGCTTCCTACGTATAGCCCCAGCAGCACAGACATTAAGGGCAACATTGAATAAATGGGACCTCCTGAAGCTGAGCAGCTTCTGTAATGCAAAGGACACTGTCACTAAGACAAAAAGGCAGCCTACTGACTGGGAAAAGATCTTCACCAACCCTGCAACAGACAAAGGTCTGATCTCCAAAATATATAAGGAACTCAAGAGACTAGACTTTAAAATGCTAATGAACCCAATTAAAAAATGGGGCACTGAACTGAACAGAGAATTCTCAACAGATGAAGTTCGAATGGCCAAAAGACACTTAAGGGCATGCTCAACCTCCTTAGCAATCAGGGAAATGCAAATCAAAACAACATTGAGATACCATCTTATACCTGTCAGAATGGCTAAAATCAAAAACACCAATGATAGCCTTTGCTGGAGAGGATGTGGAGTAAGGGGTACACTCATCCATTTCTGGTGGGAATGCAAACTTGTGCAACCACTTTGGAAAGCAGTGTGGAGGTTTCTCAGGAAATTTGGGATCAACCTACCCCAGGACCCAGCAATCCCACTCTTGGGAATTTACCCAAGAGATGCCCAATCATATTACAAAAGCATTTGTTCAACTATGTTTATAGCAGCATTATTTGTAATAGTCAGAACCTGGAAACAACCTAGATGCCCTTCAGTGGAAGAATGGATGAAGAAAGTGTGGAATATATACATATTAGAGTACTACTCAGCGATAAAAAAACAATGACATCTTGAATTTTGCATGCAAATGGATGAAAATAGAAAACACCATCTTAAGTGAGGTAACCCAGGCCCAAAAAGATGAACATGGGATGTACTCACTCATAATCGGTTTCTAGCCATAAATAAAGGACATCGAGCCTATAATTCATAAAAAATCCTAGAGAAGCTATATAAGAAGGTGAACCCAAAGAAAAACATATAGTTATCCTCCTGGATACTGGAAGTAGACAAGATTGCCGGACAAAAAATGGGAACATGGGGTTGGGGTGGGATGGGGGGAGGGGAGGATGGGGAGAGAAAAGTGTGAAGTGGAGGATGGGAAGAGCTTGGGGGAATAGGATGGTTGGGATATAGGAAAAGTGGATATGGGAACAAGGAATTATATATCTTAATTAAGGGAGCCATTCTAGGGTTGGCAGAGACTTGACTCTAGAGGGGTTCCCAGGTGTCCAGGAAGATGCCCCCAGCTAGGTCCTTGGGCAGCTGAAGAGAGGGTGCCAGAAATGTCCAGATCCTATTGCCATACTCATGAATATCTTGCATATCACCATAGAACCTTCACCTGGCATTGGATGGAGAAAATGACAGAGTCCCACATAGGAGTACCGGACTGAGATCCCAAGGTCCCGATGAGGAGCAAAAGGAGGGAGATCATGAGCAAGGAAGTCAGGACCGTGAGGAGTGCGTTTACCCATTGAGACGGTGGGACAGATCTAACAGGAGACCACCAAGTCCAGTTGGAATGGGACTGATGGAACAGGGGACCAAACCGGACTCTCTGAATGTGGCTGATGGTGGAGGAGGACTGAGAAACCAAGGACAACGGCAATGAACATGAACTCTACAGCATGGACGGGCTCACTGTGAGCCTTGTCAGTTTGGTTGCTCACCTTCCTGGACTTAGGGGGAGCTGGGAGGACCTTGGACTTAACATAGTGAAGGGAACCCTGATGGATCTTTGTTTTGGAGAGGGGTGGAGTGGGGGTATGGGTGGAAAGGAGGGGAGGGAAGGGGGAGGAGATGGAAATCTTTAATAAAAAAAATGAGAAATAAATAAATAAATAAATACATTCATAAAAAAAAGTTTTGATGCTTATTGTTCCCCTTCAAAGTTAGTGCTATCAAATGCAGAGTGAGGCACTGGGTATTACATTGGGGAGATGCAGTTTAACAGCTGCAGGCATGTGGCCAGCAGATAGTCATGACATATACAACAGGCTGTCTCTCATTTCTATTTGACCTGTCCTTCTATACACCTTCCCTATGGATAGATGATGATCACACAGAGAATTAATGCAGCCACCATGATTCACAAGCTCACAGATTCACCTGTTTATAACATGGTCACCAGCTGCATAGTAAGTACCAATGATGCGTTAGACTGTGGCGTGTTTGTCTTTAGGAAAAATGAGTTTGTCTTGAGAGAAGATGGATTTAAGCCTTTGAGTTTTTACCCCATGTAGTCTTCTTGTAAGTTGCTTCATGTCTGACATTAGATTTTTGGTTAATAATATTTCTTAGCCGTTAATCAAAGAGTACACTACTGTGTTGTTGATTTTTTAAAAGATGAACATAATTAGAACTTTTATTTTGAGCATAAAGTCAAAAAGGGTCAAGTATATACCATAAACTAAATATAACCAACTAACTCAGTAGCATACCCTAGTCCTAAACTGGAAATCTAACAGATCTGTGAATACATAAGGTTGAAAAAGGTGCCAATATAACAGAGCAAATGTAGACAATTTAAAACACAAGGAGAGACAAGGGCGAGGAGACAGAGAAGTAAGGTAGAAATTAATAAGAGAAATTTGTAGAAACATTCTCTTTTTGTTATTAGTGCTAGGCAAGCTGTCAGTGGAAGTTAATCTTGGAAGCAAGTCGTACACTCAGAATACCGAGATCTCTCTTCCCCCAAACTGTGTGTGACTGTCAGAGCTTCTTCCCACAGGCTGACAACCCCAATGCATCTGCCTCCTACTGGCTAATCCAACATACCTTCTGGAGACCAGATAGAATTGTCGCCCCCAGCAGGTTTAGCTACTACTCCCCGACCACCACTTTAGGAGCAGAACTTGAAGTTAGGTATCCACTATGCACCTTAACTGCTTTAGTCTGCCCTTGTCTTTCTGGCTCCATTTGTAGTGGAAAGACTCTTCTCTCAATTGTTCTACTGACAATGACAAACTGATATGTAGAAGGCTTCCATAGTTAGCTGAAATCTGTTAATGCTCAGTAGCTGTGTATTCTGAGGTGACTGTTTTTCTTTATATTTTCTCTGCATACAGGCACTTCCAGTAATGTCTTCCTAGCTCTTTACTGTGTTATCCTCCTAGGTCCTCACAGTGATGTCTTCCCAGGTACTGTGAAAAAGTCCTTGTTGAAACTTACTGCTTGATGAGGCTCTGCATACTTTATAACTGTAATTTTGCTACTAATCGTAATGTAAATATCTGTGTTTTCTTCTGGTCTGGGCACCAGAATCTCAAGAAAGCCATGTAAATGAAGCATGTACAGTATAGACAGCTGTCTGTGACAAAACTCAGGAGTATTGGTGTGGTGCTGTATCCAGACAGCATGTTTTCTAGTGAGTGACTTCCACTAGGGAATGAGAGTGACCCACGTCACTATAGGCATAAGTGATGATCATTGTGGTGTTGCTAAGCACAATTAGGAGTTAAGTACTTCTGCACACAATGCCACCACTAACATTTTTTCCATTTCTTAGAGGAGCGTTAAGTCCACACAGACTGACATCCTGAAGGAACGTGAGTGAAGAGGCCAAGGATTGACTGTATAGAACAGTAGTTTTAACCTTCCCAATGCTGTGACTCTTTAATACAGTTCCTGATGATGTGGTAACCCTCAGCAGTAAAATTATTTTCATTGCTACTTTATAACTGTAATTTTGCTACTAATCGTAATGTAAATATCTGTGTTTTCTGATGGTCTTAGGTGACCCCTGTAAGAGGGTGTTTGACCTCCAAAGGGTTGTGACCCACAGGTTGAGAACTGCTGGTATTAAGGTTTCCAGGGTTTGTGCTTAAGCAACTAGACTGCACACATGTCTGACTGTCAGACTAATATGAAGGTTTAGTTCCTCCCCCTGGTAGTCTGGTAACAGTGTCCATGATGAGAAAACTTGTGCCTCATTGAGTTTCTCATTGACCTTGTTGGGCACAGTGTTGACCCTGCTGCTGTGTTTTGGAAGAGCTTCTCTTTTATGAAGACTCTTAGGATTTCAAATAGATGCTAGCTAATTCCCCATATCCATTCTTCCCCTTTCTCTTGATATCTTTTGTTGGGGGAGAACAACTTTCCTAGTGTAAAGCTTTATATAGTTCAGGGGTCATTTGAAGGAATCAAATTCAGTCTTTCATTTTCAAAACTTTCCTGTCTCAAACACAGGCAAATTTGTTTTCTCCTTTAATTATGTCATAAATAGCCGGGCGGTGGTGGCGCACGCCTTTAATCCCAGCACTCGGGAGGCAGAGGCAGGCGGATCTCTGTGAGTTCAAGACCAGCCTGGTCTACAAGAGCTAGTTCCAGGACAGGCTCCAAAGCCACAGAGAAACCCTGTCTCGAAAAACCAAAAAAAAAAAAATTATGTCATAAATAACAACAATAAAAAGGATCAGGAACTATTTCTTGAGAAAACAATTATAATGGAAATAAAAGTGTGGTAATTTTAGAAGACATCTAGAGCCCAATTTTAAATAGAACTTATATGGAAGTAAAAAGTAGATTGGATGGTTGGGGAAAGATTCTTTTGTGCACTCACAATTCTTCTCCAGTGCTCCACCACAGTGGTCTTTTATGAGCATGCAGTATTGTTCCTGGAGATTGTACTGAGTTTTGTGAGGGTTACAAATTAAAGCACTGTTCTCTGTGGCAAAGAGTTTATAATCTTGTTAGAAGCAGAAGAGTGTCACATTTGAAACAATAAATGTGCTTTATGGTAGAGACAATAAACCCTATAGGTTTTAAGGGGACAGACCACTCCATAATGGAGGGAGGTATTGATTAGGATTTGGGGAATAGAATGGTTAGGCTAATGAGCTAGAAGGCAGATAAGTGTTACAGGGTCAGCAAGAATCATGGAGTAGGCCCTGAAGACAATTAGAAATCCCATGTCCAGCTGAGCAACAGGCTATATCCTCCAAGACATTCAGGGTCTTTTCCAAAATGAAATTCAAAGTGACATGAATGGTTGGGATGAAATGTAGCCTTCAGAAAAGGGCACCCAGTGTGTTCACAGTGATCATGCATGGACATGTCAGGGCAAGGCATGTAAATGACAGCAGTTAGGGGCATACCACTGTGAAGAATGGGAGGCTTTTCAAGTGAAAACCTTGTTGATTGCTTATGGAATGGTAGGCACTGAGTCCTTTAAATCCAGATAAGTAAGATTTGGCTCCTGCCTTTGAGAAGTGGCTGTGACATCCCTGGGACAAGATACATACACAGCAGGAAGCATTTGCAAGACAGTTGTGAACTGGCTGACCTGTGACTGGACACCGTGTTGGCAAGAATAGAAAAGGTAGCTAAGCTATTTGTGAGGAAGAGTCTCACATTAGCTTACAACATCCCGAGTGTGTCTAACAGAGGGAGAGTTCAGGAAGAGGGTGGAGACAGGAAGCCGGATGAGATGACCTCCAGGGCCCAGAGTCTGGTTTGAAGACATGCTTAGGGAACAGTTGGGAAACTGTGAGAAGATAAATTGTTTAAGAATTTATAGAGTGGTACCTTGAGAGCTGAGCCTGGAGCACGTCCACAGCCCTGCTCTGTGGTAAGGAGACAAGGGCTTGGGTACCTGGGAGGGTTTTGTTCCAACCTGATAGCAGGGAAGTATCTTGGGAACAAATCAGGGCTCATCAACCTCCGGGGTTCATAACAGTATAGAGAGGGTTGCTGAGGAAATATTGCAACTGTTGGCACTAGGAGGCTGGAGTAGTCACAGCCAGGTGGGGAGGGACATGCATGACTCTCATGAACTCTGCTTTTCAAATACTCAGGAAGATTGTGTATCCTTTATGGTGTGTGGATAATGAATCTGGCAACTCCTCCCAAGGGAAATAATGGGACAGTCACACACTTGGCCTAGGGCACAGCATGCAAGGAGAAATAGCATAGAAAGGACAGGATCTTATAGCACAAGGAGAGAAGTGAAACTTTTAGTTCAGAAAGACCAGATGGTGGGAAGGAGGGAGAAGAGGATTGGAGAGGACAGGGTAGAAACTGGAGCTGAGTTGACTTTGATGGGTTCCTGAGAACACAGTTGGAGAGATGGCAGAATAAGTAGTTAGAGCTGAAACAGCAAGTGATTGGTGGTTAAGAAAATTGAATGCATATACTTGTCAAGTGAATAGGAGAGTGACAGCTAAAAATCAAAAGCAGGCTGGACTGATCAATTCAGTTAGCATGTTTGCAAGCTAGCAGTGTGGGGCTGTACACACATACAAACACGCTTTACTAATGATAGTTTACATGAAGTACATCGCTGTTCACTGAGCTAGGGTAAGTGCAAAGCTACCCACCTTCTGCCACAATAAGGCTTAGAGCCCTTTCATTGTTTCAGATTCCCCCAATGTTTTTTCTGTAGTCAGATGTAGCATAGTTCATTTGTCCTTATTGCTGAGTGATATTTCATTGCTTGGGTGGATGATATTTGTTTATTCATCAGTTGATAGACACTTGGGTTCTTTCCAGTTTGGGGCTATTATGAAAAATGCTCTTATGAGCATTCACATAAAAGTTTTCATGTGGACATATTTCTTCATTTTTCTTGGGTAGATGCCTGGAAGTGGGATTGATGAGTCTGTTGGTGTGTGTTTAACTTAATAAGAAATGGCTTCCATTTCCTCTACCCAACAGTAATGCATTCTTTCCTTAGGTGATCTTAAGGTCTGTAAATTTTAACAATCTTTGAAGGAGCCGTTTCTTGGCTTCATGGACTTTTATCTATTAGTTGCCCATGGTAGACTTCATTGATTTCTGTACTATCTCAATTATCTTTTTCTTTCCTACTCTGTGTTACATATTTTCTTTTCTTAGATTCTTAAAGTAGAATTCTGTATTATAAGTCACAAACTTTCCTCTTTCTAATGGAAGTTTTCAATCGTGAATTTCCCTCTAAATACTCCTTTAGCTGCATCTTACAAATTTTTTATTTTTCACTTTGTTCAAGGCATATTTTTCCTAAGACTCATCTTTTGACCTGTTGGTCATTTATATTGCATAGTATTTAATATTTTTCTGTTTTCAATTTAAAAACTGATTCCACCATGGGTAGAGAATATACTTTTAATTATTTCAACCTTCTTTTTCTTCTTCTTTTTCTTCTTCTTCTTCTTCTTCTTCTTCTTCTTCTTCTTCTTCTTCTTCTTCTTCTTCTTCTTCTTCTTCTTCTTCTTCTTCTTCTTCCTCTTCCTCTTCCTCTTCCTCTTCCTCTTCCTCTTCCTCTCTTCCTCCTCCTTCTCCTCCTCCTCCTCCTCCTCATTCTCCTCCTCCTCCTCTTCCTCCTCCTCCTTCTCCTTTTAGAGACAGAGTTTCTCTGTAGTTTTGGAGCCTGACCTAGAACTAGCTCTTGTAGACAGGCTGGCCTTGAACTTTCAAACATCCTCCTGCCTCTGTCTCCTGAGTGCTGAGATTAAAGGTGTGTGCCACCACCACCCTGCTTTTTTAAAAATTATTTATTTTTATTTTATGTGTATTGTGTTAACCTAAATGTACATATGTGTATCATGTGAGTGCCTGGTGCCCCGGATGGCAGAAGAAGGTGTCAGATCCACTAGAATTGGAACTATAGACAATTGTGAACCACTAGTGGATGCTGGGAACCAGTGTTCTTGACTGCTGAGTTACCTCTCCAGCACTTTATTGGTTTCTTTATAGTATTTATTTGTATATTTTATTTGTCTGTTATTTTGTTGTTGCTATAGGGCCCATATATTTTTTAACTTACCACATTTCTTTACAAATTAATAACATTTTCCTGGTAAGAATAAGCACACTATATGAGTATAGCTTCATTCTGTCTTGCTTCCTCTGTGTTAGTGTCCACCCACAAATGTGCAATTCACCAAGTATCTTTTGTCTATGTCTAACCTCTTCAGGCATAACACTGGAGATGAATGTATATACACTGCATATAAATATAAAAATGTATGTCATTCATGATCACACAGTCTATGCTAAAGTCTAGCAAAAAAGCACTATGACTAAAATTTTTACACATATGTATATATTTATATTTACAAATACATTTTTCATTTCTAGTTTGTTTATTCTTTTCTGTGGATATGACTCATTTTCCTTAAGCCTGAGCCATATACTTATCATGAACCACAGGGAAGCTCCAGCAATCTGTTCCAGCTTACCTTTATCCAGAGAGACCTTCATCCATTGCTATGTTTGAGTGATAGGTTAGCTGGAAATAGAAATGCTAAATTATTGTTTTTCATTAACTTTGGAAAGTTTTATTCACCATTCCTTAAACATTGCCTTCTTTCTGTCCTCTGCTTTTGAGATCCCTGTTGCATGCTCGCTCATGTGTACAGCATTCTACAAAGCCCTGAAGTTCTGCTCCCGTTCCTTCAGTCTTTCTCTTCTCTGTCCCCTGGGTTAAATAGTCCCTCATTGATATGCCTCAGGTTTATTGCCTTTGTTTCTTCTGCCACCTCTGTCAGCTGTGAGCTCACCTACTGAACTTGGTGTTTATGTCACTTAGTGCACTGATCTCTAACATTTCTAACATTTCTGTTGATAATCTCCAGCTTTTGCCTATTTTCTGTCTATTCTCTCAAGCTCAGCAAATTTTTTTTTCAGTACTTTGAAACTATTTAAGTTTCAAATTTTAAATTTGCCTGAAAATTTTAATTTCTTACCCCAATGGAATGTTTTTATCATGATTGTTTCTTAATTCTCCCTAAATCTGAGCTGTATTTTATTTTTACATGTATTATAATTTGTATTTTAAAATAGGATAATTTATTAATACAGTGAAAGGATTAGGGTCTGGCTTGTTCCTCTGAGTGTAGAATGATCTTTCCTGGAATTATTCTCCACAGTATCTCTCCTTATTGTATGGTAACTAATATTTCTGTTTAGGGTTTTGTTTTTGCTTTGGGTATAGCTTCCTGTTCTCCCACTGTCTGTGTTAATTACCAATGCACTAATGACCTGGTAGAACTTATGCTGTAATATTCAAGCTGGTAGGGCTTCTGCTCTCTGACCCATGAACTGTGTGTAAATTATACTCAAGGCACAGTGGCTTCACAAGCTCTCATGCTTGAGATTTTCACAAGCCTTCTGGATTTTCCACATGCAGTTTTCCATCAGCTATGGATATATCTTTTACTGGACATTTACTGGAGGTATGCTCACTTTTCTGGCTGAGGGTGCTGGTGTCATGGCAGCATGCTGGTATTCCTACATCCTAACAAAGCTCAATTTCCAGTTTTGAAAGAGGGAGAATATGGGTTCATTTTATAAATCTATTGAAACCTCTGTGCAGATCATAGGTAAAAGGGGATAGACCAATTCCAAATATTGACATATATATATATATATATATATATATATATATATATATAATTTTTGTTTCCTTAAGGAAATAAGAAAGTGAACTCTGGTGCAACTTGATTTATGATGAGGTTGCATTCCATAAACCCATGATAAATTAAAATATCATAGGTCAAAAATGCACCTGTTTTCCCTAACCTACTGAGGACTATAACGTAACCAAATAATGTACTGTAAAGTAGGTTGTTCATCCTCATAATCATAAGTCCAACTGGGAGCTGCAGCTTATGATTACTGTCCATCACCATCAGAGAAGATCTGTTATGGTTTGGATTTTATATGTTTATTCACATCTTATGTGTTGACTTTCTGCTTATGGTGGCTCCTTTAGGAGGTAGAGCCTACCAGAAGGACTTTAGGTCACTGGGGTTGTATACATGAAGGGGATTTTAGGAATGAACGCCCTTCTCTCTGTTTCTTGGCTACCTTGAGGTTAGCAGTCTTCTATAATATGTGATCTTGCCAAGATGCCCTGAGTTATTACAGGCCCAAAGTCAAGGGACCAGGCAAACATTGACAGGAACCTCTGAAACAGTGAGCCAAAATTAACCCTCCCTTCTGATCAGTTGATTTCCTCAGGAGTTTCGTCCTGGTGACTAACAAATTTGAATTATTGTAAACTGGAATCCTCTCTATTGGGGGAAAGAAACTGACTTTAAAAATACCAGTGCTTTACTTGATCTTCTGCTTTGGTTACCAATGTTATAAAAAAGTTGCATTATAACATAATCCTGCCAATTTAATATGAGGCAGCTTGGTGTAGGAGGGTCTTCTGTTTATGTGTTGCTTTCATTGGTTAATGAATAAAGAAATTGCCTTGGCCATTTGATAGGGCAGAACTTAGGTAGGTGGGAAAAACAGAACTGAATTTTGGGAGGAAGAAAGCAGAGGTAGAGAGAAGCCATGAATCCCCTGCCAGAGATGGACACTTGTTAGAATCTCTGGTAAGCCACTGCCACATGGTGATATACAGATTAATGGAGATGGGTTAAACTAATATATGAGTAGCCAATAAGAAGTAAGAGCTAATGGCCAAGCAGTATTTTAATTAATACAGTTTCTGTGTGGTTATTTTGGGTATAAGCTAGGCAGGCAGCTGGGACAAAGACAAAGAGCCCTCTCCTTGCAACAATTGGCACCCAATGTGATCAACTAACTCCACGTAAAACCTGAGAGGGCTTAAAAATAAATATAGACTATACACACACACACACACACACACACACACACACACACACACACACGTGGTTTAACACAGCTTTTTGCTGTTTGCTGGTGGTGTGCCTCAGAGAGATTTTCTTGACTCAGCAGTTGCAACAGGAGAAAAGTGGCCATTTTAAAATGCCAGCTTTCTGGGCTATGCTGCTAGTGAGACCTCTGTCTCTTGCAGGAGGCAGAGCATTTGGATGGGGTTTGTAAATAAAGTGCTATGGCTTGCTTGATGGAAACATGGATTCACTGTGTGCCTAAAAGTTGGGCAATACATGTGGCTCAGAGGCACTGCTTCTATAAGGCTAAGATATTGTGTTTCAGGATTTATTTTACTCTTAAGTATATCCAGGAAATGGTGAGGTGTTACAGCCCTTACCTGCAATGTGTTCTTCATACTGTTTGGTCCTGTGGTTGATGCTTTATCAGTGGTGACTTCAGTGCAGAGGGCAGGAAGGGGAATATCCAGGGCAAGACATTAGTTTACTTATGGTACCCATTGTTGAAGCCTTTCAGCTGGCCATCTATAGCTGCCTCCTGCCCTCTGCTCTGTCCTCTGTGCACTCACAGTAAATCTTATGACAGAGTTCTTTCAGTTGCACAAACTATAAATCCCCTCAAACTAGCTTAATTTAAAATAAGGAGGAGGGGACATTTTAAGGAACTGGGAACTCATCAGTGCCAAAGACAGGAAATGAGAGACAGCTGAGACTCCTGTGAGCCGGAAGTGGGGTCAAATGGTCAGAAGTTTGAGTGATGGATGGCCATGCTGTTACATCTTTATCACATCCTCTCCTTTGACAGACTGGCTTCTCTGCTTAAGGTTGAAGCTCTGTCTCTAGGCTCTGGCTTCAGCTCCCATTCCATCACAGTGCCTGGTGGTTTCTGGAGCCTTTGGCTCAAATTTCTTAGCATGGATGTGACTCAAGACAAGTCCTGTGTACCAGGAAATCCTTTAGGTGTGCTAGAAGGTGGGGGGTTATAGGATCTGTTGTTTTCCAGCTCTCCTCACATACATATTCAGTCCATCTCCTTTGCTTCCAGATCAGACATGACCTCCACATTCCCACACACCCCAAACAGAGATGGTTTCCATCCCCTGTGCTCCCTGGTGCTCATCCTCACATTACTGTTGGACACCGGGCTTGTATCTCCATGGTCTCCTGCACAAGATTCCGCTCAGGGTGGCTCCCACGTATTTTCTTGTTTTCAGAAACATTATGATGAGGGGCATCTTGTGACGGCTGATATATGAATGAGGTCAGAGGCTGACTATAAACAGAAAGACTAGGAGGCCCTTTCCTGCCTAGTTGCCTACTTCCTTGTCAGCCCTTGTATGGGTTTGGGGGACTATGTGTGCAAGACCAAGGTCATCTTGTCAAGTGACCTGGATGTTCTGGATGTTAAAAGTTAAAAACAAACCAACCACAGGGTAAAGACAGCTAAAGATAGGAGAGCCTAGAAGAACATTTTGAAAACGGGAGGCATGCTATAAAAGGACCGAGCCACTGTTGCTAAAGGCAGACCACTAGGTGAAGGAAATGTCTCAGATGGAGTGCTTCTTTCCAGAAGAATCCATGGACTGTCTGCATCCTTTCAAAGGTGGAATAAAGGGATTTGGCAGAAGAAGCAGAACTTGCAGTCCAGTACTGAGTTGCTGTTCCTGTTCATCTGGACAAGTCTTCACAGGGCATCACCAGCTTGGCCAGGTCTACGGTGACTGGATGTCATTTGTTCCCCCATTGTAAGAGTTATTTCAGGATTCAGGAGTCCCGCCAGGAGTTCCCATGAGCAGCAGAGGGGAGGACAGTCTATTGCTCAACCATATTAAACCTTGCATGGACCCTAGGCTTCTGAGGTTCTGGACTCGAACCTAAGCTCTCTTGAAGAATTACTAGGGAAAGAACCTGTTATTTGAACTCCTTCTTATAAGCTATGAACACCAGTGTTGAAAGGGCATACAAACATATCATTATAAATTCCTCTTTGCAAATGGGCAGTTGAAACTGAGAAGGCCAAGTGAACTTCATGCCTCAGTGTCCCCTTTCTTAGTGCATGCATTAAAAAAAAAAACCTCTAGAATATCATTTTGGACTGTGCGATCACAATGGTTTGGTTGAGGAATTCTGGGGGTGGGGTCATAAGCCCTTCTGGAGAGGCAGCTGCCCAGTCATATATCACAAGTTGTATTTGAATGAGAAGGGTTACAATATGGTGCAGATCGTGGTGAATGATACAGATCTTGTAGGGAGAAGAAAGAAGGGCCAGAGATAGCAGAGATGAAGATTGTACCTGATGGTTCCCCAAGAGATGGAAAGGAACCATTTCAAAGGATTTCCTGGGATGTTTGGGGAAGAAGCCCAAGAGCAATGTGAGGCCATGATTGAATGTCTGCTTTCTCCTTGATTAAGACATTTAAAAGTAAAGTCACATTAGAGAGCACCTGCTACTTTACATCTTGGAGAAGATTCTTCCCAGAGTCCTAAACCCCTAGTGCAGAGCCCACTGTTTACACTGCTGGGCAAGTAGGTCCTGGCAGAGCCCTTTCTATGGATGCAATGGGAGCACAGATGCGAGAGTCACTCGGAACTGACGCAGGCTGTGTGCCACAGAAGCCAGCTCCTCCGTGACTGTGAGCCTCAGATACCTTTGCCAGCTGAACTCTTGTGTGAGAAGCCGCAATGTGGCACAATGGTGGTATGTGTGGCATTGGAGTGTGGCTGCCTCATTTGAGTCACAGGCTGTTTAAGAATGAGGAAGCCACACATGGAAACCCCACTCTGCTGAAAGAGACCACTCTGAGTGCCCTGGCACACTCCCTGCCTCTTTAAAAAAAAGCCTCAGTGGCAGTTATAGATTGTTAGGACTTGGTGGAGTGATCTGTGTGTATGCTGTATGTATCTGTGAATGTGTGTCTCGACTGTGTACTTTCTTTGTGTTGTATCTGTGTGTAAACATGTGTGTCTATATGCATCTTTGTACATCCGGGTGTGTGTCTGAGTTTTTATGTCGGGTCTGTATATGTGGCTTTGCCTAAATGCATTTCTTTGTGTATATTCTGGCTCCGTGTTTGTATGCTGCTCTGTCCGGTGTGCATATCTGTGCCTTTGTGTCCTGTCTTTTTATATATCTATGTGTAGGTGTGTGTGTGTATTTTATGTGCAGCTGTGTGTTCCTGAGTGTATCTCTATGTGTGCATCTGGGTGTATATTTGTGTGTTTCTGTGTGTCTGGTTTGTGTGTGTGTTCCTGTATTTTTCCTCCTAGACATCTGTCAGCCAGGGATCCTCTGAGAAGGCTCACTCTGGTGAGTGTGTCGGCAGACAGACACTAGGCAATCTGCACAAGTGTCCACCTGCTGCGGGGGTGTCTTTGTAAAGGGAGTTCAGCTTACCTCTTGGTTTTCCTTTGCTTAATTGCAGGTGATGATTCAAAAAAGCCTTCACCTGTTTTCGCCTGGCTTTCATCTTCGCAGACAAAGCAGGCTGGGCCGGGCCTTGATCCGGGCGTGCTCAGGACCGGTATTAAAGGGGCTGGATCAGCCTCAGGCTTTTAAGGGTTTTGGGTTAAACTGATGAGCATGTATAATAAATTGAAGCTTTGTTGTTTGGCAGATTTTTTTTATTTGTTATTCTTTTATCAGCTCAGAGACTCAGGTGGGGGGAGGTCCTCCCTTTCCACATTCAGGTTTGCTTGGGATTTGTCATTGACTGGGATGGGCTCTGATAGTACAAACACTTTTGTTATGCTCCCATTTCTTACAAAAGAGCCCTAAATCCAAGTATCCAAGTGTTTTGATCTCTAGAATTTAAGGTCACAGCAAAGTACAGAGGGTGTACTGGACTAAGGCTGTGTCTCCCAGTGGCCAGTGGCACTCTGGTCTTTCCATGGCATTTCCTCCTGCCTTGGGGTAATGCTGGGTAATTTTTTTTGTACTGGATATGGGGCAGAGGCTATTTATTCATTTCTGTCTATTACATTCTCTTATGGGTTTGGCTCCATGGAAATTTTTTCTACTCAGTGTAAACTGGAGGAATTCATGGAGAGTGTGCTCTGTTCCCGAACCATATGCCCTGGAGACAAACAACACCAGAGAAAAGATGAAGTAGACACTGTCCCTGAACTGTCACACCTCTCAGTCATCACTGGCTGGAGGGAACCACACCAGGTTGTGATGGCACTGCATTTCTGCTTTGCGGCAAGGAGGCACCAGATAGATCCTTGCTGCTCCTGGGACACCCAGCATGTGCAGTAACAGATGTGTGTGCTAGTGTGTGTGGGGTGCATATGGATATTGATTATTCAGGTGGAAGGAAGAGGCTTTTGTTCTCTCTCTCTTCATCCGGTAGGTATGCTGTTAGGATATGGAAGAAATCGCATGTGGAAAGGTTGTGTTGACTGTTCTCAGCCTTTACTCCTCTTTGGGTGGAGGTGATTGAACTCTGCCTGCACATGCTAAAACTGCTCCGCTCTCTGTTTAATTCTTTGTAAATACAGTGGTGCTTCCCTCCCCTGGAAGGGCTCCCCCCTTCCCCCCCCCCCCGCAGTTTCATTCATTGCTATGCCCAGGCTAATCACATCTCTTGGAAATAATACGAGAAAGTTATGCTGTTTTACTCCATCAGATTTAATAAGTCTGGATGCTTTCCAAGGACTAGGCATTAATCACACTTAAACCCAGGCCTTGATAGTTCATCCGCCCGGAGTATTCGTGTCAGAGACATAAAACAATCTTCTTTAATGCCCACCGTCCTCTTTAAATTGAGCACTTGCCTCGTGTTAATAAAACCTGCTTTGTACCCAGGATCTGGGGTAAAGACCGGGGGTAGGGATTTTTTTTTTTTACATCATCGAAAATATTTCATGGGCGAATTTTCCTTTCTTTTCCTTTCCTACCCAGGATTGGTTTTAAAGCTTCATAGTCATTCATGAAAAAAAAATTAGGCAATAGGATAAGCTTAGAATAAGAAGTAATTAGTCATACAGTGGAGGTGTCCTTGAGCTTGGTTCATATAGAGAAGGTGGAGAGAGCAGTGTCCTGACCCAACAGAGCTCTTCGTCTCAGTGTTCCCATTCCTGAGGACAGTGCAATTTTTCCCTTTCCAGTAGGAAGATGTCTTGTGATTGACTGTATACCTTGCCATGATCAGAAGTTCCAGCCAGAGGGAGACAGACAACAACAGAAGTGAAAAACAGTGTTTTTATGAGCAGTTCAGGTCTGTCTGCCTTGTACAATCTGTAATAGCCCCTTAAAGGGAGACTGGGCTGCCCCTCTATCCCTGGATGAGGAGCCTTTCTCCAGCATTTTTCTTTCCTTCTTTTTTGTTTGTTTGAATGCCTTCTTGTAATAGTAGAGTTGCTTTAATATTTAATGAAACTGATAAAAGCTTTCATTTGTTGGCATTTAGCTAGAGGCTGCTGTGTCATGAAGACAGATTTACTCAGGTAGACAGAGAATACAACAGAAACTGTCCATGTGGATGATGTCCATAGGCTTGGCACAGGCTGCTGAATTGCTCCAGGTTCTTGGCATAGAATGTAATCATTGCAGCTGCCTGCCTGCAACCAAGACAGAGCTGTTGTCAGTCTCTGTATTAGACTTTGAGTGCTTTAGGCCATATAGGGTAGTCTGTACAGACCCGACAGAGGGGCTGAACTCCAGACTTGAGAATGTGGCTCAGGTGTTAGACAGCAAGCTATGCAAAGAGAAGATCAGAGATGCTCCATGGTACAATGCAGTAGTGAATCCAAAGGAGTTCTGGCAAGGGATGGGTTGGGGATTCTAGGCAGTGGAGAATGAGCAAGGGAGAAAAAGCTGGCCCCCATTCACCTGACTCCATAACCTCTGTCCTCCCACTCCAGTTCCCTTGACTCACCATAGCATCACTCAGGATCCTCAATGTGAATACAAGGACTGAAACACACATACACATCAAAGTACAGTGTGCAAACATGGAATAACACAACAGGGAGAAGGCAGTTTTGATCACAGAGCAGTTGACTGACATTAGGAAATAAGACTTCTGTCTGATTGCTTTTGTTTATCTCTTTTAAAAGCCATAGTGAACAGGTTCTATCTTTAGAAAAGCATAGCTCAGGTACATATGGAATGTGTTTGTACCAATTATGTGACTGTCTAACATCAAGACCTATCCAAGTGCAGATTTTCAGAGTTAGAGTGTGTTCTTTGGTGTCTTTGCCCACTGATCACAGATGGCCACATCTGCATGTGCTTGCATTCGTACAAATTCTCTGCTTACTTGGGACAGTCATGTCAGTCAGCAAACTGTACAGCCTGATGGCATGCCTCACAAGGCTGAGTTGATGTGTAGAGAGAGGGCTTGTGTTTCCTGGGAAGTTCACAGTTCTGTAGGGGAGGCACAGTCTTTCCTGGAAAGGGTCTTAATTCACATGACATCAGACTATGAAATAAGTGGCATTGTATGATTCATTCCTCAAGCATTAACTCAAGAAGTGTGCCTGGAACGCCTGCTGTGAGCCGGCGGGGTTGCAGACGAGAGGGCTGAAGAGTGAACACATAAGTTCATGTTTTCACAGAGATTACCTTCCATCCACCATGGAGAGGTAAGAGAGCAGCTTCTGACAGGTGCTGGAATGGAATGCTTACGGGGAAAGGAGATACAGGGAAGGGCAGCTGGAAGACTGCTTTTAGTGTGGTCTGAGGAGACCCCATTGATGCAGAACATTCTACAGGGGCTTGAATGCACTGGGCAAGGATGCCCTTTGAGGTACCTTAGGGAAAGAACATTCCACAAGTATCAGGAAGTGAAGTAATAGTGAGCATGGTGCCTCCAGGAAATATCTAATTGTTTTTCTTCAGCTTTTTAAAAGAGTTATATACCGACTACTGCTGCATTTATACTTCTACCCTGTTGTATGTGTTTAAACTATGTCTCAATGCTATGTCTGCATCATCTGTGTGCACTATCCTAAGAGGCCAGAAGAGGGAGTGAGCTCCCCTGAAACTGAAATGAGGGAGCTGTTGAAAGCCTCCATGTGTGTTCTGGGAATCAAACCTGGGTCATTTGTAAGAGAAGTCAGTGCTCTTAGCTACTGTGCCATCTCTTCGGTCCTCCTAAATATTTTGATACAATCAAAATTTTTATGTGTAAGTAAATTACTTTCCCAGTCAGATTTATAACAGTTTGGGAATTGGGATTTTACCTTAGTGTATCTTTTACCTTTATACTGTTTAGGCTATGTTGAACTTGTAACGGGTGCCTGACAGATACATGTGAAATTCAATAGAATCAATGATTTAAAATACTAAATGAATATTAACTGTAATGTAATGGCTATGAAGCTGGCACAGGGCATTTTCCAAGGGCAGGGAAGACTTTGACTAGTTCCATTTTTCTTTTTCCGCTACCTCTCCAATAAGATTTTATGTAGTCTCATCAGCTCAAATTAATAATCGAACACTGGCCAGGAAATGGTCTAATACTAGATGTTTAATGGAATTTTTTCTAACTATAGAATGTCCAAAAGATAAAAGTCCTTTCCTTTGAGATTCTACGGTTAAGTAGAATCAAATGGGTAATTACAGCTCCTGACTGCACAAAGACACACTCAGCGTTTATGAGTTCATTTCAAGTCCACTGTCATTTTTACAGTTGTTTCACAAAACATATGTACTAAAACATCACCCTAATACCTTAAATATATATGGTTTTTTAAAATTTCTAAATCATACCCATAAGTTAAGAGAAAAAAATAAAAATGAATGTGCATTTTGTTTTGGACTAGAGGGCTTCCTGAAAGGATAGATTTGGTGATAGGAGCAAGTAGCCAGCACTTTTGTGTAGATGTTGACTCTGAGACAGAGGGGACGTGTGCAACTTAGATAACGCTGAGCCCTTTGGGAGGACCTCTGCCTTATTTACAAAGATGTCAGAGCACACATGTGAGGCTCTCCATAAGATAATTTTACAGTATGTTTAAAGATATCCAGAAGGGAGTAAGTGCAACAGCCCTGCAGTGGAAAGACTCTTACAAGAGGCCATTTCTTTGAATTTTCATATCATTTGTTATCTGAACAACCTCTATACATCCAACCTGCATTTTGGGTAATCGAGAGGGTAAAGACCAAGCCAAAGAACTTAGTATTGTTAAGATACCTTGTGCACCTATCCATGATTGATAGAAAGTGAGGGAAGATAAGTCTTCCAGTGTTTGAATTTGAGTTTCCTGAATGTAATCCTCAGACAAAGATTAGGGTGCAAGTAGTTTATTACAGAACACCCGGATAGAGCCAAAAGAGAGGACACCAATAAACAATCAGCTGTATAATCAGCAAGACTCGGTAAAATGGAAAGTTCAGGGTCTTTGTTTTCAAATCGCTGATGGTTTCAAACAGTGCCAACAGAGCATGAAGTTGGACACAGGCTCTATACAGCTGTTTTGATGGTACAACTTCAAAGTAGCCCAATTAATGGAGAACACTCTTATGTGGGCATCCGTGATGGACACTTGGGCTTCTCCCCTGGAGAATATACTTTTAGGGGTTTTTTATTCATAACTCTTCCTTCCTGGGCTGAGGCTGTCTTGGTACTCCGCCCATCTACATTTCCCGTTGTCTTTTATACTTAGGCTGAGTATGTTCCAGGGCCACAGAATGTTTCAGAACTGCAGACTGACTCAGCTTGCTGTTGTGGACTGATTGTGGTGACCTGCAGGGTAGACCAAGGCAGCTGCCTCAGACACTGTCTGGCCAGTGCAGTGAAGATGGTCTGCTGGCATAGATATACAAAGAGGAAGAGTAGGAGGGCAGTAAAGAAATATTAGATCTAAGCAAGACTAATATTGAATCTAGTAAGGCAATCATTGGCTACCATAGCATCGTGTCTGACATTTAAGACACAAGGGCAGCCCTGTTCCTTCCTATTACCTTTACACCAGCAGCACATGTAGTTCCACTAGGTTCTTGCCCCTTTCCTCAGTAGATTTTCCACAATCCTGGCATCTCTAGCATCCTAGAATCTCAAATGTGACTTACGCTTCCCCTTCAAAGCTCCACACAAGTTCATTCAGAGGCTTCCAGCAGGGAATCTGACTCTGCTCTTTATTGCTTCACCTAGGCTTTTCTCTGGAACATAGGTGCAAGCAAGCCACCGTGATCTGGTACCCCTTACATTCTGCATGCCTAAAAAGCCAGCACCACATGGATGATGCCAAAGAATGTCAATGTGAAAAGTAGTTGTTTCTCAGCCCTGCTAAGATCATGCTGCAGCAGCCTCTGAGGTGCTGTGCAGCTGAACTTCATACATTTCCAGGGTGGGGGTTGCTTTTAGTATCACACCCAGCCATACAATTTGAGGCATCCTCTGTTATTATTATTATTATTACTTTAAAAAATATCAATTCAAATTCCCACTCCCTCCTCTCCTCTCATTTCCTCCACACACCCTCCCACCACACCCCCCTCTAATCCTGAGAGAGTAAGGCACTTTGCCTTGTGGAAAGTCCAAGGCCCTCCCCACTACATCTAGGCTGAGCAAGGTATCCATCCAAAGAGAATAGGATCCCAAAAAGCCAGTACACATAGTAGAGACAAATTCCAGTGCCTCTGTCAGTGGCCCCTCAGTCTACCCCAACTGTCAACCACATTCAGAGGGACTATTTTGATCCTATGTTTGTTCATTCCCAGTCCAGTTGGAGTTGGTGAGCTCCCATTAGCTCACGCAAACTGTTTCAGTGGATGAACCCCCCATGGTCTTGACCTCTTTGCTCATATTCTCACTCCTTCCCCTCTTCAACTGGACCTTAGGAGCTCAGTCCAGTGCTCCGATGTGGGTCTCTGCCTCTGTTTCCATCTGTTGTTGGATGAAGTTTCTATGGTGATATTTAAGATAATCATCAATCTGACTACAGGGCAAGGCCAGGTCAGATACCCTCTCCTCTATTGCTTAAGGTCTTAGCTGGGGTCATCCTTGTGGATTCCTGGGCATTTTTCTAGAGCCAGCTTTCTTGCTAACCCTATACTGGTTCCCTCAATCAAGATATCTCTTTCCTTGCTCTCATATCTGTCCTTCCTCCATCACGACTATCCCATTCCCTCAAGTTCTCCTCAACCCTCCCCTCCTCCCCTTCCTTCTACCCCCTGCCCCATTTTGTCAGGCGATCTTGTCTGTTTCTAATTTCCAGGTGGGTCTATATATGTTTTTCTTTGGGTTCACCTTATTACTTAGCTTCTCTAGGATCATGAACTATAGGCTCAATATCCTTTGTTTATGGCTAGTATCCACTTACAACTGAGTACATACCATATTCATATTTTTGGGTCTGGGTTACCTCACTCAGGATAGTGTTTTCTAATTCCATTCATTTGCATACAAAATTCAAGATATTGTTTTTTACCACTGAGAGAGGCACCCTCTTTTAAATAAGTTTGCATTTTTACATGCTGAAGCTTTCATTGTACCCTCAAGGCACCTTTTCTGCTGTGCCAGTTTGAAGAGTATGACTTACCTTTTGTGTCCTTCTCTCTTGACAATCACAGCTCCTTTGTCTGCATTTGTGTTCAGGTTACAATACACTTGTGTTCCCGGAGTGATGTTATACAATGTATTTTGTTCATGTTTTCCTCTCTCTCCAAAATCACAAAACAAAAATGAAAATGAAAACAAAAACCCCCCAACATGAAAAAAAACTAAAACAAAATAAAAAGACTCCCCCCCCCCCAACAAACAAATAAACAAACAAGATCCTAAAACCAAAGCAAAATCATGGAGTCCGTCTTGTGTTGGCCAACTTCTCCTGGGCATAGAACCTGCCCTTCAGTGTGATTGATATACCCAGTGGCACTCCATTGGAGGAAGCTGATTTTCCCTTTCCAAGCAGGTATCAATTGCAAACACCTTTTTAAAAACAATCTTTTTAAATTTTACATACCAGTCTGAATTCCCTTTCCCTCCCCTCCTCCTGCTCACCTCACCTTCTCCCTACCCCATCCCCAATCCACTCCTCAGAGAGGGTGAAGCCTCCCATGGAGTCAGCAAAGTCTGTCATATCACATTAAGGTAGGACTAAGCTCCTCCCCTCACCGCCCCCCCCCCACCATATCTAGGCTGAGAAATGCTGTGGGACAATGCTCTTATAGCCTGTAAAGAAACATTTGTCACTTGTATTGGTTTAATAAAATGCTGATTGGCTAATAGCCAAACAGGAAGTATAGGTAGGGTGACCAGACTAGAAGAGGAAAGGCTCAGTCTGCAGTTGCCACCCAGATGCAGATGAAGCAAGATGAAAATGCTGCACTGAGAAAAGATACCAAGCCCCGTGGCTAAATGTGGATAAGAATTATGGGTTACTTTAAGTTGTAAGAGCTAGTTAATAATAAGCCTGAGCTAATAGGCCAAACAGTTTATAATTAATATAAGCCTCTGTGTGTTTCTTTGGAACTGCATGGCTGCAGGACCTGGCAGGACAGAAACTTCTGTTTACAGAGCATGGTATCCTTCCGTAGGTAATGGACTCCAAAAGGCCAGTTCATGCACTAGAGGTAAATCCTGATCTCACTGCCTGTGGTCCCACAAACTGCTCAAGCCTCACAACCGCAAACACTATTTCCTTGGAGGAGTCACCTACCACTTCTAGCTCTCACAGTCTTTCTGTCTCCTCTTCCACATAGATCCCCAAGTCTTGAGTGGAAGGGTTTGATAAAGACATTTTATTTAGAACTGAGTGCTCCAAAGTCTCTTACTCCCCGTACCTTATCCAGTTGTGGGTCTCATTCCAATTTACTGCAAGCATAAGCTTCTCTGGGATTGATGCACTAATCTATGGGTATCTGCTCCAGTTTTTAAATCTCATTGTTAAACTTGGATTGTACATTTGTAAACTTGGATAAAATCAGTTAGCAATAATCACACCATGGCCTGAATAGTCTGCTGTCTTAAAATTCCCTCCACCAAATTAATTAATTTGAATTCAGCCTTATTAAAATTTTCTGGACACAGACAAAACATTGGATCCTTGTTCTCATCTGAAACTTTATGAGTACAGGTCTTCCTTCACTGTCAACATTTTTTTTCTTTTCTTGGACATTAAACCAAAGCTTTTATTATACATTTCTCCTTCAAATAGTCTACACTCTCCCCCAGGTCAGCTCACACTGTCTGAATATCAGTTTCACCCAATAGGGCAGATCTAACCAGGCTGTAGAATATAGAAAAGCCAAGCAAGGAGCACCATACCAGCAGAGCCCCGTAGTTCTGTGCTCCACTCTGAATTCTGTAAAAACTTTTTAACTGAAGGGGAAGCACAGAAGAGCCTGAAATTCTACTCTCCTGATCCCAGGCCCAGATGTGCTGACTGGCAGGCCCTGAAATTTACACAGACACTGAGATTTATATGTGTGCTTTTCCTTCTCTTTTTTAAATATTAAGTTAAGAGATGGAAGAGGCAGTTTCCAGTGGTGTTTTGTATTAGTGTGGCTGGTCATCTGGACAGGTTCTGGAATTACTTCTGAGCACACACGTGAGGGACTGTTGTAGATAAGTTTACCTTTTGGTGTGCCTGTGAGGAACTATCTTGATTAGGTTAACTGAGGTAGAATCATTCCCTGGGCTTGAGCCTTAGACTTCATAGGGCAGACACCAATAGGGTAGGTATAAGCGTTTATCTGTCTCTGCTTCTTATTGATGGGAATGATGTGCCTCAAGCTCCTGTCCCCATGACTTCTTGGCCATGATCGACTCTTAAACCATGTGCCAAATAAACCTTTTCGCCTTTAAGTTGCTTTTTCTGGAGTATTTTTATTAAAGTGGTGATAGAAAGTAATTAAGTACATGTGTGGCTTTGGTTTAAGGCTTAGGCTGTGGCTCCTAGGTCCTACTCTTTAAAATACGTAAAGTAAAATTTTACTCCTCTGTTACTGTGACCAAAATAACTGGCAAACTAAGGGAGGAAAGATTTATTTTGGCTCATGGTTTCAGACTTTAGTCCCTAATAGTAGGGATGTCCTCGCAGAATTCATGGTAGGCCATGAATAAGAAGTCATGTGGCAGAAGGTCCTCATTATTGTGGCCTAAGAAGGAGAGATCAGCCTGAACTGAGGACTGGCCTGTACCCTTCAAAGGTCACCTCTACTGACATACTAGTCTCCAAAGCAACGCCACCATCTGGAACTAGCATCTAAAACATTAACCTGTGTGGGACACTTCAGATTCAAATCTTGTAACAATGATGTGCTGAAAGCTGCCATTTTGAAACATAGTTCCTAATTAGTATCTGCTTTAGTTCTATATAATTTTTAAAACTGTTTAGTGTATTGAAGAAAATAGTGTATTCTTTGAAAATAATTTTGCTTATGAAAAACACTGGTATAGAATGAGCTATTCTTTTTAAATTGAAAAATATTTAATTCCTCTCCTATTCCTTCCACCACCATTCCCTCCTAACTTCTCTTACTCTCACTGAGTTCATTTAGTGTTGTCTGTTTGTTCATGGCGGTCGTAAACTGAAGCGTGGGTAGTCTTTCTGAACTCACATCCCTAAAGAAAACTGACTGTTCTCCCCAGCAGCTGTTGGTTGCCAATAGCTCCTCAGGTAGGAGTGGGTCTTCATACATCAATCCATGCTAGAATTTTGGTTAGTTAGCTTAATCTTGTGCAGGTCTTGTGTGTACAATTACAACTACTAGTATAATAATAGTATTAGTTTCTCCTCTAGGGCCTGAGACTTAGTCAAAGGTTTTTGGCTCAGGTAACAGTTCTAGGCATTGCATCTCCTATAATCAGATTGGTAACTACCCTAGTTATCATCAGAGAGCCTTCATCCAGTTACTGATGGAAACAGATGCAGAGATTCACAGCAAAGCACTGCGATGAGCTCAGAAAATCCTGTTAATGAGAGGAAGGATTGTATGAGCCAGGGGGAGTCAAGGTCATGATGGGGAAATGTATGTATGTGTGTATGTGTGTGTGTATATATACACACACACACACATACATACACACACACACACACACACACACACACACACACACACACACACAACACACATATATATATATATATATATACACACACACACACACATACTGTTTGTACTCAAAAGCGTTTGAGAGTCCATGTTCCTGTTCCAATTTTATATTTTTTCTTGGTGTTTAGTTTTTGAGATTTTTGCATATTTTGGGTACCAATCAGTCAGATCAGTAGATGATAAAGATTTTTTTCTCTTTTGTAGGCTGTCTCTTCTCTCAAATGATGATATTCTTTGTTATGTAGGAGATTTCCAGTACTATTTGTCAGTTGTTGGCTTTAATGCCTATGCTTCCAGGGTCCTCTACAGAAAGTCCTTTCCTGTGCAGTAAATTCAAGTGTATTCCCTACTTTATCAGACTGAGGGTATCATGTCTTGATATCTTGATACACTTGTTCCATCTAGAGTTGAGTTTTCTGCAGCGTGAGAGAAAAGTTAGACGAGGTATGGTTCTTAGTAACTGGCCGGAGTGAAAGATTTCACTCGAATTCCACTAGCCACTTGAATTTGTTCTTAGGACAAAGAAAAGTCACTGACAACTCCATGATTGGGAGTTGGTTGCTCAGGGTTAAATGCACTAGGAAGCTCAGAGCCTTCTCTGGGCAATTTTTTTTTGTATCAGATGACTCCAGCCTTCTTAGAAGAAACTGGGAACCTGGTGTTGCCATTGCAGAAGGTAAGAACAGGCAGGGGAGAACACCTACCTCCTTAGCCACATGTAGCTGTCACCTTGGCACATGTCAGATGTTTCATAATGTGACACCAGAATATGCAGAGACCCAAACTGTGGCAGTCACCTAGATTTGTTACCCTTAAAACACACTCAAGTCACTTTCTTTTCTGGATCTTTGCTCCTTTTAAACTTAGTTTTTGCTATAAAACATAGATTTCTCTAACCAATAGAAAAAAAATCTGTCAAGAATCTTTTAAGACATTTCATAGAATTTATATATTTAACAACAACTTTTGACATGATAGATAGTTAATTGGACAATCTGAATAATCTTAATTAAGCTTTTAAACGCCTCTGTAGCTGTCTTATTATAACGGCATCATGAGTATCAGGAGATTGAAGTGATTTTTTTCCCTTTATCAAACTTTTACATGCTGAGACCTAGTCTCTCTAATGTGTAACATGTACACATTATCTTATCATTTCTACAGAACAAGTGGGGTTTTTTTTGCTTGGAAGAATCTGCATTCACATGTCTAACGAGCTATGGAGTAGTCCAAATGTCAAATCATGCCCAAGAGTATCCAGAATGAAATCACTTCTCAGTCCTAGTTGTTGTTTACTGATTTTCCTTGATATGTTGATAGATAATACTAAATATCTCTATTTAATAACTTCACTTCCTTAGTGACTCATTTTATATGTAATTTATTGGTCCATACAAAACAAGAAGGACATTAAAGATGTACAGTGGATTAGGTGGGAATTGGAATGCATCATCTCTGAGCCAGATAAGTTAATCATCGTTAATTAAAACAGAATGTCACAGCACGAGGACATCACTGTCCTTCATATACAGTGTGCTGTGGAGACTCCTCTCTGCTAGGCACATGACTAACCCCCATCTGAGGCTTCCCTGTAACCATCTGGGGAACTTGGCTGAGCTGGTGATGTGTGAAGCATTCTTCAGGGAAGTGCTACACACAGCACTCAGTGTTGATAACTCTGGTTTTGGAGATGGATAGGGCTCTGTGACCTAAGGCTTATCACTGTGACCTTAGCGTAGGTACTGTATGCTTTATCATCTCGACTTCATCCATTCCTTTTCCAGGACAATTCCTTGTGTATATTTTTTTCTTTTACTTTTGAGATTACAATAAAGTCACATTATTTCCCCCTTCCATTTACTCCCTTCCAAATCTCCCATATATCTCTCCTTGTTCTCTTTCTAATACATGGCCTCTTTTTTATTAATTGCTGACTACAATACAATCTCACAGCAAACTCCCTGGACCTCTGACTCTTACAATCTTTTTGCCTTCTTTTCTGTAATGTTCCCTGGGCCATAGGTGCAGGAGTGTTTTATAGATGTATGCATTGGGGCTGGGATCCACAACTCCTGTGCAGATGTTATATTATGCCCATAGGATAAAGAAAAAAACTATCTAACTTCAGCTTGTGATTTTAGTAGTGTGTCCACTGACAGCATTGTTCAGAATCACATTGTGCAGTGGCTCTCCTACTAACTCAGTAACTGAAGAAGCCATTCCTTCATATAAGCTGTATGTTTCTTCAAATAAGGACAGCAGAACTCTTCTCTGAATTAGTTAACAGGAAATTTACCTATCCATGTCAAAAATTTTGCATAATGTTTTCAATTGATGTTCCCATCATTTTCTTTCTCTCCCTTCCTCCCTCCCTTCCTTCCTTCCTTCCTTCTACTCATCTGCCTACCCACTCATTTACTCATACATGCAACCATTTATCCAACTTTCCATCTGCCCATCTACCCACCCACCCACCCATGCAGGTGCATGGATTGCATAAACTCCTTTAGACCTACTAACAATTTTCTTGATGTACAGGTTTTCTTCTGTTAGTTGAATTTGTCTATATGGTTGTAAGCCATCTGGAATTACACTCAGATATATCTTATTACCTAAAAGAGAATCTATGAAGCCAAGTGTGCCAAGTGACAGTGGCATCATGTGCTAATAAGTTCCTTGAAAATATGTCTGAATTTTATTTTACCATAGTCTTAATTCAAATGAATGGCTAATGCCTGGAATTCCCGATTGTGGTTTTAATGGTGGAGGGTGTTGAAGAGAATCGAGAGTTTCTGCTGTTCCCTGTGGCCCACTGCCCATTAAAAGAGAGGGCAGTTGTGACTAGTCCTGGACCATACTTGATGTTAACTAGGTGGAAGTAGGCAAGGTAATCAACCTACTCACATAAGCAGTTGGTACATATGAAAATAATGTTTAAGAACTCCCAAAGCCCATAGTATTTAGTATTTATAATGCCAAACTTTGTTTTTGATTTGACTTCTAAAGGTACATCATCATTTTTACTTAAACAATATCTATTAAGTCTACATATCATTGTGCTAGATACCCATGCAGATGTGAGAGATTTAACTGTAAGGAAAGCTGATGAAACTCTGCTTCAAAGGGTCTGAAATCCCAAAAGTAAGATGATATCTAATTTCTCTTCTAGAGGGCAGAATGCTCTGTAGAAGTACAGGGTCTTCCTAATGAGAGTGGAGGGCAGATGTCTTCTTCGCGTTAAGTGTAATGTGTGGGTGTTTTCCTTGTCTGCATGAAGGAGAAGTGTATTCTCTCAGTGTCACCCTAGTCTGATGTATAGTTCGTCTGTGCTGTTATGTGTATTATCTACTCCTGGCTCTGAATGCTCATAGCCATCTGAGAATGAAAAATGCATTTAGTCCAACTTGAAGAGCTCTCCATCTTAACAGTTTCAACACCATTAATAAGTGAAACTTTTTTTTTAAAGAGTGAAACTTCACCTAGGTTATCAAACATTCTAGAAATCTAATGTAAAACTAAGACTGGGAAAAATTTATACAACCTTTAATAATCATAAAAGCGCAAAGTATAGCAAGACTACTAAGAATAAAGGTACTCCCTCAGTTATTAGCCTATGCAATGTAAAAGTAATCAAGTCACATACTTCTGATATACAACTGGACAGAGTAAATATTCTTATTCCAGAAGGGATGAGTGGGACGACAAGGAAAGACCAGACCAAAGCAAGACCAATGCCCATTAGGATAAGCTAAATCCTGTAGCACTGTCTGCTGTCTAGGTCATGTGGTTACAGGATAGGGACTCAGATAGGCTTGGGCAGCACAGCCCATTTGTCTCTGCTCCTCTGTGGTCCACAGAGCCTCTCTCTGTTGGCCTCTCAGCACTCATCTTCTACAGTTGTTCTGCGTTCTTGACATCTCCAGTATCCTGGGACCTCTACTGCAGTTTGGGCTACATCCACTCAGCTTCACAGACTTTTTAGGCCTCTCTGTAAGGAGTCTTGCCCTGTTACCACCGCCTCTTTGACTTTTCTCTTGGATCTATGTGTAAGCCTTGATGACCTTGTAACTCTTGAATTCTGCATACATGAAAAACCAGCACTATGTGAAGTTGGACAAGTTCGGGTGCCTGCTTAGGATGCAGTTGGGGTAGGCTCTGAGTTCTTGTTTGGCCGACCCTAGGGAGATGTTTCTCTTGAGCAGCCCTTTTCCAGAAGTACACCTCAAGGCTTCTATCTTTTCAGACACACTCTTTTTACTGGAAAATATTTTGGATGCACTTGCCTTTTTTTAAAAAAATAATTATTATTTTTTAAAAACTACCAATCTTCCAAACTTCTTTCACCTAATTGTTACTATAATGTAAATATGTGTGTGTATACATACACATATGAGCATATGTTCACTCATATATGCTTTTAAAGTGCAAATGCTATTATGTAAAATTTTCTTAATGTGTCATTATTATAATTTATCTGTATTAATAAACATTTTTATTTAATATTGTAGAATTTGCTTTTTGGAGTGTGAATTTTTTGTGACAGGGTCTCACTATGTATGTATCCCTGGTGGGTCTGGAATTCAACAGAGATCTGCCTGCACCTATTTCCTGCGTGCTGGGATTGAAAAGGTGGTAATGCCAAACTCAACCTTTTCCTCTATTCTTCACAGTTGATTAACTCTGGCTCTGAGAGAGAAAGAGAGGAGAGAGGAGAGAAGAGAGACGAGACAGAGAGAGGAGAAGAGATAGAGAGAGAGAGACAGATAGAGAGAGAGAGGAGAGAGGGAGAGGGAGAGAGAGACACACAGAGAGAGACAGAGAGACAGAGACAGAGAGAGAAAGAGAGAGAGAGAATGAGAATAATCATTTGGGATTTTTTTTTAAAAAATTCCAAATCTCAGACTGTGCCTTAGCTCAATTAAAGAAGACTGTCTTAAGGGACAGGCCTCTGTCATCAAGCGTTTTTAACAGCCTTGTAGGTGATTCTAATCAGAACTGAACTCTGGGAACCCTGGTCCTGTTTCTCTGATTTATTAATCTGTGATCTAGCAGAATTAGCTGCAATCTGAATTTTGGTGAAAGAATTAATAACATTTAGTTGTCATTAAGCAGAAAATGCATAAGTGCCTACCATTCCGAATCACTGGTCTAGTACATGAAGGATTAAAGTTGGTGACTTTATATTTTTGTTGCACATTAAAAACTTGAATGTACGCTCCATATCTGGGAATCTTTTCTCATCATTTTGTGTGTGTGTGTGTGTGTGTGTGTGTGTGTGTGTGTGTGTGTGTGTGTGAGACTTTTCCTGGAGAGACACAAACCAAGAGCTGTTCCCTCTGGATCGGGCACCCACAGCATACGAAGGAACTGATGCTACCCAAGTCTAATCTTGGTAAACCATTGAGTTCACAGGGATTATTGAGAGAGCATGGGTGAGAGGTTACTTATAAGAGATTGGTGACTTAAAGCAGCTGTGTCATGGAAAAGCTTGCCCCAGCATGGCAGGTGATTCTGAAAACTTTGTCATTGGAGTCCTGTACACACTTGAATGCAACTCACTGAAGAGACTCTCCTGGCTAGAAGCTATGTACTGGTTTTATAACTTTGGGGAGAGGACTTGTGAATCATGTAGCCTTCTGAACTTCTTGAGCCTTGTCTTCTTCGTATGTACTCGTGAATAGTCTGTGCTTTCCTTCTGGAGGGAGTTTCACTAGGATGAAATAGCTACATAATCACATTTCTCTTCTTTTTCTTAGCAGCAGGATAATCCCCCCAGTTGTCTCTTGACAACTCATTTATAGCTGTGGTTTAATATCCCTCTTGCCTATGCATGTATCTGTGTAGAATGTGGTCAGTGTTCTACTTTGCTGGCTAGGAATGTCTTTCATTTTAGCAAGATTGTTACAGCTTAAAACTTATAATTTCTGGACCTAAGATTCCATAGTGAGCACATATCTTTTGTTGTCAGTCTGATAGATTTTTGAGATCCGTTGCTCAATAATGATGCCTACTGTGAAAGTGAGCAGGCAGGTGAGGGTTGCAGATCTCCTGGGAGCTGCAGCTCTGAGAAGGACCCTAAATGGCACCTGAATGGGCTGTGGACTTAGTAAATGAAGATCCTGTGAATGAGGAAGGTTAAGGAATTTGTCCACTAATTAACCAGTTGTGTTACCTGAGAGTACTTACAAAGTACCGAAGGAGAAGGATTTGGACTTGAACTGAAGTGAAGTTCTGGATGCCCTATTGATTCCAGGTCTCCCATCTGTCTTCTTACTGCAGGGTGGTTGTGCTGTAATTTTTAAAATCTTCTTGTTGGATGCCTTACTTGGCCCAAAGAAAATGGGTAGTGGTAACAGTGAATTTTTGGTCTTCATGGATTAAAATATGATTTTGGACTTCCGTATCACTGTCCCGGCATGCTATTCCTGAGTCATCATTACTGCTCTGTTGCTCTAGTTTAAAACCTCATCTTAGAGAATTCTGGTGAATTGGAAATTATAGGCTTGAGGAAGAAAACCAAACAAGACAGGACAGTGACTTACAGGTCACTTAATAACCTGGGGGTCTGTAGCATGGAGCGAATTAAGTGGTTATTTTGTTTAAGAAAAGCAACTCTTGCATTCAGGAAGTGGAGGCAGGAAGATTAGGAGTTTAAGATCATCCTCAGCTACTTAGTGAGTTTGACAGCTGCCTGACATGAGACCCATTTCCAAGAAACAACAAAAACTAAAGCATGTGAAAAGCAACCTCAAACTTGCCTCTTAACCTGAGAATCTTCATGTACTGGAACTTTGGGGGAAGCCAGAGGAGAGGATGTCTAACACTTATCCAGTGCCTATTTGCAGGCTCTGGCCCAATCACTGATTCTCCATTCTTCCTAGGCTCTGGAAGCCCACTCAGTCTCCTGATGGTATGGGAGAGATTCTCATTCAGTCTGAAGCCTTTCCTTTGCAGAGTGCTCTCTCAGCATGATAATTAAATAATGCTGTGATCTTCCCTCCCTCCTCCTTTCTGTCTCTGGACTGTCTCACCTGACTGGAGAAACTTCCAGCACCTTGAGATGCCCTACACCAAAGACCGCTCCATTTATCACCAAGTATCCTTCGGATGATGTGTCTATCTTTAGCTGTACTTCCATCTACTCTGAAGTCTGCCACTCAGGCCATGCCGATTTCCTCATTGATGAGTCACGAGGAGACTTAGCATTGCTGCAGACAGCCACTGTGCTCACAGGTGGTCCCCCTATACATTCAGCAGCAGCACGCAGCAAGCTGCCTTCTTAGGGGTGTTCCATCAGCCTTTTATGACCCATAACTACTGGGCTTTGCAAACTTGGGGTCCTTGAAAGAAGTCTGATTCGTGGCTGCATTGGGTGGTGGAATATCTTAGTAAGGCCTCAGTTCACAGGGGGACACTCTCTGTTGAGGTCAAATGTTCATATGTTTACTGGTTTGTTTGTTTGTTTTATCCTGTGTGTTCAATGATGTTTTCTGTGGGCATTGAAGTTTTCTTCCTCTCTCCCAATCCATAGGATTTTAACACACCTTTGAGGCCTGACAATGCTGCTTTGGATACGGGGAAGAAGTGAGGGCCACAGAAGAGCAAGCACCCTGGGCGTTCCAGGCCTAGAACAGAACTTCCAGACTTTCTTATGAAAGATGGCCACATACTTTGCCAGATTGGAGAAGGTTCTTTCTCATCCAAGCTTGAATGATGCTTGGCTTTGTCAAACACATTTTTCCTGACTACTGAAGTCAGTATGCTACAGTCTTTTAAACCTGTGGGCATGGTGAATTAAGTTAATGGACTTTCAAATATGAAAACACCGTTACATCTCTGAAAGTTCCTGGGGATCTTATTTTCTTATTTCCTGATATTTTATTTAGGACCATGGCATGCATATTCACAATTGAGCATGATCTTTTCTAAACTGGCCACCAACTTTGCATGGACTTCCTGGATAAAAGAAGGATTTGTCTTCTCTTATTCTCTAGGATAGAAAAATAGTTCAAGATCAGAAGGGTCTGTTTCCCAAAACTTTGTTGGTGGTAAAACAAAAAAACAAAAAAAAAACATCTTTTTTCTTTTTTGGAGAAATCTTTTACTATTGCTTTGGTTTCTTTAGTAGTAAAAAGGTTTATCTGGAATCCAAGACACACAATAACCTACCCAATATACAGTCATGCTTCCTCACCCAGACACACACTCACCATACCCCCAAACACCCAAATATACACTACTCACACACCCTCACCCAGACACACCCTCAATCTACCCAAACATCTAAGTGATGTGGAGTCCCCTCTGTGTGTTGCTGTATTGGTAATGGATAAAGAAACTGCTTTGGCCTAGTTGAGTAGGGCACGAACTTAGGTAGGTGGCGAATAGGAAGACAGAACTGAATGCTGGGAGGAAGAAGGTGGAGAGAGAGCGAAGATTATCATGGAGCCACAACAGACAAATGTGCCAAATTTTTCCCAGTAAACCACTCTGCACGTGGCAATACACAGATTAATAGAAACGGGTTAAACTGAGATGTAAGAGTTAGTCAATAAGAAATTAGAGCTAATGGACCAAGCAGTGTTTTAATTAATACAGTTTCTGTGTGGTTATTTCCGGGCTAAGCTAGCCAGGTATCCAGGACGAACAAGCAGCCCGCCTCCTTGCAACATCTAAATATGCATTCATAAATCTTCACCCCAACACACACTCCAACACATTCAAAAACCTCTAGACATTCTCATCCTCACCCAGACATACAATACAGCAAAAATATTAACATATATTCTCACACATGCAAACACATACCCTTACCCAGACACGTATTCAATATACCCCAAGCTAACACCCATCCTCCATGAATACCCATCTTCACTCAAACACATACTCCACCCATCCAGACATGCATATATACACACATTAACACCCCCATGCATGTAGTGTAGAGCTAAGGGCTGCTTTCCTGCAGCCCTGCTCCTGATCGCCGGCTAGCTTGTGCCCCCAAATAACGACACACAAATTGTATTCTTTTAAATACTGCCTGACCCATTATTTTCAGCCTCTTACTCACATCTTGCTTTAACCCATTTCTAATAATCTGTGTAGCACCACGAAGTGGTGTCCTACCGGAAAGATTCTAGCGTACGTCCATCTTGGGCTGGAGCTTCATCATGTCTGGCATCTCTCCGAGGAGAGGCACGGCGGTCTGCCTAACTTAAGAGAGGCATGGCATCTGACTGATCCTTCTACCTCACTTCCTCTTCCTGTTCTGTCTACTCCACCCACCTAAGGGGCGGTCTATCAAATGGGCCAGGCAGTTTCTTTATTAGCCAATGGGAGCCCTCCATCACATGCATACCCACGCTTACTCAAAGACACACTCATATCTGAACACTTACTTACATACCCAAACACATAACTCACTTATGACTCATGTCCAAACACATGGGAAAGCCCAAGCAGAAAGATAAGACATTTAGCGTCTACACAGTGAGCTCCCGGGATGCCAAAAAGCACCATGAAGATTGTCTGCATTATGCTGCCCAGTACAGAGGCTGCCTATGTAGCTAGTCATCTGCACTGAAGCCAGAACTCTGGTCACTGTCCTTTGAAAAAGCAAGGTTTCATATCCAGAGTTCAGCATGTGGCAAGCTCTGGTCCTAGATGTGTGGAAGTATTTTACTAAGCTCCTTTTGCTTTGAAACAGCATGTCCAGGTTCCCACAGGGAAGGCCTCATACCTGCATGTCTCACACTTTGAGCCTACTAGAAAGTTCTTAGCATGTGGGTAGAGTCGCTTCCACTGTGACCCAGGGCAGCAGTGTTTCTGCACCAAAGTTTTAGGACTAAAGCCCTCGCCTGGTCTGTGTCTGATTTATGGGACTGGACAATCTCATCACATTTCCTGCAGGAGATGTTCTCCTTGTGAGGCTTAGGAAAGTAAGGAAAATGGCCTGAAGTGGGTACTCTAATTTGACTGTACTTCTTAATTCCGCAAACAAAAGAGGCAAGGAAAAGGTCTAATTTATATTTATCCCTAATAAATTACAACTAAATATAACTTTATATTTTATAATGAGGTGACATTTACATGACTAATTAAACATTTAGTGATTACTAATGATTAAACATTAAAAGCGAACTGTCTCACAGCATTTGGTACATTTTTATAACCTCCAGCTCAGGTTTCCAAACCCTTCATTGCCCCAAAAGGAAATCTCCACTATTTTTTTTAATAATTTTTATACTTGTTTTTAATTGAGCTATATATTTTTCTCCCCTCCCCTCCCTCCTTCTCCCCTCCCATTTTACCCTCCCCATGGTTCTCATCCTCCCAATTTACTCAGGAGATCTTGTCATTATCTACTTCCCATGTAGATTAGATCTATGTATGTCTCTCTTAGGGTCCTCTCTGTTATCTAGGTTCTCTGGGGTTGTGGATTGTAGGATGGTTTTTCTTGCTTTATGTCTAAAATCCACTTATGAGCAAGTACATATTATATTTGTCTGTCTGGGTCTGTGTTACCTCACTCAGTATGATGTTTTCTACATCTATTTATTTGCCCACAAAGTTCAAGATGCCATTATTTTTTTCTGCTGTGTAGTACTCCATTGTATAAATGTACCACATTTTCCTTATTCATTCTTCGTCGAGGGGCTTTTAGGGTTGTTTCCAGGTTCTGGCTATGAGAGAACAATGCTGCTATGAACATAGTTGGAGCACATGTCCCCTTGTGGTATGATTGAGCATCCTTTGGGTATATACCCAAAAGTGATATTGCTGGGTATTGAGGTAGGTTTTGTTTCCTAATTTTTTGATAAATCACCATACTGATATCCAAAGTGGCTGTACAGCTTGCACTCCTACCAGCAATGGAGGAGTGTTCCTTTTCCCCCCACATCCTCTCCAGCATAAGTTTGTCATCTGTGTTTTTGATCTTGTCATTCTTATAGGTATAAGATGGAATCTCAGAGTTTGTTTTGATTTGCATTTCTCTGATGGCTAAGGATGTTGAACATTTCCTTAAGTGTCTTTCAGCCATTTTAGATTCCTCTGTTGAAAGTTCTCTGTTTAGGTATGTATACCATTATTTTATTGGATTACTTGTTCTTTTGATGACCAGTTCTTGAGTTCTTTGTATATTTGGAGATCAGACCTCTGTCTGATGCGGGTTGATGAAGATCTTTTCCCACTCAGTAGGCTGCCGTTTTGTCTTGTTGACTGTGTCCTTTGCTTTACAGAAGCTTCTCAGTTTCAGGAGGCCCCGCTTATTAATTGTTTTTCTCAGTATCTATGTTACTGGTGTTATATTTAGGAAGTGGTCTCCTGTGCCAATGTGTTCAAGTGTACTTCCCACTTTCTCTTCTATGAGGTTCAGTGTAGTGGTTTTATGTTGAGGTCTTTGATCCATTTGAACTTGAGTTTTGTGCATGGCGATAGATATGGATTCTATTTTTATTCTACATGTTGATATCCAATTATGCCAACACTATTTGTTGAATATGCTTTCTTTTTCCCTTTAATTTTTAGCTTCTTAGTCAAAAATCAGGTTTTGTAGGTGTGTGGATTGATTTCTGGGCCTTCTATTCTGTTCCATTTGTCCTCCTGTCTGTTTTTATGCCAAATACCAGGCTGTTTTCAGTATTGTAACTCTGTAGTAAAATTTAAAGTCAGGGATTGTGGATGCCTCCAGAAAGTTCTTTTATGTGTACATGATTTTTTGGCTCTCCTGAGTTTTTGCTTTTCCATATGAAGTTGAGTATTGTTCTTTCAAGGTCTGTGAAGAATTTTGCTGGGCATTGCATTGAATCTGTATATTGCTTTTAGCAAACTCCCTCAGTTTGTGTTTTCTTTATTGTCTCTATTTCAGTTTTCAATTCTTGAATAGTTTCTTTCATCTGTTTGTTTGCTAGTTCTTGGGTTTCTTTATGGGATTTGTTGATTTTTTTCCCCACATTTTTGTTTTTCTTTTCCTCCATTTCTTTGAGGGATTTTTTTCATTTTTTCTTTAAAGACTTCAAACATTCCCCTAAAGTTATTTTTTAGGTCATTTTCTTCTACTTCTTCTTTATTTGGGTGTTTAAGTCTTGCTGTTGTAGGACCACTAGTTTTTGTTGGTGTTGTGCTGCTCTTAGTGGTGTTGGGTGTGTTCTTACCTTGTCTACCCATTTTTTCCTCTGGTTGGTGTAGTTGGGGCTGTGTCTCTGGTGATCAATCTTCCAGGTGCCAGTGGATCCAAGGCTCAGATGGTTGCTCCTCATGGTGCAGTCAGTGCCACAGTTCCAGTCACCTTGACTCATGCATAGTCTGGAAGAGGTCTCTGGCTTGGGCCTGCTCCCTCAGCAGTGTCTCCCTTGTATCTGCTACTGTGGAGGTTGCTGCACTAGGCCTGCTCCAGCTGAGATTGCTGGCTTAGGGGCCTGATTTCCCAGTAGATGTCTCTGGCTTGGGCCTGTTCCTTCGGAGGTCTCTGACTTGTTTCCAGTCTTGCAGGAAACCTCTGCTATTGAACAATTGCTCTCCTTCCCCCCTCCTCCAACTTCTGTTAATCCCTAACTTTCTCTATGTTTCTATGAATTTACTCATTCTGGACATTTCTTATAAATGGAATCATAGAATATGTAATCTTTTATATCTTGGGGTTTTTTTTTTTACTCTGTAGGATGTTTTCAAGATTCATCCCATGCATATAAACACTTTAAATGTACCACTGCTTTGCATGACTATGTAATATTCCATTGTGTGGCTATATCACATGTTCTTTATCTACTCACTCTTTGGGCATTTAAGCTGTTTCCACTTTTTCTATTGCCAACAATGCTACTGTAAAGGTTTGTGTAGTTTTGTTATTCACAGAAATACCCATTTCAGTGTCGTTGTATATAGACCTGGTTGTGAAATCACGGAGTCATTGCAGTTCTCCCATGCTTAAGTTTTTGACGGATCTACAAATTATTTCCATACTGCCTGTTCTATTTATTATCCCCATTAGTAATGTCACAATACTTGTAATTTCCCATTTCCTTATCAACATTTGCTATTTGCCATTTAAAAAGTCACTGTCATCCTTGAGAGCCATAAATTCATCTTTGTATATATCAGTTTCTCTATCTCTCTATTTGTATTTTTACATTTCTTGCCTCTTTACACACACACACACACACACACACACACGCATACATTTATATGCACACACTTTGGATCTTAGACATTTGGCTCAGTGGGAGTTGTTTTACTCTACCTCAACTTTGGATGGTGCACATTTAATCCTACCCATTGGGGAAGACCAGTAGCAAGCCCCAGAGTTGTTTCTAGCACTGCAACAGAACACTAGCTGCAGCTACCCCCATGCCTCCTCTGGTTCCCATGGACAACATAGTTTGGTCCTTGCAACTGAACACCCAGCTTGGGAAGATTCCCTCTGCTCAACTGCAGGCCATATCCCCCAGAAGACCAGGTAGCCTGCCTGTGGACTTTTTTTTCACACTCTCTGTTCCTCAAGACCCAATCCTCAGGGTCACCCATAGTGCTGCAACAGACCGTCTTCCCCTGGCCTCCCTTTCCTCCAGCCTCTCATTCCTTTCATACTTCTCAAGCATCCCTTCTGAACACAACAGGGAAGCAGGCAAGTAAAACAGGCAACACATAGCTAACATACTCCCTGAAAATCTAGGTAGAAAACAGAAACTAGGAACAAAACACCTACCCAACAAAGACAAACCCAGAAATCACCACCTAGACTTATAATCACCCTAGACCCAGATGGCTAGATGCCAACCTAAGAATACAGTAATAGCCAGGGCAATACGTTTCCACCAGCTATCCTACCACAGCAGGCCGTGAATATTCCAACATAGCTGAAGCACAAGAAAATAACCTTAAAATCAACTTATGAAGATGATAGATGTCATTAAAGAGGAAATGAATAAATTCCATAAAGAAATCCGGGAAAACACAAACAAACGATAGGAGGAAATAAATAATAAACTCCTTAAAAAGCCAGGGAATAACCAACAAACAATTGGAGGAAATGAATAAACCTCTTTAATTTATAAATTATAAACTAATAGTTAATATCATATTAGTATAATAATATAATACTCATTAATATAATAATATAATTAACAAATAAAGCCAAGAAACAATGATTGAAGGAAATAAATAAAACTGTTCATGATCTGAAAATGGAAATAGAAGAAATAAAGAAAATACAAACCCAGACAGTTTTGAACATAAAAAATTTAGGAATGTGAACAGGATCTATTGAGGCAACCTTCACCAAAAGAATACAAGAGATGGAAGAGAGAATCTCAGGCACTGATGATATGATAGAAAAAATGAATATATCTATCAAAGAAAATATTAAATCTAAAAAATTCCTGATGTGAAATATCCAGGAAATCTGGGACACTATGAAAAGACCAAACTTAGGAATAACTGGGCTGGAGGAAGGAGAAGATTTCCAGCTCAAAGGCCTAGAGAATATCTTCAACAAAATCATAGAAGAAAATTTTCCTAATTTAAAGAAGGAAATGCCTATAAAGGTACAAGAAACATACAGAACATCAAATAGATTGGACCAGAAAAGAAAGTCCTTTTGCCACTCATAATCAAAACAGTAAACACACAGAACAAAGAAAGAATATTAAAAGCCACAAGGGAAAAAAACCAAGTAACATATAAAGACAGATCTGTTAGAATTACACCTGACTTCTCAATGGAGACTCTAAAAGCCTAAAGGATTTGGACAGTTGTCTGACAGATTATAAGAGACCACAGATGCCAGCCCAGAATACTACATCCAGCAATAGTTTCAATCACCGAAGATGGAGAAAACAAGATATTCCAATTTAAACATATCTGTCTACAAGTCCAACCCTACAGAAGGTGCTAGAAAGAAAGCTCAGATTCAAAGAAGTTAACCACACCAACAAAAGTAAAACAAGGAAAACACACACATGTACACCACCACCACCACCAAAATAACTGGAATTAACAGCCATTGATGATTTGTATCTTGCAATATTAATGGTCTCATTTCCCCAATAAATAGACACAGACTAACAGAGTGGATGTGAAAACAGGATACATGCTTCCCTTGCATACAAGAAACACACCTCAACATCAAGTATAGACATTATCCCAGGGTTAAGGGTTGGAAAAGATATTCCAAGGAAATGGACCTAAGAAGCAAGCTTGTGTAATTATTTTAATATCTAGAAAAATTGGTTTCAAGCCAAAATTAATCAAAAGAGATGGGGAAGAACACTACATGTTCATTGTAGTTTAGCAGCAGAATTTAGCAGTTGTATGTCACACCATATACCAGATACTCACATGGGTGGTTTGTTGAGGGGAAGGGAGGGGATGCAGAAGTGGTCTCTTGGGGCAAGAGCAAGGGGTGGGAGGAGCTTGTCTTTTATACATCCCCTGCACTTAGGGAGGGTTCTACATAGCAGCTGTAGCTGATGAGGTATTCTGTCAGGACCCTGGGAGCCGGCCAGTGTAAATGCCTGAATATTAACATTCCTCCTTTTGTTTATTATAAAAAGGCGAAGAAACACGAAGGGGTGACAGATGAGGAGGGAATGAGGCATTGTGTTCTCAAAACTGCTACTGGTTGACCTGGGGGCATTGGCATTTTGGAGGGCCTGAGAAAGCTGGGGTGCTCTCCAAGTTCTGGGATAGCTAACTGTTTCACTTTGCTGTCCCGGTTCTGTGGTATGTTCTGGCACTAGGAAAGTGCAGGTCTAGTTGAAGCAGTCTGTGAGGTCGGACCACTTGGTACTTGCCATTTTGAAGTTGTCTCGGATTAAAGAAACATCTGGACCTGGCAAGATGCTGGCAGAACAGAAGATAAAGTTAAGTTTAGGGGGAATTTTTTTTCCTAGGTCCTGGTAATTGAGGAAGGGGTGTCCCAAGACCAGGGAAAGATGGGGGGAAACTTAGGCTATTGATTGGCCATACTGCATCAGACATGCTCAGTTAACTCCCTGGAGCTTACAAGAATTATTTTTTTGAGTTTTAAAAAAGAGGTAAGTTTTAGACACATTATCATTCCCACTGTTTATATACTGTACTTGAATTTACATTGTAGAAATGGCAGTACACTCACATTCTTGAGTCATTAGAAAACAACCAAAGGGAATTTAAAATCCTGGGCTTGTGGCTATGATAATAGTAGTATTTTGCCAGAGCTAGAATAATAGCCTATCAGAATTCTGTTGATTAATGTTAAGACTATGAACTTTATATAAAGTAGCATAGCATGAGAGAGAGAAATCTGGAACATGTTTTGTTCTTTTATACATCTCAGATCGCTTTCTCCTTGTCAGCACTTAAGCTTTCCTGTCTTCACATAAACAAACATTAAAGCACCTGGTCCTTCCCATCAGCACAGCATCACCTCACGCCCTCTTTCCATCCGATTTACCGGGACACACGTGGTTGATGACTGAGGGCAGTCATTGTACAGTGAGTACCTTGTACATAAAGGAATAGTAAAAAGTTACATTGAAATCTGTTCTGTGAGCCTCCTTTTTGAGTCTGGGGGAAATGAGTATCCCTGGGGTGCTGTTGGTTCTCACCACACGGGCATGTTTGGTAGTCTTGTGCCTCCAACTCTGTGGCTAACCATAAGTAGCAATCCTGTAACAATAGCTGATTGGTCGTTTGATTAGAGATTTTTGGAATGTGTTGTTGGAGATACGTAGAGAAGAAATTGATGAAGTGGAGGTGTGATTAGTAGAGAGAGGAGACTGAAGAGAGGGTCAGGAAGGTAAGCATCCACTTCCATGTGGGGTTCTCAGTCCAGTAGAGCTGAGCACATCTGTGGGGTAAAGCCTCATTCTTCTGGCACTGGGGACAAAGCAGTTGATCTTAGTGTCCTCTGAAACTTAAGGGAGCAGGATCCTGTTGGGGTTGATGTGTACAAAGAAAGATTGTCTTGACATACGGGAGTAAAGGGATCAAGGTGGGTTAAATGAATCCAGTGAGGGAGACCCTCAGGCTTAGCAGCTGTGGGGGTTACAAGAATTACATTGAAGGGGTGCTGCCATTTAGAGGGAAGGAGTGAGGGACATTCGTCTGGGAGAGAGAAGAACCTGATCTCTGATGTTGATTGGGGAAGGACAAGGATTGGTGCATGGTCAGGGTAGGGAGTGCTCAGTAAAGTTCCATAGAAGAGAGTGGAGATGACAGAGGAAGGGGTGAGTAGATGACCAGGGAGGTGAGGGTTTGGGTGAGAGACTGGGGTTTAGAACCAGCCACCCATATATGAGCTCACATGGTCAGATGGTAAGGGGTCGCTTGGGGAGAGCCCAGAGCCTGAAAAGAGCCAGAGGTAGGAGCTTCACCCAATCCAGATGAAGGTCCTGTGACAGTTGGACAAGTGTGGTTTTAAAGGAGCGGTTAGCTCATTCTGTCGTTCCTGAGGACTGGGGATGGAATGGGATATGGAAATGCCAAGGAATGTTGAGGGCTTTAGATAGATTTTGGGAAATCTGGGAGGTGAATTCAGTATCATTGTCTAACTGGAGGGAGGTGGGGATTCCAAATCAGGGAATGATTTTCTGGAGGAGGTCAGAGACTTTCTGAGCTCTTTTGTTAGTGGGTGGGAATTCCTCCACCCATCCTGAGAACATAGCAACTAAGACCAAGAGGTATCTGATTCGCCTGACAGTGGGCATGTGGATAAAGTCAAGTTGCCAGTCAGTCCCCGGGAAGGAGCCTCTGGCCTGGTGGGCAGGAAAAGGAGGGCTGCGGTATCTGGATTGGGGGGCCTGACATCTGATAGATTTTACAAGAGGCAGTAATAGTCCTTAAGAAATGCAAGTGCTCAGGAGTGGGCTGCAGGTGGGCCTTGACAAAGTGAGCTGTCTGTTAGGATGAAGAACTGTGTAGATGGGACAGAATTTGAATTTGTCCAGTGTGGGGTGACAGTGGGGTGTGGGTTGTAGTGCAAGGGCTCCCCGATGTGGGTGAGGTGAGTCTGGGCCTTGAAAAGCTACAGCGCTGGCTGTCTCATCAGCTCGGTTGTTTCCCTTAGAGATGGTGGAATTGTCAGTCTGGTGGGACCAACAGTGGGTAATTCCTGCAGCTGTGGGGAGATGGGAGGCTTTTAGCATGGCCATAATTTGACCTGAGTTGGTTATGAACCCCCATTTTGTTGTAAGTAGTCCATGCACCTTCCAGATGGCAGCGTGGAACAGGAAGATATGAAAAGCATATTTGGAGTCTGTGTAAACATTTAGGGAGTGCCATTGTGCCAGTTAGAAGGCATGGGTGAGAGCTATTAGTTCAGCCTGTTGATTAGTAGTGTGGGCAGGAAGGGTCTGTGCCTCAACTACCCCAGTATCTGACACTGTGGCATTGCCTGCTTTTCAGGCCCCCTCATGTAAGAAGGAGCTGCCACCTGTGTACCAGGTATAGATGGCCTGAGGCAGTGTGCCCTCCTGTATGTGTGAGGGATGGGGTATCAGTTCTTCTAGGGTTTCAATGCAAGAATGAGACGGGTAGTTGTCGGTGTTTGGTCGGGGAAGAAGATTAGAGATATTGAGGGGTGTGCAACTTTGGAAAGTAAATGTGGCATCTTCTACATGGAGGAAGAACCCAGGGAGGAGATAGAGTTATAAGTCCTTATATGTTAAGAGGTGGGTCAGGTGGGGAGAGAAGATAGTGGTGGGTTACCCAAAGGCTAGTTTTTTTGATTCACGGGAGAAGCTCAGCAGCTGCTAAAGTGCATATGCAGGGTGCACATTCCTGGGTAGTAAGGTCTATTTTTTTCGCAGGTATATTACGTAGGCAAAGGAAGGTCCCAGTTGATAGCCTAGGGCCCCATGGGCATATCCCTCTTTTTCTGTTACACAGAGGGAGAAAGGATGGGTTAGGTCTGGGAGATGCAGTGCTGGGGCCTGGAAGAGGACCTGCTGGAGCTTCTGAAAGGGCTTAGTAAGGGGAGTGAGAAGGGGTCCATGCAAGGGGCCAAGAGCTGCCTCATATAAGGGGTGGGCAAGGAGGGAAAAAAGGGGATCCAGTAACATAAGAAGCCAATTGCTCTTAGGAATAATAAAAAACTCCTCTTTAGTAGAGGGGCTTGTGAGAGACTAGATTAGGTGTTTTCTATCCAAGGTAATGGCTTTATGGGTGGGGTAATGGTTAGTCCCAAGTAGGTGACTCGAGAAGTGGACATTGGACCTTAGAAGGTGAGACTCTATAGCCCCAGCTGAACAAGAGTTTTAGAAGAGCAGAGGTGTCTGTTTGCCTAATTTATAAAGACGGACTTCAGAGGAGAAAGTTTTCTATATACTTATGAATTTAGATCTGGGAAAGACAAAGAGAATAGATCAGAAGCTAGGGCCTGGCCAAATAGGTGTGGGCTGTCCCAGAACCCCTGGGGTAGGACAGTCCAAGTGAACTGGGTAGGAAGGTGGATGTCAGGATCAATTCAGCTGAAAGAAAAAATGTTTTGTGATTGAATGCTGAGAGGGAGAGAAGAACGCGTCCTTGAGATCCAGGACTGAGAAATCAGAGGTCCCTGAGGGGGTAGTAGAAAGAAGTGTGTAAGGGTTAGGCCCAGTAGGGTAGAGTGGGACCACTGCAGAATTAATGAGCTGGAAGTCTTAAACCATTGGATTTTTTTTTTACTTTTTCTTTTAACCTGCAATTATAGGGTGTTAAAGGGAGAAGATGTGGGACAAAGTAGTTTTTTTTTTTTTTTCCCAAGAGGTCAGAGATGAGAGGTTAAAGGCTCCTGAGGCTCTGGAGTGAGAGTGGGTACTCGGCTTGGACAGTGTATTAGGTAGGATGATAAGAGGGGTTTGGGGAATCTCAATGGGGTCCACCTGGGAGGCTGGCAGAGGAAATGACATGTTGGAATCAGTATGTTGGGTGGCTAGGAGGAAGAGAGGGGCTGATGGTGAGTCTGGAGTCAGGTGAATGGAGGGAACAAAAGAAATAGAGGCTCCTACTTTGGCCAAAAGATCCCTTCCCAGCAAGGGGACAGGACAAGTTGGGAGATTTATTGGGTAGAGGGGAGGGGATGCAGAAGCAGCCTCTGGGGGTGAGAGCATAGTGCATGTACCAAGGGAGAGCAGCTGTAGCTGATGACATATTCTGTCAGGAGAAAAATATCAAGGAAGCAATACCCTCTTATAATAGCCTCAAATAATATAAAATATCCCAGAGTAGCTTTAACAAAGCAACTAAAAGACTTGTATGATTCAAAACTTCAAGTCTCTGAAGAAAAAAATTGAAGAAGAGATCAGAAAATGAGAAGATGTTTTATGCTTATGGATTGGTAGAATTAGCATTGTAAAATGGCCATTCTATTAAAAACAATCACATATTCAACATATCCCCATCAAAATTCCAACAGTCCTTTACAGATCTTGAAAGGACAGTTCTCAACTTCATATGAAAAAACAAACAAGCCCAAAACAAAATAAGACAGCTAAAACAATCCTGAACAATAAAAGAACTGCTGGAGGTGTCACCATCCCTGATTTCAAGTTGTACTATGGAGCTATAGTAATAAATAATAAATAATAATAAAACCACATGATATTAGCTCGATGGGCCTTAGTTTCTCCTGTATTGTGAAGAAGTTAAGTTAGCTTAAGTTCTCTATAGTCCACCCCTCCTCATACCCTGAGAGTCTCTGAGTTTATCGTCTGCAGAGAGACAATCATCCTGGGGAGTTTCTGTCCATTTATTTTGCCCTCACTTCCATCACACAGTTGTTACAGCAGCCCCGACTGTGCACATGAAAGAGCTTTCTCTGAATAGTATGAGACGGGACCTAAAGACCCAGACCCTAATCATTTTCTTATTAAGTTTCACAAGCCCCAGGGAGTAGTGTGTCTGCTCTGTCTATGGGCAGCTGGAGGCCACAGCAGAGTTTCTGGGCTGAGGGACTCTGGACTGACGACAGCACCTATGCTTTTATAGGATGGTCTGAAGATAAGGTAGATGCTCCTCACTGCGAGCCCACAGCTCAGTGGAGATTTAAAAATCACAGAGAAGCAAGACAACATTATCAAAACATTAGAATCTGTTCTCACAGCAGCAGACCTTTCAGTAAAATTTTCTAAAGGAGTGCCCTTCCAAACATTGTCTGCTTACATGCCATCCCCTAATGAGGATATGCAACCAGACAGGGAAACTGAGATCAAAGCAGACTGAAAGTTACATGTTTATCTGCCCATGCATGACTCACCTGCAGGGCCATCCTTAAGCATGTAGAGAGGAGGCAGGTACTTGCCCATGTCTGTTTTCTGCTGCTGTAGCAAGATGGCTGAGGCTAGTATTTTATCTAGAACAGTGGGGGTTTTGTTTTGTTTTGTACATTGTCTGCTCAGCACATCTAGTGAGAGCTGTAGGTCTCATCATCACATGGTGAAGGGTGTCACAGTAAGTATGCCAGAGGGAGGTAAGGAGGGAGAAAGGGAGGGAGGGAGGGAGCAAGCGAACTGGTTTCTATAACAGGACCTCTCCCAGAATAGCTCACTCTCCATTAACCTGTTAAATATCACATATGATCTGCTCTCATGACCCAGTCACTTCCCATGGCCTGCCTCTAAATATCATTAACATATGACTTTGGGGATTACAGTTCTAACATGTGAATCCTGGGGAATACAAACTGTAGTGCAGCCTTTTCAGGGAATGAAAGGTTGCCATGGATTCTTAATTTGTCCCATTTTTGTTTGTTTGTTTTTTAGTTCAACATCTGGTTTGTCCCCTTTCTCAGTGGGTGTAGTGGATTGAGAGATTGCAGGATGTGGACAAGGATGCATCTATCCAATCGACCAATTGCGAGATGGGATTAGAATGAAGGACAGAGGTGTGGAGGCATGGAAGGGGCAGCTCTGCTGAGGGAGTCAGGTAGGCCTCTCTGAGGAGATGGCTTTCAGCTGAGTTTCTCTGATGAGAAGATGACAGTGTGGGACAGGAAAAGGTGATCCAGAAGGATGCACTTTGTACACAGTGCAACAGAAGTAGGAAAAGCCACATCACATCCTGAGTGGCCAGGGTCTGCTTTACTGCAGTATCCAAGGACTATAACAGGATGTCAGGTGAGGGCACTGAACTTTAACAAGGTCTTGGTATAGAGGGGAAATGATACATTTTTCAAAATAAAATGCACATGGTGATGCACATTTGTAATCCCACCACTCTGGAGTCTGAGGCTGAGCATGAATTCAAGGCCAGCTGTGCTACATGGAAAACGCTCCAGGAGACAGGATAATCATGATGATGGCTGGGCTTTCTCTACAAAGCAAGTAACATGTCGATGAAAGCTGGCATGAGAGTTGTTTGCATATTGCACTGAAACCAAGAGAAGCTAGAGCCAAGAATAAGACTGGCCAGGTAGGCACTAGAGAAATTCCCAGGAATCCACAAGGATGACCCCAGCTAAGATCCTAAGCAACAGCGGGGAAGGTGCTTGAACTGGCCTTGCCCTGTAGTCAGATTGATGACTATCTTAAATGTTACCATAGAGCTGGGTGGTGGTGGCGCACGCCTTTAATCCCAGCACTCAGGAGGCAGAGGCAAGTGGATCTCTGTGAATTCAAGTCCAGCCTGGTATACAGAGCAAGTTCCAGGACAGGTTCAAAAAAAGTTACCATAGAACCTTGATTCAGCAACAGATAGAAACAGATGCAGAGATCCACAGCAGAGCACTGGGCTGAACTCCCAAAGTCCAGTCGATGCCCACCAACTCTGAACCAGCATAGGGCCAAACTAGGCCATCTGAATGTAGGTGACAGTTGTATGGTTGGGGCAGACTGTGGGGCCACCCACAGTGAGACCAGGATTTATCCCTACTGCTTGTACTGGCTTTTTGGAACCCATTCTCTTTGGAGGGATAACTTGCTCAGCCTAGATACAGTGGGGAGGGCCTTGGTCCTGCCTCAAAGCAATGTGCCTTACCCTCTCTGAGGAGTGGATGGGAGCTGGGGTGGAGAGAATGGGAGGAGGGGAGGGAGTGGGAACTGGAGTACTGGGATTGGTATGTAAAATGAGAAAAGATAGTTTTAAAAAGAAATGAACATATCTACAAAAAAAACCCTGGCCAGGTAACCTACATCACTCACAACTCCGTATATGCAACAACTGTCCTTCATGGCATCAGTGTCTCTTAGACTGGGAGCACCTGCAAAAATAGACTTCGTCCCTTGCTGTGTGGAGGCAGATGCACACTGTAAGGATGCTCCTATCTTGGGAAGCAAATATGTATTCTGCTCTGGTATGTTTTCAGTTTTATTTCCTTAATTATTTTGAACTGTGAAGAATTAGCTTTGAATTCTCCAAATGACCTTTAAATATATAACCCTAGGGAGAATTTTGTGCAGCCTCAGCAAATGGGAAGGCACCTGTGTTGGGCATTTGGGGTAAGATGGGAGTCAGCAGCAGTTCCACTTCGGGAGCACGCAGAAGGATCAGTGGAAGTCACTGTGGTCGACAGCAGTAGAACCTTACGTAGTTGTTCTCAAAATAAGATCCTTGTTGGCAAGAATGAACAGTTTCCAGGTTTGTCTTTTGGTTGGGTTTGTTTTTGTTGGTGTTTCATGATTGCATGTGTTGAAAGTCAACTATTGTGTGTGTGCATGTTTTCCATGTTCTGCCCCTTAGCTAACAAAGAATAATTAATACTTAAGTTGGCTGAACCAGTTCTCTGTGGGCACCAGAGGGCGCCAAGCTGTAGGTTCTTATACCATGTATTAGCTCATTATTTTAAAGATGAATTAGGGGTTATGGCTACTGACATTCTGGGCTTACTAGAATTTGTTTTACATTTCAGTTTGTGGATAGGAGTTTTGGGGCCTGTACTGATAGCTCTTGTTTTCATCAGTGGCTGTACTAACAGAGTCCTCTCCCATGTTCTAACTTTGAGGGGAGGTGCTAGAGGCTGCATGAGGCAAAGCTCAGATGCCTTTGATCCCCTTACGACTTTAAAAAGATTTCTTCCTTGTAACTGGTTGATAAAGTGATTTCCTAAGAGCTACTAACGTTTGAACTGTATTGTGGCTACTTCACTGGAGGCTTAAATGGAGAATGATGTTTATAAAAAATGATTGGGTTTGCTGGCAGAACCGCAGCTCTTGGTGACAAGCTAGAGGAGAAAAACGAAAGATTTACATCTACAGCAACCTAGGGTGGCACATGTCTGTAATGCAGACTTACAAAATCACTGAGGTCAGCCCAGTCCACAGAGAGGACCTAAAAGAACACCCTAAAGGAACACGACCAGGGCCTGTCAGATGGCTTAGGGGTTAAGGGTGCTTATACTGAGCCTGATGGCTAGAGTTTGATCCTTGAGACCATCAGGGTGGAAGGAGGAGAACTGTCTCCTACATGCTGTAACTCTGGATTCCAACATGGTGCTATGAATTCACACACACACACACACACACACACACACACACACACACACACACACACAACCTAAAAACCCACATCAGAATAGAACACCTCACTTACTTTTCATTGATTTGGTCCCCTAGCTCTACCAGTGTTCTATGTGTCTGTATAGACAACAAAGACACCTGCCGTTGGATGTACCCAGTACGTTTATCCAGAAAAAAAAATTGGCTTCCCCAGTTTTCATAAGAGTATTCAAATTAAGAATGTTCACCATGACTTTATAGTTAACGATGAAAACTCTTTGGAACTTTGATTTGAACTCTGTGCAGTGTGAAGCAAAGGGACAAGGACGACGTCACACATGCAGTCATTCTGTAATTGATGCACTGCAGTTTGAGAACACTGGCAATGGTCACAGCTAATGCAGAGTAATACACACCACAGGTGCTTCAGACAATCAGGTCAGCTCCTTTATTGAAGTTATAGCTGGATTATGCATTCTTTCAGATGATCCTTTACTTTTACCAAAACATCTCTCCTGCTGAATGTCTATTTTGAGGTTAAAAGAGACGTTTCTTTCTTGGGCAAGACAACTTACCCTTCTGTTCATAAGAACAAGGCTGCTACAGGGAGGTGACAGGCAGCTGCTAGGACAGAGTGACAAAGAGGAGCTAGGGTCACTACTTCAGAGCCTGCTGCAGGGGTATCTATGATGGGGCAGACATGTGTCAATTAGTAAGAAAGGCAAACTCACCTGTGAGAGATTGGTGAGCCGAGAGGGGAGGTAGAGGTACAAGATCGGGTGAACATTTGAAATAGAATTTGTAGGCATCTTTAGGGACCAAGATCAGGCCTATAGCACAGCGTAGAATTCTCTGAGTTGAAAATCTCTAGATCCAAACTTCTAGAGAATAGGATGGGTTGGAATCATGTGTAGCTTGTCTTTCCGCCTCTTCATCCCTTTGTGTAATTCCCCCCATTTCAGGTTTTACGGCATGCCTATGAGGAGATGTTCCAGGCTTCCTGTACCCAAAATCCTTTTCTGTGGTCAGCTTCCAGTCAGGATTGTTAATAATTTCTTAAATTGTGGACCACCACCCAAGTTAATAGCCAAGAAAGGTGAACACTAGTGATGGGTTTATTGATGGGAAAATGATATAAACTCACTTGCATATTAATTATGCTCCTCAGAGGCCATATCTTCACCCTAATCCTTCTGTAAAGAATTAATAACTGTCCTTTGCAATCTTGTTACAGTGGAATGGAGACCTACATCTTTCAGCTTGGAAGGGAAGTGTGCCCTTTATTGTATCATCCGACATTTATTGACTCCATCAATTATCTGGCAAGTGTTGATTAAGTGTGTTCTAGGGTTGTCTTGGACTGGGCCTTCTACTCCATCACACAGACTTTGCCCTTGAGAGATCTGCCAAGCTGTGCCTCTGGATGTTTTTGTGCTATCTGCCAGTTCTATGCCCTTGGGTGCTTCCTGACCTCTGCATAGCCTATAAAGAATAGAAGGTAGTCTTTGGTATGTGTGAGGGATGTCATTAATGGGTTTTACAGTTCCCAAATTTAGGTGTTGACAATGAGCTGGGGAGGAATAAATTGTGGAATTATTTCTTGTTTCAAATGCATGATCCTGTGTCTGAGAATGAATGTATGGGATTTTGGTCTAGGCAAGGGTTGTGATTCTTGCCTACTGGGCAGCTGCAAACTAAAAACAGCAGAGAGCAGCCTGAAGCTAAGGAAGAGCCCACTTCTCTTATGGAGCTGAGACCAGGCTCACAAAGGCAGCAAGAGCTGCTAAGATGGTTGGGAATAGTCTGCTCAGTAGAGATTAGAGAGCTTACAGAAGGGTATTCAGTCGGTGGAAACCAGAGGAAAGACATGTGGGGAAGAGACAGACCTCCCATCACATGCAGATGACAGGGAAGTTTCCCTCACTTTGCAACCCTCACATCAGCCTCTCTTTCATCCACTGAGTCATGGACTGTGACTGGCTCTCTGGTTGGGTCACTCTAGTGATGGTGAGTTAGAAGCTCCTTTGACCAAGTGCCCATTCAAAACTTTGGGAAGCCTTCTTATCCCAACTGCTCCTGTGCAGTGGCTCACACCTAGCCAACTATGCACATTGTGGTGGGGACGTGAGCCACTGGCTAAGTGGGTACTCCTAGCAGCTGCTGGCCCATGCACCCCACTGTCCGCATGGCTGCAGCAGTTAGCTCCAGGCTTCCTGCTCAGGGAAAGCCTGGGCCCTGCAGTTCTTCTGTTGCTCTAATTCACTACCCGCATCCTGGAGAACACTATACATTAGACACCCTTGGAAGTCAGCAGGAATGCCTGGTCTTGGCAGGAAGTGCAGTTTGTTGTTGTGCGAGCCAGACAGGACCACAGAGCTGGAGGCTGTCGCTGACTCGGGAGCTTTTCTCTCCTGTCATCCTGACTTCAGCTCTTCTCTGCTTCAAGAATTCCAACCATTCCAGGCAGGAAATCCACTTCAACTCTTAAGTAACAAAAAACTGGCCAACCAGAGAGGGACCAGTGTCCAAAGGGTACTGTCCTTTTCTCCCCTCACACAAAGCATTCATTTAATCAGCCATTTACCATGGGGCAGGGCTAGCCACTTGCCTCTGTCTTCTAGACCAGGAATGTGGGGTTGGCAGCTTATCTGTCATGACCAATCCACAGTGAGAGAGTCTGTAGAATTTCTGTTTTGTTGTTGCTTCAGATATAATGTTAGTCCACATACTGTGTCAAAGCCTAAATGGGCTCAGGTAACAACAGCAATAGCTTTTGTCTCAAAGAGCTTGGAAGAACAATAAAACATAGTCACTACTAAATTATGCTGTGCAGCAAAGAAGATTTTTGCCATTAATTGGATCTAGGCCCTCTGACCTTTCCACAGGAAGCAAACTAAAGGTATAATAATTTTTATAAAGATGAGCTTTCTGTACTTCCAGTAATTTTAAAAAGAGCACTGAAATAATTTCTGGACCTTGAAAGAACTCTTACTTGACTGTTGTTGAGATAAATAGAGCTCTGATTTCCAAGATCTCCCACCCTGCGAAGTGAAGCTGACACAGGCAATGAACTGAGCGCTCACTCACTGCAGGAATAAAAATCTGACTGGGCAGAATGTATATATCCACTGATAAAGTCTGAAAATCTCCTGAAAATGCACTTACACAGAAGTAGCTCCTACACCTGGCAAGCTGGCCTCTGCAGAGGTTCTCTTTAGAGATTTACAAAACTCCGAGGCTACAGTGTGGGGAGGAAAGGAGGGTCCCAGAGGTTTTTCAGGTTGCCTGGCTTGGTAAGAGAGGAAGTTACATAGCTTTGGCTTTCTATGTTGAGTTTTGTGTAGTTTAACTTTTTGAGTTCTGGCCATTTTACATGCCCTTTGCTCCACATAGTGTCTGAGTCGCTGTTGGTCTAACTCACACTGCCAATTGGCTCAGTATTCTTATCATTTTCTTGCTGGTTTTTATTGTTGGCTGATAAGGCTGAGGAAGAACAGTGAGTTGGGTCACACTGTAACTAACATTATAAAAGGACCAGGTCACCACACTGCGGTTAGCAGTGCTGGGTCTGTGTGTGAGCCACAGTGCTGGTGGCTCAGCTGCTGATGGAGACATACAACCCAGGAGCCTTTGAGTCACATCATGTGGTGCTGGAGCAGGCCACCAGTCAATTACGTTCTTGTATTCTAAACTTAAATGAACTACCAAATAATTCGGCCTTTAGAAGTAAACCTGTGGCTTGGAGAAAGCTGCACAGACTTATCATTTGAGGGAGCTTGTGGGAAAACCATGAACCCATCATTTTGTTCTGCAATTATTATACTAAACAAAAATCTGTGTCCTCACACATACTTCTATACATTTGTTTCTATAAAATGATTTTAAAAAATGGATGCCTCTTTTCATGCGCCTTCTTTGTGCAGCTGTGGAAAGATAATTAACTACATCCATGAAGTAGTTTAAAGTAAAGAGATGCAATAAGCAATTATTCATACGTCTGCCTGCTTGTCAAAGGTTGTTTGTAAGTGAGGTCAACAAGATGTTGACTACATGGGTGAATGCTTTGTTTGAAATAAGGATGTGTGATCTTTGAATGAAGTTATTAATGATGTGACTCATTCCAGTGGCAAACACTTAACAAAAGCCTGGTAATAACAAGTCACTTGCAGAGACATGGCTTTGCACACACAATAAATACCTTGCCTCTGTGCAGGGTATTTGCTATGTGCTAGTGTGTGTGTGTGTGTGTGTGTGTGTGTGTGTCTATGAACACTTGCTCCTGTGGGTACACATGAAGGCCAGAGGCTAATGTCAGGTGTCTTCCTCAATTGCTTCTCCACCATATTTTTAATTTTTTTTTTTTTTTTTTGAGGCAGGGTTTCTCACTGAACCTGGAACTTGCCATTTTGGTCAGTGAGCTCCAGGATCAGTACTGGTATTACAGCTGTGTGTGACGGGTTGTGCCTGGCTTCTCTGTGTGTGTCAGGGGTTTGGACACAGGCCCCATGCCTGTTCAGTGGGCAGTTCACTCCCAGAGTCATCTTCCTAGTCATAGTGCTGTCTGCTCCAGACCTTACCACAGTGGCGTGCGGCAATACCGGTAGTTTCTCCGGTAAGGTGGCGTGCTGTTTCTCTCCTTTTCATCCCATCGGCTTAGATGGTGAATTACCTAAAGCTATCATTGCAGGCAGCACCTTAGCCTCACAACTCTGACTCCACAAAGATGGTCCAGAGGGCATGGGTGTTTGAGCGTGAGCTGGGCTGTAAAGCAACTCACCAGTCTGAACTAACGAAGGGAGGCTGGATATGGAGCAGATTCTTTGTTTTGAAATTCTCATGCGTGTGAATCACTCGGGGAGACTGCATTGAGAGCCCACTCCTTCAGATAAAGGCAGGATCTTCCTCCATGTGACTTCCGCACCCCACTAGCAAAGCTGAGCTTACTGCTGTGCCATGAAAAGTAGGGAGACAGTGTCACCGTGGGTCTGTCTGGTCCCGGGGACTGACCTCTCTGTTTCCTTTGGCCTGTGGCTCCAACTGAGAAGGGATGTTCTGTGTTCTTCTGTAATCAGGAGCTGTGGGATTTTTTGAAAATAATTTGAGAGAAATTCTTTTTAGCAGAAAACTGGGACCAACTCTCCTCCTGTTTCTTCTAGCTTATGTGGAGGGGCCATAACTTAGTATCTTAATGAAGCCCGATTGACTTTGGAGCCTTAGGTAAGGGTTTTACTTTCTAGTTCTGAATTTATTTTGGTATCCCAGTTGTTTGCTTGTGTTCCTCCACACTCATGAGATCATTTTTTTTTTTTAATTTCTATTTACTTAGAAGGAAGCAAGCGAAGACAGAATCCAATTTTACCACCTCTCTTAGCTCCCACTAATGCTCAGAAATGACTCACTTCTGGCCTAAAGGCTCTGTCTCTTGTCTCTGTCCGTCTCTTTGTCTCTATCCTCCACCCCGCCATGTACTGTTCTCCTTGAAGCTACACACAGTTTTCCCTCCTGTCATGTGATAGCTGTACCTGTGTCTCATGTGTGTTTCATTGTCTCTAAGATTGGGGTTGCTTTTCCAAGGCCAGGAGGAAGGGGGCCAGCCCGGATCCTTTGCTATGCTCTGTTTCAGACTGTTAGCGTTATGAAAACAACAATCTTGGTTTGAAGGGAGATAATCGGAGCTTATTCTGATTAAAAGGAAGCAAAGTATTTTAAGTGGCTGGTGGGTGAGGGGAAGGCAGGTAGCGGTGGCATCTGATAGGTGGAATCTTAGCTGGTGTTGACAGCTGAGGTTTAGAGAAAATGCTGGGAGCAAAGAATGTTATTCTCTTCCAAAACATCCAGCTATTTGTTTGAATATTATGGGCATTTTTCAAGAGGAGTTCTCAAACCTGTTTGGACCTTCAAACATGCAGTTCTTCAGTTCAGGTTTTTGAAGCCTTGTGAAGTCTCAGTAGCAGTGGTAGCTGGGTCTTTTTATTACGGAGTGCCCTCTGAGTAAAATGTGACGGTGCTGCCTCTTCTAACTCTCTCGGGTAGGCTTTAAATCTGCGTCTGGTATAGCTCTTTATTATTCATCCATGTTTTTGCTGGTGAACTTTCAAACTAATGTTCATGACAAAGCATTTTATAGAGAGCATGGTAAACCAGTCGTTCCTAGCTCATTAGGATATCCCATGCTCTGCATACACCCGTCGTGTGGATCTCCTTTTAGTGCTGTTAGATACACATAAAGAAACAACAAAAAATACCTAGAAAAAGGCCTCCTCCTCTCTTGGGCCTAATAAGCTTGACACATTAATTTATTCATCTGTCCATCCACTCCCTCCCTCAGCAGATATGAGAGGAAGAGGTCTGCCTTCCATGCCAGACAGCTTTGGTATCTCAGTTATATTAAACGTAGAAAGGCCAAACCTGGCTTTAATAGAACTGACTTTCTCTTATGGCAGGAAAACAATAGATAAGCAAATGAGCACATGACACACCTTAGGCAGACAGTGAGGTTAGTGTCATGGGAGATAACTTGTAGCAGGCATGTGGCTGGAGAGAGGCCTAAGTATGGTTATTTCACCAGACAATTGCTGAGAGTGTCCAAGACCGCAGGGGTATGAACCACCAAAGGAGGCTGGGGGAGAGGTCTGGGGCCAGGAACTCCAGATAGAAAGCTGTAAGGAAATGGGAGCCTTTTTGTGTCACATGGTTTTGGTGACATCTTATGTTTTAAAATCATTAATCTGGTTTCCCTTGTTTTGATTTTGGCAAAATACACACAGCATAGATTCTACCTTAAAGCATTTCCAATGCACAGTTCAGTGGCCTTAGGACATTTTCTTTGTTGGGTAGCCACCATATTCTCCATCTCTAGGTGTCCTTTCATTCCCAAACTCCAATTCTGACCCCAAGCCCCTGGTGCTACCTTCTGCTTTCCATGGACCACTTTAGGTGCCTTACAGAGGTGGATTCATGTAGTATCGGTCCTTTGTGATTGGCTTATTTCACTGGGCATAATGTCTTCTAGGTTCTTGTATGTTATAGCATATGACCAAATGTCCCTATTTCTAGGGATGGAGAATATTGCATAAACACACCATTTACCCATTTGTGTGTCTGTGGACAGCTGAGTGACTATTACCTCTGGCCTGTCACCAGTGTTTCTACAAGTATCATTTGGAGTCCCTGCTTTTCTCTGTGAGACCAGCTTGTCAGGCAGAGGGAAGATACCCAGTCCCAGGTGCAATGGACAGCGCTCAACACTGATGCTCTACAAATATGGTTTGGAAGTGAGGCTGCATGCTTTGTGTCTAGATACTGGACAGAAGGAGAAGGGACAGGGAGTCTGTCCAGTGAGAGATGCTGGCTAGAAAGCATTTTCTTTGTGGAAATGGGTGTGGGAGTTACAGATGGGAACAGAAGGCCGAAGAGCTAGAATGAAACCTTTGCACTCTGCGATGATCCCAGATGCCCAGGTTAGGAGGGTCAGCAGGGGGCACATGAAGCTGAGTCTCAGGGAGTTTCTAGGTGTAAATGCAGGCAATTGTGTGACAAATGATCTTCATTTGGATGTAAGACAAATAGGCATCTATATACCCCAGGAAGACCAGGTCCCGGCCTTCAAATATAGCTGATGGAAGTGCCTAGAAGTAGGCAGTGCAGGAAGGTGGGGCTTGCAGCTTAGCAGCAGGGCTACAAAGAGGCTCCTCCATCCCACTCCACCTCTGATCTTGATACTTTGCTGTCTTTCACCCATCTCTTGAGCTTGTTCTTTGCTTCTCTGACCATTTCTCTCTGCAGCAGGCATATTGATCCTGAGAGCCAGCATCTCTCACTAGCAAGGTCCTTAGCAGTTTCCATTTTCCAGTCACAGTGATGTCCAGCCAAAAATCCAGGCTTGTCAGGGGCCGTGACACATGATTATCCACAAGCTTCAGCTCAAGACTGATGACTAAAATCTCATCCCTGTCAAGCCTGCAGTTATATTTTGTCTAATAGGAGGCCTCCAGGCATGTCTCACATGAGAGTAACAGAACGCCCTCATAGAGTAACCTGCATCGTGTCCTTCAGCATGAATCCCTTTTATGGCTCAATAATCTCCCAGCCCCAAGAAGTGGCCTCTGCCTCTGCCTCTGCTCAGCAGTCAGTACAGCTTTTTGTTTTGTTTTGTTTTTCTTTTAAAGATTGTGTGTGTGTGTGTGTTTGTGTGTGTGTTGTGTTTCCCAAGGAGGCCAGAATCCGATCCTCTAGATCTGTAGTTATAGGCTGCCCAATGTGGGTGCTAGGAAAGAGCAGTTTTATGTCAAGCTACAGAAGCTACTGAAGTCTTTTAGAAAACAGAACTTCAGCTGAGCCAGTGCCCCATCAGATTAGCCTGTGAACAAACCTCTGCTGCATTTTCTCGATTAATGGGTGACATGGAAAGGCCACCCATGTGGGTGGAGTCACCCCTGGTCTTGGGTTCTATAAGAAAGCAGTTTGAGCAAACTGTGTGGAACAAGCCAGTAAGCAACACTTCTCTGTGGCCTCTGCATCAGTTTCTGCCTCTAGGTTCATATCTGTAGTTCCTACCCTGACTTCCCTGGTTGATGGATTACAAACTAAGATTAAAATAAACCTCTTCTCCCCCAACTTGCTGTGGTCATGACATTTTATCACAGCAAGATAAACCCTAAGGCAAACTGCAGTGCTCTTAATGACTGGGCTCTCTCTCCAGCCCCCTTTCCCTGTTCTAGATGACACTGTAACAACCAGTAAGTCTGTCCTGCTTTAGCTACACTTACCTCTGCCTGTTGTAAGTCGTCCCTCTTTCAAGGGGCAGTCCAGGATCAATCCTTGGTAGGACCTCTTCCTACCACTGTAACCTGACCATGCTTCCTTTCTAGGAAAGCTCACACCTTGTTTGGTCAGCATTAAGTCACCTGGACATAGACTCTTGTGATTTTGTGGGAATGTCTTATTTGCCAACTCAGATGATAGGGACATCTGCGGCCAGGGATAGTTCCTGCTGTGTTTGGTCCCCCACTCACATTCTAGCCCAGCAGAGGATAGACAAGAGAGAGCATCTTAGGTACTGCAGTGTTTCAAGCGCATGGTTTGTTTGTTCTAAGAGAAATGAAAAGCTCCTAGGGTATGCAGCCTATCATTTTGGCTACCATGGTCTATTGTGGTGGAAATAGTGCTAACTAATGCCAGGGTGGGTGCCAAAATGTAAAGATGGAACTCCTGACATATTCCCATATGGTTATGCACTCATGTGGTGATACAGCTATGGACTAGTACCAGGACTTGGGAGCTTTACTTTAAGGACTTTATGCTAAATGCAAGAGAGCTCTATCCCTTCTCCCTGCCTACTTGTGAGTCCTCCCCAGGGTCAAATTTTTATAGACTAGGGCAGTGGTATGTTGGAGGAATTTGGTTTTAGTTGGCTCAAGTATTAGTGAGCAGTGTCTGAGAAGCACATGTACATTCTGTTGGTCGGGAGCAAATGTGGAAGCTTCTAGGTATCCAGTAGAGAACTGTGGGGTGCAAGTGCGAAGGCCAGAACCTCTTCATACTGCCCTGAATTTGCCCATTGTCCTGGGCCTTGCCATGGCCTCATGATATGGTGCCCCAGGCCTCTCAGGAACTTAAATTTCTTCAACTCTACCCACCATACTAGGCCATGCAATGGCCCTGTGAGGTGTTACCTCAGATCCCAGGAAAGAAAGACTTGCTGTGTCATTACTAGAAAGTGCTTTAGCAGAGGACTCTTGTTAGCTCTGTCCCCCAAGGGCACAGGCATGCTGTCTTTATCAGGATTCTATTGCTGTGAAGAGTCATCATGGTCATGTCAGCTCTACAGAGGAAAACACTTTATTGGGGCTGACTTACAGTTCAGAGGTTTAATTCATTATCATCATGGCTGGAAGCAGGGTGGCATGCAGGCAAGCATGGTGCTGGAGAAGTAGCTGAGGGCTCTATATCTGGATCTACAGGTAGCAGGAAGAGACTAAAACACGTTAGGCCTAGGTTTAACTTTTAAGACCTCAAAGCCTACTGCTAGTGACACACTTCCTTTAAGGCTGTCACACCTACTCTAACAAGGCCACGCTTCCTAATGATGCCACTCCCTATGAGCCTATGGAGGCCATGCTTTTCAAACCACCATATTCTACTCCCTGGCCCCAATAGACTTGTAGCCATATCATAATGCAATAATTTATTAAGTCTAACTTTAAAAGTTCTTGTGGTCTCAATCCTCCAAATGTCCAAAGTCTCTTCTGAGACTCATGGCAATCCCTTAACTGTAATCCCCTATAAAATTTAAAAAGCAGATCATATACTTCCAACATACAATGGCAAAGAATATATATTATTGTTCCAAAAGTAGGGAAAGGGAGCACAGTAAGGAAATATTGGACCAAAGCAGGACTGAAAAGCAGCTTGGCAAACTCTAAACTCTGCATCTCTATGTCTGATGTCAAAGTGCTCTTGAGATCTCCAACTCCTTTCAGCTGTGTTGGCTGCAACACACTTCTTTCTTTTGCACTGTTTCCACTTCCTGTTAACTGCTCTCCTCACCAGGTATCCCATAGTGGTTTGGCATCTTCAGGGTCTCCACAGCAATCCAGGCTTCACTTTCACAGCTTCACACAATGGTTTCTCTAGGCTTCCATGCAGAGACACCCCTAACACGTACCTGGTCTCAGTGGCTTATGTTAGTCTTAGAGAAAGATTTTATAACCCCTTTCTTCTATTCTTGTCTCTAAAGCCAGAGCCATGGGGCTGAAGCTGCCAAATTCTATGGCTTGTTGTACTGAAACATGGCCCCCTTGTTCAATTACATGTTCACCAGATTTCTGTTTGTGATGGTTTTATTCACTGCCTAAGCTTGGCTGTCTGAAGCTTGATCTGTAGACCTACCTGGCTGGCCTCAAACTCAGAGATCTGCCTGCCTCTGCCTCTGGAGTGCTGGGATTAAAGTTGTACACCACTTAGCTCAAAGCTTTTCTTTTCAGAAGTTGGAAGCTTAGCTGAGTGGGGCTTTGCCCTGATGTCACCACTGCCTTTATTCTATTTAACATCAGACTTTTATTTAAACATTTTGTCTCCATGAGGATAGGATTTATCATCATTCTATGATGTGGGATTCCCCTTAGTATGCTGTGAATACCATTGGTGAATAAAGAAATTGCCTTGGCCTGTTGATAGGGCAGAACTTAGCTAGGTGGGGAAAACTAAACTGAATGCTGGGAGAAAGGATGAGTTAGAGAGAAGCCATGTAGTCCCTGCCAGAGACAGATGCCAGATGGAACTTTACCTGTTAAGCCACAGCCACATGGCAATACACAGATTAATAGAAATCGGTTAAATTAAGATGTAAGAGTTAGCCAATAAGAAGCTAGAGTAATGGATCAAGTAGTGATTTAAATAATATGGTTTCTGTGTGATTATTTCAGGGCTGAGCAGCTGGGAACCAACAAGCATCCTTCTCAAAACAAATTGGCATCAACACAGCCAACTAAAATCTACTTAAAACCTGAGAAAGCTTGGAAAGGAATTCTAGACACTAGAAAGCAAAGTTTAGCTGCATTTATTTTCTTGAATGGGCTTTGCTTGCTGGTGGCATGCTGCGGCTCCTTTAAAAGAGGTTTTCCTGATTCCGCAGTAGCAGAAAAAAACCTGCAGTTTTAAAATGATGGTTTTCTGGGCCATGTTGCCAATGCAAACTGGCTCTTTAGGAGGCTGAGCATTTAAATAGGGTTTGTGGACAGCATACTGCAAGTTACTTGGTAACAGCATGGGCCAACTGGTTATCAGAGTTCCGGTGGTGAGGACAGCACTAATGGACTTCTGCCATGTTGGACTGGGCAGAACAAACAGGCAGGGCCATATATACCCCAACAATGCCTCAGCTTAGATTCTTAAGTAGTGCTTAGCATTTTAAGAAGCACTTCTGGTCAGAAAATAATTACAGATATGCAGTAAAGACCATTGCAGATGGATAAATGAACATAGGCTTGGGAGAGAGAAGAAAAAAATAAAGTATAGACAATTATAAAAGGAAGTAAATGATTTAAAAATTTAAAACAAAGTCTTTGCAGACATTCATAGATTAAAGGAGTAAAGATAATAAAATAAATATTAAGAAGTAATACAGTAAAAGAAAATAAGTCACATAAAGATGGAAAATTCACAGAGAATCTGGATTATGTATGTTATTGTATTTTCTTTGAATTTTTTGACTGTGAAGAAGCTAAGTATTGAGAGACATTTCATTGTATGGGCTGCTAAACTAAACCAGCATATATGTTCTAAAGGTATTATGACTTCCAAATTTGGGTCTAAGGATATATTGCTTTGGAAAAGAGGTTCTTCTTTTGTTTCCATAGAAGATGAGAACCTGTGGATTTATTCCAGACTACTGTGGTTTGGACTGAGACCCCCCTGAAAGGTCACTGTGAACACACCCAAAAATACTTTGCCCAACAAAAAGCAGAAGGCAGTATGGAGAGAACTATGCCCATATTTCCAAATATTGTCTATAAATATTTGTTTACATGTAAAGGGGGATATGCTATAGAGATTTGCATTGGCATGGATGTTTATTGATACAAATTTTAGGTCAATTTTGTTATATGTATATTTTTGCTCTTGATTAAGGTATTGTGTTTGTCCAGCATATTTAAAAGTATAATGTATAATTAAGAAATATTGGTTAATAGATAGTCATCTATAATAGTCAACCTTGTACTCATGTTAGTTAGGTTTTCTGGATATATAGAGATATATTTCAGTTAGATAGGCATTCTTTAAACCTTTCAAAGACCTTCAGAATATGGCATTTAAAATGTTTTAAGAAGTTAGAACTTTTCATGACAGTGAGACACATCTGCTCCTGGCAGTGCCAGCCTACTTTAAGAGGATGATGGGCATCAAAGAGGCTCCTCATGGAGTTGGTTAGCCATTTGGGCAAGAAACTCCTCTTGCTTGGACTGCTTGATGAACTGGACATGCAGGGCCCACAGAGAAATGACTGCTGAACTTACCTAAAGGTGAGACAATCTTTTGGGGTTCCTGCTTCATGAACCCCATCTGTGAGACATTCTGTAGGATACAGAAAAAAAGTTACCGATAAACTGCCAATTTAGCCAGAACTGTCTTCGAAATTTCCTGCTGTATGGAAAAATTTGCTAGATACTATGGGCCTATAGGATGAAGATGGATGATATCCCAATGGTACAGAAGAACTTTGAGTGATTGTCCAGGCAGTGAGATGTCTCTGTCATTTCTAGAATTTTGGAAGTTGCTTATAATGCACTTCCTGTTTACTTTGGCAATATTATATTTTTCTGGAGTCTTTGATGGAGTTGAACAATAAATGGTTATAGTTTTCCTTAGTTATGATAAAAGATAAAGTATTTCTTGATACCTGTTTTGTTATATGTAATTTTACTATGTTAAAGGTAAAACCTTCCTTTTCACTTAAATAAGAAAGGGGAGGCAATATGGGATTCCCCTCTGTATGCTGTGAATAAAGAAATTGCCTTGGCCTGTTGATAGGGCAGAACTTAGGTAGATGGGGAAAACTAAACTGAATGCTGGGAGAAAGAAAGGAGGAATTAGAGAGAAGCCATGTAGCTCCCGCCAGAGACAGACACCAGATGGAACTTTACCAGGTAAGCCACAGCCACATGGCGATACACAGATCAATAGAAATGGGTTAAATTAAGATGTAAGAGTTAGCTAATAAATAAGAAGCTAGAGCTAATGGGCCAAATAGTGATTTAAATAATATGGTTTCTGTGTGATTATTTCAGGGCTTAGCAGCTGGGTACCAACAAGCAGCCTTCTCACAATTCTGTTTCTGAGTGCTCCCTTTACTTCTCAAATTGTACATTTTGTATTTTTTCATTCTAAGCTTGTTCCTTTTCATTATAAATCTTCTCAAGTGTGACCACTAACAACCAAGTAATGCAGCCAATACTAGGCTCTCTGGACATTCCCCTGTCAAAGCTGTTAATCCATAACTCTTCAATTTAGCCTCCGGCAGATTTTTTGGGCAAGGGCAGAAAGAAGCCAGTTTCTTCACAAAAAACAAGAATGGTCTCTAACCTACATATTAATACTCTTCTTCTCTGAAACCTTGAGTCAGGCCTCCACAGTTCAAATCAGTCTTAGCATCACTCTCTCCTATTTCCCTACAAGGATGACCCATTATGCCCCACTTAAAGTGCTCAATTGCTTTCCTAACCCAAAGTTCCAAAGTCCACATTCCTCCAAACAAAAGCATGGTCAGGCCTATTATAGAAATACCCCATCCCTGGTACCAACTTCTGTCTTCCTTACGGTTTTATTGCTGTAAAAAAACCATGACCATGGTTCCTCTTGTAAAGGAAAATGTTTAATTGGGACTGGCTTGCAGTTCAGAGGTTTAGTTCTTTATCATCATAGAGTGAAGCAGGGTGGCTTGCAGGCGGGCATGGTGCTGGAGAGGTAGCTGAGAGTCCTATATCTGAATCTGCAGGCTGCAGGAAGAAACTAAGGTACACTAGGCCTAGCTTGAACTTCTGAGCCCTCAAAGCCTACTGCTAGTGACACACTTCTAACAATCTCACACCTACTCCAACAAGCCCACACCTCCTAATGGTGCCACTCCCTATGAGTCTGTAGGGGTCATTTTCTTTCAAAGCACCACACAGGCCTAGAGCTTATCTCTTCCTTGTATAAATAGTGTCCACACACTGATGGAGAAGGTGTACAGAGCCTTGGTGTTGTGCCCACTAGAGGGACCTTTAAGGAGCTGCCCCGGCTTCTGAGCTCATGGAGACTGAGACCTGCTTACTTCTTGTGTCTCCCCTGGCTTTGATCTAAGGCCTTCTGCACATGTACCATATGCAATCTTCACCCTAGAATTTGCTTCCCAGACATCCCCAAAGGCATCTTCTGACTGACAGTCTACTGACCACACCTTTGTGTCTGTCTGCAGGTATTTGATAAGAGACCACCTTATCCTATTACCAAGAATAATTACAGGAGTAGGCAAGTTGTATTGAATTGTAACTCCTTTTAGATGTGGCAGTTGGCCCAAGTTAAATAAACTAGACTCTGCACTGTGTGATCATGGGTGCTTGAACACGTCCATGTGGCACTGTCAGTGGTCTGCCTTCAGGGTGAGACTGGACACTACTCTCTAGTTCATGCTTTACACCAGAGGCAGTACGAGCCAAACCAGATCTGTCTGGACTAGCGTGCTCCAAGAGACCCTGAGTGCTGTGCCAACATGCCGCGGGACTGTTCCCACTTCATGGCATTTATTCTCTAAGTTTTAGTTCAGGGCTGATAGTTTTCCTTATTTGATTTGATAGCAGGGTGGTGTGGGCACACTGCAGTGTAAGCTCCTTGAAGGCAGATCAGGGTTTTAAAAAGATACGTTTATAAGCCTCATGCATCCCAGCCCCTGCCTGGTTGATAACATCCTCAGAGAATAAAAGAAGCCTGTGAGGTTGGGCTGGTCCAGAGACTGGGTCTCTCGAGCTTGATCTGGGCAGGCAGCAATGCCTTAAATGGTTATCAAGGGCCTTCTGGTCTCCAGGGAATTCTATACCTGAACAGTAACCTAGCAGGGATCAGATTGCAATGCAGAAGTCATCTTCCAAGGGTGAGTAGAGTTCTCAAAGTTTTATTTAGTAACCTTTTACAAAGCTACTTTTTTTTCTCTAAGTGAGAAACAAAACCAGAATTCTACCTGGAGTTAAACCTAAGCAAATAGTGGTGTGCACAATGGATTAGGGCAGCTGAAACCCGAGCAGGCCCCACCCTTAGCAAAGGGCCAAGCAGCCAAGTTTGCCTTTGATGCCCTCGCCCCTTGCTGGCTCCACCTGCACAAAGATCACTCTCCCCACAGTTGTCTCCATGAACTTCAAAGCTGGGACTCCACCCACAGACCAGCTCCACCTAGCCAGAGATGCAGGCAAAGCCTTTCAAGGAGCCAAATTAGCAGCTTCGAGAATCAGTGTTAGTTTCTTCTTGCTGCTAGTTGACTTTGAACTCTGTATCACAGTTTTCTTTCTGTGTCATTGGCTTTGAACTTCAATGCTTCAATGCCTGAATTATCTCGTTATAACAGCACTGACACCTGCCAGACAGCCGGGAATTCCAGGCTCTCCCTGGCTTGGACAGTGCTCCAGTCCTGGCCCTACTGCCCAAGAGAGCACAAGTCCTTCCTATCTTTGAGGTATCTCATTAATACTAGGTGCTGGGGACTGAAGAGATAGCTCAGAGAAAAAGAACACTGGCTATTCTTGCAGAGGGTCCAGGTTCAGCTCCCAATACCAGCATGGTAGCTCATAACTGTAGCTCTACTTCTAGGGGATCTGATGCCTTTTTCTGGCCTCCAGGGCACACATTGGTGCTCATACTTAAATTCATATGCACAAAATAATAAGTAAATAGTTAAAAGCTAGGCTGCTAAATACTGGAAATACTGCTCGGTGTTGTAGCACCTGCCTGATGTGCAAAAGGCCCTGGGCTCAAACTTTACTACCAACAAAATAAGAGGGGGAGGGGAGGGGTAGGGGAAAGGAAGGGGGAAAGAAGAGGGTGAGAGAGAGACAGAGAGAGAGAGGGAAGAGAGGGAGATCCCCTTCAGGGATTATAGAAGACTTCCTTCCGGGATTATTTTGGTGCTAGAGATGTAGCTAAAAACAAACCCTATAGAAATACAAAACAAAAGCATAGGTTACAATGACAGCAACAGGAAAAGAGAGTCGGGAAGGCCAGACTCATCCCTCAGGCTTGTCTGGGATTGGGCTTTTCCCTTTCTCAGGTCATTGTGTGTGTGTGGGGGGGGGGGGGGTGGCCCCACCTTTCCTGAACCTCAGGCCTTCTACCTCACCATGTTTTCCATCTCATGGCAGCCTGATAATCATATCAATGCCAGCTCATTAAGCTGGCAACTGTTTTCAGTAACCGAGTTCCTGGGGCCTGTTTTCATGGGGATTTAGGAAGAAAATAATTCTGGCGGTTTGATGTTCTTTCCATGGGACATAAGCACTGCCACTTTTTCCATGTGACTTGAATAGCCAGACCCAAGTACATGTGCGTTGTACACACACACCTGAGTATTTCACTTACCAAGTATGGAAAACACAATCGCTGCTTGTAAATGCAATAAAAATGAACACTTGTCTAAACTGTTCTTGTTGAGTGAAGAAATGTTCAAAAGCCAACATGGAACTCCTGTTGTTAGTTCCTGTCCTAGTTAAGTTAGGCCTGTCCTAGCCTCTGGCTGTGGACCACCTACCACAGAAGTAGGCTCTTCATTGGGTAAAAGAGGTTCTTTGGGTGGGTCTGCAGCTAGTGTAACTTCCTGTTCTTTGGCATACCTATGGTTGTCCTGATTCCATGGCATTGGATGGGTTAATTGGTTTCATTGAACAATTTTTTATTATTTTTTATTACATCTCTCCTGAAGTTTACCCCTCCTCTCTTTCCAGCTCCTCTCCTCCACCTCCCCCTTGCACCTTTGCACTCCCAATCCACTCCTCCATTTCTATTCATAAAAGGGCCAGCCTCCCACGGATGTCAATAAAACATGGCATATCAAGTTTCAGTAAGACTAAGCACTTCTCCTCATATTAAGTCTGGACAAGGTAACCCAGTATGAGGAATGGGGTCTCAGAAGTCAGAAAAATTCTTAATACTTTCCAAATCTTCAAACATCATCCCATTCTCAAAGACTCAACTCAGATTTTCTTCGGCTCAGTGTTTTGGAGATTCTCCTTTGGATTTGTGTTGCAGTGAAGGGAAGGAGCGACGATGGCAATGGCAGTGATGTTGTAAGCATCCATACTGTGTCAGTATCCAGCTTAGTCCTTGTCAGGAAAGATCTAGGTGAACGCCTGTCCTCCCTTTGGGCCTAGCTTCAGGATGAGGAGGCGAGCCATTGGGCCTCACTGAATAGATGCTCTGCCTGTGGAGCAGGTGTGTGGAGCCAGTTGGGATTCACAGGGAGGAGGGAGATGGATGTGATGGCCAGAAAGAAAAACTCTCAAGGTCACAGTGCAGAAGCATTTCAGTGCTGGGGGCTGGCAGACTTTAGCATTTGGAGGTTTCTGTAGGAATTGTTTTGAGCAGTGTGTCAGACTGGGAATGGGTGTGGTAGGGAGGAAGGAGTTAAGTCACCCTAGTTGTGGGACAGGAACCTGGGATGGTGAGACAGATCATTATATTAATAGCTTTCTGATTCTTCTGTTTCTTAATATTGTTATTTCAATCCTAATGACTTCAGCCACAATCTTTCCCAGTAATTAAGAAATCTTGAAAGTTCTGGGCCCTCAGATTAAAATCTCTGCGGCAGAGGCCTTCTTCATGTGAGGACTCTCCTCCAAGCTCATCAGACTAAAACCACACAGTGGCTAGAGGCCCCTGCAGGCCTGTAGTCATGCTCCTCCTCAGCCTGGCTCATGATATGGTCCCACAGCACTCAGTGCTGAACATGTGGCCCACTGCTTCCTTCACTCTCCGTGTGGGGATATGGATATGGCCTTGTCTGAGATCTCACTTCTCTCCTGTTGGCGCTGCAGTTTGTTCTGGGATTGACAGCTCTCCTGAGGGGACTGTCCTTCTCCCTTGACTGGAGTTGCGTAGTTGGCTCAGTGAAAACCCGAATTACACTGCACAGGGGCCTACTTAAAGGAAGGCTGCACTTTCCCTGTCAAATAGACAAAAACTTGTAGCTTCGTATGCACAGGGCAAAGGTGTGAGTGGAGAAGACTTGACTGTTTCTGTCTAAGATGCGTTGCCCGCCTTCCATGGAATTCACCTGCCATGGCGCTCAGTTTCGTTCTGAAGCCTCGTCTATATTCCTCCTTCCCACTCAACTGCTTTCTCCCCATCTCATTCTGTGGTTCACTTCAGACTCGGAGCAGCAGCTCCCACTTCCTCTGCTGTTGATCCCTGGCCTCTTTTTAACTCTCTGCACCTTTCATGGCTCCAGTTTCTAAGTCCTCACTGTCAGCTATGTCATGTCTTTGTGCCATGGCAATCCATATCTGTTAAAAGCAGGGTAGACAGTAGTCAGCTCATAACCAACAACAAACATAGCTGATGGCCTTAACCCATGAGGACCTTGAAGTCCTGCCCTGGAAACTTAAACCAGGGGTGGATTCTGATGGCTTGGCTATTAGAATAGAAAGGAGACTTGATGTATTGAAGATTGGCTGAGGAAGGAAAACTCTTGATGCAATCTTGTCTAGCTGTAGTGACATCTTTTGGCATCTTATGTGTTAGCAAGCCCTTTCCCTGATGGATTTAGTGTCATGGAAAGCTAGAACATGTATTTTTCCCCAGGTGAGTCCACCGGGACTATGGATATCAGCTAGGGTTACTGGGAGAGTTCCCCGTCTGCTGCCTGGGAGAGGGACACATTCCGTGTACACAGGCAGAAGCACCTGCTGATGTCACCCTTTACCTGACATTGTACAAGTCTTCCCAAGGGCCAGTGTAGGGGTGGCTAGTCAGATCCCATCTTTGCATTCTGAAATCCCCCCTCTTACTCCAGCTTCAAATACTTTGTGCTCCCTTCTCCCAAGGTGATGCCCCCTCCAGGATTGGCTTCATAGTCTTTCTGCTGTGAGCTCCCACATCATGGTGTTGCCATCACTGCACTCTTGTGGCAGTGAGAACAGTGTACATTTCACATTGATGCACATGCAGGTGACATAGAAACTCTGCAAGAGGCACAGCTGCACTCTGTACCATAAAGATGATGCCTTGGCCTCTAAAGCCTTAGGCTACCCACTTCCACACATTTTTCTTTTCTTTGTCTTTAAAATATCTGTGTATATGTGTATGTATGTGTGTATGTATGTATGTGTGGATGAATATTTATGTGTGAGTATTAGCACATGCGTGCCACTGCATATGTGTGGAGGTCAGAAGACAAGTTCATGTGTCAGTCCTCACCTCTCACCTTGTTTGAGACAGTGTCTCTTCTTGGTTGTCCAGCTCCCAGGGACTCTTCTGTTTCTGCCTTCCATCTCACCATATGGGCATTAGGATTCCATACATGCGACCACACCCTTTTCACATGGGGCTGGAGATTCGAGTTCAGGTCCTTATGCTTGCATGGTAAGTACTTTACTTACTGAGCCATCTCTCCAGCACCTAGTTTCATGCTTCTTTGGTGGAAAAGTTTGCTGAGTTTTGTAAGCTGTTACTACTTTTAGCAATTTATCTGTCCTGGACTTAAATGTTCGTGGGCTACTCAGTTTCCCTAAATGGACTTTTAAGATATTGGGCTGAAATCTTGAAGGGAGCTTCCAACACCAAATGTGGTTCACTCAATTACACAGCACTTTAATGTGACCAAAAGTATAAGAGATCAAAGCATGAACCTTTCTTCCTTCATGTTTATTTGATAATTGTGGGCCATTAAAAAGATGGATTTGTTTTAAGCTGCTGAGCCCATAAACTTCTCCTCAGCCTCCTTCTTGCCACCCTGTTGGTAACAGGAGCAAGTGTGGCTGCTGGCGGGGATGCACTGCTGGCTGCACAGAGCACAGGCCTACAAGCTAGAGAGCTTTGACTGTTACTGTCACCTCTCTCATTAGCTTCCTCTTTGCCTTTGGGAAAGTTTCTTAAGCTTGCTGAGCCTCGATTTCCTCATCTGTAAAGTGGAAATAATAGCTATGATCCACCCATGGGATTTGTGGGACTCATAAGATAATGCATATAATCGCATTTGGGAAGGATTACTGTGAAGTCATATTTACATTTGACTTATGTAAATTTGACCATATGGGTCTGGGAGAGAAACACAGTTCATACAAGGCCCAAGCCTGCTGCTTCTCTCAGGCTCTCTGCTGGAGCCAGTCATGTGGCTACAGGTATGGACCTACTTGTCACCCAGATGGAGAAGCCTCTGGCTGGGCCACGTATACTGAGGGGCTTTTCTGCCTTACAGCTTCTTCATGTGCCTGTTAATACCTCAGGTGCTCATGCGCCTGTTGCAGACCCGTGGGCTTGTTTAGAGACTGTTGATCAGAAACCTACCCCTTTCTAGTAAGATTTATGCCAGTCACCCCGAACTCATACTTTCAGAGCCATGGCAACTTTAGAATGCTGAAGGTTCTTTTTATAATTTCTGGGATGAGCTTTGTCCAGTGGTCACCTCCTGTCAGTGCCCCTCACCTGCTTGTGAAGAGTCCTCACAGTAAGAGAACACTTTCAGCCCTCCCTTGGCACAACAGAGGTCACGGGGAGACACCAGTGAAAGAGAGGCTCAGAAGCATCAAATGAAAAGATGCTTTGGAAAGAAGTGGAGTTTTCTTGTCTTTGTATGTATTGTGCGTGCGTATCTGCTTGCATATTTGTGTGCTTACATGTATGTGCATGTGTGTATACTTGTTTGTGTGTTTCTGTGTAACACAGGATAACTTTGGGTGTCATTCCTTAGGAGCAGGGATTTTTTGTGATCATGTCTATCACTTAACCGGAGCTGAGCAAGTAGGCAAGGCTGGCTGACCAGTAAGCTCCCTGCGTCCACCTCCCTAGTGCTGGGATTACAGGTGCTATGCCACCACGTCCAGCTTTTTATGAGGGTGCTGAGAGTCAGACCTACATCTGTGTGCTTGCAAGTCAAGCTGTTTACAAATGGGGCTACGTCTCTAGCACCAGGGTTTTGTTTAATCACTGAAAAAAAAATCATCAAGGAAACAAGCCAGAGCTATTGAACTTCTTCATGTCTGTTTTGTGAAATGGTAGGGTCTCTGTTGGTGTAGATATGGGAGGAACAACAATGTCTTGGGACGCTCAGGCCCCCAGGAGTCTTTATTGGGTGTTGATTTAATTCACACACAGAAGTCAGTTTAAGTGATCCCATCTCCAGATTCAGAGCACGAGAGACAGGAACTTACAGATGGGTACAACAGTCATTACAGTTTCCACCTTGACAACAGCATGGGATGCTGGGAAACACAAGGCTTTAGCGTAGGTGCTGCAGTCAGGATCAGAGAGAAAAAAACAGGTGCCGGCAGGGTATCACCCAGCAGTCACTTTGCTTCTTGTCCTATGAACAAGGAGTAAAGAGGACATGTTCTGCACACATGTGACAAGTTCAACCAGGGACAAGAGTAGGGCGAGTAAGGACACCGCAGAGTTTCACTCCGGGTGGATTAATGATATACTTCCTAGAATCACAAGAAGTTGTAGAACTTTAAAAAAAAATCTGAAGTGGCCTGAGTTGGAGTTCATTCTCGCCTTTAAAAGATGGTACCATCTGTTGTTCGGTACACAAATAACATAGCCCAAGCCATAAGGACAGCCACATCGCATTGGGTGAGGGAAGGAGAAATCTCTTGCACTCATGTGGTTTAAAGGCTACCAGCATTTTAGCACAGCCTTGTGTCTGTGGGAAACACAAAATATGGAAAAGCAAGACACTTTCCAAATGGCGCGAGGTGATTCATTGTTACTGAGCAAGTCAGTAATGAATGCTAGTGACTGTCTCAACTGCACAGCTTCTTAGGGCCTTAGAATCCTGGAACTTGTCCCTTTGAGCAGTGAATCAAGGGCACTGTGGCAGTCCCACAGGGAGGGAGTTCAGTTGATTAAAGGGTCTAGCGAAGGGTCTCTAAATAAAGGCAGGAATGGCCAAATGCAAAGCTGACTTTCAGCCCTCTGAGAGTTATGCACAGAAGATACCCACTGTCTGTGTCAGGGTTTACACTGCCCCTTTGAGGACCCTATACCCTCTAGGAGAAACCCCTGTGGTCACTGAACTTTGACATAGGGCTGAGGTGCTCAGGCATTGTGTGTACTTACACACTAGAAAAGGGTCATGTCCACACGCTGAAGTGATCTAATGCCACGGTGATAAAGACTGACGGTGTGGGGTGTGGGAACTGTCTAGAGACCAACTCAGAGCCCAGTCTCACCTCTGACCTCAGCAGGCAGGTCTGCTCTTCCTCACATCTGACTCTGCAGCCTTCAGGAGGCTTTTGGTTGTTCTGTGTGCTTCTCAGCTACTGCAGGTCCCTGGTCATCCTCCTCCAACTATGGTGGCTCTTTTTGTCTTCCTTCCTGTTGTGGAAGATAACAAGAAGCCTGCTGTGTGTGAACCTTCCATGACTCATGCACGCTCAGGAGTGAGGATTGATTCTGTGCTCTGTGGAAGTTCTGATGGGTGTTGTGCACAGTCAGACCTAGTTGTGTTTCCTGAGTGCTTGGATTTGGCAGTGTTTTCCAAGATGTATCAGTGATTCATGCCGGAATCCGCTGCTTCAGGGAACCTGAGCCCAAGTCTGCACACAGTGTGCCACTGACTGAGTTTCTGTGAGGGATTTTAGGTGATTGGAAATGTTTTAAGCAAGTCTCTTGTCTGCTGGTATAATCTGTGCTTTGTACCTCCTACAATGTCTGCTCAAGTCCTCATTGTCTCTTCTGTTCCAAATGTGTCCCCAGCAGGGGGTACATGGCCCTGTAAAGGTGCTCGTGGTCCTTCAGATGAGCATAGCAGGAATGGAAAAGCAGACAAATGACCAGCTCACACAGTCCCTGCCCCCACTGCACAAAGTACCAGTAGGGACACAACACAGGCTTGGATGGCCTGAGGATGTGACATGGAGATGCGACTCAGTGTCCAGAAGGACACATGTCTGTCCAGCAAGTGCCCATCAGAGGGGCCAAGTTCAAATATCTTTGTAGGAGCATAAAGGAATTGAGAAGTGCAAGCCTGTTTCCCTATTGTATGCACAGGTCGCCTGAAAGAATAACTCACCAACCCAACAGTGCTGGAAGTGTGTTCAGGAGATGGCTCAATGAGTAAAGTGTTCGTCGTCTAAGTATAGGGTACAGACTTAGTACATCCAGTACCCACATAAGTGCCCAGTAGGCATGACAGCCTTCCTGTAATCCCAGAGCTCAGGATCCCTGAGAGACAAGGGATCCCTGGAGAAAGCTGCTAGCTAGACTAGCCGAACTGGTGAGCTGTGGTTTAAGTGAGAGACATGCTTCAATATACAAGGTGAAGGGCAATTGAGAAAGACATCTGTTATCAACCCGTGGCCTCTACACATAGGTGTACCCATGTGCATACAAGCGTGTATACACATGCATATGCAATAAAAAAGAAAAATGCATCATGGTCAGGAGGGATTTATCCTTAGAAACATCCCTATATAGTACGCACATTCATAGATGAAAAAGACCCCAGGGATTACAAAAACAGCACCTATCCACTTATGGAGAAACACCTCAAAAATCTGGGCTAGAAAGACAGTTCCTTAGCTTTCTAAGATCTGTGCAGACAAAAAGAAACAGTGAACAACATTATGGAGAAACGTTAGGTTGCTTATGATTAGGATCAAGACAAGAGTGAATGATATCCCAGGTAGTCAACACATATCCTGATCAAAGGAATAGGACCAGGAAACTAGATTAAAGGATATATGATGTAAGGGTGTGAAAGAGAGAGACAAAGCTGCTGTTCATACAATGTAATTATATGCACAGAAAACCTAACAGAACCAACAGAAAAATTGTTAAAATACTGGATTAAAAGTTAACCCATCTTTCTCATTAGTAGAAGAAGACTAGGTTACATAATAGAAAGCACTATTCAGAATAGTAACACATCTGTTTTAACTAACAAAGGATGCAGGCCTTTATGAGAAAAATGTAGAGGCTGGAGAGATGGCTCAGCAATGGATAACACTTGTTGATTTTCCAGAGGACCTGAGTTTGATTCCCAGCACCCACATGCTGGCTCATGAATGCCTTAACTATGGCTCTGGATCTGATGCCCTCTTCTGGTCTCCGTGGATATACCTCCACTACACACACACACACACACACACACACACACACACACACACACACTTAAAGATACATACTCACATGAATAAAAGAAAGAATGGAAGGAAGGAAAGAAAAAATTTAAAACTCTATTATGTAAGATAAAGTAGATTTTATTTTTTTTTCTTTTTTTTTTTTTTTTTTGGTTTTTCGAGACAGGGTTTCTCTGCAGCTTTTTTAGAGCCTGTCCTGGAACTAGCTCTTGTAGACCAGGCTGGCCTCGAACTCACAGAGATCCGCCTGCCTCTGCCTCCCGAGTGCTGGGATTAAAGGCGTGCGCCACCACCGCCCGGCTGATAAAGTAGATTTTAATGACTGAAAACACACTAGGTTCATGTAAAGATGTTGACATGTTCCAAATTGATCAATGAATTCAATGTAGTGTTTTATATTCTTTTATTTCAGACAGAGTCTTACTGTGTAGCGCCAACTGGCTGGAACTTGCTGTGTAAACCAGGCTAGCTTTGAACTCACAGAGCTGCCTTCTTTTGCTTCCTGAGTGCTGAGATTAATCTTAATGTAAATTCTAGTAAGTTTTTTTTTTCTTTCTGAGAGCCCAGGAACCTTGTTTATTTTGAAGAATAAAAGCCAATGTATTACTCTGACAATTTTTTTGAAAAAAAAAAAGAGATGTAATATGGGGAATATTTCCAGAGTACATATTAGAAGGCATTAGGAAGCAATGATGAGCACAGAACTAAAGCAAATCAAAACATCCAGCATTGGTGAGAGACTGATGGAAGACAGCCAGTGGGCCAGGAAGAGAGCTCAGAAACAGACCCTCAGTGTGTAACTGGATATCTGATCAGACCCCCACACCTGGGAGAAGAACACATTGCTTAGGCAGAAGATGAATTTGAATCTACATCCCATACCAGTTACAGAGTTAAGCTATATTGGGATTGGAGGAACGGATTAGCATTTAAGGGCATTTGCTATTCTTTCAGAGGATCTAGGTTCAATTCCCAGAACCCCCGTGGCAGCTCTCAATCCATACTTCAGTTTCTGGGACCATGACACTCATTCAGTCTCTCCCTCCCTCCCTCCCTCCCTCCCTCCATCCCTCCCTCCCTCCCTCCTTCCCTTCCTCTCTCCCTCCCTTCCTCCCTCCCTCCTCCCCTCTCTCACTCTGCAGGCAGCGCATACACATATATGCATGCGGGCAAAACACATACACATAAAATAAACAGACCCAAGTTATTTTTTAAAAACCTATCTTATGAAAGTAGCCATGAAAATGTTGTAGAATACCTTTGTGATCTTGAGGCTGAAGACTTTGTAGGAAGATCCGTGCTGTGAGGTGGAGAGGATTTGGAGGGGTCTCCTTCCAGCTTGAGACTTCTCTTCAGTGAAGAAACACCAAGAAGCCTTCAAGTTGACATAAACATAGGTAGGTAGGAAATTATCTGTAACCCCTAATCTAGAGTATGTTAAAACACATGCAAATAAACTAGGAAAACACAAGAACTCCAATATAAAACAGACAAATGATGTGTGATAGGGATTTTTTTTTTAGGAGAGAAAACACAAATGGCTAAAAGGTCTCCTAAAAGGTGACCTAGACTTAGTGAGCAGGGTTTCCAGAACTTTTCTGCCTAGATTCCTTTCCGTGGCTGAGGCACTCTTCCCTGTTGCTGGGGTTTTCAGCGTCTCCCCTCATTGGATTTTATCCACAGCTACAGGGAATAGCCTGACCCAGGACATGCCTTTTCCTAGTTCACCCGAGGCTACAAGGACCAGCCTGGCTGTTGTTTGGTACAAGTTTGGAGCCTTAGCATTGACCACATTGCTGGTTTCCTTATTTTCCTGCACAATTCTATTTTCTCCATGTCCTATCTCGTATCTGATGAGAACATCTCTGAAGGAGCCAGAGTTCTCCAGAGAAAAAAAGCCAATCCCAGAGATTATTAGGAATTGGTTCACAGAGCTATGGAGGTCAACAAGTCTCACCATCTGTCATGGGCAAGCTGAAGACTTAGGAAAGCCAGCAGTACAATTCCAGCCTGAGCCTGACAGCTTGAGAACCAGGGAGCCAACAGTGCAAGTCACAGACCAGGGCTGGGAGAAGACCTAGTGCTCTGCCTTGGCGTGCAGTCTGAAGGCATGAGGGGAAAATCCATCCTTCCTTGCTTCCTTGCTTCTTTGCTTTCCTTTTTCCTTGTTTCTTCCCTCTCTCCCTTCCTTCTTTCCCTTCCTTTTGCCCCTCCCTCCCTCTTTCCACCTTTCTTTCTTTTCTTTCTTCCACCCACTTCCTCTCCCCCTCCATCTTTCTTTTCTTTCTACTCTTCTTTCTGTCCCTCTCTCCCTTCCGCCTTTCTTTCCTTCCTGCCCTCTCTGACTGGTCAAGGAGCACCCACATTAGACAGGGCATTCTACTGTACTGACTCCACCGCTTTGAATCCTCATCTCATCCAGAAATACTTCTCAGGAACATCTGGAAACCATGTTTAATCTGGAACCCCTGTGGCCCAGTTAACATTAGATTAGCTACCATATCATATACAAAGTCCTACATGCAACTTTCAATCTTAAACTCTGCTTCCAGGGAGCTAGGGGTTCAGGCAGTTGTGACCAACACAGGCTAAGAGGATTAGAACAACTCTCACAGTGCTGAGCTGGGGGGTCTTGGTCAGGATGCTGTGTGGCCAGGCTTTGGTGAGGGTGTCCTTCTGGGATGCAGGTTGTCACCTACTCTCTATGTCCTCACATGGATGAAGCAGAGCTAACGAGCTCTCTTGGTCCATTTTCTAAGTGCACTAATGCCATTCATGAGTCCCTGTACCTATGATCTCACAGTGCTCCAAAAGTCCTACCTCCTAATACTGTTCCTCTTGGTGGGATTTAAACATAGGGATTTGTAGGAGTTAAAGCATTTAGTCCATTGAAGAGCCCCATCCATCCACAGATTCAGAAAGTTGAGAGCTACTCATCACATGCAAAGCTCTCTCCTTTCCCTTTGAGCCAAGAAGCCCAGAGGACACACCCTCACAAGGTGTCCAGATAGGCAGTGGTGTGGGGTGCTCAACAGGTCCATCCTAGGCAAGATGTGGAAGGAAACACCACCTTGGACATGGGCTTGCTGTTTCCAATGGCAGAACCGCATCTAGAGCAGCAAATTCCAAGTGACAGCATCTGCTTCAGACATAGGAGGGGAATAAGAGTCACATGACAGATATATTTCAAACGGCAGGGAATGTGGTTAAGTGGTTACAGTGTGCTTAGAATGGACAGATGGGTAGCTCGCTCTCTATCAGAATACTACAGTTGGGTAAGCAGGCCTGGAGCACAGAGGCATCTCTTGTGCCACTTGCCAGCCAGGGTGGGTCAGGCATTCTGTTAGCAATCTGTACTTGTCAGTAAAGTAAATATTCACAGACATAATGTCATTTATGTTCATGCATCTCATAACATAGTAACCCCACTCTAGAGTGTGTGTGCCCCAGAGAATGTCTAGTCTGGGCACACAGCTTCATGTTTGTTCTGTTAAATGTGGTCAGAGGAAGCAGCCTGGGGTTCCATCAAAGTGGGGCATGGCTAAGTCATGTATGGCCAGTGAACCCATAGAGTGTGAGGTGGCAGTAAATGATGACACTGGGTTTGATCCAGCCTTGAAAGACACCAGTACCACTGCAGTAAGAGATAGAATAGGGCCTAGATTATGACCATTAGAATAAATTAACCCTCTCTTCCAGGTATCGTCTACCGAGGGCCTGTCTTAACACTTTTCACCTTGTAGAATATATCTTCATTTTTCACTTTTAGGCACACAACTGTCACTGTTATGATATTTTCCACCCAATTTAAAAAAATGATTTTTATATTTTGGATCCCAAATGTTAATACAATATCTAACACAAAGCTATACATAAGAAAACCTACCCCACCATCTAAGTCCATTGCTGTCAGTGACAAGGCAGTGCATGCCAGGAGGTGTGGAAACGCAGTCCCTCCTGGCAAACCGCTTAACATGAAGAAGCTATTTTGCATGATTAAGTTTTGTTCTTAAAGCAGAGTTCAATGTGATAACTGCCCTTTATACTAACAAATAACCTATTCTACTTTGAAATTACCATGACTTAGTTTCCTGAAAGTAAACAAAATGTACTTGAAATCCCGAAAGCTAGCAGAATAAATTTAAAATGATGGATATCATGCTACACGCAGATCTGCAGGGTAGGGTGGGGGCATGGTAAGAAAACACAGAACACTGTCACTTGTGCAGACTTTTCTTAAAGTCTAAATCCTTGACTGAAGGCTATACACAAATGTGTTCAGCATTTTTAGGTATCAAGTGCATGACAGCCACCTATTAAATGACTTTTCAAACAAACAAACAAAGAGCTGTTTTGGAATTTCTTGGTAAACACTTACTTTGAATAATGGGATGGAGGATTCTCTTTTGTATTTTCATGATTTAAAAAATGTGTAACATGATTAGTACAGATGTTATCATGAGAGAATAATATATGTATATATATATATCATGTATATATCACTTTAAATTGAGTCTCTGTGGAAGAGGGATCAGAGTAGAGTCTGGGATGAAGACTGTAGAAGAGAAAGGGCTTGTTTGCTCAGATTGACAGTCTCACCATCTGTCCTTGGGTTTATGAGAAAAGGAGTTGCCCCTGTTGCTTTCACTGCTGCTGCCTCTTCCACCACTACCATCACCTCCACCATCAACATCACCATCTGCCATCCACACCACGACCTGTATCTCTACCATAGCTACTGACATCTCTGCCATCACCTCTGCTGACGCCTCATTATTGCCATCCTCCGCTCCACGTCCACCACCTCCACCATCACTGCCTTTGGTCCTCCCACTGCCATCTCACATCTACTCCTCCCCATAGCTACCACTCCCCCCACTATCGTCTCCTTTCTTCCTGCCACGGATCCCTCCATTATCACCACCATCACCATCGCCAGGACGACTCCCATCACCACTCTCAGCGTTGCTTTTGCACGTCACATCTGCCATGCTCCTTAACTATCACTGCCTTACCCATTGCCACCACCGCCATCTCACCATCACCATCATCTTCTCCATTATCACCTCCATCACCATGGCCACCACCTCTTACCACCACTACCTCTGCCAGCATCATTACCACCACTGCCATTGCTACCCTCTACCGCACTTGCCCACACCTTCACTGTTACAACTCGCCACTACCACCACTAGCACCACCATCACCACTGCCACACCATATCTGCCACAACTCCTGCTACCATCATCATTTCTACCTCCACCATCTCCTCTTCCCTACCACCAATGACATCATACCAATTCCACCATCATTACTATCTATACCACCACTACCATGCTTCAAAAATTTAACTAAATCCACAAAATACCCCACATTATTGTTAGTGATAGTAATAACTGATGAGCCTGGGTTAGACTCCAAGAGAACTGAAATACCAGTGAGCAACATATAGAGGAAGGAAGATGAGCTGGGAAGCCAGACACTGAGATATCATTCAACATGGGTGGACAGGGCTAGCCTCAAGGTTTTGTTTGACTTCACCCTGCCAGGAAGAGGTGGGTCTGATGAGGGCAAGTGGCATCTCTGCTGATCCCACTCAGGTCAGCCCACTGTCTACCCAAACCCTGGTCTGAGCACAGCCCATTGTTCCATAAGCAAAGAACAGCTTCAGCTTTCCTGCCATCTCTGTCTGGAGAAGAGAGTCTCCCTCCTTACGGGAAGCTCAGCAAGATCCTCTCTCTCTCCAACTCAGCCACAGGAGCCAAGTCTTCACCCCATAGCTTTTAAGGCAGTTTACATGATGTTGCATAAACTGAGAACCTTGCTTTATATAATCCTCTCTATCCTTACCACTCCTACCTTTAAACATCCGCTGATGTTCGTCTTGTCTTCACTTAGTCGGTGATTAGGAAGGCTGTACACACTTAGCGTCCTTAATCTTCCTTCCTAAATCAATCCGGAAACCAGCCCCTTAATGTTGTTGCTGCTGCGCTCATCTCTGAACCTCTTCCAAACCGTCTATCTTCTTTGTATTGAGCGCCTGGCCTGCAAAGCTGGAGGCTATGGTGGGAGTTTAGGTGCTGCATACCCTGCAGCAAGTGTGTGCTTTCAGCCCAAGCCCCCACTTCCTGTTTCCACCTGCAGACAGGAGATGGATTTCCTGCTATCTCTTAACTTCATTTTTCATGCAGAATTGAGTTGCTGTTCATCTTTCAACTTATTAGAGACTAAATATTAGTCTGGAGGAGAGGTCTGGGCATATGAAGGGGACTTGCATGGCAGCCTTCCTCAGCATCCAAGGGCTCAGTGTCTCCTTTTCTCAATTCCCACAGCAACTGTATTTGACATGATGTAGGATACAAGATGCTTTCCTATGAGTTCCGCGTATAAGATCCTGACAGTAGCTCTGCCAAAATAGGGAGGCAACCTCTAATTATTCCAGTCTGTAGGCTACTGTAATCTGAGGCCTGGGAAGAGGGATACGAACCGCCTATGTCCAGAGCACTTTGTTTCTTGTCCTTCAGGTCCCATTTGCTCTCCCTGAACCTCCCTTCACAGTGTGGCCAGGTTTTTCCATCTGCCATGAGTGTGCAGTGTGAGCTTCCTTCAGCTCATAAGTCTGTTCTGCTCTCTCCTAAAATAACTCCTGTAATACCCTGATAGACATTCCCAGTTGGCCAACCTGCTACCCCTGTTCTTATTTGTGCCTCTCATCGCAAGCTTTCTGCTTGCTACAATATCTATGACTTATTATATGTTGTAAATGCTAGCAGAGTTACCAAGCAAGCTACATGACAGTCTGTCAAGCTTCACTCTGATTAGTTCTCATGTTGGGCTGTGTTTACTTTCAAGTCCCAAAATATCTGACTGCCAAAGTCTTGATTTCATATGAAGGGCTGTTGAGGGTGGGAAGGAGTGTGTGAAGGCCAGGCCAGCCTGCCCCAGTGCCGTAGTCTGATGGCAGGAGCTACGCTTGCAGTTCTCAGTGCACAGGCTGTACCTGGATGTCCCAGCTACAGGAAGTGGAGAGCTGATATTGACATGTTTGTGACAGCCCATGTGTGCAGACGAGAGTTCAGAGTGGCCTCTAGGGCAGTTTCCAAACCAGCCTCCACTGCATTTTCAGCATTGACTTCTATTTCTTGCTGGCAACATGAGCCTGCAAGATGCCCAGGACTTTATGTCTTTATGGCCTTTGCTCTAAGTATCCTTCCGTGTTTGCCATCACAGACTGCTGCTTTCTGAGACCTGGGTCCCCACTCTGGAGTGCTGCCTCTTTACTCATGCCCTGAAACTTGAAGGTTCATTGTTGCCTGGTCTCTGGGGTTGATGGGACATGAGTATTTCTCTGTGTCACCAGCTGAGCTGTGAGGTCCTAGAGAATAGGCCCTTCTGCTTTCCTCCTCAATTCCCTGTGGCTGGGCCACTCACTGTCTGGCATGAATGTCTGAAAGAATAATGCTTCTCTGGGTTGGTTCTCTCTTATCCCTCATGCAAATAACCCAGTAGCAAGGAAAACCAAGTAGTCTAACCATAGGCTGTTCTAGAAGAGTTTACTCACTCTAAGAGGAGTTCGTATCACATTAGGCTCCTAAAAATGTGCTCCTTTTTATAACACTTAAACACCACTGCTTCTTCTCTGAAGCAACTTGGACAGCAAGAGGAGCACCGTTGTTGATGCTTTCCAAAGAGCTCACACTTATGTGAGGTTCACTGACAAACCATGGAGGAAGTGGAGGTAGATGATCCCTCTTTAAAGCGTCCCTTGGAGAGCATGTATTTTGGGATGGAGTGGTACCCACCCCAGTGTTCCTCCCTTGAGCTGAAACACCATTTGGAGAAGGGTCTTTATTAGATAAGATAACAGCAAGGCTTTCAAGAAACAGTCCTGGTCCTCCTCCACCGTCAGCCACATTCAGAGAGTCCGGGTTTGGTCCCCTGTTCCATCAGTCCCATTCCAACTGGACTTGGTGGTCTCCCGTTTAGATCTGTTCCCACCCGTCTCAATGGTAAACGCACTCCTCACGGTACTGACTTCCTTGCTCATGATCTCCCTCCTTTTGCTCCTCATCTGGACCTTGGGAGCTCAGTCTGGTGCTCCTATGTGGGGCTCTGTCATTTTCCCCATCCAATGCCAGGTGAAGGTTCTATGGTGATATGCAACCAAGGACAACGGCAATGAACATGAACTCTACAGCATGGACGGGCTCACTGTGAGCCTTGTCAGTTTGGTTGCTCACCTTCTGGACTTAGGGGGAGCTGGGAGGACCTTGGACTTAACATAGTGAAGGGAGAACCCTGATGGCTCTTTGTCTTGGAGAGGAGTGGAGAGGGGGTATGGGTGGAAGGGAGGGGAGGGAAGGGGAGTAAAAATAAATAAATAATAATAATAATAATAAAAAAGAAACAGTCCTGGATGAGCATTAGACCTGAATATGAGCATCCTAGAAGCTGCTTGTGAGATGATGGGGTGGGGACGGCTTGGGACAGGGCTCTGCAGCATGGGAACGCCAGGGCTTGCTGGAGGCTGTTATAAGGGGGAGGCTAGAATGGAGCCGATTCTCTCCTGGGCAGCCTTCCCCTCAGCTCTCCATCCTGCTGATTAGGGAAATATACATTTGTATTGCTTCACATCTCCGAACATGGGCCATTTGCTCTAGAAGGCCTAGGTAATGAATAGAAGACAGCTCTGCACTAGGCAGAGTACAGGAGTCTGAGGTGCAGGAGTCCTCATGCGACCCTAATGCCCTCAAGTAGTTCACGCACACATTAGCTCCTTTACGCTTAAAGTACTCCTGTGGTCCCGAGGGTGAGAGATACAACAGATGTCGTTGGGAGCATTGCCTAACTTGGTTGGTTCTCATCAGCTTCAGGGAATTGGGTTCTAGCCTGGTGTTCTGGTGGGTGGGTCTCTGGTACCTCACTGAGAAATTCATTTTGATGGCCGCATGTGATGGGCAGCAATGGGCTCACACGGGAATAATTTGAATAAGTTCATGCAGGTCCCCAGCTGGCAGCTGGGGAGGTTGTAGAATCCTTGGAGGTGAAACCAAGGCTGGCAAGGGTAGGTCAGTGGGGACAAGACTTGAGGGCTGTAGCCCAGTCCACTCCCAGTGCCTGCCCTCTGCTTCCTGACAGCCCCTGCTGTGTGGCTGGGTGCTTCACACTCCTGCCACCATGCTTTCCATGTTATGATGGACCGTCCCTCTGCGCTGTGACCCAGAATAAACTTTTCTCCCTTCAGTGGCTTAATTCATCTGACATAAGCCTTGTCACAGCAGTGAGAAAACTAAATCCATGGTCACTGCAGAGACTATCTTATACTTGGTGGGTTTGTGCGTATGTGTGAGTGTGTGTGAGTGTGTGTGTGGGGGGGGTGGGGGTGGGGTGTATACACGTGTGCGTGTGTACTGCAAAGAGTTGTTGCCCAGCTTTGGTTAATCCTGAGCACTGGGTTCCCAGATATCTAAGCTGATTCTTCTTTTCCCAATGTCTGTGGTTTGCCTGTGACTTGTTGGGAGCTGTGGAATGCTGTTTTATGGATGGAAATTTCCTTCCTGACGCTCTGGTTGAAACTCTTGCCTTTCATGTGAACAAGGGAGCCAGAATCCAAGAAGTCTGAAGGCGGGGGCTCCCTTTTTCCCACTCTTCTGTGCACCTCATTTGTTGAATGTTTCTGTTTTGTGTTTGCTTTGGGAATTAGTCTGACTAGTATCACTGATTTATGTGAGTGCAGACAGAGCTAATAGGCAGATGTTTGTGTGCACACTTCCTGGGACCCTGGGTGACACATCACTGTGTTGCATCATCACAAGGTGTGTTTGTGAATTAAGAGCTGCTCCCTTCTCTGTCGGGATCAGAAGATAGACTCATCTGTGTTTGTGAAATCGGTTCGTTATTTCTGGAGTCACTAACTGGGAGCTCCGGGATTCCTTTTTCTTCTAGACTCAAATAGCAAGATCTTAGAGTGAGACTGGCTGGGATGGGGGCAATTAAAAATTTCTGATTGAATCTCAGGACACCAAGCGAAATTGGAAATTATGGGGAGAAGTTCAAGTACTGATGCGAATAGGCAAGGACCAGGGAGAGAAGCAAAGAGAAAGGCTCTGATACCAGAGGATCCCTCTGCAGCACCCCACGCCCATTGTGTGTATGGGTGCAAAATGAGCGGGAAAAGAGTCTGGGGGTAGAATTGGGATGCAGTTGCAGTTAGTAGCCAGTGACAGATTATGACCTGGAAGGGACCTGTAACAAAACCGAATGGGCTGAGACATAATTGCGAATGCCCTGAAGTCAAAGTCTGGCAAGTTTCCTGAAGAGATAAAAATAAAGCAGAGGGCTGGGCATGAGGCTGTCTCTACAGGCAGAGCGCTCACCTAGCATTCACAAAGTCCTGGTGCCCAGTGTCACATAAGCCTTGAATGGTGGTGTGTGCTTGCAAACTTGGCACTCAGGAGGTGGAGCAGGAGGATCAGAAGTTCAAGGTCTTTCTCAGGGAGGGTAGCTAGTTCCAGGACAGCTCTGGGATGTGTTGAAACCCCTGTTTCCAGGAGAAAAACAAAAGTAGAACTGCTACTTAAAGGAGAAGAGGGTTATAGTGAAGGGAACCCTGATGGCTCTTTGTCTTTGGAGAGGGGCGGAGTGGGGGTATGGGTGGAAGGGAGGGGAGGGAAGGGGGAGGAGGAGATGGAAATCTTGATAAAAAATGAGAAAAAAAAAGGAGAAGAGAGGGTTATGCTTCTGCCTGAAGACTCAAAGTTGTGCCTGGGACTGGAAGAGAGAAGCTACATACACCTTGACGATTCATGTCCACGAGCCCAACAAATCTTATAATCTTAATTTTCTTGGTGTTTTCAAAGCTCAGGGCACATTTAACTTCCCTTGAGTTTAACTTCAAAAGTAGTTAGCAAATTAGGATCCAAAACCTGGCAGCACGTGGCTTCAGCCGTCCAGTAGCCTGGGGCCACCTTTACTGTAACTTGTTGCCAGTGGCAGAGCTCAGAGAACATTGTGCCTCTTGTTTCTCAAGAAAACTAGAAAATGAAAAGGGCAGAAGCTTCCAGTGCACCACGCTGTTGTACCAAGCTTCCTGTCTGCCCTCTTGCCAGGTGATCAAAACCACCTTTTGCTGACTTAGTACCAGGAGAAAGAAGGAGACATGCCGAGCCATCTTAGAAATGAGATCATCTTTTCATGTGTGTGTGTGTGTTAATGATCTCCTTTCATTTGAAGCAATCGTAAAAGCAAGTAATTATTGTTATTCCTAATATCCTAATGCCAAATTGTCAACCCAAGGTGCTGGCGGAATAAATGGGTGCCAGGCTTGCCGAGCCTATGTGTGGTGGAACACTGTTGATAAGATATATTAGCACCATTATATAATTTGACCAGGTAGCCGAGAAAAGATGTCAGCAACTTCACCGACATTTCTGCCCCTTGTTTGCTTGGTGTTGGGATTGCTCACTGTGAAAAATAAGAGCAATTTGGAGAAAATGCATGTGGCTTAGGAGCTGGGGAGCAGCTTTGCCTGCAAACACCTCAGGCATTCTGGAACACTCTGGCACAGGAGGCTAGTATCAGAGGTTTCTCCCTGCAGCCAATGGGGCCACATCTCTGCCTCACAGCTCTAGAAATGCTAAGCAGGTAATTAACAAATCATAAGGCACAGGTGTGCCAGGTGAAGTTTGGTAAATTGCTTTTGATCTAAATTGAGATGCTTTGGGGATTTAACTTCTTAGACAAAAAGGGCATAAATAAATAATCAGGATTTTAAGGTTGGAACTTGCAAGCAAACTCTAAAATGTCTTAATGCACTGGAGGAGGTGGATCAGGGAGGCGGGTGGTGTTGGTTCTGCTAAGTAACTCCATGCTGCAGTCTGGCGAATGCCACGTGGTGGTCTGGAAGCCAAATGTTTCCTAAGGAGCGTGGTTTGTACCTCCAGTTTAATTTCTTATATCCTAAGAGGTAACAAGTGAGGAGAGGTCAGCTATACTCGCTGGGCCTGGTCTCTGTGTCATCCGGGTGTAGCTCACCAGTCACCGGGGTGTGAGGCTCTAGGGAACTGTTATGATTCTCAGTGTCCAGGGTCCCTTTGTGAGACACATGACCTCTGGCTGCTTGTTGGCATCTGGTGTCTCCTCCTCCACAGAGAACAAACCATTCACCTAAAAAAAAATCAGATTCCCCAGCTCTCGGAGGTGGGCCTCTTTCTATTGTCATGGTGTCACACATCACGTTCCCACGCTGGTGTGCTGGGGCTGGTCTTACAGCCTTCACCATCGGCCACATGCTTGTGATGGGATTTGAGCCCTGGCAAGTGATCACGAGGCCAGGGAGGGTATTGGGGTTTGGCTCTCCAGTTGCTTTTCTGTTAGCTTTCACTGAACTTGGTAGGTCATATAGCTTAGTACTGTGTGTACCTGTAGCTGCTCAGCTGTGCTCTGGGTGGACTTGCTGTCTGGGTTATGGTCTTGCCAATATTGCCTGTGGGAAGCCCTGATCCTGTCTTCCCAGAATGGTTTGAGAGTGCTCAGCCTTCTGAAGGAGCCCACCTCCTGGGCCTGGTGTGCTTCAGGAGCACACATGGCTTATTTATTTTCTTATTGATCCACTTATTTAGCAGGCCCCATGGATACAAAAGGCAGGAGCTTGCTGCTGTCTGTGAGAGAGAAGGAGGCAGGACATCTTATGTTACCCTGGGTTCTGCAGCCCATGGGCAGGGGCCTCGTTGTGTAGAAGTTCTAGAAGAAGGATAAAACAAAAGATGTGAAGAGCATTTGGGGGCAGGTGCAAACCTGGGTATGAGCACACTGGACAGGAGGAAGGTCGAAGGTCAGGGTCACAGTTCTGGGGTGCCATGGGATGCAGTCCTTGGGGCTTCTCAAGGAGCTAGAAAGGGGCTGACTGTGATTTGGGGATTTAGAGAGTATAGTAAGGAGACATGTGATTGATGTTGATGCTTGGTGGCATTGCAAAATGGCTAGGGTGCCGCAGTTCTTCCTCCAATCATAGCAGGTGTTAGCATGGCAGTGGCGTTGGGGAGGGTGAGAGGTACACACTGAGATGGGTCCAGGAATGGGTTCTGTCGGGAGCCTGTGGCAGGTGGCCTGAGTCTGGGGAGGTTGCTGATATCCGGCCTGTGTGATGGCTGTGCTAACTGGGGCAGTGTCTTTCAGGGTAGGCATTGCCCTGCCAGTCCCTTCTCAGGACTTGTCAGTGGGCCTGGCAGCTAGACCAGCTGTTTGGAAAGGAGAGCTGGGCATCACTGACTTCCTCATGGAATGGGTGGATGCTGGGAGCTCACAGAGATTCAAAAGTGAAATGACTAGGTAGAAGAGGAGGAGGCAACAATTATTGATGATGTCACTTGCCTGTCTTCTTAAGTGGAGGCTCCTTCCTTCTCCTTCTGTGTTGTCTTCTTTTCTCTCCCTACTTCATCTTGCTCTCCATCCTTTTCTTTTGCTTCCTCCTCATTTTTCTTCCTACTTTATATCCTTCCTTCCTTCTTATTTCACCCTCCTTGTGGTCAGTAATCAGTGGAGGCAAATGGGGGCACTTCACCAAGAGTGGCTGTGAGGATGGTACCCAACTTCTTTTATGATTAGTAGATGTCACAGTTGCCAAGTAATCCCAGATAGGAATTCTTAGACAGACATTTTAATCAACAAAATTTTGGCCTTGTACTCATTCACTCCAACTCACTCTTCCTCCCCCCTCCATTTTTTTCCCCAAGAAGAATTTGCATATGGGGAGGGAATAGTTTCACCTGAAGCTGACTGGAGGCCACTTAGGTTTCTGTATTCTGCTAGCTAAATCCTTCCCTTCTCCATTAGCCATAAATTTCTGTAGAGACTTGTATACTGAGTGCCTAGCATGCTTACCTTTCCTCCTCCCAGAACTGCCTGTGACCTTATGAGTGAATGCCAGGCCGGGAAGGAATGGACCACATGCCTGTGTGTTCACTGGGGGAGGCCGAGAGTGGCTTTGGCCCAGCAGTCTGGGTAGCATATGGGGAAAAACAGTGTTGCTGCAAAGTGACAGGAGAAGCCAGAGCCATCACTACCCAAGGCATCCCTTGGGGCCAGACATCCTCACACACGCTCCTATTCCCATCAGGATAGCCATTGTAAGTGTTTGCATAGAGAATTTTCACAACAACAACAACAACAACAAAATACTACCAGCCATATATCTTCTGTATCCCAACAAAGCCACAAAAAGTCTCTCTGTAAATAACTTAGGGGCTGGAAAGATGGCTCAACTGATAAGTGCTTGCCAAAGACCTAAGTTCAATCTCCTAGAGCCCATGTCAAAAGCAACAGAATCAACAGCAATAAACCAAAAGCCAGTCAGTCACAACAGACAGCGTGGACCATGCGCCTCTAATACCAGTGCTGGGGAGGTGGAAACAGGAGGATCCCTGTGGCCCCCCAACCAGACAGCTAAGCTTGGGCTCAGTGAGAGACCCCATCTCAAAAAGTAAAGTGGAGAGCAATGGAGGAAGAGAGCCTGCACTGACCTCTGGCCTCCACTAGCGTGCACACACATGTTTGTGGGTACCCCTGTGCACATGCACACACACACATGCACATCTACAAGCAGATGTGCACATGTATACACACATACAGTGCAACAGAAGCTTCCACCATGTGTGCACAACCTGTGCATATCATAGCCACCTGAGTGATGCTCATCACTCCTCCAGCTGTGCTTTCTGTTAGGAAATCATTGCTTTACTGAGCTCCAGAAAGGCCTCTGGCTTCATAAAGCACAAAGGAACTTTCTGGAAACTCCTTTAAAGAACTTTTGTCAAAATGACCAGAACCTCCTGTTGAGCGTTGTTTTCCACACAATTTATGAACAGACTCTTAAAAACCAGTTGATAAAATTATACTTTCCTGATTTCCAAACCCAGTACTGATTTCAGAGGTCTTAGGAGAGAACTGTGATCTTCCAGGGTGTCTGAGGGCATCTCACAAGCCTGCCCCCTACTCGTTCATTCATGAGGTCACAGGCCTTGCTAAGAACTGAGCCACTGCACATCCCTGAGAACTATATTCCCTTATTTGTGTTTTTAGTCCAGTACACTCTCTGGCTCTCAGCTGTAGGACTGATTTATAGATTAAGGTGCTTTGTTTGGGTAACTGTAGTACCTTATTTTTAAAATTATTTCAGAATTTTCTACCAACTTCTTGAAGTAGTACATGCATATTTTAAAGTGTTCTATTTTAAGACTTTCAACGCAGCATCTGAATTTATACATCTCAGATACGCCAAGTTTGCTGTGTTAGCATCAATGAATCTCCCTGAGACAGAGGTTGAAATGCGGCGCCACACATGGCAGGGCACAGTGCTACAATGGGACAGGGTCCTTTTATCTATCTATCTATCTATCTATCTATCTATCTATCTATCTATCTATCTATCATCTATCTATCAATCAATCAATCTATCTATCATCTATCTATCTGTCTGTCTGTCTGTGTATCTATCTCTATCTATCTATCTATCTATCTATCTATCTATCTATCTATCTATCTATCTATCTATCTATCTATCTATCTAGTGGTCACCTGTGCAAGTCAGTCACATGGCACAGAGAAGCCTACAACTGACCATGGTCCACCTGGCCTTAGAACCTCAGGTTCACTTTTGCCTCCTGCTTCCCAAACAAAGTTTTAAATCTAATCAGATGAAAGAAAATAACTGTAAGTAAGTATTTCTCATCTAAGTAATGTTCTTGTTTCTGTTTTGTGGTTTATAGACATGATTAATTCTTTGCAGCCAGCATGCCACTTGCTTAAGGCTCCTCCCAACAGCACTCTGAGAATGTTATAAAGCATCCTAGATACAGAAAAATGAATTGTTATAAAATGTAATGGTCCCAACGCCTACATCAGCACCCAGAATGGGCTTTTTCCCTAGTAAAGGCCCAATAAATATTTGTAAAGTCAGTGACTTCACACTCATCTGTCACTAGGCCATGACCTAAAGCAGCTACTTCTCAAAGCCCAACTTTCTCATGTTAGTTTGGAGTTGGAAGGCAGAAGTGATTTTAATGGTTTACTATTTCAGCCTCTCAGAAAGAGATGGTTCAGGGATGGAGCGATTTGTGCTTTCTAAGAAAGCAAGAGAATGTAGGTTCAGTTGCAGCAGCCATATGCACACATTGGGAATGGTGCACATATTGATAATTTCAGGTCTGGGGCAATAGAGACAAGGGTCCCTGGGCTGTCTGGCCATACAGAATAGCCTACTCAGCAAGTTCCAGATTCAGGAAGAGACCCTGTGTCAAAAACACAAGATGGACTGCACCTATAGACAGCTCCCAAGGTTGAACTCTGACATCTACACACACACACACACACACACACAACCTGCATGTGCATCCACAGAACACACACACACACACACACACAATCAGAGATGATTTCTCTTTAGAACTGGACTGCAGAGTCTCCAGGTCTGCAGGATGAAGCAAAGTGGGGCACTGGAGAGCCTACCTCAGGCTGATGCTCCAGTTTGTCATTTCTCTGCCCCACACTATTCTTGAAGGGCGATTTTAGCCCTCATAGAAGTCATGGGCTGAGTGTCCCTCAAAGATTTCTATGTTGAATTCAATTTCCATCATGAAATATTAATATTAATTTCACTGTGGGGTATAGTGGTGGTACCCTTAGAAGGGATCAGGTAATGTCTTGGGAGAGCTTCCTGATTAAATCCTGGAAGCTTTGTAAGAAGAGGGAGACTAGAGGACATAGCTCATGTTCCAGTCTCTTGCTATGTGCTACTCAGTATAACTGGGACTCTGCTAACAAGAAGGCCACCACCAGAAGTGGCCTCTACACCTTGGGTCATAACTTGAGTTTATAACCCCCCTTTCTTCACACAGTAGCCTTCTTTGAGTCTTCTGTTATAGTCACACAGAACAGCCTGGTGTAGGCATCTTAGAGGCCCAAGGCTCATATCTGGCTCAATTTATGGCTCAGTCCAGCACCTTGAAATAAATTGTCTTCTTAAGCATTTTATAAGTCTTTATTTATTCATAACTTTAAAAATAGATTTCCATGATCCTGACTTTGTGGTAAGAAAGTCAAGTGTTATAGCAGGCCGTGAAGAACGGTGCCCAAGCCAAGGAGCTCTACCCAGACATAGCAGAAAGAGCCCCAGTTCCGGGTCAGGAAAATAGTGGCCATTGCTGAACAACTGTCGGTCTGTCGGTATATTAACTGTCTTTTAGTTTCTGGTATGCAAGCTTCCGATTCTTTAGGAGTTCCGTCCTTCCTCCTTTCCACCATACAATAAAATCAAAGGCACTTGGCCAGTGGAGGGCGCTCTGCGGGGGCTTGTAAATATCTGAGAGTTGAATTAAGATCAAAAATAAAATGTCGCGCTGCTGTCAGATTCTCCCTGAGCTCTGCCTTCGGGGATATCTCATAATTAGGACAAAGGGATATTTGAGATTACGCCTTAAATAAACTGGGGCAGAACGCTTTAAGCCTCACCAACTATTTTTAGCTCTGAGGCAGAAAACATGATTTTCAGAGCTGAGCTTAACTTGGCTTTGGCACGTCGTAGGGGGAATAACACTGGGAGACCTTCAGTGTTGGGGCCTCAAAGTCCACATTAGGGCAGAAGCCTCTATGACTACTGTGCACCCCTGGAGCTCTGCTCAACCAGGGAACGGGTGGTACAGTCTCACCTTGTACTGTGTGGTTTTTCCTAGGGATTCATGAACAAAAGTCCACTAACCCCAGAGAGACAATTGACAGTAGACCAAAGAAATAACTTCACCTGTTTAGCAGGTGAACCCTGTTTACTGGGGTAACTTATGTGTGACTCAAAGGCAACTGTCTCACCAGAAAGCCCTCCTCAGACTGGGTGACCAGTCAGGATAACTGTATCCCTAGAATTTCCTCGCAAGGTGCAGGTGTGCCCTGATCTCCTTCCTAGCAACGGCTTCTGCTTCTACAACCTTGGGGTGGGGTCTAATGAGTCTTGTAAGTTTCTGTATTTCCTGAGTCTTGCCCAAGTTGCTCTGTTCCACAGAAAAAGGAGTATTTTCTTTCTGAGTAAATGGATGCACAACTTGGCCAGAGCCGAGCCCCCAATGGGTTCCTTCCCAGAAAGTTCATGTCTTTCACTGTCAGGGTGGGTCAGAGACCCAGGCTTGTGTGGGGAAAGTGAGGAGTAAAAGCCAGGGCTCTCACAACTGTGTGTGCTGTGCTTACGGTGACCATGATGGAATTTTCTGGTCTCATCTTTAGGATTCCCACCTGTGAGGACTAACTGAAGGCTAACTGTGGGGGTTGTGAGAACAGGGTCATGACTTCATCCTTTTTCTGGGTCTTGCCAGCAAAACCTTCCCACAGAGGAACAAGAAGAACTGGGCAGACAGCATCTTATGGGATGCCAAGTTGGATTTTTCTTGAAACAACAGCTAGGTATGGGCAATCTCTGCATTGTGCCTGAACCATAAAGAGTTTGCTGACTCAGGAAAACTCAACAAAACCCAAGGAGGAAAGGACAGAACTGAGAGAATTAAGCTTCAGAACTTTCCTTCATTTCCAAAGCAAATTGTTGGTTATTAAAGCAGCAATAATCTTTTTTACTTACTAGTTTTGTGCCCTGAAATAAACGGGGCATTCCTCTTGATCCCTGTCCACCTTGTCTGTGAGGAGGGGTGTTGACATCAGCGTTCTAGGCTTATTTGAGGACTGTGTGACTGGGAGGTCACCACCCCATACAGAAACCTTGGCTATGTAGTCCATTCGTGGAATAATTCCTGGCTTTTACTGGCATGATAATAAGCTTAAGGAACTACACCTCTGTCCACCATGGTGACTCTTCTCCACAGCCTGCGAGACTGATGATGATGGTTGTGGCCCAGGGCCTTCTCCTTGGTTCTCCTGTAATAGAAGGCAGGAGAGGATGAGAGAAGAGGGTAAAAATCTACTTTCATAGTGACCCCTCCAACAACAGGACATGATCCCTCCTTGGGCCTTGTCACACAGCCCACCTATCTGTACTGCTGCTTTGGGGTCCAGTTCCTAGCATGTGGACTTTGGGGATGTGCAAATCACAGCAGTCTTAACCTCTTTCAGTCATCTTTGAAAGAGAGCGACAGAGATAACTGTTAATTTTTAATTAAATAATTTTTATTAGATGTATTCATTTTATCTTATGTGTGTTTCACCTGCATATGTATATGTGTACCATGTGCATGCACACTTGGTGCCTACAGAAGTCAGAAGAGGATATTGGATCCACTGGAACTGAGGTTATGGGTGATTGTGAACTACCATGTGGGTGCTAGGAATCAGCTTCTCTGTAAGAGCAACAGGTGTCCTTAAACGCTGAGCCATCTCTGCAGCCCAAGGATGACTGGGATTTGAAGGTGTTTGTTATGAACGTGCCTTGGTATGCAGGTGAGTGTAGCTGTGCTCGGAGAAGCATACGCCACACTGTTTGCTGTCCTCCAGGGCCTTTCCTCCTCCTCAGAGCACAGCATCTTGTTCATTTTTCTTTTTTGTTTGAGATAAGGTCTGATAGCAAGTTGCCCTTGAACTCTCCTTGTTGTGTTGTAGAATAATCTTTTTGTACACTGTGAAGATGTGTCTTTGCCAAGGCACCTTCTTAATGGTTTAATAAAAGGCTAAATGGCCATTAGCTAGGCATGAGGTATAGGCAAGACAGCCAGTCAGAGAGGATGCTGGGAAGGAGAAGGGCGGAATCAAGAGATGTCACCAGTGAGATGCAGAGGAAGCAACGTGGACATTACAAAGTAAAGATAACCCAGACACATAAAAGAATGTAGATTAAAAGAAATAGGTTAACTTAAGTTGTAAGTGCTAGTTAGTAACAAGCCTAAGCAATGGCCGAGCTTTTATAATTAATAATAAGACTTTGAGTCAATACTGGGGAGCTGGCCATCCCGATAAAAGGTCCAACTACTTGTAGCCTAGATTAGTCTCCTAATACTCCTTCCTCCACTTCCAGAGTGTGGGATGACAGGTATACACCTCCAGGCTCAGCTTTCATTGTTCATCTTTAGCTAAAGTTTTCTCTGAAATGCTATTTCCTTCATGTCTTACAGGTTAAGTCTGTGTTGAGCTGTGAATGGCCCCTTCTGCAATTCACTGTGCGCTATTAAAGCTGAGATGCATTCAGGCACTGTGCATCCAGACTGTGTGAATGTGTTTTCATTTACCTGCATCCACCCTCACCTTACTCCAGTTCCTCACATTTATGGTTCCTGTATGGCTCACTGACCTCAGCCTGTGTTAGTCCCTCTTCTAGCAAGACTCTGCTCATCATTATCCATGGCACCCTGGAACTTCACACCATTAACCAGTGAATGGTACCTGACTTCTATGGCTCACTTAAAATGCCCAACTTTATGAAATGGCTCTCATCCCCACAATGAGACCCCTTTAAGCCACAGGACACAGCCTGTGCTGTTTTCAAGGACAGAGACTCTCTGTCCTTTTCCTTCTAGGATGGTGGAGTTCTTCTCTAAGGGAAGGGACCATCTCTCACAGTTTCAGATGATGAATTTGGTCTATAATTGAATGTTGAAATTCAACCCATGTTTCTGTTTATTTTCTAATTTAATCATTGTGAGGACACCTTGACTAGCACCTCTGGCAGAACTTAGCTCATAGCCTATGCAGACCATTGGTTTGGCCTCACTTTCCCTAGCCGAGTGTGGCAACCTACATGAGGATGATTGGGGGACCTCATGGGAGTATCCCTCCCTCTCATCATGTCTCTTCTACCAGCCTGGCGCGACACAGGCAAACTTTCCCGAGTTACTCTGTCAACAGACAGATGTCACCATGGGATGAGTACGCCACGTTCCCCTCCACCTGCACTGTGGTGGCTTGAATGAGAAACATCCCCCATAGGCCTAGGCATTTGAACCCCTGATTTCTAATTGGTTTCAGTCATTGAGGAGGTTTACAAAGTGTGGTTTGGCTGGAGAATTATGTTACTGGGGATAGGTTTTTAGAGTTTTATAGCCTGGCCCACTTTCAGTTTCTCTCTCTCTCTCTCTCTCTCTCTCTCTCTCTCTCTCTCTCTCTCTCTCTCTCTCTCTCTCTCTCTCTCTTTCTCTCTCTCTCTTCTTCATGCTTGCAGTTAAATATATGCTTTCTCAGATTCCTGCTGCCATGCCTGCTTCTTGCTGCTGCGCCTCACCACTGTGATGAACCCTTTTCCCTTTGCAACTGTAAGTCTAGATAAACACTCCCATACATTGCTTTTCATCGTGGTGTTTTTATCACAACAACAGAACAGAAACTAATACAGCAACTGCCATGGGTTAAGGGTTGGTTAACTACTAGCTTGGCCAGTTGAGAAGAAGGGGAACAGGTCTGGGCAGGGGTGGTATTTGATCAGTCCAGACTTCAGGATTGTGAAGATTCTAGGTCCACATTTTCAGACACCATCTCAGTCCTCCAGGTTTCCCCAGACATAAGGAGCAACTGGAGACTGGAAGGTTATGCATGCAGAGCCATCCCATATGCCTCTGGCCAGGCTCCAAGTTCTGCCAGTCTGGCTCTGTGCTCAGCAATGGCTCAGAGCACCAATGAGAATTTAATTAACGTGCCATCTATTTTCATGCCCAGATTCCCAACACAGTGGGCTTCAGCCTGGCTCACCTGTGAGCATATTGCTGCCCTACGTGGTAGCTCCCTGTATGCAGGAGGGACTGTTGTTCTTCGGCCACGGCAAGCTGCGTTCTTGAGTTGGAGGACTGTGACTTCTCTGGAAAGGGAAAGGGGTTGTGACGCTGTCTAGATTGTGTTTGTGCTCCTGGGGAACAAGCTCACATGTCACCGTTCATTTTGACTGAAGAATGGGGAAGCCTTAGGCAATATGTGGGTATTTGGGGACACACTGGTTGTTAAGAGATTTAGTCATAAGACACGATCTAAAGGAGAGAGGAAATTGTATCAAAAGGTTTCTAGGAGGATGCTATACTCAGGGGCCTTATGTTGGTCAGGAGTATGTCATTGTGCTTTCTCTCTCCTTGATGATGGGGGTCCTACCCTCTACATGTTTCCGAACTTCTCGTCTACCTACCTTCCCCACATGCTCTCATCAGACGAACTGACCTCTGCGTGGCCGTGCACTCGTAGGCTCTGGGCACCCTCTTCTCATCTACCTACCTTCCTCATATGTTCCCGTCAGATGAACTGGCCTCTGCATGGCTGTGAACTCATAGGCTCTGGGCACCCTCTTCTGGGTTTGTCAGAGTCACTCATCTATCCACAACACTGCTTAGGCTGGAGAGATGGGCCAGTGGTTAAGAGAACTTGCTGATCTTGCAGAGTTTTATTTCCCAACACCCACATGCAGCTCACAACCACCCGTAATTCCAGTCCCAGGAGATCTGATGCCTTCTTAGGAACAAGACATGCAACTTTTTTTATATGCAGATATAAATGCAGGAAAAATGCTTATACACTTAAGTTTTTGAAAGAAAGAATTCAGAAAGAATTCAGATATTAGACTGGGACTCAGATCCATGCCTTGCTCAACGCTCATCAACCCTCATCAGGAAGGCTTGTTTTTGTAGTAGATGGGAATTAACACAGACACCAGACACCCACAACTGGACAAGTCCAGGCTTTGGAACACTTAGTCTTTTTGTTTGTGTGTTTTACATTTTTTTAAAGGCAGGGTTTCTCTGTAACTTTGGAGCCTGTCCTTGGAACTAGCTCTTGTAGATCAGGCTGGCCTCAAACTTACAGAGATCCACCTGCCTCTGCCTCCCAAGTGCCAAATTAAAGGTGTGTGCCACCACTGCCTAGTGGAACACATAGTCTTAAACATGATATTTTCACCAAAACCACCCATAAGGCTCAGAAATCTATGAAGAAAGGAGCCAGAAGGACTGTAAGAGCCAGAGTTTGTGGGTAACATCAAGGGAACAGTGTCTTCCAGACACAGCAGAACTGATGCACATATGAACACACAGAGACAGTGTCAGCGTGTACAAGATCAGCACAGGTTCAAGCCAGACAGGGTCTCTCATAGAACCCCACTCCTAATCAAGAAGCTGTTTGAAGTTGACCCCTACTGGCAAAGGGGAAATCAATTGTCTCCAATGGAGTATCCAGGGCAAGTCCCATGACTAGGAGTAGTTGCCCAACACAGAATAAACTACATGTTTTTTTTTCATACAGGGTTTCTCTGTGTAACAGTCCTGTATGTCCTAAAACTCACTTTGTAGACCAGGCTGGCCTCAATCTCACAGAATCTGTCTTCCTTTGCCTCCCAGTACTGGGATTAAATGTGTGTGCACCACCACTGCCTGCATTTTGACTTTTTTGTCTTATGGTTTTTTGATTGTTTTGTGTAGTGAGGGGCTACGGGCGGTTTCCCACTGCCCTGCTCTCGGCCACCGGCTAGCTTAAAACCCGAAATAACAACACACAAATTGTATTCTTTTAAACACTGCCTGGCCCACTAATTTCAGACTCTTATTCACATCTTGCTTTAACCCATTTCTAATAATCTGTGTAGCACCACAAAGTGGTGCCTTACCAGGAAGTTTCTAGCGTACATCCATCTTGGGCTGGAGCTTCATTGCGTCTGGCCTCTCTCTCAGGAGAGGCACAGTGGTCTGTCTCACTTAGGAGAGGCGTAGCATCTCACTGAGCCATCTACCTCACTTCCTTCTTCCTGTTCTGTCTACTCCACCCACCTAAGGGCTGGCCAATCAAATGGGCCAGGCAGTTTCTTTATTAGCCAATGGGAGTCCTCCATCAGTTTTGATTTTAGTTTTAGGGCTTTTTATGAAAGAAAGAATATAAAGTTTGGTGGGGAGAAGGTAGAGAGGATCTGGGAGGAATTGGAGAATAAAGATGTGATCAAATATATTGTGTAGTTTTTTTAAAATAAAAATAGAGGAAATAGAAAGCTAAAAAGAAACAGTTCAACCTCAAAAGTCCACTGGAAACTTGATTTCTTTTTCCCTGTTTGCCTCATGTTTCTTAGCATACCATCACCAAACTTTCTGAATTTTTATGCCTTTTTTATTCTGTGGTCGCCAGACCCAAGTCTCTGACCTAGCTACACAGTGTCGTGGTGTTTTTAGTGCTTGTTCCAGCTGCTCCTGAGGCACCCGTCTGTTTTATTCCCCCTCCTTCCACCAGTAGCTGCATCCTGGAGGTGCTTCTGTGAAGCATGATTAATATAAACTCAGAGAGAGAAATTGGGGTTCAACCTGAAGATCTGAAAAGCAGCCAACCACTGGCTCTTACCTTGACCTCAGTCTGAAATGACTATTCTGTCTCCAGGAATCTCAGAATGAGACTGTGTGTCTGAGAGCTATCTCCCCCTGTTTTATATTCCTCTCTAGGGCTTGGATTAAAGGCATGCACCACTGGGATTAAAGGTGCATGTCAGTGTAGCTACTGGGATTAAAGGTAGGTGTTACCATAACCTGGTCTATAAGGCTGACTAGTGGGAATGTTTTACTCTCAGATCTGCAGGAAGTCTTCATTTATTAAAATACATTTAAAATACCACTACACTTCTGTCTCCCCTCATTCTGTGATTCTTTTGCCACTGCTCTACACTTTGGCCCTGTCTATGCACAAACCTCTAAGCAATGTGTGCCTCCCTCTCCATAGACTGGTGCTATGTTCTCTCAGGTCCCTGTTTCTAGCCTGGTCTCTCTCTTTAAGTCTCAGTCTCGTGCCTTCTGACAGATATTGGTCTTTGGATATCCCACGGTACCACAAGCATATTTCCAAATGAATGTACCCATTCTGAGGTCTACCACTTTCCCTTTTCCTATTCTAACCACATAAAGGTTTGTTGGGGCTTCTCTGATTCTTTGCAATCTTCCATGTGTTGTTTCTTCTTCCTCTTCATCATCCCTGGCTACTTCTACCCCAGCCCTTGGGTCTTCCATCAGTAAACCTTCTTTGTGTCCTAACCAGGGTGTGGCCACCCAAGAACAGCACTCTGGGGCTGTGGAACTGTAAGCAGGTAATCTTGATTTCTCTTTAGCCTCACTGGGCTGTAAGCTTCCAGTGTAGGAGCCATGGTAAGCACCCAGCAAATGTAAGCTGAGTAAAAGAACTAGAGTTCAAAGTGGTAACACTATAAATATTTTCTGTGTATATTTGCATACTTAAGCAAATTTATTATCCAGGTATGCTTAACATGTAAAAGCTGCATGTTTTTAACATATATAACTTGATGCACTGGGCTTAGCACATACCTTTGAAACCATCATTGCCACTATCATCAATGATGTTCAATGGATTCTAGAGCAGCAGTTTTCAAATTTGAGGATTTGACAGACAATAAAAGTTAGGACCATGGGCTGGAGAGATGGCTCAGAGGTTAAGAGCATTACCTGCTCTTCCAAAGGTCCTGAGTTCAATTCCCAGCAACCACATGGTGGCTCACAACCATCTGTAATGGGGTATGGTGCCCTCTTCTGGCCTGCAGGCATACACACATATATAGAATATTGTATACATAATAAATAAATTAAAAAAAAAGTTAGGACCAGTCAGAACTGGTGACTAATCTGCCTAACAGTAAAGCTGCCCCTCTCCTTGGATTTTATCCCTGGGGTCATTCCCATGGCCCCCACCTTCCTAGCACAATGCTGACCCCCTTCTGGGCCCTGCCCCCAAACCCAGTGGTCTTCTGCCCCTCAAGCACAACCCACACCACTCAGAACAGCTGCAAGCCACACCAATAAGATTAACAGAGACACCTCCCCCACCCCACTACACCAAAGGCCAAGCTAGCCACCAGAAGGCCAACTCTCAACATGGACAGAGAGTCTTTACTAGATCAGAGGTCATGCCATCCACCAGAAATCCAGGCCACAAAGACTAGTAAACGCAAGAAGAAACAGAAACTTAGGAACAAAACACTATCCAATAAAGACAAACTCAGGAATTAGTGACTAGAATTAGTCATTCCAAACCCAGATGTCTAAATGCCAGTGTAAAAATACAATCAACAACAGTCAGGGCACTAGTGCTCAGCTATCCTATGACAGTAAGACAGTAAGAGTACTTCCAACGCACAAGAAAATGATCTTAAAACAACTTTATGAAGATGATAGAGGTCCCTAAAGATGAAATGGAAGACTCCCTTAAAAAATTGAGGAAAAGACAATCAAGAATTAGAGGATATCAACAAAGGAGGCCAAGAAAGCCAAGAGAAAATCAACAGGTGAAGGAAACTATTCATGACATGAAAATCAAAATAGAAGAAATAAAAAAAAAACATAAACTGAGAGAATTCAGGAAATGGAAAATCTGGATAAGCGAACAAGCATCACCAACAGAATGCAAGAGATGGAAGAGAAAAATCTCAGACATTGAGGATACAATAGAAGAAATAGATTCATTGGTCAAAGAAAATGTTAAATTTAAAAATCTTCTAACAGAAAACATCCAGGAAAATCTGGGAAACCATGAAAAGAACAAAACCTAAGAATAATAGGGCTGCAGAACATTTGCTTAATTATGCAAAGATGTGTTGCATTTGTTTAACTATATAGAGGTGTGGTGCATTGTTTAACTATGTAAAGTTGTGTTGCATTTGTTTAACTATATAGAGTGTGGTGCATTGTTTAACTATGTAAAGATGTGTTGCTGTTTTACCTTGCCTGCCTAAGACACCCAGTTGGTGTAGTAAAAAGCTAAATGGCCAATAGCAAGGGAAGAGGTGTAGGCAGGGCTTCTGGGCAGGGAGAAGAAGTAGGAGGAGGCATTTGGGCTCAAGAAAAGAATAAAAAAAGAGATACCAGGGAGACACCTGGAGCCAGCCAGCCAGATGTGGAGGAAACAGGAGAGCTTTCACAGAGTGAAAGAAAAGGAAAAGGCCCCGAGACAAAACACAGATGAATAAAAACAGGTTAAATTAAGTTAAAAGAGCTATTGAAACAAGCCTAAGCTAAAGCAAAGAATTCATAATTAATAATAAGTCTCTGTGTTTTTATTTGGGAGCTGGTTGGCAGCCTAAAGAAAATTGCAATGACATAGTAGGAGTAGAAGAAGGAGAAGAATCCCAGCTTAAAAATCCATAAAATGTATTTAATAAAATCATAGAAGAAAATTTCCTAACCTAAAGAAGGACATGCCCCTAATGGTAAAGAAGGGGGCTGGAGAGATGGCTCAGTTGTTAAGAGCACTGGCTGTTCTTCCACAGGTCCCGAGTTCAATTCCCAGCAACCATGTGGTGGCTCACAACTATCACTAGTGGGCTCTGACACCCTCTTCTGGCATAAAGGTGTATATGCATTTAGGGCACTCATACATAAAATAAATCTTTATTATTATTATTAAATATATCTTTTAAACATCCTTTCTCATTTTACATACCTATCCTAGTTCCCACTCCCCACTCCTTCTGTTCCCTCTACTTGTCCCCTACTTCAGCCCCCCATCCACTCCTCAGAGGGGACTTATCCTCTCCCAAGGGGAGTCAACAAAGTCTAACATCACTTTGAGACAGGACCAAGGCTCTCTCCCTTCTATCTAGGCTGAGCAAAGTATCCTTCCAAAAAGAATGGGCTCCAAAATGCCAGTTCAAGTACTAGGGATAAATTATGGTCCCATTGCCAGTGGCCCCACAAATTGCCCAAGCCACACAATTGTCACCCACATTCAGTGGACCTAGTTTGATTCTATGGAGGTTCCCCCACTATCAGCCCAGTGTGAATGAGCTCTTACTAGCTCAGGTCAGTTGTTTCTGTGGGTATCTCCATTACAGTCATGACCCCTTCACTCATAAAAAGGGTACAAGAAGTTTACAGAACACCAAATAGATTGGATCTGAGAAGAAAGTCCCCACATCACATAGTAATCAAAACAGCAAACATAGAGAACAGACCATTTCACTCAAACACAAATTTACCTTCTTGGTGCAGGAGGTCCTTCTGTCTTTGTGTTGCTTTCATTGGTTAATAAAGAAACTGCTTAGGGCCTGCTGATAGGGCAGAACTTAGGCAAGTGGAGAAGACAGAACTGAATTCTGGGCGGAAGAAAATAGAAGGAGAAAGATGCTATGGATCTGCCAGAGACGTTGGGAGTTTTACCTAATAAACCACTGCAATGTGGTGATACACAGATTAATAGAAATGGGTTAAATTAAGATATAAGAATTAGCCAATAATAAACTAGAGTTAATGGGCCAAACAGTGATTTAATTAATACAATTTCTGTGTGGTTATTTCAGGGCTAAGCTAGCCAGACAGCTGGGATGAACAAGCAGGCCCTCCTCCTATACCTTCTCAGCATGTCTTGGAACTTTCTCTGAAATTGACCATAGACTTGGTCAAAGCAAGTCTCAACAGATACAAGAAAATTAAAATAACCCCCTGTATCCTATCATACCTGGCTGGAGAGATGATTCAGTGGTTAAGAGCACTCTACCTGCTCTTCCAAAGGTTCTGAGTTCAATTCCCAGCAACCACAATGTGGCTCTCAACCATCTGTAATGAGGTATTTTTCTTTCTGGAGGAAGAGACCTGGTCAGTCATCCTCATCAATTTAGACCATGAAACCCAATATGGACTAGTTCAGCAGAACCTCCATATATGGGCTGTGCATGCATGCTTCAGCATTGCCAGGGCATAAATTTTATTCATAAATTTCATCCTATCAGACGACTGTGGATTAAAGTTGGATTTCAACAACAGAAACAACAGAAAGCCTACAAACTGATGGAAACTGAACAGCTCTCTACTGAATTACCACTGGGTCAAGGAAGAAATAAAAAAGAAATTAAAGACTTCTTAGAATTCTATGAAAATGAATATATAACATACCCAAACTTACTGGAAATAATGAAAATGGTGCTAAGAGGGAAGTTCACGACACTAAGTGCCTGCATAAAGAAATTAGAAAATTCTTATACCAGTGACTTAACAGCACACTTGAGAGTTCTAGAATAAAAAAGAAGCAGACATACCCAAGGGGAGTAGACAGCCGGAAATAATCAACTTAGGGCTGAAATCCATAAAATAGAAACAAAGAGAACAATACAAAGAAACAATAAAACAGAGTTGGTTCTTTGAAAAAATCAGTATTGACAAACTCGTATCCAAACTAACCAAAAGTCGGAGAGAGAATATTCAAATAAACAAAATCAGAATTGAAAAGGAGGACATAACAGATACCAAGGAATCCAAAGAATCATTAGGTCATACTCTGAAAACTTGTACTCCACAAAATTGGAAAATTTTAAAAGAAATGGACAATTTTCTTGATATATACCACTTATCAAAATTATATATAAATCAGATAAACAACTTAAATAAACCTATAACCCCCAAGGAAATAGAAGCAGTCATTAAAAGTCCCCCAACCAGAAAAAGATCAGGGCCAGATGGTTCTAGTGCAGAATTCTACCAGACCGTCAAAGAAAAGTTAATACCAACACTCCTCAAATTATTCCACAAAATAGAAACAGAAGTAACATTGCTGAATTCCTTTTATGAGGCCACAGTACTTTCTGATACCCAAACCACACAAAGACTCAACAAAGAAAGAGACTTACATACTAATATCCCTCATGAACATTGATGCAAAATAATAAGATTTTTGCAAACCAAATCCAAGAATACATCAAAATGATCATTCACCATGATCAAGTAGTCTTCATCCCAGAGATGCAGGAATGGTTACACATACAAAATTCTGTCAATGTAATCCACCATGTAAACAAACTGAAAGGAAAAAAAAAACCTAAATGATCATTTCATTAGATCCTGAGAAAACCTTTAACAAAAACCAACACCTCTTAATGATAAAAGTCTTGGAGAGATCAGGGATACAAGAGACAAACATAAATATAATAAAGGCTATATACAGCAGTCCAATAGCCAACATCAAATTAAATGGAGAGAAACTCAAAGCAATTCCACTAAAACCAGCAACAAGGCAAGACTGTCCACTCTCTCCATATCTATCCAATATAGAAGTTTTAGCTAGAACCATAAGATAGCTGAGGGAGATTAAGGGTATGCAAATTGGAAAGGATAAGTCTAAATATTGCTATTTGCAGATGAAATAATAGTATACTTAAGCAGCCACTAAAATTCTACCAGGGAACTCATATAGCTTCTGTGAAATGGTTGGATATAAAATTAACTAAAAACAATCAGTAGCCCATCTATATACAAATGATAAATGGGCCAAGGGAAAAAGATCAGGATAACAACATACTTTCCAATAGCCACAAACAATATAAAATTTCTTGGTATAACTCTAACCAAGCAAGTGAAAGACTTACATGATGGGACTGAAGAGATGGCTCAGAGGTTAAAAGCAGTGTCTGCTCATCCAGAGGACCTGGGTTCAAATCCCAGCACCCACATGGCAGCTCATAACTGTTTGTAACTCTGGTTCCAGGGGATCTGACACCTTCACACCAATGCACAAAAAATAAGTTAAATAAAAGAAATAAACTTATATGTCAAGAATTTCAAGTTTTTAAAGAAAGAAAGAAAGAAAGTGGAGAAGAAATCAGAAGATGGAAAGATCTTCCATGCTCATAGATCAGTAGGGTTAACATAGTAAAAATGGCCATCTTACCAAAAGCAATCTCCATCTACAGATTCAATGCAATCTCCATCAAAATTCCATCACAATTCTTTACAGACCTAAACAGAACAATACTCAACTTTATATGAAATCTCAGAGTTGTTTTGATTTATATTTCTCTGATGAATAAGGATGTTGAACATTTCCTTAAGTGTCTTTCAGTCATTTTATATTCCTCTGTTGGGAGTTCTCTGTTTAGGTCTGTACTCCAGTTTTTTATTGGATTATTTGTCCTTTTGATGACCAATTTTTTTGAGTTCTTTGTATATTTTGGAGATCGGTCCTCTGTCTGATGTGGGGCTGGTAAAGATCTTTTCCCATTCTGTAGGCTGCCATTTTGTCTTGTTGACGTGTCCTTTGCTTTACAGAAGCTTTTCAGTTTCAGAAAGTCCCACTTATTAATTTTTTTCTCTCAGTGTCCGTGCTACTGGAGTTATATTTAGGAAGTGGTTTCTTATGCTGATGCATTCAAGTGTATTTCCTACTTTCTCTTCTATGAGGTTAAGTGTGGCTGGCTTTAGATTGAGGTCTTTGATCCATTTGGACTTGATAAACAGAGAATTCTTAACAGAGGAATCTCAAATGGACAAGAATTCCTTAAAGAAATGTTCAACATCATAAGCTATCAGGGAAAGGCAAATCAAAACGACACAGAGATTTTATTTTACTCCTGTCAGAATGGCTAAGATCAAAAACACAAGCGACAGCTCATGCTGTAGAGGATGTGGAATAAAGGGAACACTCCTCCACTGCTGGTGGAAGTGCAAACTGGTATAGCTACTTTGGAAATCAATAAGGTGGTTTCTTTAAAAATTGAGAATCAATCTACCATATGACCCAACCAAAACTGTCCTGGGTATATACCCATATGCACTCTATCATACCACAAGGACACTCAATTATGTTCATAGCAGCCTAATTATTCACTACCTGGAAACAACCTAGATGTCCTTCAACCAAAGAGTGGACAAAAAATGTGGTCCATTTACACAATGGAATATTACTCAGCTGTTATAAACAATGACATCAAAAAATTTGCTGACAAATTATGGAACTAGAAAATATCACCCTGAGTGACGTAACACAGACCTAGAAAGACGCACATGGTATGTACTCACTCATAAGTGAATATTAGCTATAAAGTAAAGGATAATCATTCTACAATCCACAGACACAAAGCAGCTAAGTAATAAGGTGGTCTCAAGTGGGGATACATGAATATCACTGTGAAGAAATAGAATGAACATTTCCAGTGGACCGGGGAGGGATCTACAAGTGAGGTGGGGATGGGAAGAGGAGAGATCAGCTGGGGAGGGGATGGAAGGAGAGAGTACTTGGAAAGGCAACTGGAATGGGGGCATCTATGGGATGAGCTAGAGCAATGGAAACTGCCAGAAATCCATGAGGGTGACCATAGCTAAGACTGAGAAATTAGGGATGTGGAGCCTGAACCAGCCATCTCCAGTAATCAGGCAATACTTCTAGTGGAGGGACTGGGACACCAGCCCAGTCACAAACCCTTCCACCTACAATTAGTCCTGCCTGCAAGAAGTGCTGGGGTAAAGACAGAGCAGAAATTGTGGGAGTGGCCAACTAATGACTTGCCCAGGTGGAGACCCATACCCTAAGAAGGAGCTCACTCCTGAGGGTCAGGACCCAGAGGCAGGATACCCCAGAGACCTAGGATAGAACCAAACATGACTGTCAATGAAAGAAAGAAAATAATAAGTCAACGAAGTGATTCCTAGTGATATTCTGCTATAGTCATAGATTGGTGTCTACTCCAACCATCATCAGAGAGGCTTCACCCAGTAACGGATGGAAACAGGTGCAAAGATGCACTGCCAAACATTAGGTAGAACCTGGGGAATGCTGCAGAAGAGGTAGAGGAAGGATTGTAGGAGCCAGAAGGGTCACAGGGGCCCACAGAGACTGAACTATTGGGGAGCATGCATGGGACTGACCTAGGCCCTCTGTATGTATGTTAAACTTGTGTAACTTGGTCTTTGTGTGAAATTCCTAACAGAGAGAGCAGAGCCTGTCTCTACTGACTCTGTTGCTTGCTTTTGGTACCATTTCCTCCTACTGGATTGCCTCATCCAGCCTTAATAGTAGAGGAGGTGCCTAGTCTCACTGCAACTTGATATGCCCTAACTAGCTGATATCCATGGGAGGTACTAACTGTATCTGAAGAGAAACAGAGGAGGAGTGGATGGGACAGAGTGAGGAATTGGGAGGAGGAGAAGGAGGGGAAACTTTGGTTGTGATATAAAAACAAACAAAAAAACAAACAGAAGAGAAACAATAACAAAAGTATTATAGGAAAAGTGTAAACTGGATTCAAATATCCAACCTTAAAATTTCTATGTTAAGGGATTACCTCCTAATTCCATGTCACAATTCCATGAAAGACAAAAGTTTTAGATCAAAATAATAGGAGGGAAGTATTTTAGAATAAAGAGTAGCTTAAAGAAAATTCACTAGATATAACCAGTTGTGGATTTTCTTTTTACCCTGAACACTTCTTGTAGAGAGATGCCTGTCTGTGCAGAGGTAGTTCACATGCTGTCTTCAAGGACAACATAAAATCTTGAGAGGACAAAGATGGAGGTCTGAGCTGTGGCTTGAAAGGGGTGTGATAGGTGGCAGGTAGACTGGGGTGCTGGTGAGGGGAGTATGAAGGCTTGAGTCCTCAAAATACAGCCAAGGGGATGCAGTTGGACAATGGGGAATGGCTGAATTAGCAAGCTGGAGACCCAGGAGAACCCATGGTGAGCCCCCACACTGAGTGACCTCTTCTGCCAAATGAAGAAAACATTCAAATAATGTGTGCTGGTGGCATTTTTAATAGAAAGGGCAGTCAATTAATATGTTTGACTCACACATGATTAATGCTTACAAAGTGTGCTTTGTCACTGGGGTCTTGAAGGTCTGATTGAAGCAACCAAAGCATCCATGTGTACTTGCTGGCCACAGCTCGATGGCGTCCCTGAGTGGAAACTGTTGTCATTGTCTGTTAGGTTTCTTCATTCTCCTTCATCATCCTGGCAATAGCATTTTTGCTGTCAATAAATGTTAATATACATGGAGTATAAAATGGGTCTTGAAAATATAATGAAACATGGATCACAAAGTTATTTAGTCTTAATAGGGCAGACATTTGTTAAAGAGCCAGCTAGCACAGCATTTTAAAAAATCCAACAGGACTCTGCCTTTTGAAAGTGACTTTCAGCCATGCAGTCTCCTGTGATATCCAAGATTGTGCACAATTAAGGGTTAGAACCCTTTGGAGTTGCTCTTGCTTCTGGAATGCAGTAAAATTCAGATGCGTTCCCTGGAATATTAACCCACCAACTGAGAGCCACTGTCCTCTTAGTTTTGCAACTGGAGTACTTTGTTGGGACCAGAGAAGAGGGCACATTAGTAGACCATGGTTTCATTCACTAATAGATGCTGTGATGCTGGAAAGAGATAGTCTCCAGCTCTCACCTAGATGAAGGATGTGGGTGTTTTGTAAGTGTGCACATGAACACACTCTTGCACACATATCAGCCTCTCAACACGAGAAGGCTGTCGTGTGTCATATACAAGCAGGGTGAGATGGGATAGGTAAGTGTTGGTTTGGAAACAACAGCACCCAGTTAAGGTTGTGATGCCCTTCTGTGGTAGAGGGGTGACAAATGGCTGCAACTGGGAGGAGACACATGGTTGGCATCAGGAGAAGGGCCTAGCCATCAACTCACTGACAACGCTATTAGCAAGTAGATAGCACTTCCAGTCTGGAGTTCAGGTGAAGGAGTGGTCACAGGGAGGGCCCCAGTGTCCTCTATGCTATTGGATGGGACAAGGTGAGGACAGACAGTATCCAGGTGGCCCTGAATATAAAGTCATCCAGTATGCCAATACCAGCACAGGGGACAAAAGTCTATTAGCACCGGGGTTCGGGCTGAGAGATCACTGAATTGTGTGTCCTCTGAGATCATCCAGTGACATAATTCTCAGCATTTTGGGGATAACAGAATCCCATTTTAAAATTCAGCATTAAAGCCCTAGTTAAAGCACCTAACCTAGCTCTGTGGGATGGGAGGTGAGGCCCGGAGTCTTGCGCTGTTACTGTTTCTCCAGCCCCCAGGACCCAGAGTTATGCACCAGGATCTGAAGTTCATGGGGCCACAACCTGAGTGCTATCCTGACTAAGGGGTGAAACTAGGGGCCATCCTGAGTACCATCTGGCTGGCGAGAGACATGGCAGCCAGCAGCTCTCTGTGGAAACTGAGTTTCCATCACCATAGATGCTCCTAATGGGCCGATTCCAATGATTAAAGTATAGTCGGGTTTGCCAGCAAGGTCTCCAAACTTTCCTAGAGTGAGGCAGTGTTCTGGTTCCATTCCAGGTTAATTTCTGGTGATTACATGCGAGATATGGTCTAGACAGTAATGCCTCCAGCTCATTCATGCATGTGGTCCCCAATTCATAACCTTAAACTTCACCATAGTTTTTCCTCTTGGGTTACTGATGAGGAGCTAACTTAAATTTTGTCTCTCTATAGCACTGCACTTCTTGAAAAGTGCTAGTTGTTAGCAACGTGCTCACATAGTGACTGGTAAATAACCTGGGGACATGAGCAGCCCTGAAAACTCCTGCGGCCCTGAAGTTCTGTGGAGCCTTTTTTCTGTTCTTCCTTAGCTCCTGTATCCAGCAGTACATACTTAGCTCATACTGGCAACTTACACTCAATTCAGAGCTTTGGCAGTCTTCTTAAGCAGCAAGTACATCTGAATCCATTGCCTGTGGTTAGTCCATATTTGGCCAAAGCTAACCATGGATAAAACCCAACACAAAGTACTAGGCATCGTGAGAGGTTTGGCTTTTGGTTTTGGTCAGTAGTTCAGTTGCCTGTTCTGAAGCATGAATTTTGTATGTAACATCCTAGCTCAATGACCAGATGTTGGGCACACTTGCTAGATGCATTGCAAGAAATCCCAATCTTGATGGTAGGCTGAGCTTGGAGGTGATCCACTCTGCAGACCCATAGTGTCCTCTGGCCTTCACCTTCTACTTTACGGATTGGAATTTGGAAAAGTTTGATGGCATGAAAAAGATCACTGTCCCCATTTTATGACTGTCCCCAACAAAGGCTTTCCTGACTGAGTCTTACATGGGACTCTGAAAGCCCATTGAGTAAATGATATGTTGGTTGTTTGTACTTCTAAGCAGAAATGGGAAGACTTGCCAGCTTTCCTTGTAGATACTAAGAACATGGGCCACCAAACCTGTCCAGGAATATGTTATGACCTCAGTAGTTTTTCTTTTGAAATTATTATTTGGAAACTATTATTACTATTGCTGTTTATTGCCAAAAATGGCAGCAAGCACAGAGTCATCATGATAAAGTACTCCTGCTGGAACTATTTCTTCAGAGGATGTCTGCCTTTGCAATGCACAGCCTGAGAGTGTAGGTAGCCATTTATATTAATGGATCACAAGGACTAGTATGTTAAATAAACAGCATTCAGCTTCCAGAGATGACACCACTGGGGCTCCTAGATCAAGACAAGAGAGCAATACAGACTCCTGATCATGGCTCAGATCACTTAGCCTTTGACATTAACAATACAACAATAACTGTTCTTATGCAGCCGTCTTTCTCATTGCTGGGGCCGTGGGAGCTCTCCTTTAGATGCTGGGAAACTCAGGGTTTTGGATAAAGTCCTTATGTCTGAGGCTGGGACTTGGGGGTGTCTCTCAGCAGAGGGAGAAGCCTAAGCAATGGTGACCTCTGCCTCAGCATTTCTGGCCAATGTCAGAATCTGTATCTCTTTCTTAATGTTAACCACTAAGGGGACTGGAGGTGACACAACATGAGCCCAGGCTGATCTCCCAGAGCTACCTCGAGTCTACACCTTAGCAACTTGGCCACATTGCCTGCTATGGATGATGCTACATGTGAGTACATGGTCTCCCTGAAACCCCCAAACCCACACCCTCACCCCTAATGTGTGAGAGAGGGTTGAATCTACCTGAAGTCAGCAGGCAACTAACAGACACAGCAGAAATGTGTAATGGAAAATGACAGCAGGTAAGATATTGTACATCTGCCTCAATCTGAATATGAGTGTCTGAAATTCAAGGTCAAAATTGAGGCGAAGTCCACACTACGAGAAATGAAACAGATTTTAGTTCTCAGGAGGAAACTCAGTTTTAGAGCTGAATGCAGAAGACCCTCATTTTGAAGTTTTTCTGTGAGTCTTCAAAGTCCAATGCAGTGTCCTTGACAGTTGTGAGTACAGCAAGACACCTTTTAATGGTGTGTGCCTTCATCTGTCCACTATAAGAGCAGGGCTGGGTTCTAGTCCACAGCAGGGAAGACCACACTGAGACTTTGAGACAGTTCTTGCAGGTCTAGAGCAGGAGCAGAAGGCCAGAGTTCCAGAGAATACTCCTAAGACCTTAGGAGTCTCTCCTGAACTGCCAAGGGATTCTTGCAGCAGGTGGGAACAGTGCTCCTGGCCACTCCAGCCATGGTTTGGGGGCCCAGGGTGTTGCCTTGAGCCCCTGCTTAGAGATAGGAGTGCAGGTCTGGAGCAGCACTGGTTCCGATTCTTGTGGTACATAGAAAGCTGTGGGTCTATGGTGGCCCCATCCAGATTCCAAGGAGCACAATAAACAACCTTGGACCTAAGAGGATGCTGGTCACAGGGAACCTGCTGTTGCTGAGCCTATCAGGGCAGAGCACTGTGGGATAATGCTCTTGTACACTGTAAAGATTTGTCACTTGTATTAGTTTAATAAAACACTGATTGACCAGTAGCCAGGCAAGAAGTTTAGGTGGGGCCACTAGCCTGAGAGAATTCTGGGAACAGGAAAGGCAGAGATGTAGTCACCAGTCAGACGCAGAGGAAGCAGAATGAGAATGCCTCACAGACAAAAGGTACCAAATCACGTGGCTAAACATTATGGGTTAATATAAATTGTAAGGGCTAGTTAATAATAAACCTGAGCAAATAGACCAAACCGTTTATAATTAACATAAGTCTCTGTGTGTTTCTTTGGAACTGAATGGCTGTGGGACCTGGCAGGACAGAAACTTCTGTCCACAGCAGAGCCTTGTGGAACCACAGGAGTGGCACTGAGTGTGAGAACTACAGAGCCACCACGTCCTGCCCCAGCCTGAAGATCTTCAGCAACAAGACTGCACTGGAAAACTTAATGGGGCTGAGCCCAGTGAACTGCGGGATCAGGCTGCCTGGAGTCAGGAGGCAGCCTATGAGTGAAAGGTCAGCTAGAGTTTGAAGAGTCCATGGCTTCTGCTTTGTCAGGTTTTGGATAAATCCTGATTCTTTCCTTCTTGCCTATTTCCTCCTTCCTGTGCCTGCATCGCCATTGTGTTTGAGCCAAGTCTGACATGTATACTGTAGGCTCACAGCCTGGAAATGCTATCTCGGGGTGAAGCACATCTCAAGGCCGTCTGTGTTGAAGGGGAGACTTTGGACTTGGGGCTTCTGAGTTGACGCTGAGGTGGGCTAAGACTTTAGGACTATTGGAGGAGATGGTGTACACGGAGGACTTAAGTTTTAGGGTGGGATGCTACGGCTTGAATGTGGGTTCCAAAGTTGATGTGGGAAACTCTATTCATTTCCTCGTTGGAAAAGCAACATAAAGAAGGAAAGGCATGGACTGCCAGATGTGGTGCAGAGGCTAACAGTATATGCTGCTTTTCTAGAGACCTAGGTTCAATTCTCAGCATTCACATCAAGCAACTCACAACCATCTGTAACTCCAGTTCCAGGGAACCCAGTTCTCTGGCCTCTCTGGGCATCTTCGTTCATGTACACACACACACACACACACACACACACACCACATAACTAAAAATAATAAATATTTAAACAAATAAGCAAGGGTGTTCTTAGTTTGCTCCTCTGTGGTTGTAAAAAAAACACAAAAGATAAACAACAACAACAACAACAAAACACTCTGATCGGAGGCAATTTAGGTAGGAAGGGTTTATTTTACTTTACAGCTTCCAGTCATAATCCATTGCTGAGGGAAGTCAGGCCAGGAACTCAAACAGGAACTTGAGTATAAACTACAGAGAAATATAACGTACTGATCACTTGCTGGTTCATATGTACACAACTTTTTTATGTAGCCCAGGCTCACCTGTCTCACTCTCCAGGGATGGTGCTGCCTACAGTGGGTGGGGGGCATTCCACATTAATCATCAATCAGCATAAGCTCTTGCAGGTCATTCTGATACGGGCAATTCCTCAACTGAGGTGCCCAGGTGATCTAGGTTGTGTTTCGTCTAACAGTAAAAACTACCAATACGAGAGTTTACTGTGGCTCACAGGCCGGCATACAGACCATCACAGCAGGGGTGGCACGGCAGCAGGAGTCTCAAGCAGGCTAGTCATACTCTACTTTGAGAAATGAGTGCCTGTTTGTTCCATTTTCCCTTTCCACTCAATCGGGGACCCTGACTCACAGGAGACAGGTGACTCACAGGATGATGCTAACTACATTCAGGGCGAATCATCCTGTCTCAGCAAAACCTCTTGAAAATGCTTTGAAGACAGCCCAGAGATGCACCAGGTGATTCTAATCTGTCGAGTTGATCATCCATCAAAGAACTAAATCTTTGTTTTTAAACATATATTTAATTTTATGTGGTGTTTTGCCTATATGTATGTCTGTGTGAGGGTGCCAGATTCCCTGGGACTGGAGTTAAAGACAGTTGTGAGCTGCCATGTGGGTGCTGGGAATTGAAACCAGGTCCTCTGGAAGAATAGTCAGTGCTCCTAACTGCTGAGTCATCTCTCCATCCCTGAAACTAAATCTTTAATGCAATAGTGCTGAGAGGTGGTATCTTCATGGAATGATTAATATGGCTATCTTAGGGTGGGCTTATTAGAGGCAGGTGTGCCCCCGTTGTCTCCCTCCCTCCTTCTTGATGTTCTCTGGTCCTTTAGTCTTCTGATATCCATGGGATGACAGCACAAATGCCCTCACCAGTTGCTGGTCCCTTGGTCTTGGACATGTCAGCCTCTAGGACTGTGAGAAGTAAATCTGTTCTCCATAGATTGGCATGTCTGGGGAAGCCTCTGTACAGAAAAGGATGGAATAAGACACAGTGGGAGGCTGAACCATCGAGACATGATATAAGGACCAAGTGTGATGTTCTCTGATGAGCTGCCTTGAGCCAGTATGTTTTGCCTATGTGTGATCAAGAAGTACTTCCAAAGGTGATATGTGTCTTAAATACAAATTGATTCTGAGAGGTACTTGAGTAATTACAAAGTGCTGAAAAATGTCAGTGGCTGATATTATTTATCCATTGTGTTATGACACCACAAAGGAAATAAATCTGTCTTAGAACTGCTCTTAAAATGCCCACTTCTGGGGTTGCATGAAAGGACAGGAGATATGCCGTTCTCCTGTTGCAGTACCTGAGGCCACTGAGGGAACCTTTAATTGAATTCATGACCCAAGGAATTGGAGTTCCTTGCATGTCAGATATGGAGCTGTTATTTGGGTAGCTGAGAAAAGCTTTGCATGGCAACTAGGAAGAAGACAGGGTGAGATAAAGGTAGGTAGGTAGGTCGGTAGGTAGATAGATAGGTAGGCAGAAAGACAGAAAAACAAATGAACAGACAGATAAATAGATATAGACAGATAGACAGATGGAAAGAACTTGGCTGGGCTACTGGTATCACCTTCACAGGCGTACCACCAAAGACCTAACCCCTGTTCACTAGGCCCACCTCCTAAAGCTTGTGCCATTTAGCAACACAGGCTCAAGATCAAGCCTTCAGCATATGGGGCTCTGGGGATGTTGAATATCCAAATCACAATGTCTTATTACTGCATGTCTCAGGCCATGGAGGCTTAACTAATCTATGAGACTGATAGGATATTGCCTAGATGTTCCATCTATTTTGTTTTCTGCTTTGGAGAAAAAAAGACCCCTGATAACAAGATTTTGTTTACAGAGCAAAATCTATAATCATGTTGAGATCCTTGCTGGTATGGAAAGTTCTTCGGGGCAGATTGCTTGAATCTTGTCCCCGTCCCTTCCCCTCCGCAGCAGGCACACCTAATGTGTGACTGGAACTTGGTCCATATCTGTGTGATGACTGCCATGAGAAGAAATCCCAGTGGGTGTCTGAGAGGAAGACTGCAATCATGCGCAGTTATGTGATTGTCATGACAGTGGAGCCAGGAACACTGGGCTCAAAACAAAAACAAGTGGGCAGGTGGTGATGGATCAACCACTCAGACCTCTCCAGGGTCCCCTAGGCTGCTCACAGCCCTGCTACCAGAGGCTGTTTGAAAGGTAACTCCCTAATTTGCTACATACAATCTTAATGTCTCTAAGTATCTGAGGAAGACTTCCTTATAGCTATGGAAGCTTTAAATTCCTAATTGTAAAAAAATGCCTCCAAACCCTTCAAGTGAGTCTTCAGGTGACAGGTAATTGGCTGTTTGCCTGCTGTTTTGTATCGATTTAACTCTATGCCAATGGACACAGGTGTGCCGGCTGTCTCTTCTCAACTTCCAAGCTCAGTGTTTGGCAAAGACAAGAAACTGTTGCATAATAAGATTCCCCCAGCCCCCCTTTTCAGGTTTAGCCTAAAGTCTTTTTAGTGGTTGTGTCTGAAACCTTTGTAGTGAGCCAGACTGCTTTTCTGAGTTACATTTCAATTAGACTGCACTTACGGAAACAGAGCCCATAGGGAACGCCCCCCTTCTCTCTCTCTCTCTCTCTCTCTCTCTCTCTCTCTCTCTGTGTGTGTGTGTGTGTGTGTGTGTGTACTTGTGTGCACATGTGTGCATATGTATATACACATAAGGCAAGAATGAACTTAAATGAATAATCTTTACAAAATCCACAGTTCTTTAGGTAACGATGGTTATCTTTCAAAATTGCTTTTTATGCTCTTGGAAAGATTACAAAACTGCTGAAGTTCCATGCTGAGGCATTTTAGTTCACAGAGCTGAGCTAACGCGCGAATCTGGAAGGGTTTATCCCCATCTAACACTCTCTCTGGAGCTGTTTCCTCCACCGTAGACTCCAAATGCCAATCTACATGTCTGAGCCACAGTCTCCAAGCAGAGTTTCCCTGAGGTGTCGACTGCTATGTGGTGGGAAGGGCTTTGAGATCTCCGATGCTAGAAAGAAACATTTGGTTAAACACAGCTAAGTCGTAAGCCTCTCAGATGCTTACTTTGCTGACACGCACTGTGATGCGAAAAGGAAGGTGGTCCCTGGGTCCGACTCATACGCTTACCACTTCATTCCCTTGGTTTCTCTTGGCATCGCTCTGCTCTGTGGTGTCTGTAGAGATGCCTGAAAGTGTTCCTCTTCCTCTAGTCTTCCTATCCAAGCTCTCTCTGCCATGAGAGAGCTCTGAGGAGACCCCTGTCCCATGACTTCCCTGCCACCCCAACTCTCCCACTAGAAAAGATGATGTTCTGTGGGAGCCAGTTCTGTGCTAAGAGAAAGTTTTCTTTTTCTATAATTAAAGTGGACCTCCTTGGGCCAATCCTAACTCAGTTCCTGTAGGAGAGACCTATATTTGACTCACAGCCTTGCAGTCTGGGAAGGCATTCAGCTTCACAGATTCCTCCTATGTGTCTAACTCTACCCCTCTGGTCCCTTTCTCTTTTTCCTGGCCTCTAAGGTGAGCATCTTTGCTCCATCAACCCTTTCTGCTGTGATGGTCTACCTCTACACAGGCCAAGGGATTATGATCTGAAACCATAGCTCATAATACATTCTTTTACCTTTAAGTTGATTTGAACAGGCATTTTGTCATAGCAATAAAAAAATTAACACAGTTAGTATACTTTAAGAGCTCAGTGATTTGTGCTAATGCCTGTTTGGTCAATTCATTGTAATAGCAATGACCAGTAATGGTTTCACACACCAGAGGAGTGTCTGCTACAACCACCGCTGCTGTGTGGGGAGATGGCCACACTCCTATTGAAGCCTGGACTGTTCCTGGACATTCAAAAGAAACCAGAAATCTATCAGCGGAATGTGCTCAGAAACCGGAAGTAGGGATCCGAGGGAGAGTTTCTACAAGAGATTAATTCTGAAGATCCAGTTATTAGTGGAAAAGCCAAACCACCAAGGTAAAGTTTAGATACTTTCTAATTATAATTGAGCTGGAGGAATTAAAAGCCCTGTTCAAAGGGAAGAGACACCATGTGTGCATTTCCAGCCCGAGAGCTATATTTGGGGATAAACCCAAAGGAGCTAATAAGAAATCCAGAACACACCCTAGTCATTTCAGGGGCCTGCCACGGTCAATGAGTCCAGGCAAGGATGCAGCCCTGTGTTCCCACATTGTGGCTCTCAGTCTGCAGAGCTGGCATCTGAGAGCCTCTGTGTTTTCTAATAAAGAGTGTTCAGCCTTGCAGTGGAACAGATTAAAAATGCCCTTCCTTTGTCTGGCCTGGGTGTTAATAGGGCCCTAACAGAATGCCCTCACCCTTTCAGCGGGTTTTCAAGATTGTATTAGTGAAAAGAATGGGGGAAATGAGTCCCCTACCAAGGTGAGACTCTTGGTAGGAACAAGCCTTCCTTACCAAGGTTGTTGCTCCAGTGTGTGCTCCTGTTTCTTTGGGGGAATGTGGGGGATTGAGAATTACAGATGCACAGTTTGTTGAAATAGCATGTAGTGAGGACACGAGCAGTGGGCTGTGTTCCTGCCGCCCGGCTCCTGGCCGCCTGGCTAGCTTATGCCCCGAAATAACAACACACAAACTGTATTCATGTAAACACTGCTTGGCCCATTAGCTCTAGCCTCTTACTGGCTAACTCTCACATTTTGATTAACCCATTTCTAATAATCTGTGTAGCACCACAAAGTGGTGTCTTACCGGGAAAGATTCAGCATGTCTGACCTGGTGACTGGCTTCATGGCAACTGTCCAAGAGAGGAGAGGCATGGTCTGCCCGAGGCATCTGCCTCACTCCCAGCATCCTGTTCTGTCTACTCCACCCACCTATGTACTGACCTATCAGGCCAAGCAGTTTCTTTATTAATTAACCAATGAAATCATCAGATAGATAGAAGACACAATAGCATTGCTTTCTACTAAGACTAAATTTTAGTTCTCAGAGATGACTGTTGAGATTTGAGAAAGCAGATGATCTTCTGGAGAGGATACTTCTCTGCCACTGCTTCCCCTCTATCAGCACAGGGATGCTGATCTCCACAGAGTCATTCATTCCCTTCTTTGACTTTGGCCATCTCTCAGCTGGTCAGATTATACAGCCCAACCCTAGAGCAGGCTTGAGTGACAGCTGCATATATTTCTCCATACCACATGGTAAAGTGGGTTCTGGCAGGAGCCAGAGAGTCACACAGGTCGAAAGTGGTGTGTGTATCGTGTGATCTTGCACGTGGTCCCCAACATCGACACGCTATTCCTCCACGAGTAAATGTGCCAATCAGAACATAGTGGATGGTGCATTGTTTACAGTGTTGAAACTTGGCCTGGCTCTCACTTCAGGATGCTATGTGAGTATTTTCCTTATTGTCTCACTTCCATTTTCTCATCTGTAGGAAAGTTCTTACTTGCAGTATTACCATGATCACACTGCGGTGACACAGATCTGAGACGCCAGGAATCAATCTTGCTTCCACTCTGAGTGATCCCAATCAGGGACCAGCATTCAGCTGGAGCACTGTAGAAAACAGCAGCTTAGGTAACTCTTCAGTGGAGGAAGCTATCATGTCAGGACACAGAGAGGAGCTTGCTACCAACCCCGGAACCTCTCTGGTTGGGGCACTGTGGCCAGGAGGCATCCAGTATTGTATGAAGGCATTTTCTGTAGTCACAGCTGGGCTATTGGCACCTCTTGTGTGGAACCCAGGGCTGAATGTCCTACAATAGTACCCATACCAAATTCTGGTCTGGAATGTCATTAAGTACTACCCCTGAGGCCTCCTTGTCTAAGGTGATACTGGATACACTAGAAGGAATGAAGGAGGGGAAGAGAAAGAATGGGCAGTTTGAGACCAGGAGGATCAAGCCTTGAATTGTGGAGCTGAACCTGGAGGTGGTGGGAAGCTGCATTGCCTGAGGACCTTACGACCCTGCCCTGAGGCTCAGTTTCCCCACCAGACAGGAGTTCAGCTCCCCGCAGAGGAGGTGTGGCATTTCCTCTGAGAACTGGACAGGCTTTGTTGGAGACAGCTTTAGCAAATGACAGTTCCCGGGGTTAGGGAATAACCTAACTCAGAAGTTCCTCTGAGTGTCTTCACTGGCTCTGCATGGCTGTCAGTGACACATTTGAACAAGCGCTGGACCATGAAGATACAGGCGCAGGGACAGTGTTGGAGTCGGTGAGCAAGAGGAGAAGTGCCGCGGTGTGATGCTAATGGACAGGATGTCTGGACATTTCTTTACAGCACTAAAAGAATAAATCTGAGGCCTCCATGGTCTTAGTGCCTCTTCAGCCTTACTACATTTGTACATATGTTATCATAAAATATATCACACACAGGGAAACGTGTTTTAAATATAAATGTGTGTCTTAGTCAATAGTTAGGAATATGTACCCCCACTCCTGCTAAGAACCTCCAATTTCACTAATATCTGTGGTCATTGTTTCCTTGATTTTTCCATTTTAACACCTATGTATGTGTCCTCCAATCACGTAATTAAAGTAGGTCTGGCTGAGCTTCAAGTTGACGGAATCATGTGGTCTTGATTCTGTGGTCCCTTGCCCATATTAACTCAGTGAATGTAACTTGTGATGCTGTGTACCACTGTTGTTTACTTTCCTTTCTATGTAACTGTGTGTGATTTCTGCACGGTAGTTTTCTATGAATATAAAAACACATACTGATCCATTTCCCCTGTGGATCACTATTTGAGCTGCTTCCAGGTTTGGGCTATTATGCAAAAAACTTGCAGGAAGAAAATAACCCATTCTTTTACAAGGATCTTGGTACACATATGTGTCGGATTATTTAGGAAACGAGTGTAGGGTGGAACTTCTGGGCTGAAGGGCCGATATAGACTCAACAGCACAGAGTAGTGCCAAGATGTTTTCCAGAATGAGTGTGGCTGTTTTCATAGCACCAGCCGCGATGGGAATTTCAACTTCTCTGCATTTAGTCTTGTCAGTGAGGTGTGAGGGAGTGTTTATTGTGCTTATTTTCCCGTTTTTAAAAAGATATTTCTATTCTTATTTTGTCTATGTTTTCCTCAAGTGACATTGATTTGTTTTCTTCAGACATATAGCAATATCTGACTTTAGTCTTATGTAGGAAAGTGTAAAGAACCCTGAGGTTAGGCACAGCCTGGGTCCCCTCCCAGGGCCAGTTGACTTGCAACAAGTAATAAAGGTTTCCTTTGCTTTTCCATGCCCAGGTTCCAGTCAGTGTTCATCCAGGCAGGGGAGGGCCCGAGAGAGCATTTCATACCGGAGGCATTGTTTGAAGAGTCCTGGCTCCTCATGGCTGTTTTCCCACAAATTAGTTTTAAGAAGGAACATAATATCAACATGAGCTTCATAATACTGTCCATGTACTGTGTACAGAGGAGATGTGTGACAGTGAGAGGTGACTATGTTTGCAAGTATGAGTGACCATGGGAGGTGATAATGGCACAGGAAGTAACAGTATCCACAGGAGATGAGTGACCATAGGAGGTGACTGTGTCTTCAGGAGGTAACAATATTATAGAAGGTGAGTATGGCTATGAGAGGTGACTGCCCACAGTAAATATATCCACAATAAAAGTATTCACTTCTATCACTATGATAAAATAGCCCAACCAAAATAGCAACTTATGGGAGAAAAAGATTTATTTATTTATTTATTTATTTATTTATTTCAATTACAGTCCATCATTTCGGGGACATCAACAGGAAATCAAGTGACCAGTCACATCACACCTGTAGTACAGAGCAAAGAGAATATAAACACATCTTTGCTTACGAGCTTGTTCTCAGATAACTTTCTCTTCTCATAATGTCCCCTGCTTCCTGCCTAAGGAATGGTGCTACCCACAATGGGCTCCATCTTCCTTCACCAACTAACAGTTAAGACAACCCCCACAGATATGCCTACAGTCAACCTGATTCTTCATTAAGACTCTCTTTGCAGGTGATTCTAGGTCATCTCAAGTTGACAGTTAACCAGCATGGGTGGTGACTGGCCATGGGTGACTACTGTGTCCACAGAAAGTGACCATGCACACAGGAGGTTACTAATTCATGGGTAGTGACTGTGTGTCTTTCTGGGTTTTGTGATGATGTTTTTCAACTCATTGCCCTTCATGGGTTGAGATGGATGGAATCAGTCCTGACCTAGTGTCCTCTTGGGATGCTATGAGAATTTCTGATGGAGAAAACAACGAGAAATATCCGATGATAGTTCAGATTATGAGCATCAGACACATGTGGTTTCTGCCTTTGTTGGAAGCAGGAGAACAGTCCATCAAAAGCAGATGTTCAGGTTTGTGACAATGACAGTAGGCTAGCAGAACAACCTCTACCAGTGACTATCACAAAGCTTAGAAAATCACATGGTCATGCTTTGAGGACCCTGGAGAGGAGCCTTCCAGCAGGCAGAAGCCACTAGAACCCACTCTTGAGACACAAGCACTAAATGTAGTGAAAATATCAAGCTCAGAACATTTTACAGTCATGGCTTAAGATAGGAGAAACAAACAGGGTTCCTGAGGGGAGTCTGCAGTTGGCAGATCATCTGAAAAGCTAGAGAGATCTGACTAGGTCTGATCAAAATCTGAGAAAATCTACATGCAAAACTCCTCAGATCAGTGTGTGACCTTGGGTGTGGAAAGCTGGGGGTGGGGTGGGGTGGGTGAAGGGCCTCATCTAGAAGCTGCTGCCCACTGCAGAGTGTGGGAGTTGAGTCCCAAGTCAGCTGCTAAAAGAAGAGTCCTTCAGAGGTGCAAGAGTCCAGGGCCCCTGGTGGCTCCTCCATAGCGATTTGTGCTTACTAACAACACCAGTAAACAACTGTTTATAAGAGAAAGGAAAATGTGTGTCCTATTCAAGAAAGAAGAAGCTGTTGGTAACAGCAGAGGCTTCTAGGAGCAGAGTCTTACAATGGCCAGTCCGCATGTGTGAACACAACACTCGTGAAAGGAGTTGTGCAAACTCAAGTCCAGATGGATCAAAAACCTCAACATAAAGCCAATCATACTGAACATTATAGAAGAGAAAGTGGGAAGTACACTTGAATGCATTGGCACAGGGAACCCCTTCCTAAATATAACCCCAGCAGCACAGACAGAGAAACAATTAATAAATGGGACCTCCTGAAACTGAAAAGCTTCTGTAAAGCAAAGAACACAGTCAACAAGATAAAACAGCAGCTTACAAAATGGGAAAAGATCTTCACAAACCCCACATGAGACAGAGAGCTGATCTCCAAAATATACAAAGATCTCAAGAAATCGGTCATCAAAAGAACAAATAATCCAATAAAAAACTGGAGTACAGACCTAAACAGAGAACTCCCAACAGAGGAATATAAAATGACTGAAAGACTCTTAAGGAAATGTTCAACATCCTTAGTCATCAGAGAAATGCAAATCAAAACAATTCTATCTTATACCTGTAAGAATGGCCAAGATCAAAAACACTGATGACAACTTATGCTGGAGAGGATGTGGGGTACAGGGAACACTTCTGCATTGCTGGTGGGAGTGCAAGCTGGTATAGCCCCTTTGGATATCATTATGGCGATTTCTCAGAAAATTAGGAAACAACCTTTTTCAGGACCCAGCAATACCACTTTTGGGTATATATCCAAAGGATGCTCAATTGTACCACAAAGACATGTGCTCAACTATGTTTATAGCAGCATTATTTGTCATAGCCAGAACCTGGAAACAACCTAAATGCCCCTTTACCGAAGAATGGATAAGGAAAATGTGGTACATTTACACAATGGAGTACTACACAGCAGAAAAAATATTGACATCTTGAAATTTGTGGGCAAATGGATGGATCTAGAAAACATGATATTGAGTGAGGTAACCCAGACCCAGAAAGACAAATATCATATGTACTCACTCCTTAGTGGATTTTAGACATAAAACAAAGAAAAACCAGCCTACAATTCACAATTCCAGAGAACTTAGACCACAATGAGGACCCTAAGAGAGATATACATTGATCTAATGTACAAGGGAAGTAGAAAAGACAAGTATCCTGAGTAAATTGGGAGCATGGGGACCATGGGAGAGGGTTGAAGGGGAGAGGAGAGGAAGGGAGGGGAGCTGAGAAAAATGTATAGCTCAATAAAATCAATAAAAAAAGAAGAACTCAGGAAGAAACTCCTGGGTGCTGATCCAAGACAGACAAGCAAGACTATTCCCCCTTTTCCATGGCTACAAGTTTGGATGTGACCACCACCTCATTCTGGGTATAGTCTGAGGGGTTCCCTTTGAGAGATCCTTCACTCTCAGCCTGTAGGGGTCATGAGTCAGGGCTGTCTGCCTCTGTTGAGACTGCCTAATTGTTAGGATAGTCTGCTTGATGTGTTATGTTTTCAAACCACTTGTGCTGACTAGTTTTATGTCAAGTTGACACAAGCTAGGGTTATCTAAAAGGAAGGAGCCTTAAGTAAAAAATGTCTCCATAAGATCTTATAGGGCATTTTTTTAATTAGTGATTGATTGGGGGAGGGGCCAGTCTATTGTGGTTAGTGCTACACCTTGGCTGGTGCTGGATTCTATAAGAAAGCAGACTGAGCAAGCTATGAGGACAAACCAGCGAGCAGCATCCCTCTATGGCCTCTGCATCAGCTCCTGCCTCTAGGATCCTGCCCTGTTTGCATTCCTGTCCGTACTTCATTCCGTGATGAACAGTGTTGTAGAAGTGTAAGCCAAATGAACTCTTTCCCCCCACCCCCAAATGAAAGGAGTTATGCATAGAAAATTAGATGGAACCATAATTTTAGAAGTGAACTGCGGATCTGGGGGAGAGGGGAGGTTGGGGGGGGGCTGGAAGGAGTAGAGTGAGGGGAAGCTGTGGTTGGGATATAATATATGAGAGAATAAGAAAGTGACCTGTAGTTTGTGTGAAGTGATACAACATTGAAAACACATTATAATAAATTATAGGTATATATTTTAATTATCAGAGAAGTCTCTGAAATTTTAGAAATATGTAGCTAAAAAGTTAGTACTGAAATATTCCTAAAGTCTTTGGTGAAACCAAAATGGGACAATGCAGGAGAGCCAGAGAGGCAGGAGACAAGTAGTCAGATGGTAGCTCCAAATCTCTGCCTTATTAATGACTAGAATAAATATAAAAGGATTAGCATAGCAATTAGAACTGGCTACATATTTTCGCAAATGGCTGAACCAGCAGTGATGGGCAGAGAGAACAGCAGGGGCTGGGGTGTGGATAGTGGTAGAGTATTGCCTGGAATGTGGGAGGCTATGGTTTTATTGTGGCATCAAATCCAAATTTTTTAAAAGGTCCTAAACAAGCAGAAAATCAAGATAACAACAACAAGCCCAACAAAACTAGACGAAGTAGACTATATGATAAAGCATGCTGCCAAAGGGCAAGTTAGACACTCCATCAGTAGAAAGTAACAATTACATTTCTGTGTCAGCTTAGTAACAAATACATTAGCCAAAAATGGGGGGGTAGATACTGCACAACTTTTTAGTCCTATTCTCAATATTTGATATAAAACTACATTACAACAATTAATAAACAATATTTATATATATGCAAAGTTAAAATTTAATCTAAATTACAGAATCGAAATGGTTTATCTGGCAGTTATGGAAACCTGCATCGTTCACAAGCCCACTGTTTATCAGGGTGGACAACGCCTGAAACAGCTCTCCATACATCTGAAATGACCATGTTTCTTCTGACCACAGTGGAGCAGCATTGAAGTCAGCACTAGTGGGGACTCCAGGAAAAGTCTCACTCGTTTTCCATGTCATATGAACTTCTGTAAGTCATGCATAGCAAAGCAGGATTTTTAGTGGAAGAAATCAAGTCAAACTGGATGAAAATGAAAACACGTAAAATTTTATGACTAAAACCATGTTTTGAAGAAGATATTTTATTCTGTAATGATGACTTTAGATGACTTAAAGCAATGATCTGAGAAATTTCAGAGTTGTCCATTAGATGCAAAGGAAATAGCAGGGAGGGCCGGTGGAGATCACAGTTAAATGCACAGAACAGGAGACAGCACAAGCAAATGAGGACAGACAACATCCAGCCTGGCCTTTGAAAACACTAACACCATGCCTCATCCCTTCCCAAGAATAATTCAGAAGAAACACAGAAAACAGAAACTAATAATGCTGCTAAAAAATGATTTTAGGTTGGACCAACATCAAAAGTAAAACAAAATATAACAGCTTCAATGAAATGCACACTCATTTATTGATAATTTATTAGTTAATAAAAAATGACAAATGAAAATGGAAAAATCTCAAAAAAATCTACTTGTTAAAAAATGATACAGGATAAAAGCCAAGTGCCAAATACTAAGCTTTCTATAAAAATATATTCCCTAAAGAGAATCCCCAAAGAAGAAATCATAGCAATTATATAATATTCTTTTCTAAAAATAGAAAAAAGAATATTTCCTAATGCATATTATGAGGTTGTCAAGATCAGACAAACAAAACTGGACATAGACACTGGCATCTGTAATAAAACCTTAGCCCACTGAACCCAGTCACGCAGAAACGATAATACATTACAGCCTGTATCCTATGAAGTTGATTCAATACTTGAAAACCAACATGGTCCACTAAAGCAATTGGATAAAGTAGAATGCTGTATGTTCACCTCAGTGAGAAAGTGTTTGACAGATATTTAAACCCGATCAAGATAGAAGCTCTTAAGAAATTAGGAACAGAGGAGAATTGCATTCCCTTGGTGCGATAAAAGAACCTTCTTGTGACACAGTACTTAATGTTGAGAGATCGAGCGTTCATCCCTCAGCCTGGGAGCAGGGCAAAGGTCTCTCTATCATCACTTCCATTTGACATTGGACTGGAGAGCCCAACTAGTGTGTAAAGACAAGAGAAAAAAAGGCATGCATAGTAGATACCAAGAAGCAAAGTTGTCCTGTTTGCACAGGAGACCCCAAATATTAACAAGACAATAAAACAAGGCAACGGAAAAATGTTATCAGAGAAAATATGTGCATTTAACAAGGTTTCAAAATGCAAAACACCTGGATTTTAATTTATTAATCAGCCACAAAAATAAAAAATAAGATCAGTTCATGTGAAATAACCTCAAAAAGCATGAACCACTTAGAAATAGAGATAATAAAAATGTGGAGCACATCTACATTGAAAACTATAACACTGCTGAGAGAAATGAAGGATGCCCAAAGGAATGAAGAGATGCACCGTGTGCATGAATGGCTGACAACCATCTCTGATATGAACTGTGGATCCTATACATCACAATGATAATCCCATAAAAGTTTAAATAGCTGATCCTAACATTGTTATTATTAGAAGGACAAAATAGACAATAGTTTAGTTTAAAAAGTGGGTAAACCCACGTGCTGACTTCGTGTGTTAGGGCATACAGTGGCCAGACTGCTCTTGGAGTACTGAGCCCACACTAGTGAGAGTCACTGACTTTTAACCAAGTCACCTAAGACATTTAACAAGAAAAAATATCGGCATGTGTGACTGGGGTACTGTGGTAGCCATGCACAAAACAAGCAAAAAACCCAAACAACTCAGTGAAATCCAGCCTAACTCACATCATGACAAGTTATCAATTCATTTTGGATCATAGGCATCAAAGCAAAAACTGAATTATGAAGATTTTGTAAGCAAACACTGGGGACCGTTTCCATAACTTGGGGATAGGTAATTGTCTGATAGAGCACATAAAGCAATATCCACAAGAGAGAAAACAGAACTAATCAAACTGCACAGAAACCTTCTGTTCTTCAAGAGATGGTTTAAAAAGAAAACGGATGGGTCCACTTAGGAGGAGACAGTCCAAATGCACATAGATGACAAAGGAATGCACTAACAGTATGATCTACCCACTAACCAATTAGAAGAAAAAGTTCTTCTAGGTAATGGGGGAAGGATCTCAGTAGTCGGGGTCATAATGGGGGTTATGCAGTGGCAACATGAGCCCATAAAGACGCACCCAGTGTCGTGATAACCAGGAAGACGGCGATGAGGTCATGAGCCTACACCACTACGCATCCACTAGCTGCACTAAGATGGTGAAAAGTTCACATTTCTGGAGGGAATTTAAATAGTAGTATCCCTTAGTATTTTTGTCAGTTTCTGATAAAAATTAAACACATACTGACTCTTTGTTACAACAGTGGCATATCTGTTTCTTATGAGGAGGCAAGCAAACAGAACAGAGGAAGGCCCACACGTGGCATGACTGCATCTTTACCCTTGATGTCTAGAGCCAGAAGGAACTCAGTGGCTCCTGGTGAGTGAAAGATGATTGGACGGGTGTAGTTACCCATGCCCAGAGTACTACCAGCCTGTTGGTAGTGTCAGCTGTGGTCAGTCATAGGAAGTGGGTGGAGGGCATTGTGAAGCTGGGAGATGCTTCCCGAGAGCTCCTTAGAGCCTAACACCAGGTCTGTGTATCGCATCAGGAGGCTACGCCATCTCTGACTTCCCCGACTAGGTGCCTCAGTTACTGGATCTTGCTGCTCTTGGGCAGGTGTCAAGAACTGTCCCTCCGGAAGCAGAATGCAGGACCACAGAGGCCCATATATGTGCAGGACAGGGTGTTGAGCGAGAGAAGCCAGGGCAGAGCCAAGCAGGGCTGAGTACCCTAGGAATGCTCCTGCAGCCTTGCTCCCCTCCCCCCACAGGGCTCAGGGCTACTGTGAGGATCTCAGTGAAGATGAGAATTCAAGAAAAGGCAGGCTATGTATCATGTGACAGGGTTTCAGGAACTCCCCTGCATCCAGTTTATGCAAAAGAAAAACAAATCAGTCATAGGACAGTGGGTTTGGGGGCAGCAGGACTCATCTGTGTTCAGACTCATCTGTGTTATAGACCTGGACCAGGAGAAGTGAGCATCTGACAGACTGGAAATTTTGTTATTGTTGTTGGTGCTGGGTATGAAACCCAAGGCCTTGTTGTGCACGCTAGTCAAACCTCCTACTTTCTACCATATCCATCCCTCCTCTCCCTTTCCCTCTCCCTTCCTCCATCCCCCCTCCTCACTGTTTATGGGTATGGGTGCACAGTGCCATGATATACATGTGGCAATCAGAGGACAACTTACAGGAGTTGGGCTTTGTCTCCTTCCACCATATATGTATTGTAGGGATCAAACTCAGGCTGTCAGGCTTGGTGGCAAACACTTTTATAATCTAAGTCATCCTACTGCCTTCAGACCATGACTTTTTGACACAAGGTCTCATGATGTATCTCAGGCTGGCCTCTGCCTTCCAATCCCCTGCCCTTCCCCCAGGGTTAGACTTATAAGCAGGTGCCACCACATCTGGACAGTCAAACCATTTGATTTCTTGATCAAAGAAGTGGGTTTGTCAAAGCCCATTCCTGCTGCCAAGGGGGGTGCATTTTCCCCATTCTGACTTACAGAATTCTGGGGGTGCTGGCAAGGCAGTGCTGTAGAATGTTGTTGGGTTTCTGCCCAACTGTTCATCGGGCAATCGGGTTCTCTTGTGCTGTGTTCAGTTTCTATCATCACCCCTAGTGGCTACTAGCTGGTGGCTACTTCCTTGAGCTTTTCTGTTTACTGAAGCAGTTGTTAAGTGTGTGTTAGACAGTGGGTAACCAAAGTGAGCATTTTCAAAGCCAGTTTTCCATGGTCGGGGATATTAAAGCGGTGGCGGGGGGCACACATATTCCAGAAGCGGATCCCAGGGAGTCTTATCTTCATGAACTCTAATTTGATACTTTATACTTCTCCTTAGAACTATTTCATGCCTTAGCTCAAGTTTGTTTTCATTTGCCTCCCAAACAAGTTTGACCTTGTTACAGCCATCTTTAGATGGGAGCTCAAATCCTGTTCCTGCCAGAGATGTCCCTGGTAATCCATGTAAGAGAACAAATCTGAATGAAGGAAGGCTGTAGTGGTGCTTAGCCATGTGGGCTAACACCCACTGCCCTACTATCTGCTTGGTGATCGTCCTCTACTTAGAGGGACTGGAAGAGTCTCAACAGAGATAGGAAGAGTCAAATGTCTCCAGCCTCTCATCCTACCCTGTCAGTCAGGATCCTTATGGTGAAATGCTCATGACCCCTATCCTTGTCAGGACAGGAAATCTCTAAAGGCCTTATTCCCATAGCTATTGAGCACTGGGTCTGTGGACAAGGAGTTCCGTCTGAGGTGGGGCAAGCCCAAGGCAAAACCATGGTATGGCCATCTCACTTCCTCTTGTAGAAGAGAGCCAGGGGATAAGCTGACAGCTAGAGAGGTCGGAAGATGTCCTAATGTCCCCTACAGAGCTGCGGTCCTAGGCAGTGAGCCCATATTAGACATCAGTCACAGGGATCACTCAGCCATCCTGTGTGAAGCCCAGAGGAACCTGTATCACATTCAAGATGGCCAGCCAAGAGACATGGTGCCAGATGGTAGGTTGCCAAGCCTTCCTGATAGTCTCTGCAAGGGAAAGAGAATATAGATATTCCTTGGACCCTGTTGAAAGCTACAGATATGTCTGTGTAGGCAGAGAGGCTAAATACTTCAGGTCTGTGACCCTGAGTGGCATCATGTCCCATTCTTGTTGATCTAGGACCATAGAACCACATGCCCATTGGCTCTTACCCACATGTAAGGAACTCTGTTGGCTTGCCATGCTTAGTTGGTGGGCCCACTGCACTTGTCCCAACCTTTCTGGCAGAGGGTTTAGGATTCTAAAAGTATCAGACTTTCTAATATGGATGCATGTCCCAGCAATTGACACAGATGAGTTGATTGAGAGAATGTTCAGGAATGATGGCAAGTACTCATAACTGAGGTGTATGCTCAGCATCAGATCCACCCACTCATCTCAGAAGTGATGTGGCCCCTGTGGAACTGTGTGGCTCAGCCTTCATTCACACTCATAACGAATCAATGATGTTGTTGGGAAATGTATCTCTTCTTAGTTTCATTAAACAGCTGATTTACTTAAATACACTTAGACTCATTGTCTTCTAGGAATGTCTCTAAAACTGTTTTTGAAGTACAAGATGACTTTTTTTTCTTTTTACAGGAGAGGCAATTTTATTGAAATACTGAGAAACCCTGTCTCAAAACACAAGGTGGACGGTGCCTGAATAAAGACACCTGAGTTATTATCTGGCCTTCACATGTGAAGCACATACAGAGAAAACTAAAACAAGAAAAAAATGCAAACAAGCAAAGCTAGCAACAGCGAGGCGGAAGGCTCCTGTGGGGTATCCAAGGTTAACTTTTGGCTTCCACATGCATACATGTGCATATCCACCCACCCACACAAATAGAAAAAAGTGAGCAAAACATTTTCAGAGTTTCTAGATACAACTAGAAGATCACTAGTATGGGAGCTGGGGATGTAGCTCAATTGGTAGAGTGCCTAGCCAAGCAATGGCTAAGCCTGGGTTTGATAGAGCACCACATCAGCTGGGTATGTAGGCACACATCTGTAATTCTAGCTCTTAGGAACTAGAGATAGGATGATCAGGACTTCAAGAGCATCTTTAACTACCTAGAGAGTTTAAGACCAACTTTTAAAGCAACATAAGACCTAGCCCAGAATAAAATGCCCAATATACTCCTCCCTCATTTTTTCTTAAAGCCTTCAGCATTTGTCCTTTGCCCAGGGTGGGGAGTAGGCATGTGGCATGTTGACTCAGCTCTGGGGTACCTGGTGTGAAGGCCTGCTCCCTATGTGACCTCAGTCTCAGGGTGTTCATGTAGGTAGGCATACTGAATGTGTGGATGCTCTTAAGTCTACCTGTCTACATTCTCCAAGTGCTAGCTGGACAGTAGACTCAGAAACCTGCATCTTCAGGCTGAGGACAACCTAGTGCTAAGCACCTATTTCCCAGCCATACAGACTGACCAGCCAGCCAGCCTGGGATCCACCCCACCACCTCTCATTGACAGCAAACCTCCGGAGAAAGGGGCAAAATGTTTGAAATTTGTTGTGCTGAGCAAAAACTATCCCTTTAAAAACTTATTCGCAGCTGTGCCCAGTGATGATGGATTTATCGCATAAACCAGGGATTAGTAAACAGCTTGTACCCTGTAGAGAGCCCAACAAGTCCTTGCTCATCAGAGCACTTAATTGCGGTGGTTATATCAAAGCCACGTAACACTTAATCGCCAGCCACAAGCCAGCCGCTGTGTTTTACATAGGTGCCTCTGCCATTGTTTTCCCACCTGCTAAAATGAAAGATTCTTGGAATATCAGGGTATGTAAAACGTGTTTATGATGCAAATATAAAGATGTCCTTTCATCTCGGCAAGCTTTGATGTTGTGATATGAAGCTTTCAGTGTCCCTCCTTCCAGATCCATAGGGAGATGCTGTCTGGTTCCCCAGCCAGTGTGCCTGGTGTAAACAGTCAGGAGCCAGGGGTAGGGGCCTTGTTTTGGGGGTTGGCTGAAAAACCTCCCCACTGCTGAATTAGTAGAAGGTTGGAAACTATCGATATATCTTCCTTGAAGGTTTAGAATAACGAGTGGGAAGTTAAACAGGGGCTCACAGATGGTGTCTAGTAGTGGATGGGTCATCCATGTCCTGGGAAGACCCAGGAGTACCCTAGCCACACACGTAAGCCTCCTGCTTCACATGGGTGAAGCTGGCCCAGAGCATCTTAACACAGTTCAGTTAAGAAGCTCAGTTACATCTTAATTTTGGTCAAGATTTCTCAAAGTTTTAGAAATATGGGTACCCTGGGTGTGTCTTAGGCCACTTAGGGAATGGGAATTGGGATGCTCTCTGTGTGGACTGGGAAATCTGTCTGGAAAGCTCTAGGGCCCCACGACTGTGGAATACGCTTAGACCCATGGGGATGCTGAATTGCATCATGCTCTAATGCTGACTGTTTGTTAAAAATTATACTCACTAGTTGGAGATTTCTGAACCTATATATTTTAAAAAATCCTTAAATCTCCTAAAAGAATAAACAGAAACCGTAACTGATTTTTTGTTCATTACAAATTTTTTTGAATGAATAAATTTAAAGTTATGTAAAAGCGGCATAGAAATACTAAAATTTAAATTTTGTCCACTTCAGTCTGTAGGCTGTTGTGTGTGGCCAAGGGGGGGGGGGACCTACAAAGCAAGCGGAGCTCTGAGAGTGGGGAACTGAAACACACTAAGGATTTACTTGGGAAACATCTTCTCATTCATTATAAAACTCTCAAATTATATTGTTTAAATTATCCTATTTCTAGAATGAAAATATGGAGTCCATGTAACCAATTACTGGTTCTGCTGTGGCATGTTGTATAACACTGGGTCTCAGAGAGATAACTCCTGAATTTTGGGGGAGTCAGGAGAGTATCAAGCCACTCTTAAATCACAGAGTCCCCCGAATCAAAGAAGGCCTGCTTGTGGGGTGCACCACTGCCAGGCTGGGTCTTGAAGATTACTTTTGAGAGATGCAGCAATTCTATCGTTTGAGCTCATGCAAAGGATGGTCTTGTGCGTATACGATCTTCTCACTGCCCAGAATGTTTAATTCATCAGAACACTCCTTCTCACCATCTCCTGCATAATGGCAGTTTACTCTACAGCTGTTTTTGTAGCTGGAACAGAAAAAAGCCACTCACGGTGATGAGGGCCTAAATCTGCTGATTGTAGACATGAGGAATTCACAATATCCCATCAGTCACGAGGGGGGCAGACAAGCTAATTGACCCACTTAACAGATAGAGCTCCCCAAAGAGGGCTGTCTTTCATGGCTTAAGTCCCATTAATCAACAAATACTCATTGGGCTCCTGCTGTGCCCCTCATGTGGATGCTGGAGGTGCCTGGGGAGCATGGCATCAATCAAGACCTATGGCCCACAGCATCCTTTGATTCTCTTGGGAACAGGATGGCATGTGATGCTGCTGGGAAACATAGTTGTTTATGAACATGACTCTACATAGGACTCATGGAAGGAGGTGCTGACGGAAAAGGTGGGGAATGGATAAAACAATGTGGAATAAGAGATTTACCGTGTGCACGGAAAGGGAAATGTGAGACACGGAACCTTGGCAGCAGGGTGCTCTCAGGGCTGGGTTCCTGGAGAGCTGTGTCTCAGGTGCACCACACTCCCATCAGGTTCCTCGAGGAAGACAGCACCTAGGACCTATCAGGACTTACACTTTTGCTCTGGTTTTGTTTGTAAACTCCAAATGCCAACATCCATGTCTGAATACAACTTGAAGTGACAAGTTGATCCACATGAGGAGGCCCCGACTCCCAAGAAAGTCCTCCTATTTCTGGCAGTGCTGTGGGCAAGTGAGCTTTCTTATCTTTTTCACACTCGGAAGTCTCAGAGTAAAGTCAAAACAACGACTTTAGTGTCTTTAGTTTGTCCACTCACCACTGTGGAGCCCTGCTCACTCTGAGATGCAGTGGTAGCATGTGCAGGCGCGCACACACACACGTCAGGCTTACATGTGCATGCGACATGACAGAGGCTGCTCTTGGGTATCTCTCTACCTTCTTACCCCTCCATTCTTCCCTCCTCCAGCCTCTTTCAGTGACACCTTGTGCTTCCCAGACCTCAAGAGCGGCAGTGAGGACGCTCATGGTTTGCCAGTCCCAGGAATATCCCTTTGTCTGTTGATACTTTGAAAAAAATTTCATAAAAAAAAGGTTTTGTGAGGGAATTCTGCTCAGATATTCACATGTGGGATATGAAGTGCGGGGTACAGAGTTTGGTATACACGCTTCAAACTCCTTCGAAGGGCGGGGGAGTTGGAGCAAGTGAGGAGGATGGGGGGTTAGAGAAGGTAGGGGAGGAGGAGGATGGAGTTAGAGAAGATAAAAGTGGGGGAGTTGGAGCATGTGGGGAAGTGGTGGGTGAGTTGGAGCAGGTAGAAGGAGGGAGGGGAACTTGGTCCAAGTGGGAAGAAGGGTGGGTAAGTTAGAGCTAGTGGGGAGGAGGTGGAGGAGTTGGCACATGTGGGAGGAGGGCAGCTCTGCACTTGCCAGTCTGTTCGGGTCAGTGGGCCCCACTTTCTCCCACAGTGCGAGTGGGAGCTGAGCAGATCTCAGGACAATCTCGAAGGTCGGGATAAAGGTAATATGAGGCCGAGACTATTTCCAACAACACTTGATAGTCTGGAGAGGAGCTTTTGCTGGAGGGAAACTGTTCTGCCAAAAAGTGATTAGTTCACTCCAAGAGTCTCTCATTTTAAAATTCAGCACCAAAACGCAATCTGCCTCTCTTCTTTGGTTTCACCCCACTTACCTCTCCCACTCGGTCTCTCTGCGTGTGCTTTTGATTTGATTTACAAATTTGCTATTGGATTTTGGAGGCATTAAGGGCCCTAGGCTGGCGCCAGCGCAGCTCTGTGTTAAGCCCCCAGTCGTCCTCTGACTTTCACGTGTCACCTTATATTCCTGTTGGGACACACCAGAACACTCTCTCATAGCATCACTTGCAGGGGCTTAAATAGCAGCAAGCAAGATTGGAGTTAGACCTGGGAAGTTCAGGGAGGCATTCTATTTTAGATACCCTGAGTCCCTAAGCTCATGCTATCAGGGATGACCTGGAGTGACATTTGCTAACCTTCCCCATCGGCCTAGGAATTTTGCATGCAATCCTGCCTGTAATCTTGTTGTGCCTAGAAGCCATCAAATAGGACCAAGGACACTGACAAGGTATTGTTGCTTAAAAAGAGCCAGTTCTAAAAATTAAATTATAAAACTGTCATTAAATAAATTTTTAAATTTTCAAAATTTATTTTGTATCCTCGCAGTGTTTCAAAAAAATTTCTTTCAGTAAAAGAAAATGATTACTTCTTAGGAACATATATTTTTACAAAATCCATTAAAAGAAAAAGAAAAGGAAGAGTGGGCCCTGAGGCTGGAAAGATGGTTCAGTGGTTGAGAGCATAACCTACACTCCAGAGGACCCACATCTTGTTCCTGGTACCCACACTGGGCAGGTCACCATAGCCTGTACCTCCTCCAGCTTTAAGAAATCTGATGCTTTCCTCTGGCTTTTGCAGGCACTGCACTCATGTGCATATCTACATGCAGATGCACATATGACAAAGAGGTCCAGACAGCAGGTGCTGTTTGTAAGGCGACAGCAAACAGCATAGCCCGTAGAAGCACTGGGCCCACTTTCACAGGGAAGCAGGGCTGGAGTCTTTTAACTCTCCTTGAAGTCAACTGGCAGCTTGGGTGGGATCAGGTGAACACCTGTACTCCCTTTGGTGTGTCCTTGGCCTGTCCTATGAATGAGTGGGCATGTGTGAGAAGCTACATCTGACTCACCACTGTGATCAAGAAAACAGATTGTCCTAGCCACACCTCTCTAAACTCTTTGCATAGTATCTTCTTGGGTTCCTGCCTTTGGTGTCCCCCCCGCCATGTCCCTCTGCCCCCCTAGCATCTGAAAGGAACACAGTGCCACCCATCAGAGCCTTCCAGTCCCTATCCCCACCATACCTGGCTTCATGGCTCAGCTATCCCTGGCAGAACTCTGGTTGGGGCTGCACAGAATCCTTCCCTCCTCCCCTACTGCTTCCTTGCCTCCCGAGTCCTACAAACTGACAATCTTTGAATCTTTACTGCTGCCACCCATGCTGTTTGGGGATGTTCCAAACCAGGCTTAACATTTGTATTTTATGATGACCCGAGAAACATTTTACCTGGCTGGTCTCTCAGTGTCCTTGTCCCAGGTCACACTCATGGAATCTCTTTGCCCAGCCTCTTGAGACTCAGCCATGACTGTGAGAGATGCAGCCTGTGTGGTGGTTTGAATAAGAATGTCCCCCATAGATTTGAAAGCATTAAAAGGATTAGGAGGTGGAGCCTTGTTGGAGGAAGTGTGTCACTGTGGGTGGGCTTTGAGGTTTCAAAAGCCCATGTCAAGCCCAGAGTCTTTCTCTCTACTTATGAATTAGGATGTAGCTCTCAGCTACTGCACCAGCACCTGCCTGTATGTGGTCATGTTTCCTGCCATGATGATAATGGACTAAGCCCCTGAAACTATATGCCAAGCCCCAATTAAATGTTTGCTTTTATAAGAATTGCCTTGGTCTCTTTTAGACCAATGACTAAGGCAGCCTGGATTCTACTATGGCTCAAGCTGCTACATTCACATCAGCTTTCTGCCCTGTCTGTTTGACTTATCTACCACCCATTCCTCCACCTGCCTTTCTTCAGACCTTTAGCTCACTGTGGATTCTGGAAGGCCTTACCCAGACCCCTAAGGTGTTAGCTGTATATGTTTACTGTAGAAAAACTCCACTACAAAAGATAAGACCACGTTTATAATTAATGGTCAAATCTTTCTTCCTCTTTCCCTCTCCTTTCCATCCCTCCCTTTTCTCCCTCTCCCTTCTTTTTCCCTTCCTCCTTCTCTATCATCTCCTTTCTCTCCTTTCTTCCTTCTTTCCCTTGCTCCCTTTCTCCTCTCCATCTATACTAGAAATGCTACTTCTGCGCCCAAACAGTCCTGGCCACCTCCCCGAGGGCTTGAGTACTTCTCTACAGAGTGCTACGACCTCTGTACGGATGGAGCAGAACTTAGTTGCCCTTTCTGCAGAGTGCTCAGTGCTAGGATCACTACTCTGCACTCTGCTGGCTTGGAACAATTAAGTGGAGCTCACACTTCCACATCCTTAAAAGAATGGATGATGTTTTCGAAGTTCTGACCACCATTTTGTTTCCATGCTGGCCTTTGGAAGGCTCCACTGCATCCATTTTTCCCAAATGAAAGGAGCGTCTGCATTGCTGCCTTAATCTTTTGAGTATGGGTAGGCTTAGTATGTCTCTCTAGCATCTGCCTGACACTGTGGCTGTTCCCTTGCTACTTTATCTCTATGCAATTGTTAGTGTTTGTAGCAGTCTTAACGTTACTAATTTTACACTTTTTTTAACCTGCTGGCAATGGGTTGAAATTTGTTTTTAAACCACAAAGGTCTTTTTTTCTTTTTTTTAGGTCTTCTTTTCATTGTGGTTATAATATTTTTAAATTTGAAGACATTATTTTTTGAAAATTGCAGGTTACTGGGACAAGCTAGGGATGGGAGGGGTCGGTTGGGGCTCCTGTCTTATCATGGCTTTATTCTTTCTCCTTATAGTCACATTCGCCATGAAGCCTTCATTGTTTCACTGAGCAGTAGAGAGTCCTGGTGCCTTTTCACCTTTGTACACACAGAAAACCACTCCTGTCTGTTGGATGGTTGTTATTGTAAATGACATTTTGCTGTTGTCTTTTGCTTTAATTTATCCCATATCATGTTCACTGCAACTTTAAAGTATCTGAGTATTTTAGTCCGTTGTTCATGTGGAATTGTTCAAGAGTTTGCAAGATTCTTTGCTCTTTGGATTTTTGTAAAATTTTAGGATCAGCTTGCCAAGTGTCTCCCCCCAAGCCTTGTTTTTGTTGGAATTACATTTAGAATGTAGATCGATTTGGAGTGAGTTAAGATCGTCACCATATGTCCTGGAATGCACCACACACTTTCATTCACTCAGTTCTTTAAAGTCTCCTGGTAACATCTCCTTTGCGATCTACTTGTAGGCTGCATTCATCCAGGGTGGTGAAAATAGCCTCTGTGTGTTCTCAAAAGAGGAGCCCAGGACAGGGCCACAGGAGCAGGCAGTTTGTTTGGATGGTGATCACAAGGTTCGGAGCAGAGCACTGGGATCAGAGAGAGAGAGGTCACACCCTCCAGTGGCTGAGAGCTGCCCGCGGAGCTCTGATGGACCTGCCTTCTGAGAACCCCCTTATGCAGTCAAGGGTGAACACCATGGCTTGAATCAGTGCTAGAGTCCAGAAGTAGAGACCCCCTCCATGAGGGAGGCTGCTGAGCATGGAGCTGTCCACTCATGCTGTGCTGAAGTCACAGGAGGAGGGAGTGCAGGCACCCCAGCTGCTGCTCTCATTAGATGGGTAGCCTTCGGACCTTTTATATTGGCCAGAAAGCCTAATAATTATCTATTGATTCCTCTGGAGCTTAACTTAACTAGCTAAATCACTCGAATAGTGATGTTTCTGTTGTGTTCCCAGCCTCATGCCTTTTATTTCGTTTTCTTGCCTTGATGAAGGAAAATGGTAAGGACTGGTGATCTCCTCTATTCCAGAAAGTTTTTACACTCCCCGATTAGAGCACCACATTGACTGTGATTTCATGGCCACACCTGGCTTTGGGTTCCATCTCTTTTTTATTTTTATTTTTCGGATCCATTTCTTCAACTGGGGAGTTTTCTGCGCACAACCAGACATTTAATTTACCTTTTGTTGTTCTGTCGCACTGCTTCTGCTCACTTTTCCTTTCTTGTGGTGACTTACACGGGAACAGCTGCTCAGTTGTAAAAAGGTTACGTGCAGGAAACCTCACTGATGTCCATCAGCATATGAATGGACCAAGAAAATGTGGCATGCATACACAGTGGCGTGTTAGGCCCAGAAAGACAGAAGGAATGTCTCATCTACTTGGAGAGGGATGTAACTGGGAGTTTTCCTATTAAGTGAAATAAGACAGGCTCAGCAAAACAAACGCTCTATGTTTTCTCTCATATAAATTCCTAGGGTTTATATAGAGATATAAAGTCATTTATTTGTGGATTGAAAGCAGAAAGAAGGCCAGGGTAAGGAAGACTAGCTGGAGAGGTAAAAGGATATAGAGAGGCAAGTATGGTAAAAAAAAAAATACAATATACTTAAGAGAAATGATATTTTTCAAACCCAGCACTACAGTCAATGACTACAGACCAATAAGGAATTTTTGAGAAAAGAGAAGTCACCTGGAAGAGGAATCTGTGGAGGGTGTTCCCTTTGTCCATCATACTAAGAACATTAAGAACAGTTATTTTGGTGATTTGCTTAATTGATTGGCTGATTGCCACAGAGATATGGTGAAGCCTCTGGACCCCTTTCCAAAATAAAAACTCAGTGCATAAAATAGGGTATTGGATTTTTGAGCTAAATAAAGTACTTTAAACTATGTCAGTGCAGGGACAGCATGTATTTTAAATTGTGAAAGGGGCTGATGCTCCAGTAATATATGTGGCCATAGAGTAACGTGTTAAACAAGATCTAGTGACAGGCACTATAGTTCTGAAATAGCACCTAGACTAAAAGACATTTTGAGATAGTACCATTAAGCATCATATGTGGTGACATTTGGCAAGTGACTGGTTGGTGTGTTTATTGATCAATGAAGAATACATGTTCAGTAAGAGATGGGTAAAGATAAAGATGCTAGTCCACAGAGCCACAGGTTTTCTCCGTGGTCCCCATGGAGATTTCTGAGAACTTCAGAAGTTAACCCATGGTGTCTCTGTTCTTTCTGTCCCAGCTGAATCCCTGGGCTGAGTGTAGCGGTTCCTCCTGGGAGCCCTCTGTTGACCTGGTCATCAGGAAGGGAGAGTTCCTGCCCTGCTGTTCTCACTCCTCCTCCTCTTCAGGTGTCAGCTTTAACATCCTTTTCCATCCCAGCCCTGCATTTCTCCACACACACTCTCATTTTGTGCTCTTTGCACACTGTGGACTTGCTCTTTAGCTGCCATCTCCCCACTGGGCCCACAGCACTGTGCAGAAAAGTCCTGACAATTCTGTTTGCCTTGTACCTAATTCACTGTACAGGCTGAGTCCTGGGAAGTGATAGACAGACATTAGGAGAAGGACTGGAAAAATGCCCTTCCTTTTCTGAGTTGTGCTGAGCAGCTGGCAGGCCCTCATGGCTGTATGTAGGTATCCTCAGACTCCTGTGGACCAAGAAACATTGGTTCAGTTATCTCAACGGGTGGCACAAAATAACTCTGTTTGTGTGAGAGAGATAGGTACCCTCTGGAGTTTAGTCACCTCGGTGGTGCCATTTGTCACCATGAGTTACATCTCACCCTTTCAATTGGGTTGCTAGAAGGTGGGCCCCACTCTGCAAATGTACCAGCACAGTATGAGGGCAGTCTGTTCCTAACTTCATTCCTTTGTTCTAACAATAATACTATTTTTATGTCTTTTGTTCTTTCAAACTTACCTATTGTTTAAATTAGCATATTAAATTATAAGGACTTAGTACACCAAATGTTTTGATGTACATCTATATTGTAGAATGGCTAGCATGGTGCATTGTGAGATTCACTCTTAGGGTTTAGATCTTCCATGTCCCACAAAGGCTTTGGGGCTGAAGGCTCATTTCAGTGTAGGTTCTTCTGTGGGCACTCTCGGTGTCCCATTGGTCTTCCCTTCCCTCACCGTCCTGGCCTGTAGACGGACCTCATCCCACGGACCCTGTGAGCAGAGCAGGTGTGTTTCCCCCATGGCCATGGCGGTAACCAATCCCAGCCCAGACCCAAGGAAGGGGAGGTAGCCAGGGGCCACCGAGAGATGCTGTACTTGGTAAAGACAGGCTGGTTTTCTTTAGCAGAGGTGAAAATAGGAGAGATCTGATGCGGTGTGTTGTGGTGACGTTTTTACACAGTTTTATTGTGGTATCACTGCGGGAAGATAGCTCCCTGTCAGACAGAGGATGGCTTTGGTCCGACAAATGGCATCCAAAGTGGCAGGCTGTTCTTTGCAGGGAAATTGCTACCACACGCATTTCCTCTCTCAGGGAGGAAAGAGAGCATGTGTGTTCCTTGCTGAGCACTTCATTCCACTCTGAAGGACTCTGGGCTGCCATACATTCCATCATCTCCACAGGGACTTTGAATTCCAAGCATACTTCTGGGTCTCCGGGTTTTCCGAACACCCCACCCCTGGCTCTTATCTCTAAAGTGTACCACTGTTCATTCTATCAGAAGAATTTAGAACCGGCCTCACTCAGCCTCTGATTCATCTTTTAACTTGGCCCAAATGTGAATCACAATGACTGTGGGCACATCTAGCCTACTTTGAAGGGATGCTCATTGTGAGTTACAGAACCATTTTGATTTTACAAAGGCCCCCTACATCTCAGTGCTACTATAGTCAACAGCTACTGAGACAGGAGTGTGCTCATTCAGATTTGCCTGGGAGAAGGGGCAGCAATAATCTTGAGTATTGGCCCTGGCTTCGAAGGAGAAGGGACAATGCTTGATTGAGTGCTAGCCTTGGCTTTGAAGTTGCATATTGCCCCTGTGCTCCTTCTGGGTTCAGGGCTGAGCCACAAGCATCTCTAGGGCCTTCAAGGCCACCTGGTAAGAGAACGGCTTAAGTGTGGGGAGGAACAATAACACGTACATTGTCTCAGGCTTTCTGGCCTCAGATTTGAGTGTCTAAGTAACCACTAATATTTTGAAGGTTCACTGATAGCCCAAACCTCTAGTAGCATAAGGAGAAGTAGGTGAGCTTGGGTTCTAGTAAGAAAAAGGCCACAGTTGTGCCATGCACCACTCTGTAGGGAATTTACCTTCTACAGAAGATGGTGAGAGATGACCAGTGTCTTAAACTTCTGGAAAAAGTGGTTCACAACACATGGCTTAAGAGGCCAAGCAGGGTATTAATCGGGTTCATACATGAAGAGGAAGTACTGGGTCTGGGAGAAGAACTAGAGAGCATCCCACTTAATCTTCCCAAGACCTGAGCCACACCATTTCCAACACTGGCCATGCTGCGCCTTGATCCTTCTAGTGGGGCACCTTTGATGCTATGTTGAATGCATCAGGAGTGGGGACTGAGGGAATCCACACTGGTTCCATGCACTGGAGCCAGACTACTGACTTTCCAGAGCTGAGAGTTCCAAAGCCGAGCTGGGGATTTCTCCCTTGGGGCAGGGGGGCAAAACATTTCCTGTGTCCAGTGATACAGGATGAAAGGGACCACAAACAGCAGTGTCTGCAGCTGGATCTAAGGTCATCTTGACAGCATCAGTATCACAGCATCCCATGCCTTTCCATATGGAACCATGGCAACAGCATCAATCAGTGAAACTCTCATCCCCCACTGCAGCTGGTCCAGCAAGCACACATGCTCCCTAAATTCTCAAAATATTGGCCCAGCATGCACACACACATACCCCAACCCCTCAAAATGTTGCTGGTTACTTAGGCATTCAGGTTCTGAGTTATTATACCTCACCACACTGAATAGTTTCCTTATTAAAAAGACATGAAAATAATTTCATCTTTTATAAGGTTATATACTTCCATAGGTAGTTAATACAAAAACTTAGTAGAATATCTGGAATTTTTGCTCAACAAATGTTGGTTGGTATCAAATGAACTATTCAGTATATAGATAGCTATATAAATCAGAAACTACATATAACCTTGAGCAGGAGTAAATGATTTAGCACAAATTCATGGAAGAATGGTGTATGTTACCTGTTTCAGGGGACAGCCATCTCTGGCAGCTGCTCTCATCTTACTCAACAGTCCATGCTTCTGTGTCAGGTATTTTCTACACAATCTAAAGCTGGATGCCAGACAAAATATAAACACGGGGCCAGAAGAGAGGCACACTCTCAGAAGCTCTGGGAGGAGGGAACTGCAAGGGAGGGGAATGTGGCAGCTGCTGTTCCGTGAATGTCCTCTGCTCTCTCTTTTCTCAAGGACAGGGTCTAAGGGGAGTTGCGGGGCTCAGTGGCAAAGCACCTGTAAACTTGGGCTTCCCGAAGAGATCCATGTCTTCCCTGTGGTGCCTAGGACAGAGGCATCCACAGGCATGCGCTAACGTGGCATGAAGTCCCTGGAGGCTGTGCAACAGGGAACCAACCCCAGTGCTGCCCATGCTCAGGCTCTGGATGTCCAAGTGTGCTTCCGCAGCAGTGCCAGCCTCCCTGGGCCCGCTGAGGGCGGTCAGCAGCTGTAAGCACGGAACGGATCTTTAGGCCATTTTACTAACACTCACAGTGGCATGTATGTCTCCAGGAACTCCAAACAACTGGGAATAAGCTTTAAATGACAGTATGTATCTCTGCGGTTCCCTCTTATCAGAGCAGATAGATTTAGAGGTGTCCTTTGCCATGCTGGTAGCACACCTGGGGAATAGGCTTCCCACAGTGGCCACATGGTGGGAACCCGACATCCTGGGCACTCTCCTTTGATTTGTCTCATCTGTCCCTACCATGAGGATCCTGGGTTAGAGATGACTTCTGAGAAACAGATTACAAAGGGTTCTAATTCCAGCAACATGGGATTTTCTTTCAAGAATGTCCCATGCTGAGTGTGTCTCCACAGGCACCTCTAGAAAGACAGCCTGCTGCAGCCAGGTACAGCCTGCTGCATGGTCCTGCAGATAATTCATTCCAAAGAGCAGGCTATTCATCTTCCTTTGGTTTCCTCTTGGAGTGTACAGCACAGTGCCCCTTGGCTATTCCATGTTCTTCTGTCTGCTCCAGAAGCTTACTTTGGCATGTGACTGTCACATTTCAATGCTCAGGGAAGGCTCCTGCTGAGTAGTTTTCATTTTACGAAAAGTTCAAACTCTTCAGTTGTTTTGCGAGCCTCAGATGGTGAAATTTGAAGACCTAGGACTGAGAAGTAGAAGAAAAGGAGTGTCTTAGGCCATATGTGGTCACATTTGATAGAGAGCAAGGGAACTGGTCTTGTTCAGCCAGTGGCCATTCTGTCTCGCCCACACCCCTGAGACAGTTCACCAGAAAGTCTTCATACGGATGATCCCGTCAGACTTTCCCAGTTAACACTGGACATTCCACCACATTCCACCTGCAGCAGTTACTGATGGGCCGAAGCGTGACTGCCATTTTTGGATCTATCTTTTTCAAACTACGGGCAAACATCATGCTTTTCATGGTGAGATTTTTCTCCCAGAGTCTACATATTCCTTGCTTACAATGTGTAAACTTTAAGGGCTTTCTCTATGGTTATGGTTAAACAGAAATGGTAGACAGTAGGAAACAAAGACTTGGGGTCCCATCTGAGCATATGTTCCGCCCAGTGGCCTTGGGCGCTTCTCTCCTAGGACCTAATGCTTCTCCTCCTTTGAAGAGAGATAGCATCATTTTAGCCGACTCAAGCATCTGCGAGTTAAAAGCTGCCTCTTGAACCCATGGTCCTTTAAAATTTACGGAGGAACATGCTACATCAGGCTCAACGAGCTCGGCCTCACATAAAGTCAATACTCGTCTCAAAGCAAACACAGTTCTCGCATACAAGGTCAGAGTGAAAGAATTCCAACCTCTGTCCTTCCCCCCAACCTCTTGCCTCCCTTCAAAGACCTAAGCAGTGAGCTGGCTCCCTGTGCAGGTCAAATGCGTGTCATAGCAGACACTGGGGTTAATATTCAACTAAAAATTAGTAGATTAGATAACCGTTACATGCTTTTAGTGCCAATTAATTTAATAGCTGTTTTTCTCTTTTTAATTCTGCCTTTTACAAGGCAGGGCAATGTGGCACATAGTTTCCTGTGGCGAGTTCTCAGGTGGGCCCAGGGTGCTGACTGCCACCAGTTGAGCGGCTGACACATGTAATCCCCTCAGACTCGGCTCCAGTGATGTCAGGCTGGAGCCCTGGGAGTGGACTATTAAAGAACACATTAAACATGCCCCTTGTTGCAAGATTTATGCTGGCTTACTCTGGGATCACAGTGCTGCAGTGGCATTTGTTTGAAAACGAAAGGATTACATGGTCTTTGTAAAATGGGGAATTTAGTTCTGGGGAGGGGCAGTGTGAAGGTGATTTATGTCTGTTTATGTTTCCCCGGATCCTTTGATATGCCACCTTCTGTCACTAAGCGTTAGGATACTTGTAATTTCCTGAATCAACCAAGATAAAATACAGAAATAATTTATATTAAAAACTCCCCTGTAACTGTGTCGCCTCAATAGTGGGCTTCATCCCAAAACAGAGGAGGGACAGCTGCTTGGTTTTCAAAGTCCTCCCATCATGAATCTGTGTGTTTTAGGAGTCCAGCAGCTACCGTGGCAGCCATTGGTTGAGGGTGTTTCTCTCACTCTGAGTTTTGGTTCAGGGAGAAGGATCTGCCCTGGGAGGTAACTGGTTTGCTGGCCTCTCCCTGTGATTCAGTGGAGAGCACACAGTCTGGGACTCTCTTTCTCTCCTTTGTAATGCTGCCCTTTATTCAACTGCTTCAAAGGAAGAGTTCTCTGGGAGATGAGAGGTGACACTCCTTGTCTTTAGCCTAAGAGAGGAAGGTTTAGAATCCAGGAAAGGCCCTGGCCTTTCTTCGTAAAAACCCTCATCCCCCCAAAGCGAGCAGAATCAGCACAGGGAGGCGAGGCTTCTGGGTGTCCCTGTGGCATCCTCATGAGACACTTCAAGTGTCAGTCTGGGCCTGCAGGAGTGGTCCCAGGAGCCACCCCTAGCTGAAACGCGGCGGCTGGGGTAAGGGGGTCCCTTGTCTAGAAAGCCCTTCTCTGCACCCCAGAGATATCCATCTCAGAGAGGAACACTTCCTTTGGAAATGAAGGTTCATTATTGTGCCACCTGGGAATCAGAAATCCTGGAAAATGGATTCTACGTTCTTATCCTACTATTAATTATGCATCAGGAACGGATGGCCTGGTGGAGCCAGTAGTGCAATGGGCATGAGAGCACAGATCCTGTTTCTCAGTTCTGGAAGGAGGCATGGGACACATGAATCCCACTTTAGCTTGCTCACCTCTGAGAGGGAGGATGCTGGGAAGGCAAAAAAAGCGGGGGCCATGCTGGACACCTCCTAACTGGTAGTCAGGTTTGACTTTCAGCTCTTTCTTTCCGGGGCACCTCCCAGCTGATGAGAACCTCGACTTCTCACTTGCACCCTACCTTGCTCGTTTGTTGTTTGTTAATGCGTCCTGATTAAAAGCGTGGATGTGGGGAGTGTGCTCAGGAAGACTACTGTCTAAACAGGCAAAGAATTTCCAGTCCTCTCTCCGTCACGCAAAGAGGACCTGCAGACACGCACTCTCACACATGCACACAAGTGTTCAAAATGCATACTAGACACACCTGCGCGCGCGCACACACACACACACACACAGACTCATCTCCACACACACACGCACACACACAGACACACCTCCACAAACACACACCTCCACACACATACACACACAGACACACCTCCACACACACAAATGCACACACACACAGACACACCTATACACATGCACACACACACAGATACACCTACACACATACACACACATACACACAGAAACACCTCGACACACACACACACGTGCACAGACACAGATCACAGAGGCAGTCATACCTCCACACACCACACACACACACATACACAGACACAGACAACACACACACACATACAAACACACACATGTACTGGTGGTTGGGTGTGCTCCTTGGAATATTTTTATCTTTTCCTGAAACCAGTTAGTCTTTGCTCTTTAACTTTTCCTAGCTGACCTGTGGACTAAACAGCAGAAAGTCTGGTTTGTTTTCTTCTTCTTTTCCTTTAATGAGTGACAGAGAGAGAGAGAGAGAGAGAGAGAGAGAGAGAGAGAGAGAGAGAGAGAGAGAGAGAAACTGCAATCTCTTTTTAGATGGAATTTCAACACAAAGCAATAGAAATAAAAGCAAGGGGGAATTCCAAGGGCATGCCCCTGCTCTCATGGTGTCTACAGAACCTTGGGTTCTAGAGCTGACTTTTTAGACCCTGCCAGTTTGCTGCTAAGCTCGCTTTACCAGTGGGCCTCTTTCCCTGTGAAAATCTACTTTCAGTGACTTTGGAGTAAGATCATCACAGCACATTTTTAAACCCCTGAGCAGCTGCACTTGATCTCAACACAGCTGCTGGGGCTCCAGGCTGCTCCTGTAGTAAGAGTCCCAAGTAGAGGAGCTTTTCCCCTGGTCTGTCACCCATGAGAGCTCAGGTTCAGCTCTGCCTGCTTGTCGCTCCAAAAAGTATTCACAGATTCGAGCCCCTTTCTACCACTCTGTGTCTGTCTGCATTTGAAAATGTGTTCGGTATTTACTGAGAGGTTCCCTTTCAGGATGGCTATGTAAAGATGGCCGCTTCCTTCCCACCCTCTTGAAAAATCACTCAAAAGCAACAAGAAGAATGAGAATAAAAATGCAAATGCTGTCTTTACAGCAAAATCGGAGACATCTGTAAGTCTGAAACACAATATAGGAGGGAATGCTGCCAAGGAGAGAGAGGGCCCAGAAAGCCCAGGAGGGCTGGGAGGACACCCGCAGCTGCAGAGCTGAGACTCTGTGACCCAGCCCCAGGGGAAAGCAGCCACCATGTATGTAAAGAGGCAAGAAGATGATTGGGCCAGGAGCAGGTGTCCTGAGGCAGCTTGCCACAGAGTCCCAGGAAGCAGAGGAGGCAGGAGAATTATATAGTAATTGATACTTCTAAACAAGAAAAGAAGTGGTGTGTTGCTAAGGCAGAGTACAGGAAAGCTCTGCACGGATCAGTAGCTCTGATTGGCTGAAGGCAAGTTAACATAAATAAGCTTATTTACATGGGTAACCTGAAGGATCAGGACAGTTCCGCCCTGCTCACTGTGTGGCCTCGCATTTGTGCAGCTCATGCTTTATCAAATATTACATAGGGAGAATCTTCGTATTCCATGATCAGTTGGGATTCAGGAGGTATACTTTAAGATGCCAGAAGGAAATTCCCTGAATTCACAGCATGAATAGATTTGAAAACTATTGCCAAGAGGCAAACAACCACTGTGACCACTCATTTCACCATGAACATTTAAGATTCTTGAAGCAGCTTACCTTCGTAAAACAAGAGTACAACAGCAAGATAGAAGAGCTCGTGAACAATTTGTAGTTGGATGAAATCAACTATAAATTGTGGGGCTTTGGGAATTATCAAGAGCAGAAGTTCCTGCTGGAAGCCTCAGAAGAAAGACTCAGGGAAGCACTAAGGAACATGGTTAGTGAATAAATTTTAAAAAGTACAGCTCACGAAAGTGTTCTACAATTAGAGGAGCTGAATAATTCAACAAGCACAAATTACAGATTTTTTTTTTTAAAAAAAGACTGATGTGAAAACAGTAGGAACGGGGACTCTTGAGAGTTACTGTACTTCAGTGCAGAGAAGAGATGCTTCAAGATCCACTGGTCAAGAGGACACCAATAAAGGCACCACACAGCTTGCCCAGTCAGTGCTCTCAATAACATGATGCCCGTATGTTACTCAAAATATGAAAAGTGGTAAGAGTCATTTCAAGGCCATGTCCATCATAGAACATGAGTGACAGTCATCAGCACCCTGGTCATTGAAGTTGGGAACTGTTTCTCTTTTCCTGTAATCTGAGTGGTGCAGTTGTCCCTACAGTGGAACCTGGCAGAGGTGCATAGCAAAGGATGACCCTGAACTTCTGATTCTCTTGTCCCTAAATTCATATGTGGAAGTCCTAAGCACCAGTGACTGCCTGATCTGGTGGCAGGCTTTGCAGAGGACATTTGAGTTACAAGTTCAGAGGGTAGTGTTATAACCTGATAGTACTTCAAGTCCTCCCAGAAGAAGGGAGAGGCTTTCCAGTCCTGTATGCCCAACAGATCATGTGAGCACACAGAGGAATGTGATAGACGTGTACAAACTGAAAAGAGCCTTCAAGATGGGAGCTATTGTTCAAGACCAGCCTGGTCTACAAGAGCTAGTTCCAGGACAGGCTCCAAGGCCACAGAGAAACCCTGTCTCGAAAAACCAAAAAAAAAAAAAAAAAAAAGATGGGATCTATTTGCTGGCATTGATCTCAGACTTCCTGATTTTTATACCATTTAGCCTGTACGGTCTTATACAGCAACTTGAGTGAAGCCCTACTTCTGGGAAGTGTCTTCCCTTGATTTTAAGTAGAAAAACAACATGCACAGTAGTGTGTGAAATTTGCCATGCTTTGTGTAAAAGATGATGCTTGGACATACATAAGTGAGTGATCTCTTGAAGGACCAGTATTTACCTACCTATTACCCGTCATTTGTCATCGTCTCTCTATGTATCTATCTTATCTATCTGTCACCTATCTACCCATCCAGCCAGCCACCATGTATAAACATGTATGTAGTGATGAGGTGAGCAGGCCTGCTTTTTGTCCCACCTGGCTCCCACATGGCTAGCTTATCCCTGGAAATAATTACACAGAAACTGTATTCATTTAAACACTGCCCGGCCCATTAGTTCCAGCTTCTTATTGGCTAATTCTCACATCTTGATTAACCCATTTCTAATAATCTGTGTAGCACCACGAGCTGGAGATGTGAAGAGAAGACTACAGAATGGAAGAGCCTCTTCCTGCTGTTCGTCAGCCAGGAATGGAGACCCAGTATGTGCAAAGAATTCAAGGAGTTGAAACTGAAAATGAACAAGTGATATGATCAGTAACAGCCAAGCAAAGACCAAATAAGCTAACAGACAGTTCTCAGAAGTACAAATGGCCAGTGCATGCACGAAACAGTGTTAACATCTGGAGTTAGCAGGAAAACACAACTCAAAGATGCACTGAGATTCCATCCAACTCCAGGCAGCATGATTACCATAAACAAAACAAAACAAAACAAATCAGTAAATGCTGGGAACCCAGGGGAAAGGAGTTCAATAGAGCAGTCTAAGGAATATAAATTAGCAAATCTCTATGGAAATCAGCATGCTCGTCCTTTAAGGAGTTAAAAAGAGACCTACTTTGACTTAGTTATACTACTCCTGGGTCTACATCCAAAGGAATAAGTCAGCACACCATAGAGATACCTGAAATCCATGTTGGTAGGACTTCTGTTTGCAATATCTAGCATCCTGGGTGACTATCGATGGATAAATAAATAAATGGGTATGGGTTAAAAACGTGTCACACAATGGCATTTCATCCGTCCGTAAAGAAGGGTGAAATCCTGTCGTTTGCAGGAAAATACCTGGAGCTGGAGGTCATTGCAGGGTGGTGGGAAAGGTGGTTGTGGCGAAAGCATGGGTACATGTATGGAAATGCCAAAGTGAAGCCCATTAGTCTGTATAATTCATGTACACAGAAGAAAATGTTAAAGGCATTTTATTTGTGTGTGTGTGTGTGTGTTGATTGGAAGGCATGTGCCAAAGCACACATGTGACGGTCAGAGGCCAAGATGTGGGGTCACCTCTCCTTCCAACATCTTGGTCCTTGAGTTTGAACTCAGCAGCAGGTATCTTTACATGCTAGTCCATCTCTACGGTGCTTCTGATGAGAATATTTTAAATGAGAGTGGACAGCCTGGTGAGAGCTGCACTCGGGTGCAATGAGATTTGCTCATGAAAACCAGACCCAGAGGCTTTGGATTGGCCCAACTCCGAGTCTCGCGTTCACTCGGAGCTTCAAGTGACCTAACTCCAGAATTTAATCTACTCACTTTTCATTCTTCCCTATCAAAGCACAAACTGAGCTCTGACAGGTTAGGTAGCACTGTTTCAGGTGACAGGTGGGGGATTACTGAGCTGATGGCCCAGTGTCCTTACAGGGATGGTGGGCAATGGACGAAACAGATGATGGAGATATTACCACCTCTCCAGCCGCCAGATGTTGGCATCTCTTCATGACCTTGACTTATTTCATGTCCTCTCACCATCCTCCTGCCTCCCATAAGTTACCATAAAAGCACCATGTAGTTTGCCATAGGAAGTAAGGAAGCTTCTCTCATAGCTCCATGAATATGCCACCCTTTTCTGTTTATATAAGAAGCTCATTATCCTTCATGACTCGCTGAGTAGGTCATTTCATATCCTTCCTGTGACCCCGAACTCCAAATTACTTGCACTGACCCTGAGGTGAGCTTACCCTTGCTTTACACAAGAGAGCCCCAGAAGCCCAACCTGGATGCCCCTTCTTCCCAGTGACCTCTACGCTATCCCACCCTCTTCTCCTCTTATGTCCCTGTCTCCTCTTAGGAGAGTCACATTTTATGCCTTCTTTCCAAGATCACTTAAGCCTCATTTCCCCTTCTACATCTTTCAACAATGTCAGCCAATTCTAATCTCTTCTTTTTCAGACTTCCTATTTATGACAATCGCTCTTCAAATTCTTCTGATTTGAAAGACTTGGTCCCCTGCTAAGTGATGAGCTCGTTCAGTCCCTCTTTCTAATGTATTCCACATGGCCTCTCTGATGAGGCTGGGTGCCGTGAAAACTCAGTAGCTGTCTTGTTAGCTGATTGCCACGCATCCTTGAAGGGCCCTGCACAGGGTTCACCCCGTGTCAGGTGCCTTGCTTCTCGGAAGCTTTGCAGGAATGCAATCTCTTCCTGATTGTGTTCAATTGTCTCATCTGTGTTTGATCGTCGATGTTGCATGGTCTCTCGATTGCTGAGGTTTCGCCATGATTGTTCTGAAGATCTTTAGGTTAAAGCATTTGCGCTGTACTGAGGACCAGAGCAAGCAGGGTGAAGCCGTAGTAGTTCTAAAAGTGCAAGCCCATAGAACAGTTTTTAATCCTGTGAGCCTGAGCAAGGAGGGTCTACAGGCCTTAAAGATTCTGTGCACAGAATCTGTGCACTAACGTGCCACGGCTCTTCTCCTTAAAAAATCTGCCTCTTGGCAGCGTCTCTACTCAAGATGGGGTTGCTCCAAGAGCTGGGCCAGTCTCTGCCACATGGATGACAGAGAGGAAAGAAATGAGTCTGACCATGGAAAGGGTCACCTAGCACACATGAAGCCCTCCTGACATACACCCCGCCCCCAGGTACAGCTGCCCTGCCTGTGCATTGCAATGCTTGCTCACGCTCAGGAGAGAGTGAGGACAAGAGCAGGCATTTGAAAAACTAAAAACACTTTTAAGAATATGTTCCATTTGTCTGCTGTCAGAACAAGTGGACTCTTAAAGCTATGTAGAGTCATGTCCCTGGACTTGTATAGAGTAATGACCCTGGGGTTCAAGAATCATGTCCTGTACTCTGTCTGCTTTGGTTCACACAGAGTAGAGTCATGGAGGCAGTGTGATTCAGTTAATTCCCTAGTATTGGAGAAGAAGGAATGGAGATCTTGTCATATGAAGTGATGAAGCTGCTCTCACGGTCCCACAGAAGTGCTGTCTTCTATTTAGGGGCAACTCTGACCATCCTGATTAGCCAAGCTGTCATTTCATGCTTTCTCTGTCACCATTATCCACAATATCCATTCCCTGTCCCTGACCAGCCACCCGATGGGTTCTTGCTAAAGTTATCCAAGCATCTAAGTACCATGCCTCTCCTGCCTCATGTTTCTGGAAGCATGGGCTGCCGGAGGCACCGATTCTGCGTTTTTATACCAACCTTCACTTTCCAGCTGTAAGATGCTCTGTGATAGCAAATGGCCCTTGATGTGGTTGAACTCTGATGGGTATACAAATCCCAATAAAACTGCCAAAGGATGGTAAGCACTTTGATTGGCCCAGGTAAACTATGCCTTTGAGTTACTGCTTACAATGTGCATTGCATTCATCTTCTTTTAATTGCTTTACAATTAGTAGACCTATTCTTTACTTTGAAGTTACCACTAATGTCCAACTTGGGAAGCACCGAACTCTGCCCTCTCCTCTCCTCTCCTCTCCTCTCCTCTCCTCTCCTCTCCTCTCCTCTCCTCTCCTCTCCTCTCCTCTCCTCTCCTCTCCTCTTTCCTCCCCTCCGCTCTGCTCCCCTCCCCTCCCCTCGCCTCCCTTCCCCTCCCCTCCCCTCGCCTCCCCTTCCCTCCACTGCCCTGCCCTCCCCTCCCCTTCCCTCCACCGCCCTTCCCTCCTCATTTCTTTCTCTCATTTACTACTCACTGCTCCATCTTCTCACATGGAAATGATGATCCTCTCCCTCCTAAGGGCACGTTAAATAAGAATACCATATTGTGCAACTGGGGAATTAGAAGGCTTAGATTTTTGTTCAAACCTTTATTAACTGATTGATGACCTTGGATAAATCATCTAAACTCTCTTGGTATTTTTTATTATTATTAAATGTAGAAGAAATGGAGGCAGCTGCTCCATGATGGCCCTACAGGCTCTGGAAATCGTGGAAGTACTCAATGCAGATGGAGGGTCTCCATAAGGACCTCCTTCCTGTCCTCCATTCCTCTTCTATTCCCACTCTCTTGTTCGGCAAATACTCTGTTACCAAGTCACATACCTAGCCTGGCATGTGTCTTAACTCCTTTAATTCCCACCAGAGGGGTTAATGGTAAGAATGAAACAGATGCCCGGATGACCAACACTGGGATTGTTGAGGAATTGGCGGGAAACATCCCCAAACCCAACGTTGATAAGATGAAGAGTTCTGTTGCGTGGAGCATTTGTTTAATTAGTATCCTCTGTGTGCTGCAGAACCCTGTAAACATCTGGGTAATGGTGAGAAGTCAGTGTGAGCTCAGAAGAGTCCTGCTGCCTCAGAGATATATGTCTACAACACACAGAACCATCCCAAAGTTTGTACTGCAGCCAGGGCCCATGAGTGGCTCCCTGTTTTTGCTGGATACAAACAGTTATTGGAGAGCAGTCAAGGAGAAGATCCTGCTTGGTTCTGACTACATATGGAATCAGGGAGACCCATGCCCAGGGAAAGTTGGCTCTGCAGGCTGGAGGCTCTACTCGTTCATAGTTTCACAAGTGATTCCTCAGAGACATGGATCTGTGTATTAGACTATGTGCCGTTAATATGAGCATTGGGAGGCGGGGTAGCAAGTGCTGGGGTGTACCAAACCTGTAGAGGAGGCCCCTCTGCTTTCCCAGCCTCACTGGTATATCAGAGATGAGGTACAGCCACAGTGGTGCATCCATGGCTTCTTCTAGATCATCTGTCTTGAGTTCTATGAGAGGGAAAGGAACAAGAGTTTGAAAATGGAGTCGGAGATAGCATGCCCTTCCTTACAGTACTCTTACTGTCTTGAAAGACTCTGAAGGGGAACTGAGAGAAGTAGGCCAGGGAGGAGAGTGGCAGTTGGGGGTGGAGAGAGGTGACTTATTTCATTGTCCGGTGGCACAGTTGTATGCATGAAGGGGCTGTTCACACATTAACCCCAGTCTGGGCAGTGCACCTTGTATATAGTTTGGCGGATCCTCTTCCTTGTGGGGACTCATGGAATCCATCTTGGCATAGTCCCAGGAGAAGGGGCTCCTAGTACTGGGCACCCAGTGGGTACATGATACACTCGGGGTGTTCATAATGCAACTGATCTTTACAGGCCAGCATTTGTGTGTCAGCTGCAGTTGAAGAGATTAACAGTCTTGGTCTGGCTGGCAATGCTTCCAACAGAACGCTTCTCAACTCATGTCTATGTCCTGCCCCTGTTGCCTAGCAGCAGAGTGACCCACAGATCCCTGGACCATTCTCTGCCATTTCCACACTTGTGCAGCTTGGCTGCCTCCACCCATTACGTGTTCTGGTCCTTCCTTTCCTGGATCCATTCATAGGACCTGCCACACTCCTTATTTTATGGAAAATGCATTATGTGGTTCCAGGTTGGGCCACTCCATGCACTCTGTGTCATGCTCCGCCACCAAGCTTGTATTTGTAGTGACATGAATTCCTCATGTGGGAGAAGGTGCAATAGTACCATTATCTAACTCGACTTTAGGCAAAGGCAAAACATGTTTCTTTATTCTTATCTTAAATGAAGGTGGAGAAAGGGGCCATGCCAAGGTGGTGAGTGGCAGGGTGCCAGGGCAGAATCTGCTTCCTGGGATCGACTTGGAGTCCTTGGGTGGACCTTGGCATGGATTAGCCTCCCTAGAGGTCCCCACTCCCAATGTAACAAGCAGTGTTCATACCTCCAAGAACCCGGCATCTCCCTCACACGGCAATAGGTGGAGTTGCCCCTCAGCACAGGTACCCTTGGAGTTAGGATTTGGGATACATTTGATCCTTCAGTATGACCGGGGCTAGAATGGAATTCAGCAGGCTTTGAAGGCTTCCCAGAGTTCAGGCCCCACGGCCATCTTGCCTTTATAATTTTCCTACCGGGAATTCCATGGCCTCTGGGGTAAATGTCAGAGAATACGGCCTGGCAACAGAGCAGACGCTGAATTACAAGGCTCACTGTGTTGAATTAATTACCAATATAGTTATATGATTTCAGACAAAAATCATGCTGCTGTTCAATGTCGGATGAAAAGGATCCAGGCTTCACTTTCCTGAGCTCTCGTTTGGGGGACAAAGTGGAGCAGGAGAGGTAGGTCAGTGGGGCAATATTTTTGGGAGTGCCATTGGGAACATTTTTTTCCTTGTTGCTTTTTTCTCACTTTAGTGGTGGAAGGCCACCAGCATGCTCTGAGATTGCTTAGTGGTGCCTGAGCCCATTCAAAGAACGGAGAAAAAGCACACATGCAAAAAGTGTCCACGGAAAACCCCGAGAACAACTGGGGTCTCTTTAGTTCATTAGCTATCAGTTCTTGGGTCAGTGGTTCTGGTCAAGCTGGCATCTCAGTAAGGCGGGACTGCCACACAAAGACTGGAGACAAGGTCTCTGCATACCCAACAGTCAGAGCATTAGTCTCGGTGAGAGCAGGGTCTGAACATCTCAGGAGGACAGTGGAGACTGCGGGCAGAGTATGCGAGACCCCGCAGCCAGGTTTGCTTGGGAGGAGAGCCTGCTCTACAGGGAAGGGGGAAGGCTGGGAGATTCGGAACCATGCTTTTGAAGAATGCCCCAGGCCCGGGCTTTCTTCTCTGTTTTCTGTGGCCTGCTTCCATAATAACCAATAGCTCTAGAGAGAGTTTCATGAAAGAGTCTTCTTGCCCTAAGTTATGCTCTTAGCATGAAGCTTGCCACTGTGACATTTAGAAGTGTCCTTTCGAGCCGGGCAGTGGTGGCGCATGCCTTTAATCCCAGCACTTGGGAGGCAGAGGCAGGAGGATCTCTGTGAGTTCGATGCCAGCCTGGTCTACAAGAGCTAGTTCCAGGACAGGCATCAAAGCTACAGAGAAACCTCATTTCAGAAAACAAAACAAATCAAGCAAACAAAAAAACTTTTTGTCCTTCTGTAATATTTAATTAATAGAAGAATTAATTAATAATTTCTTATTAAGTTACAGAATAAGAAGAACCATACTTGTGTCCCACCATGACCAACATTTTGTACCAGGAAAAAATGCAAACACACCAGGAAAAGGAGCAGAACACTTCTCTGGGGCCTCGAGGTGCTGGCTTGGAGAAGCCTTTACTGAGTTAGGAGTAAGGCTGCGGGATGAGGCATGGGCTCCCCACCTGCAGCTGCAGCCCTGAGTTCCTGCATTTCCTGTCAGGAAATATGGATGGATCCCAACGCCAACTCCAGGATGGATCTTTCCCCTGATGTACTCTGACACCTTCGGAGCTGCTATGACACTTCTCTGACCCAATCTTCCCAAGCAAGGTGACAGCTCACCCAAGCATTGAGACAATGTGAGAAGACCTGACCCTCACTGGCTCTCATCCCCATGGGATCTGGGACTGAAGATACATTAGGCTGGCCTGGCTCTAGACCCTGGGCATATGGGACTGCAGCACTTGTGGTACAGACTGTGTGACCACTTCATAGATGACAGAGGTTATTCTAGGGTACTGTGTGTGTGCACGAACATATATATGTGTGCGTGCATGCATGCATGTGTGTGTGTATTTTGTGTGCTTTCTGTGAAGTTATTTCCCCTTTATAAACAATTATCCAGAGAGGAAGGACTTGACACATGGCAGGAACCTAGTTTCTAGGTCTCCCACATAGGGATGGGACTGAAGGGCAAGAAGCAGATAGGGCTTCTCTCTGAGCTTGGGAGGTCCTCTGTCTCTGCCTCGCAGTGTGCTCTCCTTAGTGGAGGAGTGGTTCTTGCTGGCCTCTGGGGCTGCATCTTGTCTTTAGTGCCCCAGTGTTTATTCTCCTTCTTGAATCCATCTGGACAGTTGCTGGGACAAAGCCCCCTATAATGTGATGTTTTCAGGTAGAGAATTGTATCTTATCACTGTGTCCAGCAATGTCTGTACCTGAGGCCATAAAGTCCAGACTATTGTATGTCTCAGCTGACCTGATTCATATGGAGACTAGCTCAGTATGGGAGTCAGGAAAAGACAGGTTACAGCAGATCAAGACAGGGAATAGGCAACACACACAGCTCAGCAGGGATGGCAGTAGAGAAGCAGAGTAAAGTGGGACAACAGTATAGCAAGTTGCTACCCCATGGGGAAGGCGGGACGTGTGCTGCGCCCAGTGTTGGTTGTTGACTTTGTGAAGGTGTGTGTGCTGACTCCCTGGAAACCCTAGACTGGACTCATAGTGGGATGCGTTTGATGCCATAGTGGGGTGTTTGCTGACTTCATAGTGGAATGACTGTGTGCTGACATTATGGGTCCTGCCTCCAAAGTAGGGTGGGTCTCTGCTCCATGATAGAGTATTTCATGCTCCACAGTGGGGGGTGTCCTGGCTCCAAGTGGACTTTACTGTAGTAAAGAGGAGTGGTGGGCCACTTCTTGCTGCCCAGCTCCCAGCTGCCTGGCTAGCTATACCCCAAAATAACAACACACAAATTGTATTCATTTAAACACTGCCTGGCCCATTGTCTCTAGTCCCTTATTGGCTAACTCTCACATATTAGTTTAACCCATCTCCATTAATGTGTATCGCCACTTGACTGTGGCCTACCAGCATGATTCTAACCAGTGTCTCGGAGAGGACAGCCATGGCATCTGCCACACTGCCTTCTTCCTCCCAGCATTCTGTTCTGTCTGCTCCACCCACCTAAGGGCTGGCCTATCAAAAGGCCAAGGCAGCTTCTTTATTTAACCAATGAAAGTAACACATAGACAGAAGACCCTCCTACACCACTATATCATGGCTCCATGATGGGATATGTCTTAGCCTTACAGTGGAGTGTTCTAGGGTGGGGTATGTCCTGGCTCCACGGTGGGGTGTGTCTTATTATTCTGGCTTCACATTGACATTTGTGTTGGCTTCATGGCCTTCATGCCTTCCCTTCTTCCTGCCAGAGGAGGCCTATATTCGCAGTGTGTCTCCTCAGGTGGTTAAGTCTAGAGGACCCTTGGCCTGGAAAGGAGGACTGAAGGGCTGGGAGGCCCAGTGAGGTTTTCTAGAGTAACAGAGGTTAACTTCTCACTCCACCTTCACGGGCTGACCATTTGGTTTGTATCGCATATCCTGTACTTTCTGTTCTATAGATACCCATGGATTCTTCATAGCATGGCATAGCTTGGCTAGGAAGTTTTATCTTCAGTGTTTTTTGTGGTTCAAGTGTTGACCCATCATCATGATGTCATCCTAAATGTTGACTGGAAATGGAATTTTCCAAAATCTCAACACATTTCCCTATTGCCTTAAATAATCATCTCAGAAAGGTAACTTAACCCTAATTTCAGATTGATTCTCGATCAGCATCAGCTGCTAGGGCATTTAAATCCCCATGTGATTCTTCAATGAGGAATTAACAAGCTCTTTGTGCTTGGAAAGTTAGGTACTTACTTTATATGGTGCCAGGGATCGAACACAGGGCTTATTGCCTGCTAGACAATCTCCTACCCATGAGCTGCATCCCCAGGCCTGGAAAGTTACCTAGAGGAGACACTGAGAAGCATTTCTGAGTGAGTCCTCACATATTTACCAGGGTCGCATCGGTGTCTCCTTTCCTGTTAAACCCACTGCAACCCTTGTGCTGAAACAGGGGACTGAGGAGCCAATAGACCCGGGACGTTTCCCAGGGTGTCCAGAGTTGACCGTCTCGCTGTGACTGTCCTGGTGTGGCAGTTAGGAGCGACAAGGCTTAGCAGGCAGAGCCTCCGTTAGCAGTTCTGTCACTGTCTGCTCTCAGATGGTGACTAATCTCTTTCGTGGCATGCTCACACCTATTGGCCGCTTCCCTGATTCCTACGGGACGTAGAGGTGATTGTTTAACATGGCTCATGTGTTCTGCCTTGCTCCTGGGCTCCCCTCCCACCACATTGCCCTGCCCCTTGGAGCTCAGCCCTGTTGAATGGAGCCCCTAGTTCATCTTCAGATGGGGGTCTGGTTCTTTTTTTTTCCACTTTGTAGTAAAGTGACAGCTCACTCAGTCCCATTGTCACTAGCCTCAACTGTTTTGTGGGCTATTGTGGTGTCCACTCCTTAACCAGGTTCCTAGTCCCTGCCTCAGACCCTTCCCAGAGCCAGTTTTTCAGCTGGGTCCTCCTAAGCCAGGCTTCCCCTCCCCTGATGTCCCCTGTGGTCTCTGAGTGTCAAATGTGGTCTTCCTGTCTGTACCTCCTTCAGTGAAGGTGGCATCCAATGTCACTGGCCTCCACAGACACCCTTTCTGCTTCTCAGCCATCTCCTTCCTTTCTTTCCTGTCATAGAGGTAGAGGGGATGCAGCAGTGGCCGGCCTTGTGTACTTTGGTGAGGGGTTAATGGGGGTGAGTTCCCAAGGCTGGTGTGTAGTATCACTGATGCTGGCTTGTATGTCTAGGGTGTGTGTGTGTGTGTGTGTGTGTGTGCGCGCGCGCGCGCGCGCACGCGTGTGAGGGTGCATGCATGCGTGCATGTGTATCTACCTGTCTTCTGTAGGTATAGTCTGTCTGTCTTGCATGCCTTTCCTTTAGAAGCTGTTTTATTCCTTCCAAAACCTGACTTGAAAAGCAGCTTACAATGATCTCAACATAGAGGATTGTAAGATGTAACCGTGTCTAATTCCAAGAAGTAGTCTCCTGAAGGAGGCTCAGGCTGAGAACATGGCGAGAATGAGGAACTGACTTGGAGAAATTGTGATTTCACTATAAAATGTTCCTCAGGCTCCGTTGTTTGAGCCTAGCTGATGAGCTGCTTTAGAAGTTGTAGAACCTAGGTGGTGCTTCGCTAGAGGAAGTGTGTTGCTGGGCATAGGCCGTGAAGGTCATCTTGTCATTTCTAGCCAATCTTTGCTCATGAAGGGAGGATGCAATGTGAGTAGCAGCCTCCCATTTCTGCCACAGTACCTCCCCCACCATGGCAAACTCTAGCTGACTTAAACCATGAACCTAAATACTTGTAATTACTTTTCAGTTGCTGTCATAAGATGTGATGACCAAGGCAACTTACAGAAGAGACAGTTGATTGGGGGTTTACAGTATCAAAGGAGTAACCCATGACCATTGTGACTGGAACATGGCAGCAGGCAGTCTGGCACGACACTGGGGTGGGGTAGCTGAGAGCTTACATCCTTGTCCTCAAGTAGGAGGTACACACACACACACACACACACACACACACACACACACCCCTACCTCTTTTTCCAACAGTTCTACTAGAATGGGGACAAAGTATTTAAATATATGAGTCCAAGGGAACCATATACCAAGACACCAGTATACCCTTTCTCCCTACATGGCTTCTTGTCATCTTGTCACAACAATAAGAAAATGAACAGATAATTACTGTGTTCAATTCAAAAGCTTAGGGAAAACACTCTAAGATTTGCTTAGTTGTATATGACTGTTGCCAGGGCCAGCGATGTCTTGTTTCCTGTCACCCCACCAGTTTTCTAAGTGCACACAGCACACTCCACAGTTGAACAGGTTCCTTAGAGTCTGAAATCTGGGGTGGAACCAGGAGAATTGTGAGGTTCTCTTTAGCCATGTGAACTGGTGCTCCCTCTGATGCAGGGTTTCTCCTCTGTGACAGTTGTTACAGGTGGCTAGTCCCAATTCCACCCTCCACACTGCCTAGGAATGTAGTCACTGTGTTTGGAACAGCTTGGATACACTGTATTTCCTTACATTATTAAAAAATATCTTCAGTTTCTTTTTTAATGGTTCTTCTAGTACTTTCTCCTGAAGCCACATAAAACGTACTTAGGAATTTGGAGATGGCTGGTGGGACTCCCTATGCCTTTTTCTTTTTTTTTTTAGTTTTATTTTTTGGTTTTTCAAGACAGGGTTTCTCTGCAGCTTTAGAGCCTGTCCTGGAGCTAGCTCTTGTAGACCAGGCTGGTCTCGAACTCACAGAGATCCGCCTGCCTCTGCCTCCTGAGTGCTGGGATTAAAGGTGTGCGCCACCACCGCCCGTGCCTTTTTCTTCTTCAGCCATTCTTACTGATATACTATTTTACCCAGTGGAAGGAATTTGGATTTTTGGAGTCAGCCTGGAGTTGAGCTGCTGTCAAGCTGCCTGAGGTTAGGTAGGTTTGTTGAAGTTTCTCAGGTTACCAGTTGCTATTTTTAAACGTATACAAAGGGAATGAGATCTCCATCTCATAAGATTATTCTGAAAATGAATCAAGCAAACCCCTGTGATTATATCAGTGTACATTCAACATGTTCCTGGGGCCCATGAAACCTTGTGATCTGCGAATGGGCCACAAATGGCATCAGCAGTCTCTTCTGTGTGCTCCTCTGTGGACCATCCAATTGCTCCTTTCACAGACTTCATTCAAGCTTGAACGTGATACGCTGAATTCCAGGTGTGATGGATCCGGAATCAGCTATGGGCAGCCACTGGACATACACTCCCATGAGGGAATTTCTTGCTTGGATTATTTGAAGTGGGAAGACCCACCCTAGATGTGGGTAGCAGTTGCTGGTGAGAGCCCTGATAAAGGACATAGGAGAAGGGCTTGGCTCTTTGCCTGCTTGCCTTCACTCTCACTGGCCGGTTTCTCTCTCCTGCTGCTGCCTCTGCTGTGTCCTTTCACTGACGAGACCCAGCTTCTTCAGGTTCCATTATAGACTGAAGGCCAGAAGCTCTTCTGGAATCTTCCAGCCCTTTGGTGCCAGAGTAGGACTGCCAAGACGTCAGCCTCCTGGACTGCATGGGCCACTTGGACTCCCACATTCTTGGCCTCTCCAGTATGAGAAAGCCTTTGTTGGGGTACCCACACTGTATTGTGTAAGCCAGTCTAATAAATACCCATTTAATATATATTCATTTCATCAGTTCTGCTCCATAGAGAACCTGGGTAATCCACTGGGCTAGTATAAGCAGTGGCTTTATTTCATGATTTTCGTGAACATGCTAGTTTGGTGGTCACATATGTCTGAAGCATGCTCTGCAACACTACATGTATTGTGGTGCTGGCCCTTGAGTTTTTCATTCAACTTAAAGCCTCGGGCTTTTGTTGGAAGGACCGAGATAAACTAGGCACAGTTGTGGCGAGTGGTCTGTCAAGGGCAAGGGTAGGGTTTGGCTTTCCTTCCAACTAAATTACAGGCATGTCCTTAGGCAGGCATTCAGCCTGTGGACATCAGTGGGTCTCAGGTCACCGTCAGTCCTACCATTGAGTCTCCTAACTTTGTGTGCCATCTGCAGTTTGGTTGGATAAATTTTAAAACTTGATACTGGAACCAGGCATGATGGCCCCTGCCTTTAATCCCAGCACATGGGAGGAAGATAAGTGGATCTCTGAGCTCAAGACCAGGCTGGTTTACAGAGTGAGTTCCACAACAGCCAGGGCTACAACACAGAGAAACCCTGTCTGGAAAACAAAAAATAAATAAATGCAATTATACTGGTCTGGCTTCATCTCTTCTTTATCAATTTCCCAGTTGGGTCGGTAGTTATGGACTCCAAAATGCTCACTCCATGCCTCTAGCATGTCGTTAGTGGATATCGTGACCTCCATGCAAAGCAGCTTTCTTCAGTTAAGGACATAGCCTCAAAATCACTGGCATGGAAGATGAACCAATGAAAAATCTACCCTGCTCCACCCTTTTCACAGTGATGCTCACATGTGTACCCTTGACAACTATTGCTCATCCGTCCTGGGATGCGCCAACCACATATTGACCATTGTGCCCTGTGTTACAGTCATGAACAAGCCTCCGCATAACACAGGCATGCAGATGTAAGATGCCATTAAGCAGGGCAGCAGCTGCCTCCCAACAAGCCCTGTGCCAAAGTGTTCTCAGTTCTTAGCGATTCTTGAATCCTGCACAGTGAGCACCACTATGTGCTACACAGTTGGAGAAACTGAGCCTCAGAGAAGTTCAGAGACTCCCAGATCACCGACTACAAGTGGGGACAGCGAGACTTGAACCCAGGATGCCTTGCTTGAGACCCTGGGTATCTACCACTGCTTAGTCATGAGTTGGTGTCAAGTATCAGCAGGACTACAGTGTGTTTTAAATAATTAGCAACTTCATGTTTTTTTTTTTTTTTTGAAAATACAAGCTAAAAGATAGGTGGTAGCTTTGGTTCATGGTTTGAGAATGTCCTTGCTAAGGAAATGATTAAAGACTAATATTATTTTATTCCTCTAAACTTTCCCTTTGGGTTTTCTTTCATGCAGTGTGTACATGTTACAACATATTCTAATTTCAAGTTCAAGAGCAAAAATTTCTTAAAAAGTGGGAAGATTATTTCGCACTTTCCTGGAGTCCTTGTATGCTTAGCCCTGCCCCCTCTCCCCCCCCCCCTATTTTGTAACAGCCCACAGGGCAGAAAACACTGATCAAGTCATAGATAGTAGTGAGGATGGAGCCTGGGGACAGTGACCCTGAGTCACACTGTGTCATCTTCAGCATCAGTTGTCATTTAAAAATTCAGTGACTCTGGCTCACCTGAGGAGACAGGCAGAAAAACGAAAGGGCTTCCTGGTCATCGCTGGGCCCATGTCAGGCCTTGCTGGCTGGACCAGTCGTTCCTCTAGGATTAGCCAACCAAAGCTTAACTCTCCCGCTTCATAGCCCAGTTGTCACCTGAAACTCTTCAGGGTGTGTGCCGCAAGAGCATGACGTCATCAGAAGATGCCACTGTCTCCTCCACTCAGATCTTAATCACTCACATTTTGATTCTGCCGAACTCGATCCTGCTTTGTGCCAAGTGTTGTATGAATTTTAAACCCCGATTTTTTATCAGAGAGAGAGAGAGAATGTCAAGTACTTTCAGCCACTAATGAGCTGGCATTTTCTTGAAATTCCTCAAATAGTTATAATTACCCAAACATAGCGAGACATCTGGCACACGGGAAATGGTCCTCCAAATAGACCAGTGAGAGAGGCCAGCGAGTTGGGAAGCCATTAGGAGGAAGAAATGGACATTAACCCAACAGCGTGGCCCAGAGCATTCGGTGAGGTCCTGAGGACAGTTTGCTTCCTGCCTCCTTCCCTGTTTTTATCACTGTCCTCCATTCTCAGAGATGCTGCTGCCACTGCTGACATTGTCGTTTCCTGGGCCAAGATGTCCATTTGCGTGTGCTTAGAGTGCATCTCTGCTGTGCCTGCTGCATGGCAAGGCTGGCAGAGAGCTCAGATTGCAAGCCATGCCACCCAGTCCTCAGATATTCTGGGAAGGCATCCTGTAAAGAAAGCCACGTGAGTATTCACCCAATGTCACCCAGAGGCAGTGGAAATAAGAATATAGGAGCATTTATTTTTCTTTTAAGAGATCTCAAAATACTTGACCTTGTCCTTGAGTTGATCAAAGCAAGTACACGTTGTCTCCTAGCTTTTAAAGTCAACTGAAATATCTCCAGCCAGTTTAGAATGCAGACTTTAGAATATGGGTTCATGCATACATCCTAAGCCTGGCATCAGGAAGGGCACAGACCCTGCTAAGGATAGTTTGCATCTTTGAGTTCAGCCCCCAGACCCGTGAAAATGGATGCTTCACAGATAAAGGCTAAGGGTGGCTTGCCCACCAGAGAAGAGGGTCTGTACTTATGCTGGCGGTGGGCAGGCAGCCACAGGAGTAGAGTCCTTCAGGAAATTAGTGAAGTGGAAATAGACAGTGGGGAAAATGTACACAGATACTTCAGAGCTGGTTTGAATTCCCCAAGCCCAAACTGATTCATAGAATTACTGAGAAAGCACATGGCCTTGCCATAGGGTACGCAGAGCCACACCACGCTTAGCGCACAGCAACCCCCAGAGGTGAGTGACTGTTCAGCAACAGGACTCCTGGCCATCAGAACTGAAGCAGGGCAGAGTGTGAAGAGTGGGTCACCTCAGCTACACAAGGAGGTACGGAGTCAGCTGGGCAGAGGGAGGGGCCCTGAGCTCAGCCAGTGCTAGCATGGGCCTGAGAAAAGAAGAATGTCAATCACATGTGCCCTAGGATGTTAGACGTCCACGCCTAGTTATCCTGAACCTACTCCCTAAAACACACATGCACTCATGCACATGTGTGCACACACACACAACTTTCCACTGGGCTTCATCTCAGTGCGTGTGCGTGTTCTTTCAGTTCATCCGAGTATATTGTCAACAAGATGGATTAGCAAGAGGAAAAGTAAAGTGGTGGCTGACCCTCCGACAGTAAACATGCATTCCCCAGCTCCAGTCTCTGGGTGCTGCCTGAAGCAAGCTCAGCCCCAGCCTCAAATCTGGGTTCAGTGGGACACACACACACACACACACACGCACACGCACATGCACACGCACACGCACACATGCACGCGCGCCTTCAAACAGTGAAGGAGGAAACCTAAACTGCCACGGGAGTAGTTTTCTGACAACCAGAGGCTAAGCACGTGCAAAATTCAAGTGGTTTCAAAGATCACCTCTTTGACACTTTTGACAAATATAGACAAAAAGTCACCACTTTCAGAATACATAGGAGTCATCGTGTAAAAAGGGCCAGGTGAAAACAGAAAACACAGATTCCAGAGTGATCAAAAGCAGCGTCATTGGGTGAGAAGGGAAGTGAGACTCACATCTGAAAGGTGTCAGAATTCTGGGCACATCCCCAGATGACATCTCACCGAGGCAAAGCAAAATGAAACCTGAGCACATCAAAGCAGGCTCCCCCAGCAGCCAGGCAGCAGAATGCGGGCTGGGGCCGTGAGTGGCCCTGGGCAGCGATCCTCTCGGTGATGATACAGAAATTGGTTCTTTTGCACCTGTCACAATTGTCATCTCACCTTTTTATTTATCAAAGAGGAAAGAATCTATGCAGGTGGCTAAGCCAAATGGGATGGATAGGGTCCATCAGAGCAAGGCTGAAGTGCCTTTCTGTATGTCGCTATCTAGTGATGTCAAGAAACCAATGGAAACAGGACCAGAAAGCGTCTGCCCTTAGATAAGCAAAGCAGTAGTGGGGCCAAGACCAGTGGAGGCCTTTCTCCATTCTGGGTCTGCAGCTCCCCTCTGCGGCAGATTCGCATCCCAGTTTCTTTGTAGGGAAACACATGAAAGAAATAATTTTATTCTATCCTATTCCTTCCCTTTCCCTCCCTCCCTCCCTCCCTCCTTCTTCCTTTCTCCCTTCTTTCCTTCCTCCCTCTCTTTCCCTCTCTCCCCCCTCTCTCTGTATGTGTGTGTAGGTGTGGATATACCCATAAGCCTCAGCACATACGTGGTAGTCAGATTACAGCTTCCATCTTGCCAGACCTTGTAAGGTTTTTTTTTCTTTAGTTCAGTTCAGGACTTGCACCAACACTGTGTGTGTGTGGATAGTGCAGAAAAATGAGTAGACACCATTTGTATATGAGGTTCAGAGGTATACATACAGCCTATGGGGACACAGACTCGGGCCCAAGGAAGGGAACCAGGAAAGACAGTCTGTCTCAGAGGGTGAGCAGACGTTTGCTAAAGGAGTTAGCTGGACAAATATGTATGCATATGTATACACATGCTCAAGTGTGTGTGTGTGTGTGTGCGCGCGCGCGCGTGCGTGTGCGCGTTCACATTAGTGCATGGATAAGACTCAGGTCCCAGTAAGCTTCAGATTCAGGGGAGTATACTATATATTTAAGAAGTTGTGACAGCCAGCATGGGGCAGTAGTTTGGGTCTAGCCTTGGAGTGATGGGGATCTCTTGAAAGATGGTTTACGAGCTGAACCTGGTGGTGCAGACCTGTAACCCTCACCACTTGGGAAACTGTGGTGGTTTGAATAGCAATGCCCCCCATAGACTCATATTTTGAATGCTTGGCCCATAGAGGGTGTCACTTATTAGAAGGTATGGCCTTTTGGAGTAGGTATGACCTTGTTGGAGGAAGTGTATCACTGTGGGGGGCGGGCTTTGAGGTCTCATATGCTCAAGTTATGCCCAGTGTGGCACACAGTCTCCTTTTGCTGCCTGTGGATCATGATGTCGAACTCTCAGCTACCTCTCCAGCACCACGTCTGCCTGCATGCTGCTATGCATCCCGCCACGATGATAAAGGACTGAACCTCTGAAACCATAAGCCAGCCCTGATTAAATGTTTTCCTTTATAAGAGTTGCTATGGTCATAGTGTCTCTTCACAGCACTAGAAACCCTAACTAAGACAGAAGCTGAGGCTGGAGGATCACTAATTCAAGACTTTTCTGGGTTGTACAGGACAAAAGGGGCTCCATAATGAAACCTTGTCTCAAAAGGAAAGCAAGGGCTGAACATGTGTCTTAGTGGTAGACCCCTCACCGGCCCTGATTGAATAGGTGGGCATTAAAGGAAGTCTAACTGAAGTAGGGGTTGGAGATGGGAAAAAAGAAGGGGAGTGATAGGTCAGGTGTCTATGCAGCCAAGGGAAAGAGCGGCTCCTCATCCAGGCAAGGTGATGACCCATGGCAAGTGTGAAGCTTGGAGTTGTACTAGAATAGGGGTGACCAGGACTCGGTGCTCTGTGGCCTGGTCTGGGGCGAAAACACAATGGAAAATCAGAGCAGCCTGGATGCTCTCGCTCTGCACACTCCTCCTGATCCTGATCCTTGGACAGCAAAAATATTTTCCCACCATCTGAATATGAAGCAGTTAATACTAACCTTCCTGCAAATTTAAAAAAAAATCTTCCACTCTGAAGCACTTACGGGGCTGGAGATCCCACAGAGGCCTGGAGAGTGATGAGGGGGAGCCATGCACACCAGTGGCTCTCAATGTACCGGCCGCACCCTCCGGGGAGTCGCAGATCAGACATTTACCTTACAGTTCATAAGAGTGGAGCAAAATTACAGTTTTGAAGTAGCAATGAAATAATTTTATGATTGGGGGTCACCACAACATAAGGAACTGCATCAAAGGGTCACAGCATTAGGAAGGCTGAGGACCGCTGCTCTAGACCCTGCTTCTGGCTAGTCTGGAGCTTTGCCACCCACCTGCTCCCAAAGTCTTTGAAACCCACATGGTACCTTACCGTTTAATAATGTGGCTATTGATATATTTAATCAAGGTAAAAAATTAAGTGTAAGAGGAAAGAGGATATAAATACATAGGATATAAACCATTGACCTAAGAGGCTATGCTGTATGCTTCAACTATTTTCTGTGAAAGAATTTCAGAGCAAATACAGACATAGAGACAATCTGTCCCTCAGTCCTTCAAGTGTGTATCTTTGAAACACTCGAATTTGTGATGAGGATTATGTGACTCACTTAACGATGACCCCTAACTTTATTGCTATCCAATCTGTTTCCATGTTTCTGCAAGAACCCAGTAGGGTTCTGGCAGCAGGCACTGGTGTCAGGAAGTGACTGGGGGTCAGTTCTGCTTTGTGTGTCTGAGTACTGTTTGCTAAAGTCAGCCTCACATAGCTGAAGGAGGCTGTGGCCACTTTGGGTATGCCAAGGAACTGGGGGGTTCAGTGATGCAACCCACCAAGAAGTTACTTTAGCGCTTTGACACTTTTCCTTGGGTCACTTCCAAGAGTTGCTATCTATGATGTCATCTTCCCCGTTATCCTCATGGTTGTCTTGAGGCGCAACCATAATCACACCTCTGTAGTAAAGTCCCATTTAAGAAATGAGGCTTTTGATTAAAAAAGAAAAATCCAACCTTTGAGCATCCAGGGGCAGCGCAGGTACTGTGGGAGGGGAGGTGTCCCTTAGGATGCTTGCCTTGCTCCACTCAGCATGGCCTCAGTATGGAGACTCAGCCGCTGGTTCTGGGTGTCTTACCTTCTGGAAGGTGAAGAAGACTTGTGCAGAGCCCAGAGGGCAGTCCACGCCTCAAGGAATTTTTACCTCTATGTCCTTCGCCAAATTTCATTGGGTGCTTTAATTCAAGAAAGCAGGCAATATTCACTTTGCACGTAAAACAAGGACTTGCCAAAAGTTCTATTTCAACTGTCAATTTTTGTTTTGTTTTGTTTTGTTTTTTTTGAGACAGGGTTTCTCTGTGTAGTTTTGGAGCCTGTCCTGGAACATGCTCTGTAGATCAGGCTGACCTTGAACTCACAGAGATCCGCCTGCCTCTGCCCCCCAAATGCTGGGATTAAAGGTGTCGCCACCAAATGCGGCTTCAGCAGTCATTTGTTAAAGCTGCTTCCGCTGGGGCGTGGCTTGGATCCTTGCTGCTGTCAAGGCATGGTGGACTCTGTGCTGGATTCTGGAGTCTTGGTTTGACCCTCAGTACTGATCAGGCAACCCATACCTGCTTCAGCCTTTGAGTCATGGCCCTCATTTCTAAAAGGGAGGTCCTGGCAGCTGGCTTCAAAATACCCTTGTGAATTCTTGTTCTAGTTGCGAATATTTATGCGTTGCTTAATTTCCCTTCTATTCATAGTTTCCACTTGAAAGTAAACCTAAGTAGAAAACCCAGCTCCACGTTTACACAAACAACAGACTTAGAAAAAGAAGTATATGCAGATTAGTTGTGCTGATGTCTAGAGGAAGAAACAGAACAAAACCCCTACCCACCACTCAACAATTAATGGTTGGTCGGGAATAATGGTGATCTTGTTGGGTCAGCTGAATGAGCTCTAGTAGGATGGGAACAGTGGTGGAAGGCTGGACCTCAGTGATAACACACCACCGAGGAGCACTGCCGGCTCATTCACAGTTCCATCCTGCAGTCAACATGATCACGTGATCATGTGGAGCTTTGGAAACTGCAGTCCTTGGGGGTGGGGTCAGTGAGCTCAGAGCCAAGGTCAAGGCCACTCAAGCGGTTTGCAAGAAGCTCTGTGCAGCCCTTGAGCCACACGTGTGTGTCTAGGTGACTGTTAGCAATGCTGCTGAGTTAATTCCAGCTCTGATCTCTTTATCTGTGCTCCTAACACAGCAGGGGGTGAGGGCAGCCATTGTCTGAGCGTCTCCCCTGGAGTCCGCATGCTAGAGACCTTATGCCGCACACAGCAAAGTTGATAAATGGGACCTTTAGAAGGTAGCTAGGCTACGCTGACTCTGCCCTTGACAGTGGATGAATGTCATCACAAGCATGTCTCCCTGATGAAAAGGTGGGCTCTGCCCTCGTTTCCCAGCTCTTCTTCTGTAAGCCCTTTGGACTCTCATCTTCCTTCATGAGTGGATGTAGCCAGAAGGCCCTGGGCAGATGCTGCTTTTGACCTTGACTCCCCAACCTCACTCTGTAGGAACCCCAGGCTGGGCATTCTGATTAATGACTCAAAGGCAGGCAAGGGGTCCCCTGAAACCCCAGCCCACTGGCCCCTGACCTTATCTTAGTTCTGCTGTTGGTTAGCAGCAGCTATTGCTACGGAAAAGGCTCTTTCTCCCTAGCCCTTTCCTTAGTGAAGAAGTTGGCTGGATAATCTCCACGTGGTGTGGACACGTGGGGGCGAACATGTGGACTGAAGTGGCAGGCTGCCCTAGACGCTGCCTTTACCTCTTTACTACACACTGAGCAGAAACGAATAGCAAGATGTTGTTTCCATGGATAATCGTGTGCCCAGACTTTAAAAATTACTTTTTCGTCAGCTGTGGCACGTTTAAACACCCCACATATTTCAGGAGACAGTTAACTTCTGTGTTGTAAAGAAAGATTTAATAAAGACGTGCGTGTTGGGACTTGCTCGCCGGCACTTTTCTGTCTGTGGCTGGCAGCTTGAGGCGCAGGCCTTTGACTGCGCAGCCGGGGATTTTCTCTGCCGACTGTACACAGGCTCTTAACTCTTCACTGCTCCTTACTCTCTAGAGTGGCTGCCAAACAGCACACAGCACGGTGGAGAGGCCCAAGTGCGAAGAGGCAGAACTGTCCCCAAACGCAAGTTCAGAAAAACCTGGTCTCTGTTATTACTATTCAGACACAGCTTATTCTAGATCTGGTGCGGCAAGGTAGGGCCAGGCTAGAAATCTGTTGTGCGCCAGGCTCTGGGTCCTCGAAATGCACCATGGAAATACCCTTGGGTTCTGCAGCGGTTAAGATCCTATCTCTCTTCAAATCATCATTATGGGAGGGAGGGGTAATTTGGGAGAGCCTGTTAGCAGTGCTCTGAAACATCCTCACAAACCTTTCTTCTGTTGTGGCCGAGGCATATCTGTGCTTAGCATCTGGTCCGTCTGCCAGTACTAAATATCATTTTAATAGTAATGACACGTTGCACTCGGAGAGCTCCCTTTCATCCACGGAGCCCAGAGCATTTTAGGGGTGTTAATTAATGAAGCTCGCTAACACCGTTTGAGATGGAGATGCCCAGTGCCGTGCGAGATGGTTCAAGTGGTTCCTTCTGAGGCTCGCCCACTCCCCGGCCTCAGCAGACGTTCTGACAGAGGCGCCCAGCTGCTGGGTTCAGCCGAGTCTCAGATGAAAGGCAAACACTCCTGCTGAGAACCTTCTGGTGTGGCTGCTTGGAGATTGGGACCAGTCCTCCACCTTGTTTCCTGAAGAGCATCTAGCCCCCCAGCCTACACCTCTATCTTTCCATTTTCTGGTTCTCCTGATACAGAATTCATAAGTCCTGGTGGGGGAGGAGAGACTAGCATCCATTCTAGCCTCATCTTCTGAAGGGAACTAGGAACTATCCCGTCCCCAGTCCTGCTGTTCTGAGGTCAGCGTGGAGACAAAAGGCACGTGTCCAGGTTTTCTCTCTCTCCCGCATCAGGAGCCATGAGCCTCACCACTCCGGGGCCAACAAGACAGACATCTGCACATCCTTGCAGTAATCTGTCCCATAAATGTTTACCTACTGTCTGCCTATACTAGCCACCTGGAAAGGCTGAGATTGGAAGGAATGAAGTTAATGAGCTCTCAGCTCAGCTTCCTTTGGTCTGACCATTTTGAAATGACATGCCAAGGCTGGTGAGAGAAGCCCTGGGGAAAGTTGATGAATGTAAGGTTCCCAGGGGGTTGCAACTGTGGCCCATACAGACCAGGCTGACCCAGCTCTACTCTGACCAGGGAGGGGATCCGGTCTCCTAGGAGCTGTCCTTGGGTTGGGCTCCTCAGAGGTCTTGACTTTGTTACTCATTTTGGTTTTAAAGACAGCTCCTTTATGACTCTACCTCTAACGCTCTAGTGTCGCCATGGAGCTAGGCCTCCTGGAAGCTGTGGGCCTCAGTCTACCTAAGAGGAGGGTGAATAGGCACTAGTGGGCTACTCGGTCACATGGTCTTTAGAAGCAAGAATGAGAGCGAAGCCATTGCTCTTCACCTGCCCCTCAGCAGGGAGTGACTCCCTGTCACAGTCTCAGGTGACAGTGACCAGAAGGGGGAACAGTTGTCATCCAGATAACTCTGTGTGTACTCAGTGAAGGGGGTGTGAAGAAGAGAGAGTGCGGTTATGAGAGAGTGTCTGTCGGTGTGACCGTGGAAGTCTATTATGTAATCCTGTGTGAGCATATGTATGTGTGTTGGTGTGAGTGTGTCAACATGGCTTGACTGTAGATGTGAAAGTGTGGCTGTATGTGTATATGAGTGTGGGGGTGAGGATGTGAGTGTGTGAGACTACGCGTGTGTCACTGTGACTATATTCCTGTTGCTATGTGAGCGTGTGTGAATCTGTGTGAGGGTGAAACTGTGTAGCTCAGTGTGGCTGGCTGCAAATGTGTTTGTAGGAGTGTGTGAGTGTGTAGGGGAGTGTGAGTGGGTGTGAGACTGTGTAACTGAACAAATTACTTTGTGTAAGTGCAAAAAGTTGTGTGAGTGTGTGTGTGTGTGTAAGAGTGTGTGACTGGGTCAATATAGAGATCTGTAAATGTGGAAAGAAAGTATTATAGCCATGTGTGAGAAGGTGAGTGTGTGTCAGTGTGTGTATGTGAATGTGTGAGTGGGGGTATCTGAGTGTGTGGATGTGTGAGTGGGGGTGTCTGAGTGTGTGAATTTGTGAGTGGGGATATCTGAGTGTGTGAATGTGTGAGTGGAGGTATCTGAGTGTGTAAATGTGAGTGTGGGGGTGTCTGAGTGTGTGGATGTGTAAGTGGGGGTATCTGAGTGTGTGAATGTGAGTGTGGAGGTATCTGAGTGTGAGGGTATATGAGTGTGTGAAGTGTGAGTGGGGATATCTGAGTGTGTGAATGTGTGAGTGGGGATATCTGAGTGTGTGAATGTGTGAGTGGAGGTATCTGAGTGTGTAAATGTGAGTGTGGGGGTGTCTGAGTGTGTGGATGTGTAAGTGGGGGTATCTGAGTGTGTGAATGTGAGTGTGGAGGTATCTGAGTGTGAGGGTATCTGAGTGTGTGAAGTGTGAGTGGGGATATCTGAGTGTGTGAATTTGTGAGTGGGGATATCTGAGTGTGTGAATGTGTGAGTGGAGGTATTTGAGTGTGTGAATGTGTGAGTGGAGGTATCTGAGTGTGAGGGTATCTGAGTGTGTGAAGTGTGAGTGGGGGTGTCTGAGTGTGTGAATGTGTGAGTGTGGGTGTCAGAGCTCACAGGGAAACTTCACATGTTCTCTGGAGCCCTCCTAAGCTTTCTCCGGGGCCTGTAAGTCCATTACTAGAAGTAGCCAGTGTCTCTCCTCTTAGGCTTGTGACTGCTCCACGTTTATTTGTTTATTTTTACCTCTGCACTCTTATTTTCCTCCTTCTTCCAGGTTGAAGGATACATGATGGAGGATGTGGGTTTTTTTTTTAAGATTTTATCTTTATTCTTGTCATGGTAACACACACTTTTGATGCCAGCAGTCAGGAGGCCGTGAGCTTGAGGTCAGATTGATCTGTGTAACAAGTTTCAGGACATCCAAGTTCACAAAGAGAGATTTTATTTTATGTGTATGAGTGTTTGCCTGTATGTTTTCATGTGCACCACACATGTGCAGTGTCCACAGAGACCAGAAAAGGACAGATCCCTGGGACTGGAGTTACAAATTGTTATGAGCTGCCCTGTAGGTGCTGGAAATCAAACCTGGGTCCACTGGAAGAGCAGCCAGTGCTCTTAACAGCTGAGCTGTCTCTCCAGCTCCTGGTGGAGGAAGGTTTTATGTTTCCTACACTATCAGGATATTTGTCTTTTAATATGGTTCAAAAGAAAGAATATTAGGTACAATTCAATAGCCCTCTGGGAAGAGATTACTATTTGATTATGTTTGGAGTTTGGCCTTCTGTTTCCTGGGCTGTGATTATTAAAGTCTGGATAGTATGCAGCCCTTAAGGAGAATACCGACAGGAGCTTTGACAAGGGTCTCACGTAACCACAGTGACCACGGCAAATATGGAGCCCCCATCCCTTTCCCCCTAAGTTACTCATACCTTTTGTAATAGATTTGCTCTTCTGACCCCAGGTCTTGGAAACTGTGACTTTATACCTGCCTTGTTAGATCGTCTGTCTGAATTGTTCTGGCAACGAGTATACGTGATAGGCTTGGTGCCCAGCTCTTGGCAATTACTAATCCATTCTCCAGTTGGCAAGTGTGTGGGTTGTTTTTAGTTTGGGACACTGTTGCAAGAGTTTTCTCTTTGGAGGTGACTAGGCAGTGTGTACTCTCCTCACTTCTAAGGTCCCAACGACCAAGGAAAGTTTATTCCACTAAAGTTCACCCTGGGGATCCAATGAGTTTATTAGGCTTTTACCCTCAGAGGTAAAAGGTCATGGGCATAGGTGACTCTGAAGCAGCCACACTGGAAGGTCTGCATCCAGCATGGATGACAAGTTCCCTAAGGCTGACATGATGAAGCCCCGTTCCTCTATTCCTGCCGAGCCTGTATACTCTATCCCCTCGCCGAGACCCAGAGGTCCCTTGCAATTAGGACAGAACTGATGTGAGGAGTGGCTGAATATCAGGGCGAGGGTCCCATGACCCTCCCCACCCATCCCTTCAATGAGGGGCCGTCAGCAGTCAACAAGGCCAGCTGTGACAATCTTTTGCAAGCAGGCATAGTGAATTTCTGAAGGCAACAGTTGTTTGGCTGGGACAACAGGCACTGATGAAGCGTGTTGATCTAAATTTCCATGTGTGAGTCTCCATGGGGATATTTGCATTTTGTTGTCTCAGGTAAATGCCTGGAGTGAGCTTCTGTGGTGTGTGTGTTTAATCTGACATGAGACGATGTCAGCTCATTTCTAAAGTAGAGGTACCGTTTTCACTCCCATGTGAGCCGTGTGAGCACTCCACTCTCTAGTGGGTGAGCAGTGACATCTCAGTATGGGTGAGCTGGAGTTTCTGAATGGGGATTGGTCGTGAGCGCTTCCTTATGGCTAACTTGCCATCTATATTCTCTTGGGTAAAGTGTCTGTGCAAACCCTTTGCCATTCCTTCTCTTTAAAAAATCAGTTGTCTAGGGGAGGGAAGGGGGAGGAGGAGGGGAGGAGATGGAAATTTTAAATATAAAAGAAATAAACCATGAAAAAAAATCAGTTTGTCTTTTATTATATTCTAAGAGTTCTTTATAGATTTTGGCCCAAGCTTCCAGCTGGCCTTTTTATTTTCCTTAATAGCCATTTTTAGGAAGCAGCAGTTAACGCTGATGAAGTTCAGTGCCCATCCACCCATTGATTTAGCTTGTCTTTACTCTCTTGGCACAGCTCCCTTTCCAAAAGTTGAGCACAGTAACAGTCCCGGTTCCCCACTTGCTTGGTATTCTGGAATCCTATTATTGTTATTGAAGCGAATATAATCTCATGTCCTTGGTGTCTTTATAACAATACCAGCTCAGAACAGTCACTCGGCCCTTTCTCCTTTCCTCTCTTCCCAGTTCACAATGCTTGCATCTCCTAAAAGCCCGTCTTCTCTTCCATCTACAGCCGGTCAACCTGCTGGGACCTCAGCACTGCCTTCTCTCTAGTTTCAGGCTTAGTCCGCTCACTGTGGCCATTGCTTCCTGTCACAGTCCCGCTCTCTCCAGGCAGACGGGAATCCTTGCCTTTCCTGTGCTGTGTGACCTGGACGGTTTATTGCTTGCTCTAGAACTCTGGTAGGTACTAGAATATTCCACGTTTTCAGCAGCCCTACTGCACAGAAAAAACTACATATCTCTTCTACCTAAGAGACAGACATAGTCACATTATTTTACTGTTAACTGATTCTGAGTCAGCAAAGTGGAGTGTGGCCCAGGCTCTCTGGCTACTTGTCTTTCTCCAGAAAGTTCCTTGTTTCTGCCATGATATGACAGAATTTTCTGTCAGGATTACCACTATTTTTCTTGTTGTTGTTGTTGCTAGTTTTTTATTATTTTTCTTATTGACTTGGATAGAACTGCCAATAAAATTTGACTGATAATGATGATAACGGGCATGGATAGTGGATCTAAAATTAGATGGAAGCATCAGTGAGAGCCCCGAAGTCTGGAAAAGGGCCCTGTGAGACAGCCAGAGCTGATGAGTGTGTGATTTCTCCCCCAGAGCCAGACAAATGCAAGGGTGTGCTTTCTACTCGACATTGAACTTATTATTGCAAGTAAAGTATATATACAGAAAATTAGTGATTCACACACATGGGGCATAAGGGGTAAGTCAACTTTTAATATTGACATGATCACCAATGTAGAAAACCCAAAACAATGCCTTAAAATGGATGAGAATTCATAACATTTAGCAAGCAAGAGCCGTCAACAAGAGTATCCTATTGGTGTGTGCTGTAAGACGCAGCTGGAAACGTGGAAACGGAATTTGCTGTGCAAGAATGAGTACCCAAGTTTGATTCTAAGAACCCATGTGAAAGAGTTTAGTGTGCTGGCACAGATTCCCAGCGCTGGGGTGTGGAGATGGGTGGCTACCGGGGCCTTGCTTGGCAGTCTAGCCTGCTCTGTGAGTTACAGACCGGTAAGAGACCATCTCAGAAAAAAGCAAAAGGATGGGTGGTACCTAAGTTGTCTTCTGACCTCCACATACACGAACAAAAATATACGTGTGCATATACCCCCACACATGTGCACCCCAACACACATGGACATACACATGCACATACACACATATATAAATAATACTGCTTGCACTGGCCAGAATCAGGGTTACCCCTTACAAAGTGCATACATGAGTTATAAGCATAAACTACCAAACATAGGTAAACCTAGAATACTACTGCTATAACACTCTCTGCCTAGTAAACTATTAAGACAACAAGCGAGATGTCAGACCAGAGAAAAATCAGTACTCTGATTGGTAAGACTTCTTTGAAAAGTTGATTTTGTAGGATGTACGAAGTGCCCTGAAATAATTCCCACCAAGGAAGCTAGAATCGTCCCTTACACTCCGAGTGTCAGTGGAGCTTGAGTTCCTTGACTGTGGAGACACGCAGTGTGTGTTGGTGTCATGAAAACATCCATGCATGGACCTACCTACTCTGACCCACATGGCTGCCATCAGACCCTGCCCCAGCCACCTGCTGTGTCCCCACAGTGGCTTCAGCTCTCACTTCCCCACGCCCTCATCTGTGTGACTCCGAGATCTCTGCAGAACTCAGCTCCCTGCTGACTAGGCTGGGGCTCACTGGCCTCTACCTCATACCTATCCCTGCCAATGTCCCCTCCTTTCCTAGCGCCAGGGACCCACCCTGGCCTTTCACAGGGACACTATGAACAGCGATGGCACTTGGGAGAGACCACTGTCCCCGGACCTGATGTCTTAGGCATCTTTCCCATGTGCTTTTCAGCCACTGCCTTGGTCAGTCCCCAGACCCCTAACATTCTCATTCTCACACCAAAGGTGACACTTTGGCTGGAAGGCTGGCGTGAGCTAACTCCTGCAGCAGTTAAATGCCACAGCAGGCACTGCAAACAGTTTCCTGTAGAAGTGAAAATTGCTTCGATAATGCGTTCCACCTGACCCGGAATCATTACCCCTGACACTACCACCTTGGTGTGCACCACTACCGAGAGTAAGTACATTTTTCTCTACCCCCTTCGCCCAGGCATGTTTCTCTTCAGCCTGAACTATCAGAAGATCCCAGTTCAGCATGCATCAGTTGCTCCACAAGCAGGTGTTCGAGACAGGCCATCCTGCCCAAACATTACATCTCAAAGAACTGCAGTTTAGTGAGAATGAAGAAAGACTGAGGATCCTTGGGACCTAAGGCGGGGAGATGCAGGCAGACGCAGGTCTGCTTTGTGCTGTCTGTCCCATCCTTGGCAGCAATGCTTGCCTGCCACCCTGACCCAGGAAACAAAGGCACATGGTTTTTGCCTGCAATGGGAATATCTGTTTCTCTGGACATTCTGCACCCCAGGTCATGGTCGTGACCCCAGCAGAGGGGTAGACACAGCATTGTGTTTGGTCCCAGTGGCTGCAATGGCAGCACATACAGTATGACACGGACCTCAGGCTATTTTGAGAATATCATATTTATGTACAGGGTGTAGCCCTGTCACCCTGTAACTCATGAGGAAACTGTCAACATACAACTATGCTCTGAATAAATAATGTGATTGTCGTCACCACAGGAACAGCTTTGGAGTGAAGTCACTGGAGCCTAGATTGATGCTCTAAAGACTAGCTGATGTAGCCTAGAAGAGGCCAGGTAAGCCATGGATCTGTCCTCTCAGGGACCCCACTCCCTTGGGTAGACAGTGTTGAGCGCCATTGGTGTGACACACCTAGAGTCTCCAGAGTTACAGTTCCAGTAGGGTAAGACTCCCTGCTCTGTGACTCCGACTTCAGAGTCTTGGCCTCCAGACCTGAGATGCTAGACTCGAGTGCTAAGTCTGAATCCTCAGGCCACCACTCTGCACGCTCCACAGTCTGAGCAGTAAAGCCATAGCGCCCTTGCAGACCTTTCTGTCCCCAGCTGCTCTGTCCTTAGCTGGTGGGGACATCTCCCTGTGGTGTGACACTATTCCCAGGGAGATGTAAACAAATGTCTACTCGATGCAGGTAGAAAACCGAGGACAGACAAAAGTAACAGTGCCTTCAACGTCCAATCTGATGAACCAAGCAAGGCTTACTTAACAAATTTTCTTGAAAACCAAAGAACTCCCGCGCCCCATGTGTTAAAAAAGCAAGCTGAGAGAGTTTGGAAGCAATGGCTTTTCAAAAAAGAAGCTACTAACTTGAAACTCTGCATGTCGGATTCCACTTCTGGGGCATTTTGACCCAAGCCAGTGTGATTCAAGAAAGCTTAGAAGGTTTGTCTTCCCACCAAGGGAGGCCTCCATCAGCCAGTGACTTGGGAATCACAGCCATCAATAAGTCTGTCTCTCAGCTGTGGAAAAGTCACATTTCAAAAGGATGATCTGATATGAACACCAAGTTCACATTTCTCCTTTGATAGGTGAAAGGCCAACTGAGTGCAGTCTCTCTAGGGTTGAAGATGAAGTCTGTGGGTTTTTTCTTTAAGTTGTGGGGGCTCAGACTGTACCATGACTGTGACTGTGAAGGAAAATGGCTTCTAGGAGTTCCCATCCTGGTTTAGGGGAGTGAGCAGCATCCCTTGGCTGGCTGGTAAATGCCCTGGCTGCCAGTGGCCTTTGTCTCCTCACCTGTCTGGTGAGGAGAGGAGTGTTACAACCTTCCTCAGTGCTGGCTGGGACAGAAGTCCATGTTGAATGTTCTTCGTGCTTTCCAAGCACAGAGTTGCTGCCTGGCAGAAATGTAGACCATTTGTGAATGTATCTGCACTGAGTCTCTGCACGTTCTTGCAAACTCAAAATAGCCAGGATATCCTTGGGGAAGAGCACATTGACCCTGCTCTTACTTCAGGACAGATGCCAGTTTCCTGAGAGATGTGTCCAGGTTGGAAGACCCTGAACTTCCCAAGCAGCTCATTGGGTGGCAGAGAAGTTCCCTGGAGGTGAAGAGAGCAAGGGAGTATAATGAGTTCTGGCAACCAGTAGGATTAGGTTCAAACTGTGCTTATCTTTACCCAAAGATATCTGTATTAAGCTCAGGTCAGGATATTGCAGTCCAAATGAACCGGTGTCAGTAGGGGAGCTGTGCAGGCTGGGTGGCCTGACTATAAGGCTTATGAATAGCCTTTCCTAAGGCAAATGGTTGTACCCTGCCTCAGGCCTGTTCAGCTGCCCACCACAGACAGACAGTATGGATGCCCAGGCCCATACTGTCTGGGAGCACATGGAGCAAAGTCTAAAGCTCAGAAGACAGAAGGTCACGGCTGGTCAGAAATCCCATCCCTTCCCATCCTTTGTGCTGGGAGTGGAAAGTGGTGTTGAACAGTGCTGTTCATGAAGGACCGGGGGACGGCTGTAGTCGCTCCTGATGCCGCTCTGCCTCAATGGCACCCTTCTATGTGGCTCTTCAGAGGTGTGAGCCACGCCTTGTGTGATGAAGGACCTCACGCTGACCCTCCTCCCTGGAAATGTCTTTGTGTGGTGTAAAGTCTCAGAAACATGCTTCTTTCTTTACTTCTATGATGGTGACAGTGGTCACTTTTCTATTCCTTATCCTGGCCAGGCTACTTAGTTTCAGAAGCGCACAGAAAGCATACTAGGCCAGTGATGGAGGAAACCTTCTAAAGCATGGAGTTTGCAAATGATGGAATTATTTGTTATTTTGCTCTGGTTAGACAGAGGCAAGGAAGCCTTCCCCCATCCGGTTAATTGCTGTGGATAGTTAAAAACAAGCCACTCTGGAAGCCGACAAGTCTTCCATGGTTTCCACATTCCCTGTGATCTGACGGCTGGAAGGCAAGCATTGGTTTAGAGGAGCGGCCCAGTCACAAAAGGCTTTTCTTCCCATGGCTGCACTGTGTCGTGAAAGGCCAGAACAGCTCCCAGGCCCATCAAAGTGTCTGCAACTCTTTCTCCAATTTGCTTTCTGCTTTCAGGACATTAAAGAACACTTTCAAGTCAGGCCTCTCGCAGGACTGTGTGAAAGGAGTCGCCAAAGTACCATCCTCACTAAGTTGACCGAAGGGATTGTGTGGAAAAGCTTCGTGTTTTCCTTTTCAGTCTGAAAGGGGTTGGAGGGATCTCGACTGAGCAGTGAGGGGTGGGACTCTCCCCAAACCAGCTTTCATCATGCGCCCCTTCCCCCACCTCCCCTGTTTGTGTTCCTCCCCAGTCCAGGGAGGCCCTGGAATTTTTCTTTAGCTTTTGTTTGCTAAAGGGAGATTCAGGGCTTATGTAAAAATCGGCACCTAAGTCTGACATAGTTTTCTTCAGCCTGAGCAAGAGCGCATGGCCTCTGAGGAACGAGGTCAGCTTTCAGGCCCTGCCTTAATTGTTGCTCTTGTAATCCCAAGATGTTGAATGCTTTTTTTTTATTGCAGACACAGGCTGCAGAGAGGAGCCTTTTTACAAACTAAGTGCCCTGCTAAGCCGCTGAGTGTTTTCATAAGACACCTCCGGGAAGGCTGAACAACGGTACCTAGAGCCTTTGGTGGCTTCTGGAAATTTGGCTTTGTAAAAACTTTTGCTCTGGCATGAGACTGTAGACTAGCTGCTGGGGATTAACTTTACAACAGAACACCTTCAATACAGGTGACCCCCTAGAGCATTCTGCTGGAACCTGAAGTGGCAGTGTCTCCAGAGTGGCAGTAGGCTCCGATGTGAGCCTTTTAGTGGCCAGGGACACTATGTCCTGAATCTCATTCTCTGTGACCAGCAGACTGGCCAGCTCTACAGTAAAGGGCAGTGCTGGGAATGATGGTATAGTTGGTGAATTACCTTGAAAAACTCTTGGCTGCTACTTGTCCTGGAAAGGCAGCCAGGACAAACTTCCACAGAGAAGGAACTGAAGGGACAGCCTTGGGATGAACTCTTTGTCTAGGCAACAGTGTAGCCCTGAGTGTAAACTTGGAGGTGGTATCTCGTTTGATGATATCTCATAGAGTTTTATGGTGTGTTGGTGTTTTCATGGTATCTGTTGGTGACTTGTAGCATTCATTGGTGTGTTGTGATATCTGACGGTATCTCATAGTGACTCATGGTATCTGTTGGTGTCTGTTGGTATCTTATGGTATTTCATAATATCCAATGGTGTTTGTGTAGTATGTAATAGCATTGAAAGAATTCTATTCTCATGTTTGATATCTCATAATAAGTGTTAGAATCTGATGGCATATCATAGTGTCTGGTAGTATTTGTTGGTACCTGATGGCATCTCTTGATATTTCTTGGTGCCTATTAGTCAGAGGCCTGTCTTAGTTGCTTTTCTTGTTGCTCTGATAAAATACCTTGAAAGAGTCAACTTAAAGAAGGGTTTTATTGGCTCACAGGTCAAGGCCCACAGTCCATAATGACAGGAAAATCATGGCAGTAGGAGCTTGTAGCAGCTGGTCGCATTGTGTTCTCAGTCAGGAAGACGGGAATGGAAAATGATTGTGTTCGTTTAGCTTCGGTCTTTCATGTAGTCCAGTATACAAATTTAGGGAATGATAACACCCTGCTTTAGGTTGGGTCTTCCAATTTTAATTAAACTAATCAAAATGATGCCTGATAGATGTTCCCAGAGGCCAACCTATCCTAAATAACCCCTCATAAGTGTGCCCAGAGGCCAACCTAGTCTATATAATCCCTCACAAGTATGCCCAGAGGCCAGCCTAGTCTATATAAACACTCATAGATATGCCAGGAAGTTGGTCTCTTAGGTGATCCCAGGTTTTTGTTAAGATGGCCATCAACTCTAATGGAGCTGGTAGAGCCTGTCATATGCAGCTCTGTGCATGAGGAGGAAGAGCTGGTGCTGTGTACATCTATACAGAGGAGTGCTGTGTGTGAGGAGGAGAAGCTGGCACTGTGCACATCTGTATAGAGGAGTGCTCTGTGTGAGGAGGAGGAGCTGTCGCTGTGCGCATCTGTACAGAGGAGTGCTCTGTGTGAGGAGGAAGAGCTGTCACTGTGCACATCTGTACAGAGGAGTGCTGTGTGTGAAGAGGAGGAGCTGGTGCTGTGTACATCTGTACAGAGGAGTGCTCTGTGTGAGGAGGAGGAGCTGTCACTGTGCACATCTGTACAGAGGAGTGCTGTGTGTGAGGAGGAGGAGCTGGCGCTGTGCACATCTGTACAGAGGAGTGCTCTGTGTGAGGAGGAGGAGCTGGCGCTGTGCACATCTGTACAGAGGAGTGCTCTGTGTGAGGAGGAGGAGCTGTCACTGTGCACATCTGTACAGAGGCTCTGGAGTTGGCTGCTTTGGGCCTCCACATAAATGATTAACTGACATAATGGTGAGATTTCTGGCCACTGAACACTTAGCCAGCTACGTAGATGGGGTCATTTTGTGACAGAAAGCATCATTGTGCTACCTAGCAAACCTGGGCTCTAATGTTGGCTTTGGCACATTTCTGGTTTCTTGGATGTGAAGAGACCATCTGTTGCAGTTTAGAAAATCTTTGTAGCACCTGTTTGTTAACGTGCTTTCTTGTTTGCTGGGAGAGACAAAATGGTAGGAAAGTCAGTCTAGTTGGAGATAGAAACTGCTAATAAGCACAGACAATGAGCAGCTGAGTAAAAAACACAGTTACAAAGCCACGGGGACCATTACAGAGCAGAACAAACATGCACATGATCAAGGCCAGAGGAGTCTGGGACCAAGCTGCGTGTAGTTAATTCTGACTAGAAGGTTTGTAGACAGGGTCACAAAGGGTAAACTGTTTGAACTGGGCCCTAGAGAAAGAACCATTCATGGCTCATGACAGCAGCATGATTGGGATGCCCAGGCAGAGGAAGGTGTGTTGTAAGCATCTCTTCTATGGCTCTGAGCTTCAGCTTTCTTTAGGCTAATGCTTCTATAATGGGAGGAACAGACACACTGTGATGTAGGGGCATCTGGAGTGTAAGGGCAAACATGGAGGGAAACAGAGAGGCTAAATCAAATTCTGCTTTTTATTAGAAAATCAGAGTTTCTAATTCTGTTCATGAAGGTTCTGCACTGTTCTGATTCAGAAGCGGTCATGGGTTCATCTCACCAAAATGTCAGGTCCCACCAGGCCTTTGGAGTATAGTACTCACTTCAAATTCTTGGTCTTTTCTTTGAACCACAGGTTACTATACGTAATCAATTTTAAAATTTAAAAGTGCATGCATGCTAACTGGATATCAACATGTAGAAGAATGCAAATAGATCCATATCTATTGTCATGCACAAAACTCAAGTCCAAATGGATCAAAGACCTCAATATAAAACCAACCACACTGAACCTCATAGAAGAGAAAGTGGGAAGTACACTTGAATGCATTGTCACAGGAGACCACTTCCTAAATAGAACCCCAGCAGCACAGGCACTGGGAGAAACAATTAATAAATGGAGCCTCCTGAAACTGAGAAGATTCTGTAAAGCAAAGGACATGGTCAACAAGACAAAATGACAGCTACAGATTGGGAAAAGATCTTCACCAAAACCACATTGGACAGAGGACTGATCTCCAAAATATACAAAGAACTCAAGAAACTTGACATCGAAAGAACAAATAATCTAATACAAAAAAAATGAGTACAGACCTAAACAGAGAACTCTCGACAGATGAATCTCAAATGGCTGAAAGACACTTAAGGAAATTCTCAACATCCTTAACTTTGAGGGAAATGCAAATCAAAACAACTCTGTGATTTCATCTTACACCTGTAAGAATGGCCAAGATCAAATACACTGATGACAGCTAATGCTGCAGAGGATGTGGGGTAAAGGGAACGAACATTCTTCTTCTATTGCTGGTGGGAGTGTAAGCTGGTATAATCCCTTTGGATATTAGTATGGTGATTTCCTAGAAAATTAGGAAACAATCTACCTCAAGACCCAGTAATACTGCTTTTGGGCATATACCCTAAAGAGGCACAATCGCACTACAAGAACATCTACTCACCTATCTTCCTAGCAGCATTATTTTTAATAACCAGGATCTAGAAACAACCTAGATGTTCCTCGACCAAAGAATGGATAAAGAAAATGTAGTACATTTACACAGTGGAGTAATACACAGTGGTAAAAAAAAATAAAAAAATGACATCTTGAAATTTGCAGGGAAATGGATGGAGCTAGAAAAAAAAACATATTGAGTGAGGTAGCGCAGACCCAGAGAGACAAGTATAATATGTACTTATAAGTGGCTTTTAGACATAAAGCAAAGAAAAATCAGCTTATACTCCACAATCCCAGAGAACCTAGACAACTAAGAGGACCCTAAGAGAGACAGACATACGTGGATCTACATAGGAAGGAGAAAAAGACAAGATCTCCTGAGTAAATTGGAAGCGTGGGGTTTATGGGAGAGGGTTGAAGGAGAGAGAGGAGCAGGGGGGATGGAGGAAAATGTATAGTGTAATAAAGCAATAAAAAATAAAGAAAGAAAACCATGAGAGGGAGGATGATCTGCCCTGGTGCTGCTAGACACAGAGGCAGGGCCTGCTGCGTCACTGCACCCTCTTGGGGAGAATCAACCCTTACTTCCCTTCAACCAGACACGGTCGAGGTTTGTAAAGATGCAGAACAATGCTGTTCTCCCCAGAAGATGATATATATTTTTAGAAAGCATACTATTTTCCAAAAGATATAGTATTTTAAAAATTCAGTGGATACCGTGATGGGTCTCATAAGGACAATCTCCCGAAGTGTCTCAAGTGCCTTGACTTTTTCATCCCCTCCCCCTTCCTTATGGCAATCCCTTCCAGTTTCCCCATGTAGTCTCCATTCTAGTCTCACAACACACACACACACACACACGCACACGCACATGCACACGCACACACACACACATGCACACACACACCACATGATTTTATGTACATGTAGAATTTATGATCTATGTCTGAGAGAATGCATATAACATTTGTCTAGCTTGTTTGGTTTAATATAGTGAGCAAAACAACCCTCTGGACAGGTAGGCGAATGAAGCAAAATCTCTCCAAAAAGCACAGATGGCCAAGGAACATATGAAATATTATCAACACCCTTAGCCACCAGGAAAACGCAAAACTACACTTATACTCCATCTCATTTCATGGGAATGACTATCTTTAAAAAAACAAAAGTGTGCTATTTTAAAATATGTATAAATAATATGTACAGACAACTGTTGGCTTCCAGGGGTGGGAGGGGGTCTTAGTTATTTTTCAATTGCTGTGGTAAGACATCATGACCAAGGCAACTTATAGAAGAGACAATCTGTTGGAGACTTACATTTTTCAGAGGATGAGTTCATGGCCATAATGATGGGGCGCATGGCAGCAGGTAGGCATTGTTTTGGAGTGGTAGCTATGAGCTTACATCCTAACCTACAAGCACAGGCAGAGGCAGCTAACTGGGAATGACATGAAATTTTGAAATTTCAAAGCTAGCTCCCAGTGACATACCTCCTCCCACAAGGCCACACCTCCTAATCCTTCCCAAGCAGTTCCATCAATTGTGGACCAAACATTCAAATATATGTGCCATCGCTCTCATTCAAACCACCACGGGGAGTCAGTTTTCTTTTAAGGGTATGGCTCCTGGTAGACCCCCCCCCCCCATGCTCTAGTAGATAGGCCCATACTCAGGAGTATGTGGACAGCACAAATTGAAATATGTCATTTAAAAAATGACACAAAGTTTAGGGTTAAGGGTGGTAGGGTAGATTTGGAAGGCATTAAGGAGAGGAGCTGGGGTGAATATAATCAAAATTCATTGTGTGAAATTCACACAATGAAATATGTTTAAAAATATTTTTAAAAATAAAAATGTCTCTTTTAGATGGTAAGTTTTCCTACAGCAAATGTTAGTTGAGTAACCCCCAAACACACAAACACTGGGGAGGTCCTTGTGGTCTTCTAGATAAGAAAGGAGCTGAACCCACGTGCTGAAAGTACTGCTTAGAGGGTACCTGTTTGGGACACTTGGATCCCATTCATGCTCACCTCTGTCCCCTGTGCCTCTGGGCACCTGACTCTGAAGTCTATGTACTTTCCACACACTCTTTGGCCCTCCTTTGGCACCCAGGCTGCCTTGCAGGCCATCACAGAACAGGCTCCGGCTGTTGCAGCGTTATCCTGGCAGGCACGTGTCCACCAACTCACTCCCTCCTAGAGAGGGCGTGGGGTCCCCTCCAGCCCTTTGCCACTGCTCTCCTGGCACTTCAGCCGTGTAGGAAGTCACAGTGCCCCCGGGTGCCACATGCCTCACTTGTTTGCCTTTCATCCTCTCAAGTGTGCCCCACAAAATGTCAGGGAGGGGAGCAACTCCAAGTTTGCCTTAAACAAAGCCCTCCCTTCCTATAGGAAGCAGCGCACCGCACGTGAGCTTTCTCTTTGACACAGACATGCACTTTGTCTCCGACACTTGAAAAAGGGCCCCTGAGATCAAAGATCTTCATGCAACACCTGTTCTAACACTCTTCTCAATGGCTACTGACCCATTCTTTGAGATTTTTATTCTGTGCAGGTGTTTTCCCCCCCAGTGAGATTATAGCATTAAAACCAAACAAAACTCCGAGTCTGCGTGTCCGCGTGGCTCTCCATGTTCACGCACAGTTATGCAGTTTTTTGCAGCACATTTTCAGAGATAGTGGAGTTAAATCCCCAGCTGCCACTGTGCTGACTTACAAATGGTCTTTTGATAGTCTTTTATTAACAGTAAACTGAAGAACTCTGAGGGATTAATGCAGAAAAGGGAAGCAAGCATATTAAGGGGTGTTTGTGTCACAATTGGAACACACCTGGCATCAGCTACTGTGCCTGCCTGTGCCCTCGCACGTGGCCAAAGGAGAAGTGCAACCTGAACGGACTTCCAAGGTTGAAATGTATCTTAACTGCTACCGAAAAGCATAAAAGTTGTACATATGAATGAGTACCCATGGCATTTCAATACATGTTTACATTGCATAATGCTCAAACCACATTAAATAGATCACTCTCCTCAAACATTGGTCATTTCTTAATGGTAAAACATTTAAAAATCCCTTTTTAAAGTTTTTGGAAGGAACCACAGCACTATTGTTGTCTGTCCTAGTGCTGCTGGGTAATAGCGTGCCAGGACTTCTTGCTGTCGCCTGATTGTGACCCACTGTCACCCTTTCTCACACACCCCCTTCCCAGCCTCTGCTAACCACCATTTCCCTCCCAACTTCTATGACTCTGAATTTTGTAGGTTCCATAGATAGATCCTGCTGTGCTCACAGTCTGCCCCTGGCCTGTCCACTTAACTCAAGGGTCTCTATTTTGTGAATGAGAAGATTCTGTTTTCTTTTTTTATGGCTGAACGGTATTCTACGACACATGTGTACAGTGCGGTCTGTGTCCATTTAGGAGTAGATAGACATGGTTTCCATTTCTTTGTTGTTGTGCCACAACATACATGTCACTTTGCCATACCATGTTCCTTTCCATATATACCTAGCATGTATGTACATGCTCGATCATGGGATAGCTTTCCCCTTTTTCACTCCTCAGTGTGTAAATCAGAACCACAGTGAGATACCATTTCACCCTCTTCAGAACGGCATTGTCAAAATGACACCAGCTAGATCCTGGTGAGGCTGTGGATATTGGGAGCTCCGTGCACTGTGGGAGGGGATGTAAATAAGGACAGCCACTATGGAACCAATGTGGAGGTTCAGAGTGCTGGAGACCTCCAAAGATCTATGACTTAAAGTGAAGTAGGCTAAGTACAAGGCAACACCAGCAAAAAGACACCGTATAAGTCTGCCAACACACAGTCTACAAACCAGTGCTCACAACAGGGTGAGAACAGAAATAAAGCTTGTGGATTTTCCAGGTCTGTCTCCATTTTTGTCGTTGCCTGAGCCCTGGCCAATGGCATCTTTAACGGGTAGAAAATCAAATTCACAGGGGTACACCAAAGACCTGGATAATCAAAATGATAATCAAATTGAACAAGAACAATTCTGGAGACATTGTATTGCCTGCCTTTAAGATAGATTACAAAATGACAGTAATCAAAACAGCGTATTACCAGCTTTGCCGCAGACATAGGACAAACAGGACAGAATAGAGAGCCCAGAAGTCAATCCACACACAAGTGCCTTTGGAAAACATGCTGAGTGTGCACAGGAAAAGAATAGGCTTCCTAATAAGCAGTATTTGCAAAACTGGATATGCACATGTTGAATGAAGATTGATCTCCACAATACAAAAGTCAATTCAAATCGGAGGGAAGACTTAGGTGTAAGACCTGGATTGTAAAAGTACCGGAAGAAAATGTAGAGACAAAGCCCTTTTGGCATTAGCCTGAAAAGTGACTTTTTGGGTATGAGCACCAAAGCATTGAAAAAAATGCAGTATGAAGAATATGTTATTGTGTCCATACTGCCAAAGAAGCCGAGAAAGAGTGATCTCAGAGAAAGATCTGAGGAAATGGAAGATTTTTACAAGCCACACATCTGAGAAGTGCTATCATCCAATAAGATGTAACAAATGAATAACAAAACACAAAGTCAAATAAACTAATAACCCAATTAAATAATGGGCAAAGGACTTGAATATATGTTGTTCCAAAGAAGACATGCAAGTAGCCAACAGGTCTAAGAAGCAAGGCTCCATACCACTAATCATCCTGGAAATGCTCGTCAGACCAGAGTGGGATGCCATCTCACTGCTGCCAGTCCCACCCGGTCCCATGTCAATCAGTCCCATAGAAACACACAGAGGCCTACATTAATTATAAACTGATTGGCCTATTAGCTCAGGCTTATTATTAACTCTTATAACTTATATTAGCCCATAATTCTTGTCTGTGCTAGCCATGTGGCTTGGTACCTTTTTTGGCGAGACATTCTCATCTTGTTTCCTCTGTGTCTAGGTGACTACTGCAGACTGCACTTTCCTCTTCCCAGAATTCTCCTGTTCTGGTCACCCCACCTCTACTTCCTGCCTGTCTACTGGCCAATCAGAATTTTATTAAAATACAATTGACAGAGTACAGACCATTGTCCCACAGCAACCAAGAGGGTGCCTGTCACCAAGAGAGTGTGAGATGTAAGGTATGTTTTCTAGGGTGTGGAGAAAAAGGAAAGGCATGGGCACCATCCCAGCTACAACAACAAGGGAACTGCAGAAACGACAAATGGAAGTATTGCATGACCCAAGAATCCCATGTCCAGTGCATGCAGGAAGGAAATGAACCATGAACTATGTACTCCGTGTTTATTAAGGCACCAATAACCATAGCTTAAGATCTGGAAACAACTTAGTCCCTGACAGTGGATGGATGGGTAAAAAAAAATGAGACCTAAGTGCATAGCAGGACACTATTCAGCCTTTAAAAAATATCTGGCTGCTGTGACCATAGGCATCAACCCAGAGGACATGCATGTGGAATCCAAGAAAGAATTCATGATAGCAGAGAGGAGAATGGTGGTTATAGAGGAGGTGTCGCCAGCATGCAGGATGAACGGGAGCTGGGTGTCTAGTACACAGCATAGTGGGTGTCACTGCAGTGCTGCCCTGGGCACTGGGGCAGGATACAAGGGTGCACACATCCTACTGTGCTCTTTGGGTGACTGTGTGAGGGGAAGATCTGATCAATGACACTATTTTACCCCATGTGTCTCATTGTTAAGTTTAAAGATGGCAGCTTCTAGTTATCAACAACTTACAATAATGCAAGATGCTGTGGCTTAGAATAGGGGAGAGGGGGTAGGGAGAGATGCTGGCTTTCCCTAGAAGTGCTTGTGGGAGGGCAAGTGTCCCCTGTGAGCTCTTTATGTTCATGTCCATAGGACAGAGCAGCAGCAGTGCCCAGGATGGAGTTTCTGTCCATCCACTGCAGTGTCCTGTGCCGACTCTGCTCCTGCACGAAGCTGGAGGGGGAACAGGACCATGATTAGAGACTTAGCAGTTTGCTCCTCTGGTTTAGCTAGCTGTGAGCATGCTTCTGAAGACAGTGAAAATCCCACCTTGATAATTTTGGGTGGGCCATAGGGTCCCTGTAGTCCCAGGCTGGAGACCTACATCCCATTCAGTGTTTTACTGTGTCTGGATGGAAAGCAGCCACGGACCCACTTAGTATTCCACACACCCAATTCTTTTTTTGTTCTGAATGGGACTCACCAGCAGGGTTTCATTTGTCCTCAGGTACCACTGTGTGTTTGGGATCAACAGAATTTTAAAGTCATGATCTGTATATTGATATATTTCCCCTTTTCTGCCTGGAAGCATTTTCAGCCTTTCTGCCAAAGTCAGTGCCTGTTAATCACTTAGCAAAGCAAAGACCACATGCAAACACTGTAGCTGCGATGTGTCTGCATCAAAAGACACATACCAATGCCTCACAATGTCAGCTTGTGGAGCTCCATCTTTCATGCAATTGGATATTTCCCACTGAGTTGCATCCCTAGCCCTTGGCCTTTGGAGACAGAGTCTTTCTGTAAAGACAAGACTGGCCTGGAAAGCCCCTTTCTCCTGCCTCACCATCCCCAGTTGTGGAATTAGAGAGGTGTGCCACCCTGCTCAACTGCACCGAGTTTCTCCATGGTAGACTCTGTTAGAGTTGGCCTCTTATCTCTCCAAGGCCCCTGGGTAATGTAAGCATTAAGCATATAAAAAAGAAATGAATAAATGAATTCTCCCTTTGAGGCAAAGGGGGCACCCTGAGGAGAGCCAGAGGGATTATCAGGGTGAGGGCAGGGAACAGGCATTCCTATGTGTGTGTGAGGGGGGGTAGGTGTGAGTGTACATCCGTGTGCATACCGTGTGCACACCCACACCATGTGCACAGGTAGAAGGCCAGACGACCTGAATCTCAGATTCTCTGTTGGGGGTTAGGTTGGCTGTCCAGCAAGCTCCAGCAGTCCTGGCTTCTCCTTTACACTTCCCCTGCCCCAGCACTGGGGCTGCAGGTGTCTATCTTTTTACAGAAGCCACGGGTATTCAAACTCAGGCCCTCATGCTGAAGCACTAAGTGCTGTTCCGTTACTGAGTCGTTTCCCCAGCCACGAGGACAGACATTTGAATGCCACCACAGGTGGGCCTCCAGGTGACTTGCTGTGCAGATAGGACAGTATGCAAGAGTTGGGAATAATGACACAGGTGCTGGACAGCTGGGTATTCAAGGGACAGCTCAATCTCGAAAGACTGTGGGCCCCATGAGTGTGAGACCCCCTTATTCCAACCTCTGTTGGACGCAAGACAACATGTGGCGTACCTCCCAAGAGGAAGGCCATTTCCACTCTTCTCATGAGCTCCCTCAGGTAACTGGGAAGGAACAGTGGGAAAGGGATGGGGAGCCAAGTCCATCCACGCATCCTTTCTGTCTCTGTCCCCTAGCACAGAAAGACCGAGGATGGCCGAGAAAAGCTGTTCCTCCTAGATTGACCCCCATCCTCTTTTGTCTCCTCTGCCTCCATGTGCTGAGTTCACCTGTTATCTGTGCATGACTTTTACCTGTCTGCCCAGGGCGTGGAAGGATGCTCCTTCCCAAGAGGCAGGCGCTAGGGGCACGGAGAGTACGAACAAAGAGCAGCTGAGAACAAACAGAACACTTTGGAAGGGGTGGATGCCGCTGCTCACGTGTCCCGGATAAGGACTCCTGATTTTACAGGCCTGACAGATAATCAAGGCCTTATTATACTGGGTGTCAGCCAGAGGGTAATATTTTCAGAGGGCAACTACTTAAAAAACAATTTCTGTCACACCGGCTGCCCATGCGTCAGGCGTGCCTGCCTCTGCCCCACTCTGCTGATTTGGAAATAAATTATGCTGATTGCTCCCGATATGAGGGGAATCCATCATCATTCCCCTTTGAATTCATCTGGCCACCCTGTAATCCACCCTCTTCCTCTGGGGTGTTAATGAGATCTCAAGGCACTCCCCTGCAGGCCCCGTGCTGGGCTGCCATGGGGGGCTGGGACCCTGGACTCCCAGGGACCAAGCCTCATCTACCACTGTGTCTTCCACTTTGCATGTGATTACTCTGAGCTTAGCCCCTTTGCTGAAGTTCTGGGAAAGCTGCCTCCTGGTTCCTGGATAGGCCTCTCCTCCCTCAGGGAGGCAAAGGTGGTATTCACTTTCTTTCACCATGTTTATTGTTCCAAAAACTTCTCTGCTGTGGATGGTTTCTAGAATTAATCGAATGTGAGCTTCTCCTTATGGGTCCCCAACCTGTCTCTTCCTTTAAGACAAGTGTGTTCTCGGTGTTACTATAAGCGTTGTTTCCCTCTGTCCTATTTGGGGGTCTAGAATTCAGCTGGAGTGTTAGGTCTCAATGGCTGAATGCTTATTTCATTTGAAGACAAGGGCAAGATAAAGTATAGAAAGAAAGTGTTGGAGGAAAGAAGTCGCAGTGAGAGTCCATTAGGGATTGTCACAGTGGCTCTGTGCGCATGGGTACTCTGCAGAGAGGGTTGATGGCCTCTATCACACTCTCAAGTGGTCTGTGACCACTGAATAACGAATGGGTGAACTAACTAAATGGGTAAATAAAAATAAATCACCAAGTACTGCGGACACGCATGGCTGCTGCACTGTCAGTGGGCAGCACCGTCAACGTTGTGTGAATTCAAATGTGAGCTGACGAATGTTCCAATTTTCCTGGTGATCAGAGGCAGGTAGAGGTCAGAACCCAGGTCCTTGCTATTACAGGGTGTTCTTCCCAGAAAGCTCCTCCAAAGCATCCTAGTGAAACCCCAGACTCCCCTCCTTCCCCTTGCTGGTGCCTCACGCTGGCTTATGTCGAGTGTCACCTCCACACTCCCTATGCTGGTCCCGACTCTGACCAGGGATAATATGATGACCTGGGGTCCCACTTTCCCTCCTTTTGTTCTTCCCATAGTGTCCACTCTGATGAGCCCCAGTCACTAGGTTGTATGCCTGGCCTGGCTGCAGTCCTCTGGGTCTTTTATGGCAAACTATAGAGAAGAGGGGCATGGCTTGTGAGACACTGGGCGCTGAGCACAGTGGCTGAGAGTTAGGAATAGCCCTACTTTGGGGATCCATGAGACCACTTCTCAGATAGATGAATAGCACCTCCCAGGGTGCAGGCTCTGGAAGTCCTTGGATTCCAAGGCAGGGCATGGTGTGCCCGAAGAGTACCATCATGGTGCGGGTAAGGACTGCGTGAAGGTGAAGGTGAGACTCCAGCACTCATAGACTTGGGATTTGATGTTTGCAGAGATACACTCACTTGAGCCTAACTATATGGCTTCATTTTGCCTTTCTCATCACAGATGTTCTCTCCATAGACCACTGGATTGGATTCCCCATTTCCACTGCAAGAGAATTGTTGCTTCCCAAGGGGCATACTATGTGTTAGGTGCTATGTGTTAGGTACTTTGTAGCACTCAGCCTGGCTCTGGCCACTCCTTCAGTTAGAAAGTCAATGCTATGCCTATCCTCCTGTCTGGATTCTCTCTCTGTCTCTACTCTCTTTGTCTATCTGTCTGTCTGTATGTATGCCTGCTTTCTTGCTCTCTCCCTCTCCTCTCTTTGTGTGTGTGTGTGTGTTGTAGGTGTACATACATGCACTGCACATGTATGTGAGTGCATGTGCCCTTGTATACGTTAATATGGAAGTTAGAGGTTAACATCGAGTGTTTTCCTCAATGTCTCTTTGCCTTACCTTTTGAGAACTCAAAGTTCTCTGACTAAGTTAGACGGGCAGTCCCTTTGTCTTGTCTATGTCTCCCTAGCTCTGGGATAACAGGTGCAGGCTACTTCACCTAGCTTCCACATGGGTTTGAACAGAGATCCTCATGCTTGTTCAGCAAGCCTCTTACTGAGCCCATCACAGCTTCCAGCCCTGGCTCTTACCACCTGTGCTGGGTATTTCCAAAGGGTGGGGCTCTTCTTTTCAGGCGCTCTTTCTGAACTTGAGGGACAGCAGGCTCTTTTCCATGTGGTGGCCTTAGAACATTGCATGACTGAAAAAGAGAAGCGTGTGCTCTGTGAACACAGGGAGAGCAGCAGGAACGTTGGCTCCCTTGATCCTTCTTTTTTGATAATTTTGTGGGTACCAGGGGCTAGGTGCTCTTTTGACCATTGTTCATTATTTGGGAGCATGCCCTCAAGATGAAATTCTTCCATTTAAAGACTGCAGTAGCTTCCTAATGGAATTGAAGGCAACAGGGTGCACCTGGTTATTAATGCGCATGGCTGGCTAGCTGGAAAAATGCTTGAGTTTTTTTGGACATGTTCTCTGCCTTCTTCTGCAAACAGTCTGCTATCCCTAAGCAGTGAGAACCCAGGTCCAGTTCTTGGTCTCTAACACCATTCTGTGATTAAAGGAAAGGGGGACCCTTGGAGAAATGGTTGATTCAAGAGGTGGCTCAGAGAGTAAAGGCTCTGGCTGCATAAGGCTGGTGACCTAGATTCTATCCCCTGAACCCACAGACATACATGCTTGTGAAATTTGTCCTCTTGTACATTTTACACATGGAAAGTTGCATATCGATTTTAGAACTCAACAATGCTATCGAGACTGTGAGCATACCTCCAGATTATCCCTGTTTCGGTGTCCAGAATATGGAGTATGTGTGGATGTCAGAGAAATCCTCCTTCCACTTGTGGGTTCAAGGGATAGAAGGCTTCCCATGTAAGTGTCAGTTTCTATTGCCGATGTCTAGAGTAGAAAGAAGAAAACGCTGTGTAGATCCTTCTGTTTGCTTGCCAGAGCCCTCATACAGAAAGACACAGGGGGCTTAGCCCGCAGAAACCCCCTCAGTTCCAGAGAAATCCAAGTTCAAGTTGTGACAGGGTTGCTTTATTTGGCGCAGGTGGCAGTCCTGTCTTCATGGAACTCTTCTGTGCATGTCTGTGTTAAAATCCATCATGTCCAAGTTAGGTTCCAGCCCTCTCTGAAGAACTCTAATTTCCACTTAATTGGTTTTTAAAGTCTTTAATATCAAACACAGATTCTGAAGCACTGGTGCTTGGGACTTCAACCTTAAAGTCTTGGGGACAGGGGTGTCAGACTCCATCCATACAGTAGAAAGCTCACATTCTGCAGCCTCTCCAAACTTGTTCCTAGCACACTGTCTTTGTAGACTCCATAGAATATTTCATAAGATGATTATGCCTTGTGATGACAAATTCTGTTTAATCCCCAATTTCCCAATCCGATTTTTAAAATTTCCTTTTCTGGCTAATTTTACTGGCTAGACTCATAAGCACATGGCTGAGCAGACCAGAGAGAGCAGACCTCAGCCATCAGTGCTTTGCTCCTGAATTCAGAGGAAGCATTTAGCCTGTCACATTAAATCTGATGTCAGCTCAAGGTTCTTCATAAATGCCTTTATCAGCTTGAAGAGGTTCGTCCCCCCCCCCCCACTTTGATGTGTTTGATTTTTAATCATGAATGATTGTTAAATTTTGTCAGATGCTTTTTCTGTGAGATAATCATATAGTTTGGCTTTTAGTCTGTTAATTAGATGAATTACACATGACTTTTTTTTTTTTTGGTGGGGTGAGGTGGGAGGAGACAGGGTCTTGCTATGTAGTCCAGGCTGGTCTTGAACTCAGGCCTCCCAAGTGGTAAATGCCGGGATGACAGCTGTGCAGCACCACACCCAGCCCACATCAGGTTTTTAAATGCGAAAGCCACATTGCAGTCTTGGCACAAACTGTCATTTTGCATTAGCCTCTTTCTGTTGTTGGGTTCGGGCAGTAATTTCTGTGCTCTGTGGTGGTGGCTGTAGTGCCTGCTAGGCTTTTCCTGGCGAGGAGTAGTAATGTCTCTGCTCAGCAAGTGGAGGAGTGTCCTCTTCAGACTCCTGGTTCTTTCCAGATACTTGAGGAATTCGGGGAGAAGACTTTTGCGCATGCTCACTGAGGTAGGGTTTCCTTTGCAACTGTTTCTCTAGATTTCAAGTGATTCATATCACTTATTCTTTAGTAAAATCAGATCATGTCTTTGAAAAGATTCATCTAGTTCATGCCAAGTGCCAAATTATTGGTTTTCTGTTCCCTGTCCGGTTTCCAGAGGTTCTCAGCACTGCCCTGCCTCTCCTTCCCACCTTGATCCATGTCGGCTCTTACTCCTACTCTTTTACCTATTTTGTTGATTTTATCAAGGAACCGGTTTATTTTACTTATTGTTTGTTATACCCATCTCTATTGTCTTCTTATTTTCCACTTTGCATTTCATTATTAATATTTTATGCTTACATTTTGCTCTGTTTTTAGTTTATTAAAATCATTTGGGTGGTGATGGCTAGCTGGGTAGTGGTGGCGTACACCTTTAATCCCAGCACTCAGGAGGCAGAGATACATGGATCTCTGTGAATTTGAGGCCAAGCTGGTCTACAGAACTAGTTCCAGGGCAGCTAGGGCTATCGAAAAACCAAACCAAACCAAAACAAAACAAAAAAAAAAAAAACCCAGCAAAACAAACAAAAAAGGAAGAAAGATAATTAACTTGAGATCTATTCATTCTATTCATTTTTAATTTACTCTTTGAAAACTTCAGACATGTACATAATATATCTTGACCACGCCCACCTCTTGCTCCTGCTTCCATTTGCCTTGAAGCTTCCCTGCCACATCACCATGACCTTCTTTATTTGCTCATTTACTTTAATCCACTGGATCCAGTTAGTGCTGTCTGTATGGACATAGACATGGGGTAATCCCCTGGGACATGGGAAGCTACCAATGACAAAAATGGCTAACGAAAAATGACTCCTCCCCCCAGGTGCTACATCACCATGCCCTTCTTTATTTACTCATTTACTTTAATCCACTGGATACTTAGTTTTCCCATCACCTTTTGTTAAAGACTGGCCTCCCCTCATTGGATTGGATCGTCCCCGTGTCAAAATTAGCCATATATGTTAGGGTTTATTTCTGGCCCCAGGGTCTCAGTATTCCAAACCATGGTGGATGTTTTATATTTTAAGTAGTTTCTGCTTCTGTAGGTTCTAGTCTTGTATTTCTTAATTTTCTTTGTCTCTTTCTTCTCTCTCCTTTCTCCAAGTGTTCTTCCTTTAACATCAGATTATCTCAGGTTGTCACTGTCCTGGAAAAGTCAATTGCTGTCATTTAGGCCATTGGTTCTGGGATACCTATGCGAGTTCAGTGCCTTTCTGTAGCACAGGAAGAAGGAGAATATTGAATATCCAGTTTCCCATGTCCTTAAAGATCCCTGATTGCTGAGATACCCATTTGCCATATTTTCAGCCCATCGCTTGGAATTTATGATGCTTAAGATGCAACCCAGTGTCTTGATTCAGCATGCTAAGTCATCAGGTACTTAGATGAGACAACGAAGCCAAAAATGACTTCATAAACATTCACCAAAATTTCATGATTGCTTTTGGTCTGGAACCAAGGCTACCAGAATGAGGCCAGTGAGAATGGGCACACAGGAGAATTACTGCCATGAGCGGTGACCTCATACTCTGGAATACTCTGGAACATTTGCTACTTAGCACTGACTGTGACTGGAGTTAGGTGCCAGCTTTCTGCACTCAGTGCTTTGCTCCCCTCTCTTCGTTCCTCTCCCTCTTTCTCAGAGTCTCATACTGTGCCCCAAGCTAACCTGGCGCTCGCTACATTGTAGCCCAAGCTGACCTGGCGCTTGCTACATTGTAGTGCATGTGGGGCCCAAACTCTTAGCAATGCCTCTGCCTCTGCCTCTGCCATGTCCTAAGGTTACAGGTGTGTGCCACCATGCCTGTATTAGAGTGTTTTCTCTTTCTGGATATAGTCGTGAAGTTGAAAAGATGGTTTTTGTGTTATGCGATACCCTGACAGAGATAATTACAGCTCTCTGTGAAGTCTTAGCAACTGCTTGTCTCTGAGCAGAATCACAGTGGTTTTTAATCACCCACATTTTAAAATAATGGCACCTGGTAAAGGGAAACCCACTCACAGCGAGGCACAAGCAGAACCTGGAAGTCAGGACCTGGGAAAGCGTGGCCTCCATCTTCACCCATCTATTCAGGCCTCGGTGGTGTCCTCCATGAGGTGGCCTCCATGATTTTTTAAATTCCCCCATCAGCTTCCTGACTTGGTGGAGTTGGTGCTCCTGTCTGTGGTCACTCAGGGGGAGCTGTGGAAGATCCTCGGGTGGGTGTGTGCCATACAGAGTGAGTCCTTCCTCAGCATGTTCTGTGGCTTTGGGGAGCAGAGAACACAGGAGGAAAAGCGAGGGGCAGAGGAAATGATACAAACGAAGGAGATATAATTGTCCCTTTTAAGACTTCTACCTAATTTCTACTTCCCAGGAGTATAGAATGAGTAGTTTTTCCTTCTTATTTAAAAAAAGAATTAATTTGATTTTTCTAATTGGAACACTTTCTACTCGCTGATTGCCAATTGGAGTCAGATCATGAATAAAAGTTTAGAATTACAATTCAAGAGAGTCATGCAGTTAAATAATTAAGTTATCTGCAAGAGGGAAAAAAAGCAAGTCTGGATGAGAAGGGCAAATGGGGCTGGCTGGGCCTTCTGCCCAAAGCCAGCGCAGGGGATGGATGCAGGGTGAGATAAGGGGAGATGGTAAGCAGGTCCTCAGTGACCAATGCCAGCTGACTTCACTGGGCAGACAGTAGCAGAATCGTAAGAGGTGGGAGCCAGACCTGAGAGTCTGGGAGCAGTACATGGAGACAGGATGCTTTTGCTGTTATGCCCATTCCTTTCCCCCTCTTCTGAGCTCTAGACTGTGGTGCCCAAAAAACACCACAGAGCCAGCCAGAGAAATGTATCTCAGGACAGCCAGAAGTTAGGGATTAGCCTAGCCATTAATATTGGAATGACCTTGTGTTGGCCCCACCCTTGAAGCCTCTTCTGCTCCTTATCCAGTGTAAGCCAGGCCATCTGATCCTGATCAGACCAGATGGACCAAGAATGGACTCCTTAAGGAATAAGAAGGTCTGGGTTCTAGGCTGTCAGGAAGGGGTACCTTGCCAACTGCCTCTGTCCACAGGTTCAATAGGATTCACAGACATATCAAACCAGGCTGGGGATGCAGCTCAGATGATAGGGTGCCTGCCTGACAAGCATGGCACACTGGGTTTGATCTCCAGCATGACATAAACTGGGCATGGTACTGTATGTTTGAAATCCAGAGCTTGGGAGATGGAGGTAGAAGCTAAAAGCCATCCTCAAATACACAGTGAGTTGGAAGCCAGTCAGGATCACATGAGACCCTGCCTTTAAACAAGCTGACAAAAACAAAAGTGGAAGTGGTGGTGGTAGTGGTGATGGTGTTGTTGTTGTTGGTGGTGGTTGTGGTGGTGGTGGTGATGGTGGTGGTGGTGGTGGTGGTGATGGTGGTGGTGGTGATGGTGGTGTTGGTATTGGTGGTGGTGGTGGTGCTAGTGGTGGAAAAGGAGGAGGAGGTGGTCAGGAACAGTATTCAACAAGGTGATGCTCAATATGTGGTGTTGAGTAGAGGTGGGCAGGAATGCAAACAGGAATGATGACTAGACACAATGATGAGAGCAACCAGTCAGTTTTAATGCAGAAGGGATGGTCCATCAGCATAGTGGGAACACCAAAGCCACTTCTCAGAGATGTCAGAAGTCAAGTAGGGGCATCAGGGACGGAAGAACACCAGTGTAGAACGTCTCTATGTGAAGTCTGTCATGTTTGAGATGGAAAAATGGCCTGGAAGGATCCATTGCTGGGTCAGACATAGCAGCAGAAAGGACTGGGAACTCAGACACATAGGAGTGGGAACGCCTCCAAGAACACAGGTGTTAAAGGCGGAAGAGCTGTTGGAGAGAGATGGCTCAGTGGCTGAGAGTGTTCACTGGTCTTCCAGAGCCCTTCAGTATGTCCCCAGCACTCACACGACTCAGCCGTGTAACTCTGATTCCACGGGATCCAATGCCCTACTGTGGCTTTCACTGGCATCTGCATAGATGTAGTACATTTACATACATGCAGGCAGAAAAGTTTTTAGACTTTTTTCAAAAGACAAGCAACTGGAAGATGAGAGGAAACCACAAAGAAAGTAGAATTCTAGAAAAGCAAAGGCTAAGAGCAGTTAACTCCACACAGAAAGGAAGAGCCAGCCCCCAGATCCAGAGATAAGGAAGCCAAGAGTATTATAAAGAATGAGATCAAACCAGGCAAGGCAGAAGAAATCCCAGCACTGGGGGGCAGAGCCAGGCAAGGCAGAAGAAATCCCAGCACTAGGGATGGAGCCAGGAGGATCAGGAATTGTCATCTCTGGCTACATTGTGATTATAGAGGCCAGAGCAGGCCACCTGAGAACACCTCCAAGGGAAAAAAAAACGAGTTTATGTGCCTAATTTTCTACAGATAGGATGGATATATTCTTAAGGCCATCAAAAGCCCATACATTGATCAAAATGAAATATAAATCACTTCATAAGTATTAAAGAAACTGAAGAAAAATTCTCTCATTTACACACCTAAAGAAATCACTGGGGCCAGGCAGTGGTGGCACACGCCTTTAATCCCAGCACTCGGGAGGCAGAGGCAGGCAGATCTCTGTGAGTTCGAGACCAGCCTGGTCTATAAGAGCTAGCTCCAAGACAGGCTCTAAAGCTTCAGAGAAACCCTGTCTCAAAAAAAAAAAGAGAAAGAAACCACTGGGGTGGTTTGCTCCATTGGACAATGCTCCTCAGCGGCCAGATGTCAGTACTTGGGAGCTTCCCACTTCCACCCCAAGCCCCTGAGCAGTTACCAATCTTCTCCCCATTCTGTCCTTTGAAGGGAGAGCTAAAATACCCTCTTGGGTCCTTAGGAAAGAAATAACCCGACAGAGGCAGCTTGGGCACATTTGGCTGTACAAGCGCTGTTCAGGAGACTGAGGCCCTGCGGATCAACTCAGTATCAGTTCTGTGTTCCCAGGACCATTCAGAGCTCTGTGTCCACAGTTCAGGTCTTTTCTGTGCTTTAGGGTGTCAGAGGTGGCCCAGCAGGGGGCTGGCTAAGTCTCTTCATTTATGTTTCTCAATGTGGGCTCTCCGAGCCTCCTATCCTTCAAGTGTATCTGAGCCTTCCTTCCAAACACTGGTGGGACTCAATAGAGGGGAGGAAAATTGACCTCCAGAGCCTCAGAGAGACCCTGCTGCCTATGCCTAAGCGGCATTTGCTGTGTGTACGCTTCCCAGTTGTATGGGCACTGTTTGGCAGAGGAGCACGGCCCCACTTTTTGCAGTGCCTTTACCTCTGTGGCTACTACCCTCACCAGTTTCCCCACTTGTCGGGGATCCCCTGTAGCTATGTCCTCTACCCTCCTTATATCACGTGGTACCTGCCTCCACTTCTTGTGTCCATACTTCCTTCTTTAAAGTTACAATAAGGTTCTCTACAGGTATGCCCCCACAGCTCCATTGATGGAGGACTCTCATTGGTTAATAAGGAAACTGCCTTGGCTTTTTGATAGGGCAGGATTTATATAGGTGGAGTAGACAGAACAGAATGCTGGGAAGTTAGTCAGATGCCATGCCTCTCCTCAGTGAGACAGACGCAATGGAGCCAGCTGCCAAGTCAGACATGCTGAATCTTTCCCAGTAAGACGCCACTCGTGGTGTTACACAGATTATTAGATATAGGTTAGTTAAGATGTGAGTAAGAGGCTGAAACTGATGGGCCAGTCAGTGTTTAAATGAATACAATTTGTGTGTTGTTATTTCAGGGCATAAGCTAGCCAGGCGGCCGGGAGCCAGGCGGGATGAAAAGCAGACCTGCCCGCAGCTCCCCTCTACACTCCATCTTTGTCCAGCTACCTCCAGCTTCAGCTCTCTGTTGTTTCCTATGAAGATGTCTCTGTGTTAGATCCACCATGCAATTTAAAGGACCTTAACTGCCCAGGCTCTGGCCTCCCCCACTGAGAGTTGTATCGAGAGGTAACTCATGCAATCTAAGAGCTGCACATAGTTTAACACTTCTAGCTGCACAAATTGGTAGCGTACGCACCCCACCTCTTGCGGCGGTTGGCCTTGCTTTCATGTCCCCACCCTTGTGGAGATGTACCCTCATGGCTCAGTTAGAAGCTTTGGAGACACCACTCCTCCTTCTTTATGCTGTAAGTTACATTTCTTGATGCTGTGGCAAGTTACCGGGCAGAAGGAAGGGTTTAACTTGGCGTTAGAGTTTGCAGGTATTGGCTATCATGGTAGCAGGGAAGGTGCAGTGGAAAGGGTGGGAAGCTGGGCTGCAGGAACACGGCGACATAACGCCCACAGTCAGGAAGGAGGGAGCAGAATGCAGGTACTCAGCTCTCTTGTTCCCTCTTGCCTGTCTATGCAGCCCAGTCCACAGATAGTGTCTCCTACATTCAGGGTATGGCTTCTGCTTCCCTCCTCAGTTAAACTGCTGGAAAGGTCCTCCAGACATGCGCAGACGTGTTTCAGGGTGACCCCATCAAGTGTGTATTGAAGATGAGCTGTCACAAAGGTCACATGGAACCCAGTACGTACCTGGAGTGCATACTGCTGGGCGGTGGGTTTAGGAAGGGCCACGCTTCCTCTCCCACTATGCCTAACACTGATATTAACACATGGTGTTAGGAACAAGTGAGAAAATGTGCAGGTCAGCTTTGAACAGGATTCAGCCCAATAACAAAACAGATGGATGACAGAGTCACTTTCAAACACCAAGGACTTGAAATGAATTCCAGGGTCAGCTTCAGATAGGCCTGGAGAATCCTATCCTTCCCCACCACCTACTAGGAAATACCTTTGCCTCTGTGGAGCTCCCACCTGAGGTTCCAGCTTATGGCCTGGAGAGTGATGTCACCACGTAGGAGGGAGCTCCAGTGTCAGCAATGTCCTGCTTGCTCACAGGGTATCCTAGTGGTATGGAAGACAGCCTTGAATAAAATAGGTCAATGGTACTTACGACAAGTAATGCTTTAATCAGTCTTCAGTAGTTTCTGATGGGTAGTTAGCAATGGCTACATACCTCTTACACGCACAATTTTGTGTCTGTGTGTGTGTGTGTTGTGGTATATGCATGTGTGCATGCATAGTCATATGTGTGCATGTACATGGGGACCAGAAATTGGTATCAGGTGTCTTCCTCTAAGCTAAGGTCTCTCCCCAAACACAAAGCTCACCGGCATGGTAGTCTAGCTAGCTACCTTGCTATGGGGATCCCTTGTCTTTGCCTCCAGAATGCTGGTATGACAAGCAGGCTGTCACACCCGCTTGGCATTTCTGTGGGTCCTGGGGGCCCAAACTCTGGTCTCCACACATACCATTTCTAAATTTCCTTTTAAGAGTGCCGTGGACAACTGAAAACGCAAATGTGTAGATCTCTCTTTAAAGCCGTAAGTATTCATTTTGCCTCTCCCCATTAGGTATGTCTATCAAAACAGGCTGTGTGATGAGTTCTTCTATTTACTGTAATTCTGTTGCTCTGGAGCACCTTGGGAATTCACACAGCCTGCTGTATTTATAGTTGATCCCCCTGTTTCCATGACTCTCAAACTACTAAAGCAACAGCAACGGGGCTAGCACTGCATGTTTTTGTGCCCGATGAATTCCCTACTTAAACTCTCCCAATCTTTTCCTAAGTTCGTCATCTAGCGCAGGACTTTCCCGAAAGATAAAATGAAGACGCACCGCTCAAAAATGTAAGGGAATGATGTAATTTGCAATGTGAGTCCCAAGACAATCGCTTGCATTAACGGTGGATGTGGGATGGTAGACAGGTGAGGAGGCTCCAGGGCTGTCTGAACGCGAGGTGATGGGGAAAGACAGTACCAGTCCTTGCACACATCCTCCACATCCAAACTCAGCTCAGCCCCTATCCACACGAATCCCTAACCCCTGCCTGCTGTCCTTGGGATTTAACTAAGGGTATGACTTGCACAGCCTGGCATTCCCGGGCCACTTTCCTGAGAGGTTGTTTTTGTGATCTTCATCTCCCCTGGACTATGCACTGGCATCCCAGCTGGGATTCCCTCCCATGACACAGGCTCCATATTCACACACAGGCTTGGTTTTCCCCTCTGCTGAGACTGTACTGCATGCTGACCCTCCTGCTGCATGGAGGTACAGGGACCCAGAGAGAATAGGTCCTTTACTCCTCTCAGGCTCCAGGCAGCCATCACTCCCTAAGCGCCCCTCTTCCATCGTTCCATTTGTGGGTTCTTATCAGACACAGGGCAGTCCCAGTCTCCCTCCTGAAAAGCATCTCTGCAGCTCGACTTCCACGCCAGGATGATGAGAAGCCCGTGTCTGCTCAGTGGATCTCCCCTGTCTGCTGAACGTCAAGACAGCAATCCAACACTGTGTGGTTCACATTTGAATCTGCATGTCCGTGCTCTGCCCCTGAATTAGGAGCTTCTGAAAGAGGGTATTTTCCCTCAGTCTTTGTTTCCCCAATAACTCCATGCGGTACATCTTTAAGGAACTCAAAGGTAGTCTGAATAAATCAATAACATTTTATTCCTCTGAACAATTTCTCATTTCAATGACTATAAAAAATCCTAATAGGAACTGTCATCTCTCCTTCCCTCATTTGTTTTTGTTTATTGAAGCTGTGCTGGATAGCACTGGGCTGGGAGGAAGCAGAGCCCACATTCTGCATACACTTGGGAAGCATGCTCAATAATGAATAGGTCGTTATTAAAGACAGATGTGGGCATGACTGCCTGAAACCAAACTACTGAATCAAGTAGTCTACAGTAAGCTTTGTACTGGCAGACAAAGTAAATTCGGGGGCTGTGGCTGGAGAAGTAGTAGAAGTGTGTGTGTGTGTGTGTGTGTGTGTGTGTGTGTGTGTGTGTGTTGGTTTGGGAAGCTTCTAACATTCTTTAAACCAAACTATACTCTTATTAACACTAATGATACAAAAGAATAGTTTACCTCAAAAAACTTTATACATATATATACTTATGTGTATATGTATGTATATGTGTGTGTGTGTGTGTGTTGAAAATATGAAACTACAAGAAAGAATTAAAAGCATACACTCCTAGAGAGAGTATTGAAGTTTCTTGAAGAAGCTGTTGTAGGTAACAAGTAACCCTGGCACTGTTCTTTATTGCTTCTGAGTATAAAATCTGCTCAGAGTTCATACCCACAGAAAGGCTAACATTAGACAAATTACAAAGAGGTCATGAGAATACAATAAGTATGGAAAAGAAGCTGAGCTCACTGGGGAAAAGACAACAAAAGATGGGAGCATTTATGAACTTCTTGTGAGCCACTGTTTCTTGATACAGGGAGTCCCATGACAATGAGTTAGTTCAAAACAGCCAGGAAGAAATCCTTGTGTCCTCCTAAGTTGCCAGATATGAAGCTGATGACATCTTCAGCACTAGTCTCCATTTGCTCATTATAAAACCTACAGTTAACGATGATAATTAAAAACCTAAATTGGATGGCAAAGAATTGAGCAGTAGACTAAATCACCTTTTGACGGCAAGTTGCAGACACCGTCTTCTTGGGAGGAAGGGCAGATTCTGTGGGCAGATTCTATAACAGGGACACAATTTGCTTTGCATTTCCAATGTGCAAGCCAACCTTCTCTGGCCAACCGGAGGCAATCACATGGCGTTTGTGTGTCTATCTGCATAATTTTCGGTTGAGTGTGAATGTGACTTGCAGGACCACAAAGGGACTTAGAGAATCTTTAATTTCATATTCTAACCAGTTGGCCCTATTTGTTTGCTTTGAATCACTCGTTTCAATAAGGTGAAAACGTGTGCTAATCCTCCATTCATCAGGCGCCTGGGTGCGTGTGAAATGGATCATGTGGACAAAATAAACCCCAGCCAGACGCAACCTGCCTTTGTCCCCTAAGCTGCTTCGAGGGGACTCTTCACAGGTACCAAGAAGCCATTCCGGCCACTTCATGTGCTTTTGAAGACCCTTCCCTTTTTCTCGATTCGCACATTACTCAGGCACAGAAGAAAAGCTAAAGGCGGGCGTCGGATGAAGGGAGAGTTGAAGGAGCCGAACCCATTTTCCACACACAGAGATAATTGGCACGGCAGGAATTTTGGAGAGCTGAATTAAATGAATAAGTTGTGACATGGGAAAAAGTGAAAAGGACAGCAGTGTGCTGGCTCGCACAGAATCGCTACCTTGGTAAGCGTTTTTCTTGAAGACCAATTGATAAAACAGGACAAAAATGTTTTTCCCCATTAATTGCTTTCAAACACTGTCCTGTTAAACACCCAATTAAAAGGCAGAAGTGTGGTCTTCTGTTTGCCTCTAATGACTGTTTTAAGAGGCTGGGGTGGATGGAGAGGAGGGATGGGAGAGGAGGAAAGGAAATAATGGAGGAGCCTCGCATTCTCTTTCATGGGCTGTAGAATAAAAAGATCAATGAAGGAGGTTTATCACGGCTCTGGCCCATAAGAGCCTCAAACGCAACAAGACTGCATACCTCTCCTGAAAGGGACTTCTTTAGAACTGACGTATCTAAATGCATTTGCACACACAACTAAGCACCCAGGTTAATGGAGGCACAAGAAAGTATTTGGTCAGCTCAGAATATCTGACATCTGACATTTATCAAGTAATTTCAAATTGTGACAGTCTAAACATTGCTCTAAGTTGGAGGCAAAAAAGACAAAATTTAAAAAGTAAGCAGTATCGGTTGTGCTTGGGCCACAGCAGGAATTTGAAAAAACACAGAAGAGGGGCTTGAGCGTGGCTGTGGGGTCTGGGCTGAGGGGGAGAAAGGGCTGGCCAGTGCGCTTTCAGCAGAGCCCTCTCCAACACTTGCCTCCCATTCTCTTTCCTCCTGGGCTCCTTTCTCTGTCTCCCAACCCATGGAGTGAGATAAATGAAGACAGTAAATCCTGTCCTTTACTTGTAGAGTGTCAAATGATTAGAGAATGATGAGAAGGAGTTGAACAAACTTAGTCTGTTTCTATGAATTCTTTCTGATTCAGCTCAGAAGAGGGACTGGTCCCTAAAAGATGCTAAGAATGGCAGTGACATTGGAGCTGTTGTTTGAAGGTGGCACCTAGTACCTTAGGGATGCGAGTTCAGGAGCTGGGAGAGAGCCCGGCCAGGGAGGTCTGTGTGTGACATAGTGGCTCAGTGTTGTGCAACATCCCCTGTAGATATGATTTTTTTTGTTTAGCCGACAAATCTCAAAGTTAGTGAAAACGACTTGTATCTCCTAGGCCCTGACTGCCTGCAGGATTGTTTTTAAAGCACTTTTCTTTTGTGAGCTCACTGATTCACATAAAAACCTACCGGCAGGGTGTTAACCCTAACGTGATTCTTATCTCATATCTGAAGAATCTGGGGTCCCAAATATGAACTACAATGCTCATGTACACAAAGTCCTAGAGTTCTTGTTGGATCTTATGACTACCCAAAGAGGCTGTGCACGGTGATTACCTTTTAATTAATTTGTTCCTTTAAAATGATGTCTTTACAAAGATGGTGGCTTAGTTACATTTGGGGATTTATACAGTGCAGTAGGCAGGATGGGATAAGGATGGTGAGAGCCATCATTGCTCACATACAGGGCACTTGGTCCTAGCTACGTCCTCAAGTTCTCCAAGCCAGCATGGTGGCTCATGGAGGTGTTCTCTGCAGGAATTCTCTTGGGGGTGTTAGAGATGGGATTGGAGATCTGGACACAGCAGTATCAAGACATAGGACAAGCTCCTTGCTGCTTTTCTGTTTATTTATTTGTTTCTCAACACAGAATTTCTCTGTGTAGTAGTCCTGACTGTCCTGGAACTCTCTCTGTAGACCAGGCTGGCCTTGAACTCACAGAGATCCTCCTGCCTCTGCCTCCCCAGTGCTGAGATTAAAGGTGTGTACCACCACCCCATGATGCTTTCTAACTGTATCCACAGAAGTTCTAAGAACAAGATGAGCACACCACCATGGGCCAGGGCAGTATGGTCAGTTTTCAGCAGAACCAATAAGATAGGTGTGGTTGCATTGGCTCCCTAGTCATCCAGAGAAAAGCAGATGTCAGAAACATGCATGAGGTGTCCTGGTAATGTGACCTTGGAAACAGGAGAGGGTCTGGGGGCCTCTCAGGATAACATCTTCTGATCCTGTCCACTTTCTACTTGAAATAGCTTACATTTCTGTTCCCTCTCTAACACAGTGTCTGAAGCACCATCTTTGGCTCTGTCATTACAAGAGGGAGTGGCAAAACAAACACCCACACAGACAAGTCTTTGAAATCTGGGCCCCCACACAGCTTCAGTACCACCCGCAATTGAACGGAAAACAGCCAAAGTCTCCAGATTCTGAGAGTAGACAAGTGGAGGACGCCAGAATCAGAAATTCTGGAATTCCAGCTGGCATCCTCTCGTCCTCCAGTCTTCCATGCCTGTCACTCGCAGAATCGAGGGTAAGAGACTCAGGAAATGGAGCAAATGACTCTGTTTCTGGGACCACTCACTGGCCTTTTGCAAGGTGGAAGCGAGCAATTTTTTTTCCTGATCCAGCAAGTGTTCAAATACAGCCATCCACAGGCGCTGGGTAGGGCTCTGCTGATGGGAAGCTCCTCGCTGAGGCAGGCCTTAGTCTGAGACCTCACTGTGCAAGTGACCGCAGCAGCAGAAATGCCTGTGACTTGTGACAGCACTGAGCACCTGCCCTCCCCAGGCACTGCACAATTACCAGACCAAGAGGAATAAACACGCAGTGCATTTATCTGTGACCCTGTGGGTCCTGGGTAGGAACAGGGAGTGCTGGGAGCTCCAGGCTAACTGGGTGTGTTCTGGGTTGAAGTCTGGGTCAGAGGTACATGAGCACTGAGATGGTTTATGTGTTAAACTCATTGAGTTTAACAACTCACTTTGGATTTGTGCAAACATATAGCCTTAAGCTAAACCAATACCAAGAAGGCTGAACCACCACCAGCTTCAACCATCCTTGGCTAAGTGATCTGTTATTTATACCATACTGGGGGCATTTGTGTCTGATGCCCCAGAACAGGGCCAGAACTCATGTGAGTATTTTCCAGACTCCAGATCCTACCCCTGAAGGACAAGAGGCTAAAGGGCAGGAAAGTGGCATACAATGTGTCTCAGGAGGTGGAGGCCACACTGAGAAGACACAGGACCAATACTGGCAGTGAAATGCAGCCCACCAGCATGTGGGAACAAGATACCAAGAGGGTTGGTATGCAGAGCACTGAGAACTGGGGTTTTGGGGTAACCATAGCCTCTTAGTGACTTGGAGGATAACAAGGACTTTCAGGCTCAGATTGGTTTATTGCTATGAGCTGTATTTGAAATCATAAATGTGAAGATGGGATTTCTTATTTTTCCCAGATATGTAAGTTTCATATTCAGAATAATTTCTCTGCTTCCTTCTGAAAAATTTAAATAATCTTTTTTGATGTTGGTTGGTTTTAGTGAGATAGCAGGTCATGTGTGGAAAAGTCAGGCCTGGAGGGACACCACAGTTACGTTAGTACCTAGAGGTAGAAGCAGGAAGATCAGAGGTTCAAGGTCATCCTCAGGTACATAATGAGCTTGGTGCCAGCTGAGCTACAGGAGACACTTGTCAGGGTCACATGGCTGAGGTTCCACCTGACATTCCCACAGCAAGGCTAGGAGCATCTCTTCCAGGAGCTATGTTATAGATCCAGAGGGAGCTGGAGGGTGCTGAGTTCTGTAGGGCATATAGAGTGGGAAGTGGAGAGAAGGAACCTTTCTTCAACAGCCTCAGAAAAAGACAGAAGTGGCCCAATCCTCAACTGTCCTAGGGTCATGCAGCTGGAGTCTCTTCCAGTCCTGGGCTGCATTTTGAGCCTTGCAGCTCACCCAACTGGTCAAGCTGGATGCAATGGAGAGATAGAAACTGATACTGAATGAATGAATGTCCCTAAGGTTCAGATCCTCACTGAACAGTCTCATTGTAACTTTATTTTCCCCAAGAAATCCCAGGCTTTTCATCTAATCACCTGGAATTCTTGTCACAGTTGAAACAAATCTTAAGAGCAAGCTTATCAACATCACTTACATTCAAAAAGACCTCATTAAAACAACTATTTATTAAAGTCCACAGTTCAGAAATAAATTTAGGAACTAAATTAACAGAAAAGAAGATGAGGGGAAGGGATAATTACCACAACACGTCTCAGAGAGCGTTATTTAATTTACCATAATAATAAGAATTATGAGCTCTGCACATTTGCAATTTCTTAGCTATTTAGTTTGCCATGAAACATTAAGAGGAAATAAAAGAGGCACAAAAAGAATAATTGAGTACAGAATATTATAATGAACTGTTGAGGCCCCATTCCCATTCCCAAGTTGGTCAATACTGGAATTCATTGCTCCATCCCTTATTGACACTCTCTTAAAGGAGCCATGCCGCTTGCGTCACTGAAATTGATAGTGATGCATGGGATACAGGAATTTCTGGGGGAGGTGCTGATATGTGGGTACAGGGTGAGGGTGCTGGGTCGAATGGTCCACGAGGGGCTGAAGAGCTGAATCATCACGGCTTGCTGGCTGCTAACATTTGGTACAGAGCATTTCCTACAAGCACAATCTCAACTTGTGTCTGCCTCATTGGCTTGCTGAGGCTGGACCTTATGGCACCCCAGTATCTGGTGGGTCTCATTCCATCTCTGCCTCAGCACTGCTTGTGGATAATGTCTGAGCCCTAATTCACAGGTGCAGACCTCTTGATGGAAGATTTACCTGTAAGTATCACTTATAAACTATTGGTTCCTAAGTTTGAGCCTGCATTTTATTGTATTAAGATATGCTTATAGGAACATGAATCCCTTATTACAAATGCTCTTCTTCTTAACTCTTTATTTGTAATTCAATTACTTTAATTTAAAATTTTTCCACATTAAAGTGGGGTTAGAAATAGAGAAGAGGCAGTTAGACTAGCCTGCAAGACGTATTTCAACCAAGCATACAGCTACCATCTCAGGGCTGCTCAAGGAGTAGAGATGGTGGTGAGAACATCACTAGAACTTTTTGGAAACACTCTGAGCTTCCAAATTAGCCATCACCTTTAGCCCAAGGTAACCTGAAAGCAGATCTCCATCATAAAGGGGAAGAGGTGGGCACACTTGCCAGGAGGAGAGTTTCTAACCCTAACCAAATCCTTAAGAGCTCCAAGGCACCGGTTTTTATTCTGTGAAATACACACATTGTGTGTGCGCAATTCTTTACCGTGTGTCATTACTGCTAAAAACCAAGCTCTCTTCTTCCTTTGTCAGTTGCCTCATTGTCACTGGGTGACATTTTTCAGGGACCCCTAGTTCTCTACTCTCGAAACAAAATGTCCCCTTGGAGACGGTACCTGTTGCTTTGGCCCCACAAATACAATGCTTCTCCATGGATGGTATTGTCAGTTCCAGACTCTATCACCGTGACTGCTGGTTCGACCACTTCCTGGCCAGTTTCTATCTCACAAATTGCTGGTGTCCTCACCTCCAGCAAACATGAGCTCCATTCCAATGGGACCCACCTACCTGCGAGCCCAAGAGGGCCCCTGCCACTGGTCCCTCCACAGTCACCTGTTGGGCCCTGACTTCCCTTCCTCTGTGACACTGGCGTAGAGTCATACTGTAACAGGTAGCAATGCCCACTAAACAGACATCTAAAGTAATTTTACAGTTCAGACAAGTGTAACATATCGGTGCCCAGTAGACCCCTGATTTATAGTTCATCCTTTTGATCAGCCATACATGTGTGACTAGAAGTGAAAGCACTTCTTAAGGAAATGGCGGGAGTGCTCCGCCCTCTTCCCAGCCCCCAAGATGGCAAGTCCCATTTTCAATGTATCTGTCACCAATTCATTCTCAGGTTTTCTGTTAGCTGCAGCTGTCTCAGGGAATCCAATCCCTCCCCTGCCCACCCTGTCATAACTAGGAGCATACCATCTCCCCTAGTAGGATCTAAGAGAAGAGGTCCCCCCGTGCCCAACCCTTCAGTGTGCTAAGAATTCCCCACCCTGTGGGTGACCTGCAGTCTACTGTGGGTCCCCAGGTCTCTTGGCTTCCCTTCCTTGGATCACCTCTTGTTTCAAGGGATCTCATCCTCAAGTGTCTTGTTCCTGAGCAGCTTTGAGGGTTCACATGCCCTTCTGCCCACTCACGCATCATTGGCATGAGCACATGGCAGTTTGTTTGATAACGTATTTCTTGAAGCATTTCACGAATGGCTTCAAACCTGCCAGCTCGGTTCTCTCAAGAAGTGTGACTCAAGATGCTCTAAATGCGTTTCTTTCTCCTGTCTTGAGACTCCATTGTCTTTTCTCACTCCCCCTCCCACCCTGCCCCCTCTGTTTGGTAATAGTCATCTAGAATTTTAATTACAAATTTTGCTGCTTGCCTTATTCCTTTGTGTTCTCTTTCTCCTCCTTCTTCCTCTTCATCAGAATACCAGCTGGCCTCTAACTTGAACAGGATGTGTCAGTTAGGAAGACCGTGAACGTCTGACCCTCTTGCCGCTACTTCCTGAGTGTTAGGATAGCAGGGGAGCTCTGTCACATTGGTTTGGCATGGTGCTGGGAATCAAAGCCAGGGCCCTGTGCATTGGGTAAGCACCGTGTCCACAGAGCAGTACTCCCTACACTCACCATGCACCATGTTCATTGTCTTTGGTTGTTTGTTTGTGTGTTTCTCAAGACAGGGTTTCTCTGTGTAACAGCCCTGGCTGTCCTGGAACTAACTCTTGTAGACCAGGCTGGCCTCGAAATCACAAGATCCGCTTGCCTCTGCCTCCAGAGTACTGGGATTAAAGGCGTGCGCCACCACCACCACCCAGCTGTTCACTGTCTTAATATGTTTCCCTAGTATTTGCCTTTGGGCTTCCCAGCTATGCTCTCAACAATTCAGTCTGTATCTGAGTTTTCTGATCTGTTTTGCTACTCTTCACACCTTAATCAGTATTTTCTCTTAAGTTCTGGTTTTTGTTTGCTGGGATGGATATCTTCACCGTGAGTTTCTTCGGAAAGCTCTAACCATCGGGAGCTGTTTGACGTCTGCTTTCAGAAGCACCTTTGTCACGCCACTGCGCGCGTATAAAAGTGGTGCAGGCATCAAATTCCAGCCCCCAAATATAAACTCTGAAGACATTATCTCACGTTCATGTGTAGATTCTGGTAGCAATGAGCTTGGGGCATTCTGGTCATGGAGGAACTACAACCTTATAAGGTGGACTCCCGCAGCCTGGAGTCTCAGAGTTGTGTTTGGTCTTATGTGTACAGCAGCCCAGACCTCTTCAATTGAGGCAGAGTCTTTTCTTAGACCTGCCCTCTCTTGTGTCTTTGAACATGTCTCCCTGTTTGCCCTACAGTCTTGTGTCTCTACAGTTCTTTACTTGTCTTTGATTCTGTTTACAGGAAAGAAACTTCTGTGGTTTAGATGTCCCGAGAACACAGTCCTCAAGGAGGTAGCATGGGACGGAGAGCTCGGGAGGAGGATTGTGGGCCCCCAGCCTCTCTGGCTTCCTGATTCCTGAGTGGTTTCTTCTAGGCATACACTTTGTCAGAAACCAGGCCAACGAGATGCTTAGTATGTCACTCAGCCTCAGAAGCTGTGAGCTAAGTAAACCTTTACTTAGGAGCCTTTCTCAGGTTTCATTATAGCCGTGGAAAATGGGCTGCTACCATAGCTCAGGTCTCACCCCGACTTCACAGCTCTGCTGACTCCTACCGTCCAGACCGCCCACTGAGGTCTTCTTTTTGCATGCACACTTCTGATCCATGAGATCCTTGGTAAATTATTTTTCAAGTCAGCTACCCTCTCATATGCATGAGTAACCTCTCTGTCTCTGCGCATGCCTTAATTGTCAGTGCTGGGTTCTTTTGTTACCATTTAGTATATTCTCTTCGATGCCATCTTTTTCCCACGTTGTATGAGGCATCTTTCTTCACATTGCCATTTTCTCTCAAGTGTGGAGTCTCTCCCTCAGAGAAGACATGCTTTCTAGCTGGGCTGTGGACAGGCAAGAGCATCTCTTCATCCTATGGGAATGGGCTGGGGACATCCTGGGGACAGGGTGAGGCTCTGGACCTGTTTGATAGGAGCAGCTCCAGTCCCCACAGGCTCACTGTTTAGACACGGGGTACCTAGCTGGGGATACTGTTTAGAGAGGGCGTGGGTTTGGCTGGTGGAGGCTGGCCACTGGGGCTGGGCTGGCCCTGCTTCTGGTCCTGGTTTCACTGCCCATAAGCACGAGGCTGTCCTCACATCACACACTCCCTGCATGGTGCACTATGGTCCTCTGAACGGAAATCTCAATCCAGGACAAATCCTTCCTCCCTAAGACACCTTCTGTCAGGACTTTTGTTACAGTGCCAGACACAAAAAGTAACTAACGTTGGCATCCAAAACAGACAGGCAGGGAAGGAAATTCTGCAGCTCTGGAGTGGGGTGCCGCTGCAGGGAACAATGCTTTAGTGAACAGAAACTACAAGGGAAAGTCAGGGGTTACCAGAAGCAAATGAACGTTTCAGGAAACGGAGGTGCCAATTAACTTGATTTACTCACGATGCACACTGTGCATGTGCTGAGGGTCACACTGGGCTCTGTGTGGATTGATAATTAGCATGTGTCAAATTAAAGATAGTAGGAAGTCCTCTGACGTCCTCTTCCTTGTGAGCTTCCTTGGCTGCTTCTCTTGGGAAGTTAGCAGAGGTTGGCTCTCTCCATCCAGGGGTCACAGAACGCTGCTTTGATACCTCATAGACTTATTTCATACTCTGAGGGGGACAGCTGCTTCCAAAAGCTGCAGTGACTCCTCTGCATGCGCCTCTGCCCTGTGAGAGCAAGACTGCATGCAAATCGTTCAGCGGTGAATATGTTGGATCAAATGTGATTTATTTTGAGAATTTCCAAAGATGGTGAAATCCCCTCTTAGCTCTGCCTAGGCAGACAGGCTAACCTAAACACAAGTTCTAGGTTCAGTGGACCACCAGTCACCAAAGGGAAGGCAGAGAGAAATATTAGACGGCCCACATTGTCCTCTGGCCTAGAGTATACGCACACAGGAGCAGGATACATACCCCCAACACACACACACACACACACACACTCACACACACACACTCAGAGAGAGAGGGAGGGGGGAGGAACGGGATACATAACCCCCCCAACACACACACACACACACACACACACGAACGGAATATATAACCCCCCAACACACATACATGCATACTTTCCCCACACAAAAGAAATTTAAAATAATTCCACCCTAAACCTAGATGTGAGCAATTTGATTCCACATATAGTGGGTGTAGTTTACACGCTTACAAATGCTACACATTATTGAGTGTTTTTAAGATTTAATTTTTATTTATGTGTATACGTAGTCTTTGTGTGTGTATGCTTTGTGTGTGGGTGCCCAAGGAAGCCAGATCCTTTGGATCTGGGAGGACAGGCGACTGTGAGCCATCGTGTGAGTGCTGGTAACGGAACTCAAGTCCTTGGCAGAACAGCCAGTGATCGTTTCTTCAGAGCCTCTCTCCAGCTCCACTGCTGAGATTTTAATATTTATTGGTCCCTAAGGTAAATATTTTTATGTTTTACCAAAAAGAACATATTTGACTGTCTTTAGAAAAACGGGGGGCGGAGACAGTGACTGTAATTAGCCATACACCCAAACTGGGTGTATGTTAGATTGAACTCTAACATCTGTCTCGTGTAAGCACTGGGCATCCAGGCCCACTGGGGACATCCATGTCACCTGCTCCTCCTGGCCACAAAGATGGGGATTTATCTGCAGCCTACTCTGTCACCAATGGGCTATTACAAGGTTTCGGACAACAGAACAAAAAGGACAACAGCAACATTTCATTATAGTGATCCTCCCCACAGATATTTTAAAGAGGTTTGGCCCACACCCTGTGCCATTGAATTTTTGAGAGGTCTGATTTATGCATGCCAAGGACAGAAAACGAATTGCCAAGAAATGCATCGCAGGTGGAGTGACTGGACGGAGAAGAAGGCAGCCCTGCCTCCCCAAACAATGCCGACAAGACAGCAGGCTCAAGGAGGCTCCATGTTGCCTGGGTGACTGTCACTGCTCTCTCTTCATTTAATTTTAAAGAGGAACTCTAGGTCACTCTAGGTCACCCTGTGATGGAGGTGACTCAAAATCAAAACTGAGCCTTTACGGTTGTACCTCTGTCTTGGTGGCGGAGGACTGAAGGAAAGAGAGATGAGCCTTCCACGCCCCGTCCACGATGTGAGATGAGCCCTCCACACCCCTGTCCACGGTGAGAGATGAGCCCTCCACGCCCTTGTCCATGATGTGAGATGAGCCCTCCATGCCCTGTCCATGATGTGAGATGAGCCCTCCACGCCCCTGTCCACGGTGTGAGATGAGCCCTCCAAAGAACTCTAGCAGACGGATGAGGCTGTAATCAGAACCACATCGCAAGTGTCTGGGTAAGGGTTGGACTTGTCTTCTTCCCAAGGATGATGACCTGTCACCTGAGTTGCAGCAAAGATCCTGGCTTCCAGAGGTCCCCTGCAATCCTGATCCCTTCCATCCTGTCACACAATGTATGCCGAGAACAGAGCACACAAGCTTTAGATTTCCTCTGGGGACATTCTTTGTTTCTGGTTGGCAGGTAGCATCCCTGAGATAAGTGACACAGGATTCCCTCATCTGCCTCCTTTCTGGTCCTGGTTAGAGGCATGATTTCTATCTGACTGAAAGTCTAAGTACCGGTTGTCTTCACCGAGGGGGAAGGAAACTAGATGGCACTAAGGGCTGCAGAGTGTGGATACCCGCTGCCACCGTGCCTCCTCTCTGAGGGGCAGTTGGCATGACAGAGCAGTAGAAGAAGCTTGCTTCTCCATCTGCAGTGCCAGCAATATCCGGAAAGCAGAGCAACAGGCAGGTGTGCCTCCTACCCAGTAAGTACGGACTAACTCTGGGATGCTCATTTGATCTTCTGAGCTCAAGCTGTCATCAGCTGCATGTGTGAGCATCGTTGCTCGTCTGTGGACCACATACTGCACACTAGCGGTTCTCCAGGAAGCTCTCCTCTGACAGTTCAGCCTTTGCAATGCTGCGGGTCACCAGGGCACCACACACTGCGCAGCTTGTCAGAGGACTGATCACCCACAGGTCTCTTTCTATTTTCCTCATGGCCACTGTCTCTCTTGGATGACTGTGATGGCACCTGCAGCTACTGATCGTCACTCCCACGGGCTGAGGACCCACTGTGAGAGCAGGACTCTGACAGCAGGAATGGATCCCGCCACGGGAGGATAGAGACCAGCTCCACACCTGTGCCTTCCTGGGAACTAGTATTGGGAGGTGGGGATCCCCCACAGGGAGAGAGGACTTGCGATTTGGATTCCTGCAGCAGGTGCTCAGAAGCGAGGTGAGGCCACAGGGCAGGGACTGAATGCCACAGGAAGCCAGAGACTGCCTGCAAGGTACAGGCAAATCCCTTGGTGAGGGTGTGGTCTCCAGGAACCGAGTGGGGAAAGGGTAGCTATTGCTTTTTATTTCTTTGTCTTTTAAATTTTGTAGTGAGTGCCTGCTGATACGTTTTTATACAACTAAATTAGATGATTTCAATGTTCAGTGTAGTAGCAGGCATGTTTAAAGGGCGTTGTGGTACAGAAACACAAAAATACATGGAAAATAGGTACGTACACGCAGAAGCGTCCTCTGCACATTGTTTGCAACAGTGAAAATGTAAAACTAATTTGCATACGGGTTTCTAAGAACCTAGACAGCATACAAAATTATTATCACTTGAATCTAGGCAGGCAGAAGCATGGGGTAACTGAGAATCTGCTCTCTGCATGTTTGGGAACAGCTTCACTTGTCTTCCTGGGTTGGGTAATTACATCTCTGATGGTGCTGTGAGATGCACTATCCCTACCCTCAGACACATGGAAATGTTTCCCTCCTTTGGGATGCGATAGCATCCAGTCTGCATAGATGTCAACTAAGCATTTAATACACATTAAATTACTTATTTTCTTATAAGTTAATTTTTATTTTTAATTGCCCTCAGGAAAATAGAATTAAATACTTTTAAAGATGTGCATGTAGATAGTTTTAATTACATACTTCATTTAAGGCTATAACAAGGACATAAGTAAATGTTAGAGGGATAACAGGGTCAGCTGTGGTGATGGGCACTGTTTGAGTGTGGGCTACCGACTGATTTGTGACATCAAAGTTCTATGTTGTTGCTCTAATCTCTAGGACATTAGAACTGACATTTCTTGGAAATAGGGTCATTGGAAAGTGGCTAGTTAAATTAAGATGGGGTCATTAGCATGGGCTGGACCACCATGGTAGTATGCTTCTTTATTAATTACTTTTCTATGGCTGTGATAAAATACCATGACCAAGGAAACTTACAGATGGAAGGGTACATTTGGTCTACAGTCCCTTGACTATCAATGTGGACCGTGGCAGAAACATTCTAATCACTTCTGTCCTACTTGTCTCCTGCATTTGAAGGTCACTTGGTAGTTTAGAGCTAGAATCAAGTCCCTTAAAGTCCAAATACAGGTAAGCCACAGGGAACAAAGAGCCATTGCAAAGCAGAGTGGAGACACTGAAGGTCTTGACCCAGGACGGGAGGACACCTGGGTTGGCATAGACACTGAAGGTCTTGACCCAGGACGGGAGGGCACCTGGGTTGGCATAGAGACACTGAAGGTCTTCACCCAGGACGGGAGGGCACCTGGGTTGGCATGAAGGCACTGAATGTTTTCATTTGGGACGGTCTGTAGTGATAATAAAACTGTCACATCACCACAAATGGGGCTGTTTGTGACTGCAGCATAGTGGACCAATATAAGAACTAAGAAATTCTTGTTTCCCTATTTTCTGAGCCCTGGTTTAACTTAGCTTCTGAGATTTAAGATAACTTCTGTTATCTGGATGTTACAGGAAGAAGGAGACACGGCTTATTTTAAGCCTCTCCAATTAAAACACGTTTTTCAACAATGCCATAAAAGCTGAATCACCAACCTGACATCGGACAGAAGACTGATCTACAAAATATACAAAACACTCAAGAAACTTGTCATCAGAAGAACAAATAATCCAATAAAAATGGGTTATACACCTAAACAGAGAACTCTCAGCAGACAAATTTCAAATGGTTGAAAGACACCTAAGGACATGCTCAACATCCTTAGCCATCAGAGAAATGCAAATCAAAACAACTCTGAGATTCCATCTTACACCTGTCAGAATGGCCAAGATCAAAAACACTGATGACAACTTATGTTGGAGAGGACGTAGAATACAAACTTGTACAGCCACTTTGGAAATCAATATGAGGATTTCTCAGAAAATTAAGAAACAATCTACCTCAAAACCCAGCAATACCACTCTTGGGTATATAAGGAAGCTCAATCATGCCACAAGGATATGTGCTCAATTTATATTTATGGCAGCATTATTCATAATAGCAAGAACCTGGAAACAACCTGGATGCCCCTCAACCAAAGAATGGAAAAGGAAAATGTGGTACATTTACACAATGGAGTACTACTCAGAGATAAAAAGCAATGACATCTTGAAATTTCCAGGCAAATGGATGGATCTAGAAAAAAACATATTGCATGAGGTAACTCAGAATCAGAAAGAAAAGTATAATATGTACTCACTCATAAGTGACTTTTAGACATAAAGCAAAGAAAAACCAGCCTACAGTCCACAATCCCAGAGAACCTAGACAACAAAGAGGACCCTAAGAGGACCCATGGAGCTAAACAGGAAGGAGAAAAAGACAAGATCTCCTGAGTGAACTGGGAGTGTGCGGGTCATGAGAGAGGGTAGAAGGGAAGAGGGGAGAAAAAGAGGGGAGCGGAGACTAATGTATAGAGCAATAAAAAACAAAACAAAAAAAAGCTGAATCAAAAGGAACCTTGTAGGTAACCGAATCCTCCTGACGTTACAGATCCCCGTAGCCTCTGCAAAGGTTTCCTCTCTCAGTGCCAGAGTGGGTGGCATGGCAGTGACAGCCTACTGTGGCCCAACCCTAACCTGTTGGAAGTCCCACTCTGGGACAGACACTTGACGCTGTCACAAGAACATGGCCAGATCAAAATCAAAATGAACTTAGTGTGCTTATTTTCTACAGCCATGTAACCATTCATGGCAAACCAGCTGCCGAAGACAGCATTCCTCTGTGGTGTCACCCTTCCTGCAGACCCACAGATCCCAGCCAGATGTGCTGTCTCTCTGCTGGGGACCCCAGGAGCCATCCAGCCAAGGTTGTGGCTCAGCTTGTGTGCCTATCAGCAGAGTTCATCTTCCCCAGCTGTAAAACTCATGGGCTTGCCTCTTGGCAGCCAGTGAGAGAATCCCAGGATGTGTCTGGCCTCACCTGGAGAGGCTGGCACCCCCAGGCAGTCTGCATTTCAACTGATGGAAAGTCTACTCGCTGGGGACTCCAATTACGTCTTTGAAATCCCCTAGCTTGCTGCAGACACAACCTAATTTTGAGAATAGATTTATTCCTAGTTTGAGAGGTGATGGTGCACTTGTCTGTGTGCCTGAGGAGGGTGGTGTGGACTCTCGTTGCATCCTACCAGCCACGCAGGTCTCAGACTGCATGTCTGGAGTACAGCCATGTGCATTTTGGTGGGTTTCCGAAACAGAGACAGGTGAGCACCTTTCAATACTGTGTGAGTGGCAAGCTTCAGCCTAGATCTATGTTGGTGGAGTTTGGAGCTACCTTATGGTTCTGTTAAACCTTTTCTGATTAGCCCAACAGAATCACAGGATTTAGGCTTAGCCTCCCCCAGCCCTGGGACACTCATATCTGGCCAGTCCGGGTCTCTGGTATGCTTGCTTTGGACCGCTCGTCCATGTTCTGCAGATCTGACACAACATCAGCCCTCAGAAAGAAGTGCTTCCTGGACCTTAACTTGGGCTTCATGGCAAGGGCAGAGTTGTGTGAGGTCTGTAGAGTCATGCCTCCGAATTTTACTGCATGGGGCCTGGTTAAACCCAGATATTGTTCAAGTGAGCAGCTGAGTGCCTTTTTCAGACTCCAGGAAAGTCATTAAGGTTCTGAGAATATCAAAGGTGCTCCAGGTGACTGTGGACAAGAAACATGGAAGGAAGTCTTCTGGCTGGGTGGCAGAGGTAGACACATAGGAAGCTTGTGTTCCCTCGCTGACCTCATGGTACTATGAGACACCAGGATTTGGGGGTCAATGCTGATCTGATTTCCCAGACCTCATGGAGCACAGACTGCATCTAGCTCCAGAGACCCCTGAGGGCAGCTCGACATGCTCATCTTTGAGAAAGGAGAGGGGGTCTCACAGAGTGAGACAGTCCTGACTCTGGCAGGTGGCAGGGGCATGGGGAACAGGGCAGTGCGTGTTTGCTGTCAGGGAGGCCTCTTTTATAGGATTCTGGATGTTTCCTTTACCTTGAGGAATAGTATTGCAAGTCCCTGTACAAAGGCAAAAAGCTCTGGTTGCCATGGCAATAGCCAATCTAAGGAAGCTGTGACCTACATCATGACTGAGAAAAATAGTACCTTGTCTGTGTCATCACAGCCATCGCTTCCCGGATCAGGCGAGGCCGCGTCCGTCACCTAGAGTGAACCCTCTCACCTCAGGGGGAGGGAAGCCATACTCTACCTACTGCAGAAACTTCGGGGGACAACACAGGTCGTGGAGACTGCTGCTGCAGAATTACAGACCCTGTGGAGTCAGCCAGGCTCTGCTCTGCCCAGGAACCTCTGCAGAAGGCCTTGTCAGACTCCAGTCTCCCCCCCCCCAGACATAGAGAGGCCTGGGTAGGCTGCTGGGAAGGGGGGCCTACAACACAGGGCCTGGGGAGCTGTGAGCCACCTGCCTGCTCATTCTCACACAATGTGCCTGCTGCACACAGCACACAGTACACACACTGCACACCATGCACACAGCACATATGTGCACACAACACATATGTACATATACACCATGCAGACACCATGCATACAATGTGTATATACCATATGCCATCCACTACCACACACATCAGGCATATACATGCACACATGCCAGACATACATATAAACATACCAGATACATACATCACATATCACATATAGAATCTGATGATGTGCATACACCACACACATTGTGCACACAACACACACTGGACGTAACACCATCACTACATCTTGTACTCACACTGTACATCTCATACATATGTGCAAACTATGCATGCTACTCACTATGTACAATTTCATGCACACACATCATGTACACAACACATACCTTGAACAGCCCCATACAGCATTCCCTGTACAGCCACATTACCTCTGTGTGTACATACTAAATACACACATGCATGCACGCACGCATGCACGTTTCCTCCTTGGAAAGCTTCAGTATTACAGCGATGACATGACATGTGTCTGTCAGCTTTAGTTTTGTTCTCAACAGATGATTAGATATTATTCCATTTTCTGTTCTAGCCAGAAATCCTGAGGGGAAGATGCCAACTTGCCAAGAAAGCTCTCTGTGAGCGTGGCCTCCAGCAGGTCAGCCAGTGTGCATCCTCACCTCTATGTGTGTGGTTGCTCCTCTGGCAGCTTGGACCCTATAGCCTCCCTATAAAGAGCCCCAATGACATCTCCTTGGCCTTAAGTGGTAGCCTCCTCCAATGGCCGGGGCTTGGAAACTGGCCAGAAGCACAATGCTGCATTGTGAAATGGATGTGTCCCCAGTTGCCTCTGTTATCTCCTTTCTTCCTCATCTGGGACATCCAGGTGTCTGGGGACAATTGAGGACAGGCAGGGAATCAAGGTTGCTGTCTGCCACTGTCAGGGACACTGACGGAAGCTTGGGGCCTTTGAGAGGCAGTGCTAAAATTGTTTGCCTCTGGAGGCCACCTGGTCTCTCTTACATCTGCCGGGAGTCTGGCTCTGAGTCTCAGCAGCACTGGTAATGCACGCCGAACTTGCTGCAGTGTCAACTTTAGTGACATGGCAGCTCAGGCAGTCCCTGGGGCTCGATGAACATCCCTCCAGCCAGGGAGTCTGTCCCCAGCCTCGGAAGGATGCCCAGGACCCACATCCTTAGAAGGATCAAGTCACAGTACCTGCCACCGTCTTCAGCCCAGAGCGTGGTCTCCATGGCATCTGAAGCGGCACTTAACCCAGCATGTTGTGCGGTGGGCTGAGCTCTGAGCCTACACAGCTGCTTCCCTTTCTTTGATTTCTCTCCTCAAACAGCAGGCCGGGATGCTTGGGACTCAGGGTAAAAATAGAAACACTGTCTCCAATTATTTTCTTGTTATTTCTAAAGTAATGAGAGCCTGGGTTTAGTGTTTTCACCTAGCCAGTTTGAAGCAGGCACAGCTTTTCCATTGGGCTTCTCCCCTGCTTCTGCCCAGCCTGGCCACAACAGCCCCTTTTCTTTCCTTAGCAGATGAGGACACTGGCCCACAGGCTGTTCTCTCTCCCGCTGGAGGCTCACCTGCCCAGTGTTCTACCTTGCAGAGTCCCTCGGAAACTGGGTCTAACACTAAAGCCCCTCATGATTCAGTCTCACACATGTTCCTGTAAGGAAAAAAAAAACGCGTTGTATCACAGATTTGGCAATATTCCTTTCGGTGTTGGGGGATGGGAGGTAGGAAGCAGAACTGTCAACTGTGCTCCCATCTCTTCTGACTGGCTGTGAAGAAACTCTAAAGAAGCCTGGCTTCCTTCTTACCCTAACTGTCGGTGCCCATCCACTGCCCAAAGACGCCGCCCTCCCGCAGACTCAGGGCAATGGGTTCTCCCCGAGGAACCCGTCCATCTAGGATGTATCACCAAAGCTTTCAAAAGAATGTGAGTGCCAGAGACTAAAGACTAGGAGGTGGTGAACCCTGTGAACAGGCCACCGGAGCCTGCTCACAAGACCTTAACTTCTGGCTTCCTTTTTCTTTTCTTTTTCTGTCCTTTTCCGTTTTATAGACACACACAACCACAATCAGCTGTCGACTCCACCGAGTCTACCGTGTCACATTGGGGCTGGGTAGCGCTGGGGTGCTCTCCACCAGAGTTCTGACAGCATGTCTCTCCTAATGGGACAGAGGGGTTCTACAAATGCAGAAGTCTTGGGAAAGGTCTAACCCTGTCTCCCACAAGGACGGCATCAGAGGGAGGATGTTGAGAGAGATTGACCTATAGCCAGAAAGGATGAGGCTACGAAACTGTCACCCACACCAGGTCAGTGGAGATCATAGTGGGTCCTGCTGTCACTGCAGTGGTCACCCTGGGCATAGTGGGTCTTGGAAAAGTGCTGAGAGGCTTCACTTATAGTCTGTTTTCTGCCACCAAGATGGCAAGGGCGGGCTCTGATCAGTGAGACCAGGGTCACACAAGGAGACTCCTAACAGGTGTTTGGCTTGGGCAGGTGATGTGGCAGATGACAGATGTGTCCCCCACAGGGCTGTTAGGGATGGAATGCTTTTATAGCGAGGGTACATAGAACCTGTTCCGGTACCCCACCAGGACTGGGTAAGTGGCACCGTGGACACCACCCAGGTGTGATCTGCTCACGGGCACTGTTAGTCTCAGCATTCAGGCCGCTGTCAGTGTTACTGTGACCATGCTACTGAGTCACATGGGCGTTAGCATCTGTGTTCTGTAGTGAAAGCCAGCCCAGTGGTGGGGCCGGTGGAGATATTCTGGCCTATAGTTTTTATTATCTTCTAGTCATTAGAGACATCCCAGAGGACGGCGGCACCTCTAATCCCGGGTCTCTCTCCAGAACTTTTACCTGTTGTGACACCCTATCTCTTTCCTTCTATGCACTCTCACCCTAAAACCTTATTCTGAAGGTCCTCCCTATTCCCAGGTTCCTGAGTATATTATGGGATGAGTGGCTTGGATGTCTGAGTAGTAATAGGGGTTCTCCCAGATTCTTAACATTGATTCTCAGACTCATCCAATTACAGGGTCTCGCTCTCTGGGCACATATCAACAGACCTCACACAGGCCTACTTTGTGAATGAGCCTCCTCCTGGTGCCAGGCATGGGATGTGTCCATGTGGGAAGGCCTGAGCTCTACACCGAGAGCCCTCTCCCCTTGCCTGTCTATTCTTCCCATGCTTTGTGGTTGGGACGCGCTGTGTCCCACGTGCCGGCCAGCAGTTGGCATTCTGATGCAGTTTGTAATCAGGCTGTGGCTTCACTCATTACTGGCTCTTGAAGGGATTCTTCAGACTCAGCAAGAACAGTCCCACTGTCAGATGACAGCCTACCCCTCCCACTCTGTCCAGCAGCCCAGCAACAGGGAAAGGACCATTTGCATCCTGGTGCCTGAGACAGCAGCAAACTGTCACTCAGATTCACCTTCCCAAATTTCCCGGCTCCCCTAAGCTGGGTGGTACCTAATCTGCACCTGAGTACCTTGGAGCCCCAGAGTTCTAAAAGATATTGGATACTGTCATACTAGGCTGCCGTTGTAACATAGGCTGTAGTGAGAGACAAGACTGAGAATGAGAACATCGGTATGCAGTTACATAATTTAAACCCATGGGAGATGGAGAGGAGGTGTCACAGTTTAGCTAGAAACACAGAGAAGTGTGTGAGCATGTGTGTGCATGCTTGCAGAGTGCATATGCACGTGTGTGTGTGTGTGTGTGTGTGTTTATACATATGGATTCAGACAAAGAAAAACATTCAGCAGTATAAAGAGACATGGGAAGTGTATGTGAAATAAAAAGTAGGTTCCACAAAGTCTTCTATGATTTTAAAAATATTTATTAATATTTGATTTTATGTGAATGATTATTTGGCCTGCATGTCTGTCTATCATATGTGAACTTAATATGTCAGAGGCCATAAGAGGGCATTGCATGCCCTGAAACTGAAGTTACAGATAGTTGTGAGTTGTTATATGTGTGCTGGGAATTGAACTCAGGTCCTCTGAAAGCCCATCCACTACTCCTAGCCTCTGGGCCAAACTATACCAGGAAAATACTGTAAAAACCTTAATACTGTGTGTTCCTTGCCTTGTTAGGTCTTGTCTCTGCCTTCCAAATTCTTTTTCCTTTTCCCCCCACCCTCCTTGGTTTCATATAGCCAAGATTGTCCTCAGACTCACTCTGGAGCCGTGAGAAGACCTTGGAACCAAGGAATGCCTGAGTTCTAAGACTGCAGGTGTGCAGCATTAGACTTGTTCATACAGTGTTGGCAACCAAACACGGAGTTTCATGTGTTCTAGGCAAGCATTCCACAAACTTTTCTGTATTCTCAGTTCTGCTGCCTTCTAGTTTCCCCATTTCTGAATATAGTGTCAATCATATGCTTGTCCCACTGCTGGGTGCTAGAGGCATATAACCCGCTTGCTTTTGGAGCTGGAGTGAAATTTCTATCGGGCCCTTCACACCTGGAGTTCCTCCCTATCTTAGCCAACCGGGTATTTCAATAAGACTGCCGTCTTGAAAAGCTGATCCTGGGCATGAGACTTCTGATGAGCACATATTGCATGTAAGAAGGACGTGCATTTGGGGGAATCCAAGGAAGAAGCTCAAAGCTCAGATCCTGAAATCTGGTCCCCAGCATGCTGAGACTAAGAGATGGGCTTCTGCGAAATGTCTAGGTCACAGGATGGGGCCCTCATGCATGAGGTTAGTGCCCTTTTGAGAGGTCACGGGGAGTACCTGTTTGTTTCCTTTCTCCTCAAACTTCAACATCTATCTCTCCTTCTTCCTGGCTCCTATCTGATGCAGCTCCCTTTAGATAGATAGGGTCTTTCTCCCCTGGGCACAGGCAGATGTCTCTGGAAGACGCCCCGTCTCCATCCACATCCTTATTTGTACGCCGCTTCTCTAGCATCTACTGACGTACGCTCTTTCTCAAATGCCCCTCACCTGGCCCTGCCCCCTCTCCCACCTCTTTCTTAGCCCAGTGCAATAGCTATCCATTCTTCCATCATTTCTGGGAACTTGCACTGCTTCAAGCCACCAAAAGTCTCCAAGTTTCCCAATCCGGTGTGTTTCCTGGTCTACAAATGGAGGCCTGCCTCCATGAGCAAGTCACCTTGGTGGGCTCTGTTTCTCTTGTGGTACCTGAAAGCATCCTGTCCAGGACTGCCTTTCGTGTAGCTCATGCTCTCAGCGATTCCACTGGGGTGTGTAGCTGGGGAGAAGCCAGCTCACATCCTGAGCCACCTCATCTACCCATGTCTAAGGCTACACATTGTCTGGATTTTTAATCCCTTGTATATATGGCATGCTCTGAAATCCTGATAGAACAGAAATCTGAACCCCGTTCCTCTGCTACTCTCCACTTCTGCTGTTTCCCCCGACCCCCAACTCTGAACCTAGGCCTGAGCAACAGAAAGAACTCAGTGCTTCCTATTGGTCCTGCTGGGGCTCAGGAGAGATCTGCCACACCATGGCAGCCATTGGTCCAGTGATTCCTAGTAGTGGCAGTGCTGGGCCCAGGCCTCCTCCTCACTTTTCAGGTCCCACCTCACAGCCATCCTTGGCTTCTGCCCTTTGCACCCATTACCCAGTTCACCTGCAACTCTTGTAGGCTGTACCCTCAGAGCACACCCAGACCTGACCTCTCACAACCATGAGGTCACGCTCATTGGGTGCAAGCCGCCCTCCATCCTTCATGCAGAGACAAGGAGCCCCTGGCTGCCGTTCAGCAGTCGAGTCTCTGCAGACATTGTTGTGTGAGTCCATTCTTTGGCTTCTGACTCATTCTCTTGGGGTGAGCTCATGTTTATTGGAATTTTGTTTGGAAAGATTTTCCCAAGGTCTGATATGAAGTTAGGCTCCTCTGAGGTGCCCTTTGCTTTTTTCAGGGGCTGGCGTCTAACTAAGCACAGAGCACCGCAGAACAGCATCTCCACTTGAGCTGCCATGGACCACTGGACCAGGGTTTTTCCTAAGCATGCCCCTTGAAGACCTCCAGTGAGGACTTTGCAGGAAGGTAACCTCAAATCTGTGCTTCAGTATTGACTTGAAATTTGGGCCCCATATTCTATCTTAAGAGACCATGAGAGGAAATGGCAAGTCCACCTAACTTCTCCAATTTCAAAACAAAATTGGCTTATCTTATTTCTCTTTCTCTTCTCTGTCAGTGCTGACAGGCATGTCTCCTGACCCCATCACTGTCCTGTTCGAGACCCTCCCACCATGGTTCTTCTGCTGCTGTAGAGCTGTGTGTGTGTGTGTGTGTGTGTGTGTGTGTGTGTGTGTGTGTGTGTGAAGTAAAAGAACATCCTGAACTGATATTTCTTAGACACTGCCTACCTTGGATTTTGGAACAAGCTCTCCCATTGACTTGGAACTCATAAGTAAGCTAGGCTGGTATGCCCGTGAGCTCCAGAGATTTACCCATCCCTGCCTCCCTAGTGCTGGGATTACAAGTGCATGCCACCATACCCACCTTTTTGTATGTGGATTCTGGGCATCAAACTTGGGTCCTCATACTTGCAAGGCAAGCATCTTACTGAGTCATCTCCCCAACAACCCCTGAGGACCACTCAGTAGACTCTCCTGGATCCATGATGTCTTTATCTTGAGTCTTATGCTAATCTTTTGTTGCTGATTCAGCCTAAACTCATTCCTTGAGCTAGATCTTGTCTCCTGGTTCTCCTCAGGCCTATCTAGTGCCACATGTGAGCAGAACATGGTGCTGCCCAAATGACCCCAAGTTTGGTGAGGAGAGCTCTGTGACTGTGCTTAAGTTCTGAAGACAGAATGAGGTTCTGTATAATTCCTCATCCCAGTTCACAGACCTGCAGCCCTCTGCTTGACGGGCTCGGCCAGTGGAAGCCAACATGAAAGGATGGCACAGCAGCTTCACACACACGGCATTCCCCCGTGCACCCAGCATCTGCTACCCTCATCACACGGCTGCGTCTTTTCTCTGGCTTTGGAGGGAAGTCAAAGAAATAAAACAAACATTGATTGTGGTTTTTAAAACAGATAGAGAAAAATGGGAGGGGGAGAGTCCTACACGTTAAAAGTGGGACATGGTGTGAAAGTGTGTGTGTTTCCTGTGAGGGGCTTGGCTCCCTAATTTAGGTCATACAGCCCGTATTTTTGTTATCAGCAGGCCTCAAATGCTGGCTCTGTTTAGACAATTCTTCAGGGATGATTGGCACTTGGAATCCCTCCAGTGCCAACACCTGATAATGGATGTGCATAAGCCTTATTGCCAGGCTCATCCATGTTATTTTTAACTAACTTCTCAGACAAGTCCATGAGTAGCCATGATATGAGGATGGAGGAGCGAGTAGGTGGCATCGTCTCCTTCAGCAGGCATGACTCTCTCATTGGCTGAACTCTCCTAATTGGATAAGAGAGTCCCCATTGTTGCAGACAGGGCTGCTCCAGGCTTTGTGCCACCAGCGGATCTCCTTTGGAACCTGCGCTGCCTGCCCCACTTCTCCATCCTCTCACACAGCTTAGCTTCTTTAGGATACTTACCTGACTTTTGATTTTGTTTGTTTTTGTTTTCTTCTAATAAGGGTCTCGTGGATACCACACTGGCCTTATCTTGCTGTGTAGCCCAGGATAACTTTAAATTCCTTGTCTTTAGCCTCTACCTCCAGAGTACTGAGATTATAGGAGTTCACAACCTGGTTCACTTTCATGTAGTGCTGGACCTTGAACCCTGGACTTCATGAATACAAGGCCAGCACTCTGGCACGAGCTGCATGCATCCCTAGGCCACCAGATGACTTTGTCATATATTTTTCTGACACTGCAGAGGAATGCCCTGGCCTTTGTCAGGGATCTGAGCAGGGACATTTGAGCTGAGATTTGTTTCCCTTCCTTCCATGTTACTGCTGCACACGAAGTAGAGGGCACCTGCCTCCAGGTTCCACATGAGGTAACAGGATGCCTGAAGTCAACTGGCTCATGCCCTGTGAAATCCAAGCTTCACAGCAGCAGGCAAACTGGGTAACCTCCAGTGTACATAGAACAGAGATGTGGGGTTTCCTCATGGATGTCGTCTTCTCCAGCGCACGAAAATCAACACGTTCCTTCCCAATAGAACACACAGTTCAGGAGCTTGGCAGTTGCATTTATAAGCATTTATAAACAGGCTCACCCTCAGGTTCCCATCCCTGGATCAAGATGGCTGAGTTAGATGAAGGACAGAGAGGGAGAGCAATGAAAGAGATGTCTTAATAGAGGGAACTTTTATGGGATCAGGGAGAAACCTGGTGCTAGGGAAGCTCCCAGGAATCTACAAGGATAACCCCAACTAAGACTCCTAGCAATAATGGAGAGAGTGCCTAAACTGGCCTTCTCCTGTAATCAGATTGGTGAGTACCCTAACTGTCATCATAGAACCTACATCCAGTAATTGATGGAATCAAATGCAGAAATACGCAGCTAAGCACTGGGCTGAGTTCCTGGAGTCCAGTTGAAGAGGGGGAAGAGGCATTATAGAAGCAAGGGGGGTCAAGATCATAATGGAGAAACCCACAGAGACAGCTGACCCAAGCTTGTGGGAGCTCACAGACTCTAGACTAACAGCTAGGAAGTCTGCATGGGACCGACCTAGGCCCTCTGCATGTGGGTGACAGTTATGTAGCTTGGCCTGTTTGTAGGGCCCCTAGCAGTGGGACCAAGATCTGTTCCTGGTACATGAGCTGGCCTTTTGGAGCATATTCCCTATGGTGGGATGCCTTACTCAGCTTTGATGCAGGGCGGAGGAGCTAGATCTTGCCTCAACTTGACATGCTATGCTTTGTTGACTCCCATGGGAGGAAGGCCTTACCCTTTCTGAGGAGTGGATGAGAGAGGGTAGAAAGGAGGTGGGGAAAGGGAACTGGAGGAGAGGAGGGAGGGGAAACTGTGGTTGGTATGTAAAATAAATAAAAAGTTAAAGACTCACCACAGTCCCAAGTATCACTCAACTGGGTTAATAATCTGTAATAGCAAATGCCCACAGCACATTTCTGGGGATCAATAATCAGGCATCACTTGGCTGGTTTGGGTTTGGAGTCTTACAAGCCTTTTATCAGGGGTCGGCAGCCAATATTGTCTCCAGGCTCAGCTGGTGAAGGATCCAGCTCCCAGGGCCACCTATGCCCATCAGTAGACTGTGTTCCTCATTGGCTGTTAGTCCCTGAGAACCTTTCCAACATAGCAACTCACTTGTCAGTGCACAGTGGCCATGAAATTAATAGAAAGGGAATGCCACCAATGAACAATCAGCCTGACCTGTGTGACCAAGTCCCTGCACTGGAAGTCTACCAGCTTTGCCATGGCTAATTTCTTAAAGCAAGTCACTAGGTGTTGTGGCCACTCAGAACAGATATCCACAAAGGTGGCCCCCAGACGTCCAGGGGAAAGCTGCTGTCACCATGAGCTCTGGTACATTTCGTCCCTCTGGATGATGGCAATACTTCCAGGTCTGTCATTCTTCAGCAGCTCCTTCTGCACCCAGCAAAAGTGGGCAGCTGTCCCTGTCTTGCCAGGCTCTTCTGCCAAGATGCAGTTAGGAACCAAGTCCAGGAGCATCATGCAAACTGGTAACACTGTTCTCCATCAGAGACTCTGTAACTTCCAGACAATGCTGGGGCCTTAGCACCTGGCTGCATTGTATGCGCCCCCATAATCCCTATAAAGCCCCATATCTTTAATTATGCAGCCACAGAAACTCCTAAAATGTGTGATGAGGTGGAGATAATTAATGACTTCACACACCCACTCATTTGCCCCTGAAAACATTGGCCAGCAGTCGCCAAGTGTTCCTGCAGCCTGCAGACTGCCTGCTCCTCTGCCCCGGCTGGGAACCTCCCGGCTCTGCAGCACCCAGCTCTTCCATCTGCCCATTGCCTGTGCCTCAGCTCCTGCTCTCCCTGGGAGAGGCACTGGAGCGTCTTCAGAGGGACATTGTCACCACTCAGCTGACACTCGAAAGCCTGTCCAGGAGTGGAAGTGGACAGAGGCCATTACCATGCACAACCATGGTGAAAGTTGAAGGTCAGGGCTTGTCAGACAGCCTTGTGTCCTCACGACCATAAAATGTCATAAAGTTTTTTATAGACAGTAGCTTTGCTTTAGCTCTTGGGAACCTTGTTAATGAAAACCCCAGCCTCTTCGTTACCTAACAGGAAAGTATGGGAGCATGAGAGTGAGCGTGTGAGCATATGTGCATTGTAAAGGGAGTATTTGAGGATCGAGTGTGTGTCTATGGGAGTGTGTACGGGGTGTGTATGAGAAAGAGTGGGTGAAGGAGCCTGAGTGGAAGTCTATGAGAGAATGTGTCTGTGAGTGCACACGAAGTGTGTGTGCTTGTGAGTGTCTGAGGTAGTGTGTGAGGGAACGCGTCTGTGTTAGTCTATGAGAAAATACATCTGAGTGTGCAGGGAGTGTTTACGTGTGTGCAAGTATGTGTGAGAGGGTGTGTGTGAGAGAGGGGATGTGTGAGGTAGTTACTGTGTAAAGGAGTGTATGTGTGTGAGTCGCTGAGGAAAAAAGTGTGTGTGTGAGTGTGTATGTGTGTGCGTGAGTCTATGGGAGCATGTATGTACTGTGAAAGTGTACAAGGGAGTGCACGTGTGTGACAGAGTGGTTAGGGAGTGTGAGTCTCTGAGAGTGTAGAAGGGAGCATTGTGATTGTACAAGAGAAAAATGTGTGTTTGTGAGAGGGAGTGCTGATAGAGGTAGTGTGGGAATCGATGAGAGGGGGTGTGTCTGTGAGAGCTACAAGGGAGTGTGTGTGAGGGAGAGGGACAGTGTGTAAAGGGGTGTGGGTGTGTGTGTGTGAAGGAATGTGTAAGGAAGTGTAGGAGTAGAATGAGAATGTGTGTCTTTGATAATGGACAAAGGAGTGCGTGTAAGGAAGTGAGAGAGAATGAATGTGTATGTAAGTGTATGTGTGAGGGAGGATGTATATGTAATTATATGAGTGTGTGAGAGAGAGGGAGAAAGAGAACGAGAGAGGGAGAGAGAAACCAAGAGAAAAACAGAGAGAGAGAGAGAGAGAGAGAGAGAGAACGAGAGAAAACTAGAGAGAGAGATAAACAACCAATTTCTCAACCAGTGGAAACACCCAAGACAAAGGGAACACAAGTGAGAGGGGTTGAAAGGAGGGGAAATCAAATGTGCATTTGCTGGCACTCTCTACTCTGACCGTCCTCAAAATCACCCAAAAGGACTCAGGCACTGCCCAGCTGCTGACAGCGTGGAGCCTCGCGGTCCCTCCAGCGTCAGCTACTGAGAGCTGACGTGGTTCCAAACTCGACAGCTGTAGCAAGGAAAGTGAGCATGTCACTTCTACAGTTAGAAAGGAATGTAGCAGCAACAGGAGAAAAAAAAACCTAAGCCAAGTAACCACCCTCCTGCCTCAGCCTTCCGAGTGCTGTGATTACAGGTTTGTGCCATCACATCTGTTCACTTTGTATCACTAGCTGTGGACGTGAATGGAGCCTTAAACTTGGTGCTTGGAAGCCAAGAAAGTGTGAAGGCCTCACCTGCATGGTTAGTGAGTACACGGCCATTAGTCACCACTTTGGGCAAGGTGAAAAGGCCCCAGACCCTTCCCATGCTCCTTGACTGTCTGTGGTTGCTGACTGAACAGCTCAGCCATGATCTGCCGACTCTAACTTTAATTGAGTTTGGAATGAACCTTAAGTTATAGTCCTGCTCAGTCCTTCAATCTGACTTCAGAAAGCCACATCACAGCCGGCCCAATTGCCCATAGTTAAACTGGCCAACTGGGCCTCTGGTGTTTGAAACAGAGTCTACGGCCTCTGGTGTTTGAAACAGAGTCTACGTCATATGGCTTTGCTTGGTCGCTGTGGTCTCAGTGCTCTGAAGCATCAGGAGCCAGATGGATCCCATTACCCTGTCACTTCAGGACCCTGCTTCTGAGCACATTACTTCCAGACAAGCAGAGAGAAGTCCACACAGCAGGTTGCTTGACTCCTTCTCTTTCCATGGACACTGGCTCAAGATGGAGGTCTGTGCCAAAGATTGTTTCTGGAACCATCCAGATGTTCCTAGGACACACTTACCATGCAACCTGGGGCGGTGAGGCTGCTCTTACAGGGGAAGTGAGGCAAAGCCTGCTCATGGCTGTCTCCAAAGCCTGAGCACCACTTCGGTGCAAGCCAGAGATGATAAGTCTCTACCTCTAGGACAGTCTAGTAATCAGGGAACTCCACATCACAGGCAAGGCTGTTATTTGGTTGTATTGTTGGGCTTGGGGCTGGCTCTTCTCTGGGTGAGTGTTTAAAAAGGGTCATTAACTGGGTGTAGGAGTCGGCGAGGGCTCCTTGACCCAGGACCGCAGACTGGGTGGTGCTTAACAGCAAAGATCTCTTGTCTCCTGGTCTTAGAAGGAAGCCCAGAGCCAAGGTGTCACAGAACTGGCTCTTGCCAGGCCTCACTTCTTGGCTTGTGTCTTGGCTCTCTGGTCTTGCACAGGTGGTCTCCCCTGTGTGCCCTGATTCCTTCTGTGTGTCAGTGGTCAGTGGTCAGGTTGGATTGAGACTCCCCTCACCTTCCCAGCCTCCATCAAGACTGTCTTTCCAAACGTGGTTACCTCCGCGTTCTGGGAGTTAGTCCTGTAATGTGGGAGTTCAGAGGAGGGATGAGATCCAGCTCCGCCCATGACAGCAAGACCAGCCATGAGGTGCCTTGCTGCCTGCAAGCGTGGCTGCCCCTCTCAGAGCCCAAACCCAACTGTAGCTAAGGAGGGCCCGGGCCTGGGCCTCTGATAAGGAAGGAGGTTTTCCTTTTGCAACCAAGGCATCTTTCAGAGCAAAGCTTAATAAATAGGTTCAACACAGTTTGATTCCCATTTATGAAAACATACTAAAACAAAAATTAAAGGTAAAACATTTATTATATCAACATGTAATCTGTTTACCATGGAGACTAATGACAGTCTTCAAGCCTGTCATTTTTTAGGCCAAAGTCAATACCAACATTAAAGAGAGAGTAAAATGATCAATCCAGGTGTTTCCTCCCATGGGATAAGCTCAGCAAGACCCATCCAACATTTCAAGGTGTTGCGGGAATGCCCCAGCTGGAAATCAAAGCCTGGATGATCTGAGGAACCCTGAGAACTGTCTGCCGTGCTAGAACTCCTTACAACTCACCCTCTCTGACACAAGCATCCCTTTTCATCTTAAAGCATTGGTGTGTGAACAGCTTATGGCTCCAGCAGCTATATGACTCTAAAAAAGGTACAAAAGATGAATGTGCCCAGCGAATGGCTGGGCAGGGGCTATCTACCCCGAGCAAGCTTGGAGCCCTGCCTCTCCCAGTACTGTCTTCTTCCCATTGGAACTCTGAGGAAGCAGAGTTGCTCAGAATACCACCCATGCATGTTGTATGCTATGTGTGTGTGTGTTTCTCACATCGGGTGTGTGCATTGCTGCACATCTGTGTGCTTCACTACATAGAATTACAGAGCCTCTTTGCCAGGAGAGAAGGAGGAAGGGAGAGAGAGGGAGAGAAGAGGGGAGAGAGAGAGAGAGAGAGAGAGAGAGAGAGAGAGAGAGAGAGAGAGAGAGAGAGAGAGAGAGGACAGAGTGTGTCTGGATGGATGGATTCTGGGTTATCTTGGCCTCATTTCTCCTGCAGTTGAAACGGCTGGGACTGAAATGTCAAAGCTCTGATCTCGGGAGCTGGTCTCATTGCACACATCACCTGCCTGTTTTGACAGATTCGCGCTGTTAATAGTGATTAATGGAGACAGCACGGGATTGAAGTGTCTCACTTTTACCCCATCCTCTGCAGCTTCCAGCCCCGGTATGTGACAGTCTAGATGTATGGCTCCCTGAGAAGTAACAACTGATCCTAACACTGTTGGGGCATGATGTCAGGTCGTGCCTGGGACCTGTGCAGGCTGAAGATCTCACACAGTTGGCCTAGGCGGGAGGCAGCTGAGCTTCAGGATCAGCACTGGAGAGGAGCAAGAAAAGGGATGGAGGACAGGGAGAAGGTCTACAGGAGAATAAGCAGGCAGCCAGGAAACAAACTTCGAGGACAAGAGAGCAGGAGCTAGGAGCAGTTGGAAGTCTTCTGTGAACTGCAAGGGAGGGCAGAGCTACATGCTAGTGAGGTCACAGCAAGATTCTTCTGGAGGCTTCCACTAGGCATGGGCCTTCTAAACCACCCCTCAGAGTCCCTTGTCCAGCCAATAAACAGTGGTCCTCTCTGCAGCCAGGGCTCTTGAAGCTCTGGCACTCTCTGGAGACAGGTCCCCTTGGGAGCATTGTTCCTTTAATTGTCTTTAATCCCTACTCCTGTACATCAATTTATCCCCAACTTAATATCACAAAAGAGAGGCAGACAGAATCCCAGACACCATGGGGTTCCCCCACCCTGAAGAACACTGGGGAAGCAGCTAACAATGGTCATGAAGAAAGACCAGAGGGCTGTTGTATTCTGCAACTTGGGGACTGGGTGGACCCACCAGATGCCTGGCACAGACTTAGAGACAGAAGTGTAAGTGTATGTACTCGCACAGCTGTGCAAAGAGGAAGCCACAGACCTCAGTCGGAAAACCAATCCCATCATCATCCACCACGTGACCTTAGCAAACCTCCAGATCTCCAGAGTCACCCAGAAACAGGTGGTACTGACCACTCCGTGCTCCCAGAGGGACTGAGTTGGGTGAAGCACAGTCTGTCTAACTCAGTGTTGCTCTGTACATCATTACTAAAAGTTGAGGACTTTAAAAGTCTGATAAAATTATTTAGTCAGGCACTATTGATTTGCTGCTAGACACTGCCTTTCTAGCATGTACCTGAAGTTGGAGAATATTTATCAAATATGCAAATGATGCAAAATTAGCATATCCCATATTTAATTCAGTCTCAACAAGATTTTAAGAGCTTTAAAGACTGCTATGTTTTTATGCACAAATTTTCCTTTAAGTAGTTTATACTGAGGAATAATCAGAGATTCACAAAGTGCCTTATGGAGCTAAGTGTTTACTGTCTGTCAAAGGTGCAGAGGTGGCCGGTCCATCCAGCAGCAAGGCTATGGCTAAACACATCTTGCCATGTTTCTAGAACAAACCAAGACATTCTGTGAACAATGTGTGAGAGAACGGAGAGAGAAACCTTGACACCACAGTATTGAGGGAGCTGTTGTTGTATGAGCCGCTGAGACTGTTGGCAGTTCTTTGGTTTTTACCTTTTTAATTTCCTATTTCTAACAGGAGGGAGGTGCACTGCAATGAGAAGCCCCAGAGTCAACCCGTGCAGAACTCTGCAGCTGGGTCCAAGAGCAGTGGTTTTGTAAGAAAGAAACAAGAGGAAAATAGCTCACAAAATTATCTTTCAGGAGGTTTGGCTTTAGCAGCCCATTGACTTCAATATGAGTTATCAAGAAGACATATTGCCCAAGAAGTTTTTCAGCACCTGCTCTCTTCTGTCTGTCCTGTATGACCCTGTCAGTTGAGGACACAGCTCCAAGTTTTCCTTGTCTCTGGCCCTAGCTTGAGAAAGGCACTGATGATGCTGGTGGTAATGGTGGACTGGTGTCCCGAAGCGGAAACCCATGGGGCTTATGAACAATACCTCCCGGTGCTTGCAGGGTTTTTCTGTGCTTGGCTAAAGGACCATATTACATAAGACTTCAGTGGGAAGAAGAGAGAGGGGAGGAAAGTACCATGGGGCAGTTTGCTCAGAATGCCAGCAGCAGCTGGTGCCCACCCATCAGGGAGAGGGGCTTGATCCTGCTCCTAGAGGTGTGTGGTTTACCTTCTACACCTTCCTCCCAGTGTCAATTAGTATCTAGACCCCTCATCATCTTTACCACATCAAATGGCTGCCTGCATTATCCCAGCACACTCGCTTCCTGACTTCCCAGCTTAGCCGGTGGCGGCTTAACTACAGATCCATAGCAGGAGAGGGGTGTGTGCAGTCACCAGTACTAGAAACCACATTGAAGACTTCCATCACCCATGGGCAGATGACCGTGGGTCAAATCCGCTTTGAATGAATGAACAGAGGGAGTGCAGTTAGATCAGAAACCAGCATTTGGCAGGAACTGTTGATCAGAAATTGTGTGGAAAGTACATGGAACTAACACTATAAAATGCATGTTCTGTTCTTGTTAGTGAACCTTGCTGTAATAGTAACGTGTCTTTGTGTGCTTGTGATACTGGGGGGCATAGAGCACATGTGGAAGTCAAAGGGTAACCTTGATGTTGGTCCACCACTTCTACTTTGTTTGAGACAGGGTAGGGATTCTTGTTGGCCACCCCATGTATCAGGCTAGCTGATCTCTGTGCTTTTGGGGGTTTTTCTGTTTCCCACTTTCATCTCTCATAGGAACAGTGAGATATGGCCACCAGGCAGGCCTGACCTTAGATGGGTTCTGAATGTCCATACTCAGGGTACTATGCTTCTTCTGCTAGTGCTTTACCCACTGAATCATCTCTTTAGTACCCTCTTTTCCTTTTCGGCCAATATACTCAGTGATGAAGCCACTGGTACATTGGTCCCCACAAATGACCCATATTCATGTAGGTAACCCGAATTCAGTGTAATAGGTCTCATATATATATATATATATATATATATATATATATATATATATACACACACACACACACACACACACACACACACACACACACACACACACACACACACAGACACCGTGAAAGTAGCCAGGGGATTTGGAAAAAAATGGGAAGAAAAAGAAATTTGGTGAGAAAGGAAAGAAGAAAGGATAAAGGGAGAATTTGATCAAAGTATGTTTTCACACACACACACACACACAAAATTGCAAAATAATGAATTAATCAATTATTGATTATTTGTGCCATGCTATTCCTGACAAAAGTTAGATAGCAGCCAAGACAGCCTCCTCCACTTCGCATTTGAATTTCACACCATCCAAACAGGATCATCTTCTAGAAAGTGCAGGAGTAGCAAGAGATGTTCTCGGGTCTTGAAAGGCTCTGTATTCCCCCCATTCTTTTGTGATCATGATCTCCATGTTTCAGATCTTCATCCCAGTCCTCACAGGCCAAGATACCTGAGTGTTTAGGATGTGCCTTTCTCCTCCATCCCTTCTGTTGACTTGAGAGCCACCAGTATTTCTCCCATATTGTCAAGGCCCCTTCAGAACTGATTCCTGATGCATTGGCGCTGTGTTCCTGGATGTCTGCAGCGTTGAACCCTCACGGAGTGGCTGCTGTTTGCGGCTGTGTACACTAGGCTAGCTAGTCCTGGGAACTTCTACGGGTGCTTCTGTCTCTGACATCTGTCTTGCCTCAGGAATCCCGAGGTTAGAGACCTGGTCACCAGGTCTGTCTTTACATGGATTCTATATATCAAAACTGAGGTCCGCATGCCTGTATAGAAAATGTTTTGTTTATTTTTTCGCAATTCATGTATGTGTGTATACATATATGAAAACACACACGTGTATAATCTACTTTGATCAAAGGTCTCCCCTGGCCTCATGGGCTGAATTGTGGAGGCTAAACTGTATAAGCGGAGTTCACTAGGAGCATTCATGTTTTCAATGAGTTCTCTCTCCATATGAAAGCTCACACTGGAAAGAGCTCAGAGGCAATCATGGGGTCATCAAAGCAGCCAGTCCCTCATTGGATTGTACTGCCAACAGGATAGGCATTCCTTGGGCTTGGACAGATGGAAACCTAGGGGAGCTTCATTCTGTCCATGAGGGAGGTAGAGGTAACACCCGGCTGGGGCTCAGCTCTTCTGTTTGAGAGACTCAGTGGATTGGGAGAAACTCAGGAGGGGATACAGGGCACATGGTTTATGCAACAGACCCAGGCAGTGTAGAGCAGCCCTCAGCATCCAGCTCTGGAGCCCTTCTGCAAGGAGACATGAATATTCACACTAAGAGGAATAAATAAAGACTAAAAATAGCCTCGTGTCAGCTCAGGACAGGATTCGCACACCAAATGAGCAAGAAAAATGTTTGGGACTTAGAGCGTCTTGGGTCTGAGGTTGGGTTTGGGGGTGAGGACAGTGGACTGACCGACTGCAAACAGTAGCACTGGGTGACAATAAGTGAGAGATCTCAGGCTTATTTCTACCTAAGCAGCTGGCAGGGGGACTTGTGCCTAAAACCAGGGCTTCTCATTCTGACCTTCTGTCTTCAGTGAGCTATGAGAGCCTTTGGGACATAGCCTAGACCACTTGCATCCTGCAGCAGGTGAACACTGGGACCCTAGAGAGTCTTAGACATGACCGTCAGGTAGCTTGTGGGATTGCCTAGAAAAAAACTCCTTATGTATCTATTTTAGCTTTAATGTGAGAATGTTTCTTAATCTCTGATTCCTCTGTGGGGCTTAGCACAAAATGCTAAATGACAGTATATTTGCTGGCAGCCATTTCTGGATGGCACAGTTAGCTGCGTGAGAGAGGCCAAGGGGAGTTTCAATGTGGAAGGCTGCTTACTGCAAGAAGACTTCTTATGCCATAGCCTAGAGATGGAATAAATAGGAGAATGTTGAAGTGCAGGGTCTAAATCAATAAGAACACCTGGCTGAAAAGAGAAAGTGTGATGCTGGGATCTCTCAGAGTGTGGGGATCGACTCTCAGCAAGCTGCCTTTCACTCCCTCAGACCATGCCTGGCTCAGCAACTCAGAGACCACAAACAGCATTCGTCTGAGAAGCATGGTCACTGGTGATCTTCCTCTGTGCTTGGAAAGGGGCCTTGACTGCAGCAGGAAGGTCATGCATATTTGTTGCTGATCCGATGTATGAATCTTCCCTCCAGGAAAGAGTCATAGATCTACATGTTGAACTACTGTATACTTCATACTCTCTCGGACATCCTAGAAGGTCTTCAGTTTTGCAGGCCTTGCCCAACCAGGTGAGCCACTCCCTGGATCTAAGCCTTCACATCATGATAGCCAAATGAAATTTCAGGCTGAGTTTAGTTACCAAGACTGGCTCTGATTCTGCTGATCAAATACTTCGTATGAAAAAGAAGGGATGAACACCAGCATCGATGAAAGCAACGATAGGCCAAACTCATCTGGCAGTTCCACAGACCTGAGAGAGGGTGTGTGTGTGTGTGTGTACGTGTGTGTGTGTGTGTGTGTGTGTGTGTGTGTGTGCGTGTGCGTTTGTGTGTGTGCATGTGAACGGCAGGGATCAACCTTGAGTGTTCTTCAGAGCTGTCTACCTTGTTTGTCAAAACAGAGTTTCCCACTGGCCTGGAATTTGCCAAGTCAGATAGGGTTACCCAGGTGGTGAGCCCCAGGAATCTGCCTGTCTTACCTCCTCAGTGCTGAGATTACAGGCACCCCACAGGTTTCTCTGTTTGCTGTGGCATTTTACCCACCTGCCCATGGGGAAATCTCTGCACCACTTACCTGTGAGCTCCTCCCTGCTGACTGCCAGTTACAGCCGGACACGATAGCAATTGGAGACCATGGCAGTGATCCAGAGAGCAGCTTCAGAGACACCTTACCAGATCCTCTACCTTCCTCCTTCGCCCCTCTACTGCCTGCAAACTTCAGAACCTGTTTCCCACTGCCACAGTTTCTCGCATCAGCCTCCTTCCTCCTGTGCAGCAGCAGGGCCAGGGCTGAAAACTAGCAGGGCTGTGTAAAGAATAAATAGGGGAGAAAGCAGACTTTTACAGCCCCAGAGAGGTTGACATCACTGAGTTATTATGGAGAAGTTCAGCTACCATTCATAATATACTATGGAACAAGCCAATTCTGACAATGGCTAAAGGTGACTATTCCAAGATGGTTAGACACAGATAACGTTTTTCCCCCTTTAAAGGAGAAAGGGTCTATTTTAGTTTGCAGTTCCGGGTCACAGTCCCTTATTGTGGGGGAAGCCATGATGGTAGGAACTTGGGACAGAAGGTCACATGACATTCACAGACTGGAGCAGAGGGAGCATGGATGCTTGCTTGTATACATCTCGTTTTCTCTTTTGTATACAGTTCAGGACCCATGCCCAAGGGAGGGTGCCACTCACTTTAGCCTGATTCTTCCCACACTAGCCAATATAATTAAAAATAATTCCCCCCAGAGAAGCCCACAGGCCAACTGACCCTAGATAGTTCCTCGTTGAGATCCCCATCCTAGGTTACCCCACAATAAGTCCTGACAACTCTGCCTCTTGTCACCTTAACACAAGTGTGTGGCTCTAGTCATAGCCTTCCATCCTCTGTCCCCCAAATTTCACATTTGTCACACAATGTCAGAATACACTCAGTCAAACTTTAAAAGTTCAAAGTCTCTTAATTGTGAGCTCCCCATAAAATAAAAAAAAAAAGAAAAAAACAAGTTGTATACTTTCAACACATAATGGCACAGAATATAGCCTGACTTCAAAAGAAGGACGGGGCCTTATCAAATGAACGGTTACACCACAGCAGAATCAGAATCATCAGAGAGACTATTCCTGCAGCTCCATGTCCAGTACCTGGCACCGATGAGGGAATCAACTCCAAAGGGCACTGGCCGGCTCATCCCTCCAGCTCTGCCACCTGCAGCAAAACAGCTTCATTCTTAGCTATTAGGCCAGCGTCAATGCACTCCACATCTGTGGTTCTCATGGGCAGGCCTCCCCACACTTCCAGCATCTCCAGTAGCCCAGGGCCCCCATTGCGACTGAGGCTTCACCTTCATAACTTCTTGTAAAGGCCTCCTTGGATGAACGTCATCAGCTCCGCTACACAGCACTGGACCCCAGGTGCTCTGCGTGACCCCTTCGATCTTGAATCTTTGTACCAGGACGACTTGGGTAATGCTTATGACATGACCAAATGCAATCGCCAGCTCAGGAGGCAGCCTGGACCCTGTGAACCACAGCTGAGTGCTGACCTGGAGAAACACTTTCCTGTGCAGTCCCTACCCCAAATCCAAGACCAGGAAACTCCTCCAGCTTAGGCTTTTGTCCTTTAGATAAATTTAGATTTCCACAAAGTGGAGCCTCTGCTAGGTGGGATCTCAGTCGCCATCCCCCCTACTGCCCCAGTGTGCTTTCTTGTCAGTGGTGCTGATCCCTTCAACAGCTACAGTTGCTTTCTCAACACTAGGCCGAATGGTCTCCCAGCCTAAAGTTTCCTCGCAAACCAGTCTGTTGCCTCTCCCTTCAGCCTCTCTCAGGTTCTTAGGACCTAGGTAGAATGAAGTCTCACCTGAATGTCCCCTAGCACAGCTCCCAACAGAGCCCTTGTTACTGCCTGAAACATCACAAGCCACACACACCTTCACCGTTTGTCCCCCCCCCCCCCCCCCCCCCGCGCCCACACTGCTGTCTGCTGCAGTAGCCCATTAAACTCAGCTCCAAGCATTCAAAGGGCTTGCTAGTCCATATGCAGACACTTCTGCATTCTCCCCACAAAGTAGGCCCAGGGCTGAAAAGCTCCACCGTCAGGTTTGTCACAGCAACGATCCTACTTCTGGTGCCAATTTCTCTCCTAATTTTGTTTCCTGGTGCTGTGATTACACAAATCCAACAAAAGCATTGTATGGGGAGAAAGGTTTCTTTTTGCACACATTTTGAAGTTACGGCCCATAATTGTGGGGAAGTCCTGACAGTGGGATGTTCAGACTGTTGGTAACATCATATCTACAAACAAGAACAGAGATAGAATGCATACAGGCTTCTAGGTCATGGATGACTTTTGACCAAATAATTTAAGTATACTTAGAGCTGGTATATAAGTTCAGACTGAACCTAGAAGAAGTTAGGGTATGGTATAGATTTGTATTAAATTCAAAGTATAAGTAAGAAATAAAATACTAATCTCTCTGCTTTATTTTCAATTATTCAGTTCAATGTCACTTCCAGTTCATCTATAGGAATGTTTATTTTCCCTGAGAGTGGATTAGTAATATGTGTGTAATCTGCAAACAAGGCATGCATGTATTGTATGTTTTAGATTGGCTACCTCTGTATGACATGTCAGCAATTACAATTATCCCCACATTCATGGCGGATACATTCCAAGAAATGCAGTACATGTCTGAAAACACAAATAGATCCAAACACCACATATATGGCACATATACTATAAAGTTATCCATAAATTAGGCACAGAAAGGAGTAGGCAACTACCCATTGGGGAACATTGTAACAAACTCCGTGTCCCACTCCCCAAACAACTCCATATACTGAACAGTGGGGGAGGGAATGCCAGTGTGATGAGATGAAGTGAGGTCAGAGACTAGACACTGTGACAGCATTAGACTATTACTGATTCCAAGGCTGCGTCAGTCAGGGGACCACAGAAGTCAGCTGATTGCTTGGGACTGATAGTGCAAGGACAGGAAGCACAGATGGGAATGGACCACTGCACCGCTGTCTGAACTGGTCGCCAGCGTGGAGGCTTCTGGGGCATAGGGAACTGTATAGGGGCTTCTCCATGCAGCGTCTCCATTGTGTGTACACAGCTCATGTCTAGAGCAATAGGCCTGAAGCCTAAACAAATATGCAGCTCTGCCTCACTGTGAAAATTACACAGGCATGTCAAACTCACACCAGAGAGCCTGGAGCCTCCTTGGCCAGCCACACAGGCAAGCCACACAAGCAGAGGGTGCTCCATGGATCCACATAGAGAGCCTGAGGGGAGACAGGTGGACAGCAACCTTCTACCACCTCTCTTGGTCTGACTCAGCTATTAACAGTGGTCGTGGAGGAACATGTGGCTTCTTGTCCTCTGTCTGGCGAGTATAGGAAGAACTTGGCTAAGATAAAGCAAAGGAGGACACTTGCAATGGAACTATGAGTCGATTCTGGTTTCTTGATCATACTGGGAAAAACATGACCCTCAGTAAAGTTTATACACCATTCATGATGCAGCCCGGGTCACAAGAAATTCAACTGAGTTAAACACACACCATTTTGAGTCTGTGAGTTTTGCTTACCTTTTAGATATTAGAGGTTTCCCATTGTTAAATGCTCTTTACTCATCCTTCTATTCAAAACGTTGCTTCCTCACAAACACTAAGTCATTGATGACAAGACCAAAGCTCCTGAGATTTAGATAAATATCAGACTTAACAGAGCACTCGGCACCCTAACGAAGAGAGGCAATTGACCTCCATCGTCACCCTTCCCTCAGCACAAAGGGCCCAGGAATCCATCACTTTCCTGGGATGCCGTTAGCAGTGTTTCCCGAAGAAAGGGAAAGAATCAGATCTTAATGCCCTCGGAAACATCCTGGTTATTCACGAGTTAACTGACAGGTCCCATAAATAAATTATGGATGCGTTTTTAGAGCACTTTGCTTGCAACAAGAATGGCGAGAATATCACACGGCTGTCAGGTCCCATTAAAGCCAGAGACTTGCCATGCTCTGTGGGGAGAACAGACAAACTCTCCTGTTTGTCCTGTATTAAAACATATTTTACTGATTGGCGGGCTGGAAGGGAAATATACCCACACCTGTGTTCTCGCCTAGGAAGCGGCGTTCCTCTGATGGCGTGTTCCTCTTACACTGTGTGTGCCTCAGTCAGGAACATATTTCACGGACATAAATATCATCCATTAGGGCCTTTAAAAGTGAAGATAATATCATTTTTAATGTGGATTCCATTATGGAAAAAGCTGCCCAGGATGGGGGTTCCGTCTCTGCACCATCTGCTCGTCTTGGCTGGATCCTCTGCAGCTCCTAATGTGGAGGGCAGCCCCACCCCTTGGAGCCCTAACCTTCAGGTCCCTCACTGTGGGAGCCGGGCTATGTGTTTGGGCAATTGCACAAAGGAAGTGATTTAGGACATTACAGGCCGAGAAGAGGAAGGAAAAATCAATACCCATCTCCATCAGATGGAAGCCTTGTCACCAAGGTTGCGCACTAGACCGCCTTCCCCTGGCTTCCCATCTCTCTATTGTGAGTCCTCCAGAAAACACCCACAGCCAGGTCAGGCCAGGGTGCCACATGGGCTGAAGGCAGCTGGACCTCAGGAACACAGGTTATCCCCCAATTTCTGATTCTCGGGTTCACACACCCTCTCCATCTGTCCGGCCTGCACTTGGTTCTTGTATATGCTTGCAAATTCATCAGTATTCAGCCAGCATGCACGGCAACCAGGCATTAATGTTCTCCACCCTTCATCCCGTCGTTCTCCAAGCCTGAGCTGTAATATGACAAGCTGTACCTTTTCCCAGTTTACTTCCACTGTGTGCATCAACCGGCCTGAGGTGGGGGTGAGTTCTGAAGACATTCAAAGGAAATATGAAGTTTCAATGTAGCCAACACAGTCTACAATCTTCCCGTGCATCTTCCATTATTCAACAATATGTGTAGAGTCTTGAGCTCCCCAAAGCCATTCTATGGGGAAAGCTGTCCTAAAATGCATGACATCGTGTCCTAGATGGAAACAGAAGGAAACAAGCCTAACAGTGGTTATTTAGACCCGAGGGATCTGGGGGGCTCTTAGAGTCTGTATGTCACCTGGCCACGGCCAAGGTTCGGCTGTATGAGCACATGCGTCATCACCGCAGGAGTCCTCCGAGAACCTGGCATGTCACTCAGTCGGTATAGTACTTGGCTGGCTAGCATAAACTCCTGGTTCAATTCCTTACACAACGTAAACTGGGTGCTGGCGGTGTATACCTATAAACTCACACTCCTGAAGGCAGAGGCAGGAGGATCGGGATTTCAAGCTCGTGCCTGGCCTCTGAGCACATGTGAGGGAGGTCTGTCTGTACTATGTGAGACCCCATCTCAGACAATGATAAATGAAAAACTGGAAGAATCTGACAAGAGAGTCCCGGAGAGTCTAAAATGTATGTCTGCCTCTTGCCCCTCAGCTGGGAGGAACGATGCCCTCATTCAAACGACGGATGGAGAAGCAAGGATCAGAACCTCAAATTTGGGCTCTTAAGTCATCCACAAAACAGACTTGCTGTCTGTATTCAAAGTCTGAGAAACACCCATCACTCAGGCAACCGAGCTGGGAACCCAGCACAAGGACTCCGGGGGGTGGCCCAGGGACTCAGCTACTTTTCATGCCACTTTTGTCCTATGGCATTCTCTTCCTCCCTCAGAGAGCAAGAGGGTTGACTCCAACAGTGTGCATCTGTAGCAGAGAATGTGATTTCTCCTCTGATGGTTGGCCTTTTTCCAAAAGTTGGAGTGTCTCCCAGGGCAGTTTTCTCTGGGCATAGGCCAGAGCAGAGAAAGCAGACTCTTTCATGTATGGCCTTCAGTTTGCCAAGAGGCAAAGTTGAACATGCAGCATCCCCTCTTCCTCTTCCTGGGGTCCAGGAAAATCCCACTGTCAAAGCTGAGACTCTTGTAGTGGCTGTTCCACAAAAGGGCCTCACCAGAAGCTGACAACAGGCCTGGTTCTGATAGGTGGCTTTCTGGTCAGTATGACTTACTGAGGTTTCTTGGGACAACCAGGAATTAAGGTCACTTGTACCCTGTCTGCAGTAACAAAACTGGAAATTAAAGGCCAGTTCCGGGTGGTGGTGGCCCACGCCTTTAATCCCAGCACTTGGGAAGCAGAGGCAGGCAGATCTACACGAGTTTGAGGCCAGCCTGGTCAACAGAGTGAGTACCAGGACAGGCTCCAAAGCTACACAGAGAAACCATGTCTCGAAAAACAAGAAAACAAAATCAAATACAAAAACAGTTCCTTTGATGAATGTGATGGCCATCACCTCTCTCCGTGGATAATGTACCCTGGGTGTTAGGCTGATTTGGATTCTGAGAGCCACAGAAAAAGGCTTTGAGAAAATAAAAATAAGCAATTCATGAGAGAGGCTTCAGAAATTCAGTCTCCTTGAGCAGCAGCTCATGGAACTCATGTCTCAGTGATGCCATTGGGCACACCGTCTTCTGTTCCTGTGCAATCAGCTAACAGGTTCACAGAAGAGAGTCCCGCTGCTCTGTCTCCATCACGGCTTATTTAGCGGGTACACCACCTATCAGAGACCTAAGATGCTGTGGCCAACTGAGTCAGCTGCCTTTCTGCCCGAGAAACAGGTCTGCCTAGAAGAACATCTGGGGAAGCTGATGTGTAGCCATACACACATACACACAGTCCGTCCTTGGTCCCAGGCACACAGCACATGCTTCATGTTGGTGTCCCCACCACAGCTCTGCCTCTGATGAGACAAATGGTCTCACAGTCTAACTTCGAGGAGAAATGTCCCAATTCACATTACAACTGCCTTACCACAGCTGATGGGTGGGGTCCCAGCTCTGGGACTGGTCTCTTTGGTTGATGGCATTCTGCCAAACTCTAGCACAATCCTGCTATAATCTGTGGTGACCTCTGGGGTCCATGGCAGATTGTGCCAGCACTGGCATACAATATGTTTTTAATAGAAAGCAGAAAGAGGAAACACCATTCTCACTGTGTGAACAAAGGAGACAAACCGTAGACCAGCCTCATAGCTACAATGGGGCTGCCTGGCACATGCGTCCTCCTCCCGCCACTCTGTGCGACCACTTCTGCATGATTGCTGGGGAACAAAGGTGACTTCCGGGGAACCCCATAGTCCACTCCACACCCCGCTTCTGTTTCCAAATGGGATTGTCATTTGTCTTTTCTCACCAATGAACTCAGCCCCATTAACCTCTGATCACATCCATGTTACCATGGCAGAGCTTGATTCACTGGGTGCAGAACACACATCCTGAGAGATAGCTCCTCTCTGGGACACTGAGCCCTCCAGAAACTAGAGGCTTCCTATTGTAGGAACAGGAGGAAAGGCGCAGAAAAGTTAACCCAACAATTGCTATCTCATCTCCTACCACTGTGGCTTGTGTTAGCAAAAATAGGATAGAGGGAAGGTTCTGGGGTAAAATATCTTATAAATACGAAATACCCTGGGCAGAGTGGCTCTGTTGTTCCCAGCCCTCTTAATGCTCATCTGATCTCCATGCCCTTCCTGAAGTTACTCCTGAAGGAGAGACTTGGATAGCTGACTGAAGAATTCTGAACATCTCTGGACCTCAATGATGTTCATGTCCAAGGCACTCTGGGGCAGTAAGTAGGGTACCATCTCCATTAAGACCCCAGGTGAGATTCTTCAAGCAGATTCTCCATGTTGGCTGTCTTTGGAATCAGGCTGTTCTCTGTCCTGATGACAATAAGGAATTAATGACAATTCAGCATGTGTTTCTTTTATTTAACAAGTATTAACTGACGTATATCCATGTACTTAGCAGCATGTTTCATAAAGAAATTTTTATGCAAGTATGTCACGTGTTTGATAGTATTCATCCCTAGGGACTCCCCTTTCTCCCTCTTCCGTATTCCCTTTGGTTCCCTTTTTTCCCCATTCACTTTGCTTCTGCTTCGTGACACATATACGGCTGAGCTTAGGCGTCTATACAAGATCTGGACCCATAACCAAGGGAGAACACAGTGCTTGTCGCCCTGAGCCTCTCTGCTTCACACGTCCACAAGTGTCTAATTGCACCTTAGCTGTCCAGTGGCCTGGCACGCTGGGCAGGCCTCGAGACTCCTCATTGACACCTCAGGAAATCATTTTCTGCTGACTTCTTTATCCCCCCGAGGATTTGCATGACTCTCTGTTGGTGTCCATCTGTGCAGTATGCAGAAACTTGGGGGCAATTTGAAATATGTTCAAGCAGGATTAGAAAAGCAAGGATTGACCAATGCACACCAAAGAAGGCTCTTTGGGGACCTGCAGAGGACCAGAGAGTGATGCTCAGATGTGAGTCTTGTTAAGAAACACAAGGGGGGACTCCTGGCAAGAGAGAAGGTGATGCAAACTGACAGACCAGGCAGTTAGCATCCATGGTTTGTTCTTCTGGGAGACCCACTCTCCCAGACATGAGTCCCACATGGATCAAGGCCGCTTGCAGAGAACCTGTGCTGCTCTGCTGAAAAGGACTTCCGAGGTCAAGTCACATTAGGCAGATTCGAGCTCGATCAGCATTTCCACACGGGCCTTGCAGTTCAGCCGTGCACGTGCCAAGGTGTGTTCATGTGCTCAGCCATTGGAAAAGAGTTGTGCCCTTTGTTTATGCCAGATGTGGGTTGGATACTAGTGCAATGGTAGTCAGTTACCCGGTGTGTGGATGGTGGATGGTCTCCAGTGTCTGAGATGGTATAGTGTTGCTACCACGGCGTTTGGGTGGTGGTGGGACTTCACACAGACCCTAGACTGGTGACCCAGTCTAACAGAGTCTTCTTGCATTTCTGTTGTTGTTTCTACAAATGAGGTGTTTGTTTATTTCTGTAGACGGCAGTCTTGAGCTTCATGGAGAGATACATGGGTTTGAAGCTAGAAGCTTGCTGAATGGGATGAGTGTGAGATCCTAGGTACAGAGGTGGTGAGAAACCTTCAGAATCAGAGACGAAGAAGGTGCTCATGATATCCAGCCTGGATGACAGACTACCTGGGCAGCTCAGATGATCTTACGCTGTCCCTTTTCTAGACATGAAAGTAACTGAATCCCACTGCTCTCTGGAAGCTTGAACAGTGTTGCCACGGGAAACTGCCCAGCTGGTTTATGTGGATCCAGACATGGGATCACCCAGCCAGGAGAAGTCAAGCAAATGACCACAAGAGAGGTAGAACTCTGGCTCGGAACCTCTGTTGGCAGATGTGCAGCATGCAGGTAGAGTCCTCATTTTTCTTCCCACGGAGAAATGCCACCTTAGTGTTCAAAGAACCTGGCCTGAGACCCCAAAGCACTGTTGGTCTCCTGAATGCCCCCTTGCCCAGCATTGCCTAACTCTTTGTCCAGACTCAGGGTCTCAAAGGAATGGCTGTCCCAGCCTGACCTCCAAAATCACACTTCAGATGTGTAGCTTCCCACAGGCAACACCGCAGATCTCAGAAGCCAAGCAGGGCTTTAAATCCTGGGGATCAATGGGGAGACATTGAGCGGCATCTCACAGGGCTGTGGGAAGACTAGCAATGGTGCTTTCCTTTCATGTGTGGAGGGTAAGCAATGCCGTGTGTCCCCCTTCCTGAGAAGTTAGCAAAAATAGCCAGAGCCCCAAGAGTTTCACAGGAGAAAACAAAGACACAATTACAGACAGCTATAATCCCCATAAACAGTTATTTGATAAAATTACCAAGATACACAGATCGTCAACCCACCAGACTATTAAAGGCCTAGGATTTTGAATAGAGAGACAGACAGATTCAGACCACGAGGTAAACAGAAACGGTCATTTTCCTTCACACTGGCGCATAACGCAGTAAGTACATGGGAACAGTGAGACAGGCTAGTGAAAACATTCATTAAGGAAATACCCTTTATCTGGAGGGTGTAAAGAGGTGCACAGGGCACCGCCTCTCCTGTCTTTCAAATCTGTTCTGAGGACAAGCTGTGTCCTATCCTAGAGAGATGCATTGTCCCATCAGGTCCTGACAGAGGACCGAGGAACAGGGTGATGCAGAGCCTAGGGACAATCAGTGCCCAAGGGAAGTGGGGGAATAGCCTGATGTCGCGGGGCACCTGCTGTGGGCAGAGCTGTGTCTAGTTGTGAGAGCGTCTTCCCTGGGGATGCAGAAAAAGGTCTACGCCCTCCTCTTAAGGTGCCACAGCAAAGCAAAGCATGATTCACTAAAGCTGGGGACCAGTGAGTTCACTAGGTTCACTTACAGAACATGGGCAAGGGGTTGACTGGCAGGGGTGTGGAGTACCCCAAAGTTACCATGAATGATGGCTTCCCCATGGCTGCATAATCTTCTCTAGCCTGTATACTCCAGTCCATCCAAAAGACCACTGAGGCCATGAGCCGTTAGGGCAGAATTTAATATGGATGTCTAGGAGCAGTTGCCATAGCCTCAAGTGAGTGTCCAATGACCCTCCCCTTTCTTCCCCTTCTGTGAGAGGGTGTCAGCTGCCAATAAGCCTAGCTATGGTAGTCTTTTTATAAAACAAAAGAAAGAAAGAAAATGAAGAACTTAAAATTAAGCAGTATTTTTAGTCCTGCTACAGGAATGTTTCCCATCAAAGTCAGACCTGGGTTTTCATCTCTTGGCGACGCTCACTCTGGCTGCAGTCTGATGTACTGTTCTGAGCACAATGAACTGTGAAGTCCTTCCTTGTATTAAGTGGACTCTTGATGTGTCCTTCAGGCGAGTGTGCTGATGACAGGCTGATGGCTTGGCACTCCCATGTACACCATCGTAGTGTAGACAGTCACCACATCTCCTTAGAGATGGCTTTATAAGTGCTTCTCAGACATCCCTAGGGGTCACACTCATTCTTGTTGTTGGCACCTTGCTAAGATGATTTGCCAGCCAGTGCAGTTTGTGTTAAAGTTGATAGTCCCTTGAGAGTCTGGCCTTCTGTCTCCGGGAAACCAGAAGTTCAGGATGGGCTAAAGGCTGGAACAAATTCATCTGTGAGAGCCCAGGTACAAAGGTAACAAGGAACCTTTAGATTTTCCATGTCAGAGGCCATGGAGATGATCATGACACTTTGCCTGGGTGACAGATGGACTGGCAGACATGGCCTTAGCTTTGCTGTCATTTTTCCAGGCATGAAAGTGAATGTACCCTGTTGGTTTCTGCCCAACAATGATGACAATGATGATGACGATGATGATGACAATGATGATGATGGTGATGATGATGATGGTGATGACAATGATGATGATGGTGGTGATGATGATGGTGATGGTGATGATGGTAATGATGATGGTGATGGATGTGGTGATGATGATGGTGGTGGTGGTGGTGATGATGGTGGTGGTGGTGGTGATGATGGTGATGGTGGTGGTGATGATGATGGTGGTGGTGGTGATGGTGGTGGTGGTGGTGGTGATGATGATGGTGGTGGTGGTGGTGATGATGATCTCTTCTCTATCCTCTTTCCTTTCATAAAACCCCACACATCCTTATTGGAATCTGCAGCTATTACTGGAATTTGAACTTGAGAAATTGGATCTGTGTGTAAACAAGACAGAACAGTACCAGACCCCTGATGTATGCTAGACAAACTGTCCCCACCGGGAGCCCAGGTTGCATTCAGCAACCAGACATCAAATCACTTCCTTGGGAGTTATATGCCCACCTATGGTCTTGCTAGAGAGTGGGTTGAGTGAGGCTGGGCCTCTGAGCAGATACAGGGGATGTTGTGTGAGTACTATGTTTCCATGACTGACTGGTTCATAAGAGCCCTTCGACGGTTAGTTGCAAGCATACTGCATATGGCTACCACCACACAGGCCACTGCTGATTGTGCTGTAGGAAGCCACTGCCTGAGATTCACCATCCCTGCCTCCAGTGGCAGGGCATGTTATATTCAGAAAGGTGTGATTTGATCCAGGCAAAGTCCATGTAAAAACAAGTCATATAATAACAGGCCTCTGGTTTCTTTCTCAGATATCAGCGGCTCTTTAAGCCAGCTTCCTGAAGGTGTTAACTTTGGGATGAAAGGTGAGGAGAAGACGCAGCCTTTCATCTCCTACCTCGGAGGCTCTGCGTGCCCACTGTGAATTAATATGCCCTTGTTGGTTTTTGCTCTTCTGCTTCAAATGCATAACAAACACCTTCTAGAGGCAACCCCAAGGGGAGGATTTAGCACACTGCCTTTCAGGATCTGCAGTGTTCAGGGACAAACCCACATGGTGCCGCCATTCTGTCTCTGGGGATTCCTGGGCTCTTTGACATCCGCTGGCCACATACAGTTAATTAAAGCCACCTTTCTAAGTGATCTGGATGTTTGGAGTAGACACATTGTTTTGCTCTAGTATGGCAACTGGATCCTGCCGCCTGCAGGACTCTTCTTGTGGGTAAGTTGACTTTAGGTCTTTCGTCCTTTATTACCCATTCCACACACTATTCTGGATCTGCTTCCCACAAAACAAAAGCTTCCCTGAACAGTCTTCATCCCCAGGGATTTGCTGTCTTGGTTTTGATTTTTTTTCTGGAAGGTTTGAGGAAATTCTCCTCTTAACCATTTTGGGTTGGTTAAAAGAAAAACCACCATTTTCTATTTATAACCTTTTGCTCTCCCCACATATCAAAATATGCCTGAACAAATAAATGTCACCACAGGACCATTTGCCAGCTTTGGAATGGAGCATTGATGGCTCAAGAGACTTGTCTGGTGACTTGGCAACTGCAGCACAGAGGGCATTGCCCCCAGACCCAGCAGCTGCCCCTCACTGTCCTGCCCCCCTCTCCAAGCCTGCTGGGGAGGCTGATCAGCTTTCAAGGACTCTTTTGACTCTCTTTTCATAGGGACCTAACCAGGAGATCACTAAAATATTCCAATCTGGGTATAAAATCAAAATGTGTTAGCAAGTAGTCCAGGTGAAGAGAGAGGCTGAGGATGGATTCTGTTCATTCAATATTGAGGTAGCCTGCACATGAAACACCAGCTGGAATGTCAGGATTTGCTCTCAATACTAACGTACCAAAGATAAGAACCATAAAAAGCAAGGGGAACACAATTCTCTATAAGCAAGCCCTAGTGAAATACATCCACAAACAGGAGACTGACTGTGTAGGCCAAGTTTCCCATGATCCTCTCTGCTCTAACCAAGGAAGGTTAAAGGAAGGGAGAGGAGTCAGCAGCCCATTGAGGGTTGTTTAGGTCAAGTCTAGAGACTTGTGCAAGAGCGGTGTGAGAGGGTGGGGTAGGAAGCCATCAATCTGACTGCCCATGTCACCCCAACTAGGCTCACGCAAGGAGACGTAGCGAAAATCACACCACCATGGTTACGACAGTTTGCCAGCTCTATAACATCACTGTTTTATAAGTCATTTGACATTCATTACAGGCTTCCCTATGCTATCCACAAGCTACCAAAATTGCTGAAAACATCTCCTGAGATGACATCACTCCTCTGCATACCCAAGAGGTAGCAGAGGACAAGGACAGCAGTGTCCATCAAGAGCTCAGTGGCCCAGAGAGGGAAGTCACACTTGCAAACCAGCACACATTGTTAAGGTGAATTTGCCCTGACCACGTCAGGGAAGCAAGCAATGGACTGGCACATAGCTGAGGTACCCAGGGCCCTGCATCTCAAGAATAACCTGGCATCTTCAGCAGGTGGCATTGACATTCTTAGATCCCGGGGTCTTTGACGTGCCTTCAAAAGTTGGCCTCTTCTGAAGCTGGACCCTTGACTGGAGCTTTCAGGGTTCTCAGATTGGGGTTGTGGGGTTCTGAAGTTGGGGTCAAGTACAATGCTCAGGATACCCTTCAAGGATGTAACCCACAAAGTCCAGATGTCTCCAGAATTTCCATTGTCCCCAGGCTCTTGGGACCACCCACAGGAAAAGAGAGCCTGAAACACATTGTCTGCAGTTGACCCACAAGGAGATGTCCCAGAGCTTGGGGATAAGCTATAGAATGGAAATGTTTGGAAAAGGAAGAAGAAGGTGATGACCCAGGGAACTGGAGTTGGATCCCTGCCCCATCACAACTGCAGGAAGGGATCCAGTTATAACAAAGATCTAATGTAAGCAGCCGCCAGATGTGATTCCTACCAGAATAAAGGTGGCATTGAGTGGAGCAGGGGTTTTTTCTCTGAGATGATTTGACAGTGGGGTGACTCATGGGCTAGCTGTATGTGTGTGTGTGTGTGTGTGTGTGTGTGTGTGTGTGAAGCACCCTGTCCCACCTCACTGTGGGCTCTAGGGTACCTCCCACTCTTCCCCCTTTGCTTTTTTCTCCTTTCCTATTTTTGCACCCTCTTCTATTTTTTCTGCTTTTCTACACTCTTTTCCAATTTCCTACAATTTTTTCCCAATTTCCTTCCAAGGTTTCTTTCCATCACTGAATTTTCCTAATTTGGCTGCAAATCAGAATCAATACGTCTCCTCTACTGTCCTCAACATTCAGGGGACAGGTAACCCACACTCTGATAATCCTGTAAGTGCAATATCTGCACACGTGTTCCCAGGGAGGACTTCTGATAAGTAGAATCCTGACCCTACTTCTACTAGATCTAAGGTGGGGTCCTTTGGGGAACAAGCCTGGAGTATTTACTTCCCTGGCAAGCATCGGACATAGACAGAGCCAGGCATTGCTCCTCCAGCAGTAGCGAGGAATTGAGAACACTGGTAGGGAGGGCATCTTCCTGACCCTATTGTTATAGAAGCCTGACTGACACCTATGATGAACCAAGCTTTAGTCTCATAGATCACTCTATGCATATGCTGGTTCCATTGAGCACAAGGAACCCAGGAAAGTACCCCGGGGAGGCTAATAGCTGATCACTATAAGAATGCTGTTAATGACAGAAACTAAACAAATGCTTATGCAATGTTTTTTGCCAGGGAAAAAAGCTACCTTCCTTTCTAAATTATCACATGGCATATATCAGCAGACTGCCTTGGTCCCCTTTGGTGCCACCATCTCCCACATCAGCATTTGACCAGTAGGCATAATTGGAACACTTATCCCATGGATGGATACTGTTCCAGGCACTGAACACACGGGCTCTTTAAAGAAGAGGACTTCCCTTGAGCTGGCCATGGATGGAGCTAGAGATTGCAGGCATGGCTGAGGTATAGGACAGAGCTTCCCTCAGCCTCACCAAGGACTCACCAGTGAATGTTCTTGGGGACCGACCAGTGTTGTGGAGGCCACGGCCACTGAGTTTGCCTTGGTCTAAACCTCAGAGCCTTCTGCGACTGAAGATAGAATGGTTCCTAACTGCATGTTCTGTCTGCATCAGGGGAAATGAAGGTTTCCAGAGTGCAAGGAATTCCTCACACAGATGTCATCATTCCTGGTGTGGTGTCAACACAACTCTGTGCCTAGAGATCAGAAACTTAATTTCTCAGAAGCACAAATAAGACAGACAATCCCTTCAGGGCACAGTAGGCATGGGTCGAACTCAAGGTCTTACAACTCATACAGCTGGTGAGGTACTTAGGGTGTGCAATTTTGTGTTAGTTTATGAGTTATGCATCCTGAACTACATCCCACTTCTGAAGGGATGGACACTTCATGTTCCAAATTCCACCAAGGTCAGCATTTTGTAAAAGGTGGGTGCATGGGGCCACATCCAAGAAGCAGAGCAATTGCTAGGGAAGCTCGCCTATTTAGTAGTCAGTGCACACACACTGACAGCATCGCTAAACATCTCATGACACAGAGAGCCATCCATAATTACTAGTGCATAAGGCAGGCCATGAGCCAGAGGAAGTGTTGACCATGAGCAGTGTGAGAAGCAAGAGAATGCTCTGCCAAGGACCAAATATCCAACCCTATCCACCCATCCTAGGCTTCCCAGAGCCTCTTAGTTTGTGCCAAATAGCTGCAATGCCCATAGGCCAGGGCTTCTAAGGATCACATTTGCTACAGCACTAACCTTGCCACGTAATGCCCTTCGTGTTCTCCTCCAGAAGTAAGAGTCAGAGAGGTTAGGGAGGGGGTGTTAGGGTGTGAAGATATGGGCAGGGAGCAGGGGCAGTGACCTAATTTTAACTTTGGTGATGGTGTTGCCCACGAACCATTTGGAGAGAAAGGAAGGAGATCCTGAGAAAGAGGAAGACCAACAGCACAGGGGTGTAGGAGAGGGCTTGGGGTGGAGAGGGCTGGGGTGGAGAGGACTTGGGTAGAGGACCAGGCTTTGGTGGAGAGTGCAGGAGAGTCTGGAAATCAAGGCCTTGATGCACCTGTTTGGGAAGGAGTTTCAGCTGCCTGAACTTGAGTCCTGCAGGACACAGTCCTCAGTGTTTGGTTGCTGGACAGGTCAGGGCTCCTTGGTTGGCTGCTAATGAATGTGGTCCTCTCATGCCCCTGTTTCCTTCTCTGAAGGATGGTATAGTGGTGGCGTGCACCTCAGAAACCTGTGCTGAGGATTAACAATGCTGTACCTTGAGCAACATGGTCCTGTGTGGGAAGATTAGCCTCTGCCTGTCTCTAGTGTCTCCTAGTGACACTGACTTTGGTGAATTCTGCTGCTGGAAGAGCCTAGAGCACTCACCAGCTTCGAGTGTAGGAAGCCATTTCGTCTATTTATTTATTTACTTGTTTATTTAGTTTTTTCGAGACAGGGTTTCTCTGTGTAGTTTTAGAGCCTGTCCTTGCACTAGCTCTGTAGACCAGACTGGCCTTAAACTCACAGAGATCTGCCTGCCTCTGCCTCCCGAGTTCTGAGATTAAAGGTGTGTGCTACCACCACCTGATTGGAAGCTATTTTATATGGCAGGGGACATTCATAATTTCTGTGTCCTGGGGAGGGACCAAGCTCCTGTTACATACTGTGAGCAGGTTTCAGATGAAGATATAGAAAAAGAAAAGAGCATGTGGAGTGTGTGGCAGCACATGTGTTCATCTGGTGTGCGTGTTATGCATCTGTATAACAGTGCACATGTGTATGCAGTGTGTATGCAATACGTGGCTGCCATGGAAGTATGATGTATGTATAACAGTGCATGTGCATATGAAGTATGTATGGTGTGTATTTGCCATGGGTATGTGGTGTAAATGTGCGTAACAGAGGATGTATGTGGTTTGTCTGTAGCAGTGTGTGTGTGTAATGGTTTGTGTGTGTAATACATGTGTGAGGACATATAATAGTGAATGTGCAGTGTGTGTGAAATACACATATAGTGTGTACATAGAACAGTGCATGGAGGGATAGTGTAAGTATGTGTAATAGTTGGTATAACTAATAGTTGTATGTACAGTGAGTGTGCTCAGTGCATGTGGATGCCATCTGTCTTTGAGGGGTGTGTATAGGTGTAGTGTGCACATAGTCTGTGTGTTTCCCGTGTGTGTGTGTGTGCACAAAGCATGCTTTGCCTTTATTGTGGCTTCCAACACATGCTTAAGCAGAAATGTCCCAAGCCTAATGCCTGGTTGGGGTTTAGGGGCTGATCCAGCCTGCGAGCTTATATGGTTAATTCTGACTTCTCTGGCCCACTTCCGGCCTCTGTTACACGCTGGCCACGGGACGACTGAAGAGGTCAAGTTTACAGTGATCCATAATTATGGAGAACCATGGCTTCCATGCCAAAGTAACAAGATTAATACCTTTTTGACAGAATTTAATAATATGGCTTTATAGTATTTAATTTTGTTCAGAAAATCACTCTCAGTAGGAAGTCGGTTTTTTTCCCCTTCGCTAACCTAAACATGATTGCCTTAAAACAATCCATTTCATATTGCCTGACACAAAGAGTTTATTATGTAGACCTGTTGTGGTCTGGTTCTTGCAGGCCTTGGCGGGGCGGATTAGCTTCAAGTTCATGTGGACATTCAACTAACTCTGACGAGTGGGGCTGTCTGCCTACCTCGCAGAAGGACAGTTAGTTCTAGTATTATCTTAATTTAAGGGTCAGCGACAGAGAAGCGCTTAGTTTTGTTAGAGGATAGGCATCCCGGCCTCTCTGCTCCCTCGTGCCCAGGCCTTGTCAACCTTAGCTCATGCTGTGGCTTACTCACTAAATGACCTAATTACTCCCCTCAGCCATCAGGCAGCCGTCAGCATCCACTAGGAAATTCCTAACAAGCTCTTCTTGCTAAAATCCTGGTAGTGAAACTGATGGAAATGAAGTGATCTGTAGAATCTGCTCTGAAGACTTGTGACCTGGTGGGGAGGAGGTGTGGGAGGGAACCAACTTCCCCCGAAGGCCATCGTTGGCAGTGCCAATGGACCACGTAGAAAGGCATGCAGAATGGGTTTTGGATTATGGAATTGTCTGTATGGTATATCCCCATCAGTGAAATAGACTTTCTAGACTCCAGATGGTCAGGTGGCCTTGCTCCCTCACCACCTCCTAACTGCTCACAATGGTTTCTGTCTGGTTCTCCAGGGACTCACAGGAACTAGACATGCAGGTACCTAATCAGAAGGGGCTGCCCTAGAGGTAAACACAGGGCATGCAGGAGTGCCCCCTAAGCTCTGAGCTCAGAGTTGTCCAGGCTGGTATTTGGAGGAGACCTACATCTGCCTCCCATCCTTGTCCATCTTTGTTCCTGCATTGGTGCAGAATTCAGCCCTTGGACAGTCTCAGACACTGCCATTTCAGGGGAAGCTTTTGTGGCCAGCTCTGAGCTGGGGAGAATGAGGCTGACAGGATTTCTAGATGGGCAGCCTCAAGGGCACAACCTCACTTTTCATCTGGAGTGCAGGGAACACACCCCACGGCCTAGGGCATATGGGGCAAGCGCTGTGCCAAGAGCTGTGTTTATACCTTTGAGGGAGCACAACAGAGTATGGAAACCTGAAGGCATCACTAATGTTAAGGACAAGAGGGGCCACTGAAGTGCTGTGCTCAGAGCCAGACATTGCTGAGGCGTTTAGGGTGGATGGTCTCAGTTATCCCCAAAGGCCCTGAGTTTGCCAGGAGGGGCACATAGAAAAGATCAATTGCATAGTCATGAGGCCTTAGGTTTTAACAGAGGCAACTTCGCTCTAAGAAGAACAAAATATCTCGGGCAATAAGCACATCTGGCCATCTCTGAGCATGAACTCCAGCCTCCCAGGAGGGTGCTGAGCTGTGGCAGAGTGGATGCTGAGCTGCTCCTCCCAGACCTCTTCAATCCCCAGCAAGAGGGTCACCCAGTCTCTTGTCCGTAGGAACAGTGGGACCCAAGAGATTCCTGCCTCCAGATTCATTCCAGCAGAAGGAGCTGCTTCCCTGAGGTAGAGAGCTCTCCCGAGGTGCGGGCAGGGTGGGGGGGTGCTGGGAGAGGGGTGCCTGAATCAGGCCTTATCTCGATGCCTGCAGCCTGCCCTAGGGTCAGAGGAGAGGCCTCCCTTGCAAACTCACACCCATTCTTTAACACCTCCTACCCTGGCTTAGTGCCATTTCTTTGCACTGTTGAGGTGCCTTCACCAGGAACTAACCACGCTGCCAACAGCAATGCCCTTACCGTACAGTAACTTGGGAGCTGTTGAGTTCCAAACAGCAGAAACAAAAAGACACAGTAGCTACAGCGATGTAAAGGACAGAGCAGCAGCCGTGGTGACCAAGCCCCCAGAGAGCTCTGGTAGTGTCTGATAGGACACAGTGCTCCCAGGACAAGGTAACTGGGAAGCCATCAAAGGCACCACTTAACTTACATGACCAAAAGCCACCAAGAATGGAATAATCAACTACCTAAATAAAAATTCACTCGCTGCTCACAATCGCTCACCCTGTGAGGCCACAAGAGGAAAAACTGGATGGCTTCCTCATGCTTCTCAAGCAGGACCTGCGTCAATTTACTTAATCACTGTGTATTGGGGGGCTATTTCAACAGTGACACCAGGGGACAGAGGCACTCCCAAGGCACTGTGTTAGAACCCCACACATCAGGATGCAGTATAATACAACAGGACAAGGAATATTCTTGGGGATCACCAAGGCAGTGGATTTACCCACCTTGATGCTTCTTTCGCTTGTCCTCAAGTTTATAATTTAAGAGACACAGTTGGTAGCTGGTAGAATCTATGTACTAGTCTCCTGGCTGATGGAAACAACCCTGAGCATGGTATCCTGTGTCCGCAATCCCAGTGTTCTTGTGTTGAGATAGGAGGTAGAGACAGGAGAATCCCAGAATCCCCAGAAGCTCATGGACTGGCTAGCTGGCTATACACAGCAGTGAACAAGAGACCCTGTTTCATACAAAGTGGAAGGTGAGGACTGAAACCCGAGATTGTTCTCTGACCTCTGACCTCCACGTGTGCACTGTAGCACCTCTACACCACAGTCACACACACCTTCACAAGCATCTCACACACGCATCTGTGTCACACATGCATACACATGCATGCCCTTGGTGGATGAGTAGAGGCATGATGCAGCTGAAGCTACGCAGAGAGGATGATGAAGAATAGTAACAACTTCCAGTGCAGTGTTAGAGAATGAGGAAGGCCTCAACTATGGCTTTAAGGAGACAAACAAAGAATAAAATAAAACCAGCAGAAAGGAAAGAAAGAATAACAAAGAACATCCATCCACAAAGCAGAAATCAAACAGTATAGACATTCAAAAATGGTAATAGTGCATCTTTTCAAAATAAATAAGCAGTATTAATAAGTCCCTAGGTTGCTGGAGAGGTGGCCGAGGTGGTCAGAACATCTGCTGTGCAAACATAAGGCTATATTAGGGGCTCATGCAATGGTCACCAGAGTATTGACCCAATGGAATATGACCATAGAGGTCGAGGTGGTCAGGCAGAAATTCTATGTGTGCCAGGCATGGGTCCCTCTCCCTGGGCTGATCTAGTATCTAGTTCTGACATCATGACTTCAACAGAAGCTGGTGTTGTATTCCATCAGGGCTGTCTATTGAGGGTGCTAACCAGCCACGCACTCGCCATCTGGTTATGCTGTCCCCCTTGTAGGAAAAAGAACAGTAATCCATCTGGACTGTAAGGGACACCTATCTTGATGTCATTGTCTCCCCTGCCTGCAGCCCCTGACTCAAAGACGCAAAGGAGGTCAATGGTGAGCACAAGGCCATGACAAACCCTGTCCTTCCCAGAGGCTGTGAACCTGATTGATGTATGGTGGGCATGTAGTATCATGACCCTGATCTATAGTATGATGAGCACACAGCACTTCCCTGAGCCCCTCTTGCATTCTGCAAAGCTCTGATGCCAAAAGACCTCTGTGTCAGTTACCACATGGGAAGAATATGATGGTCAGAGGTAGGGATCTGGCCACCAATGGATGATCACCTGGGCCAGTGGCATGGAGCCTGGTGGAGGTGGGACAAGAATTGGCATCAGCTCAGGCCTTTCCCTGGTGAACTTGCACCCTCTCACCAGATCTGAACCTTTGAAAAGCCAGGGCCATCACTCTTGGAGTTGCAGACTTTCTCTGTTCATGATAGGCAGCTTCACAAATCTCCCTGTCATCATCTGATACACAGGCACTTAGCCTGAGCAAAAAACCATGCTTTGGGGGGAAACACTCACTTTGTCTGGGATATTGCTGGACACACGTAATAGCCCTATTACCCTAGACATGGTGGCATGCACATAGTATGCAGTATTCCTAGTTAAGACAGGTACTAATTGTAGTCACTCAGTGACCAAGGGGACAGATCCTCCATCTCTGTATAAGGCCAGTCAAGCACCTCCATCTTCCTCAGGGTACAGAAACAAACTGGCTTTGCAGTGGCCATACCTTGACTGTTCACACAGAAACACTATCCTTCAGAACGTATGGTCTTGCCTTTAACTGTGGTGCCATCTAACAGCCCTACTGATGCTACCACACACCATGGGCAGTTCTGAGGGCCTTGTGGTGGGTGGCATTTTATAGTCGATGAACAATTTTAATAATACCCTTCACAGTTTTTTAAATGCACCCCCAAAGTCCTTGAAATTTTGAATAATGGTCTAGGAGTTTGGGAAATGGGAAGGTTCCAGGGCATGGTCCAGAAAATTCCACCCTGCCTCACCCTGATGTTTCCACTATTCCTTGCTTAGGGACATAGTGTAAAGGATCCTAGAAATTACTGCAGAGTGCAGACTTTCTGGTTCTTCTGGAGTGATGGTTTCCTGGTGGTGCCACTATCAAGATTTTCTTATAGAATGGAGATGAGTCTCCATCTTAGTAGGGCCTGAGGTAGGAGGACACCAAGAGTTTCTTGGTCTTCTGCTCCCAGGTAACTTCGCAAAGCTATTTTGTGTGGATTTTCTCTGAGTTCAGATAATAACCATTCCACACCCTCATGGGCCACTATGTCACTGTTCACTAGCCTCACAGGGATTGATCACTGATGCTACATCCTCAGTTCATAGTCCCTGGTAGCTGAGCAGGAGACAGGGCCAGCCAGGTAAGTCAGGGGGAGAAGGCTGAACAAGGGGCATCTGCAGATGTCACTCAAGAAGTTTTAACTAACAGATAATATCTGATTGTTCAGATCAAACTTTTTAAAGATCGTGTACAAAGATAGACACATTATTTCTCTCACCTGTGGATCCCAGATTTTATATAGATATATAAACCACACAATATGAAAGTGAAGGGAGACTGGGAAAAGGATGAGCTGAAAGGCCAGAGGGGAGACAGAGAAGACATGGGCTGTGCGTATTGTCAAGGTGTGTGATAATGATACACCTGAAAGGAACTTATTACATACAACGAATTATATATGCCAATAAAAGTAATACTAATTTTAAAGACAAAAAGACCACATGCATTTAAAGTAATTTCATAACCAGAAAGCATTTACCAGTCACTATGAATCAGTAGCAGCAACGGGGTTGTAGTAACACCAGCAGCCCACTCTTGTTGGCAGGCAACACGAGGGACAGTCCCAGAACACCGTTTATTCAGTGTTTACTGTATGCCCAGTGCTGTTCTCAGTGCTGAGTCATAGTAATTTCAGGGAATCTTCACGATCATTCAGGAAGAAATGCTGTCAATGACTCAGCTGTGTAGATGAGAAACTGAGGCATAGGAGCCAAGTTATCTGTACAAAGCAACAAGGCCAGATCCAAGCAATGGCTATACTTTGGATAATTGCAATGTCCAGTGGCAGTGCTGGTGTCCAATTGATCCAATTGTTTCTATCCTAAGAGCAAGGCATTCTTAGACAAAGGAGACAACAGTAGACTCCCTGACTTGCTAATCAGTGTATTCTAGTCTGATTTGTATTACTTTGATAAACATCATGACCAACAGCAACTTGGAGAGGAAAGGATTTATTTGGCTTATGCTTCCAGGCCATAGTCCATCACTGATGGAAGTCAGGGTAGGAACTCAAGGTAGGAACCACAGAGGAACGCTCCTTACTGGCTTGCTGTCTGACTTGCTTGGCTAGCTTTCTCATACCTCCAAAGCCCGCCCATCTAGGGATAGTGCCACCCACAGTGCGCTGGACCCACCCACGTCCATCTTCACTTAACTCATTAAGGGCGTAGCCACAGGCCAATCCAATGGAGGCAATTCTTCAATGGAGTTTCCCTCTTCCCCAGTCTTGGTTGTGTCAAGGTGACAATAAGAAACAAACAGCACATAGGACATCCCCTTTAGAGAGGAAGTTCCCCTCCAGGAGCAGAACCCAGAGTCTTGCACATGTTGGGCAAGTCTACTACAATTTGAGCTTCGACCCAGTCCTTGGTTTTGAAACAGGTTCTTTCTATACAGCTCAGGCTTGTTGGGAACTAGCTGAAGAGTTCGTTTTGAACTTGTGATCTGTCTTCCTCCTCCTCCTGAGGGCAGAGATTATAGATATGCATCACCACAGCTAGCAAAAATGGTGCATGTGTGTGTGCATGCATGTGTGTATTGTTGTGTATGTATATGTGTGATTATGTGTTGTATGTATGAGTGTGTGCTTGTTTGTGGGCACCTGAGATTGTATGTATAAATGAGTGTATATGTACATATGTCTGTTTATATGTATGATTGTGTGTATGAGTGTATTTATATGTGTTCATGTGTGATTTGATGTATATGTATGTATATGTGTGTGTTGTGTATATGTCTGTTTGTTCTTGTGCAAGTATGTTTACATGTGTGGTTATATGTGTGTGTGTGTGTATAAGTAAGTGTATTTGTGTATGTATGTGTATGAGTGTATACATGTGTGACATGTTGTGTGTATGAGCGTATGTTTATGTGTATACATGCAAGTGCTCTGCTCATGCGAGCATGAGTGGAGGCTGGAGGTCCACACTGGGCATTTTCCTCAATCGCTTCTCTGTCTTATGTTTTGAGACTATGGCCTCTTACTGAACTGAGAGTTTGCTGTTTCAGCTAGACTGTCTGGTCATCAAGGCCCCCTAGATCTGCCTGTTTCTGTCCCCCATCCCCAGGGCTGGAGTTACTGATGCTTTGCTCTGTGCTCAGTTTTAACACAAGTGCTGGGGATCCAAGCTTAAGTCTTCATGCTTACACGGGAGGCACTTTACCCATCAGCCATTGCCCCAGACCCAGCATAAATGGTGTTTGTCAAGTCTTCAGACCCAGCCTGAGGATGGCGACTGACATGCAGTTGAAAGAGCATCCCAGTGCACAGAACACTAGAGGCAAGCACAGGGACAGGGCAGCCTGGCCCCAGAATCCAGGGAAGAAAGAATGTGGCTGCATGGCTTCTGGATGTGCACAAATAATGGGCCAACCGGACCCATGTCATGATGGCAGTTCCCAGTGCAAGGTGTAGCTGCCACCCCTGTCTTCTCCCAGGGGATGGTGGCACATTTGTAGGAAGCACTTTTTATCTGGTGTGCCATGAGCAGAAGCAGCTGGTTTGTAGCTCTGCTCTTAGCTCCTCCCAGAGCCCAGGCTGGCATGGAAGCCGCTGCACCTGCAGTTACTGCCCTGCCTCCGTCCGCGACTTGGTGTGCATTCTGACATCTGTTATGTGACGGTCGAGATGTTTCCTCCTGGGGGAGAGGAGGATGGCTCGTGAAATTCAAGAAAGTTCCAATAACTGTAAAGAAAGAGGACTCCCAAGGCCTCCCCAAGGCTGTGTGAGCAGGGAGGAGATGCTTTGGTAGAGTGGCCTTCATGCTGTACTGAGAACTCTGGTGGTGGCAGATTTGAAAGTTGCCACCAGGCTGGGTGGATTTTTTGGTGATGTAGCTGCCTCTGAGTCACGTATGCTCCTGTAAGAAACCCCTCTCTCAACTCATGGATGTAACCTCAATAGAGGACTCATTGGCTCCCCAAGCTCAACTTGGGTGGGATGGTTTCTTCGGTCTGTTGTCAGCACCCTCTCTGGGGTGGATAGGGGTTTTTTCTCACATCTCCCTGAGAGAAAAGCATCTATCTCCTTTCTGTCTCCCCCTCTGGACTGTGGCCCGTCTGCTCTGTGGGCACAGAGAAGGCGGCCTCTGTGCACAGGAGGCAGCCTGCACCTATCATCAATCTGCCTTGGTTCGACTCAGCCGCGTCCAGAGCTCACTCCTGCTGTTTAGGGCAGAGACTGAAGGCCCTGAGATGGCATCTCCACAGTGGAGTAGCCTGGGGAGGGGAAAGACTTACTGAACTGTGTGTTTAAACCCATGTTCCTCAGAGCCTCCACACGGTCCTCTACTAAAGCCTAGGCAAACCAAAGCCCTGCTCGGTGTGAGTGCATCCTGGAGCGGGGAAGGAGGAGCAGGACCTCATTCACAGTCTTGGAGATGACTCTGGGCCTGGTGTGGAGTTTGTAAAGAGAAGGTGCAAGTCCCAGGCATCACTTAGGAGAGGGCAGGTGGCAATTACAGAAGGCTAGAAGAGGACTGCTGTCTGGTGAGCCAGGAGGACATGCATGGGTACCAGCTGTGGGGGAGGAGGGAGGAGAGAAGAGGGACATTCCTAGAGCTCTGACTCTCACAGCCAGGTGGAGGGCAGTGCCATTCAAGAGACGGTGACGACTCTGACAAGGACATGTGTGCCTGGCAAGTCGATTCCTGTTCTGACACATATCTCATGTTGATGTTAGGAGACATCCACATGCATGCATGTGAAATTCAGACTAGATGTTTTCCAGGTTTTGACAGTGTTTAGGTGGTATTTCTGCTGAAGTGTGCTTACAAATGTGTCCACACTGTACTTTTGATGTGAAGGTGTGATTGCTTTCTCTGTCGTGTGTGTGTGTGTGTGTGTGTGTGTGTACGAGAGAGAGGTGTAATCATTGTGTGTGTAATGTGGAGTCACAACAGTTTTATTCAGCCATAAAGAAAAACAAAATTATGTTGCTTGAAGAAAATAAACATAACCAAATACTAGCATATTAAGCAAATTCAGTGTTTTGACATTTGCTGTTGATTTTATTACATAGTCTATTCTGGAGTAGTACTGGAGATTGAAGCCAGGGCTTTGGGCATGCTAGGTAAGGGCTACTACTGAGACATCCTCAGCCCTTAAAGATCTATTTATACCTATTTTTCTCCTTTCTATTTTGCATGCAGCGTTCATTAGAAATTACTGCTATAACTTCAAATGAGTGTTCAAACGCGTGTCCACAGACGCCCTTGACTTGCTGAGGTGATGGATGGCATCCATGTCCCCTTCATGGTGTTCTTGCCATCTGCTTGGTCATGGAAGCTTATTCCCTCAGTGTCATAATTATATTTTATTTGTAATTTTGTAATATTTTGTAATATTTGTAATTTTGTTTTAAAGTGAGAGTAGTCTGTAATTTTTATGTTGCCTTTTATTCGGTTTTCTATTAAAAGTCATGTTCCTTTGTAAAAATCAGTACTTCAATAACCTAAAGTAGTTTCATACAGTCCCGACACATGTTTGTCAAATCTCTACTCAAGTTCTGCATGGTACTGCTGTATTGTTTTGTTTCTTTTGTTTGTTTTTTTCCACCAAAATATGGCTTGAAGTCCTAAGATAAATTTGTAATGGTTTGGCTCAGAGAAGGCAGGAAAGTCAGCACGCTCACGGGGCAGATCTTAACTCTGCGGTGGGACTGTGGGCCATGTTAGAGACTTTTTCAGTGTTCTGTGTTTGGGGGCCAGCCACGTGGAGGGCAGGCCCAGTCTGATCTGAGAGGCTAATCCTAGTGCTGGCCTTGCCAGCCTGGTCTTGTGGCCTCTTCTCTCTTCATTTTCACAGTCCCCAAAGAGAATAAAACACCGTCTTGCGCCTGTGTGAGGGCAAGGACGGGAATGTGGACGTGACCTCCAGCCCTGGCAGGCGTGGACGTGACCTCCTCAAGCCCTGGCAGGAATGGCTGCCCAGGCCAGCCTGTGAAACTTCCATCAGAACCACATGATTCCTCAGGGACAGAGCCTTCGTGCTCTCCGGTGTGGTGAAATGGGGAAAGGGGGTGGAAAGGAGGAAGGAGATGTCCACACAGCATTTCCCCCCTTAGGTCCAGTACCTGTTTTAAAGACGCCTTTGAACTTGAGGGTCAGCTCCACAGTGGCAGCTTCAGTGGAGTGTTCTGTGGTGGGCACTTTCATGATGTCTCTGTGTGACCCTTCCACGGTACTCAGTCTCTCTAGAGTGTCACATACCTCTGAGCCTCTGAAGGCCAGGAGTGACAACCCTGAGACAAAGCTGCTCACTCAGTGGCTCTGGCCACATCACCATTCCTGCTAATGGCACTCTCCACTCAGCCCATTCTCCAGTCTACTTATGGCTAGCCTCAGAAAACAGCTCAATTAGAAAGGCTCTCAGGTGCTCCTACTGGGTATGTGCCCTCGTAAGGGAAGAGCAGACAGGCATGCGGGCCTATTCTCCACCTCAGGATGGCTCATGTGGCATTGTGGTAAGTGATTTTTTTTTCTCTTGAAATGAGACCCATAGAGAGAGCCTAATGCATAAGGCTTCCATCAGTGACTAGACATGGACGTGCTGGAAGAGCAGGGTGGGAGGGAGGCCTGACCTCTGGATGCTGGAGGCCAGAAACTAAAAAATCACAGGAAGCAAGGCATCGCCACTCTTGCAAGTGCCCCATCCAACAGGTGTCCCTGGTATGTGCACTGTCTTCTTCCTCCGGCTCTCAAGTGCAAACATCTCTCTCTCTCTCTCTCTCTCTCTCTTTCTGTGTGTGTGTGTGTGTGTGTGTGTGTGTGTGAGAGAGAGAGAGAGAGAGAGAGAGAGAGAGAGAGAGAGAGAGAGAGAGAGAGGTCTGTGTGTGTAAAGAGGATGATCTGCTCTTCTGTTGATTAGCCTGTCTTTTAGTACCAAAGCCACCCAGAGGACATGGCAGGTCTGTAAACGTGGAAAGCACACTATGACTGATCGTTTTCTGAAAGAAAACTTCAGGAGATTCAAAGTGATTCTGACTGTGTGGTCTTAGGCTTGTAGAAAGCACTAGAACCCTCATGCCTTTGCTCAAGGATAGTCTCCTATTAGAGGAAGTCGAAAATGGAGAGACTGCCTGGGATGGTACAGTGGTCAAAAACAACTTTAGTCCCAGCCACATGTCTGCCTCTTGGAGATACTGCTTCCTTACCACACTGTAAGACCACAGACATACGTGACAGTGACCATCTGGGGGACAAGCGCCTCTTCAGCTATTGGGGAGTCTTTCTTGCTGCAGGTGATCAACTTCGTATGCCCACATGCAACAGTTCAGCCTCATTTGCTTTTCAGCCCCTCTGTTAGAAGCACGGTAGAACTAAAGAGAAATGCCCTACATCGTGATGTCCCCCAGCTGCACATGAACTTGGTACAAGATCAAAGGAAATGGGTTGAAGCTGTAGCAGGTTCTCAGCCCAGCCTGGGTGGAGCATGGGTGTGAGTCCTTCCTGCCATGCTGGCTCAGCACATAGACCTTCCAGCTGAATGGACTCAGGACTCTTGGAATCCAGCAGAACTCTAGCCCCAAAGTACCTAAGTTTGCTTGCTATCCAACGGGCAGGATTCAAACAAAAGTTGGAACCATCTAGAATTGTTGAGGTCCTGGGAAAATGCTTTATCTCATTTTTGAAAGAAAGCCTGATTCTTCTGTTTACAAACAGAGAGCTGACAAGGTCACTGATCAGGGTGGCTAAGAAGGAAGGGCAGCCATGACTGGCAGCCCAAGACAAGCCCAGCCCCGGGCTCAGGCCCAGGGCCAGCTCCTTGAAAAATGGAGCTTGGTGCTGTTCACACACCAAGGGGTGATCATGACTAGCAGGCCACTGGCATACAGTTCTGGGGAGCCCTTCTGCATGTCAGTGCCTTGCTTCTGAGCTATAAGATTAGCTTCCCACCAGTGCTTCTCTGGCTGTGTACACGGCAGCCTCGGTGTTAGCTCTGAACATACACATACTGCTGGCGCGGCCACTTTCTCCTGAAAGTATGACACCAGCATATGAAGAGATTGGAAGTGGCACTATTTCTAAGTGTTAAAATGACACATATAAAGGCTAAGGGTGGGTATAGGAAGGAGCAGAAGCATGGGGCTTCGGAAGAATTAGTCCATTCATCCACCCCCCTGTTCAGGTGCTATCTCACCTGAGATATCTTGCCCCAGAGGCTCCTCATAAGTAGCTGGGAGAGGCAGCTGCTCCCAGCCCTGCATCAGCTCTGTCCCATCCCTGGACTGATTTATTCTTTCTGGGCCTCTGGTGACTATCTGTCTGTATTTGGGAACTTCTCTGGTGCTCCAACTCTCCTTCGTGAGTTTGAACCTGGACTCCTCAGCTCCCTGCCTGCCTTACATGAGTGTGAGCACAGGCACATGACACAAAACTAGAAAGGAGATAACAGGAGGGGTAGGCAAGAGACCCTGCCTCAGTAAATAAAGTGAAAGCAACTGAAGAAGACATCTGATTCAGCCTCTGGCCTCCACACACATGCACATACATGCTTGTACACCTACATGTGAAAACATGCATGCACACATGTATACCACTCATACATACAAAATAATTTTTAAGAAAGAAAAGTGCTGTGAATTTTGCTAGGAAATGAGCAAAGTGTCTCTGGGCACAAGTGTTCAATGTAACATGTAAACCATGTTACATGTAAGAGTAAACGATGACTCTGAAAATGGCACAACTGGCTGTCAGGGCAGTCTCTTTCGTGAAGCACAGTGTTAGGCATGGGGAGGTACTCTGTGTTTTAAACACCTGTATTTAGTGTTAGACCAGCTTTGCCTGCCAGTTGATGTCACTTGCCTTCTGCCCCTCGATATAACTGACCCCAACCACCCTTCCTGGATGCTATTGTGGGGCCTTGCTCCTCCCAGAGCCTCTGCCTCTGACTTCTGGGCAGCTGCAGTGGAGACACGGGTGGGAATGGGAGTGAGCTGAAGGGGATGTTTCGCCTCCTCTGGCTCCCGGTGGCTCCTCACTGGTACTCTGCCCTCCCTCGTGATCCTATACTAGCCTCGAAGGATCCTGAGCAGACCTGAGCCTTCTTCTCTTTTCTCAAGTAGAGACCTGTCTACTTGCTTAGGAGGTCTTTTAAATGCCTGTAACCAAAGACGGGGTGTGTGCTCTGTGTGTAGTACAGAAGCAGAGGAGCCCCAGGTGTTGCGACTGTAAGGAACTCAGGTCTTGGGCTGTCTGGCATTCCATGGCCTTTCAGTTTGAGGCTCCTCCTCCAACTCCTTCTACATCCTCTCTGCCTCCCTAACCACCCAGCTTTATGTTTTCTCTCTCTCTCTTTCTCTCAAAAGTAAAAATATCCACAAAAATGTTAAAAAGTGCAATGGAGTGCACAAATGGAGACTACTTTGTGTCAGTCAGCTACCCTTAGGCATGGAGTATAGCTGATACACTCAGTAACACTCCATTGGGGCAGAGCTAGTTTCCCTTTCCAGCAAGTATCAGTTATAAATGGCTTCTTGATGCAGCGCTGAGCAGTGTGTCTACTTCCTTTCTCAGCGCTGGGATCTTGTCTACTTTGAACTCGTGTTGGCCTTGTGTGTGCTGCATGGTCTCTGAGCTCATGCGTGTCGGGAAGATGCTGTTTTCGTGGAGGTAGTGGATGACTCTGGGTTTCTTTTTGAGAATCCGAGTTCGAGGCCAGCCTCTCAGGAGACCCACACCCATCCTGTCTCGTTGTTTTTGTGACCTTGGTGCCATCAATCTCCTTACCCTGTTTCTCTCTCTTCCTATCAACTCCAGACCAGTTGCTTGGAAGATGCAATAAGGATTGTAGAGGAAGACTAGCTCGCCCTCCCACACCCCAGGTCATTCTGTGAGCTCACCACAGGGCAGTGTTCTGGCCACCTCATGGGCAGACAGAATAGCAGACATCTTCCCAAGTGTCTTGGGGAAGACTCATCTTTTGTCTCTGTAAAAGGTTATTTGTCTTGTGCCTGAACAGGCGGAGCAGTCTCTTTCTTCTCTATCTCTCCTCTCCTCTCCTCTCCTCTCCTCTCCTCTCCTCTCCTCTCCTCTCCTCTCCTCTCCTCTTCTCTCCTCTCCTCTCCTCTGTTTTCTATTCCCTTTCCTTAGCTTCCCGCTCATTTCCCTCTCTTGCCTGACCTCAGCAATCCAAATCAAAACCATCCAGTTGCCATAAAGAATAAGATTGCCACCATCCCTCCAACAGAGTGGGGACAGGGGCATGTCTGAAATTCCCTTCTGCTAACAAAGGGAAAGGTGGCAAGAGAGCACCCTCTCTTCAGGAAACCTGGCCGAGCCGTCACCATCCTGTCTTAGAGCTAGAGATCACAGACGTGGCAGACAAAAACAGCGAGTCCAGCTCCAGCCCTGAAACGCACGCAGCCTAATTGCCAATGCTTCCTTTTTGATAACTAGAAAGGCTGTGCACGTTAAATAAAAGGAGAATTAATTTCTAGTTTAAATACAGCTGCTGTGATTCTTGCACACAGCACAGCTGTCCCGAGGCTGGCACAGAGCCATGCGGTGGAGGCTCCATCCCGTCTGTCCCATTGTCTTCCTGACTCACAGGCACACACCATCTCCAAGTGTTTGGGAAATATTTGTATCCATCTTCAGGTCTTTGCCGCATCACTGAGGGATGGGCCTCGCCGGTGCGGCACCTCCAGCTCTCTGCACCTGTCAAACCCTTCTCTATCTTCCCCTCCTGAGATGATTTTTATGAAGGGAAGAATAATTGTTTCATATTGGTTTTTTCCCTCTCAATTTTGAGTCAGGACAGAGCCAGTAAAGTAAAATATTTCCAAGTCTTCATCCCAAAAGGGGTGTGTGCATGTGTGTGTGTGTTTAAAAGGACTGACCACGTGTTTTTATTTTGAAAACCACGAGTAAAATTTGAGGCTGCAGTCAGTCTGGCTCTGTCCTGCCGACTGCAGAGGAAGGAGCATCGCTGCCAAGCGCTGTGTCACTGCTGATTCACTTCAGAATGGAAACAATCTTGGGAGACACAGTAGAAAATGAGAAAGATTTGCGTCTTCAAGGACATCCTGACCACTGTTTCATTCCTTTAAGCCTGTCCCCCAGGAGGCCCGAATTCTTTTCCTATTCAGTAAGGAATTGTATCCACTGTATCACCAGGAACCTGTTTCCTGGCTGGGGATCCCGACACTGGAACACACACTCTCTCTCTCTCTCTCTCTCTCTCTCTCTCTCTCTCTCTCTCTCCTCTCTCTCTCTCTCTCTCTCCTCTCTCTCTCTCTCTGGATTTACCTGAGGAGGCTCCACAGCCTGAGCGGAAGGGTGAAAATATCCCACTCAGGAGACCATCCTGGTTTCTGCTCCTGGCCACACCTCCGAGCTCCTGCAGCAGTCCTAGGCCTTTGGCGGGCCCCTGTGACCTGCACCTGCACAGGACAGTCACAGCCCTGAGTCTTTGGCTTGTCCCTGGTCCCCATCCCCGTGTGTCCCCAACAGCCTCAGAGCTCATGCAGATGTGCCTGTGGAGACTTTGCTCTCTGGGGAGGAGAAGCCAGGATCCTGTTCCTTTGGAGGGGACATGGCAGCTTGTCCTCACCTCCTCTTTGCAATATCCTTAGTCAGATCAGCTCACACGGCACGGCATTGCAGACCGGGACCAGAATGCCAGAATGGATGGACTCTGGATTCTGGAATACAAAAGCCCAAGACCCAGGATCTTAGGGTGGCTCCTCCTGAGGTCACATCACCTCGCTGGAATCACACATGGTTACCTCTCTGTGTGTCTGTGTTCTGCTCTCTTCCTATAAGGACAAAGGACACCTGTTAGATAGCAGTAAGGTCTCACATATAGAGCTTCATTTAATGATAATTACTTCCTAAAGGCCCTGTCTCCTGCCCCAGTCATATTCTGAGGTCCAGGGGTTTAATTGTGAATCTGGAGGACAATGACCCCTGACACAGACTCACCTGTCAATAGTTAAGGGTAAGGGTGAGCTCGCACCAGAGCTCATTTCCCTGAGGTGGTAAAGGTGACCTTGGTCAGGTCAGTGGGTCGCAGCTGCCAGTACAGTGAATGTGGTCCACTTTCCCAATGGGCACACTAAGTGGAAAGAGGATGGAAGGTCAAATGGATAACCAATCCCTGGATGGGGACTGAGACCAAGCTCAGTCAGGCTGTGAAAGGAAGGCTGGCTAGGTGACCTCAGGATCCTGGAGACGTCCCACAGTGACCAGTGGGCAGAACACAGGGACCCGGCACACTGCAGTCCATGGGCCACATCTGGTCCCTGTCCATGTTAGGAAATAAAGGTCTCAAACCTCAGCCACTTGCTTTTCCTCACCCATCATCATGCTGCCTCCTCTGCAGGGTTGGGCAGCCCTAGTACAGCCTATGGGCTCTCAGTGCACAAAGTACTCATGATCTGATGTATCACCCGTATTATCTGCAGCCATGGGGCCAGAGTACCAACATCTACAACGCTGCGTTTGTTGGGAGGTCGCCTATGATAACTCGAGTGAGAAATGCCCCATATTTGAACACTTAGTCCCCAGTTAATGGCACAATTTGGAGAGAAGCAAGCTTGTTGTTGGAAGCATGCCAGCGGGGGAGGCTTTAAGAGTTTATGACCTTGGCTCTCTTCTGGTTTGCTCTCTCTGCTTGTGTTTGAGGCTGAAGAAGTGACCTCTCAGCTTCCTGCTCCAGGTGCCTCCATGCCTGCCTCCCTACCACGATGGACTCTATTCCTGCAGGACCATAAGCCCAGACAAACCCTTTCTTTTTTAAGATGCCTGGGTCATGGCATTTTATCACGGCAGCAGGAAAGTAACCAAAGCTATCTTCATGCGCTCCGTGGATGCGTCTTCATCTTCCATCACCTGTGATATTGGTTTCCAGTCTTTGCAGGTGAAATTGAACTTCAAGGATCAGCAGAGAGACTGAGCATGTGCACCCACAGAGACAAGTCTTCATCTCCACTCCCATCCACCTGATGACGTGCCAAAGGACAGCACATGCCTACAGGAATGAGCTGCTGCTAAGCCTGATATTAGCAAGACACAGCTGGGAAGACGGACCAACAACACGATGCCCATAGTGTTGGTCCCATTGTGCCTTTCCACAAACCAAACTTAGGAAGTAAGATGGATGCCAGACACTGAGACTTGGACAAAACTCTCCATCTCTACCAAACTCTGGCTCACAACTTTAAGTTATGAGGGGCTGGCAGGATACTGGAGACTGCATACATGTGACATTTTCTCCAAAGAGTGGAAGCTAGTGTTGGAGAGACTTACTCATGCTCCCTGAATGCCTGCGACAATGGCTTGTCTCTCATCCCATTCTCTCCTAAACCTTTCTGAGACATGATTGTGTCCTCTTAAATGCCTTCTCCACAGTGGGCTGCCCTCACCCATGCCGTGCACAGCCTGACATGACATGCACGAATGTGCACACGCGTGTAGCAGAGGAGCAACAGCTCTTTTCAATGCCAGCGGCTCTTGGGCACTGGGAATCCTGTGGCAGTGTGGCCTGTGCTTCCTGGAGAGAGAGCCCTATGTGAGGGACAGACCAGTGACCGGACCAAGTGACACTTGTGCGAGCAGAGGGCAGAGGTGGCCACAGAGTCAGGAAGCTTTGCTGTCTACTAGCTGAGCACAGTTACACTCTGACCCCCAAGCCTTGTTCTCTGTGTCTTTAGTCACACCATCCTATCGTTGGCCTTGGTTTGTATAAACACACACGAGAAGTCTCCAGGCCTAAGGCAGCCCACACAGTGCTGCTCTGTGAGATAGCTACTACTAAGGGCCCCTTGTCCTGGCCTGCTTCACTTAGAAGATTACTATCTCCAGACACTGTAAAAGACACATGTGGCATGCCAGGCCATAGACCAGACCCAACAGGACCACACTATGTAAGAATCAAGACTGAATCAGTCATAGCATTGCACGCGTGCATGCACACCACACATACACACACACACACACACACGCACATGCACGCACACACACACACACACACACACACACACACACACACACACACACACTGATTGCCCCTCAGACACAGCCCACAAACTACCTGGGAGCAGCTTGAGGCCAGCTTCATTGCAGAGATAACACCATCTTTGCCAATTTCCAAAGCTCTGCCGATCACCTCTCCTCTGTGAAGTCTATTTCTCATAGACAGTCTTTGGACACTGCCTCAGCTATCCTGGGTAGAGCGGACAGCGTTTGGGGTTTCTGCTGCCTGGTTGGGTAAGTGTCCTCCCAGTCGGCTCTCCTGAGGTTTTCATGAGCGCTTGCTCGTGATTCCATTCCCACCCCCAGGAACAAGCGGTAGTCAACAGTTCAGGTCTAACCCTCTTGCTCTGTTGTCCAGTGCACATGGGGAGCTCAGCTTCTCCTCCCGTGGCTCTCCCCTTTCTCTTTCGGCTCTCTGTCCTCTCCATTGCTCCCTGGTTACACCTCCTCAGTGTAAAAAAAAAATGTCTTAACAGACTTTTCTGGGCCTGGCAGGAGAGACCCTCTGTAAGAACTCCCAGGAGGAAGAGGGTGGTCCGGTTGAGGACCCCCTGGACATGGCTCTCTGAGAAATACCCAGCTAACAGTACTAAATGCTGAGTCCCTGGGGAGGACAGGGTATGGATGGCCACAGGGCCCTGCTGGGAGGAAACAATGAGATCAGATGAGCTAATCACAGGCTCAGGCCTTCAGCAGAAAAGCAGGGGAATTGAGAGGAGGTGGCAATTGAGTGGTTAGAATGGAAAAAATGAGACAATTTGACAGGCCTGGGCCAGCCTTGATAGCTTTTCGTTTCTCACTCTAGATTCTCTTCCCATTGTTCACCTTAAATTCTCTTTCCATTTCTTCTGAACTGTGACAAAGAAAACCTATTCCAGTGCTTAAAACCTAGGCAATTGCACCTGGCTTCTAAGTGTCCTGTCGGGGTGTGATTGGGTGGGCCATCAGGAAGGTGGGGTCTGAAATAATGGCACCCCCGGAGGCTGGCCTGCAGTCAGACTGCCTGCCACAGCCTGAAGAGCCAGTACTCTGCCCTTCTGCTTGTCCTCAGGGGCAGCAAAGGTGGGTCTCTCCCAGAACAGAATCTCTGATGACTTCCTGGCCTTTCCAGACCCACCGCTTGGGTGATAAACACAATCCCTTGGGTAATAATGGCATCATTTTTAGGACAGCCATTGCAAATGTAACTGAACGGGAAATGGCTCTGGCGTGTTATTCTTGCCATCGTCCCCCAGGGCTGTCCTCACTCTTTGTGCTCTGTAGAAAGGGCTTCCACAGCCTGTGCTGCAGTCAGTGACGACACCGGGTTGGGTGCTTCCGAGAACCAGCAATGTGCCCCTGAACAGAATTCACGGAGCCCATGCTTCCTAAGCACAGAGCAGTCAGAGCTGATACACTGCCTCTTTGTTGCCTGGGCTAAGGGGTCCTCTTCTCCCTCTGCAGCATGTCCTTTGTGGCCCAGAACGGTCTGAGACAGTCCCCACTTCCTGTTAGTGGAGAAAATGGCTGGTACCATCACCACACTTGGTGATATGTCCCTCCACGGTAGGCGTGGCCTGATAAGAACATACTTCCTACCTCACAGTGAGTCCAAGGCAGTTCTGACCCCTCCAGACTGGTTCCAGCTCTTTCCTTCTGCTTCTCTAGCAGCGCTGTTTAGCAGAATTATCTTCATTATTGTATGTCTTTAAGGTGTGGGCCATGTGTTTTGGTGTATATATACCCAGGGAAGCCATGGCTGGCCTGACACCGCAGCCTGCCCTCATCATCTGAGCAATCTAGGTCTGGTAGGGTCACCAAAGTTGTGCGGCACTGGCAACTTCCTGCACACAGTTCGGATCACTCTGTTGTGTCTCACCCTTCTGGGTCTTGAATGAGGTGACTCACCTTCCTCTTATCCTGAGAGACCTCAGCACGATGTTTGGAACACGGCATGGCAAAACCAGTCTGGAGAGACACTCAAGTGTCTGCAGACAGCCCCAGCAGGACCCTTCCCAACCCATGGCATGTCTTAACTCCTTTCCATTTCACTAGCCCTCCCTGGTGGCCAGGTATTTCAGAGGTGCGGTTTCACATCTGTTGTGTCCCGCCAATGTGACAGCTCAGCTTTACATTGGCTAGGAAGTGCCCATTCACTGTGGGCTGGGGTCAGCATTGTCCCTAAATTACTTAGATAAGAATTATAATGTCCCCCTGTCTACTGAAGACAGAGAAGCCCTGGTCATCCACACCCTCATTCTCTACCCATCTGTCATCAAGTTGTCACCACTGACCAGTGTGAGCAGAATGCTTATTTACCAGACCCTGGTTCAGCTCCTTGCCCTGCCTAAGTCCTGAGCTCTCTACTTTTCCTTCCCTGGAGGCACCAAACATCCTGTGGTCCCTTTCCCACCAGGCCACTACATCCCACTCTATACAGTAGAGTCCTCTAGTCTCTTTCCTAGCTCACTACAGATAGACAGACCATCTCTGCAGTCAGGGGAGATGCTCACAGCCCTTACAGTCTCTGTTGCCCAGGAAACTGTTCCTTCTGTCCCCCGTAGCATCCTTTCACACAGGGCTCTTCCCTGTGATAGCTCTGCTCTCGTTAGATGGTGGGAGAGTGGGGACAAGGTAGGAGGCCAGGTCCTGCAGGCCACCTCTTTGGTATCTGTCTGCAGAACAGAGCAGGACTCTACTCAAGCCAGGGGCAACAAAATGTGGCTTTCAGGGTTTGGAGAATCCAAGGTCCCTTTCAAACGTTACTTAGTTGCGTTTGAGTGCTGGAAAACTCCCAGATTCATGCCAGGGATGGATGAGCCAAGGGCCAGAGCCAGGCAACCTCCTGGGTTTATCGGATGTTACTGGCTGAGGCTGTGAACATGGGAAAATGGACATAGAGGGGTATTTACAGTGGATGTGTGAGGCCTGCAGAGCTCCCCTCTGGCAGAGCATGCTCACCCTGTCCCAGGTCTTCCTTCTCTAAGCTCGCTCTCAGCTCTTCAGATATGCAGTGTCTCCCTCCGAGGTCATGCGCTGCAAGCCACGGGCCCGTGGGCAGCTGTGTACCCCTCTGAAGCCGAGGCGGAGGGTGGAATGCTCCATTCACAACTTGGGGAATTTTTGAAATCTTAACTCTCTCATTAGGAAACGCCGCGAGCCTCAGACAGCAATCAAACACCACAGTTGCCAGCGGCGGGGCAGGGGATCGGTGTAGTCTTAAAAACATTATCAAAGAGCTTAAGTCAGAACAACGCTCGCTGGAGGAGCGCACTGACAATATTTATGAGTCAGAGCTGCAAGCTTTCTTGAGAAGAGGCAAGTACCCAGCCCTTCAGAACTCAGCTCAGGTGTGAAGTCGCTTTCCTCACGTGAGTTCAAGGGTGTGCTCGGGAGCTCCGTGGAACCACAACTTTCAAGTCAAGCCGACATCTTGGTGGGGCAACTTGGGATTTCTGCCTTTGAAATCCCCTCAGGAGACATGAAAATCCAGTTTGTTGTGTCTTTCCTTAAGTCTTAAAACAGCATGGACCTGAGACGTGTAGAGGGTGACCGCACACAGTCTGGCCCTATAGAGCAGGTTGTGTTTACATGGTGTTTTTGAGATAGGCTCTCACTACTAACTGGTTGGAACTTACTATCTGTCCCAGGCTGGTCTTGAACTTGTGATCTTTTGCCTTACCTGCCTGAGTGCCAGGGTTACAACCCATCTGGCCACTCCCATTGACTCCATTCTGCTTCCCATCCTCAAGTTTAAGGAACAGCCTGAGCTTTCACGCAGAGTAATCGGGATCTTTGCCACTCAGAGGACTTGCACACTGATGAGATCCACCGCATCCAACTTCTTTGTTTGGGTTCCTGTGGAGGACAGTGTCAATAGACTCCATGACTTGAATCAGGTATCCTTTCTCCCGAGTTTCTGCCCTGTACCTGGCCCTAAGCTTGTGGCATCTGACACACATACAAAAAAGGAAAGGCAACTGGGATGCCACAGCTTGAAGGAACATAGGCAAAATGAGGGTGGGGTGAGGTAGAGACTCCGTCATGTCGGGCCTGATGGGACTTGGACAGCCAGAGCTGCAGTGAAGAGAGAGACCTAGAGAAGAGAGGAGGGGCAGGGTCGGGATTCATTCTCCAGACAACAACCATCAATCCTGTCTTGGGTTGCAGGAACCCACATATAAGTTAGGCCATGTTTGCATAGTGGCGCCAAGGACTAGAGTGGCTAAGGCCACTTTCCCTTCTGTAAGGTTTTGCAGCAAAAGACTCCTGAGGACTGGGAGATCTGAGGGCGGGCCGGGGTAGTACTCTTCTATATGAAGCAAGTTGGCAGTTTCTACAGGGATGCACACTTGACTTAGGACAGAGGTCCCAGAGATAAAGACAGAACCCATCTCCCAACTCATGGAGCTGTGGCTCTACCCTCCACTTTGTGGGCTACGTCCCCACTCTGGCACTGACTGCCTTTCCTGTAGGTTTCTCCTATCCTCTTGGCATCAAGATGTCCCCTGTTCGCTCTCCGCACAGTGCAGCCCAGTGACTGCGTCGAAGGGTGCTTGTGGCAGCAGATAATCACTTTGCACCGGGATCGTCTATTTAAGAAAGGAGATGGTTTGACATTAAAAAAGGAGGAAGGAGACCGAGCCAAGGAAGAAAGGAGTCTCATGTTTAGAGAGGCCCCGTGCACACATATGTGTACTTGGGCAGCCTGCTATGCCTCTTCAAGCAGCCTTTACTTATGGTTGACTCAGAGTCCGTACATTTGGAAAGGGTGAGTTCCACAGCCCCTCCACCCCCACCCCTGTCCCAGAAGTCGATGCCTTGCCCAAGGTGCTACCTGTGTCCCCTGAAGTTTGCCATCTTTAGAGCACGAGTAAAGGCAGAGCCGCTGGAACGATGGCTGAAAACCCTGTGACCAGGAACTGTTCAGACAGCAGCACCGAAAGTTATGTTTCCACACATGCAGGCTCCAAAAGAGTCAGAACACAGAGGGAAAATGTCAGTCTTGCCAGCGTGAAGTCTGAGCTAAAGCCTAAGATCTTGTCCCTGTCATTTAGCTTTGGACAGGGATGCAGTTGACATATTTGTATGTCGAGGCATTGTCCTTTCCCGTTAAGGACCACGCCGGCTGCTCTGAGGCTGGGTGGGGTTCCCAATGCCTAGCTCTGGATGCAGGCTTGGGTCTCCAAGCTAACACTCCTGGTATCAAGAAAAACTGGCTTAGAAGACGGTTGCCTATGGCTACAGTGGAAGGTACTCTGTGTCTTGTAGGGTCCAATAGGGCATCTCATGAGCAGCAGTTATCATATGCAGGACCAGGTCTCCAGGGCTGCCAGAGGCACAGTGACTGTCTACAGCACCACCGGCACCAGCAGCAGCATGGATGGGTATTGCCAGCCAGGCAAGGAAGGCAGCTTCTCTCTGTGGATAATTCCACTGAAATGTGCTTTCTAAAAAGCTCTCCAGGAAACAGCATAGACGTCTACACTGCTCAGCTCCATCTGGGTCCAGAGGACAAACAGAGGGAGGGGACCAGTTCCCCCACAGCTGTCCTGTAGAGAATAGAAAGGCAGACTCAGGCATCCACCACTGCAAGGTATCCAACCAGGTGACTGTGTCCTGAAGCATGAACTCACAAAAGGTATAAAAACCACTTCACTAAGGGGTGCAATGAAAAGGGCAAACTCACAGATACGGAGTAAGGCTGAAGCTGCCTCTGATCCCGTCCATCCGCTGCTTGGGTCTCCGACCACGTCAGGCACCAGCCAGCGCAAGAGAGCCAGTGTGCTTTCTTCTCCAGCTTATAAGTCCTGACGTGGCACACAAGGCCACGCCCTAAGGCCGGTACCCCAAAGCCATTGGCAGAATGAATTCCCACAGCAGTGTCCAGTTACACACAGTGCCCACACTGCCCTGTGTCCACCCCTCACTGGCTCCATAACTGCACCAAGTCCTCGTCTATACTGGATCTACAACCACCCCTCCCCCAGTTCCCACGCCTATGCCCCTAGCCCAGTAGCATCTCAGGGAAAGACCACTTAATGATCAGGTTGCTGAGCCAGCCCACAGCAATAACACAACAGGTGGACGGGTGAACACACAAAGGGACAGAGGTTCCTACCACTTCTGGTCCATTCTCAGCCCAGTGCCAGCCCCCTGAAGCCACATACATGTGGGCAGGTGAAGAGGCTGTGGGCCCCAGATTGGGACCCGAGCCAGAATGTGACGTTGGGTCAGGTACACTGTCCTCTGACATTTCTCCCCACGCTCCTCAGCCGCCCTCGTCCTAGGACAGCCATGGGAAGCAAAGCGATTTAGGATTCAGAGACCAGGCTAGCAGCTCTGTGGTGGAAACGTGGTAGCCAGGGCCAACACTGAAGAGTCACATCTGTGTCACCAGGGAATACATCTGGGACTCTCTGCAAGGCCTAGCAATGCCAAAGTCACATTTTGTTCGTGTCCCAGATGAATGTCTAGGAAAGAGAACAGTGGTGTCACACCGTGGCAGCTCTGAGCTGCTGGAGATGGGAGGCGTGGGCTGCAGGTGGTCTCTGGAGAGCGCAGAACGGACAGTGCAGCACAGAGCAGACGGAGCTGGCTCCCCTCCCAGCCCTTCTCATACACTGATAGCCTGGACATGGAACAGGCCTGCCTAAGGGTCACACTGGACCTGGAGCTGGCTTCCTGTCTCACTAGGGAGACTGAAGACCAGAGCCAACACAGGCTCCTCCCCACTGATGGCCACTCTGCTACACCATCCTCCTCAGCCCCACACTGTCCTCAGCCCATTCTGGCCATGCATTTCACAAAAGCAGGCCTCTTCTTTCCTCCCTCACCTGCACAGCACTTTTCCAGAAAACTCTGCAAGCATCCCCCTGACTGCCTGCCAGCTCCTGCTAGCTCCTGTGGAGAACAGTGGGTGCTGCTCACCCTGAACCCAGTCCTCCCTGGATCTCAGCTGTTCTCAGAGGCTCAACAAGTTGTGTCACCTGAGAACTCAGGTGTGTAACCCCCAGCCCCAAGAGGTCCCATTGCTCCACCCCCGGCCACATTTCACACTTGGCTCAAGCAGGCTGTCCAGGGGCTACCTCCCCCTGTACTGAGGACTGTTCACCTGCCCGAGCCCCTCATTTTTAGTTTCCCAATATCTCGCTTTAATCTTCGCCTTTTCAGCCTGCTTTGTAGCCTAAGCCAAGAGCTCCAGTAAAAGCCTTTTCATGTTCGCTCCCCGCCCCCTGAAGCTTCCTGGCTTTCGGCAGGTGTTTGCCTGAAGCCTCCAGGCCCCAGCTGACATCCAGATGTGCTCCAGGGGAAGAGGTCAATGTTGACCACATGTCCTGTCTCTCCCGTCTGAGGGATGGCATGTCCCTGTCTTAGTCGGAGGTTTTTTATTACTCTTCTAAGACATCTTAACCAAAAGCACCTCAGGGAGGAAAGGGTTTATTTCGGCTTACACTTCCACATTAGTTCATTAGTGAGGGAAGCAGGAACAGGAATGAAAACTCAGAACCTGGAGGCAGGAACTGAAGCAGAGGCCATGGAGGAGTGCTCCTCACTGACTTGCTCCCATGGCTTACTAAGCCTGTTTTCTTGTACCACCGGGGACCACCTGTCCAGGGATGGCACCACCCACAAAGGGGGCCCTCCCATATTGATCATTAATTGAGAAAATGCCTAACAGATTTGCCTATGAACTGTATTTTTCTCAGTTTAGATCTTCTCTTCCAAGTGTTGTCTAGGTTTATGTCACATTGACAGAAATCAACCAGCAAGCCCCGTGGCTCCGCATCGCCTCCTGTACTGCTCCCTGGTGTCCCCCTCTGTGATTCTGAAATACGTAGTGAACAAGATATAAAGGTCTCATTCTGAAGCTGGTGGTAAGCGTGAGCCATACCCGATGCTTCCTTGGCCCCTGGGTGGATCCTTTGACAAAAATGAAAGTGTTCAGGGGTTCCAGCCTTGGGCCAGTGTCAACCAATAAATAACCAAGAGGAATTCATCAGGCCTCCCTGATAGATATGAACCCTGAAGCAGAGGCAAGCAAGGGAAGGAAATCACAAAGCCATTGTGCCTACAACTGCACTGTGTACATACTTTCCTGGTATACATATCTGCATCGTGTCCACAACTGTGCTGTATACATACCTGCACTGTGGTCACACCTGGCTTGTGTCCCCATATACCTTGTTTTCCTACCTGCTCCATCCTTGGTCTTCCATCACTCCTGGCATTGCCAAAGAAATGCACAAGGTCACAGCCACCTTAGAGCTGTTCTTAGTGTTCTTATGGTGATAAAAATGTAAGTCACTTCTGCTGTTTGGACTTCTTATGTCATATGTACTAAATATAATTTTATGACTTAAAATGGCTGGGGAAATCAAGAGAGGATAATGTTTTCTAACATATGAAAACTACATGAACTTCACATTTCACAGCCGTAAATGCAGTTTTCTTGGCCCACAGCTGTGTGTTTGCTCAGGAAGGAGCCCCAGCTGTTGGCACACCATGGTTCTGCTGAGTATTCAGACTAAGACTGTATATATTTCAGAAAGCATTTTCTGACCCTCATCCGAATGGCTAAACTCATAAGAACATGACTACAGCTAGATCCTGACATCTGTCTTTCTAAGCTTCCCTGGGACTTTTCACCTGGGGCCCCTGTCAGCCAACCTGCCAAGCAGATGGAGGGTGGTTGGGTGGAAAGTGTATGTCTGAGTGTTTGATTGAAGAGGTCTCTGGCTACTGTGGACATCTTACTCTGAGAAAATGGTATATGCCTGTAGTCCAGGAAAGTGGGTATATGCCTGTAGTCCAGGAAAGTGGGTATATGCCTGTAGTCCAGGAAAGTGGGTATATGCCTGTAGTCTAGGAAAGAGGGTATATGCTTGTAGTCCAGGAAAGAGGTATATGCCTGTATTACATAAAAATGGGTATATGCCTCTAGTCCAGGAAAGTGGGTATATGCCTCTAGTCCAGGAAAGTGGGTATATGCCTGTACTCTAGAAAAGTGGGTATATTCCTGTGTTCCTGTGTGCAAATTATTTTTACCTATTTATTTTATAAATATTTCCTTTTGGACATGTTGCCTTGGGGCCTTGCCTCCATCTCCAGAAAGGCAGCTATGGCTATGCTCTCCTGTCTCCCTAATCTATGCCTTAACTGCACTTTCCCGGCTAGCTCTAGACTGTGTAGATGTGCTTGATTTCTCTATGGAGGCTGGCTGTGACAGATATACTCCCAACTGATCCTCAACTAAGCTGCTTTTCTGTGACACCCTGGACATGGCTTCTTCTGACCCTCCTGGATGACTATGATGACAGGATGTACATCACACAGACACACACACACATACACAGAGACACACACAGACACACATAGACACACACACACATAAGAAACAGGCACACAGAGACACACACAGACTCACAGGCACACAGACACACACACAGGCACAAAGACACACACACAGGCACATAGACACACACAGAGACCCACAGGCACAAAGACACACACACAAGCACACAGACACACACAGGCACACATAGACACACACACAAGAGACAGGCACACAGAGACACACACAGACTCACAGGTACACAGACACACACAAACAGACCACAGGCACAAAGACACACACACAGGCACATAGACACACACACAGACCCACAGGCACAAAGACACACACACACACACACAAGCACACAGATACACACAGGCACAGACATACACACATAGATAAGGAGAGAGAGAAACACAGAGAGACACAGAGATGGAGACGGAGACAGAGAGAGAATGCTTCTTCTTCCCCTGAGGACCAGCACGGTGTGATAGAACCTAGCCATCAACAAGGAACATTCTGGAGCTCTCTGCTCCCTCTGGAGCTCTGTCTCTGGGAGCGCTTCAGCTCTTGTGTCTTACTGGCTTGTTTTGCCCAGCACCGTATCCTTTCAGTCAGTTTTGCTGTCTGTCCAAAAGAGCATCTGTATGTCTAGATGCCACGGTGGTGGGTGAGCGATACCCCAGCATGCACTACATATCACATGAGTAGACACAGCTCCGACCCTATCACACAGTCTCACACTGTACTCTTGCTAACAGGGTCTTGCATATGCCCTTGGCTCACCCCTTCCTGTGTTGGGCTTCTGTAGGACAGAGGAGGAGCACAAAGTGCAGGCTCACTAAACAGGACTCAGGCCGACCTGTCACCATTTCCCCGTGGGCTCCACTTTCACAAGGCAGAATAAGAATCTGGTGCTCGTTAGTCTGCAAGTGTGGAGCTCCCAAACCCGTGCTTTAACTGAGTGTCTCTGTAGGCACCTTTCCCCAAGAGCATCAAGAGCATGCCAGCAGCATCCTCCTTCCACAAGCGAGTAACCTCTTCCTTTTGGTTTTGACCCTCATGGTTGCCAGCATTAAGCCATGTGGCTTCGTTGCTGTCTGCTAGTGTTCAGAGACCAATCACCAGGAATCTGTTGGCACTGTGCTAGACTTGACAAATAAAAGTTAAGAGTACTCAGGCAAACTTGAAATTCAGCTCAACAGGGAATACCTTTATAGTGTGTGTCCCCAAACAGCCAGGTTTCAAGTCCAGCTGTTTATCTGGCGTCTGTGAAGGCTTCAGAACCATGTTTATGGAAGGGTCTGAGAAAGTGAGTGTAGGTCTGCATCCTTCTGTCTCACGCCACCAAAGTCTGCATCTTTCCATCTCACGCCACCGAAGTCTGCATCCTTCCGTCTCACGCCACCGAAGTGTGCCTCATTCTCCTGTGCAGGCATTTGCCTCCACCCACTGACTTGCATCCACCTTAAGAAGACACATGAAAACAAAGCTTGCAACATTGCACATTGACTGTATTCTAATAATGTGCTTGGAGCATCTACCATCTCCAAAAGCTAGTTCCCCCAACTTCCTTCATGTGTTCTTTCACTTCCACTATATTTTCTAAAAAGAATTAAAAACACTTACACCAAGACTGGAGTTACCACACAGTGGTAGAATACTAGCATGTGAGATTGTAGGTTAACTTCGTATAACTACCAGTAACTAAGTAACTAACCAATTAACCAATTAAATTCAAACAAAATCATAAATGTTTTTACTTTATCACTCAACCTCCCTTCACCAGGTGTTTTACATGTTTGATATTTTAGTATGAAAATGTTGTGAAAATAAACTAATAATGTCTTTGGAAACAGTGAAAAATAAAAAAGACACAGGAACTCTCCTGAGACACTGCCATCACAATTCCTTGAACAATTCAACTAGGAATTAAGAGTCCAGGGTTTTTCTTCAAAGGGTTCAAAGATGATTTTAAAAGTCAGGTGTCATTTTTCTTCCTAAAGCATGAGGCCCCTTGTCTGCATGACAAGAGCATTTCTGACTGAATCTTCTCCCTAACCACAACCTGCATGTTAGCAGAAGTGTAGACGGAAGCTCAGTGCTCTGTGGAGGCCACGTTCAGCTTGCATCCCTGGGAGTTTCACATAAGCAGGATTCTGCAGACTGCCTTCTGCTTCACCTGAGCTGCCCTCATTCTTGGCCTGGTTCTTAAAGCCTTTATGATCGACTGGCAAAATGCATGTCGTTATCCTGAATCTCACCCTTGTTTCTCACACTGCCTTGCATGCTGCAGAATGTTCAAAGATGGTACCATGAATTAAAACTCCAGGCAGCTCTAGAGAATGCCTGCATAGAATAAGTGAGCCATTAAACATCCCCAATGTGTTCTCACTGTAAAATGTCTCTCAATATCATCCCAGATACGTTTTATAAAGTACTAGTAGTAAGACATTAAAAATGACAAAAATGTCTTTAATCTATTTTTTAAAATGTAATCATCTGAGATATGATTCACCTCACCATAAACAGTGATTGCCCAGACCGGTCTGTCCAGCTGCGGAGTGCTTTGTGGAGCAGGAAGACATCTACTTTCCAAAAGATCCTCAGTGGTCTTGCCCCGCTGCTTAGGACTTGGGGCAAGGACAGATGGGACAGCACATCTCCCTCTTTTGAGCAAAACAACAAAAAATGCAGTATGCCTGGTCATTAACCAGCTATCACCACTGCAAGAGCCAGACGGACCCAGAGGGGTGGAGACGACATCCAGCCAGCCTTCCTCTGTCCAAAAATCACTGCCCTCTGTTGCTCGTCATGAGTGCTCTGACTGTGTGTGTGTGTGCTCTGACTCACTGTGTGTGCTCTGACTGTGTGTGCTGACTGTGTGTGCTCTGTGTGTGCTCTGACTGTGTGTGCTCTGACTGTGTGTGCTCTGACTGTGTGTGCTCTGTGTGTGTTCTGACTGTGTGTGCTCTGACTGTGTGTGCTGTTAGGACAAAGGGTAAGGTGGAAGCCTCTTCCTTCCGGAAACTGGAGGCCACTTGTGCCCATAGAAGACAGGGTGGAAGGCTGCCCATGCAGAGTCTAAGAAACGGAGGAAGCCAGCAAGTACAGGGAGAACAGAGGCAAAGAAGGCACTGGCCAAGCCTGATGAGGACTCTGAAACTTTCCTCCATTGTGGGGTGTGTCTGGCAGCTGCAGTCAATACCAGGGTTTCTCTTTAAGTTTATTTAAATAGTAATATAAATGATCAGACATCACTAAGTTTACTAAGCACAGGCTGAAGGGGCAATTGTATCTCAATTATGTATGCACTGTATACAGTATCCTTTAGGGACCATGTGTTTGAGTCTTCAACTGTTACAATACAGCAGATGCTAGGACACACCCTCAAAGCTACAGTGGCTCACAAAATAAAAAAAATTAAAAATAATGCTTTTTATTTATGCTTCAAGAATTTAAAAAACTCTAGGGTGAGCCTTGCTTGTGGAAGGCACAGGAATATCTAGCTAAGATTAGAGTTCCTTCAGACTGGTAGAGAATGAAAGTCAGTGATCCTCAGACCAGAAAATCCACGACCAGTCGTCCAAGGAAAACATAAGTCAACTGAAGGTCCATGCCCTGTGGCTCCTACTAAATTCCCCAAGCTCTTCACTACAGTGTCTCTACCGAGACCATTGTCTTTGCTCTTAGTGGGTTTTAGAGTCTAATCCCAGCTCGGTCCACCACAGATGTGGTGCTAGATGCTCTCACCTTCCTGGGGGTTGATGTTTTAACAGGAGAGTTTTATGATATCATATAGCACAGGTTTTCAAATACAGTAAGTGTAGGAATGGCTCCAGATGCACGGGTTCAAATACAGTGAGTATAGGAACGGGTCCAGCTACATGCGTACTGCCTGGACACAGTATGAGACAGAAGGAGCCGACCCTGAGAGCAGGCTAGGAACTGGTGCTACAAGGTGGATACAGCTGTCAACAGAGCCGGTGGCCCAGGGTAGGGACCTCTGAGACAGACCAGTGAGACAGACAGTCTAACCATCTCGTGGACAGCTGGATCTGCGGGGATAGCTAACACAGACCCTGTTAGCAGAGCACTAACGCTCCAGCTTAAGGACACCTGTAGGAGTGCTGAACGCACAACTCAGTATTCCAGGTGAGACACCTGGCCAGACCCTTATTAGCTAACCCCATAGCCCATTGCTCGAAGGTGTGGGCAGTTGAAGCAGGAACTCATGTCCCAGGGCCCTGCAGTGGGGACATCTGAAACAAGTTCCTGACAGCTAAATCCATGCCCCAGTGTTTCAGGGCAGGGGCATCAGAGGCAGACTTTTGTGGGTAGGGTCTACAAGACAATGTTCCCCAGTGGGGAAAGCTGTTTTGGGAGCCTGTTTTAATAATCAAACTAGACTCATAGGGAAGAGGTATACAGCCATAGGCCCCAGCTCTGCTGCCTGTCTGCTTGTTGCCATGATCCCTGCCATGATGGTCACAGATTCACTCTCTAAAACTATAAACCCCCAAAACCTCTTTTCACTAAAGATTGCTTTGCCCATGGTCCCTCATCACAGCAGCAGAACAGTAACTAAGACAGACCTGATGCTAGGAGGAATGCTGTGACATTTAGGCTTTTGTCATGAAATTCTCTTTGGCAGGTCTGTCCCTAGAACTTAAAGAGCCCTAAGTGTGTCCTTCTACAGGAGACCCTGTGCCTCCTGGACAAGTCCAGGCGCTAAATGCACTCAAGGACATCACATTTGGGATAAAACACCTGGATTCTCTCTTATTTTCTCTGCTGTCTTTCGCAAACACCTTAAACTGAGCAGTTTGAGACCCTTTACAACCTAAGAATCTTTAGTTTGAGACTCTTTACAATCTAAGAATCTTTAGTTTGAGAACCTTTACAACCTAAGAATTTTTAGTTTGAGAACCTTTACAACCTAAGAATCTCTGTTGACAAAAAAAATGACCATTTTAGGTTCCGCCTCATTTCTGTAACAGAAATTCCTCAAGTCCTCTGTGCCACCTCTGCCATTAACAGCTCCCGTTATAAGCATAGCGAATGACTGGTTTTATGTGAGGGCCTGAGATTCGTGACTTACTCTGCACCCAGAGTTACGCACCTAACCATGGAACATGTATCTTCCACAGATAGAGAAGAGAGGAGCAGGGCCTGAACTACAGTTGGGCAGCACTGTCTTTGGATGACTGTCCTGCCCCAGCAGCTTAGCTGTCATTTCAGCACCGGGGAACACTTCTGAGCAGATGCACTCCCTACGGCCACACCGTTAGTCACTGATGTGGCACCTGCTTATCTGTGTCTCCATGAAAGGAACTCTGAAATTTGAGGCCTGAAACTTTACTCAACATTCTCAGCTCAGCATCCTGGGAATTTACGCAAGCCTCAGTCTCCACAGCGGAGTTCTCCTGTGGGATGGAAGGAACCCCATCTCCCCATCCTCATGTTTAACGTCCAGTTACATGTGATCTTCAATGTTGTTAAGGTTTAAAGCCCACTTAGCCCTTTGCTTAAGCTTGCTGTGTGCTGGCACGAGGCTGGGAAGAATTGCCAATGGTTCAGGTTTGCTAAGTGACGATTTGGAAGTGACTTTAAATGGTTTCTTCTTTCCGTGGCTTGTGCTTTACTGGGAAAGACAACAAGCTGGAGTTTCGATAGTGGGAGTGATGAAGATCCCTTCCTGTAGGTGTCTGGTGGTTCTTGTACTCTGGCATATAAAAAGGCCCATGCCTCTGCACAGCTCAAAACTAAGGCAAAGCCTACATCAGTGAGGACGGCCAATCTGTAGCCTGTGCAAAGGCTTGGCTCCAACGGCCTTGGGGGTCCTTGAAACTCTCAGTGGTCAGATCACTGCTGCAAACTGATTTCTTTATTTTAATTTGAGAATGCTACCCTGTTCTTAAAACCTTTCATGTGCCCTGTGCAGAGGACAGGAACTCAAGAGCAGACAGCAGCTAAGAGCACACGGTGATGGAGTCAGAGCTGAGAAGTAGTTCCCAGACCAGCATTCCTGAATCGCCAACCCAGACGAGGGCCTCCAGCATGGTGTGACTTTAAGGCCATGTGCACTGCCTTCCACCATCAGCCTGCCTGGAGCTCTGATTCTCAGCTGGCTACAGAAAGATTACTGGATCCACATTGCAACCAGAACGACACCAACATAGACTTAAAACAAAGGAGTGCTCATGAGAGCCCATTCTCAAGGGTCATGTCCTCAGTGTGGGTCAGTTTTAAGAGTATTAAAGAATTGCCCACTCGTGAAGCTGAATAGATATTGAGAAACTCAAGTGTATGTCTCTAAAAATAGAGACACCAGTGGGGACAAGGAAAGACGCCCACAGGCGCTAACTGATAAGGAGACATTACAATCTTGGCTCACTTTTCGCTGACCCAATAACACCCAGGTTGACTTTGGTGTGACGTGTCACCGTGCAGGGCTCTTGAAAAACTGGGCCGTGTCTAGAGAGAGTAGTCCTGAAAGGCATGGGCCACGTCCCAGATGTTACTGAACTACAGGGACTGGGTGTGTTTTCCTTTCTTTGTCCCGAGTCCTAAAGCAAAGCAGGCAGCATCAGCAGAACTTCACGTAGGAGATGTGCCTGGCCTCACAGCTGGGGCAGAGGGGTCTGGGGTCTCTGAAAGGAAGTCACCAAAACGGGAGCAGAACTTCAAAGGCATTGATGAGGATGGCCCAGGAGAGGAGGTCACACAGAAGCCAGTGGGGTTGGGACCGGACCAGTACATGGTACAGGATTTATGCCCAGCTGACCCTCAGGATCCTTCAAACCCCAAGAGTCCAGAATAGAGGATGAGGAGAGGGCACAGGACCCTGTGTGGGAGTGATGAGTGACACTGTCATTCTCCTCTGTGGGTGGCCCTGTGGCCCTGTCTTAGGTGCTCATCCCCACAGGCAGGACATTCTCATTCACAGTGGCCGTGTGCTGCTGCTCTCATCAACCCAAGGACTGGTTCCTTCCTGCAACCACTCTGGAGATCCCATGAGTCCTGCTCTCACTGGGACCTGCTTTCAGTGAGGGTCTAAGATACATGGATATAAGGAACCCCCAAACATGCATTCGATTGGCTGGAAAGACTTAGCCCATCCCCCAATCCTCAAGTGGAGTCGGTGAACATGGTCCTGAAAAGTAGGGTCTTCATATGTGTCAAGCCTTGCATGGCTTCAGCAGACCCAGCACCTCCAACTAGGTCTGCTATGCTATTGCTAGCTCAACCCACCAAGTGTCAGGAAGGCCTGTGCCTGCTGAGGTGAAGGAGATAATAGTAGAACTTCACTCTGTACTTCTGAGTCCTCACTGAGCTGCCAGGGCTCACCATGGACCAGAAACCTCTGAGCAGTCTGGGAAGCTGGCAAGGAAGCTGACCAGGAAGCATGAGGAAGGACAGGGGTGACAAGATGACAAGGAAAATGGGTGGGAGGGTCCTGCAGCAGAGACATGTGGCTGGGACCACTGGCTAGACCAAGATCACGAGTGAGTCCATCCATGGACCCACAAAGCCCAAGAGGTCACAAAGTGACTGTATTTGCCCTGATGGAAAATGTGAGTCTCTTCCTTAGAGTCAGCAGAATCCAGCAAGAAAATGATATTGTAAGAAAATAATTTATAGGCTGGGTTTGAGGCAATATTTTATTTTTAAAAATGTGTGTGTGTGTGTGTGTACACACGTGTATAGGCCAAGGGAGGCGATGAGTGTGTTCCTCTGCTATGGCTCACCACGTTATCCCCTCTCTTTGAATCTGAAGATAGTCACTGCTTTAGGGTGCTTTTTCTTATCTTAGTGGCCAGCAACCCACTTCCCAGTGCTGAAATTCCAAGTCCGTGTGACTTGTGCTCAAAGTTTTCTGCAGCTGCTGGGATCCAGACTCAGGACTTGGTGTTTCTTTGCAGCAGGTGTTCTTATCTAATGAGCCATTGGCTCCAATCTTTATTTCCTCTTAGTAGTTTATTTTCAGGTTGACTAAGATAGCATACATATGCACATCAACAGATAAACAGTTAAAGAAAATATGCTAAATATATTCCATAAAATATTAGGCAGCCATTAGAAAAAAAAAAACCAAAATCCTGTCCTTTGCATAAAACATTGATAGAACTGGAGATTGCTACGCTGGAAAATAAGCCAGACACACAAATACAACATGCTTCCTCTCATCTTCAGAATGCACGCTCTAGAAGTTTCGATGCAAAGGTGAAAGGGACCTAGAGGAGAGGTGTGCAGAAGGAGAGGAAGCAGGACAGGCGAAGGGGGAAGATGTATATTTAAATGCCTGCAGAAAATGTCACAAAAAGTCTGTCATTTTGTACAACTGGGACACACAATAAACTTACTGCATTTACATAGGATCTAATAATAATAAAAAGTTAAACGACAAAAAAAATTATGTGGAGAGTGGCCAGGAAGAAGGATCTCTCCCTTCGAGAACTTATACGCAACAAACACCCCTAAATTCAGAAATCTTTGGTCTTTAACAGGCTTCAAACCAAGAATGGCCATGGGTCACCCACTGCTGCCTCTACTCCACTTCCTTTCACTGTTCCAGCCATTAACTTGCAGGCCGGCGTGGAGGACACAGAAACGCGCTGTGACGTGGGCTTTGCTGAGTGACTGACGCCTGCCCCAGAGTGCGGCTTCTCTTTTAATAGGACTTTTGTTTTAGTTGCATTTCTTAAGCTGATTAGTAAGGATGGGATTTTAATTGGGGTCCCCATTTTCTTTGAGTCTTTGGAAGACATCAGCGTGGGTTTTTTTTTTCCAACACATAATTAATCAGTGGAGGAAAATCTTCCCAGGAATCGCTTTGTTCTTCCTCATTCTGCAGAGAATTATCCGGTCTTGGTCAAAGCAGGTTAGACCTCCATACAAAAGATATCTTAATGATGTCAAAACGAAGAGCGTGTTTCTCACCTTTGGGCCAGAGAGAGAGGAAGAGTATCTTTTTCTTTTTTAAAGTAGCCGGCCTGTCCAAAGCCTCCGGCCCTCACTTCATTATGGCTGGACTCGCACAAATCCGCACAAGTGTGAGAGCTTCCTGCCTGGGCCCCAGAGCAGCAGTGGGAATGGCCCTCCATCGCCGCAGGAATGCATTTATGATCATGCGATGCTTAAGTCTGTTTTTATTTCTCATTTTATGGAAAATGCAGCCGTAATCCCTTCAGAATTCCCCTCTGCTTAAATCTCAGAGAGCGTTCTCGGCCGCCTCTTAACGTCTCAAGGGTCCTTCAAATTGCATAAGCCCATATTCAACAGGTAAAGCCCACTTTGTTCTGTAGAGATGGCTGGAAATAACGCAAAATTAAAGATTTAATCTTCTGGGGGCCGACGCAGCCCTTCCTTGGTCTGTCACAAAGAAACTGAAAGTCTAGCTTGCACCTCCTCAAGATGCAGGGAAGTCTTTGATTGGCAGTGCCTGCTGCATTGATTCCCTAAAACTGTGTTGCTAGAAAGTTTATTAATACAATTAAACAATTAAGAAACCAGGGCAGCCTGCAAGGATGTGGGAGAGCTCTTTCCTGGTGACGGCTGCTTCCACTAGCAACCTAACGCACTACATTTACATGCAGGGGAATGAAGGGACCAAGCTTTTGTGACAAATTAAATATTTTGTCGTACTGACAGGAGAACGCTGGTCCTACCAACATCACTCAGAAGTGGCAGTCAAAACACTGATGTGAGAGGGTAGAGATGAGCGGAACCCCTGGGGACTGAACGTGTCACTAGGCATTCCGGGACTTTTAAGCAGAACAGTCTGTAATTGAATTAACTCCCCAAATTCAGTGTTTCTAGAGACATGATAGGCAATATTTGTGTCTGCTAGCTTGCTGCTAAAACCAGGCCCACAAAAAGATACTTGGGTGCTTATGCAAACAATCTGCCCTGTCTCAGGCAGTGGGAAGTCCCCTGTAGATATGTGTTGCTTTAACTTTTCCTAGAGATATGTGAGCAAACACCTGTTCGCCCCAGATAAGGCACCAGCACAGTAAAGATCCCACCCAAGTCCAGCCTGGTGAACCGCTAGAGTTAACGGATTTCATTAGAGAACATAGGGGAGGGGCTCATGCTCACGGGATTGTAGATGACCCCAGGGCAGCCGTATCACCACCCAGACCCACTGTCACAGACGGTTATTTCGTGGAAACTGCATCATGGAGTCCCACTTTTGGTGAGCCTTCCATCTCCTATACACTCTAGAAGTCCCCGAGACCCCTTGCAGCTGGAGAGGGGCCAGGACAGAGTCACGGCAGGGCCACAAGATGAGGGTCCTTTGACTCCCACACTCTATGGAATGCTAACAGCTCCATTACCTCTCCAGCAGACCTGTCACTATGTCCTGTATCTGGCTGCTAATTTAGTTGCCATGGCTACTAAGCCCTGGTTATTCGTACTCAGAGATGGCTCTGATGGTCATGGTGTGTCTGGATAGAATTGGCACGTTGTAACAACTTTGTTGCTCAGCATTCTGTCTGTCCTTTTGGGATCCCCAGGAGGAAAACTTACTATCTTTGGGAGAAGGATTCTGAATGGAATGGGAGGTCTCGGGGATGGGCATTCACTGAAATGAAGAGGAAATTCAAGGATGGAACTGAAGTCTACCTAGGATGGAGCAGTTCTGGGCTGGAGCCCCATCATGGCTGTCCTGGTGGGAGTTCCAAGGCAGAGCCTTTCACGTTGTTGGACAAATACATGGACCATGTGGAGGCATCTACTAGAGAAGAGAGAAGATTCTAACTGCAGCCCGAGGATGCTAAACTTGATCGGGTGACATGGAGAACAAGAAACAGCTGCAAGCTCTGCAAACCCTGAATTCAAGCATAGTGATTCCAAACGGCCACAATGAAGAGAAAACCCAGCTCTGGCAAAGCCAGGGGAACTCTGGAATACCCATGACCCTGAGGTCACACACACATACACACACACACACACATGATTCTGAGAGGCATGGCTGGAAATATGAATAAACCCTGCACAGTGAGCAAAAGATGCCAGGGAAACAGTCACGTGGGCATGCATGAATGGAGAGGGACCCTGGTGGTATAAGATTTTCTTTGCCCTTTCTGAGGTCATACCTCCTGCAGGATTGTGTCACTACCATCACGGCCACCAGTGAAGCCTGACACTAGAGGCTGACCCTGATCTGGGAGCAAGTGAAGTGGGCTGGACCACCCAAATGCCCCCATTTGGGCTCTGGAAACCTGCGCTTGGCATTCTGTAACCTTCATTTGCCAGTATTTTTATTTGTACCCCCAGTGGCATAGGAGCAGGCAAGAAGTACCCCCAAGGACACTGTCAGCAGAAACTGGGGTCATCAAAGGCTCCACAGCAGCTGCTGAGGGTTGACACATCTCAGAGCACAATTGTCCAGATTTTCAGCATTTGGGTGTCTCTTCTTAATGCTCAGTGAAACAGAGGATGAATGTGGCCACAGAGATTGTTCAGGCTGGGGCCTCCCCTGATGATGACCATAGATTTCCCCGAAACAATATAGCCTGTTGCCACTGCTTTTGGTTGCTCACCAGCTTAGTGATAAGACCCTGTTGCTAAAGACTTCTACCTTAAGCTTAGGCTGCAGAGAGATCAAGCTGGAACTGATCTGGAAGCTTCTTCCCTGCTGGCTAGATGCCTTAGCGCCAGGTGGTGCTTTGAAAAAGCTTGCCGGATAAGAAAATGTATTAGCAGACTTATCTGGCTGTGGACTGTATGTGCCATATAACTGAACCATTAGGCAAGATGTTGGTGCTATGGTGGCATAATTATTCTGGGAGCTGTCAAACACTTTCTGGTTGAATTTGAGGCACACTTCAAAGGTGGGAATTCATACCCAGTACTGAAAACCTGGTCAAAAGTTCAGGGCTTGGAAGGTCATAGGCCCTAGGCAGGAACCTATGTTGTTTTGAAGAATGGAAGTATTGTCAAACAGCCTTCTACATACTCATGTTTATACGTAAAGATTTATGGTGCTCTCAACTGTGGTCAAAGAAACTTCTTTTTACACTGAACATCATGGTGAAGGTAATGTAGACATTCATCATGGCCAAATTAACACATCTTCCCAGAAAATCCATCCAAGGAGAAGCAACAGGCACCTGGAAACTTGAACAAGGAAACCCTCTTCTAACTACACTCAGAACTTGTAACCTCTCGCACATGGGCCTTCTCACTGCCAGATTGGCCCATCGTAGAACTCTCTGCCTCAGCCCTCCTCACCTGTACCAGTGACTCACGGGCACGACCAGGACGGTGTGTTAATTTGACAGTCAACTCAACAGGATTTGATATCACCTAGGAGACACACCTCTATATGTGTTCCTCCTGAGGACATTTGCAGACATATTTAACTGAAGAAGAAAGGCCCATCCTCAAAGTGGGTGGTACCTTCTGAGGCAGCCCAGATAGGAGGAGTCTGAGAAAAGCCCTATCACCTGCCTGCCCCTCATTATTTTTCCTGAATAAGAGTGTCTGCCATTGCCACCGTTGGACACCTGCTTTCCAACATGGACTCAACACCAGTGACCTTCCAGGAAGCTTCTGCTTTTGAAGACCTAACTGAGACTGTTGAGGTGTCCAGCTTTGTGAATTGGGCAGCTGTTGGGTTCTCAGCCTCTCTGGCATGCAGATGGCTACTGTTGGACCAATCCAATAAATCCACGTTTATGGTGTGTGTGTGTGTGTGTGTGTGTGTGTGTGTGTGTGTGTGTGTGTATGTGTGTGTGTGTGTGTGTGTGTGTGTGTGTGTGTGTGTGTGTGTGTGTGTTCTCCTGGTCCTGATTGATACAGCAGGGTGGATTTGCCCTCACTGACTATTTAAACTTGCACTTGAGCACAAAACCATAGCAGCTTCCTGGGAAACTTTCCCGACTAAGAATTCAGAGCAGGATGCTGATTTGGGGATGGTAAAGCACTGGTGATTAACATTCGATCTTGTCTGCTAATTTATGAAAACATGAAGGCACAGAAAACCTCTAATTCTACTTCAGAAGACTGGTGTGAAATTCAGCCTGATGTGAGGTCCATCAGCTCCCTCACGCCCTTACTGAGTTCTATACCTGGCTGCAGAAAGGAAAAGGCAGAGTTCTGGGTGTTGGCTCTCTTACTGCACATCCAAAAGAAATGAGGTGGGGGTTCTAGATTTTAATTTAATCCCATCAAAATAGCCATTGCTACTTAAAATATCCAGACAAAGGACCAGTTTCTCCACTAAAAAGAATACTTACTATGCATGTTAACTTAGGAACCAGACAGATGAACAAGCTATAGTGGTGCTGATAGATGTGGTGGAAAACGAGGGGCTGAGCCTCCATCCATTGGCAGCTTGGAGACAAAACTCGTGTCTAATCTTCAAATGATGCCTAAACAGGAGTCAGCTCTCCAGGCTGGCTATAGAAGTCTGCTTGCACTCCAAGTTGGTTTGGCTTCTTTGTTCCTCTATATGTGTCTATGTTGAGTTATTCCTTCTTCCGCGGTTCTGTACAGGTTCATTTTTCCAGCTTACAGGACTCATCTCAATGTGACAGCCACAGGAAGGTTCTCTAGCAGAGGACTCTCCCTAAACTGCCAATCTTTGCCATATAAACAAACGCTTGGAGCCTGGAGAGGTTTTCATTTGGAGATTGGTGAGATAATTTTGCTCACAACATTGTCAGCAGTTGCAAAGAACAGAAACCATGCACTTTCCTGAGAAATGAACAGAACCTGGCCATTAATTATCGCTAATAATTGCTACTGCTTAAAAGTAAACATGTTTCACTTGGCAGATGGTGTTGGTGGTGTAGTGATGTTAGACTTTGTGGGAGGAGGGCGACTAGGCATCTCTCTATAGACCTAAGTGCTGTGTGAGACATGAACACACAACTATTCACCCTGAAAAGGAAACAGCAGAACAAAATATGGATATCTCTAAAACCCAACTTGGTGAACCCATGAATTTATTAGCCTTATTTATAGGAATAGGCAGAGGAATTACCTTCAAGAGTATGGATGACTCAAAGCATCACCAAAAGCTGCCCCCAGCATGAGTGATGATCCATGAAGATGGAATCCTAAATCTCCCTGCATGATTGGCAGCCAACTCAACTAGTCTAAAGAATGTATTTTCTAGGCAATTCTGTTGTTCTGAGTCTCCTTGTAGCTTATATAACCTTGGGGAAGGAGGTGCCTAGTGCATCTGGTCAGTTTTAGGGACATCCTGAAACTTCTGAGCTTATGTTCCCGTCTTAAAGAACCTCCTTCTAGAACTCCTTGCATCGTAATATGTCTGGAAGAAAATTGCTACACAACATTGTCCTCTGAGACCTGATCAGGTCCCAGAGGAATATCAAGGTTATTTGAAGGTCACTGTGTCTTCTATGTAATGAGTCATATAACAAATGGGCAAAGGTTTCCAGTTAGTGCCAAGTATCTCCCTACAGTCTGACTATTCCTCTCTCAAAGGCCCATGTGGCCAGAGAGGAAGATGCTCCATTTTGAACTCATGTCTATGCTTATGATTGGGTCTTCCACCACTGAGCCCATGGTCCTCCTGTGCAAAGACTTCCATCCTGTGTTTGCTCTGTTGGGATCTTTAGAGATTGCCAGGATACACTGATTGTCATCTTAAAGACCAGACTAGATAAAGGTACCAAGGGTTCCCAGAGACAGAAGCTTATAACTGGCCTCCAAATCCTCCCCCAACTTAAGGAGATGATCTCCCACTTAAGGAGATGCTTTCTTGGTAAAACCTAACCAAGAATTACCGAAGAAGACAGCGCACCAATCAGGTTGGTATGTGGTGTGAAAAGAGATCTAGAGGAAGGCTTATTGCTCCTTAAGACATTTTAAAGCATTGTCTCTAGTTAGCTTTAACTGTTAACCTGATACAACCTAGGGAGGTTAACCAAGAAGAGAATCCCCATTGAGGGATTTCCCAGGTCAGACTGGTCTATGGCATGTCTGCGGGGGGGGGGGGGGGTTGTCTTGGTTGCTAATTGATGAAAGTGCCTCTGTGGGTAGCGCTATTCCCTAGGTGTGTGCCTCTGGGGCTATATAAAAAAAATCTGGATATAAATAAGTCTGTGCTTAAGCAAAAAAGACAGCATTCATTCATGGTTTCTGCTATACCTCCTTTGCTGTGAGGAAGCTCTTGCTTGAGTTCTCACCTTGACTTCCCTCAGTGATAGACTGTGACCTGGAATTATAAGCCAAATAAACCCTCAGCTCCCCTGAGCTGCTTTGGTCCATAGCAGCATAAAGCAATACTCACGTTTTCACCTCCCCTGCTCTCTGCAATGACTTGCACACATGTGGCTTCTTCCCATTATCCTCTTTGTCATTTTCCGTTGTCTCCTGTTGTATGGAGGGCCACTTGTTTGTTTCCTGGCCACCCGGACTCCCAAAATAACCACACAGAAACTGTATTAATTAAATCACTGCAAGGCCAATTACTTAAGTGTATTGCTAGCTAGCTCATACATCTAGAATTAACCCATCTCCATAATTTTATATTTTACCACAAGGGTCATGGCCCACCGGCACCGTCTCAGCATGTCTGTCTCTGGCGGTGGCTCCATGGCTTCTCTATGACTCTGCTTTCCTTCTCTCAACATTCAGTTTAGTTTTCCCCACATCTACCTAAGTTATGTCCTATCAACTGGCAAGGCAGTTTCTTTATTCATCAATGGTATTCACAGCATACAGAGAGGAATCCCACATCAGTCTCCTCTCCATCTGGCCTGTTCCTCTTTCCCATGATGGCTTTCCAGATCATCCACTGTTTCCAGGACCAGAATTTAGCAATGAGTTTTCTTCTTCAATCTGTGCCAAAGTTTGCCATACTACTGTCCCCAAGAACATCTTAGTTTGAAAGAGAATATGACAAAAACAAGCAAACCTCAAAGGGCTTGGAGGCCACAGGGGGCTCTGGGGAGCAACCCACGGATGTTCCTAGGTTCTAGCCCTCTGAGAAGACACCCCTCAGAGCTGGTCCTCACAGCACTGCAGACTAGTTCCTATGGTCTAAGCTGACACATAAAATATCTTATGTCCCAAAACACAATGGATCAAGACTACCCACCCCATGGCTCTGTTATCTAAGAACTACTCATGGGAAGATGTGCTCTATTCCCAAGCAGTATGGCAGGCCCCTCTTTTTTTAGTGCTGTGCCTGGCCTCTGCCAGCCATTACAGCAGCCTGCAAAGAGTACCTGGGCATAGTCTCCCTCTCTTTCTAGGTGGCTTGGTTCTAAAGGCCAGCAAGCATAGACTCAATGCTGCCCTGCCTGACCTGGCAGTGACAGTCTTTACAATGAGGCACAGTGTTCCATATGCCCTGAGAATCTTTTCTGTCATCGTCACACTTGTACCCTGATGTTTAGAAATAAATGGGAAATCCATTCCTCCTGTTACTTCGCCCATGAGGAAGATAGCACACACATGTGACCACCTCAGGTCACACGACTCTGTGACATCTGTCACTGCCCAACCCAGCCACAAGACCCCAACCTCCACTCCCCATCTGAGTGGAGACAATCAGATTGCTTTTGATTTGCTTGGCACAATTTTGATAGTTAGAAATGGATTCTGGGTCATGGAGAGCCTCTGGTGATCCGTGTTTGAGATGTAGAGAGTGACAGAATATTGCCAGGGTTCCCACCAAATAAAGGAACAACAGTCTGACCCCAGAGGTTTCTGAGAACTCACCCGCATCTGTGGATGACAGGTGAGGGTGCCAGGGGCACTGTGACTGCCCCATCAGCTTAGATAATAAATGGTTTCTGGCATTTTAAATTAACTGCTCTCCAAACAGCCAGTTGGAAAGACAAGCCTTGACTCTGTCATGGCTGGGGTGAGGATGCTCACACACAGATGGAAATGTCACGCTGCAGCCCCCAAACCTGTACAACGATCCTGTGCCCATCAAAACTTAAAGGCAACTTTAAAGGACTAGGGTCCCGTTTTTCCAGGTACTGCTATCATAGAGTGGGGCATTGGTCCATTTCTTGGCTGAATTTACATAGGCATTCAGGATTCCTGACCCTGTGCTAGACTCGGGTAATGTGTAATGTGCTTGGGGGTATAGCACAGTGTTGAGGTACTCTCCGGTCACTCTGGATGAACCCACATTGACTGTCCAGGATGGGGTCAGTGCCTGAATGAAAAGTCTGCATCTTTGCATCCTCAGCAAGCCACTGGCAAACTGTTCTTTGCCCGGCCTTATGCACTGTGACCTGTAAGGGCCATTCACGAGTGCCCCAAGGCCAGGTCCACAGCTGGGGTTTGTCCTGTAGATAATCCAGGGTGGCTGCCATGTAGTCCTGAGGCTGTTTCAGTTACTCTTTAGAGCCAGGCTGTGGCGACAGTGCAGAGTCACCATAGTGAGAAATCATTAGATGCTGTGGTTTCTGCATCATGCTGGTCCTCAGAGAACACCTCATGGGAGAGGAAAAGCAAAGCCCACTCCAGCCCACCTATCTGGCCTGTGACAGCATGGGAGCACACCAGGACAGTGGGGCAGCCTCGGACTGTGTGGAATACACCTGTAACAGCATGAGAGCACATCAGGACAGTGGGGCAGCCTCGGACTGTGTGGAGCACAACCTGTAGGACAAGGGTCCCACTGTTCATCTTTGTGGGAAGCACCTGGCTTGACCTGCAGCTCTGTTGCCATGGTACCCAAAGCCCTTGGTTTCCATGGTACCACTCCTGGAAGGTAAGCAGAGGATGACTGGTCTCAAATGTGTATTTTTCCCCTTTCTCAAATACTCATATAAAAAAGTATATATATGCCACAAGAGCTGTGGAGGGCTTACAGTCACCAGATACTGAGCTCATATGACCACTGCCCTCCCTCCTCAATGCTAGCCTTGCCTTCTTGTCTGAGAATGAGCCACTGGTGAGATCGAACAGATTAACTTAAGGTTGGGAATGGATTCTTCTAGACATACACACGCACACACACAGATGCCAACACAGGAGCCTGTCCCTCTGGTGTCCGCACCCCCCGAAGACAACAGGTGACGCTGCTGAAGTGTGTGGGGTGAGTGAACAGGAGTTTGAAAGAGAAGCCTCAACATGGAGGAAGAGAGAGCCTGGCGGCATCTTGCCAGATTCCCAGCCTCATTGCACACATCCACCAAACCCAGACTCCTGCTGGACCCTCTAGCTGTCGACGTGAGGTACTGCTGGAGTGAGGGGGGCTGATGCCAAGTCTTGGGGTGTTTCATCTAAAAGAGGTCCCAGATCTATGTGTTCCTGCAGAGTCGGAGGACCCAGTTATTGCTACTGTTGGGAGCTGTCCTTAGCTCTTGTGTTATCAGATGTCCAGTCTCGCTGACCTACAACATCTGTCCATCAGAGCAAAGTTCTTCCCTCTCTTCATTACGTTAGTCTTGACAGCTGGGCATCTACTGAGCAAATGATGCCATCACATGAGTGAGTGAGTCACTTTTGGAGAATCATTTTTCCTTTCTGGGCACTGGGAAGTTTAGGATGCAGGCACCTGCATCTGATGGGTGATGGCTTTGCTAGAAGACGGCATGGTGGAGGACAACCATGCTGACACATGGCAGTGAAGGAAGACAGTAGGGTCTGAAAGCTCACTTTTAGCCCAGTTCTGGTAAGGACACTGATCAACCCAATCCCTGAGAACTGAGACCCCAGGATAAACTCTCTTCTCCAAACACCTTGCTATGTGGGGATTTCCAAATATGAATTTAAGGGACACGTTCACATCATGACAGACTCAGCACCACCTCATTTTTTGCATTTGAAGGAGCACGATTCCCCTTTTGGCACTGTAAACCCAAAGGCCTCTCTGCTGCAGTCCACGCCTGCTGCAGCGGCCTGTGACTCCTCTTTAGTCCTGTGTTGACTGAATCTCTCAGTCTGGAGTTCTATTCTACATGTTCTTCTTGTTCTCAGGAGTGAGATAGAATTTTCTAGAAGGGTTCTGGCCTCATGGAGGCTGTGGCCATTTGGATAAGAATGGTCCCCCATAGGCTCATAAATTTGAGTGCTTGTTCACCAGGGAGTGGCACTATTAGGAGGTATGGCCTTGTTGGAGTGGGTGTGACCTGGTTGAAGGAAGTGTGTCACTGAGGGAGAGCTTTGAGGTTTCAAATGTTCAAGCCAGGCCCAGTGTCTCACTTTCCTGGTGCCTGTGGATTCAGATATAGAACTCTCAACTCCATCAACAGCACCATGTCTGCCTGCACACTGCCAAGCTTCCCACCACGACGATAATGGACTAAACCTCTGAAACTGTAAGCCAACCTTAATTCAATGCTTTCCTTTTTCAGAGCTGCCATGGTCTTGGTATCTCTTCAAAGCAATAAAATACGACTAAGACAGAGACTGGGAGGAGTTCTCTTGCAGATATGGAAAGTCTTGCCCTTTTAACACACAGGGACCACATAGCCTCACCAGCTTTAGGTCACCTTAACATGCCTGAGTCCTGCCATTCTGGGTTTGCTCGGGGAGCTGCCTGCTTCACAGGTCCTATATACTCCTAACCTTGGCCCCAACTGGTCCAGGCCAGCCTTCATAGCACAGTTAGGAGAATGCAATCCATGCCAGATTTTGTGTTGTTGTCCTCAATTTATGTCTTCACATATTAATATACTGTATAGCATGTTGATATACTATAGATTTTAGATTACATTGACCTAGAATCATCTAGGAGTCAAGCCCCTGGCACGACTACTAGAGTTTCTAAAGTGAGAAGCCCCTCCCTAAATGTGGATAGTGCCACTCCACGAGCAGGGATTTGATTATTTAAATGTGGACGTGAGCCGAAGATCCACATTCATCTCTCTCTGCTTCCTGATTGCAGATGCAATGTGACCATCTGCTTCTCCCTCCTGCCAGCATCAACTGCATCCTTGAACTGGGAGCCCAGATAAATGGTCCTTTTTCTGGATTCTTTTGTCAGGTACCTTCTCACACCATAATAATAAAAGTAACTAAACAGCATACAAAATACGGGCTTCCTCATGGCCTCGTCCATCTTTATCACTGTGGTGCACAGATTTTCATAGAACGCGTGCACTGTGCTGGCTGGGAGAGGAGTAAACAGGACTAGTGGGTTGAAAAGGTTCCAAGAAAACCATAGTCCTTGTAGGAGTGGGAAAGCTAGTGGGGTGATAACTCAGAGGGGTTTCACAGGGACCAGTTGGCCCTTAGAAGACCCTGGGGAGCTGGACTCAAGAAGAATAGTCACAGCAGAACAAATGGACGGGTGTAGGTAGTTTCTCGGGAAATATTGATGGGAACCAGAAGCAAACAGGTGTTGTCTTCCCCCTGTGGCCCCAAGTTCCTATCTACGTCCCCATTGGCACGTCCTCAGATCCTTCTGGACAAGGAGAATGTCCTGTAGTGAATGGCCCAGCTCCCTGCTTTCTGTCTTCTCTTCCCAAGCAGATGTTGGTGATGTCCCTCCAGATCCCCTGGGGCCATTCCTTGGGGACAGAGCTGGTCTCAGTGCAGGTGAGAAAGTCCCAGACACTTGCTCAACATGTGCAAAGGGAGCTGGAGATTCTGGGGACCCCATGTGCCAGTCCAATCTACAACAAGGGGTGAACTAAGTGCCCCAAGCTCCCTGCTGCAGGTTAACTTTGACATGCTCCTCTGGGGGCTTTGATTGGACTGATCCTTTGTCCCCCACTCCATGCTCACTCTGCCCACACATTCCCTAGGTCATCACACCGCCTGTCTGCACTTGAGCTCTTCCTTCAGGAATGCTCCACAGGGCACACAATCTAAGCTGCCTTCTGCTGGTGGGTGAACCCCTTTGCCTACAGGTAGACACTGTCTACCGACCAGACAGCAAGGAGCCTGTCTGAGGCTATTCCCCATATTGTCTATGTGGCTTCTGTGTAATACCATAAGCTTGGCAATGTCTCTGAATTCGCTGACTTCCATATCAAATTGACACTTGTGTTAGAGTTACTACTCTAAACCCAGTTTCTTGTCTGCTTTGCTTTCTGCCATTTGTAATGACATGCTAGGTCGAGGTGCCACATGGTAGCCACAGTGCGTCAATGCTACCTGTTGTATGATGCTATTCCCGGGGAGATTTGAGTAAACCTCTTCCCACCCCATATAAGGAAACTAATGACAAACTAAAATAACAATATCACTGAAGTCCAGTTTGGTGAACCAATGAGTTTGTTGGAGTTACCGACAGGAGTGTGGGTGAGGGTTACTTACAGGAGTAGAAATATATCAAGAACTGTGTCACCAAAGGCCCATCCCAGCTTGGATGGTGGCTCACAAGAGCTGGAAACCTGGAGGGAAGTGCACAGCCTACAAGGCATGGCTGGTCTCTCTGACAGCAGCTCAGCTTGTTGGAGAGTCTCTTAGTCGTTTTCCCTGCTTTTACGTGCTTGAGGAAGGCAGGCCATAGTGAATCTGGTCTGTTTCATGGACTTCCTGGAGCTTTTTAGATGTTCTATTTTTGAGTTTTAAGGAGCCTCTTCAAAGGATGGAATATTCCACCCCCTTTAGAACAAGTTTACCTCTAAGATGAATGTTTTTATCTCCCAGGAGATCATTGCTGTGGCGGTTTGAATGGGACCAACCTGCGGAGGCTTGTATGTTTAAATGCTTCGTCCAGAGCCGGTAGAATGATTTGGGAAGAATTAGGAGTGGTTGCAGGAGGTGTGTCACTGCAGGTGGGCTTCGATGAATCAGAAGCCAATGCCATGCCCAGGTTTCCCTGCCCTGCCCCCGCATCCTACTTTTGGATGAGGATATAGGCTCTTGGCTACTGCTCTAGCACCATGTCTGCCCGCCTGCTGCCATGTGCCCTGCTGCGATGGCCATGGACTCACCCTCTGACACTGTAAGACCTCAACAAACTCTTCCTTCTGTAAGGTGGCTTGGTCATGATGTCCTCACAGCACTAGGAGAGCTCTGCAAACTATACAGCACTCGTATGCATAGCCAGCACCCATCATTGTGGTGTGTATCCGCATCATCTCTGGGCAGCCCCGGAGCAGGGGTGCAAGGCTATCCGTGCCTCTCTCTGAGCCCAAGTCACATGATCACGGGCCCTTGGTGGGGGTGTGGGGCAGAACCTTCTAACAGCATCGGGTCCATACATAACAAGGCCTTCCGCTTCCTGATTTGAGCCTGACGCTCCCAAGGAGTGAGAGCCCTCTGTGAGTTTCTAGCCTTTCCTCAGAGATGTTCCAGGTGAGCTGACCTGACAGGTAGGGGCACAGGAAGGGCACTGACAGCCTTTTCCTCGGAGTTGAAAAGATATCAGTTGCACTGAATTTTAGGCCTAGGCAGCACCCCTACTTAACAAGTGTTCATAGGTACCATGGCTGCACCTCTGCCAACTGTGCCAAGTAAACAATGGATGGTTTAACTGGAGAGAAGTCATGATTAAAAAAAAAACAGATGAGACGGACCTACTCAAATAACAGGAGAGGGGAGAGGAGGAGAGCAGAGAGGGGAGGGAAGGAAAGGAGAGGGGAAATGTGGGGAGGGGAGCAAATGGGAAGGAAGGGGATCAGATGGAAGGGGAGGGAAAAAGAAGGAGGGGAATAGAGGAGAGGGGAGGGAAGGGGAGGAGAGGAGAGGGAACCTATCTGGAAGCAACAGGGGCAGCCAGGGGAAAATAGGTTCCAGCTCCACAGAGGTGTTTCCCAGAACCCTGAGCTGCCCAGAAATTCAACTTCCAGTTAGCAAGCAATGTCTCTGCCTGGAATGGCCTCCAGCCTATGAAGCCTAGACTTGCCCACCACACAGCTGAACACTGCCTGCCTCTACAGGAGAACCCAGGCTGCTGGCCCAACTCAACACACATGTCCTTGGAGCCTGTCACTGTGCCTCACTCCACTTCCAGGGCTTGGAAATGACTGTGGTCTTTAAAAATAATACCTCCGTTCCAGAGCGATTTCCAGAAGCTCCGCATTACAGGATTACTATCCTACTGGAATTTTTAAATAGCAACATCAGTTTCCTGCCTGTTTCTCAATGTCACATTCAAATCTCCTTGAAAATCTCAAAATAAGCACCAGTCTGGTGGTTCTCTGAGGTTTAAAGTTCTTGTTTTATATTTTTCTAGTGTTACCACGGTGGGCCTCACATAAAGTAGCAATGTACTCATTTGCTTTGAGATTCAAAACATGTGAAACCGGTGAGCATGGCTGTGGCCAAAGGGGAGTGGAGGAAGAGGGTTTGCATGGTAGCCTTGTTGGTCGGCAGAAGCGAGCAAGGAGCTTGGACACATAAAGAGCTGTGCTAGGTCCCAACACTTGCCTTATGGCCAGGAAAACCAGGGCCCCAGTACTAGATATTAGAGAAGGAGGGCTAGTAGTTAGGTGGGTTGTCTGTTTTTTGTTTTTGTCTTTAAGATGGAGTCTTGATATGTAGCCAAGATGATTTTAAACTTGTGACCCTCCCTCCCACCCCTGCCTCTGCCTGTATGCAGCTGGAATTACAGGCTGTGACGTCATATCTAGTTACATGTGGTGCTGGGAACCCAGGAACACATGCTAGACAACCGTCACCTGAGCTACATCCCAGTCCTGATATTTGCCTTTTATATGAAGTAGAGCCCAAGAAAGTTGGTGACCATTGTGTCTTCAGTTGCCTATTTGTTGGTTTCTTATTAGTGAAACTTGTCCTGAACACTGAAGTCTTCGTGTTAAAACTGATGTCATCACCTGAGAGTTGGAAGATAAGTGGACAATGGTAGCCACCCAGTTTTGCTCAGTATTGTCCTTTTTTTGTCAGTCAGTCACGTGAGTGACTAGAACAAACTGAGGTCAGCCAGGTTCTTCTACTGATGAAGTACTGATCTACAGACAGCCTACGCCCTTCGGTTCTGCAAAGGTCCAGACATTTTGAACATAACCCCTTGTGCCCCCTGCTTTTAAGCATGCATATACTAATCTTCAGTGGGGAAAGGCGCTGCTGGAGAAATTCTGGCATCAGATGCAGAAAAGACAGCGAGGAGGATGCCAGGAGAAACATGGGTGTCCCTGAAACCACGCAGGCTTTGTTTTCTCAAACCTTGGCATTGTCTCAGGGACTCCCTGCAAGGCCTCCCCAGCTCTCAGGCGACACTCTCTACTTCCTGCTGGTTGAGACGCCAGCTCCTAACTGCAAGGTCACTTTTTGAAGTTGAGTTCCATCTCTGCTTTGATGAATGGATATATCTGAATGAACAGAACACCATGTCCCCCACTGAAGATAAAGTGTCTAGATAGCAGTTCAGAGGCTAGAGACCAGGGACCCTACCAACAGAGATGCTCTGTTTCGTCTAATTATGGCTATTTTAATGCAGATCGGTGGTTCAAATCTATAACAACTCTATGAGATAATGCAATTGTGCTTTAAAAAAAATCTTTCCAGCTTTATAAATTGGAGGAATTAATCAAGTTAAAATAGTCTTAAAGTTCTCAGTGGGATTCCATCCAAGTGGTAGACAAGATGCTAGCCTTTCATTTGGCAGAGAAACCAAGCCGTCTCCTTGCTGGACACTGCAGCTGCCAAACACTGCGGCACTCAGGTGACTCACGCCATCATGGTGGCTGTGACCTAAGTCAGCAAAGCAGTCTTCAGCATTCTAACTTCTTCAGCGTTCATTCTTAAAGCTGGATGGATGCAAGATGCAAAGACAGCTGTGTGAACATTTAAACAACCCTGGAAAATAGACGTGACTTTTAGAGACAGTGGATATGACCCAGCAAAGGAATTTTCCCTCAGCAGCGCAATGGAGTTCAAATTTTTTATCAGGCATTCACTGACCATGCATTTCATGGTGTGCATGTATGTGAGTGTATGTGTGAATGACTGTGTATGCATGCACATGTGCATGATCATGAGTTACTTTTTAAGAGCATCTTTTGGTTCTTCCTAATGACCCAGTGTCCTCTTGCCTTGAAGTTTTCAATCTGCTTCTTGTATGTTTCACCATGTAGGTAATTTTGATTTATCATCTTATGAATCATGACTATTGTCCATATTCTTTGCAGAGAAAGGAATCAGATACACACAAAAACTGAAGAGAAAAATTACCCTTAAGTCATGCTATAATATGAAAAAGAATCCTATTAGTACATGTTTAAATATTTTTCAAGTTTTTGAGAATTAGTATTATAGTCACTATTGTGAGTTTTGTTTTTGTTTTTGCCGTGTTCATTGATGTATAAACATCATGGTTTCTTGGACAACACCAGTGGTTATAAACATATATTACCATTTTTCTGTTTATTCTAAATCATCAATTTATTCTATATCATGGAGCTTTCAGGTTGCTTTCAATTTTGGCCATATTATAAGTAATGAAAACACAATTTAAGATGAATTATTGCATACCTTCCTGTAATCCCCTTCCTCTTGCAAGATGATGGTACCCACGGTAGGCTGGACAGAGGTTACCCACATGCTTGAGACTTGGAGAATCCAGGTAAAGGCTCCCATCACAGATATATGTAATGAGTGTGGTCCCTATAGGATCCAGGTGGAAGAAGTCAACAGGAAGAGAGTAAGAGACTGCAGAACGACCAGCCCTAAAGGGAGACATCTTTGTCAGTCCTCGTCCTCTCAAAGCTCAGAGATCACTGCAGAAGAGGTGGGTGGAAAGACTCAGAGACAGTGGCTGACCACGAGGACACAGCGCTCTGTGGTCACGACATGGCCGTTACACATATGAGCTCATAGTAACTGTGACAAGATGCACAAGACCTGGCGGGGGGTGGGCTCAACCTAGACAAAATCCCAACAGGAAGGGAAGTGGCCACACAGTTCCACCTCTAGCTGAGGAGCCATTAGCGGTTAGTGATTGCCGTAGTAGAGACAGTTTTCTCAGGGATGCCAGGCACGAGAGATCCCCTGCGCTTCAGTAGATGGCCCTGATCCCACCCCCATCCTGACAGCACTAGATGGACTCAGTGAGCTTTAAAATGTAGAGCAATGTGAAGCTGGGAAGAGAAAGTGAGGTGGAGAAGTCAGTGTGAGAGAGGAAATGGGGGTAAAGTTTAATCAAAACACATCATATTCATACATGGAATTCTCAAATGATAGCAAAGGAAAAAATCAGGTGATAACTCAAATAACTAACAGCTCCAGCTGCAATTCTGCACAGGGTGTGCTGTCCTTGTTAGGGTTTAGCATGGGCCCTTGGTACCTAGCCTGCAGTAAAGCTGCATGGTGAGCTGCCATCTCTGTGAAGAGGGAACACCCAGCATGTGTAAGCACTCAGGGGGTGACAGAACACAGTCACCATCACCGTTGGGAATTCAGGCAGGGTTCAGCTGGTAGCACCTCAGACCCTGCGTTGCCTTGGGCCACTGCCGGGGCTGAAGCAGCCCATAGCTAGAAACTCCCATGTGGCCCTGCTCCGTGGGCAGTGTTTTGTGAATCTGACTTTCCACATGGGTGGCTCAAGCATCAAGCATCTTCTCCAAACCTATGGGTCAGGGAGCATGCTTTCCAGAAATAAAGATGGAAGTTGCAGATCTGGGAGGCTCAGCCGCAGGAGTTACAAGGCATCGTCACCCAGCGTCATTCTGTTGGTGAAAGCAGGCTGCAGAGCCGACCGAATGCAAGGGGAAGGGGGAGTACGGTGTGCCTGCGCAAGGGTGCTGGAGTACGGTGTGCCTGCGCAAGGGTGCTGGAGTACGGTGTGCCTGCGCAAGGGTGCTGGAGTACGGTGTGCCTACGCAAGGGTGCTGGAGTACGGTGTGCCTGCGCAAGGGTGCTGGAGTACGGTGTGCCTGCGCAAGGGTGCTGGAGTACGGTGTGCCTGCGCAAGGGTGCTGGAGTACGGTGTGCCTACGCAAGGGTGCTGGAGTACGGTGTGCCTGCGCAAGGGTGCTGGAGTACGGTGTGCCTACACAAGGGTGCTGTGTGATTCTTCCTGGCGAGACGTGGACAAATGTCTGTTCATTCCAGATAGGGCACCAACAACAGACCAAAGAATTACTCTACACAACTGGCTTAGTGAACCGAGTTTGTTGTGCCTAGAGGAGTAAGGCTGAGAGTTTACCTGCAAGAACATAGATGGCTCTAAAACAGCCACATCATCCAAAACCCCACCCCAGCATAGTTAATGCCTCACAAAACCTGCATCCCCGGGGCTCCCTGCATTGTTTGCAGGCAGCTGGGCCAGTCTCCAAAAGTCTCCCCTCCCCAAAATAGATGCTGCTTGATTAACTTTGACAAGGGGCTTTGTGAGTCTTGTTTGAGGAATTTCCTGAAACTTGTGAGTTATAACTACTTTCTGGAGCCTGTCCTGGAACTCAATCTGTAGACCAGGATGGCCTCGAACTCACAAGGATCTGCCTGCCATTGCCTCCCAAGTGCTGAGATTAAAGGTGTGTGCCACCACCACTTGGCCAACTTCCTGAATCTTAACTAGCTTCCCTCTGGGAGGAAATGTTCCAATTCTTAGGAAAGGGCTCCACAAGAAGGCAAGGAACACTGTTGGGTCACAGAGAACCAAGAAGACATGTAAGGGGTGAGCAGCCACGGTGTACACAGTGCCCTCAACATTCCGTGGCATGGCGGCACAGTGGCCTGCAATTCAATCTTGACTCATTTGAGATGCTTAAATAAGGAAGTCTCTCTCTGTGTGTGCATGTGTGTATATGTGCATGTGTGTGTGTGTGTGTATGTCAAAGCACATGTGAAGACATCAGATGACAACCTTAGATATAAGTCCTCACCTTCCGTCTTGTTTAAGACAGGGTCTCTTGGTTTTTGTCACTGAGCTCACCAGGATAGCTGGTCCACAAGAGTCCAGGAATTCTCCCATCCCTACCTCCCATCCTGCAGTAGGAACGGTGGGGTTGTGGTACAAGCTGCCAGGTCCAGCTTTACCTGGGCTCTGGGGATTGGGACTCATGTTTGTATGCAAGCCCTTTACCCATTAAGCATCCACCTTATTTTCTTTGCTTCTCTTCCTGCCTCCCCCATCTCTCCTCTCTCATTGTTTCCCTTCTGTTTCTGTGGCTGCACATTGTCCTCTTTGAATTCAGCCTGCTTTTCTCAGCTTGAGATTTTTATTTACAACATAGAACTTGGTACATTTCTACCACTTTCTCTCTAAATATCGAGGGGAAGTTGCATTTTCCCCAGGATACCTGCTTCTGTACGAAATCATTCCTAATTCCTTTGTTCCTTCCCTCTCTGGCTTTGCTAACAGTCTGCTTGAATGACCTGTCAGAGACAGGCAGACATCAAGTCTCCCACACTGTTTTGTTTCTGGCCATGTCTTTGAAATTGCTGACATTAATTTAGCTATTTAAAGACAGTATAATTCCGTGTGTAAAAGGTGATAGCAATTATATAGCTTTGTTATGAATGGGACCCTTTACAATATAAAATTACTGTCTTTGTTCAATTGGTGTTCTGCTTTGATGTCTACTATGGATGACGTGAACTCTGTGGTCTCTCCTGCATGCGTACCCACAATCCCGATTGCAAGTTCTTTTCTACCTTCCATTTTATTTGTTTAGAAGCAACACACATTGGGTTTGAGTTTTTGCCTGATCAAGAAAATGATTTATTGACAGGTAACAATCACTGGGGGCTGCCCTTATTTCCCCATGATCTCCTGTACCCTCTCTTCAGGTAGCCATCCTGAAGACCCCAGATCTGAGTTATAAGCAAGAAATTCTTGCCTACCCCTTGGCTTCTTGGCCCTGAAAACATAAGAGAAGGGTCAGAAATCCCCAGTTATGCTCTTTACCTGCTGCAGAGAATTCAGACAAGGTCTTTCCTGGAGCTGCCAATCTTGTTCTCCCTGAAGAGACAGGTGTGGAGGACTTGCACAAATGTTACACCCATAGTTACTTGGTTCTGCAAAATGTGGCCCCCACAGAGCTGGTGGGAGCTGGTGGTCTTGTTTCTTGTGATCTTTCCCACCACTTCTGTCAGGCAAGGCATCCTGGTCCTTGGCTGCCTTGCCTCAGCTGACAGTCTCATCTATCCAAACTGGATCACAGATTCAGAACATACCCGAGGAAGTTACAATTTTATGGATATTCCTCGAATATACAGCGCTGACATGAAGCTTAGGGAAGCAAATCAGAGACTAAAACCCAAATCCTCAGGCTTTTCCAGGAACTACTTTCCATGTCTCCCCAATGGCCAGTGAGGTTCTGGCCCATTGGCTGCTGCCCACGCTTAGCCACTTTGTACAGCCCCATCTGAAACAAATGACCTCCAAAACCGCCATGAGAAGGGGAGAGAGAGCAGGACCAGCTGTTAAGGAAATTCTCCCTCGCCCATCCCTGCTGTTCCACGAGCTGGTAGTACCCTGGACCCATGACCAGAAGCACATGAACATTAGTGAGCTCCATGCCCCTTCTCACCTCTCTAGTCTGTTCAAATGGTGATGCACACCACACATCAGGTGTTTAGAAAAAGATGACAGTGGAGTCAGGGAAACTAAGACCCTGCCCCTCCCTTCCTTTAAAGTGTCCACTGCCAAATGATTGCTGCGGGTGAATGACACGTGTCCCATGGGCAATGCACAAGCTGGCTGGGGCCCCTGAAGAATGTGGACTGGAGGAGGGGACAGGGAAGAACTACTTCTCCAGCTCATCCCCCAGCCTCACAACTGTGGTGCAGAGCTGCATCCCACTCAGCTGGCAAAGGCAGCTGTCCAGCAAGCTAGGCAAAACTAGCCAGTGGTTCTCATCTCTGATTAGGGCTAACACTCAGCAGTACCAACAGCCCGATGCCCACCTCCTCTTGCCTGCATTTGTTGCCTCTAAGTTCAAAATATACCTTATCTGTGGGTCATGTGTGATCACGTCTAGAATTAGTTCTCTTGATTCTGAAGCCCCAGAGTCAATGCTGCTTGACACAGAGCATCTAAAAAATATCTCCTGATTAAAAGTTATCCCTAGTATTTGGTATTGTGTAACTGTACGTGGTTGCTTTTGTTTGGGTCTGTGGTGCTGAGGATCAAGCCCACTACTTCCTGTGTGCTGGAGGATGCTCTACCACTGAGCTGCACATCAGCTTTTCCTATGCCTCTTTGCCCTGTGTGGGGAAAAATGAATTTTAAACTCCTAGAGGCCACTGTATTATTGATTATGGTTTGTTTGCCTCACTGAGAATTTTAATTTCAGCTATTTTACCTGGGTCCCACTGTAGTACACCATCATAGTCTAAGCCCTGGAAACTCTGGTTAGAGTTAGACCATGGTGCCAGCTAGAACGGCAATGGAAAAGGTGAGCGGAGAAACCATTATCACCTCTGCTGTCAGCCAGGATGGCTGTAGTCAGTGTTGAAAGACACTTGGAAGCTGGGACTGTACTGGCCATGGTGGCACATGACTGTTCTCACAGCACTCAGGAGGCAGAGACGGGATGATCAGGAGTTCAAAGCCTGTGTGGGCTGTGTGAGACCCTGTCTCAAAAGGAGACAAGGAAGACATATAGAAAGTTAGAATGCAGCAGAGAAAGAGACCGGATAGGGAAGGAGAGAGCAGAAAAGCTTCATGGGGAGGACAGATGTGCTGTGTAGTTGGGAGCTTCATGTATTTGGCTATTTTTCCCACTCTTTGCCTTTGGTGGCCCACCACCCAACTCCCAAATAAGTGACTGCCTGATCTTACCTTGGCTTGTTTCTAGGCAGCTTTCCCAACTTAAACTATCCTGTTTCTCTTTAACTATGTTTTGCCTCTGGGATTTTTACCTTTCTTTATTCTGTATATATTTCTTCTTTACTCTGCGGCTGGGTGGTGGCAGATGTATGGCTGCCCCTGGTGTCCTCTTCTTCTCTTCTGACTCCTCCTTGGTCTAGATTTCTCCCTCTAATTATTCTCTCTGACCAACAGCCCCACCTATTTCTCTCTCCTGACTGGCTATTGGCCGTTCAGTTCTCTATTAGACCAGTCGATGTTTTAGACAGGCAAAGTAACACAGCTTCACAGAGTTAAACTACCGCAACTCATATTCCACAATGGCTTAACATCGTTGCACCTCCTAAAGATGGGCGTGCATGTTCTTCACAGGAATCTGAGGCCTTCTGTGACCTGATGTGACCCAGGCTCAGCACAGTGCCTTGGCCATGAGGGTCACTGTGCAGTGGAGTTTTAATGCCATGGTAACTGGTTCATCATCCCCACACAGGTCCTCTTTGCTCTGATACCACTGAAGAAGCAGGAGAAGACCCAAGACTCAAGGTTGCAGGAGCAGAGCTAGTCCAGGTCAGGGCTTCCCTTTTGTGATGGCTATTTTGAAGCACCAACTTTAGAGTCCACATGCCCGCCACCTGCTAAGCAGGAGGAGACTGACTGCCTTGAGTTCCATGAGAACTCTGTATAGCAACCTACCTATGGACACGACTGTCTGCCCACACAGCTATGTGCTTCTCATATGCCGATAATCATCTGTCACCTGTTCGCGTACTAATCTGTGTGTCTATGCGTCTATCTATCTAGTCAATCTGCGAGTCAAGTCTTTCCACTGCCAACAGCAATACCGTGATGGGATACATTATTTCATATTTTGATATCTCTGAAATCAGAAACTGTCTCACAGATAAAGACACCAAATAGTTTGACAGGGTGTCTTCTTTCTCAGTATCACGTAAAAAAGTGAAGCATTTCATGACGACTGCTTCCTCAGACTCAATAGGGAGCATCAGAATAACCTTTATCTGGAACAACACTTTAATTGCAAGACCCAAACCAACTTTCTTAAAATGAAATCCCTGGGGGCGGGGGGGGGGAGGAAGGAAGTCCTGGGTGGAGGTGGATCAATCTTTCTTCCACCTCACTTCTACCCCTTCCATTTCCCTTAGACACAGGCACCTGGACACACACACATGCACAGGTGCACACACTGAGAAGCATCTGGATGTTTGACCCACAATCTATCATGTAACATTGTTAAAAGTCCATTATTCCTTCAATGTTGGGACTATCTTTGCCCAGAACTGGAGCCTGCAGTCCCAGCTGTGGGGATGTTCAGCCCAGGCCCAGCTGTGGAGATGCTTAGCCCAGGTCTAAAGGAGCTGTGCCGAATCAGAGGCTAGGTGATACCGACCCTCTCAGTCCCAGCCTGCAGCTCTCCAACTTAAAGCCCAGTCAGGGGCACACAAAAAGCCCTGAAGAGCAGTGTGAGTCTTCCCAGAGCCCTCACTCAAAGCCCAGCATTCCTGGAGTAAGTGCTGGCTGCCAGCTGTGGACCCGTGCCCAGAACATGGACTCTACACCACTGGGAATGTTTCTTGTTTGTTGGGAACCATCCCACATCTTCTGCAGATAATGGTACGTGGAAATCATTTTGTGAATGGAATTTATTGGTATTACAGCTGCTATGACTTAAACTCATTAACAGTGTCACCCTCCCAGTCAAGAGCTGCATGTCTGCTCATCACAGCACCTTTGCACTGAGCTCAATGCCCTGCAGGTGCAGGTGTTCAATAGCAACATGCCTGGATCATCCTCCCGATATAGACTCAGGAACCTTGAAAGACTCACTTCTAGTCTTATGATGTGTGAGCTATCAATGGTGAATACATGAGGCAATATGGGCAGTGTGGAAGGATGGCACACTCACCAGGCATCTTAGTGACATCTAGACAGCAGTGTCAAGGAGTGCCATTGGGGACTTGGGAAAATCTAAGTTGTTAGTGAATACTCAAAAAAGAAATATAAGTTCTGTTTACTTACTAGGAAACATGAGCTATTATTTTTTTGTCTAGAATGCAGAATTCTAGAAACGAGGGCCAGTTAAGTAATGCTTGCTTTCATTAAGAGGAGGCTGAGGCTTTGGCCAGCATTCCTGAGATGAGGCAATAAGGTCACAGGAGATGCCACTTGGACTGAGGCAGGTACATTTGGTCCTGGCTTGAGCCTACTCTGGAGTTCTCAGCAATTACTGAAGGCAGCGGCTACCTACATTCAAAGCCGTCAAAGTAGCTAAAGGAGTAACTAAAGTAAAGTAACCTATTCTGTCCTCCAGGTTGTAAGACTGCATTCGAAGGATTGAGTCATGCTAGGTGAAATAGACTATTATATCTATTTTCTCAGTCATCCTTGGCCTCTTGGGGCCACCCCCGCCTCAGCATTCTCTTTTAGCAGACACTGTCTGAGAGCCGAACAAAGGAATTTTGATCTAGACCACTCACTCCAAGGTTTCTCCACCACAGAACTGTTTGGTTGCAAGGAAGGGACTGGATTCCCGGCTCAGCCTTCCTCCTGCACCTTGGGAGTTTTTCCATCTCTCCCCATCTCTCAGGAAGATCAGTTGAGACTGTGTTTTCATTTTGACACAATATTCAGAGTTTTGAAATAAAAATGTTTGTCTAAAGTTATCTAGGGTTTTCTGTCTCATGAAAAGACAAATCATGGGGCTCTTTGTCCCAGTCACACGTAACTGTCACAGTGCTTTCAAAGGCAGGGTCTTGCAGGCTCCTGGGCATCCTTGCCTTTAACTCTTTATGAAAAGCAGATCAAGATCTGTGGCCAAGATAAATTCCTCACTGTTCTTTACTCCAGTTGTCTCTGGGAAGAAATGACCAGTCATATTCTCCAGCTGCTTTTTACCAAAACAAATAAAGACTACACATTTGGGCCTGAATCAAGCATAGTGCATGCTGGTGCACCTCTCTGCAGCAGAACCCTAGCTTTGGGCCCAGAAAATCTGCTACCGGCCATCTACTACCTACTGTTTGAAAGCTCCAGAAACTTTATCTTCGTTCAGCCAGCTGTCAACAAAAGACTTCATGTGGGAAAGATGAATGATCCACAAAACTCACACCTGAGCAGTGCAGAACTCTCTGATCAACCATAAGGTACAGGATCTGCTATTCCTTCCATTCTGTGAACCCCAAATTATGTTAAAAAAAATATCTGGACAACAGACATCGCCGGCTAGAAGGATGCTCAGTTTCAGGCTCAGCTTTCCTAATAACCCGTCAATGCAGTGTCACTTTGACATCTGTCAAATGCTGCTGCAGGTTAGGAAGAAGATGGTGGTGGTTATGGTAGTAGTGGTGGTGGTGACAGTGGTGGCAATGATGGTGTTGACTGCACTGGTGATTATGGTGACAATAGTGACAGTCATATGATTGCGTGGTGATAATGGCAGCGATTCAGGCAGTGACGCTCACCCGGTGAGACGGTGGCAATGCTGACTTTGTGGTGGAGATGATGAAATGGCGGTGACACTGGGAGGAGTACTGGTTATATTGGTGGTGGTGGTGGGGATAAAGGTGGTGATGATGTCAAGCAGCGGTGGTGGGGATTATAGTAGGGAAGCTGATGATGTGGTTGTGCTGGTGGGAGTGGTGGTAATGATAACAAATATTGTCTGCCAATAGGAGGTGCAACGTTGGACCCAAGGACGACAGCTTCTGTGTGAAGATCGTACTTCCAGAAGAGATAGTGCCAATGATGCTAATGTCATATGAATCACAGCTGAATATTCAGCCCCAGATCACTGGAATCAATTGTTAAAGTAATGCAAAGGTTGGACTTTCTTATACTTCTTCAGATCTATTTTCTCACCATGCTAAACCTAACTAGAAACCTTAACTAAGCCCTATATCCTAGCACTAACAACAACCCAATCTTAACCAATCTAACCCAAAACCTAACCCAACCCCAACCCTAACCCAACCCTAATAACTGTAACCCTCTAACCCTAACCCATCCCCGTACATACACTGTATACATGTGCACACCCTGTAAAAAATGTGTTGCTTTGTTTTTGTAGTATGTCTTTGAACTGCAGAATATATTTTACTTTTTATTTTTGTGCATGTGTGTATACATATGTGTGCAAAGTCATGTGGAAGCCAGATGTTGATGCTGAATGGCTTCCTCAACTGCTCTCCACTTTAGATTTGAGACAAGGGCTCTCACTAAACCTGGAGCTCACCAACCTGACCAGATTAGCTGGCCAGTCCTGTGATCCTCCTGTCTATCAACATCTGGATTATAGGTAAGAGCCACTGCTCCCAGTTTTTTGCATGGGTTCTAAGGATCCAAGATCCATTCTCATTGCAAAACAAGCACTTTTCTTGCTGAGCTGTCTCCTCAGTTTCTGTGCTTTGGACCTAAAGCATACTTCTATTCAGGCAGGACACGTTCCGAGAGTTCAGTGGCTACCTGTGCCCAGCGGCTTTATACTGGACCGCACAGCTCTGGGGTTTCTCCTCAAAGGATACACACTGTTTGTCCTATACCTGAGTCATGTCTGTGGCCTTAGGATCAAAACCTACATGGGAACAGCCTCTTACATCTTGTACCTGGAGAGCCCCTGCAGAGCTCACAGCTCTGCAGCCTGGAACTGGGCTACTAGGAGTCAAAAGTGTAAGGATTCTCATGTGTTCTCATTTTTCCTTCTGGAATGCTGGTGGCTAACTTCAAAAACGAAGCCTGTATATTCTAACTCATCTGCATAATGTAAAAATAGAAAATGGTCAGCCCTGAACTCACCACCTCCATGCTCTGGTGTTTAAAAGTATTTTGTGACCGCCACTCCAGATTTGAAAGATGCATACAAGCTAGCAAGATCTTCAGTTCTGTAGCTATGAGAACTACATACAAACTGAAAGTTGATTCATCTTATAATTAGGTTTGGCAAACTTCTTTGAATGCAACTAAGATGAACCACAATAGCCCATAGATAAGGGCTTTGGATCTTATTGATTAATTCCATTTTGCTGCCACATTTTCATATGTAAGCCATGACACCCTCAGCTGGTCCCATCCTCTTCACTCTGCTGAAAAAGCAGCCAGAAAGCACTGGGTGTCCATTCTGCTTGAGCCACTGTGAAGAGCACTGAGTGTGTGCATCCTGTGGGCTCCTCTGCTGACTTCACTTCTCTTGTTCTGCATTCACCCCCAGCTCTTCCCATTTTACATTATATAAATTCCATCCGCCTCAAGTCCTTTCTCAAATGAGTCATATTTTAATTCATTAATTGGTTCCATTTTAGTAATGGCCAAAAACTGACATTGCAAATATCAATTAAGCATGCGGAACTATACAATGTCATTCACAAATTTCATTTATGAGATGTGGTTAAGTGACCATTAGTCATGAAGATTAGAACGATAGGTTAATACAACTCACACAATGTGGGAAATGTTTGCAAATCCTATACCAATAAGGAGCCGGTATAAAACTATGTAACAAACTCAATCCAATAACAATAACAACAAAAAACAAAAAAAAACAAATAAACAATTAAAAAAAAGAAAGGGCCTAAAAAGATTCATTTCCAAAGAAGACATACAAATAGCCAACAGATATTTGAAAATGGCATCAGCAATTATTCTGGAAATGCAAATCCAAAACCACAGTAAGATTACATTCCCAGAAGAGTAGTGATTGTCAAAAGGCAAGGGATAAATACCCATGAAAAAGCCTCCGTGTAGGACAGTGGCTCCTAACCTGTGGGTCATGATGCCCTCAAGGGTCAAATATCAGATTTTTACATTACAACTCATAACAGTAGAAAACTTACAGTTACGAAGTAGTGGCAAAGTAACTATTTTATAGTTGGGGTCACTGCAAATGAAGAAATGTATTAAAATGTCCCAGCACTTGGAAGGTTGAGAACCACTATTGTAGGGTTTTGGTGTGAGTGTGAATTGGTACACTCATCACAGAAAATAATGTGAAGCTCTTCACAAAACTACAAGTATAATTTCCGTGGGAGGCAGCAATCCCACCACTAGACATATGTCCAAGGGGAGTTGAAATCAAGGTGTTAAAAAGAGACCTGCTTCCCTAGATTCATGGCAGAAGTACTTTCGGCAGCAAGATACAAAGATAGCCTGTGTCCCTCAGTCAAAGCAGGGATTAAAAAATGTGGCATATGAACAAAATGGAGCAATATTTAGCCTTTAATAAGGAAGGAAATTCTACATTGGCATAGATGAGACTGGAGAAAATAGCATATTTATGCTAGGCAGAGTGGGGGAAATCCTGTTGAGACATGTGAAAGCTAACGACAAGTGGACAGAGCGCCGTGGTAATTGCCCAAGACAGGAGGTGGGGAAACATGATGTGGGATTCCCCTCTGTATGCTGTCAATATGGTATATTACCATTGGTTAATAAAGAAGCTGACTTGGGCCTATTGCAGTGCAGAACAGAGCAGGGCAAGAATTCCAAGCAGAGAGAGAGGAGAAAAGAAGACTGAGTCAGGGAGACGCCATGTGGCTACTGAAAGAGACAGATGCCCGAGAACCTTATGGATGAACCATGAACCTTGTGGTAAAACACAAAATAATAGGAATGGGTTAATTTAGGATGTAAGAGTTGGTTAATCAGAAACCTGAGCTAATAGGCCAAGCAGTGTTTTAATTAATATAGTTTCTGTGTGATTATTTCAGGTCTGGGCCGCGGGGAACCAACAAGCAGCCTCTGCCTGCAGAAACATGAAGGCAGATGTTGGACAAAGGTACAATGATGAGAAGAGTAAATTCTAGAACCCTGGTGTGCAGTGTGGTGACTGCCATTCCAACAGACTAGCTAGCATACTGAATTCTACTGTTTCCTGAAATTTCCTAAGGGAGTCAGTCGTGAGCCACCTCACCCTACGGGAGATGACTGTGTGAGGTGGTAGATGTGGTGACATTTCATAGTGCATATTGTTACAATTACAGTTTAAAAGTGAGATACTGTGCTTGAAATTCTAAATGTAAGATTATGTTAAAATCCTTCAGATGATCTGGTGGGCTAAAGGGGGGCAAGTGAAAGATCTCATACAGCATGCCTTTTCTGGAAGGGTCCCCTGATTTGGGTCTCCCTGCAGCTTTAAGCTCACTACAGACTTTCCAAGTTATATCTGCCTGGCTGGTTAACAAGGATCCTGGCCTTGTCCATCCCAGCTCCAGGGCATGCTCTCAGCTCCGTGTTTGTCCTTGGAGAGCCCCAACTTACAACCAGATCTCATGGGTGTTGGCTTAAACCTGGTTTCTTCTTCATTAGCTCCACTCACTTTGGACAAATAGTAGAAGATTTCCCTGAAAGCTGTAGTAAGAAGAGCCTCTGCCAAGTAATTTCTAATCAGGGCCATTTAATCACCCGAAGAGCAGCGTATGTTTGGTCTGGTCACTGGATACAGTTCTGCTAATACACCCAGGGAAACCACGACCATACAATAATGCATTTCAGCAGGGCAAGGTCAGCCCTTCTGTTGATATGCTCAGCTTACACCCAGAACACAGTCCTTGGTAAGGACAGAGCTCCTATAGCGTGGAGGGTGCAGAGAGACCGGTTTCCATGGTGACATGCAGCTACCGTGAGAAAGCTTCCAACAAGTGGACTGATTGCTTTGATGAAAGGCATCACGAATCTTGCTATCTCCTTTATTTGCTCAGTAATATCCAGCCAACATTACTGAGTGCTCGTAACTACATACATAATAAAGAGCAGGGGAGAGGACACTGGGGTCTCGGTCTGGGGTAATTGGGCTCTCTCAACCTTGACACTGATTGCACTCTACTGTGAGTAGTGCATTGCAGATTCTTGAGTGGCATCTCTGTCTTACCATAAGACACCAGGAGCACTCCCAGACAAGAAAACAGAAAATGTCTCCAGGGAGCCCAGGTGCCCCTCACATGCCAAAATCACACTTAGGTGGGAATCAGGGATCAAGTGGAGAGCACAGTCGAGAAGCAGTTTTCAGATCCGTGTTGGGATGTCAGTCATTGCCATGGAGAAACAGTTGTGACAACTGATCACATGGACTAACCAGGAGGTGAAGGAAGGCTTCCTGGATGATGACACCCTAGAAACTGGGAGCACCGGGATAGGTCTGGGAGGAGATTAGAACTGAGGGCAGGCATATGGTGGCAGGCTAGACCTGGGGTAGGAAAGGCAAAGGACAGCAGGCAGCTCTTCGATGCTCACTGAGATGGGGATCGAGAGCCAGAAACAAGTACACATTGGAGAAGGAGAAATCCAGGGTGTATATGTTCATTTAGTCTTCAACAAGTTCACATCAGACACATGTACATACCATGCAGAAGGCCTCCAGGCAGTCTGAAGATATGATCAGATTGTATGGAGCCTTTGTTCCTATATTTTATGTTTATGTGTGTGTTTGTATGTACGCAAGTGCATGTGCATGAATGTGTTTGTATGTCTGAATGTGCATGCACATGTGTGTGTGTGTGTGTGTGTGTGTGTGTGTGTGTGTGTGATGTGTTGTGAGGGAACTTGCCTGCTGTGTGGGCATATGTAAAGGCCAGAGATTAACATCAGGATGCCTTTTTAATCACTCCTCAAACTTATGATTGATACCTGAAGCTTGTTCTTTTAGTTAGGTTTGCTGGCCCTGAGTCCCCAAGATCCTCCTGTCTACTGACTCAGGGTTAGGGTTGCAGGCATGTGTTCTCACACCCAGATTTTACATGGGTGCTTGGGATCCAAACTTGGGGTCCTCAGGTTTGCACAGCAAGCCCTTTATCTGCTGAGCCATCTCCCCAAGCCTTGTTCCTACATTTCTAAAAGCAGCATTACACCCTAGCTTCCCATGTTCATCCAAAGGGTTAAATAAGACGCTATGTGCATGGCCCAGCACCCAAGCACGTGAGTCTCTCTACAGCCTCGGCCTCCCATTGCTTCTCTGCGCAGGGAGCAAGCTTCAACTCCAACGATCCCACCATACTTTCACTTTCTTCTGTGCCACCTCCTGAATAGCAAACAAGCACAATATCAGAGTCTTGATAAATGAAAGCTACTGATGAAATTCAGGGTGTGCACCTGTCACTGAAGACCCTGGTCCTCCTAAGCACTATGTACAAGATGCCAGGGAGCCCAGGTTCCAAAAGCAGCAACGGCCACTGTTTGTCCCACTGCATGAATAGGAGCTATCCTCATGACCTATGCTCTGCAGTCTGGCGGGGCAACATGAGAAGGAGGAGGAGGAGGAGGAGGAGGAGGAGGAGGAGGAGGAGGAGGAGGAAGAGGAGGAGGAGGAGGAGGAGGAGGAGGAGGAGGAGGAAGTGAAGGAGATACGTGCTATTCTGCTAATCATTCCTGAGAAGAATGGGCGCTGCTCCCAGGCTCTGCCTGCCTTTGTAGCCTCCCACTAGGCACTTATATAGAGATCCCACCATTTGAAAAGCACTGAGGAAACAGAGTGCTGTGGGCACGTGGCCATCACCAGAGCCTGTGCTACCTTCGGCAGTCGCTCCTGGCACTCGATTCTTCCTGTGACAACATCTCTAATCCTTTCCAAACATTATTCATCTTCAACATCTGTCTCAGACAGACAGGAACATCTCTGGCATTGCACGAGCTTGCAATGCTTCCAAGAGCGAGGATGCAGCATAATGTCAGGCGATGCTGACAGAATCCACACGCTGCCTTTGCTTGGGGTGAAATAGATCCTGATGTCAGTCACGGATAATAATAGTCTGAATGTCATGTGAAATCAAGATGTGCAAAGCGACTTTCTCGTTTAAGATAGCTATCAGGCACTGTAGGTGCACTCGGGTGACTAGACGCTGGGATCATGCCAAAGCCAAGGGCCAGCAACCTTCTCGTGTCTTGTGGCATTTGACTGCACATCAGGGAAGGTGAGGCCATGGGTGCAGAGGACCCAGCTCGGCCTCCACACTGAGCACATCAAAATTAAATGGTTCTAATTCTGGACACAGGCTAGTGAGAGCTTTGACATGAACTGGTACTCCACAGGCTAGAAACGATTGCTTTCTCAGTCTCTTTCAGGGGATCAATATAGTCAGCAGCAAGACTGGAAAATTGCACTCCAATCTACTTTGAAGGATACCCAGTTTAAATTGGCTCAGGATAGTTTGTTCCCTGCAAGAACTGTCTCCACATTGTGACCTTGGGTCTTAGATCTATAACAAGTCCATGCTCCCTTTTACCCAAGTCCTGAGACCCTCCTGGGGTTCTCTCCTATTCTAGCACACACAGGTTAAAATGAAAGTTTCTCTGGAGGTGAGGGCAGTCTGCTGGGGATGGCAGAGGCTGCATTTGGCCTTGAAGTATGGCTAGGGCATCAATGTGATGCTGCCAGCTAGACCACAGCATCCTCACCTAAGGAAAGAGTTGAAGCCAGCCGTCTTCCAGCCCTGCTAGGCCATGGTTTTCAGGGAAACCGAAGGAAATAAAATGTCTAGAAGAAGTCATAGGAAAGCTGAAGATGTTCACGGCAGTAGCACCTTCCATCCAAGCCATAGCTGCCCCGCAGAAGATGAGGTTCCAGGCTGTCTGGACCAGCGGGATCTCACAGCAGACCCTACAGGTTCCCTCTGAGGCCAAGTTCTAGTCCTGATAATGTTATTGCTTCCGGGCTAGATCAGTTCTTCACCACTAATGAGGGTCCTCCATCCTACAGACCCAAACAGCTCTAGGAACAAGCTATGTGAAGGCCAATGAGACAAAAAGCAGTGACCAAAGGAAGAGAACTAAGTGGTCACAAAGGGTCACAGGAGACAGTGGAGCCATGTCACATAAGGCTCAATGTACACTTGCTTCTGCCGAAGGGCGAAGGACTGTATGGCAACTGTCCTCCTTGACACCGTGTCCTTCACAGGCGGTGGCATTTCTCAGCTTTTCTCCCTATCTTCTGGCTCTTGCATTCCTTCTTTGCCCTCTTCTGAAATGTCCCCTGAGCCTTAGAGGGAGTGGTATAAATGTCTTGTTTAAGGCTAAGCACTCAATAATCACTTATTTGTAACGCCTTGTGAAGTTGTGAGTTCTGCATTCACTGCAAAAAGCTGCTTCTCTGAATAAGGATGAGAGTAGCATTTTTCCTATGGGTACACAAATAAATATTTAGATGGTGGTTTGATGCTATGCCAGTTTAGGTAATGGTAATATTAACCCCCACCTGCTTCTGCCCTCTGATCATGTTTTGTTGTTTGTTTGTTTGTTTTAAACCAGGTTTACCGTACCAGGCACTGGTTCCCTTTTGTAGACTGGATCTCATATCCAAAGACTTATTGGTTATCTCCATAACTATAGTACCACTTGTGCTTAAATGGGCTCATCTTGTCTTGATAATTGGTCTCATAGTTGACAGTGTTCCTGTCTGGGTAAAACTATTCATACCTTTTCTGCCCCAGCAGCTTAAAAAGCACCTTCTGGTACTGGTACACAGAAATCTAACCAACAGGGAAGAAGCTTCCAGTTCACTTCCATCTTGGTACCTTCCTATCACACAGCTAAAGTATCTGATGCCTTCAGTAATAGTGTCATGATGGCCAGGCTTCCCTGTCTGAACCTCTGAAGTCCCTGATGCAGCCGCAGCTTTGCCCTGAGCTTGTAATCTTTTGGGTGGCAACTGAGTGGCTAAGAGGAAAGCGTGACAGGAGCAGGTGACTATGTAACTGGAAACATCTCCTACTCATAAAGGAGCATCTGGGGCTTTCCCTGCGGGTCTCGCAGGGCAGAATGAACTTGACTTTTACAGAGCAGCAGCAGTACAAGCCATGGAGGGGCCAGAGGGAACAAGTCCTGCAATGCTCTGGTGTTCCCTTCATGTCTCAGAAAAGTGGAGTACCACATTTAAGCATAGTGCCCCTGTGATTTCTCAGGACACGGGCCGATGGAGGAAGTCATGTTGGATCCAGTGATGGCTGTTCTAGAGCGTAGTCATGTTCTCCTGCTATCTCCCGGAACACCCGTGGCTATGTGCTTCGCCCTGAGGAGAACGCATAGTGACATACATAACATACATGCTGTGTAGGACATGGGAAGGATTTGAAGAGCGACACCTCAGCTATGCATGACAGCAGCATGGGGCTCTGAAATCCTGAGGCTATAGACAGGTGAGGAGACAGGCCAGCTGGAATGGCAGCCTCTTCCTAGGTTTCCAGTCCCATGGACTGCTCAATCAAACCAGTGTTCAGGTTAGTGACTGAAATTCATCTAGACCTATGCTGTCTGCTACAATGCCTGCGAATCCCACTTGGCCACTTAAACTCCCATTTATATTAATGAAAACTAAATGCGATTTGTATTTTCAGTTTCTCAATCACAGTAACTACATTTTAAGTGATCTAGAGCCAGATATGATCAGTGGCTCTGATATTGGACAGACAGAGGAGGCTCTTAACACAGCGCTCGGATGGATGGGTAGATATTCTCTCTGTTACGAACTGCAAGTGGGGAGGGTGTCGCTCAGCAACAGTGATCTCTCTCCTGCAGTCCTAAAGATGAAACCCAAGGTCATGATGATTGATGGCAGATCCCTTTCCTGCTCAGGGCTGCTTCCTGACTTATAGAGAACTCTCCTTTTGCTGTGTCCTCACTTGGCCTAAGGACAAGGAGCTCTTGGGGTAGGATGACCCTCCTTTCTTCTTCTTCTCAAGGGACATGAATCCTACCATGAGTCTGCCTCCTGGTGACCTCATTAAACCCCATCACTTAAGGACCAAGGGCTGGGGTTCCAATATGTGAGCTTCAGAGAAGCAGACCCTTTCAGGCCATAACAAATAGCAATGTTGGCTGTAGAGGACCAAGCTCTCCAGTAAGCAGATCTCTAAAGGGACCAATATTTACTCATTCAGTTAGGGGCCTCGTTCAGGAAGCCCATCTCCACCAGGGGCCCTGACATGCTGCTGCTACTGCCTTGGTTTTCACATCCTGTTGCAATGACACAATCACCTTTTTTGGTCTAGCAAGCACCGATGACACACCCAAGTGACCTGGACAGGTGGCTGGTATCACAACATCAGGTCACGTATTCCAGATTTGTGGGAGCACCTAATCTCCCAGGGAGCCTGTCAATCTGGAGTTGTTTTGTCTGCAGCAAGGAGTGGCAGGTCTGCAGGATCTGAAGCACACCGCAGACAAAGGCCAGGACAGCAGCGTCTCCAGCCTCCCTCGGCCTGCACCTGAGATTTGGTTCATCACCCATGAAATGCGTCATTGACAGAAAGCTAGTGGTGTATAGCAAACAAGCAGGGGAGCCTGGCCCATAGCTGTGAGGAGAGACAGCTCGAGGGAAGGTATAAGATACTCGCAAAGTAAACGACAATGATGAGAGATGGCTATATTTCTGTGATGTGGGAACAAGCGTCACCAAGCTCCTAGAATAAAATGTCTCCTTTCCAGATATTTAAATGTCATGGGCTGGTGCCTTTCCCTACACCACGGGAACCTTGCTGATTGCCAGTGTTTGACTGGCAGTTGAAAAGTGTTTGAGACAGTCTCCAAACCAGTACATTCCATCCACAGGCAATAGAGAGACCTGCTTGGCCCAGGAGGGTACCAAGGCTCAGAGACTTCAAGGACTTGCTTGGTCAAGGTCACTTCACATATAATTTGAAAACAGGAGCTGAAGGTTTACAATGCGACATTGAATATGCCACTGTTTTGAATGGCCCTCAGATAGTTCTTCTATGTTGCGCTAAGTTCTTGGTTTCCAAAGTAAAAGGAGGAGCTGTCTGTTCAAGATGCTCCCTGAGTGCCTCCACCTGCATTACCCAAGGTCAAACTAGAACAACCTGAGAAGGGTGCCAGTGTAGACCAGACCTCATGACAAAGTCTTAGACAGTTAGAAGAAATCAGCATGACAAAAAGAAAGGAAGAGAGAAAGGAAGGGAGAGAGAGAGGGAGGGAGGGAGGGAGGGAGGAAGGAAGGAAGGAAGGAAGGAAGGAAGGAAGGAAGGAAGGAAGGAAGGAAGGAAGGAGAAGAAGGGAAGGACACCAGGGAGAGAAGTTTCTAGAAGACTTAAGTATAAGGGAAGGCAATACAGGCACAAGCCAAGCATGAATGAGTCATGGTTGGCTGTGAGGATCCACAGGGAGCCACAATTAGAGCATGGTGTGGTCCTACAGTAGCTTGGCTGGGAGCACCTTAGCTTTTCTCCAGCTAAAGCTGAGGACCTGGTGGAGCTTCCATACTAACTCTCCTCCAGGAAGGCACTGATCCTTAGACTTTCCCAGAAAGCAGAGGCAGCCCCTCCCTCCAGCGGGGATGCCTTCCTCCCAATGGACCTAGACACCTCCCTAAATGGACAGACAGTTCTTCCCCTAGTAGATATGAACCCAGAACCACCAACAGTAAGCATTTGATAATCCTAAGGCAAGGCAAGGAGCAGGCTAAGCAAAGGGAAGCTCACAACAGGAAAATTCAGAAATAAAATGGGAAATATCTTGGAAAACTGTGCTTTACTCTTAAGCAAATGACCTTCCTAAAAGAGCTGGCACTCAGGAAAATGGATGGAAATAGAAAACACTATTCTGAGTGAGGTAACCCAGACCCAAAAAGATGAACATGGGATGTACTCACTCATAACCGGTTTTTAGCCATAAAGGACATCGAGCCTATAATTCGTGATCCTTGAGAAGACAATAAGAAGGTGAAACCAAAGAAAAACATACAGTTATCCTCCTGGATATTGGAAGCAGACAAGTTTGCCAGGCAAAAATTGGGAACTTGGGGGTGGGGTGGGTTGGGGGCAAGGGGAGATGGGGAGAGAAAAGCGTGAAGGGGAGGATAGGGAGAGCTTGGGGGAATGGGATGCTTGAGATATAGGAAGGGTGGATATGGGAGCAGGGAAGCATATATCCTAATTAAGGGAGCCATCTTAGGATTATTAAGAGACTTGACTCTAGAAGGGTTCCCAGGTATCCAGGGAGATGCCCCCAGCTAGTTCCGTGGGCAGCTGAGGAAAATGGAAATTAACAAGTGTCCTCTGTCTTTACCTGCTTGCTCAAAGACTACATTCCTCCCGTAGAGCAAGAGAGTGAATGTATCCATGGGAACACAAGTGACAACTTTCTGAACACTATGAGGAAGAGACACCAGGAGGTGTCCATCTGATGCGCTTCCACAGACAGCACCCAGAAAGAGCCAGGAACCAGACATACAGGATGCTGTCTGTCTTAGTTAGGGTTTTGATTACTGTGGAGAAACACCATGACCACGACAACTCTTATGAAGGAAATCATTTAATTGAGGTGGCTGCTTACAGTTCAGAAGTTCAGTCCATTATCATCATGGTGGGGAGCATGGCAGCATGCAGGCAGACATGGCGCTGGCTACATCATGATCAGAAGGCAACAGGGAGAGGACTGTGGTATTGGACATGACTTGGGCATATATGAAACCTCAAAGCCCATCCCCACAGTGATGTACTTCCTCTATTAAAGCCATACCTACTCTAACAAAGCCATACCTTTAATAGTGCCACTCCCTGTGAGTTTATGAGGGCCAAAACATTCAAACTACCACACTATCTGAAGGACCAAGGAATTAAGGAAAGAGCCCTGCATCCCACAAGAGGATTCTAATGTCATTTCCAGGGCTGGTTCTCCAAAGTTCTACTTCTGGACTCATTTTGTGAAACCCCGGAGTACTACAGCCAACACCATCCAGAAAGGGGCCAGTAAGAAAAGTGTGGGGGTCATGGACATGACCAACCTTGAATCACTGAGGCTGGGTGAATACAGTCGGAAGACTCCATCACTAACAATTTGTATGCATATGCATGCAGAGCCCAAAAGTCAGACATGTTTCCCAGCTGTTCTATCTTATTTCTTGAGACAGGGTCTCTTGCTGTACCTGGTTTCTCACTGATTCAGCAACAATTGCTGACTAGCAAGCCCAGAAGATTCTCCTATATTCTTGGGTTGCAGGCACATGTAGCTAAGCATGACTTTTCTGTAGGAGTTGGTGGTCTAAACTCAAGTCCTCATGACTGTACAGCAAGCACCCCAGTGACTGAGTCATCTTCCTGAGCCCTGGGACCAGACGCTTTCCACCTGGTTGTGATGGCTTGAACGAGAATGTTCCCACTTAGGCTTGGGTATTTGAATGTTTGGTTCCAGTAGACGATGCTGTTTGGGATGGTTTTGGACATGTGGTCTTGCTGGAGGAAGTTCATCACTGGGGACAGGCTTAGAGGGTACTTAGCCTCATCCTACTTCCAGTTCTCTCTCTGGGCTTTGTACTCGAGGTGAAAGTGATGAGCTCTCAGCTTTCTGCCTCATGGCTCCTTGTTGCCACTCCTCCCTGCCATGATGGCCTCTTAGCCCCTCTAGAATCATCAGCGAAAATAAAGTCTTTCTTCCTTAAGTTGCTTTTTGGCCTTAGTGTTTTGATCGAAGCAACAGAGAAGGAACTAATGTATCAGCCAAACCGTGAACCAAATATGAGGGAAAAATGCTCAAAATGCACAAAATTTACAATCATAAATATTATGGAGAAATAAGTTGAGACAATACAAAGGGGCCCTGGTGTGTCATCCCGAATGGCTACATAATTAGGCAACTAATTATGTGTATGAAACCTGCAAAGGATTCACTAAACACCATTGCTTAGGAAAGGGACCACAAGAGTCTCATTCGGACCATTTATATCTCTAAAAGGCTCTCTATTAGCACTGGATGATTAAAGACATCTTGGAGAGAAACCCAGACAGTCACAGACAATGCAAGTGTAATCAGACTTCACGAAGTCAAATCACTGCATGGCAACCCAAATCTGAGAAGCACATCAATGGCCACAGAACAACCCCGGGTGTCATTTCCTCAGGAGCCATCTAGCTTGGTTTTTGAGATGGGGCTTTTCACTAACCAAAAATAAATAAACAAACAAATAAATAAATAAATAAATAAATATCACCAAGTAAGCTAAGTGGCTGCCCAGCCAGCCCCAGGAATCCACCTATTTGAGTCCTCAGTGTTGGATTACAAATGAGTGCCATCACACCCTGCTTATTTATATGTGGCCTGGAGCTCAAACTCGGGTCCTCAAGCTTGCAAGGCAAGGACTTTACCAAATAAACTCAATCCCTAGCACATTCTAGACACTACAGCATCTCTACCTTACAGAAAAGGAAACTGAGGCACCATAATATTGAGTAGCATGTACAAATAGCACTCAGCTAGTAGTTTTGACGTATTTGTCACTTAAAGCATGGGACGTGTGCTGTGTAACAATGGTTGGGCTGTGGATTATACCAGTCCCACAACATCCGCCCTTACCTTAGGGCATGAGAGAGCTCGTCTTGCATACTCCCTCTCCCTATCCAGCGAGCCCCACCGGGCTTCACCCACGGTCTCCTCCTTCCCAATGCAGCACTGGCTGTCTCAGCTGCAGCCCTCCTCCTCCCACCACTGTGCAGCCTGGTCCTCCTTCTCTCATCGGCACTGGCTCACCAGCATGCTTCTCTCCCCTCTGCCCTCTACTGCACTCAACCAGCCTAAGTCCCTCTGGCTCCCGCATCATCATGGCATATAATGACCATGTCCAGGATTTGCCTTGCTCCTTAAGACTCTGTATACCTGCTTTGTCTCCCTCACCACTACCTTATTCCACTGCTCTCCCTGTGTTTCTCATCAGAGCCATTAGAAAGCCCAGCATTACACACAGCCATTCAATCTATGAATCCTGCTGTTTCTGTTCATCCCTAACCAGACCCTGTGTGTCCTTCCCTGGCCTGGCTGAGCTGGTCTACCACATGTCCAGTCCTTACTTCCTGTAGAGACTGCAGTCCGTTCTCAAACCAACACTCTTCCCATCTTTCTTCTTCTTGTTGACAGAGACTTCAATGGTTGTATGCATAACCCATGCCTCTAATGCCACCGCGACTCTTCTCCCTCCCAGGTTCATTGGCTTTCTTGCTGTTTATCTGGCTTCCAGTCTAGGGCCCTTGCTGCTCTCTCTTGTCAGAACATGCTACGCTCACGTGTCTGTTTGCTGAGCCCCTGCTCCTCTGCTTGCAAAACTTTGCTCCAACGCCATCTATTTAATGCTGCAACAGCCCCCATATTACTCCACCCCTCCTTCACAGCACGTACCACCTTCTAACATGCCAAATAATGTGCTTGTATACATATGCATCAGGTTATTTCCGTTCATACCCAACATAATGCCAGCTCTTGAGGAGTACGGCTCGCTGTCTTTTGGCCCCAAGTGTAAAACACTATCTGGCATATAGTCGGCATCTTATAATTGCTTGAGATAAATGAATGAACCCTCCAGGATTTCTGTGATTCACAAGGCCAAGCCTAAGCTGTTTCTGTGCTCAGTGGGATGGGCTTATCCATTTGAATCTAGAACTCCAGGACACCAACAGCTTGCTTCAACTGCCTGGGATGAGCATGAGGTCAGAGTGGACCCATGACACGCGCCTCTCCTCATCATCCAAGGAGTGAGACAGGATGTATGTATCCCGCCAAACTTTTGTGCCCTAGAAGCTTGCTCTGCAGGGTTGGGTGTTGAGTTGGTGGAACCTATAGGAGGTGGAATCATAAAGGGGGGTGGCTATGTTTTTGGGAGCTTGCCTTCCCTCAGAAGGCACTAACGCAGTTTTCATAGGTTTGTAGTTAGCTTCCACCAGAGTTGGGTTACTTTAAAAACAGCTGGACTTCCATGCAATACCTCTCCTACAGCTGCTCCCATTGTGATGACACCTGCGATGTTATAATATAGCCAGAAGGTCCTTATCACAGCCTAGTGGGCTCTGGTACCTTGCTGTTGAATTCCCAGAACTATGAACTAGTTAAATCTTTCTTCTTTTTACAACACACAGTCTTGAGTATTTCATGATGATAACAGAACACATAATATGGTAGGCCAAAAGTGAATGAATAAATGAAGTATGTGCCTGAAATTCAAAGCTCAAATGTGTTTGGGGTGTTCACACAAGCTGATGGCTTTAGTATGCTAAGATAAAGCATGTAAGTATCCAGACTAAGCCCTCACAGAATCTCCCTCTGGGGTGGGCTTAGGAAAGCTAGAGGGAAAAGAATACAAATGTCTTCATACCTCCTCGGCTCTTTCTAGAACAATCGTGAACATTACTTAGCATACTTTATATGTAAGGTGTGCTCTGGGGAGAGAGCCAGTGCCAGTGGCTCTGAACCCAAGTTGCTCCTTTTCCCTCTTGAGGTAGGGGAGAAGGTGTAAAGAAGCTGGATTCTTAGCCAGGTCCCCTGCCCCAACCTGTTCTTTCCACTAATCTGGGATAAGGACAGAACTCCGTGCAACACCCCCCCTCCATGTGTTTCTAGCCCAGCCAGAAAGGGGAATAGGACTCTCCAGATCTGAGAAGGCAAAACCAGGGACTCAGAACTTTGGGGGTACTTTGGAGACAGCTGGACAGAGGCAACACCTAGAGGGACCCTGGCTGTGCCTAGAGTCCCTCCCCACCCGTGGTCCCTTCCTACCTAGCACCTGCATGCAGCCCTTCACAGAGGCTGCAAGGCTCTTAATTCCTAGCTCACTTCTTCATTCTGAAGGAAATCATATTTGCTAATCTCATAAACATGTATTACAATCTTGGGGGTTTATCAAACGTGTACACAAAGTAATTATAGGAAGAATGGTGGGTTATTTGCATATCTAGTGTTTAAAGGGTTACTTATGTAATTATTGAATGTAACTTGGAATAAGCTGTTCAGCGGCCTTTCATCGTGAGCCAAACATTGGGTTTTGAAAGGAATGCCTTTAAACTTCATAATCTAAAGGCGCAGGGTAATGCTAACTTACAACTTCAGCTTAAGTGAGTCAGACATGAAAGTATTTCTGACTGGTGTGCTCTGAGCTGGCTGACTGCAGACACTTCTGAAGCAGTCGAGTATACATCAGCCTTGGTAGCAGTGAGGACCTTATCAGTGATTGGACTCTCCTCCCTTTGAGAGGCGATAGTCCTTCCTAACTTATGTTGATTTGAACTCTCAGCACAAGCCTTGCTGTGTTCTTAGTTCCCCCAAGCAACTCTCCAGCCCTTTGCTGAAAGGAGATTGAGTGACTGGGGGCAGACGAGAGAAGGAGGCTGGGAGAGACTAAGCCCCAGGGTGAACAGCACCTCCCAGGAGAGAGGCAGGGAGGTATTTCATGTGCTGCTTCTCCCACTGCAAAGGAAGACTGCTTCTGGCTTTTGCAGACAGGAGGCCAAGTGAGACGTGTGTGTTCTGTCGGAAGCACTTCCCAGACTCGGAAGATGGCTCAGCCAGTAAGGTGATTGGCAGGCAAGCATGAGGACCTAAGCTCACACCCCACCACCTAGGTTAAAAAATAAGTTGTGCTTGAGGATGTAAGCCCAGCCCTGGAGTATGGAGCTGAGTGAATCCCTGAGACGCTCCTATTTGGTAAGTTGAGGTCATTGAAGGATCCTGTCTCAGTGAGGTGGACAGTTCCCGGGAATGACAAGGATGACCTCTGTTCTCCACATACACATGTATGCTTGTGCACCTGCACGTATAGATGTACCTCCCGCACTGCGTGTGTGCATACCCATGCACATACTTACATGCACACAAGCCTACTCCACACAAAGGTCTTCAACAAGAACTTAAATCTAAGCACTAAGGAATAAGTGTGATGTTGAAAAGGATTCAACCCCAACTTTGATGTAAACATCCCAGGTTTCTTGGAGAACAGCCATATCTTTGATCCTACACAAACTGCTAAGAATCAAGTGTCTTGAATCCTGATCAGTTGAAGTATAACGAATTTTACAGTTATTTCCAGTTCAAGGTAGCTTGCAGGCGATTCGTAGTGGGGTGACATGACAAAAAGGCCCGCCTTCAGAATTCCTCAAGCTAACAAAGACATTTAAATAAATTAAATTAGTCTCAGTGTGTTGAAAATCTTAAAGCTGTGTTCATGACATTCATTTGACATCTGGAAATAGCCTTTAATATTTTCAAAGTATTTTTGTTCCTTTTCAGATATGCCAGGGAGCGTTTCTGCCCTTGGCTGTATTGCTGTGTTCTGGTTAGCTTCCCTTCTGACACGTGTAGAATCAGGGGTTATAAAAAGAACACAGAGCTAGAAGTCAGCTCCTTGTCCTAGACTTATTCTGTGTGGTTTTGGCAAGTCCCTTTCCCTATAAACTGGAGAGGTGAAAACTGACAGGTCTACGACTCCTTGTACCCCTGATATTTTATAATTATTTCTCCCCAGAATGCCAAGCCTGGTCATCACTGTAGGTCCCAGCTGGGCTGCACTGTCTAAGCCAGGAGCTTGCGAAGCCTGGTGTCTGGGTTGGCAGCGCTGCTCTGAAAACTGTTCGGGTGATTCTCGGGCAGAGCTAAGACTGCAAACCCTGACTTGGCAGTTGAGAGGCACCCATGGGAGTGATAGGCTGGCAAGACAGACGCCTTTAGACCTTGACCATTGCTCAGGTTTCTGTCTGTAGTCCTCAGAGGGGCTGATGGAGGAACAGGCCTGATGCCATTGGGGAATCTAGGGTCTCCTCCACATGTTAATAGCTCCCCCACCCTGCTTTTGGTGCTCTCTGGTAGTGCCAAGAAGTGGACAGGCATCCTGGAAGGGCTATGCGTCTAGTGGGATATGGGTGGCATGTCTGGAAGGCAGCTTTGGATAAACTAATGGTTGGCATCATTTGGGGGAATTATTGCATGTAACAACGGACTATATGTGTGTGTGTGTGTATACATATATACATATATATATATACATATACATATATATATATATGTCTTTGTAGAGAAGTGGAGAGATGCTCAGTTGGGAAGTGCTTTAGTACTTGAATTAAGATCTCTAGCACACAAATAAAACCCCAGAGTAATAGTGTATGTTTATAACTGCAGTAGAGTAGGAGGTGGAGGTGGGTAGATCGCAGAAGCTCAACAGCTAGTCAGCTAAGATGAACTGGTGAGCTCCAGGTTAGTGAGAAACACTGTTTCACAAAACAAAGTGGAACGTGATCAAGGAGAACACCCAACATCTATCTCAAAACATGTGAACACACATATGCACACGCACATGCACACGCACACGCACACACCCTTTACATACAGAAAGAGATGGGTAAACATAAAAAGGACTGCCCAAGTCTAGCCATGGTTTCCCACAACAAAACACCTATCTGAGAACAAAGCCAGCGTGGGTGGAGGGTGAACCCACAGATGGCGCTTGGGATAAAATTCTGTATCTGAGCTCCAGATCAGATGCACGGGCACCCATCTCCCCAGTAACTTACCTGGCTGGTGTTAAGGATGGCTCCCGTTCAGTGAGAGGACTGCTGAGGAGCAGAGCCTCTGTGAGGAGGTTCTCTCACCTGTGTGAAGAGGCAGCGAATGAGGACAAGATCTGCACATGGTTCTCCATCCCATAGCTATTCACTAAAAGTTTGCCAAGCACATTCAGGTGTGGGCAAGAGAAAACCCCAAGAATAACTTTGACTTGGGCTGGGAAGATGGCTTAGTTTGTAAAGTGTTCCCCTAGTAATCATGAGGACCTAAGTTCAGATCCCCAGAAGGCACAGTAGTGCACGCCTGTGATCCCAGTGATGGGGATGGAAGGAAGAGACAATTCCCTGGAAGTTCACGGGGCAGCTAGCTTAGCCTCCTGGGCAAGGTTCCAGGCCAATGAGGGACCTGGTCCCAAGTAAAAGGTGGAAGACACCTGAGGAATGACATTCAAGGTTGTTCTCTAACATCTATAGGCACACACACACACAGGGGCACACAAACACACATGCATCTACACAAGAACATGCACACACACAGGCACACAGACACACATACATCTACACAGGAATATGCACACACACATATATCTACACAGGAGCATGCACACACACACACACACACACACACATCTACACAGGAACATGCACACACATACACACACACATCCATACAGGAACATTCACACACACACACACACACACACACACATATCCAACAGGAACATGAATACACACACACACATTTACACAGGAACATGCACACATACCTCACATATACACACATGTACATGCACACACACAAATAAGTTGGAGTTACATGAATGCCTTTCTAGACAAGCAGATTCTGTGTTTTGAAGAGTGAGACTACAGCGAGTGAGAACAGCCGCGCAGAGCTGGGGGAGCTGGACTAGCCTGAAGTCTGCACACAGAAATCTCTACCAAGTACAGTACAGGAGCCTGAGACCGAATCAGACATGCAGCTCTCGGACCCCACCCCAGACCTATACAAGCTGGATTTCCATTTATACCAAACTCCCCGGTGATACCTATGTGCAGTGAAGTCTGAGGAGCTCTGCTCCACAAAATCCACATGGCCAGATGACTTGCCCAGAGAATTATGAATACACACAGCAAAACCCTATTAGCATCAATTCCAAGGGGCAAAGAAATAATCTGTCTCAAAGTGGGGAAAATAGCACAGGATGTCAGCCCTGAAACTAGGTCACCTTCGTAGGGACTTTGGGATTTGAGTTCTATGAGCGGGGATCCAGGAGGCAGATGTGGCAGAAGGTGGTCGATATTTCGGAAGAGAGCGTGGAGGCGAAAGCTGACACTGTGTAGTATGCCTGGAGGCCATAGAACATACATGTGGCCAGCCCAGCCCCTGCCATGTGAGGACATTCGGAAGTCACAGGAAACATGATCAAGCCCTGGCTATTATAGGGCTGCTGGGGTTGCTCTTAGACCTGGGAAAAACACTGAGCCCACAGGGAGCATCAGAGATGTCCACTTTGAGCTAACAGCCCTCTGGATCCAGTACATTCTCCAGAGTGATTGACATCTGGAGGGAACACTGCTGAGTGACCAGAATCTTGACAGGCTATGAATACACCCTGAAAAGGTGACACCAGGGGAGGCTGTTTGGAAGCAGGGGTAGGAAGGACCAGAACAGAGAAACACAGGCCTGGAGAGTTGATATCCGGGGTCCTTGGTCATCCTGTTGACCTACCTCAGCACCAGGAGAGAGGTGTCAGAAGGATTCCTCCCACACAGGCCTCTGTGTGTCTTCATTTCATCATGAACAACAGGCAAGAATCCGGAGGAAAGCCAACGTTGTGTCCTTCATGGTCAGTGGTGCTGAAGTAAAAGATGGGTTGGTCATTCAGATACTGAGAAGGCCAACAAAGTGGGGTGTGGTGAGGACCATGGAGAACAGACAGGGTTAGGAGATCCCAAGAGGAGAATTCCAGGCCCACCTCCCTCAGAGAAGTGGGCTGCAATGGGCACGAGAATCTGCCTGACAGGCTGCTGGGAAGAACTGCTGGTCCCAGATCAGCTTCTGACTCTGGCATACTCTGTGGTCTCTGATGGTCATGGGCTCACCCTTCCACATCTCAGATTTCAAATAGCTAAATCAAATCTGAGAGGTCCCTCCTCCTCTAAGGTATAGGCCTGGGTCAAAGGCCCAGATTGCAGAGCGGCTCACCTCGTGAGTACCTTTCCCAACCTTTCAACGAGGCCTCGGAGAGCAGAGATGACTTCAGTGGAGTTGATAAGTGAAGAAAAACACAACTAACTTGAACTGTCGGTCTCCTCGCATCACCTCCACTAAGCACAACCTGAATCCATTTAAAAGAAAATGGGTGTCAGCTGTATAAGCTATGCCAGGCCTGTTCACTCTCAGCACGAGCTCAATTAGCGTGGGAAACGGAGAAGTGTTGAGAGGGTGTCTGGAAGGTCCTTCGGTTCACGAGAAACTCCAGTGATGGTTAGGCCTAATTAGGTGTGTGAATTTCCCTGTAATTGTTCTTAGCTGGGATGTGCGTTGCAGTATTAAATAAAACCAGGTTATGTTGGGCACTGATTTTAAATAAAAATAATCACCAGAACCATACACTCCCTCCTCTCATGTGCTCTTCCTCTCCCCGCCCCCCTTACCTTCCACCGCAAGAAGCTGTCACCAAATCGACCCTTGACCTTGGGTTTCTCAGACGCTAGAACTCTAAAAAAGAAACGTCTTCTCATTAGAAGTTGCCTGATCCACATTATTCTGTGGCAGGGAAGCAGAAGGGAATATGATGGAATCAGTACCAAGAAGCGAGGCCATTGCTACAGCAAATGCAGCCATGGGTCACCTCAGGATCGGGAACACACTCCCCACAATGGGGTATTTGATGATTTTATTATTCCATGAACAGCACAGAATGAACCTATAAAGCCTAAGGTGACTATAATGTCATCACATGAGACCGATGTCTCATAGCTGGCCCATCCCAGATCAAAACCGTTGGGTTACACACAGCTGTGCCTGGGAAGGTGGGCATGGGTGTGTGCCTCAGGGAGAGGCTGGAGGAGCTGGGGCAGTCAACTAGCTACTGTGATGGAGAAGGTAGGACGTGGAGAACCTGCAGGAACTCGTTGGAGATCACCTAGGGGCTCACGATGTAAATCCTGGTGGTCAGGAGAGGAAAAGTGCTGGAAGCTCAAGTGCGGCCATTTTGTCAAGAGCTGGGCTGTGTGTGCATCCATGCTGAACAATGAGTTCATGACTTTGGGCATCATGTCGGAGAGCTGCCTCAAAGGCAAAGCCGTTCAAGTTGCCGTGACTTCTTCCCACCTCATGTGATGAAAGGCCAAGTGAGAAGAAAGGAAGCCTAGACTGCAACCTTCATATCTTAAAAGGTGGGGCCTGTTGGAAGGAAGCTAGGATCTTGGGGATACACCTTTAAGGATTTCAGGACTTTGGGTTCTCCTCTCTACTTTTCTTCCTGTAACCATGAGGTGAGCAGCTTTACCCTTCCTCATAAAGCATACCTCATGACAGGCCCAAAGCCGTGGGACCAAGCAGCCTTGGATGGGAAGTTCTGAAACCATGGGCTAAAGTTAGCCTTTCCTGCCTGTAATCTGATCAACCTGGGTATTTTCTCACAGTGCTGAAAAGCTACTGAACATGCCCTGAAAGGAAGACGACGTGAGTTCATTCGGGTACACTGAGCATGTGGCCACCATCTTTGCTAGAGAAGCCAGACACTAGTGACCTGCTCAGCACAGAGAGGACCCCAGAGCTGCTTTAGAGGCTTTGAGACAGCCTGTCTTGCAGGCCAGTCTTCCAGAGAGCTGCCTGTGGTAACTCAGGATTCTCTCTCTGACTTGCCTTGGGACTCTGCTCCTGCAGCCTAGAGCAGTGCTCCAAGCCATCAAGAGGCTCAAGGGGTCTGTGTGCAGCTCAGGCCCCTGCTCAGTCACACAGATACAGAGTCAGGGCAGCTCTCTCATGATCCTTATTCTACCAATGTACAGAGTTTAGGAGCTCTAAGGTGGCCCCTCCAGGTCCTAAAGGATGTGACAGACAGCCTAGAACCTTGACTGGCCACAGGAACCCTGCTGCTGCAGATCCTTTCAGGGTAGAATGTTAGGGAACCACAGGGGTGATCCTGAGAGTGAGAGCTAGGGAGCCGCCACAAGCTTAGCCTGTTTGCCCACACGGCAACACATTGCCCAGGAATCTTGGGGCCTCAGACCTGGGTGCTGACAAGTCACATGCCCGGCACCTTGCTGAAACAATAACCAGGTGCCCGGCTTTAAAGGATGCCTTCTGAGTCATTATCAACCACCTGCAAGAGGAAGCCTTAGCTTAATTAATATTTACATGTAACTGACAAACATGCCAGCAGCAAGAAGAAAATAACCTTGGAGCTGGAGCCTGTGCTGGCACAGTGAGGAGATGGATGTGAGCTACTGAAGCCTTGAGGAAGGGAGCTTAGCTGGTGTGGGCCTAAGAAAGCCTACAGTCTTCCTGCAAACCCAAGAGAGGAAGGTGCAGGATTGCTGCAGCCGTCAGAGTGGGTGGTCACAGAGCAGGCGGCAGGGACAGCGAGATCAATGTCACATGGATTTCCAGAAAACAGCAGCTTTTAGAGGAACTGGGGGATGCACTCAGCTGGGAGGCCACTTCTGTTCATCGCCAGCACGTGCAGAGAGCTCAGGAGAAGCTGCTTCTCGTTCAAGGGCAGAGCACGGCCTCATTCTGCTGTTTTCTGATTGAAGGAGCTGGAGGTGCAGAACTGGGGGCTCAGAGATGCAGGGACAGGAGCCGCTCTCTCACCACCGCCGTGCAGACCCCAGCTGGAGGACTCTGCACTGTCCCAGCAGCCTTGTGTTCAGAGGGGATCTCTGGTTCTGCTGCAGTGAGGTCCATAGGAGGAAGCCTAAGGGGCAGTCTGGGGACCCATGAGGGGTAAGCTACCCTCTGACTCCTGCACTTCCAATCTGGAGGTGTGGCTCCAACTCTGGAGTGAATGAGCCCTCTGTTTCACAGGTCATCATCTTGGGAATGTCATTTCAAAGCTGCCCCTGTTCCTTATCCAGTCTGGAGATATCAGCACAGGACACCATACAAGGGTGAGATTTTGAGGGAATCTCTACTTAGCCCAGTAAACCATATAACAGGCAGATATAGACACCAGCACACCCAGAACAGAGACCTTAGGGGTGTCACATGTTAAACTTTTATTTCATCTGGAATCAGAGAATAAAAAATAATTTTCTAACTTTATTCCAGGTATGGCAACAAACTTCTATCATCTTAGCACTTGGGACTCAGAGGCAGGAAGGCCAGGAGTTTAGGAGCATCTTTGAGTGCATAACAAGTTCATGGCTAGCCTGAGCAACATGGGACTGTCACAGTATACCACCCCTGCCAAAAATCCCTAGACTTCCTCTTCATGGAGTCAGAGATATTTAGGATAAAGTCTCAGCTATTGTGCAATAATAATGATGATGATTATAATAATAACAACAATAATAAATAATGTCCTCATGCTTGAAGAACAAAAAGAAAAGAAAACAAACCCTAAGTTGTGGTAATTCAGAAAGCTGGAACCAGCCAGGTCTCACCATGAGCTGGGGTTAGGAAACAGCTGGACAGCTGTGATTTACTCTTGAAAAATAAGAAAGTATGGTGTTTGTTTATGGCTGAAAAAAATACCACTGTGCAGTTGGCTTGTGCTGTAGGGTCTTGGTCCCAGAGTTTACAAAAAAAGAAGGAAGAAGTCTTTCTTTGCTTGCCTTTTAAAAAATGAAAATGCAAAGTTTAGACAACTCTGGCTTTCCCACCTACATCAGCACAACATGTGTTGAATGTATGGATGAGTGGCAAATGAACAAAGGGATGAATGATGAGCAGCCTAGCCCACATCTTATTGAGACTATAGTCTACATTTTAAGAGTTAGTTGCGCACATAAGGATGGTTTGTTTCTAGAAATCTGAAAAAGATGGGTGTCCACAAGTGATGTTGCCACCCCTGCCACCCCACCGGGCCCTTGCAGAAAGCAGCACAGTGGGGCTTGAGGTGCCTGTGAACAAGCAGTTCTTTACCTACGCTTGTCCTTGTCCCACAGTGTCCTCTAGCACTTTAAACTTCGTGCATTCTGGTTTTTTTTCTCTTATAAAAGTGCTGGTCATGACCCACTACATTGATTTTGAAACCCACTAATGGCTCACAAGCCACAGAGAGAAAAGTGGTAGCTGTGGGAAAGGAAGGCACTGGCTGTGCCAGGCAGGCATGAGGGCATTGCAGAGCCGACCATGCTGTCCCGAGAAGGATGGAGAGATGCTAGACTGGCCAGGGGGATTGTGGGCATCTCCACTACCTTGCTCACTGCCCATCCAGGTGCCAGTGACAGAAAGCGTCTTCCCCTGCCACAGGGACTCCTGGTGTTGCGGACAGTACGCAGGCCAGGCCTGTACAGTACCCTCCTCGTTGTTCTGAAGGTGTCGTCACCCTTTGCAGGAGGAAACCAAAGCTGAGATCAGGCATGTCTCCTGCTTCGGCTGAGCACTGATGTGTGAGGCCAGGCTGTCGTGGTCCCTGTGCCTGCAGTGCTAAGGCCTGCGAGATGGAGCAGATTTGCATTTGCAGTGTGTCTGGAAGGAGCAGGTGATGGGAACAAGTTCATGGTCCCGGGAGACAGTGAGCGAATCTGAAACGGGGCTGTGGATGGGGTGTGAGACAGAAGTTCAGTGTGATAGAGGCGCTGCCCGGAGCCTGCTTCAGCAAGCACATCCAACAGAGCTTTAATGGAAGGTTGTATGGTCGGATGCATGGAGATCTACTGACCCTGGGAAGTGAGGACCAGCAGGCTGTGGGGAAGGATGGACTAGACGCCTCTGTACTCTTCTGTGGCTCGCTGACTTCAAGGGAGAATGCTGGGAGCCCATTCTCTGCCCCCCACCTGCCACTACCTACCACCCTAAGTGGCTGCAGCTCATTCTGAGCCCCTTTGAAGGCAGGGAGCCTGCAGGCCCAGTGGGGCTCCCACTTCAAAGGACCTGGCATGCTGGGATTCCCCAGCCTGAGTGAGGCCCAGAGGCAGGGAGTGCTGAAGGGGAAACTCCAGCTGGGATGAGGCAACAGGCCCTGAGAGGTGGGAGTTCCTGGGCAAGGGGCAGCCTCTTGGGCTGCCAATGGGCCCACACATAAGAGGCATCCTTCTGGGGCTCCAGGAACAGGAGGCACAAAAGCTTCCAAAGAGAAGCCACCTTAGCACAGTGGTGGCAGTGGGTGCAGAGACCTGCTACATTCAGTTCTCTCTTGTCTTCATTCATTTTCTAGCTGAATATTCATCCATCCACACACCCATTCACCTACTTGTTTACCTACCTACCCACTCATCTACCCAACCTCCTACCTATCTACCCACCCAACCACCCACCTACACACCCATGCATCTGTCCCTCCAGCCATCCACCCACATATCTATCCCTCCACTCACCCACCCATGAATCTATCTACCCATCTACACACCTACCCCTCTGCCCATCTCCCCACCCACCCACACTGACTACTCACTTACCCACCCACCATTCACTAAGAGTCTTTATGTCCCTTGATAATTCCTGCCTCTCCCAGGGCCTTGTGGTCACCTCACCTTCAAGATACAAGAGAGGCACAGTCTCCAGAACATCCACTACGTTTGGTTTCTGTGTTTGTACACCTGAGGAATGACTGCGTGCTAAGTGAGATAGGAGGGAAACCACACAATCACATGGCAGTGTGACCTCGTGTGCAAACAGGCACAATCCTTAAGGAAATGCTGAAGGCCAAAATGTTTTCTTAGCTTTAGAGGACAGTGTGATTTTATCTTCTCTTTTGATAGTTTTTATTTTAATTTAAAGTTAACTTTCTAACTTTTCCAAAGAGAAAATACTTACTATAAAAAAATGCACTCTACACAAAACATACAAAATCATAGAAGTGGTTTTGATGACACAAGGAAAACTTCTGCCAGACACAGAGCAAAACAAAACAAAGTTCAAACAAAACATGATAAAATGTAGCATGTAAAACAGTGTGAGTGTGTAGTGTGTGTGTGTGTCTCACATGCCTTAATACAGTTATTCCACTACAGGACACTATTTTGGGATTGTGTGTGTGTGTGTGTTTTCATCATTCTGTGGTTTGTAAGATTTCTGAACATTTGATATTTTACAAATCAAGAAGCCATTGATTTTTCTTTCCATGATTTATATGTAACTTTCTGTCGCACTGGAGATGGAACTGAGGCTCTTGCTCAACTTCTGAGACCTAGCCCCAGTATCAGTCACTAGTAAACTCATACCTGAGAGACAGTGCTAAGTGTACTGTGTGGTTGGGCAACCATCACCACTGCTTCTTAAGCTGCAGCTCTGTCCCCTTGAGGCAATAACTCACACACACACACACACACACACACACACACACACACACACACACACCCTTCCTGGCCCAGCCTCTGATCATTCTGTACTCCTTCCAACACATTAGAACACTTTAGGTGTCCCTCACAAGCTGGAGATGGTGACTCGTGCCTGCAACATCAGCACTTGAGGATGGAGGTAAACATTCAGGAGTTCTAGGTCATCCTCAAGTACATCACGAGTTCAAGACTATCCTGGGATGCACAAGATCCTGTTTCAAAAAAAGAAAAAAAGTAGAAAACAGGAGGGGCAGGGAGTGGAATCCTGAAAACATCTATGTGGCAGGCTTGTTTTATACAGCGCAGTGTCCTCAAAGTTCATCAGTGTTGAAACCTAAGTCAGGTTTTCTTCCTTTCTTTTCTGGATTGTAGTTGTACAGCACGTTTTTCCTCTGCTGACTGACAGAACCCGGGCTGATTCCAACTTTGACTGTTGTGAATCTTGCTGCTATGATATCACATGGCTATGCCAGCATCTGTTGAAGACTTTGTTTTCTCTTCTGGGTGTACATGGCAAAGAGCAGGTACTAGATCATGGTTATTCTAGGTCTAATTTTTTGAGGAACTAACATTTATTTTTTTTCAGTTTCTCTCATACATGTCAATAATTTCTATTTTCTGATTTTTGATAATACCCATCCTAATAGGTGTGAAGCATCTCTCTGCAGTTTTGATATGCAGTGCTAGGATCATTTATCACCTTAGGTTGTTAAATAAAAATCTCACTGCCGGGTACAGGTTACCTCCCTACTAATTATTGGTCAAGGAGGCACAAGGGGTACCCCAAAACAATATAAGCTATTGTTACCATTTCCCTTGGATTTCCACCATGTAATTCCCTCTTGCTGAAGAGACCACACATGTCTACAGGACATGGAGACATAAGTCTTGGATTGGTCTGGAAGGTCTCTCCCTGATAGTTAGATTTCATGATGCTGGACAGTTGCTTTGTAGGGTGCTGGGGAAGAAAAGGCATCAATGATCTTACCCAGTGCTGGATCCTATGTGCTAAATACCAATCTGCCCTACAGTCTGTGCCTACCAGTGTAATAGTGGCAAAATTGTTTATGGGGCAACCAACCACTCTCATGGTTAGACTTGGGTCTACTCTATAGAAGGGATTTATGCCTGATATTATAAATATAACCAAAACCTATGGCTCAGGAAGTCATCGTCCCTAGAGAGAACCGATTGATATTGTTTTGTTAAATAGTCACCTTGTCAAACTGCATTCCAAATACTTATATCTGTAGATCTGTGCTCTTCACAACTTTGGTTGGAGAAGCTTCTTGCTGCAATTCACTACTGTTCAAAGTGCTGAGAACAAGCAACAGATGAGACATCTATATATCCCTTCCCTCAAGGTTTATAGAACACCTTGGAAGAAGGGGAAGGGAGAATGAAAGAGTTAGAGGGTTGAAGGGTGTATGAAATGTGGCCTCTAGCCATGATGTAGCTGTTGTGCTCATGAGCTCACCAATAAAAGACCTACACAGATCAAAAGAGCTAAAATTCCAGCATAGATAGAGCAGGGGCTTCTGGTAACCCACCCCTAGCTGAGGAGATATTAGCATCTAATGGTTGCTGTGGGAGGGAGGGTCACTTTTTTGGAGGGATGAGCATTATAAGATTGCTCATGCCCCCAGTGGATAACCTAACACCCATACATAAGGGCAGCATCAACTGGACTCAGTAGTTTATAAAGAGAAAAAGGAAAAGAAGGTATGAAATCGGGAGGAAGAAGTATTAGAGGGACCAGAGCTTGGAGGGAAGGACAGAATGTGGATATGACTAAGATATATTGTATACATGTATGAAATTTCCAAAGATTAAAAAGGAAATAAAAACAAACTCTTGCTTCCATTTCTCTCTGTATTTTCTCTTCTCTCTCAGAAAAATATTAAAAAAGAACAGGTGGTCTAACCAACCAATACCTCTTGGCCTGCTTATGAGGACACAAGGTGCAGCTGAGTTTGGTTTAGCTGGGGTTTTGATCCCTCCACCCACCCTTCGGCCACCCACAGCCTTGCTGTCTCCATCTCCAACCATCATCAGTGCTTCTCAACAGTTAAACATGATCTAAGTTCTGAGACTTCTTGCCTCCCACATCACAACCTCAGTGCCTGTACTACCTCCTTTCTACATGACTACCTAATTACCCATCTCTCAGCAGAACTCTGTTCTAGACACATCACACTGAAGAGGAATTAGAAAAATGCTAATCAGGATAGCTGTTTTGATAAATTGCTTGCTTACCATGCTGGAAGTCCTGGGTTTGATTCCCAGTCATGCAAAATAAAGTGTTAATCAAAAAACCAAATTGTTATTAGTGCATTTTCCTTCTGACTTGTATCATAACTTAACCAAATCCCTTTTAAAGGTCCCATGACACTGAGTTCTAATTTGGTAAGCAGCATGGCAGGCAAGTGAAAGAGGGAGAGTCCATCAGAGAATATGTGTAGCTGATATTTCCTTCCTTGTGTCAGAAACCCTAAGGGCTAAAGACAGAAATATTCACATTGTACCATTCTTGACACAAAGGTAATACAAATAGTTCTCCAGTTTTACCTCATATGTCAGATAGCAATACCTGTGATCTACCCTTCACCCTTCCACTCGCCCCCCTTCATCCATATATCTACCCACCAATCACTCTACTACCCTCTTCCATGTACCCATTCGTTCACCCATTCTCCCTCTTTTCTATCCATCCACCTATATATACCTATTTATCCACCTACTCAGCCAGACAGCCAACCAGCCACCCTTCCATTCACCTATCCCTCAACCTCCTGTCCTTATACTTCCACCCACTCCTCCATTTACTCTTCCATGCACCCATGCATTCACCTGTACTACCTCCTTTCTACATGACTACCTAACTACCCATCCATCCATCCACCCATCTATCTACCCTCCCATCCAATCACACATCCACTTGCCTACTCACCCATCCACTCATCCACTTAGCTGCTCCTATCCACTCAACTGTAGGCTCATTCATCTGTGTAATAAAGGTTTATCACATGCTTATTGTAGAGAAAACAATATTTTGAGATTTTTAGAACACCTTAAGAGAATTTAAACCACTATGGTTTAAAGATATCAAAAAAATCAAAGGCAATTGACATAACCTGAATAGTGATGTAATACGTGCTGAGACTGTGAAACAGGGTGCATTAGAGAGTAACGATGGAGGAGGGGAGGGGAGGCCATCTGAGGATACATCTGAAATGAGACCTCAGCAGTGGGCGCAGCACAGGTGAGAAGCAGAAGAGAGGTGGCCCTGACATACATCGTCTCTCATTTTGAAGACCATTCACCTGGAGTCAGACTAGATGTCACCAAATATGCTCCTTCTACTGAATGTGTCATTGCTGGGAGATGGCTGTGTCCACTGGTCACATGACAGCTAAAGAGCAGCGGTGCATGGCACACACAGCCAGGTGTTTAAATGTGTACACATTTCTCTCTGACCTCCCATCACTGCCTGGCATGCATGGCACACACAGCCAGGTGTTTAAATGTGTACACATTTCTCTCTGACCTCCCATCACTGCCTGGCATGCATGGCACACACAGCCAGGTGTTTAAATGTGTACACATTTCTCTCTGACCTCCCATCACTGCCTGCAGCCCAACATGCCAGCCTCTACAAAACCTCGGAAATTAAGAGGACGAAACATCATCTCTGGACTCCACACTCAGGGACATAGCCTTGCAAGCTTACGTGGGCAATGAGTAACTTCCCTGAGTCAAGACACTGGGATTTGAGTGCCATGGCCTTCACAGCAGTTGGCTTGTCTTGTGCTAACCAATAATGCTGATCAGTGGACCAACTACTAGTCAGCAACTGTACTTGTCCTTAAGAGTTGAGGAGACAGACCTGCTTTCTAAAGGGCTGCTATCAGATTGAAGTTCCCACTCTGAGGCACCGTAGGGAGCCAGGAGGTGGGATGACACGGCCAAGCCCAGCGGCTGGAGATCTATCCGGCTGGAGATGGGAAGGTGAAGAGATAAATCAGGTGCGAAGCACTAGAAGGTGGAGGAGCGCTGCCTTCCCAGGATGCAGCCTGCTCAGCCAAATGGCTTCGCAGTGGGCCACTCAGTCACACCTTCGGGTCTCGATCCCCCACATGTTATTATCTTCATTACAGGGAGAGGACTTGAAGCACCTTGAAAATAGATGAGTGTGGCCCATCTAATTAGTAAATGCAAGAACAGTTCAACCATTTTCTCAAAACTGCTAATACTCAGAGGAAGACAGCGCTGCCAGTTCTTATTAATTCTGACTTCACTCATCGACTGAAGCCAAGTACCTGGGCTAGGAGGGCACCAGTAACTCCAAGTAACCCATGTAAGTCACTGAGCCTAGTTCTAAACTTCTCACATCATGACTGAGATTAAAATGACCTTTATTTAAAGGATTGTCAAAAAAAAAAAAGGATTGTCTTTTATCAATAAGAGGAAAAAAGAAAATTAAGAATGTCAGCTTTTTTTTTTTTTTTTTTTTTTTGGTTGGTTTTGGTTTTTTGAGAAGAGGTTTCTCCGTAGCTTTGGAACCTGTACTAGAATTAGCTCTTTTAGACCAGGCTGGCCTCAAACTCACAAATATTCACCTGCCTCTGCCTCCCAAGTTCTGGGATTAAAGGTTTGCGCTACCAGTGCCCAGCAGCAGGTAGCATTTACGAAGGGCCTACTAAGCATAAGGTACCATGCTAAGTGCTCTGGATATTATTTTATTTCATCCTCATCAACACAGGAGCTGGGTTTCACTGTTTGTATTTTAAGGAAAAGAAGCCTAACACTTCCAGAACTGACCAGCTTGCTCCAACCACACAGCAGAAGCAAGATTGCAACAAGGAGCTGTGTAGCTCAGAGCTCTGTTTTCCCACTGCTCCTGCGCCCTGGAAAACAGCCATGGTCCAGTGTGCCTTAGCAGACACCCCTTAAAATACAGGGCATGTGCAGTAAGCTCTCATCACATGGGTTTCTCCAGGAGGCACAGAGCCTTCCCTGTACACTTTAGCAGTCTGAGGCTGCTGGGTGGGTGTCCTGTCTGCCTCAGGTGTGCTGGGGTGAAACAGTGTGTTCCCTCAGCATGTGGAGCAGAGCTACAGAGAGGGTCATTCCTGCAGCTTCACTCAGCCCTCAGCATCCTCGCTGTAGAGGCCCCAGTCAGGGGGATCCTCAGACTGGCCTGGTAGGGGGACCTGTAACTGGCCAGTCCCGGCTCCTCATTGCTGAAGACCCATCCCAAGAAGTAGGAAGCAGGGTGTTGTGAAGGCCTAAACGTCTCTCACATAAAGGGAAAAAGAGCAGTTTATTAATCCTCTTTGCTTCCATTTCCATATCTGGGAAACATGGACATCACATTGCCCCCTTGTTGGGCGTGGCGTGAGAAACGAATCACAGACTTTCATTTTCACTGCGCTGTCAGTTAGGGACACCAGGACACCTGTTTCTGTTGTCCCAGCTCCTTCCAGCCTCCTCTTCATGTGTTTGTTTTTGGTTCAGAGCCATAGGCTTGAGAAGTGCCCCAAGCTACATGCCACACTGAGGAAGGATCAGACTGCTTTGCTGTGGATATTTGGGGTGGTTGTGATGTTCATATGTGACACCTCCACAGTGCCAAAAACAATGTGTGCTTGCTTACCATCCTCTCAGCTCCCATGTCTGGGACTCTCCAAACCTGCCCATCCTGAATTAGGAATGCGGGAGGCCTCACAGGACTCAAGTATTCGGGGAACTTGGTGATCAGAGGTCTTCACATGCTTTAGGGTCAGGGAAAGAAAGAGCCACAGAGAATTAGCATCCAGAAAAACAAGGTCCTCACTGTTCCCATGACTTTCTATCTGCAGAGCTCTGTGCTCTGTGACTGGAGGCTCTGTGCAGTCTCAGCAGCTGCATACCCTTGTGCTAGTCTGGCTGTAGGGACAGTACCAAGTCAGAGTGTAACCATGAGGCAGCAGTGGTCCCCAGAGGTGATTTTTACCAGCCACAGACCCTGGTCCATCAGGAATGAGTAAGCATCCACAAAAGGACGGGTCTTGTGGATGAATGCTGAGGGAGAAATGTTCTCGTTCAGCTGGGATCCACAGGACCCTTCAAGGAAGCGGCTGGAGGGGTTGATTCTTCTGCAGGTCCCCAAGGGGTGGCCAGCACAGCCACCCCAAGCCCCCTGTTAGGAGCTCTTTGTTGCCAGTTCTTCTCAATGATCACAGCCCTCTGTCATAAATCACAAGAAAACACAGCATCACTGATAGTAAGGACTATCGTCTAGAAAGGGCAAGGGACTTTCTGTCCAGAGGCAGTGGTACTGCTTGTGAACCTCTCAAAATCTGCTCCTGGGACTTCTGCCTTTGCTAAGATTGTGGTTAGCAAATGCCTTTCCTGCCCCCATGAGCTCTCTGAGGCCCGACTTTCTTCACATGATCTGGGTTCTGGGGTAGAAGTTACTTTTCTTCCAGCTGTCTCCAGCTGTGCCCAAGCTCTTCTTGCAGCAAAGACAGGATCCCAACTGAATGTAGGATGTTTTCCAAGGGAGAGTTTCAAAAAGACCCACAATGAGCCACACCTAGCCTGCTGGGGGCACTTCTGGCTCTCTCTGCTGCAGAGGCCCCTTGGTCTCACTTCCCACTGGAGCAAGGGAAAGGAACCCGCTGCATAGTAAACCGCAAGCACAGGCTACAGATCACTGTACCTAAGGCAAGGGACCTTGGGCTCTGGGGTGGAAAAGCTTTGCTTGGCCTCCAGAACTCATCCATTATTCACATTAATGGCAATAACTTCTACCGGCTTTTCATCTCCAAACCACAGCACAGATAGACTGTTTAACTTCAACTCGAGCTTCCTCTCAATTCTTTTTATCAAATTTGCTCTACCTCTATCTAGTCCCCTACTGTGCGGCAAGACCTGAGCTGTGTGTGTACTGGGCTCCTACGTGAGACTAGGTCTAGCCTAAACTGGCTGCAGAGTGATGACCCCAAAATGCATTTGTTCTCTGTATTTTCTCTGTATTTTCCTGGTAAGGAACACAGTTTGTTCAGATAACTGAAAAGCAGCAGCCATTCTCCCTATGCCTTAAAACCATGACTGTCAATATCCAGTCTGCAAAGACTATTTGCACACATAGAAATATATATATGTGTGTATATATATATATATATATATATATTATTGTATTAAGTTCTACATTTTTCTCTGCTCTCCTCCCTGCCTCTCCCTTCCCCCTTCAACCCTCACCCAAGGTCCCCATGCTCCCAATTTATTTAGGAGATCTTGTAATTTTCTACTTCCCATGTAGAATAGATCTGTGTATGTCTCTCCTAGAGTGCTCATTGTCTAAGTTCTCTGGGATTGCACACATAGAATTCTAAAGTACACAGTATACAAGCAGCCTTTTATGAATTTAATTCCCCCCCAGAGCCAATTGTCCTTCCCACCAATTACACCGTGTGAATGATCACCTCCTCACACCTAGCCAACTCAAGTCTACACATTTGGCTTGGTGCAGCCTTGACTCAGGCTCGGAAACTTTCATTCATGACTGCTTTTCCAACTTTCCAACTGGGGGTAGAAAAACAGACAGACAACACTTCAGGCCAGGAAGAAGGCAGGTTGAGTGCTGGGGGGATGGGAAGGTGGGGAGGGTTGGGATGGATGTGGGATGAATGGGAAGGTGGGATGCAGGTGAGCTGGTAGGGAGGGTGGAGGTGAGGGTAGAATGCAGGTGGGATGGAGGAAAGGTAGGACGGGGAGGAGGAAGGGGCAGGTGGGATAGTGGAAAGTGTGAGATGCAGATAGATAATCCAGGTCCTGGGAAGCCTGTGGAGACCCAGCAGTAGGCAGGACCTAGGACAACAAATGACTCAGGAATGGAGTCAAAAGAAGGGCATCTCTTTTCTTCCCTATTCTTAACCAGGGAGATAGTATAGCTGAGAAGGAGGGAGGATGGCTAGGCTCTTCACTGGTCCAGCCCCAGGGAAGTTGGCAGTGGCTGCTGTGTGAACTGATCAGTGCAAACTGAGCACTGGGAAGCTGCTCAGGATGGATGGCATCTTGACACAAGGTGTTCTGGAGAACTACAAAGTATTTATTATGCCTGCAGCCTGCTTTACTCAGGATCGCTCTTCCTCTCCCTCACCCTCTCTCCCTCTCTCAATCACCCACATGCACACACACACACACACACATGCACCCCATACACTCCCAGCAAAGGTGGAGACTTTTCCTAGTGTTTAACTATGCAAGATAGCTAGTGGCAGTTCCAGGAATTCATCCTGTTCCCCAGAGCAAGGGTTCCAGATCACCTGTTGGTACTTCAGGCCCCTAACCTGGTTGGAACTGCAGAGGCTCAGTTGTCACTCCACTAGGCCCTCAGCAGATTGCCCGTATGTCGTCCTCCCTGGAGGTTCTACTTAGACTGAGCTCTCCGACTGGCTGGGCAGTCATATTCTTCCATGGGAGAGACAGGGGTGCTCCTGTAGGCCAAACTTCACCTATAGGCACCAACGGCCATTGCCAAACTGCTCCTGCCTCCCTCTCCTCTAGTCCTGGTGACCTGGTTTTACTGCTTCCTTCTCACCTCTCAGCCCTCCTAGTATTCCCCTTTGTCTCCCAGTTTCACTTCTATCTCTCTCCTAGACTTTAAAGACATATAAAACACGCACACGCACATACATACATATATATATATATATATATATATATATATATATATGACATGTTGTAGAAGCTAAGCTGCCTCTGAATGACCCATCTTAATTGCACCTGTAATGACCCTACTTTCTGACAAGGCCTCATTCATAGATAGAGAACTAAGGCTATATTTTGGGAGAATGCAATACAACACTATCAAGAACTGAACAGAACTCCAGTCTCCCCAAAGCCATAGATCCTGAGGCCCATCACAAAGGTCAGAGGCAAAAACCTCAGGCTGACGATCATCCCTGGGGATAAGGGGTGAGTTTAGTCTGCTAAGCATCACACTAAAAGGCAGGAGTTAGGCTCTGCTGGAAGAAGGAGGATGAGGATGAAGATGAAGGTGGAGTCAGCTGAGACTGGTAATTCTGCGTGCTGGAGCAAGAAACTGACAGGCCATTCCGAAATAGGACTGGATACTGGAAATAAAAGCCACCATGTGCCCAATAAGAATGAAATAGTCACCCAATTACCTGGCAGCAAATGCCCCATGGGTACAGAATAGACTGTTCTGTGATTGCAAAGTCCTGCAGAAATGCAGCCTGCAGGCAGGGAAGGCAACTGTGTGTTCACTGCAGCAGAGGTTGTGGCTGCATTGTTGTTATTTGACCTGTGAACAGCCACAGAGTCCGATGCAAACAGCATCCCTTAGAGGGACTGTTCTTAGACCAATGGTGAGTCCCTGTGCTGCTCTTCCATGTTGATGAATATTTCCATGACCAGATCCTCAGATGCAATAACTGCATGCTAGGAGGTCCCTTCCTGTTCTACCCTTACTGTGACCAAATCAGCATGTAGCAATCCTTGTGGAAATGAAAGAAGTCCTCATTAGGGAGTTGTTTCTCCTTCTATGTCAGCGAGTAATCACTAGACAGCTGTTCCTCACAGCTCTGAAAAGACACAAGTGGGGCTCCAGACACCCCATCCAGAAAACCCACGGGACAGCTTAAAGCATTGAATTCCCAAGCATACACTTAAGAGAGCAATGTCAGGGACACTGTGGCTGATTGTCTCTTCCAGCCCAGGATGTCCAGGTCAAGACAGTGCCCTGGCCCCTGACCAAGGGAGGACCCAGGAAAAGAAGGAGGCCTCATGACACTCCCCCTGCACACACCTCTAGTCAGCCAAGCCTGCTACTCCCCATGCCCTAGTCACCTGTGCCAGGAATTCCAAACTGAAGAAGTGGTTTGATTCCATCCTGAGTCTGTTCCTGGGAGTGGTGAGTGTGTGGCCTGTGGGTAGAATGGCATCTGCAGGGGTGCTGCATCATCTGTAAGAAACTGGCTGCTCTTCTCCTCGCTGAACAGTTCTGGTACCTCTGTCAGGGCTCAAACATTATCAGAAAGACTGTTTCCTGTCGAATCAGGCACATCTTTACCCTCAGATTTATTTAAAGAGACGTTTGTTTTACACATCATCCTGAAGTCCCTGATGTGGATGACACTTTGATGCCTTCAAGTCTGAGAGTCTGGAATCATGGCAAATTCCACAGAGACAATCATGGTGGTAATGAATCCTGCTGTTCTAGGGTGTGGCAGGCACAGGGCAATTGCCTCTAGAGTCCAGGGCAGAGCTCTGTCACTGTGGGGTTGGGGGAAGGGACCTTTGGAAAAGGCCATATGCATGTGTAGCTACACTACGGCAAGGTCCTGTATAAACAGTCTGGGTTATGTGCACCTGAAATGGCAAGTGTTGCTGAATTGTCATAGAAAAGATCACCCCATGACAGCTGACAGCAGCCCAGATTGCACACTTGTGGGGAGAGCAGCCTGATCACATGATGTGGTGGTGTGAATGTAATTGGCCCCCATAAACACATAGGGAGTGGCATTATTAGAAAATGAGGCTTTGTTGGAGGGTATGGCCTTGTTGGAGGAAGTGTGCCATTGTGGGGGTGGGTTTTGAGGTAAGCATGCCTAGTGTCTCAGACTACTTCCTGTTTCCTGTGGGTCAAGATATAAGGCTCTCATCTCCTTCTTCAGCATCATATCTGCCTGCGATAATGGACTAAACCTCTGAAAATGTAAACCACCCCAATTAAATGGTTTTCCTTTGTAAGAGTTGCCGTGGTTATGGGTATTTGTTTTTTAAAGCAAAAGAAACCCTAAGACAGATGTTGGTACTAGGAGTGAAGTATTGCTATGATAGGCCAGACATTGTTTTTGTTTGGAGAAATATGGACTTTGGTACTTTGGGTTAGAAAAACAGTAGAATGCTTTAAGCATTGCTTAATGGGCCACACTAGTAGGAGCATAGAAGACAATGGTGCTGAGAATGATTCGAACTGTTGTGGGATGGTTCAAGAGATTTCAGAGGAGAAGAATTTTAATATGTTGCCTAGAGATTATTCTTGTGATATTTTGGTAAAGAAAATGACTGTTTTTTACCCTTGCCTGAAGAGTCTGCCTGAGGAAACTAAAGTAAAGAGATTTGGATTAATTCTATTGACAGAGGAAATCTCAACAACAACAACAACAAACTAGTATAGACTCTGTCATGTGGTTGCTAGTGTTCATGCCTATAAAGATTTATAATGAAAAGGAGCATGCCGGGGAAAGAAAAATACAAAATATAATATTTGAGGAGAAAGGGAGGAACATGAGGAAGTGGCACGGAGCTAAATTCTGTGTTCAAGTAGATAAACAAATTAAGAAACAGGAATAAAGGGAGTGGTGACCTCAGGGCAAGATCCCACCCAGCTATGTTTCCAACTTGTGAAAAGGAATTAAGCTTAGAGTCGGTGTGTGGTGGTATGTGTCTTTAATCACAGCACTGGGAAGGCAGAGGTTGGTTTGGTTAACAAAGAATGTTAAAGGGCAGTCAATGTTAGGAAACCATCAAAAACAGAAAGCTAGTGAATATGTAATTGAATAAGAAGGCCATGTTTTAGTCCTAGCAAGCAGAAGAACTTGGCAGTTTCAGCCTTGTGGTTCTGGCTTTAGAGTTAAGGATAAAAGAAAGGGGTTATTTAATTTGCCTCCATTACTAAAGAAAGCCACTGAGGCCAGGTATGTGAAGGGGTGTCCCTTAATGCAGACCTAGAGGGGTCACTGTGAAGCTGTGAAGCTGAAGCCTGGATTGCCTTGGAGACCCCATGATGTTGGAGATGTCAGAACCATGGGATACCTGCCAAGGAAATCTGCTAACAGGGAGTAAAGCCAGCCCAAGAGAAAGAAGCGTGTTGCAGTCAATAACATGGAAAAGAGTTGGAGATCTGAAGAGCGTTTTGACATCAAACATGGAAATGCAGAGTTTGGAGTTTGCCCAGCTGGTTTTAAGTCCTGCTTTGTTCCAGTATTCTTGACTATGCTCCCTTAGCTACATTTTGGAATGTAATGTATATCCTGTGCCATTATATGTTGGAAGTACGTGATCTGTTGTTTTTTTTTTATTTTACAGGGTTTACAGTTAAGAGATTTCATGAATCTCAAAAGGGACTTTGAACTTTGGACTTTGTTGAAACTGTGATAGACTATGAGGACTTTTGAAGTTGAACTAAACGCATTTTGCATTATGATATTGTTACAAGCTTATTGGGGTCAGGGAGTTGAATGGGGTAGTTTGAATGTAATTGACCCCCATAAGCTCATAGGGAGTGGCTCTATTAGGAGGTGTGCCTTTGTTTGAGTAGATTTGGCCTTATTGGAGGAAATATATCACTTTGGAGGTGGGCTTTGAGGTCTCTTATATGCTTAAGCCAAGCCCAGTGTCTCAGACCACTTCCTGTCACCTGTAGGTCAAGATGTAGGCTCTCAGCCCCTTCTCCAGCATCACGTCTGCCTGCATGCCACCATGTTGCACCAAGATAATAATGAACTGAACCACTGAAACTGTAAGCCACTCCAATTAAATGTCTTTCCTTTATAAGAGTTGCTTTGGTCATGATGTCTCTTCACAGCAATGGAAACCCCAACTAAGACACATGAAGACACTGAGACTGAGCAATTCAATTTCCAATTGACAGCTTTTCTTTCCTAGGCTGGAGCAGGTGCTGGTTGGGATCCCTATAAACACGAGGTCAGTGCACACCTGCCAGGGCGGAGGATGCATCTTGTCCCCAGAATCAGCCAATCTGATATTAAGCACATAGAAGAAAGCTTGAGTAAAGAGACTACCATTTTCTTTGGGGACACATACACACACACACAAAGACAGAGAATTGAGAAAGGAGAAAAAACTTAGGAAGAGATGGGGATTATTAGAACAGCCCACAGTTACCATTCTGTAATCTGAAATATTTTATTCACTATGTGGTACATTTACAGATTTTTTTTCATATTCTACAATTATATTATATTTTTTACTTTGACATACTTGTATACACTTTATTTTGATTGTGTTACCCCCCCCCCATTGCCCTCTCTCCCACTCCTACTGACTCCTCTTCTTCATAACTGTCCCACCTCTACTCCCATGTCTGTGTGTGCATACAGGTCTTACACAGGTGGCCACAGCTGCTACATATGTATAATCACACCAACTATGCCATGTCTGGAATACATTTCACAGCACATCCTCCCCATCCAGTCTTTCCACCTTCTCTCCACAGCACTCCCTGAGCTTGGAGAAGGGGATAGAGATGTCCCATTTAGGTCTGAACGCTAAACCATCACATAGTCTCAACACTTGACCAGTAAGTAGTGGATTGCTGCGTCTGTAATCCCAGTGCTGGCCTCCCAGTGTAGCTGAAACAGCACACTCTAGGTTCGGGAATGTAATGGTTCATTTCGAGTGTCAACTTGATAAGCTCTAGAATCATCCAAGAGATGGGTCTTTGGATATTCACGGGGGGGGGGTGGTTGCTTTGATTAGGTTAATTGAAGTGAGAATGCCTGCCCACTGTGGGTGACACCATTCCCTGGGCTAAGCTCCCAGACTACAAAAAGAATGATCTGAGTACCAATATTCCTTATGTATGTACTGTCATCATTAGCAGCCATCAGTTTAAGTGACATCTGGCTCATTCCCCTCAGGACATTTTCAAGATAGACTTTTATCTGGTGGTATACGTTATTCTTTCCTATTAACTTATACACTATCAAGCTTACCAGATTAACGTACACATCTGCCAGTTGACAGAGAACCATGCTTTTTCCCACTTTGTTGAGAAAACAGTCCCTGTGGCCTAGCCACATGGGTATCTGTACAGTTTCTCTTCCTTCTGGGTGAGGCTGCAGGGATATGTAGGGAGCAAATGCTTTAACTTAGCAGGCACCACCCACATGCCTCCCAGAGAGCCTCCACATCAGAACCACATGTGTCCCAGTTAGCTGTAGGCAAGCTACCCCCAGAGTGTCCTCACACAGCGACCAGGACAAGCCTGAGTATGACAGATGGCTGTGGCTTGCTGTCTGGCACCCAGGCAGAGGTTACTATACCAAGAGTGCCTTGCATGCTAGCCCACAGTCTTCCTGGGAGTGTGGGAGGAACTGTGCTGAATACTTAAGTCAACTCAAAGCTTAGAAGAGTGTCAGGAATCACCACACTCCCTGATTTCTTGCTCATTTCTGTCTTTCAGTTTCCAAGACTGACTCTAACAATGAACTCTCTAGAAAGGCCCACAGAAGTCCATCTGCGGAGGAGCCAAAGTATGCACCTCACTCCCAGGGCTCAGGTGCATGAGAGATACATTCCATTTATTTTTTTGTAGATTTCAATGCTGATTTCTATTTCAGGCTCCCATCCTCTTAAGGTGGATGAAACTCAATTCCAGTCGGCTTGACCTTCCCTTGGACCTCAGGTGACGTATTACAGATGGCAGATTGACTGTATACGGGAGCAGGACCACTGATCCCCCGAGTCTTCCATCATGGTGGCATCTGTTCCTGCCCCTCCTCTGGCTGACTCTGAGCAGGGGAAAATCACTGTGGAGTAACTGGATGCTTCATGAGCCACACAGGTTTGTTGAGTCCTGTCTTCTCCATCCCTTTACAGCCACACAAAACACCCCAAGGAGCTATAGGCTCCAAGTATCTGAGATTCATTTATGCCTTTTTCTTGGATACCTGCTTCCACACACTTGTTAGACTCTGTCCATTCCAGGGGTGTGTAGCAGGGCTGACAGCATTCCACATGCTTCCCAGGACCCACCAACACTGAACACCAGGAATTTGGCTCCAGCTCTTCCTGGCCTCTCTTTGCTCCTAAACATACCACACACACATACACACACACACACACACACACACACACACATACCACAAGCATGCACACATGCCTGCTCACACACCAGCCTACAGAACAACTTCATCAAAACCACTGAGCACTCGATATCACAAAAGCAAATTGACTGCTTTCCTTGAAAAATTTCCTGTACATTAACATGTGTGCCTCCAACGCAGCTGCACAGAGGGGTCTTCAGCAGGCATGCTGTGGACCATGCATCTGTGGGTTGTATGGCTGGGAAAGCAAAATATTCAAGTGATAACAATTTCCTTTGATGTAGAAAGAAAACAAGAACCTTGGGCTCCACATTTTCTCACTTACGTGGCCTGAAGAGGGAAAAGTATTCCTCACAGATTGCAAATTCAGAAAGTCATTTTCTCGGGGGAAGGGCCCATAATGACTTCAATGGAAGGTGGACATTGAGTTTAATTAGTTGGTTATTTGATCTTGCAACATCAGTGATCAAGTTTCTCGAAGAGGAATTAACTGCTTAAGTCTGAGGTTCCTCAGAACCTGACAGTGTGCTATCTCATTAGAATGAGACTTTCAGCCAAGTAAATATCCAAGATAAGTGTCATGGGAGGTACTGTTAAGGCGGCCCACAAGCCAGGTGTGAAAGGCTATGTTACCATGGAGCCTCCGCAGAAAGTAAATCTCACTGAAACACCCACTCGGATGAGTGCTGGTCTAGATGTGGTTGGCCATGAGATACTTTTAGATTCTAGCATTCCGCCAGTTACCGGAATAAACACTTGGTGGACTTTCTGGTTCATGGATTGCCTAGGCAGCTACTGTCAAGACACATGACTTCTTCATCCTGAGTGAGGTAACTCAGACCCAAAAAGACAAATATTGCATGTTTTCTTTTATATTTGGATGCTAGCTTTTAAGCTTTTGGTATGTTGCTACAATCTGAATAACCATAGAGGCTAGGTTTGGTACCTAGTAATGGGCATGTGGGGAGTAGAGGGTCTCCCACAGAAGGGGAAATAGAACATATTGATATGGAGATGAAGAGACAAAGGGGAAACTAGAATAGAAGGATTAAATGGGGAAGGGGCATTGGAGAGGGGGTAAAAGAGGAAATACAGGAAGGAAAAACTGACAATAAATAAAGCGTTGTTGAAAACTATGGAAACCTACTACTGTAGAAGCTTCCTAAATTATATACATATTTGAAGCAAATTTATATGGAGTCATCATATAAATAGTGAGGCAATGTCCCAACTAGACATCTTATGTCACAAAAAGAAATCCTCTACTGCTAGGACTAGGTGACATTTTTGAGTCACCAGTCGAAGGGGTACCATTGACCTACCCCCAACATCACAGGCTATTGATTGCTTTCAGCAATCGGATAGTAAATCCCTATTGCTACTGAATACAATACTAACTTATGCCATCAAACAGAGAACTCAAGCTACTGCCCAACCAGAAGCTTCACCATTACTGTCTAGCCTTCATGATGCTAACAGGTTTCTTCATGCTACCAGAGGACAAAGGTTAATCCACTTGCAACTACAGCTACAAACCCTGACACCTACAACAGCAACCTGCCTGAGGGAGACACTGGTGCAAGCGCAGCACAAGTGCTGCTGTAAAAAAGTGTAACCACTTTTACAATTTTGATTTAAGACCCAGTCGTTGAGCTGGAACCCAAGCCTAGCACTGCTAAAGTGGCGATGAACCTGAGACTACAGAGGTCACAGGGCTAGAATAGCATTACTGTCACCTACTTATTATTCTGCTGAAGGAGCATGTCAATAAAATGGATCCTGAGGACATTATGCTATACCATAAATTAGTGACCCACTCAGCTATCGGAAAAGCTGGGGTTTGCAGTATGTGGGAGTTAACACAGCAGCCCACTACTGGACCATGTGCGAAGTGTGAGAGACTTCGGAGCACTTGGCCTTTAGTGTTGATTGTTTACAGTGCAGAGGGAGTGCATCAAGAGCACCTAAGATCTCGAGTGGAAGGCCAGCAGGTGCCTTTGGAAAGCCTTCCAGAAATAACAAAGCCCGCAGGAGCCAGAAAGACACACAGACTGTCATCACAAGAAGAGAGAATTGGGGCATGATTGGATGGTATAACTTGTGGAATGTCAACAAAGGATGTTTTGTAGGATGTCTAAAATATCAACAGAAAATCTCAGAGTTAGTCACTCGCTTTTCTTTTCTGGGTATAAAACTAGCAAAGTCATCATAGAAAAAAAGGAAAAGAAACCATTACCAGTCCTGTTTCTTTTACTTCTTAAGGATAACCTCTGCCACTGTTCTTGTCAATGTCTTCTAGTCTTCTATTGGTATTTCAATACTTTTTTAATACAATTGGGATAAAAAGTGCAAGCACCTGAAAGGATATTTTAATGAGAAAAAGGAAGACACATGGTTTACCTAGCATCTCATTTGGGTTCAACAGTGTCATTATTATTTTCTGCATTTTTATTTGAACAAATAAAAAGTTAGTTAAGAACCTTATAATTTATAGCTGGAAATGAGTGTCCAACATGCATGGCTCCATGGGACTTGAATCTCTTCTCTAAAACCCACCGTGTTGTAGCTCGCCACTAAGAGACAAGTGTGCAATGCGGAAAATCCTTCCAACAGGCGGGCTTTGCCTTAAGCATGGATTTAAGGAAGATTGGAGTGGCAGACTGTCAGCTCCAAAGCAATAAGGCACTGGTGAATTTCAGTTCACAAATTGCCCCTAATTGTCACCACTGGGGGAGTTTGTTAATGTGCCCTTCATCCTTTGAAGAATGCAATGGGGAGAGAAGACTAGCAAAAAGCAGAAAGTCAAACAAGGAAGTCCAAATGTTTGGCATTCCCCAGCATCGCCATCTCTGGAGTGGACAAAGCCCTTGATTGTCTTTGAACAATCATGGAAAACACAGCCACAAGCTCAAACCTTGCTAAGGGGCTGCAGTGGTCAGGCTTTCCTCTGCCACTCGCTTTAAAATGCAAAGCTTTCACTGGACACCCCAAAGGACTCTGGTGGAGCTGTCTAGGAGGAAAGAAAGGATCAAGCTTTAGTTTTTAAGTATTAGCTATCTGGGATTTTGAGCTGCTTTCGGTGTTTCCTTCATCATGGTGTGAGGTGGATGACACATTTCCTCTCGGAGAAGACCACTAACAGTTGGTTTAGTGACAAGCCCATGAAAGATGATGAGCAAGTCCAAGGTTCTCTACCCACCCTCACTTGGCATCTGTCTCTTCCCCTTGGTCACCCAGTGCCCAGTCCCCCGGGAAATCTTTCTCCCTGGATTACCTGAACAGAGCCGCAGCACACACTGCCCATGACCAGCCTGTGGGAGCGAAAGGGCTGTGGGCAGCTCCACGGGCCAGGCACTTGTAGGAAGCGCTGTGTGCCCGACACTGTGCTGGGCAATCTCTGTTATCAGTGAGGAGCACGATGCACGCCCCATGTTGTCACAGGGAAGGAAGAGGCTAGGACATTTCACATAGCAAGTGCATGTGGGGTTAGGACCAAAAGTCAGGGTTCCTTGTGACACCACACCTGTGTCTCAGCTCCACTGGACACTTGTCCTAGGCCACGCATGCTCTTTCAGAGTCAAGTGAAAAGGTTGATTGCAGCCCCAATAAGCGCTCTTCCTCTTGACTTCAAAGAGAAAGTCGATTTAGATTTATAGATGTCTTTAAATTACATGTGTGCTTTGTGTGTGCATAGTGAGGCCAGCGACACTAGGCCCAATCCTCATCTGCGATTGGCTGAGAATTGACCTATTGAATGGTGGAAGGGTTGAACATCTCTTTGGCCCATTTCCAAGAATAACCTGCGCTGTCCTTGAGAAGACGAGGTACATGTGAGACGAGGTACACGTGAGACGAGGTACACGTGAGACCAGGTACACATGAGACGAGGTACATGCGCTGAGCAGACAGCTGCTGAGCCGGCTTTCTTAGAGGGGTGGCCAGGGTCCCGTGAGGAGGTACTATCTACCCGATGGGAATGTAGTTCAGGACCTGTTAGTGTGGGTGCCTCAGGGATCTTCCAGTTAGGGCATGAGGACCTCAAGTCTGAGAGAGCCTAGTGCCTCATCCTTGGTTAACTGGCTCTGACTGGTCTCTGTTGGATAAATATCCTTCATCTCTGAGATCCAGTTCCCTTTTTTTCTTGCCTTTGTTGGGAAATTTCTTTGGTTTCCCCAAGTCTTAGATTATCAGGGTCAAGGCTAAACATTTTAACAGACCCACTCAGAATATCTATTAATTCAAATCAGATGCCAGCCGACTTCAAGGCTGCCAGATAAAACAGCAGCTACCCCGTGTGTGCGCATGCCCCCTACAATGTTTGGGACATGCGGAAAAATGTGTCTACTACTTCTCTGAAATTTGCACCCAACTGGAAGGCTTGGAGTTTTTCTTTGCTAACTCTGGCAACCTTACCTGGGCTGAATCCAGCCTGCTGCCTGTTTTTGTAAATAAAGTTTTATTGGCACACAGCCACACACATTCATTTACATATCATCTGAAACTGTTTTCACACCAGGACAGTTGAGTGGCTGTGACAGAGACCATCTGGCCCACAGAGCCTAAAATATTTACTATCTGGTCCTCAGAGAGGGAGAGGAGGGCTCCAAATGCTGGTTCAGATGGCATGTACCAAGTTCATAACTTCTTGACCTTGCAATAGTAACACACACAAGGTTTGTCTGCAGGTCTTCTGTGAAATGTAGTGTGTTGTGTCTTGGTTTCCCCACAGTAGACAGCAAATGTGTTGACACTCTACTTTATATAGCATTTATAGTCCTCGGAGTTCTTAGCAGGTACATACTGTAATAGGTGCTGGTATATACTTGTGGACTTGGGTATTAGCAAATGAGCAGTTTCTCCGTGGCCTCGTGTGAAGGTGAGGATGAATGACACAAGGAAATAGTGAAACTCTGCCTGAGGGATGGCTGGTGCTGGATTTTGCCTGGCAGACTCTACTCTGCCAAGAGGAGTTAAGATGGCACCCTATTGGTCAGGAATACTATGTAGAGCACCATGCTAAAAATGGTTCTCTTTCTGGGTAACTGAAGAAGCCCTCACGAGAGATTTAGTGGGCTCCCATAAAGCATGGTCCAATGGGCAACTCCGAGTTTTTTGGGTTTTTTGTTCATTTGCTTATTTTGAGACAGGGTCCTGGTTGGTCTTGAACTTGCCACATAGCTGGGGGTGATCTTGAACTGTTGATTCTACTACTATCTCCACTTCTCAAATGCTGGGGCTATAATCAAGCTCTATAATAATGAAACTAATATCATGTTTGGAATAAAACTCAGGGCTTTGTGCAAGCTAGCCAGGCACTCTATTAACCAATATACATTCCCATACCCAGTTGGCCAGTCTCCTAACCAAGGTCCAGTTGGCCCTCTATTCATCTGTAAGATGATGTCCATAGGCAAGAGCAAGTGCCCATGTCCCTGATACAGCAGGAACATCTGCTGTTTATCTAATGCCAATGACAAGAGCGTAAGACCAGCATTGTTTGGGGCATTCTGGGCTGCATTAAATCTTCCAACAAGAGTTCTCTGGGGCTTTGAAAGAGTTTACTGCCATCTTGCAAAGAATCAAGATGTATCTCTCATATCTCACAGTGAAGGGAAAGTAGCCATTTCATGGCACAGGAGCCAGTGTGTGAGAGATTTTAAGAAGAGATTCAAGATGAGAGTTAATAAAGAGAAACCATAGGTCACCATATAGACCATGCCCAAGATGGCAGCCCTTTCACAGAAGAATGTACAAGTCACCACCGGTTCAGGACCAGATAGCTTTAACAGCAGTGAGCAGTTCCCAGAGGCTCATGGGGAATGACCTCTTCAAGGGCAAATTCCAAAGCATCCTAGAATTTGAGTCTAGAGGACAATGTTAGAAGTGTGTCTGGATGCAGAGAGCCCTGTTTCTGCAGCTGCCACCTAAGTCCCTCAGGGTGTCTTTCCGTGGCTTGCCATGGGCTCCCCAAGAGCACTGACTTCTGCCCCAGTTCCCTTCAGTTCACTGTCCTTCCTTAGCCTCGGTTCACAGGTCACCTTTACAGAGAACTGTGGGTGACAGGTCCTTACAATAGCGCTCTGTGAAAGGGTAGTCACTCCCAAGACGCTTGAAAATGAAATAACTTTTCCTAATGTTCTTCAAGAACAAGGCTGTGAATGAACTAATATCCCTCCTGTCACTTTGCTATGTCACACTCAAGTGAGGAAATTTGCTCCACAGACAGTGGGCCTCCCCAGGAGCCTTTGAGCTAAAATGTTATGTTTATTTTCCTTGGGTGGTCCATGGAATGGACCATAAGGCTCTGTTCTTTGCTGGGTGCACTATTAAAGGGCTTTTGGTGGCTCTAATAGCAAAATCTGCCTGTCTCCTCTGTGCTAGATAGAGTGGAAGAAACATGGGAAATGAGTCAACAAACTGGGCTCTGGCCTTGGGTTTGACCTTTGACATTACTTCCCCACCAGTCTCCATTTACTTAATCCTCAGACAAGGAGCTTGAATTCTGTTCAGGGTAGAGTGGTTTAATTGTGCATGGTCATAGATGCCCAGGGGCACATCCCATGCTGTGCCAGAAGCAGCATTTGTATGTCCATCCTGTGTGCTGATATTTAGCTCTTGAGACCTAAGGACATAGATATCATCCTGCTCATTCACTGAAAGACAGTATAGTGCTGTACTTAGGGTACCTAACCGTGCACTTGTCAGACCCAAGTGTGCAGCTGTGGCCTTGCTGACACGAAGTCTGGTGGTCTGGTAGGGCCCAGAGTCTGCATTCTGGGAATTTCCCAGGTGAGTTGGATGCTTCAGGACCATGGGCCATACTAAGTAGCAGGTATCAAAACTACAGACAACACAAGGGTTCCCTGCGACCAAGGAAATCAGTCTCTTGTCACTGCTTTTTCTTCAAGGGACTGCGACAGTGAGGATGACACTATTTTCTTGGACCCTTCCAAGTCATCTACCCTCCAGAAGTCTCCCTACTTGTCCCATGGAAGATTCTCTCCATCCTCAAGTGATGAGGCAGGAGGATGAGAGTGCCCAGCTGTTCTCACAACTGTCAAAGAACCACCATGCACCCATGGCCTGAGCCAGGATCTGGTGTTAGAAGTCCTTCTGTCTATGTTTTGTTTTTTTGGTTAACAAAGTTGTTTTGGCCAGTGGCTTATCAGAATAGGGCAAGGCAGGAGTTCCAAGCAGATAGAGGAGGAGAAAGTAGGTGGAGTGAGCTAGAAGCCATGTAGCCCCACCAGAGAAGCCATACTGGATGCTGGATAAGATTTTACCTGGTAAGCCACAACCACGTGGTGATACACAGATTAATGGAGATGGGTTAGTTTAGGATATAAGAGCTACCTAAAAATATGCTTAAGCTATTGGCCAGACAGTATTGCAAAAAATATAGTTTTATGTGAGTATTTCAAATCAAGGTGGTCAGGAAATGAACTAGCAGCCTCCAGCAACAAGAACCCAGGACACAGCCTGTGCCACATTCAGGGTGTTTAGTGACCACACTTATGTGGAACAGCTACTTTGACTTCTGAACCTGAGGAGCCAGTCTCACTCACAATTCTCCATGATATCATGTCCTTTTGGACAGCTAGAGCCTTGGATGAAAACCCTGGGGTGGGCTAGAGTGTTCATACCAGTCAGCTCTGCTCTGCCAAGGTGTCTAGAAGGTAGACAATAACATACCTTCTTGACAGGGTTTGGTCATAATTGTCATCAGAGATCATACTCTTGTCTCTGTCTCTGTCTCTCTCTCTCTCTTTCGTGTGTGTGTGTGTGTGTGTGTGTGTGTGTGTGTCACACTCGTGGAGGACAATCTTGGGGGTTATTTATCAGGCATACATCCATCCTTTTTTTCAGACAAGTTCTCTCATTGACCTGGAACTCACCACGTTCTAGGAACCCACCCAAGGCTAGGCAGGCTGGCCAGCAACTCCTGGACCTAACAGTTTCAGCTTTCCCAGGGCTGGGATGACAATCATGTCCCACCAGATCCAGATGTTTTTTAATGTGGATTTGGGGATCAACCTCATGTTCTTGTGCTTGCAAGGCAGTAGTTTGCCAACTGAGCTATCTCCCCAACCCCTCATTTACATGTCCTGAGAGATCTGATTCTCTTGAACTATCTCGTTTCTGTCAGCATCTTGACTCTTCAGTTGCTCCTGACAATATGCTAGAATCTTGCTCAAGTAAGAGAGCAGGTGACAGAGCTCAGCATTTGAGACTTGACTTTAAACTTGAATGCCTTAAAGCCTCACCCTAACCCAATGTGCTTAAAGTACATGTTCTATTTGTGTGATTAAAATATCCCTTGGGTGCAAACACAGCAAGACATTATGGCAAAAACTAGGAAAAGTCAACAAAGACTTTGACCACCAGGGTGAAGAACAGATCCATCATGTGTGCTCAGACCTGTACCCAGTGGCACAAAAATATATAGGTTTGAAGTTGCCCAGGAGGGAGGCAAGGTGGAGCCGGTCCAGCAGATGGTATCAACAAGGCTTGTGTTGGTTGTGAAGGGTGTGGAAGTTTGAGGGGCAAGAGGCTGTACTGAACAGAAAATGGAGACTCATCTCATCACTTAGTAATCATCTCTGGCCTTGTTGTGTGCCTCTGGCTGATCTGGCTGTACTTTCCCACATCTCATGTCATGGAACTGTCACCATGCCGGCCATTCATTCCCTCTGCTCATGGAAAGTTCCAAGCAATCCTAGGTTATAAGCATGCCCAAAAGATATTGAGAGAAGTGTTCTGTGCCTAGGGCTTTGTGAATATGAGACACATATCCAGTAAAGAAATATATTTCTAATATTTCCCAAATATTACATAGGACTGACTTGAGGAGAGACAAAAGAATTCACTCTGTAATTCAGATTTAAAGAGATATATTGAGCTTCCCTACTCTTAAGCCAGTTGGCTTTCCAAAGACTATAATACAACTGACATTTAGTCTAAACCCAGAACTCATTGAGGTGGGATGGGAAGCCACAAACCAAGGTCAAGTTTCCCCAAAGGGAGAACATCAGAAAGGCAAGATTTGACTGAAAACTTCTGTTTGGCATTTACACAAATGTCTCTGTTTGGAAGTTCTAAGAAAACCTTAAAGTGTAAATATCTTTATTTAAATTACTCGCTTCTTAGACAGTGACGAAAAGCAATCATCTAAAAGTGGAAACAAAATGTTTTTCCTAAAATAGAAAATACTATCCACTCTCTAGATCCAAGAGTAAATGAGGATTTTTGAACCACTTGCCACCCACTACATCCCCCACTGAAGAAGGCCCTAGATCTGTCTGACTCCCAGGCCACCCTGGGGTACAGTCTGACCCTCCCTGAGGACCAGATGCACTTCTTCCTAGCCCTCAGAGTCACCCCTGCCTAATGCTAGCCACTTGTGGTCCCTGGGAACCAGTCTGAACCCTGTGACAGTCCCCACTAACCTCCATTTGGTCTCTCTGTCATCCTTCTGTTACTTCGTGTCCTTCCAAAGTCAGACCCATTCCAAATCTTCACACATATCCTTCAGTTTCTATGTATCTGGGCATGAAAAGCCCTCACAGTTCTCTAAGTGAGTCATATTCTTGCAAGCCTCCGGGTCTTCTGCCCAGACTTTCCTGCACTGCAGCCACCACCCTCCTCCCCCATGCCTCATCTCAGTCCAAATAAATCATAAAAGTCCCTTGAGGTCCTGGTGATTACCCAGCCACCCGAGCTGGGTCTCCAGTGGATCCCTAAACATAGTCCTAAGCAACCCTAAACTCAGCCCAGTCAGATGGCTCCAGTTCATGTCTCTGTCTCAGGGTGCCCACTAATGTCCTGCTGCAGCTAAGCAAGAGCTGTCAAGCCCAAACTGCCCAGGCTGGTCTTTCTCAGGCATCATGGAAATCAGATGGAAGGTAATGGCAGCAGTCTTCATTAACTTGTGATTTATAATGTAGCCTGGACGCGGTGACCACACACTCACACTCACATCCAACTTCCCTCAAAAGTCATCAGGTTCATTTGGATAGCGCCTCCCAGGCCATTCATTCCTGCTTCCCTTCAAAACTCTTCTTAAACACCAGCTTTGTGTTGCTTCTAGTGCTTTATCTGTCCCCCAAATCCAAATACAGTTTTTAAAAGGTCAAGCTTGTCCAAGATGGAAGCCAAAGTAGAGGAAGGCTGTGACCAATACCAAAGTCATAGAGTGTTCTCGATGTTGCCCGTATACACGGCCTGCTTAGAGCGTGTGGCTTCCCAGAGAAATCTCCATAAGGGGCGGCACCCTGCAGATGGGATATTGCTATGTGTGGTAGTTTGAATGAGAATTTCCCATAAGTCCATGAATTTGAACATCTGATGGCAATGCTTAGAGGTGGGGTGGAACCTTTAAGAGGTGGAGTCTTGCCAGAGGAAGCACATCCCTGGGGATAGACTTTGGGGGTTTATAGTCCTTCCTATTTCTAGTTTGTGAATCTGCTCTGTGTGTGGCTGAAGATAGCATCCCTCAGCTTCTTACATGGACTCTAACCCTCTGAAACCATAAGCCAAAATAAACTCATTCTTTCACAAGTTCCTTTGGTCATGGTGCTTTATCACAACAACAGAAGGTAGCTAACACTGTATTTTAAAAGTCACTCAGCGTGGGGTGCCATTTTGCTCTATTTTCCTAGACAAGGAAGCAGCAAACCTTTCGAGTTCTTGATGTGCCTCTGGAGACAAGGTTCCCTTGTCACTCCTGCCACACACTCATGCAGTGTGCTCTAACTAGGGCCATCTTCTGCATGGAAATCTCTTGTAGAACTGAGCCATGGACTCTAAAGGAAACCCCCCCAAATGCAGGTTTAACATCCTCAAAGAAGATGGAGTTAGGATGTCCAAAATGTGGGCTGCACGCCACTCATGCTGACCCTACAGTCCAGAGGAGAGCCTGGGCTCTCAGCCATGCTCTGATCACCCACATATTCCCAGGGCCAGAAAACCACATGAGTCAGGAAAAGCCATTCACTGTGGCCTAAGACCTATGAACTCTACCCAGAGTTTTGTTGTTAACACATGGCTAAGTCAAACTTGGATGTTAGGAAATTGTAACTGAATAGAAGTGAAGAGGCTTCTTTAGAATCCCAGGAGGAATCCTGTTATGCTTTAAAGACCATAACACAAAATATCCAGCCACAAACTTTTAAAGGAATTAGACAAAAGATGGTGTTCAGTCTTATGATGTTTTTCACAATTAGTTTTACTTCTGTATATGTGTATGACCATGTGTGCCTGTGTGTGCATGTGCACCTGCATGTGGGTGCCTGTGAAGGCCAGAAGAGGGTGTCGGATCCCTGAGCCTACAGGCCAAAGTTACAGGTGCTCATGAGCCACCAGTTATGAGCACCAGAAACCAGATCTGTGTCCTCTGCAAAAGCAGCAAGGGCTCTTGACCATCGAGCCCTCTCTCCAGCCCTTGGAGTTTGTTACTGTGTGTTTTTCTTAATCTGTTTTCTGTTACCTTAACAAAATATCTGAGATTGGGCTATCTGTAAAGAATAGAAGCTAATCCGGCTCATAGTCTAGAAGTCTGGGAAGGCAGTGCCAGCCTCTAGGAAAACCGCCTATCTGATCATCATGTGGTACAAGCAGTGCAGGGGTATCAGTTAGGTCTTAATTTCTTCTTCTAAAGCCACCAAACTCATTTATGGCCTCCACATGACCTTATCTAACCTTAATTATGTCCCCAAAGCCTTGTCCTTAAGTCTCCCTTAGGTATGAATTTCGGGGTTGTTTCGAGCACGAAGCCTCAACGGTAGATGGTGGAAGGAGAATAGGACTCTGGGCTACTATGTTGCTTCACTGAAACTTAGAGGCAGGTAGAGGGTCTGGGAGCTTTTAAAGAGGCTCTGGACCATTCTACAAGGAGAAGTTTCTACAGGACCCACAGATACAAGTGTGTCAGGAGAGTCATTCCTCCAAGGCTCTTCCTGCAGCATCGCTGGGCGTGCAGGGCAGCTAAGGACTTTCCAGCAGCCAGCCCAGGACTTAACTTCAGATTCTGGAATGAGCGAAGCTGACAGTTGTGCTGCAATATGGAATCCTTGTGTCTTTTCAGCCTTGGAGATTGGGACAACCTAATCCCCCAGAACCTTCTGTCACCTCCCCTGGAGCCCTTCCTCCCAGAGCAGAGCATGCAAGGTTCTCGCTCTTCTCCTCCTACTCTGCTTAAGTTTCTCCCCAGCTACTGGACAGTTGAGAAGGAACCTACGCATCCATGCTGAGATACAGGCGGCGAATAACTCAACAGCTGCTACTTCCTCCCAGTGTCTGAGGAGATTCTAAGTGCCTCCCCCACGGCAGTGTGCCCCTCAGTGGGTGGCTGGGAAGTCAGAGGGAAGAGAAGGTCCCTTTTGCTCCACTCTGACCACTATTAATCCCCTCATGTTTCACATCGCACCTTCACGGCTCTCCTGCAGCCCTCAGGACCCCGGGGGACAACTGTATTGGGTTCAGCTCTGTCCTTCCTATTCTTGAATTAGGAAATAGGGGCTGTGCTGCAAATAACACCTGTGTTAGAGCTTTTCTGTGGCCAAAGATGGCAGTTGCAGATTTCGATGGCAGAAGAGATTATGCAAATTTTCATTTGCTTCCCAAAGCAATTTTAAGGACATATTTTTAAAAAAACACCCTCTATTTTCAATTAGGCATAGATTTACAGAAAGAGTTATAAATGTAATAAAGAGAGCACCCCTCGCTCAGTATCCCTGTGTTCCTGTCTCGCAAGAGTTGAAGTAAGCATCCATTGTGGGCACAGCCTTAGGGGCCTCACTGAGACTTCAGACACCACATGCTCACCACTGACATCCTCTTTCCTCCCCAGGATCCCCAGAGACATTATGTTTTATATTCTTAATTTGTGTGTGAGAAGATACAAATATACATGCATGTACATGTATGTCTGTGAAGCAGAGGTCAATGGTGGTATCTTTCTCAGTTACTCTATTCTTTATATTTTGAGGCAGGATCTCTCTTTGAACCTGAGGCTTACCAATTCAGCTAGCACACCTGCTAGCAATTCCCAGGGATTCTCCTGTCTCTGCCTTCCAGGTAACAGGATTATAGGCGTGCACTTCTCTGTTCGACTTCTATGCGAGTGGTGGCGTCCTATTCTCATACTTGTGTGACAAGCACTTTTCCAACTGAGCCATCTCTCCAGTCCCCTTAGTTTTCTAAAATCTACAAAGAGACCAAACACCTTTTCCACCCATTGTCTTGGCGAGGGTGACTGTCTCACTCACGAGGATCCAAGACACTGTTCTCTGAGATCACGCAGTATAGAAATGCTGTCCCTTCTGCACTGACACCTGATGCGCAGAGATGAGTCTGGCTTCTGCAGATTCTGCTTGCCGCATTATAAGCAAGTGTTTGTACTCTGTATAGTGACTTGTCTTTTTTTCTCATTTTTTTTAATTAAAGATTTCCATCTCCTCCCCCTTCCCTTCCCTCCCTTCTACCCATACCCCCACTCCACCCCTCTCCAAGACAAAGAGCCATCAGGGTTCCCTTCACTATGTTAAGTCCAAGGCCCTCCCAGCTCCCCCTAAGTCCAGGAAGGTGAGCAACCAAACTGACAAGGCTCACAGTGAGCCCGTCCATGCTGTAGAGTTCATGTTCATTGCCGTTGTCCTTGGTTTCTCAGTCTTCCTCCACCGTCAGCCATATTCAGAGAGTCCGGTTTGGTCCCCTGTTCCATCAGTCCCATTCCAACTGGACTTGGTGGTCTCCCGTTAGACTTGACTCTAGAGGGGTTCCCAGATGTCCAGGAAGACGCCCCCAGCTAGGTCCTTGGGCAGCTGAGGAGAGGGTGCCAGAAATGTACAGATCCTATTGCCATACTCATGAATATCTTGCATATCACCATAGAACCTTCACCTGGCATTGGATGGAGAAAATGACAGAGCCCCACATAGGAGCACCGGACTGAGATCCCAAGGTCCCGATGAGGAGCAAAAGGAGGGAGATCATGAGCAAGGAAGTCAGGACCGTGAGGAGTGTGTTTACCCATTGAGACGGTGAATAGTGACTTTTCAACCAAGGCAAAGGACCTAACAGAAGACGGCAGCACTTTTGTTTTATAACAGGACCATGGACAGAGCTCTGAGTCCTCAGTGTTCAGTGGGCAAGAATGTAGACAAGGCCAGCTTTGGAACAGAAGTCCTCTGAGGAGGCTCTTACGTCTCGCCCCACCACCCACATCCATGCCACCTGAGGCACAAGGGCAAATGGGCAGCCCATGCCCCTGGGGACCTAGAGCCAAATGAATAAAAACATAAATATAAAATGTGAGACAAAAGAAATAAAATACAAATTTAAACAGAATCCTATGTTGTACTAAAACCACGAGAGAAAAACTTTTCTTGCACAAAGTGTTCATCCTAGCAGTAACAAGCTGTGCAAACAGCAAAGAAAAGTTATTTTTGAAGCATTTGTGCAAAGTAATGAGCAAATACAGACTTCTAGTGCTCTGTCGGGGGTGTGAGTGAATGTTGGTGAGCAAAGGCCTAGCAGTTCGCTTCTTCCCTAGTCTTCTTCTCTGAGTCTGACTTAAGATGGAGACAGACAGGATTGGAGGCACAGCTCAGTAGCACAGTGTAGGGAGAGGCCCTGGATTCCCCCCTCCACACTGCAAAATGTCTTGGGGACAGACAACTTTGGAGGAGGGGGTTGCAGGTCAAGGTGAAGTACTTGGCTGTGGCTCATCAGAACAACTAATAAGGAACAATGGTGTGGTCATTAGCAAATCCTCCAGGACATCCTGGGGTTACCTTAGGGGTGTCTCCAGGGTGAGGTCGTCAGCGTGGCATCGTGCATGAGCCCCTGCTTCAGATGAACCACTGTTAGAGGACTACCCAGACTCCACATGGCCCCAATCCAAAACCCTCAGGGAATTGGGTGCGGGTGGCTCATGCCTTTAATACAAAAACTAGAAAGGAAGAGGCAGGTGGATCTCTGTGAGTCTGAGGCCAGCCTGGTCTACAGAGAAGAGTTCCTGTCCAGCGAAGGCAACACAGAGAAACCCTGTCTTGAAAAACAGAACAAAACCAAGAAAGAAAAAAAGGAAGGAAGTAACGATGGAAGGAAGGAAAGAAAGAAATAAAACCCTCAGGGACTCCTTGGGTGCAGGTGATCCGAGAAGATAACATTTATCTGTGGTGTTCCACCTTAGGGAGCAAGCTGTCCTGATGTGCAGGTCCTACTCAGAGGAACCTGAGGGTCATAAAGCCTCATCTTCAAAAGGAACTGTGAAGGTCTGGACTCCCAGTTTGTACTTCACCCTATGGGGCAACAAGCACTCCACAGACAACGCTATCTGAGTACCCCTGATCTTTGCCCACTCCTCTGTTCTCCTAAGGAAATATTAACTAGTCATCTGCAACACTACTCTTCCTAAAAGCCACTGTTTAGGCAGCTGTTAGAGCTACACAGGGCACTGAACTAAGTGCCGACATTATAATGGCAAAAAAGAATCACTCTGGAAATTAAGCTTAAGTAGTACATACAAACATTAGTGAATTCAATTCTACAAACAAACTGGGAGCCAGGTCAGAAACCAGTTTTAACATCTACAGTGTCCCCTAGTCTCCAGGGTTGATGAGATGTTTGAGCGAACAGCTGAAGGGTGGAGAGTAGGTACCTAGCCAGAGGTAAAAATGTGTCTTGATAAGTGTTCCAGGCAAGCAGAACCGCACACACAGAAGTCCTGATATGCACATGCATTAAACACATGCAGAGAGAGCCTGCAACACAATGAAAAAGACAAGGTCGAGTCAACAGACATTCCGAAAGCAATAGGTGCTGTTGATGGGTGATAAGCAACAGGAGGCAGGACTGCATCCTTAAAGTAGGACCAATCTCTGACCTGTAAGGAGATGAGTGAGACCCAGCTACTGCCCATGCAGGAGATGACACCACCCAGAACATAGGGGGTGATGGATAGCAGGACAGAGATAAGGACCCCCAAACAGATTTTGAAATAAGACCATCAAAATGTTTTCAACTGAACATGAACAGCAGAAGGAAAGAAAACTGCAAGGGATACATCTTAGCTCCTGTACTTGCCAATGAGTGGAGACCGGAGAGGACCATAGGTCAGAGTCCCACACTCTCATGCACGTGCTGTGTTGGAACTGTAAGGAGCCTAAATGAAGATCTGCTGACAGAGCAATGGTGAGGAATAACTTAGCTGCTACCTCTTAAAGGTGCTGAGAGGATTCAGAATGTCTCTCACACAGAAGTGTGGCCCCTGACTGGTGGCCAGAGAGGTTATATGGAAGAGAAGGTTCCTGCTGTTCCACTCTGATCACCACCAATTCCTCTCCTGCCTCACACCACGCCTTCAAACCCTGCCCCAGCTCACAGCACCTGCCGATGCGCAGCTTAGCGTGGGAAGCCGTGTTTGAAGAGCCAAGGGTTGAGAGAAAGAAAATCAGGAGCCTGGGACAGGACTGAGAGAAACACACAGACACCCATTGTGAAGGAGCTGGGGAATCTGAATGATCACACTGTTCTCAAGATGTTGCTGAGATTTTGTCTTCCTCCTGGACCTCAGTCCCTTGCGGGTTCTGTCCCCAGAATCTTAAACACAGAGAGTGCCTTGGTTACCTTTTTATTGCCATGAAATAAAAGCATGAAATGCCATGGCCAAAAGCAACTTATGGAAGGAGTTTGTTTGGGCTTATGGTTCCAGAGGGATAAGAGTCCACCATGGTAGAGAGGCAAGGTGGCAGGCACGGCAGTCAGAGCGGGAAGCTGAGAGATCACACCCTCAGTCCCAAGTACAAAGGAGAGAGAGAAAATAGAGGTAGAATGAGGCTTTAAGCTCTTAAACCCACTCTAAGTGATGGACTTCTCCAGCCAGGCTACGCCTTCCTATAACCTCTCCAAACGGGGACCCAGTATTCAAATGTCTGAGTCCATGGGTAGCATTTTTCATGGAAGCTACCACAGAGAGGTCCCAGCTTCTGTGATTTCTTGCACCAGAAAACAGTCATGACAGATTCTTGATTAAAAAGTTAGTCTGTGGACAATGTCCAAAGGGCATCTAGCTAATGCAAGAGTCTAGCAGAGGTAATCCTGTAAACCTCAGGAAGAACCGTACGAGTGGGGTCTGAGTTGTGGCTCTTCCCTGCACATCCAGCCAACATGATAGAAGCTCTGCTCCCAACCTGCACAGCCAAGGATACCAGGCTTCCTAATCCCTAGTGGACAGTCTAGGGCCATAGAGGAGCAGGTCAAGAATGTGCTCCCTTCCAGGCAGAGGCTCCAACTCCCATTTAGGGAATGCTAACTAGCTCAGATGCCACTTACCACAAATATGGGACTTCTCCCCAGCATTCCTAGGGGAGCAGCTCCATGTCGGAAGAGGCAAGCCAAGAAGATGGGTCCAACACCTTCACCCAAAGCCCTTCATGTCAAGCATGGGTCACTCAAGGGAAATGGCCCAGTGTTCAGAGGTGCAGAGACTGCCCTGGGGGTTAGAGATAGACTCTAAGAACAAAGAGCTCCATGCAGCCATTCTGGAAAGGACTTTGTCTGGAACAGAGTCAGTTCACACCTCAGGGTGCTGTCACAACAGTGCAGGGTTCACTGGTAAGAAAATCTTAGTGGCTTTAGGCTCCCGGAGTGCCACATGCTCGCTTGCTATAGACCAACTGGTAGTCCACCAGAAAAAGACAAGGAAAGAGGCAGTTAGTCTCTCTCAGGTTGGAATAAAACTCAAAGGCAAGCCCCCAAAGAGCAATCCTGCAAAGAGGCATGAATTTAATTGAAACTGACTGTGGAGCAATTTATGCCCCGGGGCCTTGTCAGAAATAATAGAGCAATGGACCAGCATCTTGGGGGCTAACAGCTGAGTGTGATACCAACAGAAGAAGAGGACAGATAGGAAAAGAGACAGCCATGGGCTGCTTAAGAAAGTCACTGTCACTGCAAGGCGGCTGTGCATGCCCCAGGGGCTGTGGTCTCTCCCGGGTGACATCACAGGCTGCACACTTCAGAGGTGACAGACTTGAGTGAAATAGTCTGACCAAATCACTAAACAAATAAACAAACAGCAAGCCCTGGGGGAAGAACAGGAGTTGCTGCAAAGTAGTCTCTGAAGTGGCCAGTTATGAACATAAATTATGAGATCCAAAAGAAAAAATGACCCACATCTAGGGGGAGAGCGATGACAAAATCAGCTCTCGGAAGAATTCATGGGTCAGAGTTCAAGACAACTGTGGTGTGTTTCAAGGACCATGTGAAGCCCAGTATAAAGAAGTAAAGATGTCAGAAAAAGATGTAAGAAAAGTAAAGATGTCCTACCAAACAGAAAATATCAATAAAGAAATAGAAATTATGAAATTCAGAATTGAAAAGTACAATTATTAAAATAGTTAACTAGAATGAATGATAGCTTTTTTTTTCTTCTTTTCCAAGACATTGTTTCTCTGTGTAGCAGCCCTAGCTGTCCTGGAACTAGCTCTTGTAGACCATGCTGGCCTTGAACTTTCAGAAATCTGCCTGCTTCTGCTTCTGCCTCTCTGGTGCTGGGATTAAGTGTGTGTGTGTGTGTGTGTGTGTGTGTGTGTGTGTGTGTGTGTGTGTGTGTGTGTGTGTTCAGGCATGTGTGTCCCTACGAATGTACCTATAGTTATGTGTGTGAACTTGCATGTGCCACAGTGGAGGATAGGAGGGAATTGAGTCCCCTGGGTCTGCAGTTACAAACGATTGTGAGCTGCCCGCTGTGGGTGTTGGGAACAGAACTCAGGTCTTCTACAAGAGCAGCAAATGCTCATAACCACTGAACCACCGCTCCAACCCCTCAGCAACAGATTTTAGCTGACAGACAGAATAAGAGAATGTGAAGATGGGTAGATAGAGACTGTGTAATCTAAATAAGAATTAAGGAAGGACAATGAACGAAGCTTCAGAGAACTGAAGGGCACAAAACAGCAAAACGTTCCTGAGAACACAAAAGGAAGATTTTTAAAAAATGAAGAAAATAGTTGAAGAAACAACTGAAAAATTTACCATTTTTATCTTAAAATAATAATTGACACATCTGACTCACTTATTACCAAGTATAACTGCTTGCAAAGATACAGAGCTACAGTAAAGAAAAAAATGTTAAAAGAAATAAATCGTACTAACGAATAATATAAACTGGTAATTTATCATTGGAGACAATGGAAAAATACTCAACAGCAAATACTTTTTAAAAGGGTGAAAGGTGGTGTTTTAATTGTCAGGTATATTTTTCTTGCTACATTCATCAGGTTTTTAAAAATAATTTATTAATTTTTTGATAATTTCATGCTGTGTATTTTAATCTATTCACCCTCATCCTTCTCCCTAACTTCTCCCAAATCCACTTCTACCTCTTAACCTCAACCCCACCTGTGTCTTTTTAATTTTTTTAAATTTTATTTTACATTCCAACCACAGTTTTTCCTCCCACCCTTCACCTTCTCCCCAGCCCACCTCCCATCCACTCCTCCCAAAGGATAAAGGCTCCAATGGGAAGTCAGTAAAATCTGACACATTAAGTTGGGGCAGGACCAAACACTTGCCACTGCATTAAGGCCAAGCATGGCATTCCACCATAGAGAATGGGCTCCAACAAGCTCATGGACCAGGAATGAATCCTGGTCCTACTGCCAGGTGCCCCTCAAATAGCCCAAGCTTGACCACTGTATCCCACATATGGAGGTCCTAGTTTGGTCCCATGGAGGCTCCAGAACTGTTAGTCCTCTCTGTCTTTTTTAAATATCTAGTCAACTCAAATTTGTGCTACCACTGAAGAAAGAAGTAGAGAGATGCATGGGGGAAACATTTAAATAGTTCTCCAAATTATTAGTATAAATCTGATCCTAAGTTAAGACAAACATTAAACCCTAGAGTGAAGAAAACAGTTTTAAAATAGTTGGTGAAGGTGCCTGGAATGGAGTGTGGTAAAGCGTCTGCCTTATGTGCACAAGATGCTATATTTGACCCCTGACCTTGCAGAAGCAATAATAATAAATACATTAAAATATATGGGGAAAATCATTACAGAATTAGAGTGCTACACCACAAAATATTTGCTTAATGCAAAGAACTAAGAAAAGAAAACCAAGAACATGAAGATCTGGGCATAGCAAACAAAATGATCAACCCAAGCTACCCAGTAAGTCTACCCTATGTCTAATCAGTATTAGCATGACAAGTGAACACATGTAATGCAACATTAATTATTAAGAATCCAACCTAAAATGTTGACTTTTAAAATCTACTTCGTCTATATGGTGTATATTTGACTCAAAGCACGGCTGGTGCTCGAAGGATGAGAAATGGAGCACCATGCAAATGGTGTCCCACGAAAGGAAGAGGGGTGTGACCAACATTGGAACAAAAGGACTTTAAAATAATGGGCTGGAGAGATGGCTCAGAGGTTAAGAGCATTGCCTGCTCTTCCAAAGGTCCTGAGTTCAATTCCCAGCAACCACATGGTGGCTCACAACCATCTCTAATGGGGTCTGGTGCCCTCTTCTGGCATGCAGACATACACACAGACAGAATATTGTATACATAATAAATAAATAAATAAATATTTAAAAAAATAAATAAAAATAAAATGACACCACCAAAAACCCAAAAACTATGAAAGTTGGGGATATTAGCTGTGAAGTAAAGGATAACCATGTTATAATCCATAGACCCAGAAAGGCTAGGTAACAAGGAGGACCTAAAGTGGGGATGCATGAATTTCCCCAGGGAAAGGGAAATAGAAGAGATCATCTGGGAAGACTGGGGGCTGGCTGGGGTAGAAACATGAAGTCTGGATGCAAGGGGAGACTACTGGAAGAGATGTCTTAATATGGGGGACATTTTGGGGTCAAGTAGAAATCTACTGCAAGAGAAAAAATCCCACAAATCTGTAAGGATGACTCCAGATAAGACTCCTAGCCATAGTGGATGGGTAGCCTGAACTGGCCATTTCCTATAATCAGATTGGTGACTACTCCAACTGTCATCAAAGACCCTTCATCCAGTGACTGATGGAAACAGGTGGGGAGACACATAACTAAGCCCTGGGCTGAGCTTGGGGAATCCTGTTGAAGAGAAATAAGAAGGGCTATATGAGCCAGGGTAGGTCATCATCACAAGGGAACCCACAGAATTAACTAACCTCAACTAGTAGGAGCTCACAGAATCTGGACCAACAGCTAGGGAGCCTGCAGGGAAACAACCCGTAAGCCCTCTACATATGTGTGACAATTGTATAGCTTGGTCTACTTGAGGGACTCCTAGCAGTGGGAGCAGGGCCTATCCCTAATGCTTTCGCTGGCTTTTGGAAACCAACTCCTCATACTGGATTTCCTTGCCCAACCTTAATACAAGGAGAGGAGCTTAGCCCTACAACTTGATATGCCATGCTTTGTTGACACCCATGGGAGGTCTGCTCTTTCTGAACAGAAACAGAGGAAGAATAGATTGGGAAGAGGAGGAGGGGATGGGAGGAGGGAAGAAAAACTGTGGTCAGGATGTAAAATAAATGAATAAATTTAATTAAAAAAGAAAGTCAGGGACATTTTGTGATAATAGTCAATCTATCAGGAAGATGTTACAGCTGTTAGCTTCCATCCACTAACACTGGGGCCCAGGAATACCAAATTAAAGCTCAAAACAGGCAGTGCCATGGGGCCATTTAGAAACTTTAGGAGACTAACAGCAATAACAGCACAAATGGGAAGCCAACGCCAAAAGGCCAGGAAGACCTCAGCAGCACCATAACTAACAGGCCCCTGTAGACCACTGCCCACAAGGACACCAGCGTCCATTCTCAAGCATACATGGCATGTTCTTCAAGGCAAGTAACAGATGAGACCATAAAATCCCTAAAAGGTATCAGTGGACACACATCATGCAAAGCAACTCTCCATCATTGATGGGACGGAATTAGAAAGGCAAAAATATGTTAGGTGCATTTAAAATATGAAAATTACATGACACTCTCCTAAATAATGAGTAAATGAAGACGCTCCAGTGGTTGTTAGAAAACACTTTCAAATGAGTGGAAGTAAAAACTCAGTAGCACCCATTCAACAAGAGGGAAGCCATGCCTGTTACTGGAAACCTAGCTAATCACTCAGTACTAATGAAGCTGTGGTTGCTGGAGGAGAATCAACGGCCAGTGTTTTACCAAACAAGCATCGTCCCCAGCAATAATCGATAAACACTCATCGTTATACCCACAGATGAGTGTGGCCTTCCCTCCTCATCAAGAAAACCTCTTTCTACAACAGACACCATTACAGAAAACTATAGCCAATCAAAACAAAGAGTTGTGAAGCCCAGTCCCAACAGATACTTCTACAAAACATTCCCACACCCAAAGTTCAAGGAACGTTGTTTAAGAGGGCCCGAAAGACTGGAAGAGCCAGAGAATCAGAGAGTTGGCTGTGAGCCTGTGTCTCCTAGTGATATCACAAGTGGCACTCATGAAGTCTCACTAGCACGACTGCCAAATGTGAGCTGAACAAGGAGGACACCGATAGACTTGCCAAAGCCCACAAATCCTCAATCCCACAGAAAGACCCACAGGCCACTAACTAATGTTGGGAGCAGGAGAGGTGGTCTTCCTCAGGAAGGGGAAGCAACTCATTGTCCAGTACCGGATTATCAGGCCTAAGAACATACATACAGGTAACATTATACAGGGGGAGCAAGTTATAGTTAGAAATATGTGCGTGTGTGTTTCTATGAGCGTGTGTTGTGTGTGTATGTGTTTGTATGTGATAACAATTAATGAAAGAAGAGGCTAAGAATTTGAATAAGAGTAGGAAGGGGTGCATGTGCGGGCATTTAAAGAGAGGAATGGGAAGGTAGAAATTTTGTAATTACATGACAATCTTAAAAATTAAAGAAGAAAAAACTTAACAAGCCTAGTCAGCACCACAGTCCTGTCTCCTCCACTATGACGAACAGCATTCCCTGAACTGTAGGCAGAATAAATCCCCATTGTGTTATCTTTTGTCGGGTGTTTGATGGCAGTAACAAGAAAAGCATCTGAGGCACATACAAAGAATTTCAGTATCCCTCTGGTGAAGCAAGTCAGAACCACAATGAGTTCGTGTTCTCATTTTCAATCTAGTAGGATGGTCACAACCAAAAAGGCAGGCGAAGGGTTGCTCCATGGTAGAAAGCTCACCTAGCCAAATAACAACACTTCAAGAAAAGACAAAAAATAGCTACAAAAATTAAAAAGTAGATGACAGCAGTGTTTGCAAGGATGTAGAGAGAAAGAGGGCAGGCCTTGCATGCAACTGGTAGGGATGTGCAGCCACTCTGTGAAGCAACTCGTCAACAACTCAAGGGCTGAATATAGAGTTTTCATATGACCCATCAGTGGCCTCCTAAGAGCAACAGAAGTATAGACAAAACCACACAAAAATCTTATATTGGAGTCAATCAGTAGACTGCCTCATTCATAACAGCCGGAAAGTGGGGAAGCCCAAATGTCTATCAACCGAATGAATGAACAGAATGTTGTCTGTCCTTACAATGGAAAGAAAGGGGCAGGGAAGATGAACCTTGCAAACAGTGTCCAACGGGAAAGAAGCCAGATGCAGATGGTCACAAATTATGTAATTTTATTCACACAAAACTTCCAAAACAAAGGAGACTTGAGAGGCGGAAGGTACGTGGTGGTTGCCCACAGCTTGTTTGTTAAGGAAGAGGCAGTGATTGGCAGCAGGCATGGAGAGTAAGCCGGAGTCATGCTTCTCAGGAGCTGATGTGATGGGCAGAATACAGCCAAAATCATTTTGTTGTCCAGTATAAACTGGGGAATCGTACAGAACACAAGAGATGAAGAAACATGTAAAAGAAAGAAAGGAGACATTTGAGAGAAAATGTGAGAATCTAGCTGCCTTATTTTAAGCCAGATGTTGAAGATGATTGTGAAAATGAAACCCATGTCATTCTTCTCATGGTCACACTTAGCTTTTGGAAACAATTAATTCCTATACACAAACAAAAGCTTCCAAGAGCCCCAGTTACTGCTAAGAACGTCAAGAGATTTGAACCGAGTTTGGAAACCAGTGAGTGAATGCAGCGTTCTCTCATCATTGGGTCCATCACGGCCCCTCCTAAGAACACAGTGGAAGTAAAAGAAGGTTGGGAGCAAAGCAAGCTGAAGTGGACTGGGTGCGGGGGACGTGAGAGCTCAGGGTGTGTAGAGGACTCTGCATTCCAAGCAGCACTACAAGGCGACTCACATGACCAGCTCTGGGAAGATGGACACCTGAGCAACAGTACCGTCCTCATGGGGTGTTCTCTCAATGGCGTAAGGAAGGCCCCAGTGCCTGCGGGGCAGGCTTGTTCTCAGAGGAGGCAACTGTATGGCAGAGAGAGGAGGCACAGGCACGGTGGCCCACTAGGCAACAGAGCTGTTCAGTAACTCAGCTTTGTCCTCGCAGAGTGACCTATGGGGTCAGGGGATGCAGAAGGCAGAGGAGATGGAAGAGTGAGTGAAAGAGAGAAGTCATAGATTCCACAGCAACGATGAGGGCCCCGCTGGGCTGATAGCACCCACCTTCCAGAAGGCCAGTCGTCAGAGAGTGAGACCCTACCCCTAGATGCCATAGTCAGCTTCACCTATCCCCTGGTCTCCCTCACAGAGTGACACCCCCTTCTCCAGGAATTCCTGATCTGATACGGAGTAATGACACCGCCCTGGCCAGGCTGGGGGAGGGGGGTGCAATGGCCACAAAGGCCCTGGAAAGTCCCTGCAGCCCATGGCCCTCCAGTACCTGGAAACAAGTCCAGCATCAACGGACGGATGCAGCCTGAGAGAACAGAGCAATGTGATGACGAACAGGATGAAGGGGACAGAGAGCAGAGTGACCTCAGAGTCTCCGGCTGGAGCCATGCTCCCCTATCAGGGTCACTCCCCTGCGTGTCCCACCAGGCGGCTCTGACTGAGGTGCAAAGGACCTCATGGCTGTCTTTCCTCACTGGCAGCTGATCAAGATAAATGAGTCCGTTGCAGAATCGTCCCCAGCGCTGGTGTCTGTGGGGCTTGGGGCTGGCCCGGAGCCTCCAGATGCACATTTCCATCCCAGCACTTCTGTCTGGTTGAATTACCAGACTCACCATCCTCCGCTGGCTGCTCTACCCAACCCCCTCCCCAGGACTAGGAGCAGCCCGCCCCTCTGCCAGGGTCAGAGGTCATCTTCACAGGCTCTCCCCGTGAACGCAGTGGTGGGGAAATCTGGCTGTTCTCAAAATGACTGTGAAAGAACCTGAAATACAAAGCATGAATGTGCAGCGTAAAGGAACCCCGAACAGACATCTCCCCTAGAACACAGTGCGCAGTCCAGTCTAGCCAGTCAGCACTTCTTGTGAGTTTTTTTTTTTTTTTTTTCACTGAACGGTGTCCCCAGCACACTGCGGACAGTCACAGAAACATTGTGCAGCCTGCCTGACTTCGGTCCCTGCCAGAGCCTCCTCTCTGAGGTTTGCAGTGGGCAAAAATCCAGGTCCCTGCAGAGTGGCCTGGGAGCCACTCCCAGACACATCCCAGCCTCCCTTCCCAGAAAGCAGTCCTGGGGGAACAATGCTCTCCGCAGAGCCACTACATCCAGGTCACCTGAGGCTCCAACAGGCACTCTTCAGCTGGAAGCCGCAGCTGAGACTCACCCTTCCCTCTGGGGGATTTCTATCAGCCCCTGCTTTCCCCTACAACGAGGCTGAGAGGGCCAAGGGCCAAGAGCCCAGGTCTCAGAAGGCCCTCTCCTGTTAATCATTTTCTCCCTTGTTTGGCACATATGCCCGTGGGGGCTGGCAGAGGCGTGTTTCTTGTAAATCTGGGCCATACATTTAGGTCTGAATGAGCCATAAGTGCCCTATCTTGGCAGAAGGTATCTTTGCTTTAGGAAGAAGGAAACGATCCAGTTTATGAAGGTAAAGTTGCGTGGGAGGTACCTTTTGATAAGGACACCCATAAAATGAGTAGGAACAGGTTTTATAGGTGCTGGTACCTTTACTGGGAGGTCACACACCGGAAAGGCTACAGCGGGGAGGGGCCTGTGCTGTGGGAACAGCCAGCAAGCAGGAAGGGCCTGGAGCAGGCAGGAGGCACGCCTTCCCATACTATGCAGCCTGAGAAGCATCTTGGGTGATCATACCATCCATCCTGTTAGCTGCCACTTGAGGAAAGTCAACTGAGGCCACGGTGGTGCTAATGTCACCGTAGGAGCTCAAGAACCCCAGAAAACAGCCTGTACACTGTGTGTCACCTCCACTATATGGAGGAGAAATGCAAGTCTTACACAGAGAGCAGCAGAGCTGGGCTTCAGACCTCTGCCTAAAGGCACCAGAGCCCAAGGCCTTCAGCAAGGGCTCGTTACAATGATCTTGATTCTCCAAGGACTCATTTGGCTTTACTGCGTGTCTATGGTGTGTGTGTGTGGGGGGGGGGGTTACATGTGTGCTTGTGTGTATGTGCACATGTGTGTGCAGAGGCCAGAGGTAAACATTGGTATCTTTCTCAATCACTTTGACAACTTTTTTTTGAGAAATGATCTCTCACTGAACTTGGTGCTCATGGATTGGCTAGACTAGGTGTCTGGCAAGTCTCAGGATCTCTGCCTCCCTGACACAGGGGCTACAGGCACAATGGCCACTCTTGCCCAGCTTTATACATGAGTAGTAGGATCCTGAACTCGGGTCTTTGTGTTTTGGGGGTAAGCGGTTTACCAACTGAGCCATCATCCTAGCCAGGCGATGCTGGAGATACAAGGCCTTGCATTTGCTGGAGACACTGTTGCTGAGCCACAGCCTCACGCGACATTTTTTCTGTTTAAACTGTACATTGTTCTTCATAGTGAAATGTGGACAATAGCATTCATGGAAGATTTATTCACATCTGCCCAGAACTAGAAACACCTGTGATGTCTTTCTATGGCTGTGGGGAGCCAACCAAGGCCATCTACCCAACAGCTGAGGGACCCACTAGCCCCTGGTGAGCCTCGAGTGTCACCCCAAGTGAGGAGTCTGAGCTCCACAGGTGTGTTTTGAACCATTTCATCCATAGCTACTGCAGATCAGGAGGGTCTGGGGAGAGGGAGCTGCAGCCTCAGGAGTTGAGAGTGTGGGCAGGGAGGTCTACAAAAAGTGTAAATGTTTGTGTCCCAGTCATGGTGCTGGGGACAGAACCTTCCCTCATGTAAACACATATGTGCATGAGCTCTGGGTGTAATCAGAACTCTCAGTCATGAAGGTTGACGGAAGTCAACATTTAAAACAATGAGCAAATCCAGCTATAGGCCCAGTGTTGCTCCTACAGTGTTACCGAACCAGATTCTGACAACGCACCTCTCCTGAGAAGAGACAATGCAGAGGGAAAGGAAGACACGTGTGTGTGTGTGTGTGTGTGTGAGAGAGAGAGAGAGAGAGAGAGAGAGAGAGAGAGAGAGAGAGAGAGAAAGTCTGGAAGATCACAGTGACCTCCACAGGCTGCATGCAGGGGCCATCATCCTGGGTCTACCAAGCAATGTTGCATGGCAGTTTCTTTGGAACTGAAGCATTCCCTCCAAGCAGGCTGGGAGGCTCAACCAGCTTTGAGAAATGCAAAGCTTTTGGACATCCAGAAAAATCGAAACTCCCAAGATTCGCTAGTGCTCCTTCTCAAAGTTAGTGAAGGAGTAAGCTGTTGGAGAAGAAAATCAAATAGCCAGCATTCTGAGATGAGCTGCCTAGCTGACCACAAGTCGTGCAGGGGCCTCCAAGTCTGCAGCTCCGGCGAGGTGCCACCTGTTGGGGTGGGTTGTTCAGTGCTGCAGCTGTATTTGAGCTGTCCTGCTTCTCTGGGCCACCAAGTCAGACGTCAGTGTAATTGCAATTCTGGTCTTTCCTGAGTTCCCTGTTGTGGTGTGTGTAAATTCATGTGTCGCATATCAAGCTTCACACAAGGTTACAACAGAGGATATGCTCAAACTCCTCTCAGACGAGCCTGGAGTTGGCTTTGCATGTCGCCATGTTGACCAACACCAAGCCTAAAGGCAAAGACCAGTTACTGGCTCTTTCTGAGCTGTGGCGTGAGCAGCCACATTCCAACTTGCTAAACAGAAAAGGATGGCATTATCCATAAGCTGGGTGGTACAGCTGCTCCATCTCAGGTCAAGGATGCAGCTGTGGGAGCAAAGTGAGAACCAGGCCTGGGGTGCAGCTGCTATACAACTCTATTCCTTCAGCACATGATGGACCATCTCCTTGCAAGTCCTTCCTTTGGAATGGCATGAGGACTCTCCTCCTTGAGCCTTCACAGAAGACGGCCAACATGTGAAAGATAGCTGGGAGCTTCTGAACCAGCACTTCAGAATAGTCTCGTGTATATAATGTTAACCCGGTCACGACCAGATCAGGATGTTCAGCTACAGTAAACCTCGCTTTACAGTGCTCTCCATGGGCTGTTTTGCATATTGTCATAGCCATCTGCTCTGCTTAGTACCCCCAGAAACCTTATCATAAGTTCACCCCCTCAACCCTGCTTCCTTCGGGTCCAGCCCGATCTGCAGGATGCAAGCTGAAAGTTTCCACTCAGCCTGACCCTGGCCTCAAGCTGGCTGGTGTCTTAAGTGTGTATGAGTCGGTGAGTTTCTGGATGGGTCCCACCACCCCAGGACGCATAGCATGCGTGCATGTGTACACCAAGACAGTGACCCCCCTGGCTTTGCTCTGAGAACAGACCTTTGCAAGTCCGGAGGCCCTCCTGGCCTGCTACTAGCAGAGAGCCATGCACAGGCAGTGTGACTTAGAAGCAAATACCAGCAGCCCAGGTGAGAGAGCAAAGCCTGGAAAAATGCATGGTATAATTTAGGCCCCCCCAAAAAGCATTTTAATGAATGATTGTGTGCGAGGAAAGCGATCACCCTTAATTCCATCATCACTGCTTCAGCTGGAAGGTTTGAAAGCTGCTTTAGGGGCCGTCTGGCAGCCCTGCACCTCATCTGCGAGCCACACAGACAAACACGGGGCTAAAGCTCCAAAGAATCTGATAAAAAGACAGAGACATTGGGAGGCAAGCATCAGGGACAATTACGTCTGACCCATGGGAAATAGCAAGTGCCATTCGATTCCCTGGGACGTCACAGGGTGACAGATTGTCTCCAGCTGGAGGAGGGAAAAACAGACCAAGATCAAGGGCAAAGAGAAGGCAGGGGTGGGGGGCTGTGAGGCCCCCCACTCACACTGCACCAACCAAGGCCCACGGTGGGAAAGGACCCTCCTGAGACTCTAGACTCCCTCTGAGCTGGGGAGAGAAATAAGACAACACCCTAGCTGTGAATCCAGCTCTCTCCAAGTCTGGTATTAACAGTCCCACCGAGTGCACTTTTGCCAGACTTCAACCACTGCAGATCATTCTCTTCAAAAGGAGTCCTTACCCATCCGGGAGAGCCAGTGAAGACACAGGTATGAGTTAGCATATCCCAGAATGCCACGGTACACAAGTGATAAGAATAGCAAGTTAGGTTGTATTAGTGACCAGGTCCCCGAGGAACAGCAACTCTAGACCTGGTTGTGTCCCAGAACTATGCACATTCTTAAAAGGACTGCCATGGTTCACAGCAGCTAAGCATCACTCCAGTAAAGGATGCCTCCTTAGGTCAGCCTACCAATCTCTGGCATATCCAGTTCTCCTTCCAAAGACCTGGGGCTCAGACTTTGGGTTTCAGACACCTATCCAACAACCAGACCTTAGCCTGGGGAAGCTTAGATGTCCTTCCAAAGACCTGGACTTCAGACCACGGGAGTCTCAGATGCCAAAGACCTGTGTTTAATCTTGAACTTCCCTTCATCTCTGGGTGCCCATGGCTGTTCACTGTCATTTTATAGGTGACAGTGAATTAGGCACACACTTACCCTGGCAGAGCAGATGAAAAGGAGGAGGAGGTAAGCCATGTAAGGTGGGTCCCTTCCTCAGTCCCATAGGAGAGTCTAAGCTATCAGAGTGAGCCCAACAGACAACAGAAGCAGGAAGAGCTACAAAGCCCAGCGAGAGTTGGCTGAGGCATGCCCATCCTGTATTTGAAGCAAAAGGAAGAATGAAAGCCCAATGTCAAGGTTGACTCCAAGGTCAGGTGACAATGACAGAAGCCGAGGAGAGACTGAAAAGGCCCTAGCAGTGTGCATAGAGGGACCCTCACTGTCTTCTGACCCAGGTTCCTGAACCCTGTGGCACAGCCTTCTGTTTGATAGATTCAGGTACCCCTCAACTGATGATGGGGTTATGGTCAATAGATTCACCATAATTTCAAATACTGCCAAGTCAGAAAAACATTTAACACACCTACTAAGTGTGATGGTTTAGTACAGCTTACCTTATATTAGCCAACAATTAGGCAAACTCAACCTAAGACAGAGCCTATTTATAGTAACACTTGAATATCACCTCTGATGTATTGAATGCTATACTGAAAGTGAGAGTCAGGATGATTATGGGGATGAACTGTCACTCCATTATAAAGCTTGTCTTGTTGAATAAAACCTGGCAATCAGGAAAGAGCAGGGCAGTGCCTAGCCTCCACATAGGTATTCAGAGCCCTGGTTGGAACCAGCCCTGGAGGGAAGAGTACAGTGAGGGAGAGACCCTGGGTCCCAGCAAGCATTGCCAGCAAAGGATTGGCATCGGCAAGAGGCCAGGGGCGGGAACCCACCAAGTGCCAGCAGTCCTCAGTCTTGGGGCCCTGAGAAACATCCCACCCAGAGCTTCCCAGGACAAAGTCTGAGGAAAGCTCCAGACTTGTGAGATGAAGAAATGATGGGACAGAAATGGTGCAAAGGGCAGATCTGGCAGTGTGGTATCCATCTGGCTCTTCAAAGGGTATGGAAGTGATGGCTGTGGTGTGTCCATTATCCTTCCAGGAGACAGAAATGAAGCTGAGTCCAGGTTCAAAGCCAGACTGTCCTCTGGTTAAATGAGAGCTTATTACCAAATCCCCATGCTGACCCTGGTCCTTTCCATTCCCTCTCTATACAGAAGTCTCAGGGACCAAAGTGATGATAAATGCAGAAAAGAAAAACCCCACAATCTTTTTCCAATCTGCTTATTGTATGCAGGGCTTCAGTCTCTTTGTCACACTGTGGGCCTGGCACTGTGGCCCACCTCCAGTGGCCCTCTGCATGCCGTCTCATGACACCACCAGGATCCTTTCCCCAGCCTCAGAACATTAGGCTTGCTTCAAACTCTCTGCTTGAATTGGCCCCATTTCCTTCATGAACCTGCTTGCTCAGTTCACTTGGCTCTGGGCAGCAGAGCCCATCACCTGACCTGAGACAGAGCTGGGAGATGGGTTTGAATGACACAGCAGTCGGGTCCCTCTCCCTGGGAACCCACAAAGATCCCAAGGCTGTAGGCTCCTCTTCATGAGGGCGTGGTGTCAGGAGAAAGAGGCAGACAGGAACGTTAGATGAAACATTGCCCTGGACACTGGAAGGGCAGACAGCCCTTGGCCTAGCTCAACATGACCAGACATGAAAAATGAAGTAAATTACAGGTATTCCCATACCCAAGGTAGAGCATGGAAAATGCCACCTGCAGAAGAAGAGATGGACTCTGCCTGACCTCTGGAGGGGAGATTCCCGCTCTGTGGAGAGCAGCCAAGAGCTTCTGGGGACAGATGAGGGGACCCTTGACTGAGAGCTGCACTCCAGTAAGACATTTGCTGGAAAGATCTTCCCAGGCATACCCATCTTCACCCTTTTCTGTAAGGAACTGTGATGGTCACATGCAGATGTCTGCAGAGTCTTCTCAGAGGGCAGCACTGTCCCTCATGGGGCCTGACAGAGCATCTGAACAGGAAGCACCCTGAGACCCCTCCAGGACACTTTGTGCCAATGGAGATGACTTCCTGCGCCCTGGGGAAGCACCTAGGGTGTGGGGAAGGCAAGGGTTCCCGGGACCCTGAAGAAGCTGACTCTCAGAGCCTCCCACTCCATGGCACCACAGCCAGCCCCTGGGGCTGTGCTAGGATCCAGGATCCATCTGGCCTCCGCAGAGGCCCTCCTGCCAGCCCCCACCCTCCACGCAGTCAAGTTCAAACCTAGCTCCTTTTCCGAAGCCTCTTTCATGTGGTTTCTGTCTAATCTGAAAACACCTCCCTTCCCCACCGCCTTTGTCTCTGTGAGCTGTTCCTTAAGTCGCCTTTTGAAACTCTGGTGCCTGAAAAGCGCACATCCCATAGTGCATGGTCCCAGGCGTCTTCAGGGACTCCCCTCTGTGCCCCCAGGAGCAAGGGGAACAGTGAGTTGGAGACTCGTGTGTTGCTAGACTGCCTCACATCTCCCCCACCCCATCTCACTGGCAGAGGACAGGTACAGACAGTGGCTCCTCTCTGGCCTTCAGGTGTCAAAGCTGGAAGACAGGGGATGCCCCTCTATTGGCAGGTCTCCTGTGCACGCAGTGGTACCTCAGTGAGGCTTGTGCTGCCCTAAAAGGGACCTGTTGGACTCTGATTTAGGAAGCTGCACTAGGTTCAGGAAGGTTTATAGACCTCAGTGGCAGGCTCAGCATGGGCACTCAGGGTTGTTCACTGTATTGTGCCAGTCAGGGCCTCTGGCACCACTGCACTGTGAACCCTGCAGTTAAAAGTGCAGATCCTGGCACCCCTCGTTTCTCAGAATGAAGAATCCAGTGAGTCTTTCTCAGGACCTCACAGTGGCTCTGGTGTGTCCCCAGCAGCGGGAGTGAGGTGCGGAGTCCGGTGTGTTCTGCAGGAACACTGAAAGAGTGCCAGGTCTGCAGCCACCCGTGGGGCAGGGACAGCCCATCTCTGGACTCGGGGTCCTGCCTCTGTCACTCGAGTCTGCTTTCCTCTTCCTGTGGTGAGCGATGCAGTGTGCCTCAGAGCTTCTCTCTGACAGATCTAAATGATATTTAGGTTTGACATGTTACACTTGTGGTTTTCAAACGAGATCTTTTTTCTGTGAAGAACTGCCTTTCTTGGCATAAAATAATTGGAAAGTACCTCGGATATCTCAATAAAACACATCAAAAGTAACTCTCTCCAGCTTGTTTTGACACGTCCACTTGTGGTTTCTGTCAACTTTAGCTAAACATCAGGTTTTCTCAGACAGAACAAACCATTAAAACATTCAACAGAGAAAGCAAATAGACATAATTCCTCTTGTGTTTGCCTCTTCTAAATAAAAGGCAATATTGAAAGGAGAGGCCATCCCAGCTCAAAGCACATTTTTATGATTCATACATTGGCCATAATTATTTGCATAGGATTTAAATGTCTAAGCCATGGACCCTGCCCTTTTTCAAAAATGCTGCATTGTGAAGTCAAAACACACAGAGCAGTTCTGTGTTTACAGAGGGTTGTCCAGTTCTGTCAGATAAATGCTGGGTTTACTTAGGTGGGTTTGAGATCAGAAAAGAGCAACACATGAAAGAAACATCTTTCTGGTAGAGAACAAGGAGACCCCAGAACTCCACCCCACGTATTCTGTCCAAATTCCACCAAAGACCAAGAGACAGCGAAACCTCCAGAAAATGTGCCTGCTCTCGGTTTCACCAATATTTAGAGGTTGGATAGAAAATGAAAGGAGAGGAGAAAAAAATTATGAAAAGGGACTGAGGCCTAAGGGGCTGGGAAGCAGAGGGCAGACATCTGCCTATGAGGGCTTGGAGGGGGAGGCAGAAGAAGAAAGGGGTGGGGCAGTCTCCTCCCCTCCTCGTAGGTCCAGGGCAGTAAGCATCTTGCCCACTCCCACTCAGTCTTCACGCAGGAGCGAAACTGCTCTGTCTTCCACGTGTGAGGAAAGAGGTGAGGAAGCTGCAAAATTGAGCTCAGTCCCAGACTCACGGAACCTGGACCTGTGGGAATCTGGCGGTAGGAACATGGCTCTTCCAGCTATGGCATCTGCAACCATGCTCGGCCTTCCTCAGAAGAACTCCAACAAAGAAAAAAAAGACAAAAATAAACAACAACAAGTGTAATTTTTTGTCTCTGATTCTGGGAAATATATTTCAGTTTCTCGCAGACACAAAACAAAGAGGCCAGGCAGGAAAGCGAGCCAGAGAAGCCGGTTATTGTCTATTGGACGAGGATGTGTTTGAGACTCACCTTTTACAACCATGTGGTTCCTGCTCTGCTCAGTGGTGGGATTTGGGAACACACGGCCAGTAGAGTCTTTCTTGTCCTTAAGGACTTAAGGTCGACAAAGATGCTCATCAGTCATTTTAGGAAATCAAGCTGAAGCCAAGCTTTCAAGAAAGAGTGTGGCCATGTCAGAGAACTCAAGAAGAGACCTACAGCCGTAGGGAGCTGAGTGAGTCTCAGCTGAGATGGGGCCACTCAGGAAGGTCTGCAAGAGCAACCCTGAAGGTTATGGAGGCTAAGATGGCACCAGGAAGTGAAGGGGACATACACAAGATTTAGTCAGACAGAGGGTAAGGAGAAGAAAAGAAGGGTCACTCTTAAGACGAGGAAATTGACAGGGGAGGTGGGGAGAGGGAAGCAAAGGCCTGAGATGCCACAAACAAAAGAAAGGTGGGGGCAGGATAGACCCAAAGAGTGGTCGCCGTGAGACTGTGGTTAGATGTGGGGGTGGAACAAGAGAAATGAAGAAAAGTGGCAAAGAAATAAATGAGAGACAGGGTGGGCAAAAAAATAAAGGACAGACATAGACACACAAAGACCCTGTGATGGAAAAGAGGAAGAAATAGAGGACGGTCATGGGTGGGAAGAGATGGAGAAAAAGAGACACAGTGGGGGAAGGAGAAAGATACAGGGGAACCAAAAAGTATCCTGAGTGTCCCACTTCATGACAGAGCCAATGGCTGAGGTGGAAGACAGAGGCAGATGGAAGCCTCAGCTGAGAAAGAAATGCTCACAGGGAGAGAATCTGCACAGGGTCATAGGAGCTGCTGAGTACAGACGGGGCCAAGGGATCTGAATGGAAGTGACGGAGCACCGGACACGTGGGCACATTCTAAACAGCTGCCCTCTAGAGAGGGGCCAGGCTGCTGAGCCAGGGCAGGTGGGGAGCAGTGTAGAGTTCCAGGGAAATCGGAGCCTACAGTCTCTGTTAGAAAGCAAGTGTAGGAGGCTTGACCTGGGCTGTCCTCCTCAATTTTGCCTTGAGCCACCAGGACCTGTGCTCAGCACCGGAGTCTGATGGCTGAAATGTGTCCCCGGAGTTCATGCTGAATCCTAAGGCCCCGGACCTACACTTGGCTATGTTAAGATGAGGGCACGAAGTACCTTCTTCAACATGATTAGTGTCCTTACTCAAAGAACTACCACACGGACACACATACAGGGACAACCATGAGAAGACACTGTGAGAATGCTGGCCAGAAGCCAAGACAAAGGCCCCAGTTGGAACCATCCCATCATACCCTCAGTCTCGGTACCTCATCATGCAGTCCCAGAGACCCACATAAAGCCAGAAATTTACAACCCTGCCTCTGGTATCATCACCCACCCGTGGCACAGAGGCTCAAGCACCATCCCTGATTCCACTAAGGCTGTTCAGAGGCCAGAGCTCTATGAACACGGAGTAACAGTGACGGTCACCATGGAAACAGACCTTGAAGGATGACTCTGACTCGGAGCTTCAGGGCACAGACTCTAAAAGACTGTCTGACTTGGGGAGGGACTTCAGTTGAAAGTACCTTGGGGACTGGGGTGCAGTTCAGCGGATAGAATGCTTACTTGGCATGTATGAAAGTCTATATTGTATCCCTTACATACACAGGGCGGCGTCCACACCTGTAACTCCAGTACTGCAGAGGTGGAGAGAGAAGGATCCAAAGTTCAAGGCCATTCTTAGCTACATAGTGTGTTTGAACACACAAGACCCTATCTTAAGATATTAATTATCATCACAGAGTAAAATCAAGTGCTTTAGTGCTCAGCTTGTCCTTCCCTGGAAGCCGACCTGAAGTGCACACAGGCTGTGCCTGCAGCTGCAAGGGCACACTTGTTGTGTTGAACACAAGACAGGTCTGCAATCAGCAAGCAAGGGACAGAGCCTCAGGAGGAACCAGCCAGTGATACCTCAGCCCCAGCTCTGAGAGAACCCTTCACAGCTGCCAGCCCTGTAGAGATCTCAGGCACAGGCTGCAGGCTGCACTTCTGTTAGTGAGGACCAGTTGTGCTTGGCTCCTAGACCAATTCCAGCCACATAGATCTCAACATCAGTGCTCTGAAGCAGCCTCCCGGGAGCACACACCATCATAGAATGTATGGGGTAGTTCAGTTGGGTTCCAGCATTCCACAGACTAGATCAAATGCTGTAGACAGATCCTCAATTTCTGCAATCACTCCCTGGTTAGCAGTGGTTTTCAGGGGGCAGGTTGAACAACAGAAGGCTGCAGATACAGAGCTGGGCCTCTGAGCTGGACCTTTGCTTTTGTTTGGGCAGATACTAGGGAATGAACCCTGAGCCTTTGACAATGTTAGGCAAAAGCCACTTAACTACATCCCCAGCCCTCTTTTAGTTTGAGACAGAGTCTAAGTCAGTGGTTCTCAATCTTCCTAATGTGGTGACCCTTTAATACAGTCCTTCATGTTGTGGTGACCCCCAACCATAAAATTATTTTGGTTACTGCTTCATAACTGTAATTTTGCTACTGTTATGAATTGTAATATAAATATCTTTGTTTTCCAATTGCCTTAGGCAACTTCTGTTTAAGGGTGGTTTGACCTCCAAAAAGGTCACAATCCACAGGTTGAAACCCACTGGGCTAAGTTGTCAGGCAGGCCTTGAATTCATTCTGTAGCCCAGGCAGACCTTGGACTCATGATCTCCCAGCTTGAGTTTCCACAGAAGCCTGTGCCACCAGACCCTTTATCCAGGGTGAAACGTTTTTTCCTGAAGGAGTCTCTACCTTGGCTGCCCTCTTCAGGTCTCACTCAAATCCCTTGCTACAACCGAGGACTCCTCCCTCCCTTTCCCAATCTGTGCTGGCCCCTAACCCTGCCGCAGACTCACATGGCAATTACTATTGGATTGCAGCTGATATTAAAAATGTCACCTGTGCCCTCCAAACACACTTCTGGGTGAATTCAGGAGAGGGGGGACCTGAGGACCTGGCCACTGTCCAGTAACAGACAGTTCCAGTTCCTCAGAACAGGCTGGCAGGCTCCAGGGATGGGGGGGAGGGACAGCATCGCCTGGCGGCTGGACCCTTTGTTCCCAGTGTGGTGGGACTCTTCCGTGATTTCAGTGTGGCCCTTCTGATCTGAGTTGCGTGTGGAATAGATGTGTTAACTTAGAATTTGTCACCATAACATACAAAGTGCTAGGGAAGGATGGGGGATAGCTAAACTGTAGCTAAGAATAGACGCTGATTTATGCAACTTGATTATACTTGTGGCAAGAGTGATAATTGGAGATATTCTGAAAAAAAAAGAACCTGAAAGTGAAGATAATTGGAAGGTTTATTTTGCCTCATCTATTAGATAGGGAAGAATAAGATGTTTAATTACATTAATAAGAAAATAATTATTGATAGTCATAAATAATGTCTCATTTATGTTCAGGGAAACACCTGACCCCACAGAACTATGGAAGCCATTTAAAACCTAGGGAGATTTTTTTTTTTTTTTAGTGACAAAGACAAATTCTGGAGGGAATAAGCCAATCACTGTAAAATTAAGGGTGCTGCTTCTTCCTTTATTAGATATGAAAACCCACAAAAAGAGGTGATGAATCTGGGGCCCACCTGAGCATCAGGCTGGGTGTCCCGCATCAAGGACTTTCAGCTTCCTAGACACCAAACAGCACCCAGCAGCACCCAGCAGACTCCTGACATGCAGAAGTGGCTCCCTGCCTTGCCCTGTCTCGTCAATCCCAGACTTCCCTGGGCACTAGGAATAGTGATCTGTGCCCCTTCCAAACTTGTGCCTACAAAATACCTTTTTCCTCATTGCATGTGCTGTGAGGGTTTGTCCCAGGGCAAGATGAAGCTAGCTAGCCTTCGGGCCTTTCCCCTGCTTTCCAGTTCCAGGCATCAGCCTTCATTCAGGTCTAGCTCTTCTGTTTAATCAATCATTTTCCGGCTCTCCCAACCTCATTCCAGCCCCTTTGTCCAGGGGCAGCTTCTGTCCAGGACCTCCTCTGCAGTCAGCTCCTCCAGGGTCCGTTCCTTTCCAGGGTCAGCTCTTGGGGAATACTTAAGATTAGAGGAGCAGCTGATTTGGGGGAGTAGCTAGCACTAGAGGAGTAGCTGACCCTAGGGAGGAATTGACCCTGGGGAGGAACTGACCCTGGATTGGTGCTGACCATAAGGAGTAGCTGACCTAAGAGAGGAGCTGACCATGGAGGAACAACCAAATTTAGGGTCAAGCTGACCTTAGGGAGGAGCTGAGCCTAGGGAAGAGCTGACCCTTAGGAATGGCTGCAACCTCCTTGCCCACCTCTACGTGCCTGGCACCCTTCTAAGTGCTGGGAAAGCCTAAAAGAGGCTCACAGATGCCTGTCTCCTGCTCTATTTCAGCGGACAGGGAGTTCGTAGAAGGAACTAGCCTTGTCCCTAGACAGTACCGTATTTCTGCAGAAGTACAAGGGTCTTTAGCTGGGTGTGGTGGTACATGCCTTTGATCCTAGCAGGAAAACTGTCTCACATTCAGTGTTAGCCTGGGCTACAAGGGAGAATTGCCTCAGAAAAATGAAACCATCAGAAAGGCCCTCATCCTCTTTAGGCTACGTGTGTGGGTGACTGTCAGAAAAGGCCCTCCAGGAGCACTGAGTGTCAGCCTTCTCAGCCACCTGCCTGCCCTCCTGAGACTTCACAGGCTTGGCTGACCTGGCGCCCATTTCCCAGAATAAACACAACATCAAACAAAAATGGTAAATTGCATCTGAGACTACTGTCCCCATCTCGTTCGTATCTTTTCTGCAACTCCCTGCCTTCCCCAGGCCAGTTGTGTCAGAGGGCATCTTACAGATCACAGATGCTTGCTCAGCCAGCTGCAACCATGAGAAGACAGCAGCGACCATGGAGAAGCTCTGGGCACCGGTTCTCCCGTCACGAGGGAAGGGCACTCCTCTCCATCTGGATCCTGGGGGGGTTAATACTTAAAACCATTTATAGGCCCCAGGACTGACATTCCTAGCCAGGATGAGGGTAGAGAAGGAGGCTTTCCCACAGCACAGGCTGTGACAGAGTTGCATGGGCCAACTGTGGGGATGGAGCCACAGAAATCCACAGACGGTGGAGGCTCAGCTCCTAAGGCTGCGGAGCTCAGCTGATCTCAGCAGGACACAGTGGTTAGTTGGCAGCCCTTAGAGAGCCAAGCCAACCTGCCATGGACAAGCTCCAGTGTAACATTTAAGTCAGTTGCTTGATGGCTCAGAGAGGATACCCCAGCCAAGAAGTTTGGTATTGCTACACAGGATTCCCTCCAACAGGGCAGCCTTGGCTTGTACCCATAGACAAAAGAGGAGACAGTGAAATTCCAATGGCGGACCAAGCTGAGCAGACCTGAGAGAGGGCCATTCCAAAGTTACTCTGAAGGATGTTACCGCAGGGGTAAGAATTGGGACCACTCATTACCAACCTGACACATTGCTCAGAAATGCTTCTCTATCATCCTTCTCCCAGTGCTTCCCAACTCCATCCACCTTCCAGTTACACCTATAGCACGCAGCATAAACTGCTTCCTTACAATTTCTAGAAGCCCTGTGTAAGGACCACTACTTCCAATAGAGACCCCTTCATACAGTCTGGCTTCCTGGGCAGCATAGTTGCCCTGAGGTACCTCTAGCACCTTCTAGTACTGCCTATGTCTTATCTCTACCATTGGGAACTGACTCATGCTAAGTGAGGATCATAGGTCTGACAGTTAGGGCACTTAGGGAACCCTGAGCACTCCCGGGGTGTTTGCCAGGCTAGCTGCTCTGGGTAGTTGTTCTTACAGACATACGATGGGGCCAAGGTGAATGGCTTGCCATGAAGAGCTGTCAGGTAGCAAAAAGCAAAACAGGAGAAAAATCAGTTCTGAAGCCCTGCTCTCTCTGGACTCTGGGTGCATGGGACCGTGGAACAGTACGAGGACTGGACTTCTGTCACCATGGCCCTAGCCAGTACTTAAGCAAGGACTCATGCCCTCCCCATCTGCTGACACTATAGCTGCCATTTTCCCTTCTTCAGTTTTTTTTCCTTCCAAATTCTGCCTGTTTTTCAAGCTTGGCTCAGGTCATAGGCAGTCCCGTGCCATTTTTTTTCCTTCTCCTTTCAGGGCACAGATGGGCTCCAAGGTCCCTCCTACCCTTCTCCTAAAACAGGACTCACATGGCTCTGGCAGGCCATGGACCTCAAGCAAAGCAGAGTTTGGTCTTTATGTAACTAATAGGCACTTATTTACCTGTTGTTTAAGTGACAGTCCATCTTCCACTTCCTTGAAAGCAGGATCAGCAAGACTGCATCTTCTGGAGATGAAAACCACTTTAACATTGCCTTTAGGACCTTCAGGCATCTAGGTTGATGACCAGAGGGGTCAGATTTCCCACTTGTTCCAAGTCCTCTTGTCTCCGAGGGAAGATCACAGCACATTTCCCTGTTTCATGGATCTGAAGTCTCACCTACACAATGCTAGATTCCAGGTGTCCTCAGCTCATTGCTTATCACATCACACAGCAGTCCTGAGATCATGTAGACAAAGACGTATGGCTTTGCTTTCATGTCCAAATAAGTTAGAATCCTGAATGGACATATCTTCATCCATCAGTGTCTCAAGGCCACGGAATTCACCTACAGGCATTCTGCATGTTGTCCCCTAACAACCCCTCCCTGCCTTCTATTCAGAGCCCCCTGTGCCAGAAAAGGATGTGCTATGTCAGTGTACAACTGGAACCTAACTTCTGTGTCCCTAGATGGGAACGGCTCACACATGTCCAGCCTCTTTGAGAAGAAAGTTCACTGGGCCACCAATTAGAGCTGGGCTAGCTGGGTCCGTCCATCTTCTGCAGGAGTCAGTTGGCCTGTTAGAGCTTCACCCATATATTTTTAAGCAGCAAGGGGTACTCATGTGGAGAGCTTTAGTTGTCTTCCACAGGGCCTCCCATCTTCCAGCAGGCCAGCCTAGGTTCCTGATGCAGGCCTTAGGAGTTTAGCAGCTAGTGGAGGTCAGATCTAATGTCCAAGTGCTATGAGCCTCTACCACCACTACCCATTGGTTCAAGTGAACTGTACAGAGTCACTACAGGATGCCCAGGGGAAAGAACAGTGCCCATCACCCATATGTAAACTACCAAACATGGAATTTGCTTGTAAAAGGTTGACATAGCCTGAATGAGAGCTCTGTGCATAAACATGCATGCTCTCACACACACATGCACACGTAAGTACACACACATTCACACACAGGCACACATACATACATGCAAAGACACCTATCCATGCACACATGTGTACAAACACACTACCATGTTTATAACATGCATACACACGTGAACACATGAACGCACGCACACAAAGTGCATGTGTGCACATGCATGCACATATAGGTTCACAGTGCACACATGCATGCACACACATATGAAGCTGGACAAATGTTCCCATACCTTGTAACAAGAAGCAGTCATATATGTCTCTTGTGTTGGCAAGGACGGATAGTACAACCACCACAGCATCTGGCATGTGAAGTTCTCCTCCAAAGTGACTGAAGAGGCAGGCCAATTGAGTCTTGTGTCTTCCTGCAAACCCCCAACTTCTCTAACATTCAGGTGCTCACCAGCTCTCCCAGATGTGGGGCTTACATGGCTGGCTCAAAATCAACTAACCATGAGAAAATGTTCTGACTAGACTCCCTCTGAGGAAGGCAGTGCTCCCAGGGCGTCCTGTGGATCTGCCTCTGACCATGAGCTGTCTGGAGAAGGGTCTCACTGTGCCCTTGTCCTGCACATTCTCCCTGGTGTATCATTTACCAAACAGGATATCCACCTCCACACAGGCAGAAAGTACTACAGCAAAAGTTACGACACAGGAAGGAGATACGCCTGGGCAGCAGGGAAGGTCTCTCGGGTTTAGTGACATTTGAGCAGTTGTGTAGGCATCTCTGTGGACTTCAGAGAGCAGGTAACAGACACTGAAGGGCAGGAAGAGATCAGGGAAGTAAGACAGGACTGGCCAGGGCAAGCCGGCCATATCCTAGTACCCTTGGGAGGGTTTCCGGTGTTTATCACCATGGGAAGCACCCGGCTGTGGTGGCTGCTGCTACTGTACATAAGCCACAAGTGTGGCGCTGGGTGGTAGGTGGACAGCCATGACCAGGCAAGATGAAGCAGATGATGGCAGGATGGGTCTGAACACAACTGACCACTGTGACTTGACCAGCTCTACAGTGGGTTGACTCCCTTCTTGGGCTTCCAGGTTCCCATGGGTACTCTGCCCCACAATGTCCCTCCTGTGGGGATAACATGTCTCCTATATGGACTATGCTCCTCCCAAGAGTACCATGTCCCTCCTATGAGTACTGTGTCTCCATGAATACTGTGCCCCCTCATGGAGGCAGAGCCCTCATTCTGTCTGCTGCAGACCTCTTATGTAGACATCATGCTGACAGGTTTCTGCTCTACTCTAGAAACTGCTGTCTCTACTCCGCCTCCGTGGGCATGCCAGGCCTCAGCTGAGCCTCTCGCGTGGGGTGGTAGCATCTTAACCTGATTTTCCCCGGCCCAGCCTTTCCCTTTCTGTGGAGAACATGCTGTGTTTCAGCCTTGGGATCCAGAGATTCACGGGGCTGGATCCTGCTCCAGTGGTGCGACGCTAATCAGCTGGCCCTTGGCAGCTCCTGGTCTGACTTCTGAGGACAGAGCCCCACAGAGGAACTACACAAAAAGAGAAGTCTGTAAGGACTGCATAGAAATCGAGTCCTCTGTGGTAGAGGAGGCAAATAGGGGAAGAGCCAGGTGGGGACAGGGAGGTCAAGTGTTCTCTCTCCACGCATCTTGGGGGAGGTTACCAGAAATCCCTGAAGGTTCAGGCTTTGTCTTCACCAGGTTCCTTCAAACTAAGGTGCCTGAGAAGAGGACAAAGGTCAGGACAAGGTCACTTTGAAGCCCTCTTCTCTACCATCCAAATATGTGTGAAGAAGCAATAACAGGAACTTAGATGGCAAGGGTAATGTGCAGTTCGTTTTTCTGCAGTTCACCTTCTCACCTGTGTGCACAGACATTCAACGAATACTCAGGGAAGGAAGCCAGAGAGGTGGAGGAGACAAACTGCTTGCCCTTTTGTGGGCCACGCCCCCAGAGCCTCGTGTTCTCAGGAAGTCATGTGTGTGTGTGTGTGTGTGTGTGAGAGAGAGAGAGAGAGAGAGAGACAGAGAGACAGAGAGACAGAGAGACAGAGAGACAGAGAGAGAACCTCTGCTTGAGAAATAAAAAGGACTGTGGATCCAGAGGATTTTAAGTCTGCCTCTAAAATAAAGCCAAATTCCTACTCTTTCCATACATCTCCTTTCCCCCATGGAGACGTTCCCATCACTCTAGCCAAAATCAAGACTCATCTAGGACCACTGCAGCACTTGCTGAGCTCTGAGGTTCTCCACGTTGCAAGGCCACCCCCTCCTTCTTGAGTACCAGAGCTGACTTGGCCAGTTCCATCTATTTCTCATCAGCAACAGCCTGATGCAAGTCTATCTGCTCCTAAAAAATATGTCAAGTCCTCCTTAGGAATCCAACTGGAAGAATCATGAACTTGGATTGAGGATGAAGCACACATCCTGTCTTCCGGGTCCCTCTTGTTGGCATCCCTATGCACAAAGCCCTTGGGGAAGTAATGGCTGTGCTGCAACATAAAGCAAGGCAAGAATGGATAGAAACCCATTTCGCTGCTTCAGAACCTGCCCTAGCTCAGCAGCTGTCTTCCTCCTCCTACCAGAAACCAGGTCTCCTCCAAGCAGCTTTGCCTACAAAGAAGCAACATGGCCAAAAGTTCTTGTCTCTAGCAGTCCTAGAGGTTGTGTTTTGTGTCTCTTTTACGCAAAGGCTTCCGGTGAGCAGAACTGCCACTGATCTTGGTCCAAAGATGATCTGGAAGTGGGAAATGATGAGGTGGATGACGGGTCACAGGGTCACTCCTCACCCACAAACTTACCATGCACACAAGCAGGCAAGAAAGGGATGGACCACAGAAACACTGGAAGATAAATGCAAGCTGTGATATGCCTGTGTCCCACGGCTGCACTAGACCATGACGTCAGCTCTGCCTAAGGGTTCACATTTACAGTTTGACTCCATCCAAAGATGGCCAAGCAAAGGAGGCTGGCATCCCATTCTAGGACCTGGATTCCACAAACAGGAATTCACTGGGAAAATGGTGACAATTTGTCTTTTTAAGACATTTGCCCTTGAACTTGCTATATAGTCAAGGACGGCCTATAATTTCTGATCCTTCTGCCCCCACCTCCCAAGTACTGGGAAAACAGATTTGCACCACCATGTTTCGTTAATGTGTGCTTGGTTCAAATCCAGAACTCGTGAGCACTAGGTAAGCACTATACCAACTGAGCTATGTCTTGCCTGAGAGAGCCAACTTCTTAAGTGATAGCAGGTAGCTGAGGGCACCTGTGTAGAACAGAGTGAGACTTGGGACTACCAAGCCCTCTCAGGATTGAGCCTTAACCTGCAACCTCCCTTTAGGCATGATCTTCCGGGGAAAGGGGTTCTGCGGGCTGAGCAAGGCCCTAGGAGCGCTGCATCTGAAAGTCCATATTACCAGGTCATCTTTGGCCCAGATCCTTTGGTTTCAAAGTGTACCAGATGTTATTGTATAAATGAGACATGTATGTGACCTCCAGAATCCTTGGAGACGGAGGCCTCTGGATGTGTGAGCAAATTTGTCATGGTGTTCCAGCAGCCCCTGGGGCACCACAGGCCTCCTTCCCAGTCTAGGTGGTCATCAGTGTTTCTTCTACTAGTGGAAATGTAGCAGAAAAAAAAAACAACAACAACACTGGATTGAACAAGAACTCCTTAAGTTTTCAGAAATTATTCACCACCTAGAATCAGGACTCATACAGTCACATGGGGAGAGGGAGTCAGAAGACAGATGGGGGAACGAGGCAGGACAAAGAGCTGGGGGAGGGAGAGGCTGGTAAACAGATAGACAGACAGGGAGGCAAGAGAGGGACTTTGCAATGGTTGCAGTGACCACATGCTGTGAACTAAAGAATGTGACTATGTCTCTACACTTGATTCCAAAACCAGATGAGAAACAATCAATTGCCTGCAAATGGCAGCCAAGGTGAGAGGAAGACCTGAGGGTCCACAGGCTGGGATTTGATAAGGCTTTGCCTTGGATGCTCTGTCCCATCCTAGTGGTCCCCCTATGGCTCAGTCTCTTCCCTGAACTTATAGTCATCTGAACCTTACTCTATCCTCCCTGCAGTAGGAGGCCACAGAGACAACAGCACACAGTAACACCAGCTTGACCTCATGATCTCCGCAAGAACCCGAGAGGCTTCCTCTACGGATTCCTAGCTAGGGGTCCTCATTATCAGAGAGTTCATAGGTGATGTGGATTCTTCCATCTAAGGGCTCTTCTACCTCATGGCCTCCTCCAGTCAGGGGCTCCTCCATTTCAGGGAAGGCCCTGCCTGTGTCTGCACAGATCACCGTGTTGACTGGGATTAGCAAGGACGTCCAAGAAGATTCTGATCACTTAGGTTTCTGGAGATCAGGAGGTGCCAGTTTCTACTGCAAAACTCTGCTCTTCAGGAGACACCAAGTGGGAAGCCCCAGACACCAGCAGGGATAGCATCATGGAGAAGTTGCCTACAAAAACCCTTAGGATTTCTTTGAGTCCCAGATAACAGTATCTGATCCACAGCCTCAAAGAACAGATACTACGGCCTACACCAGAAATCCTGAAGGTCTGAGGCCACTGACAATTTCCATGTCTTCCATCCCTGTGTGGTCATGATTGGAGGATTCTGAGGCTCTCCTAGATGTTTTCTGACTCCTGTAGCAATCAATGTTATCCCCAGGCTCACTGCCCTGCGTCCCTGCTACAAAGAAGAAAATTAAAACCTTTTTGGAGCCAGGCGATGGTGTCTGGTGCATGCCTTTAATCCCAGCACTCTGGAGGCAGAGACAGGCAGATTACTGTAAGTTCTAGGCCAGCCTGGGATACACAGAGAGTTCCAGGATAGGCTTCAAAGGTAAAGAGAAACTCTGTCTCAACCCCCCCCACAAACACACAAATACTTTTTGGAGCTGGGCGAGGGTGTTGCATGTCTTTAAGCCCAGCACTCAGGAGGCAGAGGTCTATAAGAACTAGTTCTAGGACAGCTAGGACTGTTACACAGAGAAACCCTGTCTTGAAAATATAAATGCCTTTAGAATAGCATCTACAATTTTAAGATTTATTTTATTTATGTGTACTTGTGTGTATCTACATGTGGATGTGTGCATATGAATACAAGTACTGTCGGAGGCCAGACAAGAGCATAGGCTCCTTAGAACTGGAGATACAGGTAGCTGTGATCTGCCCAGTGTGTATGCTGGGGACTGAACTCAGCTCCTCTGCAAAGACAGCAAGTACTGCTAACCGCTGATCCTTCTCTGCAGTCCCATTTACAGATGTTTAGCATGAGTTTCCCAGCTTCCCTTGCAGCGAACATTGTCAGTGTGACATCCAAGGAGAGAAGAACCAGAGCACGTGAGTTTTTCTAATCCAGGTAGTTTTACCCTTTCTCTGCTCCCTCATTCTCTTCCCTTTCCTTCCTCTTATTCTGAAGAAACCGAGTCAGGGGTGAGGTGTCCTTTTGTGACCGTGAGGTATTCACAAGGACGAGGGTAAGGACAGATGACTCCTGTCGTGCTGCTCTGACCCTTACTGCTCCTGACCAATGGCTGAGCATCCGTCACTCACCCAGACACAGTTCCTAAACCACCAGTTCAGAGAAGGAGTTTTTCCATCTTGTTAGAACACACCTGCATCTCTGAGAATAACTTTCCCTAATGTCAATAATGTTCAATAAGCATCCAACTCAGTACTTAGGACCTGCCAAGACTGGATGGATTCTGAGAAAGGCCTTCTGCTTTGCTGGCAAGCGATTCTGATGTGAAATCATTTGGGTGCAAGGCAAAATAGCAGTGTATGGCAACATCGTAGAATCAACCAGGATGCCAAAGTTTACCAAATTTGAGAAATCCACAAGGAAGACTAGTAGTGTGGGCTTGAATTATCCAAGAGAAAACATGCGTTTTGTTTTAACTCCCTTGTGTGCACATGTGTATGTGTGAACATGTGTACCCAAGTGTGTATGTATGTTTGTGCATATCTGTGTGTGCATATTTGTGTGTGTCCCCAGAGGTGTGTGTGTATGTGTGTGTATGATGGGGAAACTCTGTCAACCAGTCACATCTAGTTAAGGCGTGGCTATCTGGAGCCCAGAAAGAAAAACTGGGAGGACCCAGGTGGCGCTCTCTCTGCGCAACTCCCGCCGGACATATAGGAAGTCGGACTTTCCACTCTTGTAGTGTGAGTTTCCCTTATAACCATTAAAAATATAATTGTTATACTTGAGCTGGCCTGGTTATTTATCGTGCCGACCTAATTCGCAACATGTTGGGGGGGGGGGGTAGTGATGGTGGTAGGATTTGTGTGTGTGTGTGTGTGTGTGTGTGTGTGTGTGTATGTGTGGGGGGTGGTAGTGATGGTGGTGGGATGTGTGTGTGTATGTATGTATGTGTGTGTATGGTGTGGTGGTAGTGGTGGTGGTGGGATATGTGTGTATGTGTGTGTAGTGTGATGTGGTGGTAGTGGCAGTGGTGGGATATGTGTGTGTGTGGTGTGTGGTGGTGGTGGTGGTGGTGGGATGTGTGTGTGTGTGTGTGTGTGTGTGTGTGTGTGTGTGTGAATGTATGCTATATATGTCCAGACACCTCTAGAGGCCAAAAGAGGGCACTGGATCACTGTCCTGAACTAACTCCTGGGCTGAAGTTACAGGAAGTTGTGAGCCACCCAGAATGAGTGCTTGGAACAGAACTAGAGTCATCTGGGAAAGCAGAGTATTCCTAATCACTTAAGGCATCCATCTCTCCAGCCACAGAAGTTAACTCCTATGAGCCCATGGAGAATGTTCACACCATCAGTTACTGTGCTGGAGTTTATGTAGACACAGCTTCTTACCTGTCAATCTCTTCCCCCTAACACACATACACACACACACACAGAGAGAGAGAGAGAGAGAGAGAGAGAGAGAGAGAGAGAAGACTAACACAGATTTCCACCCACTACTGTAGACCTGAACAGTGCTAATTTGTGTTTATTAAGACATCTTTGGCAAAATGAAAAAACCCTCCCCAAAGGACCTTACTATCCAAAGAGGCAATTAACTTGCAGATCATTTGGATGTTAAGAATAAGTTAGAACACTGACGATTCACAGCCGAACTGGCATTTGAGAAATGAATGAAAACGCCATGTGCTCAGGTAGTCAAGTTAACTGTGCGACTTAAAAACATCCTCACTGGAGGTCTGCAGTGCCTCAGAAGCGTGCTGACTCGGCCTGAGTGTCCAATAGTGTCCTACATGTCTGATGGTGCCATGCATGTCCAATGGTATCCTCCATGTCCAATGGTGTCCTGCATGTCCAATGGTACCATGCATGTCCAATGGTGTCCTGCATGTCCAATGGTACCATGCATGTCCAATGGTGTCCTGCATGCCCAATGGTGCCATGCATGCTCAATGGTGTTCTTCCTTTTCCTCTTTACTCCAGTTTCATGTCCCTTTGCTTTCCTCCTCTTCCTTCACATCCTAATGGCTGAAGTTACTGGAATTAATCACTAATTAGAAACAATATGGCCAGACTGGAGACTTGGACCTGTGATCTCAGCTACTCAAGAAGCTAAGGCCGAAGGCTCAGATGTTTACTGTCAGCCTGGGTAACTTAGTGAGACTCTATCTCAAAATAAAGAAAAAATAAAGGCTGGGGATAACCCTCAGGGTACAATGCTTGCCTAGCACAGGCAAGGCCCCCAAGTTCAATTGTCCAGCCCTGAAAAGACACGGAAATGGAATATGCACAGCCATGCCATGAGAGGTTCAGCTCCCAGGCTGCTTTCTGAAGAACATCTCCTGGGCTCTGTTCTGAGGCTATAAGGTAGGCATTTGTGTCAAAGAAAACCCAGGTCTGGCAAAATGGGAAGAAGATGGTTATTTTGGATCCATGGAGGAAAAAAGGACTTTGCTTAAAATAGCTAGAGCAGATGCAGATGTGTGCTTCCAAGTTTTTTTTCAAAAATAAGATGTTACATAAGGATTGCATTGTGGGTTAATTACCTGGCACTCGACTTACACGGGGGATACCAGCTGTCCTCAGTTACCATGCCCCTTCTCCCCTAAGTATGTGATGTCCAAGAGTGACACTGTCATGATGTGCTGGCCCACGGATGACTGCGCTGCGGCCATCATCCTGACGCATTCTGACATCTGGCAAAGCAACAGCTGCCAGTGGAGCCCGGAACTGGTGTTTCCAACACGAGCTCATGGAGCAAAAGAGCCAGAGGCTACCTGTTTGTCTCTGAAGAGCACTGCTTCATGAAATGCCACTGAGGTGGATTTGTGATTGTACCTGTTATTTTGCATGACATTTCTGGCCCAGATAGATCATAGCAGACTGCACTATTCAGCTGAACGTGTTACAGTGTTGCATGAAGTTCGCCGGAAGCCACTCCATGGCAACATTGATGTTAGGATGGGAGCCTTTGTTATTCTAATTATTTGCCTCTTTCCTATCCTAACAACCCGAGCTCAACTTTGCCCAACTTTTTCCGATCGTTTTGAGTACCTTACAGAAATATAAAGGAGGATGCCACCGAGTCCTTCATTTCAGTTTGGCTTCTTACTGTGAAGTCACAGTAGAGTGAGAGCTAACTTCTCTCTTTGAGAACAATGGGTCCCAGAAGAAGGCTAGAACCCACATCCACCGGAGCTCATGGTTCTGATGTTTCTCCTTCCTGTCACCTTATCTCTGTGTGCTTTCAAGTGTCAGGGAGGCAGAGTCAGGCTCACTTCTGCACCGCACGACTAAAGTCTGGTGACCGTTGTTCAACTTCTCTGAGACTGTCTAAGCTATGATGTCTACATGATATAGCAACCACACTTCCGGGCACACAAATGAAAGAAGTGAACGGGAGCCTGAAAGAGAGAGTTGTACATGTGTGTCTGCAGAGTTACCGTTCACCATGCCGGGGCAGAAACACCTGAATGTCCATCCACTGTAGAACAGATGCAGGCCCTGTGTGCTACACACATGTAGTGAAACACTGTCAGTCTTAAAGGACACTCTAGCCTGTATGAGGATGTGTTTTTGCCATAAAGACACCATGCTCATGCTGAGGGACATGAGTCTGCCACAGAAAACCACACACTGGTGTATCCAAGCAGCAGGGAAGCAGGCGGCAGGAGCAGAAGCGGAATATAGTCAGTCACTTGTTGCTCAGTGGATACAGAGTTCTAGTCTTGCAAAACAGAACTAGTTCTACAGGCTGTCATGCAATGGTGAGTTTAAACCTCACATTGCTGCTCTGTCACACAGGGGTCATACGAGTTCAGTGTTTATGTCACACTGATGTTATCACAATTAAAGTCTGCAAAATGCCAGCACCCACTACACTTTGAGTTAAGGCGGCCTTCAGTGCCCAGCCAGTGCCCTGGTGTCCACAGCTTGGCTCTTTATCTGAGGATACTGTAAGAAACACACCCCACCCCCAAAACATAGGGACATTTCCTGTAACTAATGGCTCCAGAAGAAACACTTTCCTGCCACTTTCTTACTCTCTAACTCTGCCTGAAAGGCGTCTGCTGGGAAACCTTCCTTCCTGCTCTGCAATACAACTGAGGCTCCCAGTCCAAGCTCATTGGAGAAGCCTTGTTGGCTGATGGTTTCATTGTTTACATTAATAGTGGGCAGCTGGAATTACTCCACTTAACATGACAGGTATTTTCTGGGCTAATTTAAAATTACAAATCATTTTCTGGGTTTCAGAATCAGGTCTCATGTGACTTTATTCCATTCGGGACATTCCTATCTTGTAGTTTCTCCTGGGTGGTCATGAAGCATCATCAAGCACAATGTGTAGAGAGGATGTTGGGAAAGTAGGAGATGCTTTTCTGTAGGTGAGTCATTTGACTGACCCAGATGCTGGCCACCAGGTTGATGTGAGGACTGTGCTCTCCAGCCAGCTCCACCAGGGTCTCCACTGCCTTTCCAGAAGCTTCAGACCCATCTTCTCTCCCACGTCCTCTCCTGAACCTCTAACCAGACCCCTACCTCACACCCTACTCCTCACACCCTTCCTATCCCAAGTCTGACTTCCTAGAAAGTGAGTCAGCATATAGCTCCCTCCTTAGGGTCCCCTGACTCAGAATGTCTCTCCAACTTTTCACCTTTATAGAAAGCATCCATCATGGGGCTCATTGATGAAGACAGAGCCCTCTGGAACTATCTTTCTGGAAAACCCCCATAAGTACCCAGAGGTGCACACTCTTAGCAACCCAATCAAGTTGACAATCAGGTTACCCATCATAAGAGGCCCACACATCTCCTCCAACCACTGGATAAGGCCCATCAATAAAGCCTCAGAACCTAAACAGTCCAACTCCAATCATGGCTACAGGTTGAGGATCAGCAGTCCTCCTCAGCCACAGCAACTATGTCCCCAGGTCCCCAGGAGATGCCTGAAGCAGTGGGCAGCACCAAGTCCTGTACATGCTTCTTTCATTTGCACAGAAGTCTGTGATGAAGTTAAACTGATGATATAGGAACAACAAGAGATTAGCAACAATAAATATTAATAACGTATAACCACCATAACAATATATTGTAACAGTCTGCCTTTTTCTCAAAGTTTTTTTTAATTTGACCCTTTTACTTGAAGTACTTTCTTGTTTGTTATAGCATACTTGAATCACCAGACCATTGGTGGAAACACAATTCTCATCAAAATTCCAACATAATTTTTCCTAGAGATGAATCTGAGAGGAGATGGGGACACCATGATCAGAACATACTGCATGAAAAAGTTATTTTTAACTAAAAAAAGGAAAAAAATCTTAAACTTCATATGGAAACCAAAAACCAAGGATGTATAAAACAAACTTTAATAATAAAAGAATTATTAAAGATGTTGGAATCCCATATTTCAAGTCATATTACAGAGCTATAACAGTAAAGAAAACAGTATTGGGTTAAAAAAAACAGACATGTTGATTAATGGAATTGAATTGAAGATCCAGAAATAACTCCACAAATATACAGACTTCTATTTTTTTTCAAGAATGAAATGCTTACTGGAGAGAAGACAGCATCTTCAACAAATGATGACTACATATAGAAGAATAAAAGTGGACCCATATTTACTATGCTTTACAAAACCCCAACAGGATCAAGGACGTCAATGTAAGACCTGATATCCTGAATTTGACAGAAGAGAAAGCAGGGAATACACTTGAATTCACTGATGCAGGAGAGGAGTGTCTGAACAGGACCCCAATAGTGCAGACTCTTAAGAGCAATGATCAATAAATGGGACCTCATGAAGCTCAAAGCTTCTGTACAGCAAAGCACGCCATCATTCGAGGAATGAGGCAGCCTCCAGAATGGGAAGAACTTTCTACCAACTGTACATCTGACAGAGGGTTAGTATCTAGAATATACAAAGAACCTGAAAAAAACTGAGCATCAAGAAAACAAGTAAGTCTATTTAAAAATGAGTTATAACCAAGCGCATCAACCAGAAGCCACAGTTGCTGGGCGGTTGGGCACTATGGTGATCTCTTTGTAATGAGGACGCATGGTGCAGCACACCACCGTGTCAACCTGAGTGCAGCAAGGAGAACTTTGCACGGGTCTGGGGATGTCCACTCTGTGCTCCAAGGGGAGAGCATGGGCCCACCTGGTACCTTGTAGTACCAGCCAAATGGACACCGTTGTTGTGAGCAGAGGTATGGCATGGTGGCTCATGGGAGAGAGAGAGAGAGACAGAACGTTCAGGTCCTGTTGACAGAAGTAAATCTGAGTAGACGAAAGAGAGTGGGCTAAAACGGTGCAGGAGCTTTGACCAGAAGCAACACACAGGAAAGCTTGCCCTGCACTTTGTCTGTGCAGCACAGCAGAGATGACCCTATTGATGAGAGCACAGGTGAGCCAACCCTGAGAATGTGACCTGGGAGAGCTAGCCCCGCCCCTCGTCTCCCACATGGCGGCATGGGCTACAGAGAGATACCCTCCATCCACTACCGCCCACTAATCAATGTCTAACACAGGTGGGAGAGCTGGCCTATAACCCTCTGGAGAGCAGGCCCTGCACTTTCCCAGGGCAGCACAACAGAGCCAGCCTGTTCCTTAGCTCAGGTGTGGGAGACTCAGGCCTGGAGTTGTGAGCTTGGGAGAGCTCTTCCCAATTCTCATCTGTCTTATGGCAAAATGGGTTGGGGACTGAGGCCTTCCTCCCACCCATCAATACCTGAGGCAGATGGGTGAGCTGGTTCTGTGGTCATAAGTGTGGGAGACCCATCACCGACCCCTGTCAGCTGCCACACTCAGGAGAGTAGGCCCTACACCTCACCAGGGCAGCACAGTAGAATTAATACTATTAGTGGGGGTGTGGGCAAGCCAGACCCAAAGTTGCGAGCATGGGAGAGATGACCCCACTCCTCATCTGTCTTGTGGCAGCATGGGTGGGAGAACGAGGCCTCTCTGCCACCACCACCCATCAATGCCTGAGGCAGAAGGGAGAGCTGACCCTGTGGTCATAAGTATGGGAAAGCCCATCCTCTTAGTGCAGGTGTGAGTGAGCCAGCCCTGAAGTAGTAAGCACGGGAGAATGGTCCCCATTTTGCATTTGGTAGACCAACCCTACAGCTGCCCAGGGACAGACCCAACAATATGACATGGCCTGCCCCATCATCCACCACATCAATGATCTGCTGGAATACCTGAAAGAATCTGACCTGCAGACACAAAGCATCAGGATCTCCACAACACCGGGCAGCAACAGGATATCCAGGAGAAACCCTAGTAAGGGCTCGGCATGGATAATGTAGTAGAAACCAGGGACCTTGAACTTGATCAAGAACTCTTTGCAATGAACATCTGCAAGTAAAGACACAGGGGCAAAGAGGTCTATAGCATGATCATGGAGTCACACTGCAGCTTCTATGATGAGATTTTTAAGTTTTTCCCTGTTACTTTTTTTCCTTTTTTTCTCATCAAGTTTGTTTTATTTGAGGGGTGTGCAGGGGCAGTGGATAGATGTAAAGGGACGGGGAAATGAATGGGATCAAGATACATGCAAGAAAAGACACATAAAATAAACAAACAAGTAAATAAATGGGGCATATAATTAAACGAAGTTCTCAAAATATTAAACATAAAAGGTTGAGAAATATTTTTTATTGTTTTTCTTGAGCTATATATTTTTCCAATCCCCTTTCTTCCTCCCCCCTCCCGTTCTACCTTCTTCCATTAACCTCACACTCACAATTGACTCAAGATCTGGTCTTTTTCTACTTCCCATGTAGATTAGATCCATGTATGTCTCTCTTACGGTCCTCATTGTTGTCTAGGTTCTCTGGGATTGTGAACCGTAGGATGGTTTTTCTTTGCTTTATGTCTAAAAGAATTTTGCTGGGATTTTGATAGGCATTGCATTGAATTTGTAGATTGCTTTTGGTAAGATTTCCATTTTTACTATGTTAATTCTACATACCCAAGAGCATGGAAGATCTTTCCTCTTTCTGGTGTCTTTAATTTCTTTTTTCAAAGATTTAAAGTTCTTGTCATACATGTCTTCGACTTGTTTGATCTGAGTTACTCCAAGATATTTTATGCTATTTGTGGCTATTGTGAAGGGTGATATTCCTCTGATTTCTTTCTCAGCCCATTTATCAATTGTGTAAAGGAGGGCTACTGACTTTTTTGAGTTGATCTTGTACCCTGCTACATTACTGAAGGTGTTTATGAGTTGTAGAAGTTCCTTGGTAGAATTTTTGGGGTTGCTTATATAAACTATCATATCATCAGCAAAGAGTGAGAGTTTGATTTCTTTTCCAATCTGTATCCCCTTGATCTCCTTTAGTTGTCTTATTGCTCTAGCTAGGACCTTGAGAACTATATTGGATAGATATGGAGAGAGTGGACAACCTTGTCTTGTTCCTGATTTCATTGGGATTGCTGGCAGTTTCTCTCCATTTAGCTTGATGTTGGCTGTTGGTTTGCTGCATATTGCCTTTATTATGTTTAGGTATGTTCCTTTTATTCCTTCTTTCTCCAAGACCTTTATTATGAAGGGATATTGTATTTTGTCGAAGAGATGATCATGTGTTGTTGTTGTTTTTAATTTGTTTATATGGTGGATTACATTGACAGACTTTCGTATATTGAACCATCCTTGCATCCCTGGGATGGAACTGACTTGATCATGGTGAATAATTTTTCTGATGTGTTCTTGGATTCAGTGTACCAGTATTTAATTTAGTAGTTTTGCATCAATGTTCATGAGTGAGATTGGTCTGCAATTCTCTTTCTTAGTAATGTCTTTATGTGGTTTGGGTATCAGGGTAATTGTGGCCTCATAAAAAGTGTTTGGCAGTGTTCCATCTGTTTCTCCTGTGTGGAACAATTTGAGGAGTATTGGTATTAGTTTTTCTTTGAAAGTCTTGTAGAATTCTGAGCTGAAACCATCTGGTCCTGGGATTTTTTTTATGGTCAGGAGACTTTTGATGACTGTTTCTATTACTTTAACAGTTATAGGTTTGTTTAATTTTTTATCTGATCTTAATTTAATTTTGGTAAGTGATATTTATCCAGAAAGTTGTCCTTTTCTTTTAAGTTTTCGAATTTTGTGGAGTGCAGGTTTTCGAAATATGACCTGATGATTCTCTGGATTTCCTCCATATCTGTTGTTATATCCCCCTTTTTATTTCTAATTTTGTTAATTTGGTTAACCTCTCTCTACCTTTATGTTAGTTTGGATAAAGGTTTGTCTATTTTGTTGATTTTCTTGAAGAACCAACTCTTGGTCTCATTGATTTTTTGTTTTGTTTTCTTTATTTCTATTTTGTTGATTTCAGCTCTCAATTTCACTATTTCCTGCCATCTAGTCCTCATGGGCGAATTTGCTTCTTTTTGTTCTAAAGTTTTCAGATGTTCTGTTAACACATTAGTGTGGGATTTTTCCAGCTTCTTTATGTAGGCATTTAGTGCTATGAATGTTCCTCTTAACACTGCTTTCATTGTGTCCCATAAATTTGGTTATGTTGTATGGCCATTTTCATTGAATTTTAGAAAGTCTTTAATTTTTCCCTTTGTTTCTTCCTTGACCCATTGATGATTCAGGTGAGCATTGTTTAATTTCCATGTGTTTGTGGGCTTTCTGAAATTAATGTTGCTGTTGAATTTGAATTTTAAGCCATGGTCATCCAGTAAGATACATGGGGGTTAGTTTATTTTTTTGTATCTGTTGAGGTTTGCTTTGTTACCTAGTATGTGGTCAATTTTTGAGAAGGTTCCATGAGGTGCTGAGAAAAAGGTATATTCTTTTAGTTTGGATGGAATGTTCTATAGATGTCTGTTAAGTCCATTTGCTTCATAATATCTGTTAGTTCCCTTATTTCTCTGTTAAGTTTTAGTCTGGCAGACCTGTTGAGTGGTGAGAGTGGAGTATTGAATACTCCCACTATTAGTGTGTGGGGTTTAATGTGTGATTTAAGCTTTAGTAGTGTTTCTTTTATATATAAGTTGCCCTTGTATTTGGGACATAGATATTCAGTATTGAGATTTCATCTTGATGGATTTTTCCTATGACTAATTTGAAATGTCCTTCTTTGTCTCTTTTGATTGATTTTAGTTTGAAGTCTATTTTGTTAGATATTAGGATAGCTATACCAGCTTGTTTCTTAGGTCCATTTGATTGGAAAGTTTTTTTCTCAGCCCTTTACTCTGAGGCAATATCTGTCTTTGAGGTTTAGATATGTTTCTTGTATGCAGCAGAAGGATGGATTCTGGTTTTGTATCCAATATGTTAGCCTGTGTTTTTTTTTTTTTTTAGTGGTGAGTTGAATCCATTTATATTAAGGGATATTAATAACCAGTGATTGTTACTTTTAATTTTCATTGTTGGTGATGTTAATTTGTGTGTTTTTCCCTTTTGGGGGGATTTGTTGCTGTGAAATCATCTATTTTAATGTGTGTGGGGTTTTTTGGATGTAACTATCTTCTTGGATTAGAGTTTTCCTTCTAATACTTTGTGTAGGGCTAGGTTTGTGGCTAGGTATTGATTAAATCTGGTTCTGCCATGGAATATTTTGCTTTGTCTATCTATGGTGACTGAAAGTTTCTCTGGATATAGTAGTCTGGGCTGGTATCTGTGGTCTCTTAATGTCTGCATGATGCTTGACCATGACCTTCTGGCTCTCATTGTTTCCATTAAGAACAAGATCGCCCGGGCAAAAATTGGGAACTTGGGGGTGGGGTGGGATGGGGCCAAGGGCAGATGGGGAGAGAAAAGTGTGAAGGGGAGAATGGGGAGAGCTCAAGGGAATGGGATGCTTGGGATATAGGAAGGGTGGATATGGGAGCAGGGAAGCATATATATTAATTAAGGGAGCCATCTGAGGGTTGTCAAGAGACTTGACTCTAGAGGGGTTCCTGGGTATCCAGGGAGATGCCCCCAGCTAGTTCCTTGGGCAGCTGAGGAGAAGGAGCCGGAAAAGGCCATATCCTATAGCCATACTGATGAATTTCTTGCATATTACCATAGAACCTTCACCTGGCGATGGATGGAGAAAATGACAGAGCCCCACACTGGTGCACTGGACTGAGCTCCCAAGGTCCTGATGAGGAGCAGAAGGAGGGAGAACATGAGAAAGAAAGTCAGGACCGTGAGGGGTGCGTTCACCCATGGAGACGGTGGGACAGAACTAATGGGAGATCACCAACTCCAGTTGGAACGAGACTGATGGAACATGCGACCAAACCGGATTCTCTGAATGTGGCCGAAGGTGGAGGCTGACTGAGAAGCCAAGAACAATGGTGATGGGCTTGGATTCTACGGCGTGGACGGGCTCTGTGTGGGCCTTGTCAGCTTGGTTGCTCACCTACCTGGACTTGGGAGGAGTTGGGAGGACCTTGGACTTAACATAGAGTAGGGAACCCTGATGGCTCCTTGGCCTGGAGAGGGAGGGAGTGGGGGTAAGGGTGGAGAGGAGGGGAGGGAAGGGGAGGAGGAGGGAAGGAGATGGAAATTTTCAATAAAAAAAATAAAATAAAATAAAGAAGTCAGGTGTAATTCTGAAAGGTCTGCCTTTATATGTTACTTGGCCTTTTTCCTTTGCATCTCTTAATATTCTTTCTTTATTCTGTATGTTTAGTGTTTTGATTATTATGTGGCAAGGGGACTTTTTTTGGTCCATTATATTTGGTGATCTGTAAGTTTCTTGTATCTTCATATGCATATCTTTCTTTAGGTTGGGAAAGTTCTCTTCTATGAATTCTCTAAATATATTTTCTGTGCTTTTGAGTTGGACTTCTCCTTCTTCTATCCATATTATTCTTAGGTTTGATCTTTTCATGATGTTCCATATTTCCTGAATATTTTATGATAAGCTTTTGTTAGATTTAATGCTTTCTTTGACTGATAAGTCTATTTCCTCTATCTTATCTTCAGCACTTGAGATTTGTAGTGAGGAGCAGATGGGCTGCATTCCTGCCGCCCAGCTCCCGCTTGGTTAGCTTTACCCTAAATAATTACACGGAAACTGTATTCTTTTAAATACTGCCTGGCCCATTATTTTCAGCCTCTTACTCACATCTTGACTAACCCATATCGAATAATCTGTGTAACACCATGAATGGTGTCTTACCTGGAAAGATTCAGCATGTCTGGCCTGGTGGCTGGCTTCATCACATCTGGCCCAGAGAGGAGAGGCAGGGCAATTGTTTGAGCCATCTACCTCACTTCCTTTTTCCTGTTCTGTCTACTCCACCCACCTAAGGGCTGACCAAGGCAGTTTGTTTATTAGCCAATGAGAATCCTCCATCAGAGATTCTCTCTTCACCCTCTTGTATTCTGCTGTTTGTGCTTGCATTTGTGGTTCCTGATTATTTCCCCATATTTTCTGTTTCCAGAATTCCCTTGGTTTATACTTTCTTTATTATCTCTATTTTGGTTTTCAAGTCTTGAACTATTTCTTTCACTTGTTTTATTGCTTCTTTTTTTTTGAGATAGAGTTTTTCTGTAGCTTTGGAGCCTGTTCTAAAACTAGCTCTGTAAACCAGGTTGGCCTCGAACTCACAGAGATCTGCCTGCCTCTGCCTCCTGAGTGCTGGGATTAAAGGCATGAGCCACCACCACCCAATGATTGCTTTTTTTGGTTTTCTTTTTTTTTTTTTTTTGGTTTTTCGAGACAGGGTTTCTCTGCAGCTTTAGAGCCTGTCCTGGAGCTAGCTCTTGTAGACCAGGCTGGTCTCGAACTCACAGAGATCCACCTGCCTCTGCCTCCCGTGTGCTGGGATTAAAGGCGTGCGCCACCACCGCCCTGCTTTTTTTGGTTTTCTTTAAGGGATCTGTTGATTTCTTGCATTTTTTGTTTGTCTTTTCCTCCATTTCTTTGAAGGAATTTTTCATTTCCTCTTTAAAAACCTCAAACATTCTCCCAAAAATTATTTTTAAGTCATTTTCTTCTGCTTCATCTGCATTAGTGTGTTCAAGTCTTGCTGCTTTGGAGCCACTAGCTTTTGATGATTTTGTCTTGCTCTTTGTGGTGTTGTGTATTTTTATCTTGTCTGCCCATATTTTCCTCTGGTTGGTGTAGTCTCTGGTGATCACTCTTTCAGGTACCAGTAGATCCAGGTTTCAGATGGTTTCTCCTCATGGTGGAGCTGGGACCATGATTCCAGTCACCCCAGAGGTGACTCTGTTCCCAGAGGTCGCTCGGCAATTCTGGAGCTCACTTTGCAATCCCAGAGGTCATTTGGGCCTGTTTTCACAGAGGTTGCTGGCTCAGACCTGCTCCCATGGAGGTCACTGGCTCGGGCCTACTCCAGTGAAGATTGCTCACTTGTGCTGGAGGTTGTTCACTCAGGCCTGCTCTAGTAGAGGTTGCTGGCTCTGGCCTGCTCCTACAGATGTCCCTGGCTCGGGCCTGTTCCCACCAAGGTCGCTGGCCTGGACCTGGTCCCGTGGAGGTCACTGGTTCAGGCCTGCTCCCGTGGAGGTCACTTGCTCAGGCCTACTCTCATGGAGGTTGCTGGCTCGGGCTCAGTCCCATAGAAGTCACTGGCTCAGGCCTGCTCTGGCAGAGGTCTCTGGCTTGGGCCTGCCCCTGCAGAGGTCACGATCTTAGGTCTGGTCCCATGGTAGTTGCTGGCTTGGCCTGCTCCAGAGAAGGTCACTGACTCGGGCCTGCTCTGGTGGAGGTCACTGACTCAGGCCTGCTCCAGCCAAGGTTGTTTGCTCAGACCTGGTCCCACGGATGTCCCTGGCTTGGGCCTTAAGAAACTTATTTTTTAATGTTCGATAGTCTTAGCCATCAGGGAAATACAAATTAAAATATTTTAAGGTTTCGTCTTACCCCAAACAGAATGGCCAAGCACAGTAAGACAAATGACAGACAGCATATGTGGGGAGAATGCAGGGAAAGAGGAACACTTACTCATTGCTGGTGGGCGTGCAAACTGGTACAGACACTGTGGAAATTCAAGATGAGAATTGATCTACCACAGGGTACAGCTATATCACTCTTGGGCAAACACCCAAAGGTCTCTGTATTCTTCTACAGAGACACTTGCTCATCTAGGTTCATTGCTACTCTGTTCACAATACAGAAACTGGAAACAGCCCTAACGCCTGCCAACTGATGGCTCATGAGAGTGTGAGACATTCACACAATAGAATACTATTTGGCTGTTAAGAAAAATGAAATTATAAATTTTGCTGGTAAATAGAGCTAAAACAATCATCTTGAGGGAGCTAACCCAGACCAGAATATGTGTCTTCTCTCATGATGGATGCTTGCTTTTAAGTTTTAGACATGTGTGCTTTGTTTACATCTACAGAAGCGAGGCAGATAATAAAGGACCAGCATGGGGAGGAAGGAATCTTCCAAGTAAGGAGAAGTAGAATATAGCATTAAAAATAGATATAGGAGAAATTATAAAAGAAGGATTAGATGGAGAGAGGAACAGGGCATCAGGATAATAAGGGACAGGGACAACAAACACTAAAGGCATATAAAAACCTACTACTGTAGAAGTGTACACACACACATGCACACATGTGTGTACACACACCCACATACATATGAAAGAGAGGGAAAGTTTAAATGGAGTTACCATATAATAGGGGAGAGAATAACCCAACTGTTATTAAATGAAGCCCCCAGTGCCAGGAATGAGTTACATCTTTTTGAGTCATTGGCCAAAGAGGTTCTATGGACTCCCTCAAACATTATGGGCCATTGTCAATGCTATTGGTTACCGTCTATAACCTGATAGTAAGACCCTATTGCTGAAGATACCATGTACCTTTGTCATTAAAGATGGAGAAATTGAGCTGGTAATCAACTGGAAGCTTCACTTTTTCTGACTAGAATTCATAGCTGGAAGGTACTATACATGCTGGCAAAGTAGAACAGTAGTCATTGATCTCACCTAGTTACAACCCTGGGAGCTAAAATAGAAACCTACCAGTAAGATAATGCCACTGCTTCTATAATGAAAAAAATATTATTTATTTTTTATTTATCCATGAGATGGAACCCATACTTGACACTACTAAAGTTGGCAAGAAGCTGAGACTACATAGTCATAGGCTCAGAGGGGAATCCACTACTATAATTCTGCTAAAGAAACTTAGCAATAAGATTATTCTTAAATACATACTGCTACACCCATAGATCATTGCATTGCTCAGCTCTCATCAGAGAAGCCTCTTCTTGAATTAGATGGGATTTAACACAGAAACTCACAACAGGACTAAGTGCAGAATGTTAGCGACTTTGGAACAGTCAGCTCTAAATGGGATGTCTTTAGCACATACACCCCTTATCTCAAGGATGGGGGAATCTATGAAGAAGAGGAGGCAAAAACATTGTAAGAACCAGAGGTGGTGAATGACTCCAAGGAAACATTTTTCAAATTCTGTGGGGCTGTTATACATATGAGCTCTGAGAGATTGTGTTAACATGTACAAGATCTGTACAAGTTCAAGTCAGGCAAAATCCCAACATGGGGAAGGGGAAATGGGCACCAAGTCCCACTCTAACCAAGAAGCTATTTGTCCTTGGTAGCTGCTGGGAGATAGGAAGTCAGTTTTCTTCAATGGAATTGTCACTGAGTGTATAAACCACATTCCAGGGCAGGCCGCAAGCTCAACAACCCAAAACGGACTCTGGGCTGTTTTATTTTGTTGTTGCTGCTGTTTGGTTTTCACTTTTCCTAAGAGAGAAAAAGAACAAGAAGCTTGGTGAATGGGGAGCGGCATCTAGGAAGAGTTAGGTGAGAAAAAAGAATAGCATCAAAATATATTGTATAAGCCTGGCATGGTGGTACATGTCTTTAATCCAAAACTCTGCAGTTCAAGGCCAGTTTGGTCCATAGTGAGTTCCAGGATAGCCAGGGCTATGTGTAGAGAGTCAGCATCAAATAAAACACACATATACGCACAAAATTAAATATATATAGTATGAGATTATTTTTAAAAATAAATACAAACATTTAAAAAGCACTCACAAATGTTACAATGATTCTACGGTGGCTCTAGTGAGGGCAGGAAGTAGCTAGTGACTGGGTAGCATATACCGTGCGGATGCTGTGGCTAAACAAGTGACTTGTGTCCTACAGGACAGAGCAGGGTCAGGGAAGATTTCGTCATGCTAAAAGGGTGTGCATTTTAAAACTTATAAATTATTTATTCCTGGAATTTTCCGCATATTATCAGACTGATGTCCACATCATGAAAATGGTGGAGAGAGACTCTTGTGCCAGGAGTTAACACTTCAGCATCTGAATTGAGGAACGCATTTCAATCCATTGCTATGAACAGTGGCCCTTCTTGTGGTGCACTTATCCAAATAATTACATTGCTATTCAGCAAACCACTTTTATCTCTTTCCCCCAAAAGCAAAATCCCCCATTTGTGTTTTCAAAGAAATCATGGAATTCTAGGCACAGTGTGCCCACAGCCTTACCCTCATCGAGTGATCCTTCTAAAAACGCACACCGTAGATGGGGTCAAGCGGTGATAGCTTTGGTATTTGTGGTCCAGATCTGACATAACAAAAGCCAAGTTTAACCTGAAGAACACAAAGCAGAAAACTATTAAGTACCCAGGAAAACTGGCTTAACTTTCTGCTAAATATAGGCACGGAGATTATTATAGCTACAGCCTTGTCAGGGACAAATGGCCATGGCTTTTATGATAAAATGCATCCCAGCAAACCCCATGAGGTAATTGCTAGCCTGTGCTTCTGAATTCAGCTTCCAGAAAGCACTTGGCACCATTAGTGGACAGAAGCTGAAAGAAACAGAGTGGGCTCTCGTGTTTCTAGCTTTTTGCTAGCTAGAGAGCAAAGGCCAAGAAGTGGGCACAGAGCCCTAGTTTTCTATGGAAATGCCCACCTGGGCCTCGGATTTCTCTCCTCCCTGCACCACAGAGCAGATCTTCCTATTGCTCCCCTCCACGGGGCTCAAGGCTTCCTGGGTGCCCACAAGGACTCCCTCACAGACACGCCCTCAGGCCGAGACAGGCAATTCCTACACTGAGGTTTTTCCTTCCCAAGCAACTAGAGTTTGTATCAAACTGACAAACTAACTGGGATGTTTTGACCTCCAGCCTCAAAAGGCCAAGGAAAGGACAAAAGAATAGATTTTACAAACAAACCAACCAACCCCAAATCTCCCTATGAAAGGATGGGGAAAGAAAAAGAAAAGCATAGACAGGCCTGAGTTTATCTTGGATGGCTTGCTTCAAAATGTATCAATAAGAAAAAAAGCATTTCAGATAACAACAATGGCACTCAGCTAGCCCAGGAAACCTAAATACCTATCTGTGGCTAATGAGACCCAGAGCCAAACTGTGGGTCCACAGACACCACGGACCATCACCCCAAAACGCAGGTCTACACACCATATGAACCATCACCTCCAAGTCCAGACTGGTTTGCTTTTGTAGAGTCTGAGCTGCCAGGCTTGTCTGACTGACATTTGGGACTAGAGCAGCACCTGACTGACAAGGGACTTAGGGCTGGACAGGACTGGAAATGCTTTCCGTCTAGTTGAAGACCTCCGACAAAGCAGGTGATGGGAAGTGCTTCCCTCGCACTTCCTGAATAGCCTCAGCTATGCCCATGCCCCAAGGCTTGCCTCTGGGGTGAAGTGAAGGGGCATAGGTCCTGTCTGAGATAGCAACTTCCAGTTACCCTCAATCATTCCTCACTGAGTTGAGACATGCCTCCCTGAAGAACAGGCCCAGCAAAGTGGCCATTGTCAGGGTTCAGTCTTAGTCACCCATACCTCAGGAGCATCCCACAACAGAGGGTAGAAGGGTGGGTGCAGCCAGCTGAAGTGGAGGTCCTCAAAGACACGCATGGCCTCAGGGTCACAATTACAGACTCATGAGAGGAAAGGGAAATGAGCTAAAAATGGAAAAAAATAAACTAAAACTAAGTCGCTCTGTGTAAGGGAACTATCAATAATCTTATAGGATAATATCTTACGTAATCTTATCCATTCTCACAGGAAGATGGGAGGCAGAGACAGGAGAATACCAGAAGCCCAAGGGCCAGCTAGCCTGGCACATAATCTAGAAACACAACAAAGAGGCCTGTTTCAAATGAGGTGGAAGGCATGGACCTACCTAAGGCTGTCCTCTGACTGCAGGTGTGCTCAATGACACACAAATCTGCACTCACACACATGCATGTACACACACATATCACAGACACAAACATACATATTCACACATATACACACGTTATATAAACCCATGTGTGCGTGTCATATAAAACACATTCACATACATCATATGCAAATTCTTGCACATATCTTTTTTCTAAAATAATCCTTTTTAAGGGGAAAAGTGTTTATTTCAGCTTACAGATATAGTCTAACATTTAAGGAAGTTAGGTCAAGAAGCAAGAACTGAAGCAGAAATCATAGAGGAAGCCCACTAAACTTAGCTAGCTTTCTTTTTTTTGTTTCTTTTTAATTATTTTATTGTGCTATGTTCCTTTTTTATAGCTTTTATTGCGCTATACATTTTTCTCTACTCCCCTTCCTTCCTCCCCTCTCCACTTCCATCCTCTCCCATGACCCCCATACTCCCAGTTCACTCAGGAGAACTGTCTTTTTCTCCTTACTATGTAGCTATCCATGTATGTCTCTCTTAGGGCTCTCTTTGTTGTCTAGTTTCTTTGTGGTTGCCAATTGTAGGCTGGTTTTCCTTTGCTTTATGTCTAAAAGCCACTTATGAGTGAGCACATATTATATTTGTCTTTCTGGGTCTGAGTCACCTCAGTCAATATGTTTTTTTCTAGATCCATTCATTTGCCTATAAATTTCAAGATGTCATTTTTTTCCCAGTGAGTAGTACTCCATTGTGTAAATGTAACACATTTTCTTTGTCTTCTCACTTTTTAATTTTATTTTTTAAACAATGAAAACAAACTATCTTTTTCCATTTTTCATACCAATCTCAGTTCCCACTCCCTCCTCCCATTCCCGCCACCTTCCCTCCTACCCCACCCCACATCCACTCCTCAGAGAGGGCAAGGCACATTGCTCTGAGGAAGGTTCAAGGCCCTCCCCATTATATCCATGCTGAGAAAGGTATCCCTCCAAAGAGATGGGTTCCAAAAAGCCAGTACAAGCAACAGGAACAAATCCTGGTGCCACTGCCAGTGGCCCTGCAGTCTGTGCCAGTCATACAACTGTCGACCACATTCAGAGGGTCTAGCTTGGTCCTATACTGGTTCCTTCCTATCTGACCAGAGTTGGTGAGCTGCCATTATCTCAGGTAAGCTGTTTCTCTGGTAACCATGTGGGTGTTCCCATCATGGTCTTTGCTCATGTTCTCACTCCTCCCACTCTTTAACTGGACTTTGGGATCTCAGCCCAGTGCTCCACTCTGGATCTCTGTCCCTTTCTCCATCAGTTGCTGGATGAGGTTCTATGGTGACATTTAAGATAGTCATCATTCTGACCACAGGGCAAGACCAGTTCAGGCACTGTCTCCTCTATTGCTTAGGGTCTTAGCTGGAGTCATCATTGTGAGTTCCTGGGAATTTCTCTAGTGCCAGGTTTCTTGCTAGCCCCATAATGACTCCCTCAATCAAAAATGTCTCTTTCTTTGCTCTCAGTCTCTATCCTTCCCCCATCTCTACTATCCCATTCTCTCAAGTTCTCCTCCCACCTTCCTTTCTCCCCTCTTCCTCCCCTTCCATCCTCCCTTCTCCCTCCACCCTCATGCTCTCAATTTTGTCAGGAGATCTTGTCTATTTTCCCTTCCCGGGGGATTTATGTATGTTTCTCCTGGGTTCACCTTGTTACTTAGCTTCTATAGGATCATGGACTATAGGCTCATCCTTTGCTTTACAGCTAATATCCACTTATGAGTGAATACATGCCATGTTCATCTTTCAGGTTCTGAATTACCTCACTCAGTATGTTTTTTTTCTAGTTCCATCCATTTGCATGCAAATTTCAAGATGTCAGTTTTTTACTGCTGACTAGTACTCTATTGTGCAAATTTTCTTTATCCATTCTTTAGTTGAGGGGCATCTAGGTTGTCTCCAGGTTCTGGCTATTACAAATAATGCTGCTATGAACATAACTGAACAAATGTCCTTAAAGTATAATTGAGCATCCTTTGGGTATATGCCCAAGAGTGGTATTGCTGGGTCCTGAGGTAGGTTGATTCCTAATTTTCCGAGAAACCGCCATATTGATTTCCAGAGTGGTTGTACAAGTTTGCATTCCCACCAGCAATGGATGAACGTTCCCTTTACTTCCACATCCTCTCCAGCATAAGCTATCATTAGTGTTTTATATCTTAGCCATTCTGACTGGTTTAAGATGGTATCTAAGAGTTGTTAGCCTTCAGTGCATGAGCACAGGAGACCACTTCTTAAATATAACACCAGTAGCACAGACACTGAGAGCAACAATACATAAATTGGACCTCCTGAAATTGAAAAGCTTCTGTAAAGCAAAGAATCCAGTCAATAAGATAAAAAGGCAGCCTACTGAATGGGAAAAGATCTTTACCAACCCTACATCAGACAGAGGACTGATCTCCAAAATATACAAAGAACTCAAGAAATTAGACAACAAAATTCCAAATAATCCAATTAAAAATGGGGTCCAGATTTAAACAGAGAATTCTCAAAGAATCTCAAATGGCTGAAAGACACTTAAGGAAATGTTCAACATCCTTAGACATCAGGGAAATGCAAATCAAAACATACCACATTTTCTTTATCCATTCTTTGGTAAGAGCAAAGAAGCACAGCCCTTCAAAGAAAAAGAAAGTGTTTACATCATGGAGAACAGACGGTTCTCCATGTAAGAGATGCTGGGGTACAAATCCATGTCTTTCCACAATGTCAGAACTGCTGAATAGCAAGCTGCATCCATTTCACTGGCTGCAATTTGCTAAATAATCCTGATTTCACAGATCGCATGGTCACCAGGAATCACAGTTTCTTTGGTTCCAGTCTTAGTTACTAATATTAACTCCTGGATCTCCCAGTACACATCACACAGCAAGAGAACCACAGTTACCAAGGAGCTGAGAATGAGTCGAAAAGGCTGCAGGTTTGGAGAGGCCACTCTGAAGTGAGTGATGGAGCTGGCACCGAGGGAAGCAAAGCCTGTGGAGAAGTGAGAGGTTTCCCAAGCTGCAGGTGCCAAGCTGCTTGCACTGAGATGTCAGAAGCAGGACCAGGTGACAGGCCAGGCAGGGATGACTTTGAAATGGGCTGAGCTGCTGGACAGAGGCAGATGTCCTTCACTGCAGCCAGTCTTCCTGGATGAGGCTTGTGACCAAGTGACTAATCAGTGACCATCACATCTCAGCGTTGGGGATCCCCTTGTTTCACGGTTCCAGTATGTTCCATCAGATGTGACTGGCAAGCTCCTGTAGTTGCCATTTCTGGCCTGGCTTATGTATTCACAGATACCATTACATTCTGGCAGAAATCAATGATCCGTTTGTGCCTCCTGGTGTGCTGGCAGATGGTGGTTGTTTACTTGTATAAACAAGATGTAGAGTCAGTCCTTTTTGGCACTTAGACTCAAGATATAGTAACACAGGTCACGGCTGTTGCTTCGTCAGACAGAGCCATTCAAAGCCAGGCCCAGCCTAAGATCAGCTTGTCCATACAGCACAGTAACCCAGAGAGTTCTGGACTATTCTCAGTCCCTCACAAGGCCACATGGAAAGAGCTGAGAGGGAGAGACACTACCTGTGTGTTCTTTACAAGCTTCCTCACTTCCTAGAAGTCGCAGAAGGCCCAGTTTGAGGAATGCATTTACCCATTACCATAGACAAGTGTGGATGGGGGTGCAGGTGGCTGGGACAGAGAACAAGTATGTGAAGCATGATCAATTGCTGTGCTCTGAAGGTGCTCAGAGCTCCGCACGTCCTGCCTCTGTCTTCCTCAGACGCTGTCCATGTCACCTTCTGAGACAGGGTCTCTCCCTGAACCAGAACCTTGCTGATTCTGCTTGTCTTGGTAGTTAACTTGCCCAAGGAATCCTCTTTCTCAGCCCCAGGACTACATGTGGCTAACATGCCTACCCTGTTTTTATGTGAGTTTTGTGAATCTGAATGCATCTTCATACTTGGAAAGCAAGCACATATCTATTGGGTCACCTCCCTAGTCCCAAGGTCATGGTTTTCAGGCAATGCATCCAGGTTGCTGGACAGGGGTGACAGAAACAATGGCACAGAGGAGAGCAAGAATGGCATTTCCGTTCCAGGCTCCACACTGCAGCTAAGGGTCAAGAAATGTCATGAAGGGGAGTGTCCACACTAACCTGAAATAAATGCTCTTTCCTCTGCTAATTCTGTGTCTGTGGGATGCTGGGCCATCCCCAAAGATCTCAGCAAAGCAATGGACTGAGCACAGAACCAGACTCAATCAGCCACCGCCTAGTTCACCAAGCACAAGAGGTTTCCAGAACATAAAAAATGTCACTAGTGCTTTTGTTGTGGTAGCTGTTGTTTATTTAGAAGCCATATTTGGGATATTGTTTATGGGGACTGGAGCAATGCTTCAGTGGTTAAGAGCACTGGCTGCTCTTCCAGAGATCCAGGTTCCATTCCCAGCACCCACATAGCAGCTCACAACAGTCTGTCCCAGAAGATCCCGCACCCTCTTCTGACATCTATGGGCTTCTGTACACACATAGTGCACATACATATACTCAGGTGCACAAATATGCACATAAAATACATATTTTAAAAAGATCTGTTATTTATTACTTTTGGAGTGGAGTCTCACTGAGTAGATAAAGCTGACTCGTCACTCACCTTCTTCCTGCATCAGCCTCCCAAGCTCTGGGATCATGGGCCTGCATCACCAGGTGCCAGCTAAGAGCTGTTATTCACACTAATGTGCAGGCCAGTCCAACCTTGTGACATCACATAATGATGCTGTTATCTCCAAAGTTCACACTGGACAATGTGAAACTTACAAGAATATCTCGATAAGGTTAGTTTTGTGTTGAGCCACATTCATAGCTACCTTCAGCCTCTTGGAATCAAATGGAGCCCACAAACCACAGGGTGCATATGCCTGAAAGGTCTTATTGTTTCAAAATTGCTTAATTAATTCATATTCTTAAGTTTCTTAGGGCCTAATACAATAACCATTCCAGTTTTGTTTCTGTTATTGTGATAAACTACCCCAACAGAAAACAACTTAAGGGAGAAAGAGGGCTTTTTTTTTTCAATTTACAAATTCTAGGTTAGAGTCCACCATTGTGGGGAAGTCTAGGCAGGGACGTCAAACATCTAGCTACAACACAGCCGCAGTCAAGAGCAGAGAGAGATAAATGCATACTCGTTTGTTTGTTTGCTTGCGCTTTGCTTGATTTTTCCTATCTGACTCAGGAACCCCTGCCTAGGTGCTGCCCACAATGGGTTGGGTCCTCACATATCAGGTGACAGGATAATTCTCTATAGACATGTCCAAGGGCCAACCCACTGTACACCATCCCTCATTGACTCTCTCTTTCCAGACGTGATTCTAGGCATCTAAGTCCCTATTCTATTGCTATGAAGAGACACCATTAGCAAGTCAGCTGTTATTTAGTTTTTAAAGCATTTAATTGAGGGCTGGTTTACAGCTTCAGAGGCTTAGTGCATTTTATCATCATGATGGGGAGCATGATGGCATTCAGGCAGGCATGGCACTGGAGAAGTAGCTAAGAACTTTACATCCTGGTTCTCAGGCAGCAGCCAGAGGGGAGGGGCACATTGGGCCTTATGTGGGCATTTAAAACCTCAAAGCCCACTCCCAGGACATACCTCTTCCAACAAAACCTCGCCTATGCCAGCAAGGCCATCTCTCCTAATCCATCCAAATAGTTCACCAACTGGGGACTATGGATTCAAATCTATGAGCTTGTGGGGGCCCTCCTCATTCAATAGGTTATGTCAAGTTGAAAATTAAAGCTAAATGCCACAGTGATCAGAGACTTCTATCACTCTTGACAAATCTGGTTATTTTTAAAAGGAACTTTTGAAACCACAAGTTGGAGCCCTATAGGGTTAACTCAGTGAGACAGAAGTAAAAGGGGCCAATCCACAGCATTTTAGAGGGTTTTCAACCAGTCATCTCTAGGACAAGGACATCCTCAGTGGTCCCAGGAGGGGAAGACACCTTCTGAGTAGCAATGACCCCAGCTATGCTTCTCAGCCACACAAAGTGGGGGAAGCAGAAGAACCACCCAGCCAAGCCCCTGTCCTCTGAGCTCAGTTAACTGTGGGAAATACATGATGATGGTTGTCTAAGCCAGGTTCTGTGCCTATAGGAAGCTTGTCTGGCCACTTCTGCTATCTAGGGAGAACAAGGCCCCCTCATCAACTCTGTGTGGAGCAGAGGGAGTTGTTCTGAAAGCAGGAGCAAATTTCACTATGACTGGCAGAGCACATACTCGCCCCTCCCTGAGTACAGCCTCCAAGGAGTTCTGAAGGAGGAAGGGAGAGGCCACAGCTCCCTCCATGTCTGCAGAATGTGATATCTGTCCCCAAGCTTCCAAGACATCAGACACAAATCTGCTGTAGCCACCAATGACAGGCAAAAGTGCCCTGGAGGGAGAACTCATGTGACAGACACTTTGCTTTGGTCAGACATGGAGCAAGGCTGTACCTCACAAATATGGGGTACTACAGTGTACCACAGGCATCCTGGATGAAGGTCATAGCCCGGAGAGAGAAGGCTCCAATGTTTCGGAGTCTGTGTCAAGCCTAGACCTTGATCTTGCACTGAGAGGCCCAGCTCTCCATGAAATACCCTGCCTGTGCATAAACAGGTCCATGGATCGGTTTCTCACTCACACAGCATGGTCCCCACTGCTCCAGGTGCAGGATCTTGAGAAATTGTGTCTCGATCCATCAAGTGTCACATTCCCCAGAAGATGTCTAAATTGTCTGAATCAGAGAAACGAACACAGTACAAAAACACACAAACACACCTGGAATCCAAGCCCCGGTACTGGCCAGCCATGCTTTGCTGCCACCTCTATCTATACCCCAGGAGGTGGTAGGATCTCACAATGCTCTGGCAGGTGGACAAGTCACCTGAGGCGGGTGTGACTTCATCCATGATGGCTGCCCTCGCCTGACTCCGTTTGTCACTCCGTGTGGGTGTTTGGGGAGTAGTCTCTGTGGACATGTCCTCACAGTCCTAACAGAAGCAGAGGACAGCTGCCATTCTGAATGGGCCTGAAACCCACTGCTGTCCTTCAGAGCCAGTCAACGGTAGAGCTTGGATTTGGCATAGGATGTTTTGAGACTCGTTCAGTCTTTCTACTTTAATGTGTATGAGTGTTTTGCCCACATGTATGTCTGTGCACCACATGCCTGCCTGGTGTCCTGGTAGGCCAGAAGAGGGCCTTGGATAGCCTGTAACTAGAGCTACAGACAGCTGTGAACTACTGTGAAGGGTGACGAGTATCAAACCTTGGTCCTATGGAAGTGTAGCTAGTGCTCCTAACCTCCTCTCCATCCTCACTAAGTGGTAATTGACTCCTATTCTTTAAGAAATGATATTTGGGAAAAAACACACAGTATTTGAAGGTCCTAATGACCCTGATGACAGTATCAATGCCATTCCCTTTCCATGTGGGCTCCTGAAGATCCCGGCCCTAAAGTCCAGGAGGCAGCTTTCAGAAGCAGTCTTTCTCTTGAACAGTTGTTTTCAACCTGTGAGTCATGACTGCTTTGAGGGTTGCATATCAGATATTCTGCATATCAGATATTTAGACTGTAATTCATAACCATACCAAAATTACAGCTACGAAGTAGCAACGAAATAATTTTACGTTTCGGGGTCACCACAGCATGAGGATCTGTGTTAAAGGGTCGCAGCATTGGGAAGACTGAGAACCACTGCTGTTGAAGATCAGCTCTGTGAGATGAGGATGAAGGAGTGTGGTCCTGCCTCTTTCCTGCACAGTTCATGCTGAACTTGGCATCCACGCAGCTAATGGCAGGAAGTGGGACGGTAGCAAAGAGCCTGGCTTATCCTGACACCTGCCTTTGGAGCCAACTGAGAGCAATCATCTTTCCAGTAAGGCAACTCCAGGTATGATTCATGTTATGAGTGCCCAAACTGCTCAGGAAGCATCGGGTGGCTCTGAGGGGCCACGCCCCTCAACCCTAGCAAAAGGCAAGTTCAGGTTAATGTAGCTAGGCTTGGCCTCCAAGAAGAAATGGCCACTGTGATCCATGAGTTAGTACTGCTGCCTTTGCTCGGCTCAGACTATCAATCCAAGGCCGTCATCAGTGGCTCCAGCTGACGGGATTCATCACAGAGGGACATCTTGACATCTAAACTTTGTGCATCTTGAAACCTCTGCTCTGACCCAGACACCATCCCTCCTAGATGGAGGCCCTTAATTTCCACAGGCCCACTTGCCAGACATGCCTGGCAAGCCATGCTCTCCCCAAAAGACAGAAAGCTAGGAGGCTGGGGTGGGGGTACGCTGGCAAGCCATGCTCTCCCCAAAAGACAGAAAGCTAGGAAGCTGGGGTGGGGGTGGGGCATGGGCTATTAAGATGGTACATGAGGGCCAGGCGGTGGTGGCACATGCCTTTAATCCCAGCACTCAGGAGGCAGAGGCAGGCGGATCTCTGAGTTAAAGACCAAGCTAGTTCCAGGACATGCTCCAAAGCTACAGAGAAACCCTATCTCAACCCCCCCACAAAAAAAAAGATGGTAAGTGTCAGGTGATCTTCTGGCAGGGTGATCTGTTATCCCAGAGATGCTCAGGAACAGATGTGGAACAGGTGTGCCACCACACACAGCGTGTGTCCAGGGGTATAGGGAAGTCTGGGTTGCTATGCTGTGGGGCAGTCTCAAGTGACAGAGACTCTGATCCTTCTGTACAGAGAGCCCGCAATTTCCAACTCCATCCTCATGCAAGCATCTCTAAGGACTATGGGGTAAAAGAAAAAATCATCTGCATGAATAAAAGAGGACTATCCATCCCCATACTAGGGAGCCAGACATCAACCCTCTCCAAAGGTGGCCTGAGGGGCTCCACGGAATGAGCAGTGGGTTTGCCAAGAGCACAGTCCAGACCCCTGAGGGACAGGGAAACACAGACCAGTCACCACGTCATTGTGTGACTCTCCCTTCCACAATTGTGAAGCAGCTGCATGAAAGCCCCAGCTTCCACGGGACTAAGCCTGCCCTTTCTGGGCTCTCACTGCTCACTGGGGCTTGCCAAACAGCAGATCTGAGAGCCATGCACATCCCCAAGTCAAATGGGTAAGCTAGATAGTAAGGGAGAGAACTCACTTCCACACTGGGAACTAAGGAGAAAAAGATACTGTGGATGACTCGTTTCAGCAAGTACGATGTATGAACAGATTCCCACATCAGTCCAAATTGACAAGTCCCAGGGCCCAAGTCAGTGGTCATTCCCAAGTTTCAGTAACCTGTGAGAAGAAGGTGTCTTCCCAAACCCACCAGACTTGGGGATGAGGCAGAAGAGGGCACCGAGGGCCTGTCCTGGGGGCATCAACAACACTATAGCTGTGGCTCTCCCAACCTATTGACTCGAAGAGCTGCCCCTGGGTGCACCAGCCATTCAGGCTCGGGCAGACGTTACTGAGGCACCAGACACCCGGGACAGAGGCAGTGTCACAGCTGCAGAGAAGCAATGCTGGTTTTTGCTTGGGCACCTCTCAGTCCTCTTGTGCCTCCGTGCTGCCTCTAGGTCAGTCAGGTCTTGGAGGAGAAGCTGAGGTGTGCTGATCCATGGAAAGCATCCATGTCCTCAGCCTGGGTTGCCACATGCAGGGACAGTTCTGTGAATGACTGTCCAAGAGCTGAATGGTTCTAGAAATAGGCTACACCCAGGAGAAACATGGCCCAGCTTCCAGACTCTGAAACAGCAATCTTGCTCTCTAGGTAGCAGGGAAACTCCAGGTACCATCTGTAGGGTGCCAACGTGAAGTAGGCACTTCAATTTGATCAGTCGTGGTCTGGCTCCAGCAGTAAGTCTAATTATTACACAGCAAGGCCAAACCACCCTTACACAGGAAGGTATAGAAGAGGAAGTCACTGGGGGCATAGTATGTCCAGGCTAGAAGCCCACAGAACGCCATAGCAAAGGCCCTGGCCAGCCCTGTGGAAGTCAGCTGTCTCCTTTGAGGCTCAGCTCTGCCAAACAGATGCCTGAGTATCAGGATGTCTCAGATCCACTTGACTCAGTATTGTCAGGATGGACATGTGTGTGACAGTCTGAATGTTCAGAGAAGAACACAGTGGCCATCTACAAGGGCAGGTGATAATGGGCCATCCTGAGCCCCTTCAGCCATCTTTCTAGTCCCTCCATTAACATTTTGTCAGGTTTCAAGGCCCCATCACATACAGACTCACAGGCTATTATCTCACTACCCCTAAACACTGAGAGGCAAGCCCATCACAGTTCTCAAGGTCCTGCATTTAGCCTGCCTAGGCTGGACCAGTTTACCCATTCATTCTGCCAGTCAGCTAGAAACCCCATTGTCTCCACCCATCAACTTGGCCTGTTTGTTATCATTAATTGCTTTCCTTGTGGTTGTGATCAAATGTCTGACAAGAAGCAACTTCAAAAGGATGCATTCTAGCACATTCATGGAGACATAGAAGGGAGGGCAGCAGGTGGCTCTGTGGCAGAAGGATGGTGTGATATCTGTGACTCTGTGGGCCAGAGGGACTCCTTGCTCATATCTCAGCCAACCAAAAAACAGAAATGAAGCAGGAAGTGGGACTGCCTAGCCCCAACCAGCCCCAAAAGTCCGTCTTCTTCAGCAAAGCCCTAACCAAATTTCCCAAATCAGCACCAGCAGCAGCAGCTGGGGACCAAGTATTCAAACCCACAGTCCTCTGTGGGTATCTGACATCAAGCCATAAGATCCACCTTTCCTCCTAAAGGGCCCAAATCACCTGCCTTCCAGCCCCACATCCACATCTGGACACCATGCAGTCACTAGTCACAAGGATGGATGCGCTACACTTCTCCTGTAATTGTCACCTCCCCTCTGTAACAACAGCCCCGGAGTTCCCTGGGCTCCTGAACACTTGGCCTCGGGAGTGCTGTGCTGAGTCTGTACTCTGTCCTTACATCCAGTCCACACACCTCCTTCTTTCTCATGCTGACGACTTGGACAAGCCTCAGCTCTTTCAGGAAGCCTTTCCTGAGCCACCTCCTGATCAGCACTCCTCAGACCACACCATAGGCCATGGCAAAGCTGTTTCTTTCTCCGTCTATCACTGCTCTCACTCCAGGACTCTTGGGGAAGGATCCCCACACTTGGAACCTAGTGGCCATTGAGTAATATTTGCTGAATGAGGTGTTTGTTGGAACACACTCACATTAACCTCTAAATGACTGATACCCATCTTTTCCTGAGAGCAACTGCTGATTGGGGAATGGAGGGGGAAACCCAAAGCCCCAAGGTGAACCAGAAATACACAACTCCTTTGAAGAGGGGTGAGCCCAGAGAGGAGGGCAGTCAGACACCATCAGTTCCAGTGTTGCCTAGGAAGCTTCACGTGCACACCTCCAGTATCAGACTGAAGGGGAATTGTGGTCCCTAGTGAATCCAGTCTTCTAGAGGGAAAACCTCCTCCTTGGCAGCTTTGAGACATCAGAGCCTCAGAGCTGCAACCACAGACTCAGCAGGGAAACTCTAACTGCCCGCTGCTTGGACCTGCTTCACAGAGAACTGCATTCCTGCCTCCCACTCCTGCAGCCAGGGATACCAGCATTTCACACAGACTAATTAACAAATGGCAGAGCAATTAAATCACAGTGCTTGTGAACATGTGAGGGAGGCTCCGTAGCTTCCCAAGGGGGTTGCAAGACTCGTTAAGGATCCTAAGGAGCAGGGCACCAACCTGGTTCATGTCCTGAGCAGTCTACCTCAGCTTCCCCATGCTGGGCTAGCTCCAGCTCCCCCAGCTCTGCCCCAAAAGGGTTGGAGAGCAAGTCCCTAGTCTTCCCATCCCTCACCAGCTGTCTCCCCTCAGCCCCCAAGGGGGCCAAGTACCCTGTATAGTACCTTCCTCCTCACAGAGCTCCAGGCCTGAGGCTGCCTGAAATCATTCCCACCATCCCTAGCATCTCCCCCCTGTGCTGAGGTGACCATCTCCCCAGTCTCTTCCTTGGTCCCATTGATCTACCAAGATCACTCACTGTGGTAATATGGATGAAAATGGCCCCATAGGTTCAGAGGGAAAGGCACTATTAGGAGGTGTGGCCTTGTAGGAATAAGAGTGACCTTGTTGGAGAAAGTAGGAGGTGCCAGCAGGGGGTGGGGAAGTTGACATCTCAAATGCTGAAGCCAGGCCTCCTGACTTTCTTTTTTTCTGCTGCCTTTAGATTTAGATGTAGAACTCTCTGTTCCTTCTCCAGCATGCTCCCATGCTTCCTGCCATGATGACAATGGACTAAACCTCTGAACTGTAAGCCAGCCCCAATTAAATGTTTTCCTTTATAAAAGTTGCTGTGGTCATGGTGTCTCTTCACAGCAATAAAACATGAACTTAGACACCTACCCTCAGGGATCCAGCAAGAAATGTTCTATCTGTCCCACAACCTGTAGGCAGGTTCCACAGGTAACAGAGGTGAGAAAATCTTTAAGGCCCTAGAACTGGGTGCTCCCTTTGTGAGTTCCAAAAATACTGACAGCCAACCTGCAGCCAGGTTCACCCCAGAATGGGTGACTTATGAGTAGGGAACCACAGCCACACTCACTGTGGTTTTTGCTCACCTCCTTTCCCACAGTAAAGCCCACCAGAAGCTGTCCTATGGATAACAGTTCTACTTAAATTGTTTTCAATGAACCAGCCTTACTGTAGAGCCTATGTTGCTTAGCACTCCATTGGGTTGCTTGGTATTCCACTTAAAGCAAATAAGACTCCGAACACACCTGCACTGTGAAAAGAATAAGGTGGTGTGGACTATAAGATGTCCCTGTAGCCAACAGGGGCTCGTTTTCCTCAAAACCATCTCAGAAACAAACAAGCACACACACACACACACACACACACACACACACTCACACACACACACACACACACACACACACTTGTACAGGGCATATGCACACACATATGCACTGACCTGTGTCCACACAAGTCACTCCACACTTTCTGACATGAAACACACCCTGCACTTTTCACACACACACACCCTCAGAAATGAGCTCCACATAGGCGGGAGCCTGTGACTGCTGCTTGGTCTGTGTAACGAGACAGGTCCTTCTTTGCAGGAAGTGGGTCCTGGTCTCTTAATCACTGGATCCATGTGGTTTTTCTTCCAGGAAATAGCAATGGATGAGGATAGTCATCCTGTGATCCCAGGGAACCTTGAAGGCTTCCACGATGCCTTGAGGTATCCAGATTGGGAACGTTGGCAGGAGGCAGACAGGAGTGGGCCTCTAAAATGGTGTGAGTCCCACATTTTAAAAATCCTATAATGTTCTACAATTCTGACTCATCCATCATTTGGGTGCACAGGACCAGGCCAGGTGGTGGCTTTCTGCAGCTTCCACAACCTAGGATGCTAGCTAGCACTGGTGGTCCATGGCTGTTGTGGCAAATCATCACACACAGGTGGATTAATATAGAGACACACATACTGCAGTGGCAGAGGCAAAAGCCAAGTCACTTTGATGAGCCTTCTGCATCTGTATATGTGTGTATATATGTACATATATGTATGAATATATATATATTTAATTCTTTATATTATGTACATGTGGTGGTTTGAACAGGAATGACCCCCATAGAGTCATATATTTGAATGCTTGGTTATTAGGGGGTGGTGCTACTTGGCAGGAATTAGGAGGAGAGGACTTTTGGAGTAGATGTGACTCTGCTGAATGAAGTGTATTGCTGGGTGTGGGTTTTGAAGTTTCAAATGCTCAATCCAGGCCCAGTGTCTTTCTGCTGCTGACTAATCTGGATATAGAACTCTTGGCTACCTCTCCAGCACCATGTCTGCCCACAAGCTGCTATGCTTCCAACCATGATGATAACGGACCAAACCTCTGAACCTGTAAGACATCCCCAATAAAATTTTTCATTTGTAAGAGTTGCTGTGGTCATGGTGTCTCCTCACAGCAATAGAACACTGACTAAGACAGTAAGTGAGTGAGTATATGTGTATACGTGTGAGTGATGTGGGATTCCCCTCTTTATGCTGTGAATATGTTTTATTGCCATTGGTAAATAAAGAAGCTGCTTGGGCCTATAGCAGGACACAATATAGCCAGGCAAGAAATCTGATATAGAGAAAGAAAGAAGGCAGAGTCTGGGAGATACCATGTAGCTGCTGGAGGAGAAAAACGTCCACTTGTGAGTACAGGTAAACCACAAGCCTCATGGTAAAATATAAAATAATAGAAATGGATAATTTAAGATATAAGAGCTAGCTAGCAATATGCCTAAGTGATTTGGCCAAGCAGTGTTTTAATTAATATAGTTTCTAGGTGATTATTTTGAGTCTGGGCAGCCGGGGGGGAGGAGAGAGAGAGAGAGAGAGAGAGAGAGAGAGAGAGAGAGAGAGAGAGAGAGAGAGAGAGAGCGCGCACTGAAGTGGAGATCAGAGGACAGCTGGGGAGCTTTCATGGTCAGTTCTCTCATTTCATCATGTGGAGGACTCGAACTCAGGTCATCAGCCTTGACAGCGGTGGTGCTTCCTGACCTGCAGAGCCATCTTGCTGTCTGATGTCTCCTTTCTTACAGAAACAACGGTCATGTGATTTTAAGGGCCTGTCCTAATCTCATTTTAACCTGAGTTCTCCTACAAAGACTCTTTCCACATAAGTCCCATGCACAGGTGCCAGGAATTAGGGCATCAACACAGTTTTAGGGGGACACGATTTAAGCCTTAGCATGCAGGAATTCTTCCAGAAGCAGCTGTCTCCCTAAGGAGCCACCACGGGAACATGGGTGTGTGAACGTTTCTGAGAGAATGGGGAAGAGCATCCCTGGTCACCTGAAGGAAGCAGGAGAGGATGGCAATATGTCCACATTGGTGGAGGCGATTCATGTCTGCCAGCCTTTGCTATTTTCTGTACCACAGACACATCTATCATAAAAAGCAGAGCATAAAGCAGCTCATTAAACCATGGATTCAGGCAAAGGCCACTGCAGACCTTGATGGGCAGGTGTCATCAATATGGCAGGCTGAGTGTGGAAAAGAGAGCCATCAGTCACTGTGGAGAGCGGCAGAAGCATCTGTCTGCAGCCCTTCCCAGCACGGCCCGAGGAAGAGCACCCCGCCAAGTGCCAGCTGTGGTATTGGAGCCTACCTTGCTTCTGGGCATGTGGTTGTTGCAAGGACATACAGTGCTTTCTCCCCTATAAAAGTACAAGCCATAGGTTGCTAAGACAGTAGACTGTCCTCTGAGGCCTCTCCGCTCGCCCTGACCCATCACATGCTTCATCCACAGCAAGGAGAATCTTGCAGGCCATAGAAGAACTTAGGAACCTGAGCCACATAGGGGCCGGGCTGTGACTATGAAGGTAGGCTCAGGTGTAAGAATGCTTAGTTCAAATCTCTGCCCACCACATTCTTACAGGGACCAGGGCCCACAGTCTTCCGGCTGCACAATGGGAGCACCGCTGTCACAGGGACACGCTGAGATAAGAGAGGATAGCAAAGCACCTGCACAGAAAGGCAGAGTGAGCAGGAAGGGCATTCGGACCACCACTGCAGAGTCCCTCTTCCCAGCTGACCCTCCAGACTGTCCCACGGGAATCCCACAGGCCGGCCTCTGCCCCAGCTTCTAGCCCAGGCCACCCACCCCAGTTCTCACCTTACCCCTCCCCATGGGACCATACTCCAGACTAATTTCTTTCTGCTGTAAATACACAGAGGTTTTCTGACGTCCAGTCTTCTCTCTGAAATGTGGTTTGTAGGCACAAAGACAAATGGGGACCAGAAGGGCTATGTCACTATCACCTGGAGATAATCATTGTCAAATGCAGCTCCCCTTTGCCACCTCCCCGCTTCAGACCTGATCGTAGCCTCTGCTTGGGACTCCAAGAATCTACACTTAAAAGGCACTTGGTAGGGGCTGGGGATGTGATTCAGTTGGTAAAGTGACTGCTGCACCAGAATAAGGACCTGCGATCAACCCCAGCCCCTGCATACAAAAGCCGGGTGCTGGGGTGGTGGAAATAGGAAGATCCCTGTGGCTTGCTGGGAAGCTAATCTAGCCAAACTGGTGAGCTTTGGGTTCGGTGAGAGACCCTACCTCAAAAAATAAGGTAGAGAACAATTGAGGGAAAGAACTGATGTTGATCTTTGGCCTCCACACAGAAGAAAAGAGGATGGAGACAAAGATTATAGGCTACCTGACGTCCCCAGAGCTTACAACGTCCAGGGAACATGGCTAAGAGGAAACCTGGGATCTTCAGAGTTCTGCTTCCTACTTCCAGTGTAGCCTGAAAAAGCCCTACCAGCTGATAGTCTCAGTGCTCATCCAAGTGGGGTGACAGGGCTCAGGATGCAAAGACGCCCTGCTGCCAAGGGTTGTATGTAGGTCTGTGGTCTTTGTTGAATTATGACAATAGCAGCCAGCCACAGCAGCCAGGAGCCGCAGCTGGTGCGCAGGGAGGTGCAGGTGCGTACCACGGACAGAGGGCTGTGAAACTGACCGGGGAGCAAATACTTAACAGCAACTCTCGTAGTGAGCTCAGAGTGCAGATAAGATTAGTCTGGCACTGCGGATAAATGCAAGTTCAGTTTCACCTGTTGCCCTGGGCCCTACCTAAGCACCGGCTCCTAGCCACCTGCCTGCCCTCAGCATAGGAAGCAGAGCCCAGCTCTGGGCTGCTTTCCCCCATGGCCTCAGCGAGAGCTCCCACAGACTCGACCCGTGCCTGCTTCTCTGAACAAGGTCCAGCCACGGAGAGAAAGTGCAGGCACGGGGAACACAATGGCTGGCCCCTAGGCGTGGACAGCAAGGAAACACGGCGGGCAGGCCTGTGGAGCATTCTCTCACACCCCTGGCTGCGGTTCAGGCTCTCCACCCACCCGCATTCTGAGCAGACTCCTGGAGGCCCTCTCCGGACTTTTAGGGTACTCTCTCTCTTGGGCTTCCTCAGTGCTCGCTGGTGGGCGCGAGCTTCCTTCAGCTCACCTCTCTTCCCTCCTAGCCCTCTGTATCTCTCTGGGTTTGCCATCAACTGCCCCCCACCAAGCTGCACCTAAGCACTCACGCGCCCACTCTAGGGTTTAATCTCCAACCCCAGTCTCTCCTGGAATCCATAGTCTCCCAGTCTCACCAAATCCAGCACCCACATCCAAGATGGAGCCTAGACGCCATACACACTGGGCTCTTCCTCCCCTGATTCCTGTGCCAGGCCAAGATCTCTCCATCATCCATTGTATGTGGCAGAAACTGAGGGTCCTTTTCTCGCCTTCCTCTGGCGCTACACCCAAGCTGTGCTCCACTATCTCCAGAACAAACCTGCCCCACATCTACTTTCTACCGACTGAGTCCGGCTCAGGCTTTACCCTCCCTTGGGCCACACTGAGCCCTCAGACCCTCTCTCACACACACTCTTGGCCCATGCCCTCACCCAGTGACATTCATCCCATAGTCAGGCGCTCTGACAACCCTGGCCGTATCCGATCACCTATCTCCTAACACCCTGCATGGCTTCCAGGTCCCTTCTACTAAAGTCAGGGCCCTCGAGCATCTGGCATATCCTTCTGGGTCTGTCATGAACTCCACCTCTGGTCCCTCTGCTCTGGACCTCTCCTTCTGGTTCCTGTCTCATAGACTCTCCCTGGCCTCTGCTTTTATCTCTCTACCTGAATGTGGGGCAGAAACCCTAAACCTCCTGCTCCCAGTCAGCAAAACTAACAGCTTAGTCAACGGTCTTGGGTGACTGACTTAAACATCAGGAATGTCTGGTGGGTGACCAGAGCCCATAAGTGGTGCCACCTAGCAGGTCCTTCTGAGACTGTTTCCAGCCACCCAAGCCCTCACCACACACACTCTCAGCATCGGCCATCCCCAACCCTGGCGTGTGGTTTTTTTTTTTTTTTTTTTTGGTCAGGCACATGCTGGTGCTGTGTGTTGACCTGCCAAAGGTCACTGAGCTCAGCTGAGTGGATCCCCTGTGTTACTGACATCCGAACTGTCCTGTGGAGGTAACACGCCGGCTACAGTCACTCCTGGTGTATGGGACCAGACTTTGAGTCCTGATAGTTCCTCTGGAGCTTAAGCCTGTGACCACTGCATATGGAAAGAGGGCAAATGGCATCTGGTTTGAGAGGCTATTGCCCCACAAAGCCCTTTGTCTGTGTAAACATGGCTTGATTTTCTCTACCATTGCCATTTGAACATGTAAATTAATTTGTTGGCTGTAAGCATGGCTGCCCTCAGTGATGTCTAAGAGAGAAACTCCAAGATGTTCTTGTAGAGGGAGAAGGAGAAGGCTCCTAAGTGGAGAGTCACAGTCACTGGGAACTATTCCAGGCCTCCAGGAAAGATGGAGTGTGGGAGCTTAGAGAAACAGTAGTAAAGTCCATGACAGGGACCATGGGCTAACCACAGGACTCCCAGTGGTGGAGAGGAGGAGAACTCCCAGTGGTGGAGAGGAGGAGGACTCCCAGTGGTAGAGAGGAGGAGGACTCCCAGTGGTGGAGAGGAGGAGGACTCCCAGTGGTAGAGAGGAGGAAGACTCTCAGAGGTGGAGAGGAGGAGGATTCCAAAGGGTGGAGGAGGAGGAGAACTCTCAGAAGTGGAGAGGAGGAGGACTCTCAGTGATGGAGAGGAGGAAGACTCCCAGTGGTGGAGAGGAGGAAGATTCCCAGTGGTGGAGAGGAGGAGGACTCTCAGTAGTGGAAAGGAGGACTTCTGTGACACAGCAGGTTGTGACTGGACTGAAGCTCAGTTTGTGCCTAGGATCTAGTGCCCATATCATGAACAATAACTCTAGGCTAGAAACCAGGAGACTCTTTCTGGTCCTGGAACTGCCATCAGTCATTCTGAGTCTAGACAAGTCTTGTGACCTTTTGGGACCATGGATTCTTCTTCTTGCAGGGAAGTGGGTTGAACTGGAAGCTCACAAGTCACCTTTTGGCCCTGATACTCTACCCTCCTATGAGTCACTGCCGGGTTCCGGTGCTTTGTCACTCAGATATCTGGGGAAGCTAAAGAAAGAACAATCAGCAGCCAGGGGCACAGAGTTCACAGGGCATTCTGGAAGGATGCCTGATGACCTTCAGCAGAGGGGCAATGTGGGCAGGGACTTCCCCCTATTTAGGATGAACACATCCTCCAACATGTGGCGCCTGCATTCAAATGGTGTTCTGCAAGGCTAGGCTCTACCCCTAAACACAAAAACAAATAAAACCCAGGCTTGGCATTGCCAGAGCGTTTCTCCAGATTCCTGGTCAAGTTGGGTCCTGCACACAGAGGACCAGGCTCACTGGGAACTTGACTTTGAGTCACCACCAGTCCTTCCAGAGTCTGTGATTCATGACCTTGTTATTTGGAGAAAGAGTCACCAAACTTCCAGAACACTCCCTCTTCTCGTCATAAACCCCACCCCACACTTGGCAATTGGGAATCTTTTGTTTTGTCTAGTAATACAACCAAACCCAATCCCATGGACAGCCCAGATAGGAGTGTAGGTGACAGGGTATTTAATACAGTGAGCCAGACCAGCATGGCTCATTACAGCAGGGCCCAGAATCCATGCAAACAGTATAGAAATCAAGGCACTAGGGAGACAGAGCAACTGATACAGTTCTCAGCTGGCGAGCACAAAGACCTCAGTTCAATCCCCAGAACCCAGACTTACAAGAGTCAGGCATGGTGGTGAATGCATGCAACCTCAGCACCAAGAGGCAGAGACAGGTGGATCTCTGTGGCTCACTGGTCTACTAGCCTAGCTGAGTTGGTGAGTTCTAGGCCAGTGAGGGACCCTATCTCAAAATAAAGGAGGACAATGCCTGCCAACAACACCTGAGGCTTCCCTCTAGTCTCCACAGGTATGTGCTCACGTATACCTACACCCATATGAATACACACACACACACACACACACACACACACCCAGAGTGGGGGAATACAGATGGAAAGAGAGGTAAAGAAATTGAATTGGCAGAAGAGGAAAGCAAATATTCAACAAAGTTATGTGTTAGAATATACATAGCGAACACAGTGACGCAGCGTGTCTACTACGGCTGCCTGTGTGTGCGGACTATGGACTGGTGAGTCGTGCATCAGAGATGTTTGAAACTGTAATAGAACCTGCTACAGGCTTTTGACAGCATCCACACAGCCCTACCACCAATCCCAATAAATATAACACAACACACAGTCAATCCACTGGAGAGGCCAAGGGAGAAGGATCGAAAATTCAACATCTACCTTAGTTAGAATCTTTCTCAGACTAAAAAGGGGAAAAAAAGAGGGCCAGGACTGTAGCTCAGTGGCAGAGCACAAGCAAGGCGATGGATTCACATCCCATATAAAGAGACAACCAAACAACAACAATAAAAAATAGCTCAACACTCCCTGGACCTCATCTGTAATGACAAAAATGCTAGATCAAACAAGTGATCCAAATCATGGAACATCATCCAGGTAGTAAGAAAACCCTACTTACAAAGAATTTTTAAGAATATGGAAAATTCACATGATATCAGCAGTGGATGGGGTAAATATGAATTTTTAGTAAGCTATAAATACAATCTTCAAAAAATATATACAGAGAACTCTGGAAAGAGCTCATTAGTGGATCGGATTTTTCCATATTATGGCTGTTAGCTCTTTTACTCATTTTGGATAGTACTGCATTTTCAAGATTGTCTATAAAAGCACGTATTGTTTTACAGTGACTAACGTTGGTTGGTTGTGCTTGGTGGGTTGGTTTTTGGTATTTGGTTTGTTTGGTTGGTTGATTTATTCATATTGTTTGTTCATTTGTTCACTGAGACAAGGCCTTACTATGCAGCTCGGGTTGGCACTGAATACCTCATCCTTCTGCCTCAATCTCCCAAGGGTTTGAATTACATCATAGTTAACTCTAAAAAGTTCTTATAAAGCTGACCTTTCTTTTATACATTGGGCTGTGACTGTAGCTCAGTTGGTGGACTGCTTGTCTCACAAGCATAAAGTCCTGGGTTTGAGTCCCAGCACCACATAAATCAGGTATGGTGGGGCATACTTTTAATTCCAGCATTCAGGACATAAAAACAAGAGGATCAGAAGTTCAAGGTCATTCTCAGTTACTTAGGGAGTTTGAAGCCAGCCTGGAATTCTGGAAAGCCTGTCTCTAAAAATAAAGCTATCATGAAATGCACAAATTCTTAATTTCTAAAACACTGGTATAAAATAGTATCCATATAGTTAGAAGGAGATACCTTCCACAGAAGTCTAACCTCAGCATACATCCCAAAAGAAGCAGACAGTACTGGATACAGAAGACCTGAGCCAATCAGAAACCTACTCTACCTACACGCTGCCCCTATATCTGTGTGTTCCCTGGCACAGTACACAGACCTGTCTACCTGATTCCTGCTTTCAGACAGAAACTCAGGGAAATCTCACCTCCTGTGGGTGCTCCAGTCCCCAACCCAATTTCTGGAGAGAAGTAAACATTCCACATTGTGTATACATAAATGTGTGGGTGCTGGATGGATGGATGGATGGATGGATGGATGGATGGATGGATGGACAGATGGATGGATGGATTTATGGCAAATAATAGGCCATAAATAGCTTCTTGCTGGATAAACATGAGCAGCAACAGAAGGGAAGCCAGACTGCTTATGGGAATGGGCTACCCACTGAGTACCCCTGAGTAGAGAGCTGCAAATGAACATACATGTTGGGGACTGGGTGGCCCTTCCAGGAGACCCCTGTGGGAGGGACACCCTTTTACAATGCATCCCTCGCCCTTACCCTACCATCTGGCTCCATCCAGCACTGTGCATACTTCATTCCAGCAAGGCTGTCAGGACACTCCATTATGGTTAGATCTGCCTTCCTGAGGCCATACAGGCCTGAGACAGCTCCCTCAAGTTTCCTGGTGACTCATTGAGATGCTGTGCAGGAGGAGCCTTGTAAGGAAGAAGCCCACCCACAGACTCACTGTTCAACCCTCTGCTGAACCAGGGAGCTACTGTGAACCTCTGGTGGGACAGAAGGCATTACCTCAGAGACTGTGATATGCAGTTCCTCACCATCATGGATGAGATGATACTGTCCCAAGGAGGCAAGTCCCTGGCCATCACAGAGGACCTGACTCCTCCCTGCAGTACAGTTCTGGCAAGAAGAACCCATCCTTCCCATAACAGCAGCCAAGACTCACAGTCTGCCCACAAAGTGATAATACCATTCTAAGAAGGCCAAGCCCATGAAGTTGAAGTTCATCTCCAACATAAACTTAGAAAGCAAGTCGGGGGGCACTTGCATCCTTCCTTACTAGACCAAAGAAGACACTGTCCCTCCAGCAATGGGACTTTCCTTCCACAAAACAGCAAACCTCGATAAGCATTCAGAGTCCCTCTGCAGACAGACGCAGGAAGAAGATGCAGAAATGTTCCCCTTACTGCCACCCCATACCCAAGTCTGGTTTTGTCTTTTCTTTTTTTCAAAACATCAAGGACCATTCCTTGGGAAGTGAAGCTTTGGGGCTTGGTAGCTGAGGCAGTGAAGTGAAGGTTTTGGTGATAGAGAAAGCACCTGAGCTTCTGTCTGAGGTTGGAGTATGTGACGTGTCTGTCAGTGTCATCGCATAGGGAGAATGATTGCACCTGCTGTTCACACTGAACCTACCATTAAGCATCTCCTGTCCCCTCATCTGGTACTTTATGCCTTCCTCCTTATCCCACCAGCCCCACACACCCTTGAGTTCATATGCAAAGGACAAGACATCAAACATTAAGAGACGTTGAGTTGGAGTCAGAGCTGTGCCTGGTACCCATGTGCTTGAAACAGCAAGCCGAGGTAGCAAAGGCAAAGGTCCCTTCAGCCATGGCTAGAATTCCCCATCTGCCCTTTCCTTCCACTATGTTCCCAAGATCATGACTGCTGCATCCTTCAGAGAGCTTTGAGAAGCCAAAAACCCAGAGAGATGTAGAAAACTCCATCGTTTCCAGCCTTGGTGATTTCTGAATCCTCCTTTGAAATCTTAGGAAATGATTAAGACCCGCAAACCAGAGAGATGACCACAAGTTCTTACAAAGGCAGGGATGCCATGTGCTCCAGTGGGGGGTATGAGCATCCTTGTCACGTGTGCACTGGCTGATGCTGTGATAACGACAAGGCAGAAACACTATCCTACCCTTAGAGAAGCCTGGTCTTTGTGGAGGAGAACCCACCAGGCTCTCACATTCCCATGGGGGCTCTCCAGCACGGATATCTCCCCAGCAAGCATGAGACTCGGTTCTCCTATGTAATACCCTTCCAACAGTGCCAAGATATGCTTCTAATTCAAACATAACGCTTGTGCCAATCCAAGGCCTAGTGGGAAACTAATATAATAATGTGGGTCAGCTTTTCAGGACCATCAAAGTCAACAATCTTTGATAACATCTACCACAGCCACATTTGGAAGAGCATCAGCTCTTTTTTTTTTTTTTTTTTTTTTTTTTGCTTATCACTCATGTTGTGTCTACGAATGCTAGATGCAGAGGGATGCCCGGCCATGGTACCCTGATGTAGTTCAGAAAGATGGAAGTTTAAGAGAAGCTTGCTGGTACCTGGCTTTGTTGCAAGAATGGCAATTGGAGATCTTAGACAAATGCCTTAATCATTCTCCAAAGAACTCAAGCTTAGGATGAGACTAATAAAATCCTCCATCCCAGGGCTGAAAGGGTTTAGCAGAACAGATGCCGGAGGTTTCATCGAATGCCTGTGGTTGGTGTTTTGCTGTGGTGTCCAGCACAGCAGAACAGAGTGGGTCAGTGCTGCTGAGGTATATGTGGAAATTCCAGCAGAGACCTGGCCAATCCTGCTGTCCCTAAAGGGAACAAGTGTGAGAAGAAGCAGGGTACCCTGTGGGAGGCCGTGAATGCTGGACTGACGCTCGGTGCGACTCTCCTGGTGACTGTGACTGAGCATGTAGCCTTCTGAGGAATTTTGATACTGTTGAGAAGCTTGGAAGCTTCAGACTTCAAGGTCACAGTCTTCTCTAAGGGACACCTGGTGCACAGCAAGCTCATGTTTGCCACTAGTCTCTTTCCTTCACAAGAGCTATTGCTGATGGGTATTCTGGGAGCAGGTCTGTATCCCCAAATGAATGTTGGCCACACTCATCTCTCAGGCTCACTGGGACCCAGAAGCACCTGCCATATAGCCAGGCCCATCATCACAATGTAAACTCCATGACTCACATACTCTCAGGTTCTCCGGCTTACATGGAAGATGGGAGGAGTGGACATACAAGGGTTTTCTAAGTCAGTTTAGCATCAAGGGGGAAATAAAGCATTGGAAAAAAAACCCTTTGCTTGATTTCCACTCCAAGTGGCCTCACGTTCCTCCCATCTGAGCGCTTTGGTTACCAATACCCCAAGTATGCCAGGCAAACACTCTAACACTAAGACACATCCTGGGCTGTAGCCCTGTCTACAGTGCCCCACAGTAATGAAGCGCTAGCTGTGTCTGAGATGTGTTGGGAGCTAAACAACATGACGAACCCCAAAGCACCTCCCCTACCCTCCTGGCAGGTCAGAGGACAAAGATGCAGGCTGGGAGGAAAGCATGCTCACAGGAAAGAAAGACAACAATCGCCTCCACGACAAAGTCGCTGCCTCCTTGCCCGTTAACAGTTAAGTTCTCTGGGGAAAGGGATTGTTTCAGCTGGCAGAACTCAGGCCTCAGCAGTCTGGCTGCCCAGCACACCAAGGTTGCATTGAATGGATGTGTATTGTCAGTTTTGCAAATCATTGAGCCAGCAGAGAATACTGTGACTGTGGTTCATGGTCATAAAAGGAGAGACATCTCAAACATGTCTGTTTAACCAAGGAAAAGGGAGGCAGGAAAGAAGAGGAATAGCTAAAGGTTATCAACACGTCCTGAACAGTTGATAATTGCTGCGTGTGTTTTACGGGATGAGAAGCAAGCCCATTGAATGCTAATTCCCCATCATCACAGAGAGAACCCTCTGTCACCCTTTTCCTTTGATCTCTTCTGGAAGAGGCCATGCGGAATATCATACTTAACCATTTAGGTGTTTCAGCTCTGTGTGTTAACCCATAAAAGAAATTGCACCAGCTCCTTGCCTGTCATCATTTAATAAATCAACAGGTCCATCTCGGTGGCCTGAAGCCTAATGGCATTTATGAGTGCTGGCAAAGTCACTGGCCACTTAACCGAAGCAATTAAGCCGCGCCTCCCTCCCACGATTATAGGAGATTGACTAGTTATAACTTATTCTTTTCCAATGCAACTGACAAAAAGGTAATATTCACACTTATAGATAATGCAGAATACTGGTACCAGAAATCACTTCCTGTGGCTGCTTGTTCCCCGTGGTGCACCTCTGAGACAGGAAAGGGAGACACACTCTAGCACAGACTTGGTTGTATTCTGCCTCAGAACTAGGTAGAACCTGGTAGCTCAGCTTTCTTCTCAGAACAGGATCTGGGCTGTGGCTGAACTCAGCCAAGAGGCCAAGGTAAAGAAAGCACCTGCCTCATTCCCCAAAACCAAAAAACCCAGCCTTCTGGTACCCTGCCTCTGAATCAGAAGGTCCTGCCAGAGGCTGAATTCTGTAGGCGGAAAGAAGCAAGCTTAGAAGGACCCCAGAATGGTCCCCTGAATCCAAGAGTGGCAAGACCTGAGCAGAAAAGTGTTTTTGTAGGTAGTTTAAATCACTTAAATAAGTTAAAGTTTGCTTGTATTTCTTAAATGAAAATGCTCACGTTTTTCTGAGCAGTAGAGGTGCATGCCTTTAATCCCCAATACTTGGGAGGAAGAGGCAGGCAGATCTCTGTGAGACTAGCCTGGCCTACAGAGCAAGTTCCAGGACAGCCAGGACTGTTACACAGAGAAATTCTGCCCTGAAAACAAACAACAAACAAATTCACATTTTAAATCAAATATACACACTGTCCCCCTGTTACACGAGTTCTAATTGGTCTTAATAATAAAGTCCCGGAGCCAGATATCGGGGCAAATACTGAAAGATCTAAGAGAGAAAGGAGCCAGCCACAACCAATTCTTACCTTGATAACTTCTCAGTCAAAAAAGAATTGAGCTCCTTTCTCCTCTTCCCTTATATTCCTCTCTCCACCCAGCCATATCACTTCCTGTCTGTCTGTACATACCTCCAGACCTCTATGGTTAACTAGTGCCTAGCTCCTCCCTCTGATCTTCAGCCAAACTTTATTTGTTAGAGTACAAATAAGATATCATGACAGGCCCCAAAAGAATCAAGCAGTATGTACCCACACAGTACCTTACTAAACACCACAGTAGCATTAAAAACCCTGTCAGTAATAAATGCAGTACACCACATGAGTGCAGGGAGCTCCCAAAGGTGCTAGCCTCTGATTTGGTGTGGAGGGAGGGAAAGAGGGAGATGGGATGTTGGTGGGCTGTTTCTTATAGTTCATGGTATTAAAAGAAAGCAAAAGTTAGAAGTGAACTAAAGAATCCTCCCTAGTACCAATAACAACAATAACAACAACAAAATGGTGGAAGATTTCCCTCAGGCCTGAGCTTTAATAGAGGGGAGGAGAAATCTATGATTCAGAATGCAGCCAGGATTTTAATACTGGACTAGTCAATAAACTATGGTAATCAGAGAATGTTCAACCTTTTGACTGGCTAAACTAAGAAAGACTTTTAAGATTTATTTTTATTTTTGTGTATAAATGTTTGTCTGCATATATGTATGTGTGCCATGTGCATGAAATGTCCATGAAGACCACAAGAGGGCATTAGATCCCTTGAAACAAGAGTTACAGGAGCTTGTGAGTTGCCGTGTAGGTGCTGGGATGTGAACCCGGGTCCTCGTAACTACTGAGTCATCTCTCCAGCTACAGAAAAGACTTAAGCAATGAAAGAGCCTCTTGGAGACTGGCTTGTGAGAATGTGGGATATGGGGGTAGATGAGGTCAGTCTGCATGCTGTAAAAGTAAAGAAACTAAGTAATACAACTACTCTTCCCTCCTTAAAACAAAAGCCACATAACCTGGAGTACTATAAAGCAGCTCCTGGTGGGCTGGCTTATTTGAGTCATCAGGAACACTTGCTTATTGCTGGCCAAGGTCTCCATGAATATCAGGGACTGGAAGGTAGCAGAAGATGGGCAGGCATTACTGAAGAAACTGGATAGGCAAGAGGCATTGGGATGGCCTATTCATCATGCCATAAAAGACTGTGTTCCCAGAAGAGCTAAAAAGAAATTTGATTCAACAGGAACTTTGGGAACAGTAAAAGGCTTTGGCAGTGGCTCTCAACCTTCCTGGTGCTGCGACCCTTTAATACAGTTCCTCATGTGTGGTTGCCCCCCAAACTTAACATTATTCTCAGTAGTTTTGCTACTGTTATGAATTTTGATGGAAATATCTGTATTTTTCAATGGTCTTAGGTCACCCCTGTGAAAGAATCATGCCTCACAGGATGAGAATCACTGCTTTGGTGGCTTTGGTGAGCTTACAGCTAAGAAATTGCCTTGAGTCTCAGAAGAAACTGGACTTTTGAACAGCATTAGAATTCTTGCAACTCTTGGGAATTTGCATTATGAGATGGTCACTTACTTTTGGGGAGGAGTAAGATTATAACTTGAATCTGAAATGCCCCTGTAGGCTCATGTTTTGAATTCTGTCTCAAGCTTATGGTAATATTTTTTAAGGTCATGGAGCTTTTAGGAACTAGAGCCTGGCTAACAGAAATAGACTAGTAGAAGCAAGCCTTTGCATATATAGCTGCTCCTAGTTCCAGCCATGGTCTTCGCTCCTGGCCCACCAAGATTCGAGGAGCCTCTGTTACATGCTCCATTATGTCTTTTGTTTAAGCTGGACTGAAATTCTTATGAAACAATGATGCAAAACAAACCAGTTCTCCTTTAAGTTGCTTCAGCCAAATATTTTTGTCACGCAGATGTAAAAATAGCTAATATGTAGCCTAATGATCACCAATCCTAGCTCAGAACCCCAAGAGAGGGAGCTTCCCAAGTTCATTCATTTCTGAGTGTTCATGCCTTACCTTGAAAGTGGAGAAAATTGCTGTCCTTTGTGTCTGAGTTACAGTGACGATTAAACAAATTAATGATGCTAATTGTTCCGAAAGGCACCTTGGCCCTTGTGATCACACACATTGATTATGACAATGATGAAAACGATAAGCACGGTGACGATGAGATGACAACACAATGATGACAAGCTCTACCCAGTGACATCAGTGATGATAATGATGACGGTGACCCAGTGCCATGGGAAGCTCTACCCAAGGATCATGATTATACGAGGAAAACAATGAAGAGCTCTACCCAATGGTACTAATGATAATGGAAATACCAGGTTCTAGCCAGTGATGATGACAACGGCAATGTTGAGCTTTACCCAGTGATGATGGTGGTGGTGAGAAGGAGGAAGAGAAGGAAGACCATGGTGATCACTATACAAGCTGAGTGCTTTACTCAAACCTTTTAGCTTCTCATCCAAAGTTTTTCCCATCAATCACAGAAAAGAGCTGCTAGGGCACTTTGATGAAAGGATACTATCTGTTCTTGGCTTGTTGCCTTTTTAATAGGCTGAAAATGTTAAGGGCAATAATTCTGAAGCCTTGGACAAAGTCCATCCTGGGTCAGTCACTTGGCTTCATTGCCAATAAATTGTTCAAAAAGAGCAAAACAAATGACCATTGTCCTGGTTGGTTTTTATTGTCAACTTGATACAATGCAAAGTCACTTAGGAAAGAACCTCAGCTGAAGGATTGGCTTGATCAGACTGGCCCGTGGGTGTCTGTAGGCCTTGTCTTGATTGCTAATTGATGTCGAAGGGCCCAGGCAACTGTGAGTAGTTTTTTCCCTAAGCAGTCGGCGAATCAGTAAGCACCATCCTCTATGGTTTCTGTTCTGATGCCCTCCCCCATGCAGTAATGCATTGTGACCTGGACGTACACACTAAAAAAAAGAGCCCTTTCTTCACTATGGTCATTTGAATGCTACTGGGCCCCATAAACTCATAGCAAGTGGCACTATTAGGTGTGTCCTTGTTGGAGGAAGTGCATCACTGTAGGGGTGGGCTTTAAGGTTTCCTGTGCTCAAGAATCTGCCCAGTGACACAGTCCACTTCCTGTTACCTTCTGATCAAGACATAGTCAGCACCATGTCTGCCTGAACACGGCCATGCTCCCTGATATGATGATAATGGACTTACCCTCTGAAACTGTAAGCTGTCGCCTCAATTAAATGTTTGCCTTTATAAGAGTTACCATGGTCATGGTGTCTCTTCACAGCAAAGAAAACCCTAAGACACTCCCCTACGTTGCTTTTTTAGCCGTGATGTTCATCACAGCAATAGAAACCAAACTAGAAGGACTAAATACAAATGACCTTGAAATCCATAAGAATAAGAGTCCTCTTTATGGACATCCTACCCTCCTCTTTCTCTTTTCCCATAGCAAATCCCCTTTCTATGTTGTGGAAAATTTCAAACAGGAAATTTTTTCTTTTGGTTTTTGGAGACAGGGTTTCTCTGTATAGTCCTGACTATCCTGGAACTCATTCTATAGACCAGACTGGCTTCAAACTCAGGAATCTACCTGCCTCTGCCTCTCAAGTCAAATGGAAATTTTATCTCAGGGAATCAGAAAAAGATGCAGTCACTAGAGACAGCAATGAGTGAGGAAGAATAATGCCTTCACTCACACTCAGAAGAAGCAGAACATATGGACTGAGAGCACACTGCCCACATACAGATACATGCACGCATGTATGCAGGCAAACACAAATACAGGTACATATATGCACACGCATCCACATTTACATGTGCATGTGCATATTCTGTCTTTTTAAGATTGTTATGGCTGAGTCGCCCAGCCCCTAAGGAGTGGGGTTTTAAATGAGAGAATGCCCTGAAAGCCAGTGGTAGACTCCGAAGTGGAAGCATGGGAAAGGGTCCAGAGACACAACCTACAAACCTGAAGTCTTTCACAGACATACAGAAGGCTTTCACACTGAGGAAAAACTCTGCTGAGACACTTGGTATTTGCCAGCCTCTGGGGCAGATGGACCAAACTGCGCTGCCTTTTCAGTGGACATTTTCATTGCAGCAAGACTGGAGAAACTGCTCAGTTCAAACGCATCAGCTCCTAGCCCGCCACCCTCCTTCCCCACCTTTCCCCATACCCCATCAGCTGCTACCAGAGTGCACAGCATCGGGTCATTTTCCAGATCATCTGTTCCCTAGGAAACAGGACACATGCCGGGCCCCGCGCATCTTGCTCCAGCCTTGTTACACCCAGAGGGGAAAGTGAGAGCTGGCACAGGACTCGTGGCCACCCTCCAAGGCTGACAGATGGGTCAGACTTCCAAGAAACATTTTAGCTGCAATGTGTCCAGCCAGATTCTCCCAGGTACAAGGGACAGGCTTAGGTCAGAAGATGGGAAAAGAAAGGCAGCTCTCTGCACACATATCTGCAAAGCTGGTGCTGTTGGGCAACATCTGCACACGGGGGGGGGGGGGGGGGGATTGGGTTTGATGGCGAGCAAAGTGAACAATGCTTGCAGAATGTCCACGTCGTTGTTCACGTCTAGATGGTGCTACTTGAGCGCAAACTCCCACCCTGGCACACTTTCATCCCACTCAGAATGCCCTTCATACAGCCCAACTAGTTGACCAATCCTAGAAACGGGCAATGAGATAGATCCAGAGAGTCTCGTTGCAGAGATAAGCCCTAGACTTCCTGGTAGTTGGTAAATAAGTAGGAACATACACTGAAAGAACACTGAGTACTGGTCAGTGTGACCATCAGATCGAGGACGAGGGTCTCTACGGCAAAGACATACAGAGCACTAGAGCAATGGCAGGTGTGCCTTTGCATGATCCCTCACAGCTGCTAGACAGGACCATGGTGGCAGGGCTCTTGGGAGAAGTAATCGGACCAGCACCTCACAATGGTCCTGGGACAACACTGCCATCAGGAATAAGTGCAGCAGCACGGGTTGTCACTTCAGAGGCTAGAGTATCACCAGTGGGCAAGGAGTGCCCCAGGGGCAGTCCAGGCAATTGATTAAAACATACTTCACATTTTTGTTTGGAAATAAATCTTCCCTGTTATTTGAAATGCCAGATCAAATTCTGGATGTCAAGCTATTTCAGGGAAACATTTTTGCCTGAGCATGTCCAGTGCGATATTTACATCGCCTTTATATTGGAAAAAATAGTTGTATACTTGAGGTTCTAATTTAGCTGGGTATCACTGATGGAAATGGACTCATGAGTGGAAATGCTCCCCAAGAAGCATGCCCCCAGGGAACTGGAAAGGAAGCACAAAAGCTTTTGATGGAAATCATTCCAGTATTTGCCCTAATCCTCAAGGCTTCATGCCTGCAAGTTGAGTGAGCTGACCACCTTTTGGAGGACAGTCCCACGTCATGTGTAAATCTCAGTACAGCACACAGTATATCCACTCTGAAAGATGGAACCTAGAAAGATCATCCCAAATATGTGCAAAAATTTCTTCCAGTGTCCATCCTAATGATGTCCTACAGCTGTGAAGAAGCATAAATAATTAACTCACTATAAGACAGTCGACAGAGATCCACAACAACCTTACTGTAGGGATGAGAAAGACAACCCCGAGAACACTAACTATATTGTTAAGAGAAAAAAATAATCATTAAGCAGAATATTGCCTGTGATCTCATTTGTTGGCAGATGAGAAGGGTCTAGAAGGAACTGGGGGAGTGGAAGACATAACTGTCAGAAGATCATTCTATCTGTTGTTGAAAGGAATGCATCACAGGGGCTGAGATACACCTCCATAGGTGAAATGTTTGTCTAGCATGCCAAAACCCTGACTTCAGCCAACAGCACCACACTAACTGGATGTTGTGTTACACACCTATTGTGTTACACACCTATGATCCTAGAACTTGGGAGGTAGAAGCAGGAAGATTGAGTACAAGGTCGTACTCTGCTATATAGTGAATTTGAGGCTAGCCTGGGCTACATGAAGTTCTGTCTTCAAAACAAAACAAACCGTGCAACAGGGGACAAGTGACCAGAGTGAAGAAGTAGACCTCATGAACCAACTGGCTAGTGTGAGGAACTGTGGGGATCTGGGCTGAAGAACAGCACTGGTGACTTGGGGACAAGCTTTCAGGTCACATTAAAGAGTTAAGAAGGGAGGGTGACAAGTCACACAAGGTGCTGGTCAAAGAGAAACAGGCGCAAGAGCCCCACTCTGCAACCTGAGACACAGTTGTCATTGTATGATTGACAGTCACAAAGAAAGTAGGTTTTCAGTGGGAGAAGTTGGGAGATGAGTGAATATGGTCAAAATACATTGCATGAACTTCTCAAATAATTAATAAAATATTTTCACATTAATATGTTATAAAATAACAAAAATTAAATACAAACTCATTAGGGTAAGATCTCAGTTGGTATAGTACTTTCCCAGGATGCACAAAGTCTTAAGTTCAATCCCCAACCACATATAAAACTACACTTACACACTTAGAATCTCAGCACTCCAGCAATAGAGGCAGGAGACCGTTCTGGGCTACACAGTAAGCGTGATGCCTGTCTTAGGTTACTATTACTGTGAAGAGATACTCTGGCCATGGCAATTCTTACAAAGGAAACATTTCATTGTGGTGGCTCCTTACATGTCAGAGGTTCAGTCTATCATGGCAGGGAGCATGGCAGTGTGCAGGCAGATGTGGTGCTGGAGCTGAGAGTCCTACATCTTGCAGGTAACAGGAGGCTGACTGTAGTCACACTGAGGGAAACTCAAAGCCCACCCCCACAGTGACACACTTCCTCCAACAAGGCCACGCCTCCTAATAGTACCACTCCCTTTGGGGGTTATTTTTTTTCAAACCGCCACAATGCCAGGCTAGACTTTTTGAACACATAAAGAAAACAAGAAGCATGCATGTATGTTGAATTCGATGCGCTCAGAAACGTGTGTGGTAAGCTGTAGTAACAAGCAAGCCTAACTGTTCCTGGTGTGAAACACTCACCTGTTAATCACAAGCCATGGTATCCAGAGAGGTCAGGAGGAGCCAGGCGTCCAGGCTGACCAGAGAGCCATCATCTGAAAGGGGACAGAGCTGAAGAGAGAAGTCTGTTTTCTCCTGAAGGTGGAAGAGAGTACGGCAGCCTGAGTGCCGGAAGTGGTTTCCATGAGCCATTCATGAGACAGAGCATGGATCATAGGGGGAGGTCGAGGGCAGCAGTGCTACCCGGTGGCAAAATGGTGAGCCAGGCTAAGCAGAGCCACTCTACATCTGCAAGCAGCAGGATCACCTTGGTGGAAACAAAAAGAGAAATATTTCACAGTAAAATACCAACAGATGTATCCCCTGGAAAACAGGATAGGAAGAGACCCACAGCCTGGCTAGAGGAGCATCCAAAGACGCTGCAAGAAGGGCCTGACCCATACACATACACACACACACACACACACACACACACACACACACACACTACCAATGGGGCTGACTCACACCAGCCCACACAGTAGAGTAGCCAGGGCAAACAAGTTCTTCCACAAAGTCCAGGTAGCATACCGTCAGGGCTAAGGGATGGGTCGTGAGAAAAGCCACAGGAAGTTACATGGCAAGGAGAGGACAAACTCTGAACCCACACCTCCAATCTTGCTCCCGTGGTAATGACTTCTTGCCCATACATGCTAGAAGGAGAATCCTCCTGTCACAAACATGGGCCACTGCAGGCTAGAGATGCCCATGTGACTGAAGCACAAAGCAAGACATAAGACAATTTGTTTTAACTAGGCATGGTGGCTCACACTCATAACCCCAATACTTGGGAGGCTGAGGTAGAAGGATTGCCCTGAGTTCAAGAGCATCCTTGACTACATAGTGAGTTCCAGATCAATCCGGGCTACCAAATGAGACACTGTCTTAAGTAGAAAAAACAACAGATGGCATTTCTTGTTGTGGATTTATTTTATAAGTGTTTGCTGTGTGTGCATGCGTGTGTATGCATGCGTGTGTGTGTGTGAGTGTATGTGTGTGTATGCATCACATGAATGCCTAGTGTCCACTGACTTCAGGAAAGGGTATCATATGCCCTAGAACTAGGGTTATAGATGGTTTTGAGGTGCCATGTAGGTGTTGAGAACAGAATCCAGGTCCTCCCCAGCAACAGCAAGTGCCCTAAGATGACCTTTCTATAAAGCCCAATGTATCAAATTTTAAGAATTGCCTGCAGTTGTAAGTTTGCCTTTTCAGTTTTGGACCACTCTGCCATTTATAACATGATACTTCTAGTAAATAATGGGTCCCTTTAATTCTGCCAAACTCTAAATAGAAAGAGATGCAGAGGCACAGAAGGCAGTCTTGGCTAGCAGACATATTTCCTTAGTGTGCTAAATGTTCCAGTCTTTAACCCAAGCCTGGAAACCACCAACAGGACCAGTCATGTGGGGTGTGGATGAGGAAATCAAGTCCTGGAAGACACACACACACACAGGCATACATGCATGCACACTCCAGGTGGGTCCTCCCAATCTCCATCACCTCCAAGCCTGAGTCCTTCACAGCTCTCTCCCGACCCACAGCATCACACAAGTCCTCCTGAGACCTGAATGACCAGGGCAGCAGTCTCACCAAAACTGTCTGATGCCCAAAGCAGGAATCCAAGCACCTCCTCAAACACTAATGGCCCTGGCTCAGGCCACTCCTTCCAGGCACCCCTCACCTCCATTCTGGAAGAGTCTATGGAAATCTATGTAGGTAACTATTCTAATTTCTTAAGCCCAATTAATTAGGTAATTTGTTTCTTCAAGAGCCCCCACCATGAGTTAGTTACCCATTAGACAAACACCTGATGCATTTAATGTCTTCCGGTGGCGTCCAGCTGACACAACAAATACATAACTGCACAAGGTCGCAGCTTGACTCCCGCCCACTCGGCTGATGAGGAAGCTGAGGGAAATAAAGAGGAACTATCTGGGTGATAAACCTGCCTTATGGAGCACTACTGACCAGCAGGTACTGTGACTTCTCTGCTCCCATAATCCTCAGCGTTGGGTATATAGATGAGGGGGGGAAAGAGAGGAAGATGGTCGTGGGAAGGTTCTTGTCAGTTGCCAGCAGCCCATCACCTTTCTGACCCTGCAAGAGCCATTTTAAGGTGGCTGGAACAGCAAGGCTAGGACAGGGTATGGGTATCACCGCGCTTGTTTAAACCTTGGGAATTGTAACAATGAGTCACACTTCATCTTATTAACCTCAAGGAGGAGGTAGTTTCTTCAGAAGGAGTACTGCGTTCTTTCTGTGGTGTTTTCAAACTTGGATGCTAGAGATACTCTCAAGGAGCTGGGTTAAACTTAGAATCTGTGGGGTGTGTCCTGACACTCACCTTTCTAATAGATACAGGTTCTACAACATTTGAAAACCACCTCATGTCTCCAACCTGGTGTCCCTTTTATAAAACTAGGTGACAACAGATATCCTAAAGGGGCTGTTATAAGGAATAACAGTCACAAACATGAAACACAGAAGACAGAAATGATGCCCAAATGCCCTAGCCGAATTCACCTTTCAAAGGCCTTCAGACATTGGCTCTGGCCCTGGTACAGGTCGAATCACAGCCTCACCTGCCCCTGACCTTGACATCAGAGAAGGCCACGCTGAGCTTCAACAGACAGCATAATGGGGCATGCATCCATCACAGCATCGCAGCCAAGGCCACACGCCATCGCTGCACAGAGACGAGAAAACAAGCAACAAGCAACCGCTTCTTCCAGAAGCCACTGTTCCTGCAGCCTCTTAGAACTCGGGTACTGCAGGGGTGGCTGGGCTTGAGGACCTTCCTCTGCTCATTCCCACATGAACCTTGAAAAGGGGCTCTGCGAGCAGCTCAAGGAGGACGGTGGAGGACACCTGGCTTTTGGCCGCCGTGGCCCAGGGAGAGTGGGAGGAGTGCTCATCTTGGCACAGAATGGCTTCAGGTTGTGGTTTTTGGTCCATTAAACCAGGCTGCGTGTAGGGCTCCTGCAGAGGATTAAGGAAATGCTATTTGTAAAGCAACCGGAGGTGCCCCGATGAGAAGCACACATGAACACAAAGCTTGCCAATTAAGATTCCCGGGAATAACAATGCGTGGTGACGTGTCTGTGGTAATCTATACTTAATTATGCAATTTTCTGATGCCCAGAAGGTACACCCAGGAGCAGATGAGTAAAGGCAAGCGCGGCAGTCACTCCGTGATGTCACTGGTCATTAACATTTAATCGTGTCCCATTAAAAAGCAAAGCTTCTTGTTTTGTGCTTCCCAATGCTTCCCGACAAGTGCGCGGGTGAGGTAATAAGTCACACAGGTCTGTGAAGAGAGCAGCATCCTCTCTGCTCACCCAGCCCTCCCCACCCACTCTCAGCAAGCACCTGCTAGGCCATCAGAAATGCGGGAGGTGTGTCCCCATCTGCACAGCTCTGACCCACACTGGAGAGATAAGGATGAAGGAGATGGCACACAATTACATGTTTAATGACTCCCTCTGAGATGCTCAGGGGCAGCTCGGCAAAACCAGCAAGACTGGCAATTTCTTCCAGTGCTGGGGGAAGGAGGACCTTTTAAATGTTCCTGGACTGGTGAGCTTACCCAGGGAGGGAAGGGAAGAGCCCCCAACCCAGGGCTTTCTGTCGAAGGAGGGAATCCCCACAACAGCAAGGAAACCCAGAAAGTTAATGCAGACTCTGGGAGGGGAATTGATCTGGCACTTCTGGACCAGCTCTAAGCCTACGTGGGGTGAGTCACAGCAGACAGAGGCTAATCTGGAGGCCAGGAAGCCTGGTGAGCTCCTGGCTCTAACTCCTCCAACAGACCTTAAGTCCAAAAATTAGACCCAGGAAAGATCCAAATAACAGGAAACCGCCACTGCACATCCTCCAGCTCCGTTATTCCTAGCGTCCACAGTACGGGTGGCAGCAAGGCCATTCCCTCCACTAACTAGGTTTGCTCTGAGTACTGGAAACGTAAAACAGAGACTATTCTGACCGAAAATGCTCCCACCATGCAGTTCAAATCCACCATCACCTCCCACCAGTACCACCAATACCTACAAGTAATGTTTCTTCAAATATATGTTGTTATTCATTCTTTGAGAATTTCGTCCATGCATGCAATGTGTTTTGATCATGCCAACCCCTCGCTCTCTCTCCAATTCCTCCCAGACTGCCCGTTTCCTTCCCCTCCCCACTTCATAGCTTCTTTCCACAGCCCATTGAGTCCCATCACTAATGTGCATGGGTGTGGGGCCATCCCCTGGACCATGGGCAACCCTACCAGGAGCCACTTCCCTGCAGACAGATCACTCCCTCTTCCAGCAGTCTTCAGCTGTCTAAGATCCTCAGTTAGGGGTAGGACTTCATAAGTGCCTCCATTAACCATGCTGGACCATTGACTGGATTGATCTTGTGCTGGTCTTGTGCAAGCAACCACGGCCACTGCGAGTTCATGAGCGCAATGGCTCTGTTGGGCTCAAAAGCCAGCATTTCACCATAGCTCTCCCCAGTCTCACCGTTTATCCTTTTCTGAAATGTTCCCTGAACCATGGGAGACAAGTGTGATATAAATGACGGTTACTCGTTCTCTGAACTCTGGTTTTTAATGGTAAAATTTAGCATTTGTTTTTTTTTTTCTTCTTACTATTGTTGTATTCTGATGGTGGTGTAGCTCAGATTTGGAAAGCAGGTGTTTGGGCAGGGGGAAAAAAGCTGGGAAAGTAGCTTCCTCCTAGCCAATGAGTGCAGCCGACTTTACCTCCAGCACAGGATGGCCTCTGAAGACACATTCTCACTGCCATGCTCTCACTAAACACAAAATAGAGAAGGAAATGCTCATGGTGGTCACAGGAGTAACCCCCTGTTGTGAAGCACTGGGCAGCAGTGCGGGAGGAAACAGGCTTTTCACAGACACAAGTCAGAACGAGGGCATCTGAGTGGGCCTTCTCCAACACAGCTAGTGTCCTTCTAGAAAGAGGTCAGCGTGCTGACACAGGGTGCAGACTACATGAGGACTGAGGAAACACGCCACCTACCATCCGAGGATGGAGGCCTTCGGGACCCAGCCTGATGGACTTCAGTCTTGGGCTGTGAAGAGACTAACAGGTGGACACAGGAACCACCAGACCTCACCTCCTGTCTACCCACTAGAAACCACCCAGTGTTCTCTGTCCACCTCATCTGCTGAAATGTCCCAGAACATCCTCCGGGCTTTCCACTTCCCTCTAAGCTTTGGGCTTGTCTCTTCCCCTACCCCCATTCTCTTCACTGTCTCTCTGTAGCAGCGACAATTGTCTGCTCATTCTATTGTCAAGTTCCCTCTTGGAAGGAGAAGGGGCTATGTCACTGTTCAGTGGCTGGTGCTTGGGGCGAGTTGATCAGTACCCTCAGGACACATTTGCCAAGTGAAGGATGAAGCAGCAGGCTGTCCCTCAGGAGCTGTGTGATGTGAACCATATCTTCCTACTCACCCACCTGTCTGAGGGAACGGCTCCCAGGAAGCCCAGCAGCAGAGATGGAACTACATGCTGGCACATTGTCTCAGTGTGCCACTTCTGGAAGGCTCAGGGATGAGGCTGTATACCCAAACACAGGCCATGATCTTTCTGGCTCATCAGCACTGGCACAGAAGAAAGAGCTTGACACCAAGAACAGCCTGGAGAAGGATGTGGAGCTCCCTGTAGGCCTCCACAAAGGTGCACAGTCCAGGTGTGTGCCAGTGATACATGGTTAGCCTGCTCCAGAATGCCAAGTCTAAGGATGATAACATCCCCTTGCCACTGTTCTTTCTATCTTTCTGTCCCTGAATATTGCAGCACTCCAGTATCCGCTAGAAACCTGGGCTTCTGCAAACACACCTAAGAGAACCTCGCCCTGGCAATGGGAACCATCAGACCTACAGTGTTAATGGATATGCTAACGGTGGTAATTACCATGGTCATGAATTCATTAGTTAACTGGCCCTGAGGAGTGCTATCTGGAAGGCCCAGGAATCTTCAGCAGTCTCCCACTTGACAGAGGGAGAATGGTTCTCTAGCACAATGCACTACACAACCCCATCGGGAAGACCCTTGAAGCTGGGGATCTCTATCTGCAGGCCTAGATGTTTCTGTCACTTTCTGTGGGTTTGTCTTGGTTTGCTTTCTGTTTCTGTGGCAAACTCCATGACCAAAAGCCACATGGGAAGGAGAGGGCCTCTTTCAGCTTACTAGGTTATAGTACCTCACTGAGGGAAAGCAGGGCAGGAACTCATGGCAAAACCCTGGAGGCAGGAACTGAAGCAGGGACTATGGAGGAATGCTGCTTACCGGGTTGCTGTTCATAGTTTGCTCAGTCTGCTTTCTTAATTTAACCCAGTACCATCTGCCGGAGGTCGCACAGCACGAATGGGAGCTGGGTGCTCCCATATCAGTCACTAATCAAGGAAAAGCCCTACAGACTGGCCTGCAGGCTAATCAGAAGGAAGCATTTTCTCAACTGAAGTTTCTCCTTCTCAGATGACCCAGATTGTGTCAAATTGACAAATAACTAGCCAGCTCAGGGTCCGTCAATTCATGAAGGTCAGATTCAGTAGAAAACAGACCCTACGGCTTACCTGGCCACCAGCAATGCATGCTGTTTCTCACTCAGACAGAAGTTTGAGGACCTTGGGCTTTCCAGAGGAGGACGTAATCCTGGGCCCCAGAATTCCATCATTTGCCTCTTCTACCCTCTTGGGCTTGTGCACACATGCCCGGTGGAGGGAGGGAAGTCGGGTGGAGAAGCCCCAATCCAGATTCCATTCCCAGTGGCTGCAGGTTTGTGATAGGGCTGAACAACACAGGGCAACCTCCTGTGGAAGGCTCCTGTGAGTGACCAGCTCCTGCCCCTGCATATGAGACATTCCCTGTGTGCCACTCTCCTGACTTCATGTGGAGTGTCCAGAGGAGAAGGGTTTGCTCAGACAGAGGCAAATTTTGAGTGGAACTCACTTATAAATATTTAGATGGAGCCCAGCCCCTGACCTGCACAACTGAGGCAGGGCTGCCTCTCTCAGCCTTGGCTTCCCATCAGCAGAGAACACAGGGGAAGACACCCATGGGATGAACTTGGCAGCAGCTTGCAATGTCTGAAGTTTTTCTCTCTAGGCTGAAGACAGGGAAGACTTCTATGATAGTCTGAAAAGGTCTGAGGCCCCTATGTGAGCTCTGCCTGCCTCCTACCATTTACCTTGGAGTCACCTCCAAACCCTCGGAGATGTATGTGGCCCTGGAAATAGACTGCTTCATCTGCCTTGTCTCCAAAGAACCCTTCCCAGCTCCCAGCCCCATCCAAGATGGAAATTTTATGCATGGATCTCTATGTAAGACAATATTCCAATGTGCTAGTGCAGAATGTACAGAAATGACATTTTAGCCTAAATGACACCAAAAGGAGAAGCTCTGTTTAATGAAAGTCAAAAAAAAAAGTTCCTGGGCAGGGGATGAGATGTTTCCCATCCCTGTGTCCTCCCATCTAATAGCTCTCTAAGGCACTGCTGGCCTCTGTCTGGGAACACAGCTCTCGATTTCCTCATGTGCCATCATCCATATAGCCATAGCTGACCTTGGCTAGCTCTTTCTGTAGCAGGTTCCCAGTGTCAGGTATGGGTTCCTTCTGGTAGATTGCATCTTAAGTCAAATCGGGTGTTGGTTGGTTACTACCACAAGCTCTGTGCCACCATTGCCCTAGCAAATTCTGCAGACAGGACAGCATTGTAGATCAAAGTATTTGTGCCTGGATTGGTGTTTACATTTCTCTTTGGTAGCCAGCAGAGTACATTCCCACACGGAAGACCCTATAATGCAGGAGTGAAGGTTCTATGTAGGCACCAGCTCCACCTCTCCATGTCCAATGATTTATGTGGGAAATGGGGCCTTACTGTCTGTTTATGGAGAACAACCTGTTGTCTTGCAACAGTATTGTTTGGGAATTTCCATGGGATCCCTTTGACCAACAAATCAGTTGGATGCAAAGCAGTCCCAGCACTGTAAGCTTCCTTTGATGACAAAAGACGGCCAGTTAAGACACTGTCTGCCTCATTGTTTGGAGACTTCATTAGGATCACTTTCCTCTTTTTTAGGATGTTTCCACTATGCTAGGTTTCCATACTACCCTGCACATGCTTGAGAACAGACCCCCTCCCCAAAAGCAGAGACTTCCCAGCACTGATCAGAAGGGGCTCCTAAGCCCCAGGGAGCTGGCGGTGTCACTCGTGTCCTTCAGCCCTTTACCCCAACACCATGAGCACTCAGTCCCTCACGGTGAGTCTGAGTCCTAATCCTTCCTCTCCAGGCTCAGCATGCCGTGTGGGGGCTATTGGACCACAGTGGAGTCTCAGACAGTTCTAGTCTCAGCCCACTCCCATCCACAGCAAGTCAAGAAACTGCAAGCTACTGGAGAGATAAGAATAAACAATTCCATCATCAGAATTCCAGCATGTGGAGAGGAACAGAAAGCTGGCACAGAGGAACACTTAGTTCTCACTAACAGAGTGAGAACAGATTCTCCACAGGACACATCGGGCCTTCCAGAGCGCAACACTGCACGCGGGGCCATTTTAAACGGTGACATCAATCACTACAAAGAGCACATGAGTGTGCATGGCAATAGCACTAGCTAGACCACACAAAAGCCCTTGGCTTGCCATGCGATGGGATCCAGGAGAGAGAGCAGGGCCTGGTTCCCCCTCAGGTGGGAAGACACAGCCAGGAATGAAGGTCAGCCTTAGTTATCCACATCTAGCCTGGGAAGTCCGCATCCCCGGGTGTCTGTGAGGGTGCTGCTGGACCAATTAGATTCAAGCACATCCTTGGAGCCAGATCTTGCCTTCGTGCCTTGTTGTCAAGCTTCCTCTGCTTCCTGCCCATCATGATGCGACACTCTGAAACCATGAGCAAGAGCAAGATTTATCTTTCCTCCTTCTACATTGATGACGTCAGCGGTTCTGCTGCGGCCACGAGAGACGCAATTAGCACAACAGAGGGGTCACAGACCGCACCACTGCATGCGTCTGTGGTGATCACAGAAGGATACAGCAACAACTGTGGACGGCAGACATGTTATGGCAAGTAGGCAAATCCACCAAGCCAGAAGCCACGAGTGATGGGGGCGGGTTGCACTCCGAACAGCCTCAGCAGGAAGGCGGGTGGAGGGGTAAAGCCCTGAGGTAACTCAAAGGAGGAAAACCATTTTGCGAGTGGCACAGCTCAGGTGGCAGATGAGCACATAGAGCTTCAGCCACAGGACATACAGGACACACTGAGAGGTGCCCACATGACCAGCTCCTCCCTAATGGACACACTCTCCCCCACTGTACCCCCAAACTTTTCTGTACAGCCTTCACCCCTGTTCTTTCCATTCTTCTGCCTTATTCCCATCTTCCAAGGCCCAACTCAGAGGCCACTCCCTGTCCTCCAGGGAGATGCTCTCTCCCTCAAAGCTGCCAGCATCCTGGAACAGTTCACTTCCTGACGGACGCTGGGTATTGGTCTAAAGCAGTGGTTCTCAACCTCCTTAATGCTGCGACCCTTTAACACAATTCCTCATGTTGTGGTGACTCCAAACATAAAATTATATTTTTGTTGCTACTTTATAACTGTGATTTTGCTGCTATTACGAATCATGATGTAAATGTCTGTATTTTCCGATGGTCTTAGGTGACCTCTGTGAAAGGGTCATAGACGCCCCCCAGAGATGGAGACCCACAGGTTGAGAATTTCTGTTCTAAAGCAGTATGGGCTACATTGGCACCAGTGAGCTAGACACATTACCCACCCAGCCCTGCCCAGCCCTGTCAGTCCTCATCCCAGAATCCAGAGCCCAGACACCTACCATGGGCAGCAACAGAGATGCCATGGGAAAGGTAGTGAGGCAAATAAACATTCAACAAATACCAGTCCTCACCAGTAGCCCCAGCCTCTTCCCAGCCCCTACTGCCACCCCCTCACTCATCCCTGTCTCTATGGCTCTTTAAACTATGCCACCTGAAGGTAAAAAGATTGTTTTAAAAAAATGCCTTTGGAGAACCATCTGATTGAGAACGAAGAGTTAATTTTCAAAGCCCAGGAGCGAGGCTGATGGGAGAGCAGTGTGCTCTGGAAACACAATACACCCTCCAAGGTCAAAGTCAGGGTTGGTCATTAAAGAAGGAATTAATCTTGATGCCGCAGCTTGACATCTTGTGGTGCATTAGGAAACTTCTGAGGCTCTATAATTGTACAATCCAATACTAGAAGAACAGAACGAAAAGAAGTTTCGGTTCCTGAATCCGCCCTGGCTCATGCCGGATATTTTTATAACTGACCAAATCCTGCAGTGCTGGGGCTTTGATTCCTGCCCCCATCTATAGACCCGGGAGTAGTGAGCTCCAACCCCAGGTCCAGCACTGCAGAAACAAGACCTTTGCTAGCAGAGCCCCACATGTGCACACAGGGAGCCACCAAGCAGTGGCAGAACAACATGAAGCTAATGGGAAAAGGGCTGGCATGAACCCCAAGGACGGCCACAGACTCACATGAAAAGGGACAGGCCTATGCAGAAGAGCCCAGAACCCTCAGATGAACCAAGCTCCTGGCCATGCTCCATTCCTGACCCTTCCTAAGATGCCTCATTACTGCTCCCTGGAGCCTCAGTCTCCTACTCTGTGGGTCAGACATGAATGCACCTTCCTGGCCAAGCTCTCTGTGGAGAATGTGAGGAGTGATATTATTATCATTGGCACTTTAGGTCTCCAGGTAGGAAGACAGCCTGTCCCAGTCCTGCCACATCTGAAACCATGCACCTCCATCCACCCATTTACCAGAATAAGACACCTCATCACAACAAAGTTGTGACTCCCCCACAATCCTGGGAGGGACCCATGCATTTGCATCTCAAGCGACAACGTGTGGATTTGGGCTCTTAATGCACAGAATACCTTGCCCGGGACACCTGGCTTTTGCTAATCCAAAGCCCTGGCTCCAGCAGCCTTCTACTTGAATAGATGCCTTATTGACTCCCCTTGGAGCCCCTGCCATATCTCTGTCTGTCTCAGAAGTCTAGGTGGAGCCAGGTGACCCAGTTACTGGCTGCTGCCAGGGTTCCCAGCTGCTGCAGACATCAGTCCCAACCATGGTCGATGCTCCCCTCCCTCTTCTGTATATGTGATCTCCAAAAATGAATATTCTGTCAACCTCTGCCAGCTCCAGAACAGCACGGCGCATGGGGCTGAGCAAAGCGCCATTGCATCACTGTCAAACCCTGCTTATAACTGATACAGCCTATGTGCCATGTTCTCTTCCCTCTCTGCTTCCTGCTCCTTATCCTGGCTCCAGAAGCTCCTCCTCCATCTGCCTGATCCAGCCTTCCATGCCACCCCATAGTCCTGCACATCCTGAGAAAACCCTGGGTCAATGCTAATAGCCACATGCTTCCAAAAAGCGCACCTTCACAGAGAGTTGTCACTTGTTTTCATCCTTCCCAACACAGTTCAGTCCCCTGCACTTCACACCGGGCTGTCACACTTCACAGCCCAGACTTCCTTGGCCACTCACCAGTCAGACGGGGAGCCTTGCTACACACCTGGTACCATGTTATATTCATGGTTCCCCATGATGAACAAAAGAAGTCGGGGGTCCTCTTCTGCAAAATGAGCCTTTCCTTTTTTAAGTTTCACTTGCTGGGTATTTTGTCGAAGAAATGAGGAAAATAAGCAACAAAGAAGCAGACAGAGGAAGATTAGGTATGTTTGTGGCGATGTGCCCCGGAGAAAAATGAAGGATAAGGAAGTGCACATCCATCAGGGAAAAGTGTTCCAGTTTAAACCACCCACAAAGGACAAGTCCTAAGAACGAAGGAACCAAGAGGAACCAAGGCACCCCAAAAGAACAGAACCAAAGAAAGACCAAGAGCACTCAAAGAATAGACCCAAATAACAGCCAAGGACACCCGTTTTTGACTGAAGGGGTGGCGTCCTGCGTGTCCCAGATTCCACATCCTCATATTTGACCAGACTTGAAGCCACTGGGAAAAGCTCTGTGCTGATCACAAATAGGCTGTTTTCCTCATCAATGTTTCCTAAACAACCAGCTCAACTATCACTTATGTGACCCTTAGGTTATATCAGGTGTCACAGGATGATGTTAGCACATGAGGGAGGTGTGTGCAGATGGCTAGGTTGTAAGCAGACAGTGTGTTATTTGATGAGGTCTTCGGACTTTGATGTTCATGGGGATCCTGGCACCAATCCCCTAGCAGATCCCAAGGCACCGCTACAGGAAGACCCTGCGGCCTGGCAAGTGAGGAATCAGAGAAACTACTCTTGGATCGGCCCATACATTAATTTACTACTGCCGCAGTAAGATGCCAGTAGGAGCTCACTAGCTTAGACTACAAATTAATTGTCATGCAGCCCCATAATTGTTAAGTCAGTCCTCCAAGGAACAAGGCCAATGTGTCGAAACTGCTTCCTTTTCCAGGCTGCAGGAGGAAGTCTTCTCTCCCTACCTCAAAGTCACCTGCTGGCTGCTCTTTACATTTTCTGATATCTTCTGCCTTCAAAGCAGTAAAATCTCTCTGATGCTCACCCTGGTTTTTGTTTGTTTGCTTGCTTGCTTGCTTGCTTATTTGTTTTATTATGCTTTTCTCTTTTTTTTTTTTCTGACAGACATTTGGCTTTCATTCCGTGTTCGTTGCCAGGATGGGCCCTTCCCACCATCACCTGATGAGCAACCCTTATCCCTCTTTGTCACACAGTCTAACAGAGAATCAGGCTCAACACTAGCCCCTCCCACTGGGATAAAATCTGGCCTCCGTGACTGTCTGGAATCTTAGTATAAGACTCCACGACCTCCCTGTTCTTTCATCTTCCATACTTCCAAAACTGGTACCACATAGACCATGTTGCTAAGTTCTGCTTCCCTGAAGACAGCACAAGCCACATGCTTGTCCAGCTGGCCCCTTCCACGGCCTCTTTTGGTTATAATGCCACATTCTGCTACCCGCAAGACCACCTTTGTCCAGAGCTGGGTCATCTTCTGCCTCCTCAGAGCCTGTTCAGAGCAGCTCACAGCAGAAACCTGAGCTCAGGTTGACGTTAGAGGGTTTCTATCTCACCCTTGCAACCCAGGAGAATGATAACTGCTCTGGGTGAGGAGGGGGTGGCAAACAGGATCAGCAAGGCCCATGCACTGCTGGCTTGCTCTCTGGGCCCACCCATCCCACCAAATTCTTAGTCAGCCAAACACAAACCCAGAGACGAAGGTGTGTTGAAGATGGAAGACTGGCCAAGTGCAGGAATTCGGTTCACACTGCCTCCATGAGCCCGTGAGCTTGATTCTGCAGGCCATTGCATAGACAAGAAAGCAGGATCAGAGCTAAAACCACAACAGAACTGGAGCTCCAATCCCACTGTCCCTGTGCTGCTGTGTCCCCAGGCTCCTGAGAGGGCAGCAGTTACCTAGGTAACTTGTGAAGGAAGGCCACTCTCCACATCCATCACTTTCCTGATGGTTACTAAGGTGACAGCTGGGAAATGCACTCTGAGATAACACAGAAGCAGAAAAATTCATTATTTCTTTTAAGGGGAAAGAGTCCTTGGTTATCACCCTTCCAGTCTGGCTGTTCCCCTAAAGGCTGTGCTTGCTGTCTTGGCTGCAATGCCCCGTCTGTGTGTAGAGTCCACCACAGTCTCCCCCACCTTACGACATTCCTGCGGGGCAGTAGTGCTGCCATGTTGCATGCGGGTGTGCCTTTCACTCTTCCGTCACTGCCTTGGGGACTTCTGCAAACAGCTTCAGGAGCTGCATCAGGAAAGGCCAGATGGAGGAGGACCTCCTTGGGGAAACTGCCACCCACTTCCAGGCACAAGAGTCAGGCACAACAGCTACCATCTCACCCAGTCCCCATGCCCTTACCCTGTCTAGTCCCGATGCATCTGACAAAGGAAGCAAGCGGTGGTGTTGTAGGGTCAACAGTGTGGGAGCCAGCCAGCGAACACAGCCTAAGATCAGCCTATGGACAGAAGCCATCCACTGTGCTATGTGCTGGCTCATCCGGCGCACATTCCCAACAGTAGCTTAGAGGCCTGCCCGCCGTGCATTGTATTTCAGACTCCTACAGGCTTTGAATGGGACAGATAGCAAAGCCGGGTATTGAGAAAAGCTGGCACATGGGACTCACATTGTCCTAGAGAAAAGTAGGCTTCCATTCTCGGACCTTCCAAGCAGTCGTCGGCCTGAAGGTCACTCAGTAGTGTGACTAAGCCAAGGCAAGCATGGGTGAGCTATAAGTCTCCGGGAAATGAAAATCCCTTTGTTGTCGAGCCTGGAAGGTCACACGCTGCCATTTGAGATTGCCTAGACAAGCAGAGTATCCACCCCCACAAAGGTGACAGCATCAGGACCTAAGTCAGCACGGACGGCATCCACCAAGAATGCAGCATCCGATCACAGACAAATACCACTGTGATCACAATGGCCCACAATAAAGAGGTGCTTGTTTGAAAGGCCACCAACCAAGCCGGCCTGGAAGGAGAAGTGGCCCCAGCAGAGCACCAGGTCCTTCACAGGGCTGCCGATCCTCAACTTCTCCATGGTGGGTAAGATGTAGCAGGGCTCCTTGTGCAAGACATGTGTTCTACTGTGACTATGCACGCCTGCTTGACAGGAAAGCACCTGTACGCCAGGTTCCAGAAGACTGGCCACTGCGTGTCCCTCAGCCAATCAATACACAGCCTTATTCCGTCCGTCCGTCCGTCCGTCTGTGTGTGTGTGTGTGTGTGTGTGTGTGTGTGTGTGTGTGTGTGTGTGTGTGTGTGTGTGTGGCAGAGAGAGACAGCAAGACAGAGAGATACAGAGTCAGAGATACAAAGAGTCAGAGGGACAGAGACAGAAAGATCTGTTTACACGCACCTTATTAGGTGTATATTGTGGCATCCAGTCACCTAGCCTGAATGAGGCAGACCTAATTCACCCATTTTGTCCATGACACAACATGGCCTTCTGGTACACAGAGACACTTCAACTCTGTGCCAGGAACATCAACAGCAAAACTGTTAAATAAAAGGTAAACTGCATTGATATTGGCACTACACACACCTCAACTGGTATGTTTACCTACAGTATGAGCAAAGACAAGGCTCAGGGTATTTGGTACTTTGTCCCACCATAGCCAGGCTCACACATATCTGTGAATGGAATTTTCCAGCATTGTGCACCTGAAAATAACTTCAAAGTTACCCCCAAGGACTGGTTTATGGACTGAAAATATATTTGAGCAAGTAGGTGCATTTTCATCTAGAATCTCGCCTTCCTGGCCTTGGGATGACAGTGTGACCTCACTTGGTCATATGAGTCCTTCAAGATATTCCAAATGAAGAGGAAGAGCCCTTCTGCCCCTCTGGAATCATGGGATGGAGCAACACAAGAGCAGCTGGTGTGGTCCTGTCCACGTTTGGGGGAAGTTGGGAAGGGGTGGCAGAACTTTTGTCTGAAAACCTGGATCAGCAATACTGAAAATAAAACTGTGGACGGGACAGCAATCCAAGCTAACAAATAACCCACTTGTTTGCTCAAGAAAAGTTTTTATCACCTAGAACCAAGATTTGTGATGATCTGTGTGCCCTTGGCCTGGCAAAGGCTCTCTGCTTAGACAAGGAACCTTGCTCACTGAGGTGGATGGAAGCTTGTATCAAACCATACCACAGGCTAAACAGGTGATCCATCAACAGAGAAAGCCACATATTGGTGTTCCGGGTCTGCCTGGCAAGCTGAGAAGGCACGGCCCCCTCCCTCGGAATGGGTTGGCACCCTTGGGCTCTGAAGGCAGAGAAGACAGAGAATTCAGACACAATAGGCTCCCGGTACTGTGAAACCTGCAGGTAAGTAGCCAAGCTCCATGGAGACAAGTCTAGACTTGAGGAACATGCAGCCAATGCCTCGCTTCCTGTGACATTTGGGTTCTGGGAACACCTCACAAGCAGACTGCCTCTGCTAACTCTCAGATGCTAACAGTCATGTGTGGGAAAACAAACAACGCTGCAAGGATGCCTTCCAACTGACTCGCCTTCTGGGTGCTCCGGGGATGGCTGCTTGTCTCGTTGGTGTGACCCGACACTGACAGAAGCAGTTCGCGAGAGATGGCGTTTATTCTGGCTCGCCGTTGAAGGATATAGGGACCATAATGGCGGGGAAGACAGAAAAGCAAGAGCCTTAGACAGCCAGTCACAACACATCCACAGTCAGGAGTCAGAGTGAGAGGGGGAAGTGGAGCCCGGAGAATGCCCAGCCTCAGTGGCTCAGGTCCTCCTGCTAAGCCCCACTTTAAGGCCAGCATCGAGCTGGAAACCTAGAGTTCCAACAGAGATATACCATGTTCAAACCACTGCGTGAAGAGGGGTTGCCTTTCAGGGAGAACATAGTGCTCCACTCCCACACTGAGCAGAAACGGCCTCCAAAGCATACGCTTTCTTGATGTCACGTGAACATGTAAACGATAGATGATAGAGTTGGCAGAATGACCACTAGTATCCAGAGCCCCGCCACCATCACAGAAAACCAGTCTTCATGATGTGGGATGCCCTTCTATACGCTGCATGTTTTATTACCCTAAGTTAATAAAGGAGTTTCTCTGGCCTATGACAGCAGAATAGAGCTAGGTGAGAAATCTAAGCAAAGATAAAGGAAAAAGAAAGTGGAGTCAGGGAGACACAAGATGCTGGAGAAGCAAGATGTGAATTAATAAGTCACAAACCTCATAGTAGAATATAGAATAATAGAAATGGGTTAATTTAAGATGCAAAAGCTAGTTAGTAATAAGCCTGAGCCATCGGGAAAACCGTTTGTAATTAATATTAAGCCTCTGAGTGTTTATTTGGGAACAGGCAAGTGGGAAAGAAACCTCCAGTTACACTCATCACTTCAGGGTTTCTGCATTTGGCAAACAACCATATGTTCTGCACAACACACAACAACACGAGGCAGGGCTCTCCCCTTCAAACCACACTTCTCAATTTCCCCATGAAATAGCACAGCAGGCATTTTTCAGCCCGGGAATCACTGTGGCCAAGTGCAGGGTGAAGCTGGCTAGGCACAGACAGCAAAGGCAGCGAGAGGCTGGGGGCACAGTTCAGTCACAAGCCACCTGTGCTGGGTCCTAGACTCTGAGAGACTAGACTCCCCCATCTCTAGATCCCATGGGTCAAGGGAAGCCAGACTGAGAAAACTCCTTAGCCTCTTCTAGCTCTGTGTCTAGGGTGACACACTGCAAAATACTGTCAAGGAGAGAGCAGAGGGTTTATGTTTCGTTGTCACTTATCAGTGACGGTCCCTTTGAACTCTCTGGAAACAAGTTGGCCATGAAACAGAGATTCTACAGCAAAAAATAGAGAAAGCCGTTATAGAAATAAAAATCAAAGCCACAGTAGATGCCACCACATCATCACAATAGCTGTATCCAAGATGGATAATGACAAGTGCATGCAAGGATGTGACAAAGGGGACACGCGCAGGCCTTTGGTGGAGGGACACCAACTCGGCCAGTGTGCAAGAGTACAGAAGGGCCTGCTGTAACCCTTCAGTCTCTCCTCGGCATGGTTAGGAGACAGCTGTCCACCTGCGCTCACTGCAGCATTGTGCACTCATTCCAGGAAGTAGAAACAAGTGTATGTTGGCAGATAAGTAGAAAGATGAAATGTGGAACTTACACACAATAGGTTACTCACCAGTAAGTGAATGAAATCCTGTCAGTGGCAGCAACATTGGTGGAAGTAAGGAACATGGTGCCAAATGCAACGTGCAAGGCACAAAAATACATTTTCTGTGTTCTTTTTGTATGTGGACATTATAGAAGTTGATCTTGTAAAGTCAAAGGTAGAATGGTGCTTACCAGAGTCTAAGACAGGGAGCACAAGGAGAGAACTCAGCCTATGAGGACGAAGCTTATTTAGATGAGAAGAGCAAGATTTAGTGTGCATCAGCGCACGGTTACGACTGCTGTTAACACTGCAGAATAGCTAGAACGGGGACAGCAAGGCAACTACTAAAAGTTATGGAAATGCTTATTTTATTTTTTATTGTTTTTATTGAGCTATACATTTTTGTCTGCTACCCTCCCTCCCTACCCTCTCTTCTTCTACCCTCTCACATGACCTCCATGCTCCCAATTTACTCAGGAGATCTTGTCTTTTTCTACTTCCGATATAGATTAGATCCATGTAAGTCTCTCTTAGGGTCTTCATTGTTGTCTAGGTTCTCTGGGATTGTGAGTTGTAGGATGGTTTTACTTTGCTTTATGTCTAAAAGCCACTTATGAGTGAATACATATTATAGTTGTCTTTCTGGGTCTGGGTTACCTCACTCAATATGTTTTTTTCTAGATCTATCCATTTGCCCGCAAATTTCAAAATGTCATTATTTTTTTCTCGCTGAGTAGTACTCCATTGTGTAAATGTACTACATTTTCTTTATTCATTCTTCACCTGAGGGGCATCTAGGTTCTCAGATTCTGGCTGTTATAAATAATTCTTCTATGAACATAGTTGAATACATGTCATTGTGGTATTATTGAGCATCCTTTGGTATTGCTGGGTCTTGAGGTAGATTGTTTCCTAATTTTCTGAGAAATCGCCATTCTGATTTCCAAAATGGCTATACATTTGCACTACCACCAGCAATGGAAGAGTGTTCCCTTTACCCCACATCCTCTCCAGCACAAGCTGTCATCCTTGTTTTATACCTTGACCATTCTGGCAGGTGTAAGATGGAATCTCAGAATTATTTTGATTTGCAGGACACTCTTATTTTTTTAATTTGATCTTCAAAATGTATTCATGTACCAAAACATCACATTTACCACTTAAGTACATAAAATGATTATAAGATAATGAAATAAAAATAATAGGAGCAAGCCACCCTCATTGCCACCACCACAACTAGCCCACTTATCCCCACCATTAGCTCCATGACCTCATCAATACTGGAAACTCCACCTCCATCTGCACCACCACCTCCACCACCACGTCCTGAGGGCAGTGTCTCTTCCAGGTAACCCCAAATGTGGCTTAAATGTGGGTGTCTCTTGCCCTTGTGAAATGTGTTCTTGGGTAGAGAACACAGGGAGGCTGTAGAAAGTTTCCACACAGTGGGGAAGGGTCTAGATCAATCCCATCTCTAGTCCAGGAATCATCTGGAAGGGTCATGTGCCCGGCCACTGGAGAGTACGTGGGGCTCACAAGCCCAGCAGCTTTTTCTGAGAACCTGGTGTGTCGCATGGGGCAACCCCATGCTGCTGCGTATTTCTGCAAGGTGTCCTTGGGTCAGCACTCCCCTCACACATTCCACAGTCTTTGCCCCATGCACTCCCATGTTTGCCTAACTCCAGGGCCCCCCTCCCTCCCCTCTTGGCTTTGTCTTAAGGGTTCCCAGAAGGTCAACTTCCCTTGCCCTCCCCCCACCTCTCCAGGGGAAGGTAGGCACAACCCCACTGATAACACATCCTTCTATGTTAGCACAGCTCCAGGGGCAAAGAGCAGAGGCTTAGCCACCCAAATAACTCCTGGTGAGCAAACTCTGCACTAAAGACATCTAGGGGCCAGAGACCTTCCAGGCTCACAGCCACTCAGTGAGAAGTGGAGATAAGGCAGTGTGGTCCCAGCTACCGCAGGACTTCCCCGTCCTGCATGGGGCTCTTTGTATCTCACAGCTGACCCCAGGAAGGCCCCTTTATAGAGGCCCAAGGTTGTATTAAAGAGTAGGAAAAAATGTCTCTCAGCCCCCAAAAGTAAACCACTCATGAAAGTGCAGCTTTGAGAATTTTACAGGGGGATTTACTTCCTTCTTATCCCCACAGAGGAAGGCAAGGCAAGGCCTGGGCAGGCAGACAGGTGCTGCATTCCTCAGACCAGCAGGTGGGGGGTGGGGGGGGGATGTGGAAGGGGCCATGGCTTTTCTCTGACCAGTATTGGCTAAAGGGAAGAGAGAGTCTATGGTGCCACACTACTGGGAACTACCGCCCACCAGGCACCCTGGACAGCAGGCAGTAAATAAGCATTAGGGACTTTGGAGCCAAAGTTAGGTCCAACCCTCATTCCTGCTGTCTACAGGAGAACCTTTTGCTTCTGAGCCTCCAGTCCTCTGCCTTTCAGTGGAGATGGCAATATAAATGCCGTAAGGCCTAAATCGAGACTGCAAATATCTATATGAAGCTCTTAGCCCTGAAAGGGGCTCCCAAGAAATCTTCAACATAGCCAAAGGTTCTCTAGTGAAGAGGGTCAAGAATTTGATTTCAAATCCCAACCTATTGTTTAGTGGCCTGAGTCCAAGAACACTAGATTGTAAGGGCATTCCAGGATGCAAGACCTTCCTGCCAAAACCCCAAAGTCCAAGAAAAGTGAGGTGAGGGGACTATTCTACTGGCATGACATTTAAGCTTCCAAAATCCTATATTGACCTGTAGGGGAAAGATAACCTCATCCAGGCTCAAGGAAAGAGAGAGTCTATGGTGTCATCCTGCTGGGAGCCACCTCCCACCCACCCAGCACACAGGTCAAAGACCACGTCACAGTAAGGCAGACATTTGTGAGTGTCCCTCATCACTGAGCAAGAGATTCTCCAATGAGTAGGCACACCATTCAGGTACTGTGGTAATTGATGCTACACCCACCCACCCCTCAGCAGAAGGGTGACTGGTGGTTGTGGGGTTCCTTCAGAGGGGTCGGCAACTGTGAGGATCAGTGGTGATGGTGGCTCATCCCTCTCCACATAACACCAAAAGCCCAGTGAATTACATACTGGAAAGTGGCAAATGAACTGTATCCCCACTGAAAAACTTAAATAAGCCAGGAGTTGGGGAGAGGGTTCAATCGGGAAAGTGCCTGCTACACAAGCTCAGAGACTTGAGTTTGATCCCAGAAGTCATGTATGAGTGTGTGGTGGCACACACTTGTAATCCCAGTGCTGGAGAAGCAGATAGTAAGCTACCTGGCCTAACAGAACAGTCACCCTAGCCTAACCGGTGAGCTCCAAGCCAATGAGAGACCCTGCCTCACAAAACAAGGCGGATGACACCTGGAAAAAGCCCTGAAATTGACACTCCACACACATGCACAAACAAGCATGTGCACCTGCATACACAGGAGCACCCACACACATGAATACTAATTAATACATTAATTAACTAATTAATATAAATCAACAGGGGCCAAAGCAATTTCAAGTCAGAATATAGCCTTCAGTCTGAGAGGTTCTTGTAGTTACCTGTATATAAGGACCAAGTCAGCGTCCTGCACTGCTCTTTTCACATCTGTTGATGTTTACATGTTTCCTCAGTGTCTGCTTCCCTACAGGCTTGGAGCTCTAGACTATCTAGCATGGCCATTTGCTCATGCTGTGTCTATCGGCTCCCTTAGGGCATGCTTGCTCAGTCTACCCTGACCACACCAGTGGATGGATAAGTGAGTGGATGGGTAGAGACAGGAATGGATAGACGGGTGCAAGGGTAGGCTGATGGATGAATGGGTGGTGAGAATATGGATAGATATGTGGGTAGGTGTGTAGAGGAATGGATGGATGGGTTTAATAGATGGATATGTGTATGGATAAATGTGCAGATGGGCGGATGAGTGGATATGTGGATAGGAGTGTGGCTGAGGAGTGGGTTGGTTAGTAGGCAAATGGGTGAATAGTTGCATGGATAAATACGTGGGTAGGTGAATGAATCAGTTTACCACTAGAAGGATGAGTGGATATGTAAATAGAAGATGGGTGAATGGATGGGCAAACAGATGGACAAACAGATGGATAGATGAGTAGATGGATGGACAATGGATGGATGGATGGATGGATGGCTGGATGGATGGATGAATATGTTGGGTGGGTGGGTGGGTGGGTGGAGGATAGATGAATGGATGGGTAGGTAGGTGGGTAGATGGAGGGATTATTGGGAAATGAGGAACCCATGTCATTGTCCCCTCAGAGAACTTCAACATAATAGAAATCAAGATACACATACCCAGGACTCTCACATCTAGATCAGAAATGAAGGTTAGGTATTACTGAATATAGGAGATAGAAAAGCTCCACTTCCATGTTCCACACTAACCAGTTAGTTGCCTCCTATTTCCAACAAATCCAGGTACGGGGAGGTGTGTGATTGCTCTAGGTGCAGAAATGGGCATTGTCTCCTAAAATACCCATCTCTTCCTCACAGTGGCATATGGCATGCTCTCTCTCTTTCTTCACTACAAAGGCAAAGGCATGCTTTCAGGGGTGCTCACTTGAGGAAGATTCCTGACTCCAGCAATCACCAAAGAGAGGAGAAGGAGGAAGAGGAGGAGGAAACCAGAAAACAAACACAAACCTCACCATGCTCTGGGAAGAGTCATTGAGAGGAAGCTGGGTGAGCTCACAGCCTTGGAAGGGCAGGGTGGTCAGCAGTGAGTCAGGCCAAGCAAGTTCTTTGTTATTTGTCTATAACGGTAGGCCAGTGTGTGGCTCAAGCCAGAACAAAGCGGTTCTGTGGAGCAGCTACCAAGTCGAGGGCTGATCTGAGAACAGTGCACTCAGAACAGAAGGGGAAGTCCTCAGATGTGGGCTGTGGAGCAGGCAGAAGTGCAGGGTCATGACGGCACATGCTCATGGGGGGAGTGCAAACAAAGGAGGGAGAGGTGGACCCATGCGAGGACAAGAGGCCATAGGGCCATCTGTGAGACCTGCTGGGGAGACGGCATCCAGAGTTGAGAAGCACCTTCAACTTACCACCCTTCAGGGGGTTCATAGTCTCCAGTCCTGCCTTACATTCTGGCTCAGGGACTCCTGGGAACCTCTCTAAAGCACTGCCCTCCGTCGCTGGCTAGTTTCATGTCAGGTTAGCTTGCTCATCCCTCTGCACCCGTCCTACGACACTATTTCCACAAGCACCAAAGAGATGATATCTAGCCACTTTCCAGATGATGGATTGAGGCCCAGACATTTGTGAGGCCCCAGCCTCTACCATCAATGCTGTAATGCCAAGACCACCTGACAAAGTCCCTACCATCCTTTAGAATCCAGTGGCCCTGAAAGAGCAAGTGTCCAGAAGCTTCTGAGGCCCTTGGAGCATAGTAGATATCTGCCTGGGAGAGTGTTTTCTGTCCTATGCCAGCTCCCAGGCCAAGCAGCCAGCCTGACCTATGACCCAAGCAGGCTTCACGAATGAGACCAAACCTTTGTATCCTTTTGCTGCTAAATGGGAGGCCTTTCTGGTTGGTTTGTAACCCTGCAATGGTCACTCTTAGTTGTTAACAGGACTGGATTTAGAATTATCTTAGATAAGACACACACTTCTGGTTGTATCTCTGAGGTTTCCGGGGAACATTAGCAGAAGTCCCACCTTGAATGGAGCAGTGTCTCCCAACAACAGCCTAGGTACAAAGAGGCCTCAGAAAAAGCAGCAAGCATCTACCTGCCTCTCTTTTTCCTGGGCAAGCGTATCCATCCGCTGCAGCTACACTCTGCTGCCATCAGACTCCAGCTTCTTCAGTCTTCAGTGAGGAGCTGATGCCCCTGATCCTCCAGGTATCTCTAGACCTTCAGCATCAGATTAGGACTGCCCAGGCACCCTGCTTTGTAGACTGGGCAGCTACCACATTCTCAGCCTCTCCAGAGTGCAGGCAGACATTGTTAGACTGCCTGTGTATCCTCTACCATAGCCGCTGCCTAATAATCCCTCTTTGTAATTTAAATACACCCAATTGGTTCTGTTCTCTAGAGAACCCTGGCAAATACAACCCCCGTCTGGAAACCCTTCTTGAGCAAGCAGATCCTGACTGGGCAGGTCTAGAAAGGACCCCAGGGCCTCACTCCTTATAAAGGTGGATGCTCACTCATGGCTCTCAGTACCAGCTCACTCTGAAGACTGCCACATGGCAAGTGTGGAGCAGGACAGAGGTGCCCACCTAGACATCAGCCTTTGCTGATGCTCCCAGCACCAAGAGCTGGGAATCGCTTTTGCTGTGTGTAGACTCGGTTTTCTTATTTGGTCCTTGTTGCACTGCCTGCCCCACCCCCGCCTCCACCAGGGACAGGCGGGACAGCTTGAGATGGGCAGGCTCTGGAGGCAATCTTGCTTCATAATTCAGAATCCTGAGTGTGTTCCCTACCTCCCACTCACACCCATGGCTGGGACACATGCAGGCCATCTGACTCCCAAGGATCCCTACTGAGCTTCCCTCAACCTAGCTCCCCAGCTCTGGCCCCTCCCCCATCACCTGAGACTGACACTCAGGGCTCTGAGTTGTTATCTGCCACCTGTCGCATCCTCCCAATTGAATCAGGAAGGGACATTACCACCATATATGGGGACATGTCAACAACTCAAAGAGGACTCAAAAAGCTTCACTTGCCCTCGATGTCCAAGCCAACATCAGTGACATGGCAGGGAGGAGGCCTTGGCCTTGGCCTTGCTCCAGGGTACTGAGGAAGACATCGTGACCACGGCATGCTGATTCTTTCAAGAAATTTGATCTGCCTTTAAACAAGTTTGCGGTCACCACCCTGATACCCTCTTAGAGATGGGAGAGTGTCGTTTGCCAAAGGAGAAATTTTACAAAGTTGTGCCACATCACACAGGTTCTGTGGGGTTTAAGAGCGACTGTAGTTGCCACTCTGCAGCTGGACAGACAAGCAGGAGCCTCTGGGAGCAGTGTTCCAGGGAGCCAGTATTCCAAATAATAGGCCAAGCACAGGGACTCCTTCCCACCTGGCCTCACCGTTCAGACGGTGGCACTATCCTCAAGGATAAGGGTCAGTTCTATTCTGCAGTGGGAGGAGAGAAGCAGTGACATGTTCAGCTTGTGTCTACTAGGGGTTGGCTGGTCCACTCCTGGACCTCACTGCTACTTGGCTATGACCTCATTGGGACCATGCTCCTGGTCTGGGAACTTGAAAAGCTGAGGGTGAAGGGTAGTGGACAGCACAAAAACTTTGTCTTCTTGCTGCTCTGCTCTGTAGGTGACTACTGGGCATCTAAAGATCTCAGAGACAGGGGATGGGTTCTAGGCACTATTTTTTATGGAGTACTTAAAGCATAATCATTATTACTGGGCCACTCTAAAAGTTGTTGTAATGTACTAACTACTTTTGCTGTGGGCTAGATGTAAGTGCTCGAGAGATATGACTATTGAATTATGGGGCTGGTTTTGTGCACAGCCACAGAGTCCACCTCGGAACCTAACAGCCATGCCCTAGGTGTGGCTTACAGAGTACGGCCATCATTCCTGAGCACACACAGCTGCTAGTGTGGCGAGCCAGGGAAACATGATCTGGATACATCCACGTTTGGATTGGACATCACCCTCAAGAGCCATCAGAGACATCAGGAGGGCATTTGGAGGAAAGAGGAAGGAGATGCCTCCAGAAGCACAAGCAAGTAGACAAAACCAGGAGAATGTCCAGAGTGGCAATGAGTTAGGGAGCCTTGGGAGGTCCTCGGGAGAGTTCCATTCAGGGGTCCTTACATCTGAGGTCACCCAGCTCCCTGCTAGGGAGTTAGCTAGAACCCTTTCCTCATCCTGATAAATTAAGCTCCTGAAACAAACCCATGCGGAGAAGCAGCATGTAGTGAAATCTGTCTGCTGGTGCACCAGGGAACCATGGACTGGGGGGCTCTGGGATGTAACAAAACTTTGGAAGGGGCCTTATTTCCTGCGTGGGAGACCTCTGGGACCATTGATACATATCCTCAGAGCATCACTCCTTGATACTTTATCAACATTGGAAGATGGCAAGCAAATACCAAGTTGTAAACGGTGGTTAAACTATAACTGGTCAAACCAATTCCACACGAGGGGTGCAGACCCAAATGCTTTGAAGATCAACCCTGAGGCTCAGCTGGTGCCAAAGAGAGTGTGGAGAAGAGACAGAAAAAAATTTTTTTTAAATTTAGTCAGGTTAGTTGGCACAGCAAGTGGCCTGGGCTGGGGGCTTTGTAGTCCATTCCAGAACAGGCCACATTCTGTCTTCAATATCTCATTCACCTCATCTGTAAAATAATCACAATCTGCACAAGTTGGATGACATGAAAAAGAAGCTTGGGGTCGCCCTCAAGTCCATCGTTCTTGATAATCAATAACAATTTTATGTTATTACTCCATAGAAATTGTTCATTTCACAACATCAGGTTCTTAAGACTGCTTTGAAGCCGTGTTCTGGTTTGCTTTTCTATTGCTGTGATAAGGGCATTCTGACCACAAGCAGCTTGGGTGAGGAAAAGGTTTATCTCAGCTCATACTTTCAAATCACAGTTCATCACTGAGAGAAGTTGGAGCAGGAATCTGAATGGTGGCCAGCTTGCTATATTGAGTGTACTCTTACCTCTGACCAGGGAATAAACTCACAGTCAAGGAGGTCAGAAGGGACCAGGGAGAAATGGTGCTCTCTCTCTCTCTCTCTCTCTCTCTCTCTCTCTCTCTCTCTCTCTCTCTCTCTCTCTCTCTCTCTCTCGTTCACTCATGTTTAGCCAGCTTCTTGATCGTCCCAGGACCGCCTGCCCAGGGGATGTCCACAGTGGGGCTGGGCTCTCTTGTATGTATTAACAATCAATGAAAGCCCCCACAAACATGCTCACCGACCCTCAGTTGAAGTGTCTCCTCTCCAAAGACTCTAGGCTGTTAAGCTGACAGTTAAAGTCAATGAGGACAAGTGATGACATCTCTGCACTTATGGTCACATTATGCAAGTTTTCCAGCTCATTCAGTGTCCATCAGTATCACAGTTGTGTTTCCCCACTGCACAGATAGGGCACCCGTCAATGGTCCCTATTTAGCTGGTTATACTTTCTCCAATTTGCCAAATTATAAATACTATTGAAGAAAAGTTCAGTATGTAACTTTTAATTATTTCCTTAGGATAAACTTCTATGGCAAACATTGCCAGGTCAAATGATTTAAACATTAAGAATCTTGATGAAATGTAATAAAATTACTTTCAGAAAGTGGCACCAATTTGCTCCTAGCTAAACGGGATTGTCCGCGTCACTCTGCTTCTGCCAGACACACTCGTGTGATCTCATTGTCTGGTGTCTGCCAGTTTGATTGCTAAAAAAATGTTTCTTTTTATTATTGAAGGGTGAACGTTTTGTTTTTATTACCCACTTGTTTGATTTCTGGTAAATGTCTGACGGCAGGGTTCATTTTTCTCCTTGGATGGTCAACATTTTCCTATTGGCTTGGGAGAGTTCTTGAGAATTTTTAATTTTTGTCTGTCATTTGTGAATATTTGTCCAATATGTTATATTTTCATCTTAACTTAAAATACTATTTTATTTTTCAAATATTTTCATTTTAAAGTAGGCTTACCAAGCTTGCCTCTCTGGTTATCTTTGCTGAAAAAAAAAAAAGCCTTTCAGAACTAAGATCAGATAAGCAAGTTGGAGTTATTCCTCTTTGATTTTTCCCCCTGTAGAATTATTTAATCAACATGAGATTAATTTTGTTGTGTTGTCCTAAGAAGAGGTCTAACATAGTAACTTGGTGCCTAGGCTCCATGTCAAGAATAACCCATTCTTTCCCTCCGATACAAAGTGCTCCTTTGGTCAAGAATTCCTACTATGAAACAATGAGTCTGTTCTTCAGTTTTCATTTTATTGCATATGTATGTATATATTTTTTTGATTTTAGTCCAGTAGAGCAAATCAAATGCTTTCTCGCAACATTCCAAAAATGTTATTACAAGCTTCTTTTAAAATTTCTCCAATTTAAAATCACTTTGTTGAGTTTGAAATACATCTAGATATTATTTTGGTTGACACTAAATTATGTTTTTAACTAATTACAGGAAAAAGTATACCTTTTGGTATTTATTTGTTGATTGACTTTGTTGTTTTTGATTGAGTTATATGTTTTCCCTATTCCCCTTCTTTTCTCCCCTCTCCCCTTCTACCCTCTCCCGTCTGCTCCCCACATTCCCAATTTGCTCAGGATATCTTGTCTCTTTCTCCTTCCTAGGCAGTTCCATGTATTTCTCTCTTAGGGTATTCTTTGTTGTCTAGGTTTTCTGGGGTTGTGTCCTGTGAGCTGGTTATTCTTCGCTTTATATCTAAAAGCCACTTATGAATGAGTACTTACTATATTTGTCTTTCTGGGTCTGGGTTACCTCAATCAGTATGGTTTTTTCCTAGTTCTGTACATTTACATGCAAATTTCAGGATGTCATTTTTATTGCTGAGTAGTACTCCATTGTGTAAATGGACCACATTTTCCTTATCCATTCTTTAGCTGAGGGGCATCTAGGTTGTTTCCAGGTTCTGGCTATGACAAACAATGCTGCTTTAAACATAGTTGAGCAAATGTCCTTGTGCTATGATTGCGCATCCTTTGGGTATAAGCCCAAGAGTGGTATTGCTGGGTCTTGAGGTAGATTGATTCCTAATTTTCTGAGAAATCGTCATACTGATTTCCAAAGCAACTGTACCAGTTTGCACTCCCACCAGCAATGGAGGAGTATTCCCTTTACCCCACATCCTCTCCAGCATAAGCTGTCATCAGTGTTTTTTATCTTGGACATTCTGACAGGAGTAAGATGGAATCTCAGAGTTGTTTTGATTTGCATTTCTCTGATGGCTAAGGATGTTGAGTATTTCCTTAAGTGCCTTTTGGTTAACTGAGATTCCTCTGTTGAGAGTTCTCTGTTTAGGTCTGTACCCCATTTTTATTGGATTTTTGTTCTTTTAATGTCTAGTTTCTTGAGTTCTTTGTATGTTTTGGAGATCAGTCCTCTGTCAGATGTAGGGTTGGTGAAGATCTTTTCCCATTCTGTAGGCATAAAAAGTATACCTTTTTGATATTAAATCTTTCCCTTTAAAAAATGGTCTACCTTTCCACTTAGTTAAATAGGCTGGGGTGGGGAATGTGAGACCAGCTTTGCATATTTTTTCAATTTAGTCCAAAAGATTCCAAAATATTTTGTGTGATGCAGTGAATACCATCTTTTTTCCTCTTGGTTTTGTTGGTTGGTTGGTTGGTTGGTTGGTTGGCTGGTTGGTTGGTTGGTTGGTTAGTCTGTTGGTTAGTCTGCAACTCTGTTGCAGGTTTGAAATGCACTATGCAGTCCCTGCTGACATCAACAGCATGGTAATCCTGCTGTGTGCTGGGATTAAAGGTGTGAGCTACCACACCCAACTCTCCTCTTGTTTCCAAGTCAGTAACTGCCAGTATACAAAATACTGCTTAGTATTTCTAGGTGGTGACTGAGAAGTTTGGTACAAACTCCTGGAATGTAATCAGAAGTATTTTTAACTTATTCCCTTGAATTCTTTTCAGTTAGCAAATTTAAACATTTACAAATTGTAATGATTTTATGTCTTTTTCATCATATATTTTCATTGTATTTTCTTGTCATATTGCATTTTCTAAAATTAATTACAGTGTTTAAGGTCAGAGAGGGCCTTTCCTGTCCAATGTGGTGGTTTGAACAGGAATGGCCCCCATAGATTCATGTGTTTGATTACTTGACTGATAGGAAGTGGCACCTTTAGTAGGTGTGGCCTTGTTGGAGAAAGGGTGTCACTGTGGAAGTGGACTTTAAGGTCTCAAATGCTCAAGCCCAGGCTCAGTGGCACACAGTTCTTTTCCTGCTGCCTTTGGATCAAGATGTAGAACTCTCAAACCCTTCTCCAACACCATGTCTGCCTGCACACTGCCACATCCCACCATGATAATAATGGACTAAACCTCTGAAACCGTAAGCCAGTCCCAATTAAATGTTTTTCTTTATAAGAATTTCCATGGTCATGGTGTCTTTTCACAGTAATAAAATCCAAACTAAGAAGTTATTGAGAGATCTCTGAATTCTTTTACCTTAATGTTTGATGAAAGGTTTTGGTTTAAGGTGGCTATTTATCAAATTGAATAAAACACATTTCTAATTTGCTAGAACGCTTTAAAAATCATTGATTGTGCTAACTAGTTTTCTGTTAACTTGCCACAAGCTAAAGTCACTAGAGAGGAGAGATTCTCAATTAAGAAAAAGCTTCCATAAGATCCAGCTGTAGGCAGGCCTGTAAGGAATTTTCTTAATTAGTGATTGATGTGGAAGGACCCAACCAATTGTGGGTGGGGCCACCCCAGGCTGGTAGTCCTGGGTGCTATGAAAAAGCAGGTTGAGCTAGCCCTGAGAAGAAAGCCAGTAAGAGGCACCCCTCCATGGCCTCTGCATCAGCTCCTGCTTCCAGGTTCCTTCCCTGCTTGAGTTTCTGTCCTGATTTCCTTTGATGATGGACAGTGAGGTAGAAGTCACACGAACCCTTCCTTTCCCTCCCCAAGTTGCTTTTGATCAGTGTGTTTCATCACAGCAATAGGAACCCTGAGACAAATGTCTTCAATTTTTTCCAAACAATGGATCTGTGGATTAAAGATCCATCTGGATGTTCTCCTGTGCATGTCACCTCACTTTCATTGTTTCTCTTGCTTCACAGTCGTGCTTTGGTGAGCTGTTCAAAATCGGTCAAAACATAGCCTAAGGAATGGAGCTGCACATCTGACTGAGGATTGGTACCTAGAATACATAAAGAACTAAAAACCTAAAAACAATCCCAGGCCATCTATCCTGTATAACGAGTTCCAGCCAGTCAGGGCTACACAGTGAGACCCTGTAACAAATTTAATAAACAGGTTAATAAGATGAACAGCTCTCAAAAGATGAATCACAAAGGGCCAATAAACAGGTGGAAGTGTCCGAGCTCACAAACCGTCTCAGAAATACAAATCAAAACCACATTGAGAGTCGTCTTGCCCCAATCAGAACAGCAGTCATAAAGAAAACAAACCACCAACTCCACATGGGAGGCCCTACCTTTTTGGAGGGGTGGATGGGAGGGTGAATTGGGATTGAGGAGAAGCCTGAGGAAGGAGGGGGAACTGTGGTTGGTGTGTAAAATGAATTAAAAATTTAAAATAAAAAGAAAACAAACAACAAATGTTGGCGAGGATGTGGACAAAAAGGAAATTCTCGTGCAATGCTGATGGGAACAGAAGTTAGTCTAGTCACCTTGGAAATCTAAAACCTACCTCCCTGTGTTCATGCAAGCAACCCGAATTCCATCCGCTCAGTAGATCACAGAAGACATGAAGGAGGAGGAGGATAAAACAGTTCCACAGGAAAGAAAATGGAAAAAGAAGGCGGGATGGGGAGTATACAGTCAAAATACATTGTATACAAGTACAAACTTGTCAAAGAATAATTGCTTTAAATTTCAAGTACTTTTTCAAAGCCTAAAGATGGATCCTAAATATGGCCCATCTGTACCACTCAGGAATATTTACCAGAGCACTCAAGTCAATATGTTACGGGGATACCTGCACACCCATGGTCACTGAGGCTGCAGCAGAGACTCCTGCACATGCATGCTTATTGCAGCAGTGGTCACAGCACCTAAGCTATGAAGCCAAGAGAAGAGGAACAGATGAATAAAATGGGCTTTGCATAGGCAATAGAATTTTTCAGCCATCCAGAAAAAATACATTGTTTGCAGGAAAATGGATGCAGCCAAAGGTTATCATATTAAGCAGGTTAAGCTGAACTCAGAAAGATAAACATCATATTTCTGTCTCATTTGTGGTTCCTAGATTTTATATAGATCCATAAAATCACTTAGGTTTATATAAATGAAAGTAAAGGTGAAACTGGCCTGAGGTGAAGGGGACTAACAGTGGGGGGAGCAGGGAGCAGAGAGAACATGAGGGAACAGGCTCAATGTGCAGCATACACCAATATACACTCATATGAAACTGTGATCGTCCAGCATGGTGCCGTGAACAATTAATACACACAATGACAATTTTTTTGAAAAAGTAAATTTGTCAGAAGGAACAGTAGACCATGATCTCTGCAGCTGACATACATCATGTGAGTGTGTCTATCCTAAAGCAGCTCCTCGCATGCGGCAGAAACACCGGCTGCCACTGAGGCATGCTGCCGCTGTTCTGCTGCATGTGGTTATCTGGCACTGTGCTTGCAGTTTAAAGCCCTTGTGTGTGCATCCAAGGCTGCCATTTTCATACTGCTTGGTTCGGATTCCTGGAAGAATTGTGATCGCTTTGCAAAATGAACTGGAAAGAGTTCTCATGTTATACTTGACTATTTAAATAATGTGAAGATTTTTCTGCGAATGTAAGAGGATGATTCGTTAGAATTACGTGCGTCCTAGATCTGTGTTTCCTTGTTTTAGATATAAGCTTTGACAGTGTCTCAGCTTTATCCAATGACATGTATCGACCCACACTTTAGATACCTTACTGAGCCGGTTTTGTATATTCTTTCTTTTTTTGATTAATATATTGAAATTTTTATTTTAATTATGCATATAAGTATGAGTTGTGGACCTGAGTGCAGGGTGTCCCGGAAGGGGTTATTGGTTCCCCTGAAGCAAGAGTCAAAAACAATGTAGGGACTGGGAATCAAACTCAGTCTTCTGCTATAGCAGCAAGTTCTCTTAATGCTGAGCCATCTCTCCAGCCCCAAATAATGGATTGTAAATTAACATGATGGTTATATATATTTATAGAGCACAGTGTGACATTTCAGCAAGTGTGTGTATAGTATATTTTTAGTGATTTTCATTTTCCCAAGGACTAACCAAATCTTACCAAAGTCTATTATGATCATATTCATTCTCATCGTTGGATGTTAATTACTTGGTATCTGTCCTTAAATCTTCTTTATCACTTCCATTTTCCCTCAAGTGTTAAAACTTTTGGTTTTTTTTTCCCAAGAAGTATGTGGACTCATTTGGACATTCTCCTGGTTCCCAACATACTGATTTCTGCGCACTATGTTTTACTTTCAGATTCTGTCGTGCTTTGTGTGTGCCTTGTCTGTCTGTATGTGTGCATAAGCATGTATGTGCTCACATGTCCCTGCAGGAGCCCACAGAGGACAGAAGAGGATGGAAGAGCCCCTGTAACTGGAGTTACAGATGATTGTAAACTATCATGTGGGTGATGGAAATAGAACTCAGAACCTCAGCAAGAGCCACAAGTGCTGTCAACCCCTGGGCTGTAGCCCCAGCCAATGCCCCTCTTAACCTTTTAAGTTATTCCCAGTACAGTAAGGAAGAATCTTCACACCATGACTTTTTGTGACTCTTGTCTTGTACAGGGTCCCAGTGGCATGATAGATAGATAGATAGATAGATAGATAGATAGATAGATAGATAGATAGATAGATAGATAGATAGATAGATAGATAGATAAAAGATGTTTTGATGCCCTGGTGAATGAATTTCTTTATTCCACAATTCTTATTTCCAAGATGCTTGAAATTGAGACCAAAGGTCCTGGTCAAGGTGGGTGCAGCATTTGAGCCAGATTCTGACATCTGACCAAGCTAGAGGAGAAATAGAGGGAAGCAAAGAGAGAAAAACAGAGGTGAGTAGTTAGGGGTACACGTTCACTACTCTGTCTGAAGCAACAGCCACAGGGATGCCAGGATAGGGCAGCAGCTGAACTATGGGAGGTCTGACTCTCTCTCTCTCTCATCCTTCCTTCCTTCTTCCCTCACTCCCTCTTCTTCTCCCCCTTCCTCTCCCCTTTCCTCTCCCCCTTCCTCTTCCTCTTCCTCTTCCTCCTCCTTCTCCTTCTTCTTCTTCTTCTTCTTCTTCTTCTTCTTCTTCTTCTTCTTCTTCTCCTCCTCCTCCTCCTCCTCCTCCTCCTCCTCCTTCTTCTTATTCTTCTTTCTCCTCCTCCTCACTCTCCTCTTCATCATCCTCTATCTATCTTTATCTTGACAAACTCAAATCAAGCAAAAACAGAACTTCCTTCCCAAGGAAACCCAATTTTAGATTCTACTGTAACACTCTTAAGTTTTCAGTTCCCAAACTCTGGTCTCATCCCCATCTGCACAAACAAAGCCATGTTAGAACATGACATCCATCTTTTGGTTAAAGAAGCCTCTGAAGCCCCAAGCCTCTGAGCCACCAGTAGCTGTTGTCCCCAGCTCTGCCAAGAGCTGCTAACTGCTTGCTACATTCATAGCTAATATGTCACTACTATGTATCTTCCTAGAAACTTAGTCCTATTTCTAAGTGAAGTGAACCTTGATGTCGTTTTTTAAAAAATGTGTGTGTGTGTGTGTGTGTGTGTGTGTGTGTGTGTGTGTACATGTATGTGCTCCTGTTCACATGTGCCATGTTGAGGACAACTTGGTGAAGTCAGTTCTCTCCTTCCATCATGTGGATCCCAGGGATCCAATTTAGATTATCAGGCTTAGTAGCAAGTGCCTTTACCCACCGAACCATTTAACTGGCCTCTTCGATGTCCTTTTTGGAACTTCTGGGCAAGCCCCACAGTCCCCTCCCTGGCTTCCAGTTTAGTACCGTGATTTTTTTCATGACTCTGTCTTGACCATTCCTGTAGGAGTCAGTATATATGGTTCCAATGACATGAAACACTAAGCACCATTGTGAAGGCCTCACAAACACAACAACATAACTTCACGATACTACTTCTTCCTCAGACCCCTCTGACCTAAGAATTGTCACATGTTTCTGTGGGAGGGGGAATGAGAAGCATATGTCCCCTCGGAGCCCTTGCTGGCCCATGTCACTCTTAACTAATGCCAGGGGCTAATACCCTACACGCTCACACGACATTTGACAACCCATGTGATACTGTCCACCAATGCCCCACACTGGCAGCCTAATAATTTCTTTAAGACAGTGCCACTGGGGAACACGCATGGTTTGGCCAGCTCGGAGGCTACAGGCCTGCAGCTGGTTCATGGCGTACACTAGCAGAGAAGACTGAAAACAGTTAGGAAAGAAACCATGACTAAATCACAGAGGTGACTCAAAATCGATAGAAGCCACACAGGATCAATATACCACTGCCTGGTGACAGCCCTTGGCTGCACAGATTTTCAGATCGCTCCAGGGTCCTTTCCTATCGAGGTTGCACAAAGACAGACCTGAGGGACAGTAGGCAGGGGCTGCTGTTTCCTTAAATGTCTAATTAGATTCTTCAAGTGTGCTTTTCTTTTTTCCCTTGATCCAACAGCAGAGTCGATCTGTTCCAGCCCTGTGCACAGAGGAGATGCCAGTGCAGATCACAGCGTGGACAGCTGGGTGAGTGCCAGCAGAGGTTACTCTGTGTTAACCAGCAGGACTATGGAGGGGCTGCTGGGACCGTCTCCCTTATGCAGGAAATCCAGGTCACCCAAAGGATCTCACTCCAGGCTGTGACTAAATAATTGAACTCCTGCTGGTGGACCAGGAGCCCCCAGATGATTCCCCTGTGAGATGGCAGTGCACTCTGGCAGACCCCAGCTTAAGCCGAGTGCCTGAGCTCTGATGCTGACTCCCCTGAGCTCTTGAATCCCTCTGCACCCCGATTCTTTTCCCCTCTGCAATGAAGTCTTGGGAGCAGATGACCTTAGTGTTTTTAACTTCTACAATTTCATTCTTTGGGGGTAGAGAAAAGATTTGGTAGCAGAACCCTTGAATTTGAATTCCCAACAACTACAAGAAAAGCTGGGCATAGCTGTCCACACCCAGTGCTGTGAGAGACAGGGATGGGACAGCCTCTGGAGCTTGCCGTCTACCAGCCTGGCTAAAAACAGCACATTCCAGGTTCAGTGAGAGACCTTGTCTCTAGGGAATACAGAAGAGAGTGAAAGAACAGGACACCTGATGTCCACTTCACACACACAGGAGGGGGTGAGATAAAGAGTAGGGGATAAAGGGAGGGAGAGAGAGAAGGAGAGACAGAGAGACTTATTTAGCCAAAATTGAGCTAAAATTACTGCAACTCATTTTTGCCTGATGGGACCAGGGGGATTCAAAGACACCAAGTCATTTCTCAGATACTCTGAGCAGTTATAACCAAACAGCGTTAAACTCACCTAAATGGAATGTGTTATCAGTAAAGAAAACCCACATATAGCACAAGCTATATCCTGCCATTGATCCATGCACGGAACAGAGGCAGGACATGGCCATGGGGCTGCATTTGTTATTAATAGGAAGGGCTGAAGTTTTCAGGACAAAAATAACACTGTCCTCTCAACTTGGAAAATGGAAATCTGTAAATAAAATATATGCAACTGCTAGCTAGGAACAAGGTATTTCTGCTAGACTCCTACAACATGCCTAGCTCGTCAGGACTCAGATTATCTAGATAGAAAAGGATGAGTTGGAATCATGGTCCACCCAAGACTCCTGGACTCACTCTCCAGCGCTGCTGAAGCTGGGGTACTATGGACATGTAGTCCAAAGGCGCACATGGCTCTAAGGAGCGGCAAACGAGAGCACACTCACACACCTGGCCAGCACAGTAGAGTGACAACAGCTGGAGGAAGCCGGAGACCATGCAGCTAGGCCTTGGGACTCTTCAATACCAGGCCAATGTGATTCCAAAGGCCATCAACGCTGCCGTCAACAACCAAAGCGGTCAGGATGGAATGAGGACAGTGGTAAGCCATGTTCCAGGCCCAGCTCACGGACTATTACCTATACTTTGGGGTAAGGGCTTCCTTCTCTGAGCCTGCCTCCTCCCTGCAGCAGAGAGGTCCTGATGCATTGGTGGCTATGGGGACCTTCAGGCCACTTAAGTCCATCTGGTCCCTTAAAAAAATAAATAAATAAATAAATAATCAAAAAACTTCCTTTAAGCAATTATTTTTATTTCCTTTAGTGTGTGTATGAGCCCACCTGTGTACACACACATATATATATGCATACGCACGTATGTAGATGTCAGGATGGAAGCTGGAAGTCAACACTGGGCATCTTTCTCAGTCACTGTCCACCTTCATTTTGGAGGCGAGGTCTCTGACTGAACCTGGAGCTCGTCTTTCTGGCTACACTCGCTGGTCAGAGTGAGCCCCAGAGATCCTTCTGTCTCCACCTGATTCACCCTCAGTCATGGCTTGTTTGCATCGGTACTGGAAGTTAAACTCAGGTTCTCGTGTGCCTGCAGAAAACACTTCATCAACGAGCCATCTCCCTAGCCCTAAATACTATTTACTGAGGTGGGAGGGTGTATTACACACTGTGTTGTCACCTTCAAATGCCTATATTAAATTCCCGACCAACAGAACCTCAGAATGTAGCGGCGCTGGGGGACACGGTCTTTCAAGATGCAATTAAGTAAAAATAAAACCATTAAAGTGAACCTAATCCAATTTGTTTCCTCATAAGATGGCATCAGGACATGGACACAAAAAAGGACAACAACCTGAGAGGAAGGGAGGTTTTCTAGTCTAACGCTGTTGTTGTGACCAACACTATGACCAAAATCAACTTAGGGAGGGTTTAATTCCTCTTACACTTCCAGGTCACAGTCTACCTACCATTCAGGGAAGTCAGGAAAGGAACTTAGCCTAGGAACTGCCAGAACCTGGGGCAGAAACCATGGAGGAACATTACTGGCAGCTCCCTGTCTCACTCTGAGTTGTTCTTTTATACAGACCAGGATGCTCTGTCTAGGGTTGGTGCTACCCACAGTGGGCTGGGCCCTCCCACAACAATCACCAACCAAGAAATGCCCCCATGACATGGTGTCTTAACTAGGTAGGGTCTTTAATGCTGTGATAAAACACCATAGCAAAAACTAACTCAGGGAGGAAAAAGCTTATTTTACATTACACTTCCAGGTAACACCATCACTGAGGGAAATCAGGGCAGGAATTCAAGCAGGGCAGGTGCTGACACAGAGGCCGTGGAAGAGCGCTGCTTACTGACATTCTCCCCATGGCTTGTTCAGATTGCCTTCTTATACTAGCACCCAGGACCACCAGCCCGGGGGTAGTACTGCCCACAGTGAACTGGGTCCTTCCACATTAGTCATTAATAAAAAAAAATGTCCTACAGCTCTCAGTCCATCGTGAAGGGAAGTCAGAGCAGGACCTCAAACCAGGAACCTAGAGACAGGAACTGAAGCAGAGATGTGGGAGAGATGCTTACTGGCTTGCTCTCCATGATTTGTTCAACCTGTTTCTTCTACAGCCCAGGATCACCTGGCCAGGGGATGCACCACCCACAACAGGCTCTGCCTTCCCACGTGATTAAACAAGAAAACAAAATGCTCCATAGACTAAATAATAGAAGCAATTCCTCAGTTGAGGCTCCCTCTTCCCAGGTGACTCTAGTTTGTGTCAAGTTGACCAAAGCTGACCAACACAGTAACAGAAAAAGCCATGGTTGCCCTGAGATGCCAACCACAGAGAACACTACATAGTGTGTGTCGTGTAATGTTTCTATATCACGATTACAAATGTTGGGCTGAGGAGAACCTGAGTTCTAGCCCTGGATTTTATGTAAAAAATCAGATATGATGGTGTGCTCATGTAACTCCAGCACTAGGGAGGCAGAGCCAAGCAGGTCTCTGGGACTCATTGGCTGGCCAGCCTAGCCTATTAGGGCTCTGGGTCTATGGGAGACTCTGTCTCCAAAATAAAGTAGGGGGACAGTACTCAAGGTTGTCCTCTGGCCTCCACATGCGCCTCTCTCTCTCTCTCTCTCTCTCTCTCTCTCTCTCACACACACACACACACACACAGTGAGAGAGAGAGAGAGAGAGGAGATGAGAGAGGAGAGAGAGAGAGAGGAGAGAGAGAGAGAGAGAGAGAGAGAGAGAGAGAGAGAGAGAGAGAGAGAGAGAGAATGAATCCAGGAAAGGAGAGGGCTGGGGGCTGGAGAATGTTCTATGCTGGGAAGGCAGATTCCCTGCCCCATGGCCCAGCCCTTCTAGAAAAGGACCCTTTGCAGCTGGGCAATGAGTTCCTAAGATCCCTCCTCAAGGTGTGTCCTGGCCATGGTGGACCTCAGAGAACTTACTGCCACGACCAGCTGATAACTGGTCCCACCCCTCCGTCCTGCTACCAGTCCGTGAGCTCAGCCTGTGCCGATAAGATCATAGCCTTCAGGTGGCCGTGCCAGGACCCAGGATTGCTCCCTGTGAAACGCCAAGTTAATGAATGTGAGGCCTGCACAGCCTACAATGGGGTCATTCTCCCCAGCTGTGCATGAGCAGTTCCATGTAATATTTATAAACCAGGTTAGTGCTAAACCCTGAAGGAAGGCTGGGCCTGGGGCCTTGCACTGCTGACACACCCCATGAATGAAAGGAAAAAAAACGCCCTCTTCAAGTAAGAGACCCACCCAGCAGAGCCTGGGCCCTGGGAGAACCTCACCCATCACCCAGCCCTCCTGCCTTCCTGCGAACAAAGAGAAGTCTCACACTCAACCTGACTTACTCTGTACATAAGGACAGCCTCTGATCCTTTTGCCTTCTACACGGCAGCCAGGGGCGCTGCGGAAGACACGCCCTTCTTTCGTGGGGCTCCTCAGCATCTCAGGAGTCTGCTCCCTCACCCAGCAGATGCTAGTTAGACATGTGAACAGGATGTGTGCCCGTGTGAATAGTGACCAGGAAGTTGGTTTTAACCAGAAATATGCATCTTAGGGGCTGGAGAGATGGCTCCACAGTTAAGAGCATTTGCAGCTGCTGCTGAGGATCTGAGACTGAGTCCTAGCACCCACACGATGGCTCACAATTGCCTTGTTCCAGTGCCCTCTTCCTGCTTCCTGGGACAGTGTACACATGCGATACACAGACACACGCAGACAAAACACTCACATGATACAAATTAATTAAAGAAAAAATTTTAATGAATCTTGGTGGATAATTGGACAGCAAACCTGTACTGTGAGGGTTAGCAAGAAACGAGGCTCTAAGGGCTTCTGGTCCCTGTCCCAGCTGCCAATGAATATAGCTGGGATTTAATAAAGCTTGTTTCTGGATACAGACGTTTAGATTACACATACTTTTCATGGGTCCTGGAATGTCACTCTCCCTTTGATTTTCAAAAAATGTAAAAGCAATTCCGAAATCAATGGACAGATAAATACAAGTGGCCAGGGCCTAGGGCACAGCTCAGTGGTAGATGTGAAGGGTGAGTGACAAGCAATCATCGTGTTCTGTTCTGGTGGCCACCTTTGCAAACTGTTTCCTCCACTTTGAAGGGGCCCTTGACTTCCAGCTCTGCAGCTCAGGGAGACAGCAGCTCTGCCTTCCCCACCCCTTCCTCTACTCTCCCTCTCCCCCTCGCTTTCATCAGTTAGCATCTTAATCTACATTGTCAGGAATAACAACTTTGGCATTTCTATCTTGGAGCATTAATCAAGTATTCTGGGCTTTTCTCCTAGGCTGGCTGATTTTAAAAGAAAAGTAATGTTCTTAAAGAACGAATACATTTATGCTATTGTGGCTATATAAAGAGGGCCTTGATCAGGGCCAAGCAGAGTGATGTCATTTCACCCTCCATGGGTCCCACGCTAAAGTGTTCTTCCCTTCCTGGGAGGACACTGCCAGCACTGATGCTCAGTGGGCCCTCTCTTCCCCTGCCCCCACCAGTTGTTCAGTCTGTCCTCCCTGATGCAGTAAGGCCTGTGGATGTCCTGTCTGCTTTTCCAGAGTGTTCTTGGTCCTGCCCAATTGCCATGCCTTTTCTTTCTGGCTAAACAGGATGATGACTTGGGACAGGTGACAATATGCTCAGCCTCAGAAGGTAAGCCGTGAGCCCTGGCCATTGGATCTCAAATCCAGTAAGTAGAATCATGCATGAAGGATTTTGAAGTCACAGATACCCGGACACCACCCCTTGCTGATTGGACTCGAGTCCTTGATTGTGACCTTGACATCCATTTCTGTTAAGCTTTACTAAATTGGGGAAAGCAGGTTGGCACCTGCTGTTCTGGCTTCTGCCTGATACACCTTCTCACTGTCTGTCTCGTAGCAAGAGAGAAGTTCTGGGAATGACTTTTCCTCAGACCTTCCACCCACTCTGATCAAACCTACCTTATACCCGGAGCAGTCATGAGAGGACAGATTGGCACACAGAAAGCCTCGAGGCTGATGGTAACAGTGCAGAAGGATGGAGGCAGAGCGAGCATTCAGTGCCTGGGATTCTAAGTCAGCTCACTAACGGTCCTGTTCCTATACACAACAAGTACACTTTGGAACCAAGGACCTGTGACTTTCAAGTTCTCCTACTAGCAGACTTTCCTTTTATTAAAGAAAGGGCGTTTCTCCTCTATGCCATTGTTTCTCCTCTATGCCATTGCTTTCTTCTCTTTGAGTCTGTGCCCAAATCCAGTTTTGATGCATAAGATCTTCTCCAAGGCCTCTGGCTCCTTGTCCTCATTGAGTTACTTCTTTCCAGCTTAGTCTCTCTGTCTTGTTTCTCTTATTTATTAGCTTTCTGAACTACATCCTCAACTATCATTCTCAGAAAATGCCCACAGGAAGCAGACTGTCTTCTCCCTGTGTCTGCTGTCTTTGACTTTGGTGTGAGCGCTCCATGAAAATGTTGATGTGGACCTGATTTCCACCCATTTGAGGTGGCCCAGTTTGTCTCTGGAAAATTCCCAGCATTTTGTCCTTAGTATTCTGAAGTTTCAGAAACATGTCTAGGACTGTTTCCATGTGTCTTGCTGAATTCTCGCTGGGTCTGTCACTTGGAAATGTGTGTCTTTAATTTTCCATATATTACTTCTTAATCAATTTTCTCCCAAGAAATACCCTTGTGGGAATATGTGTTTACATCTACATGTGTGCATGCATACATTTGAGTGTGTATGTGGAGATCAGAAGTTGATGTCAGGTGTCTTCCTCAATCACTGTCATTTTAAGACTAGGTCTCAGTTGGTTAGGCTGGTTAACAATTAGTTCCAGGAATCTGCCTGGTTCAACCAACCCCTGCCACAGGGTTTATAGATATGTGTCATCATACCTGGCTTCTACATGGGTAAAAGTCCATGAGGTCAGACCCCCAGGCTGTCCATCCAGGTGAGTTCTGTTTTCTATTACTTACTGGATTTGGTAACCCATCTTCCTTTCCATCATCCCCCTGCAATTCATTCCTTCTCACTTTTTATTTCCTTTGGGACCATGCTCTCGAGAGAATCTGGTACTGAATGGAGGGGAGACACAGACACAACCTGATACCAGCTTCTTTTATTAAATGAATAACATTCTGCTTTGCTTACATAGAATTATATGAAGTTTTATTTCATATGGAAAATGGCTATGAAACCCTCCCCATTACATAAATTGTAGAGAACTGAACCTGACAGATCTCCCTTCCTAGAGTGGACTTGCAAGTTTGTTTGTGTCTCTGACCCATGCAGGGGCTGGAGAGCTCCTCCCCCACTGCTGAAAACAACATTCTGCAATAAAGCAGATCCCTGCTGGCTAGCAATCTCTACCTAAAGGGGAAGGTAGCTACTACTCCACCCTCCTACCTGATGGAGGCAATTCTACAACTATCCTATTGTTCTGAGTGCACCCCATGCCTTCTGTGAGCCCTCAGGAACCCCTGTGGGCAGGCTTTCCTTCATCATCTCTCTATTCCTCCTCTCTCGGTCCTGTCTTCTGGGATTACCTCCCAGATGAAGGCTTTCTCCAAAGCCTTGTCTCAGGCTCCGCTTTCAGTAAGTCTTAACATGTACCCCATGTAGCATGTTCTCTGTGCAGTATATTCTCTATGTAGCATGTTCTTCAGGAAATTGAGTTTGGGTACTAAAGGTGCTAGCATGTTTGGAAGATGGGGCAGAAGTCATGCAGTCAAAGATGATGGTTGTAGTAAACAGGCTTAAGCCAGAGGCATTGTGGAAATTCATTTGGGCCCCAGGATACACCCTAAGAGAAGTAGAAGGGGTACAGTGATGGGATGGTCCAAGAGAAGACCTCTTGGAACCTAGGTGGCACTCAGTTCAGAGTCCTTGTGATCTAAGTGAGGTTGGCAACCAATGAGTCATACTGCTTCAAGACCAAGGCGTGGATAGCTTCTCCACCCAGGTTCCTAGGAGGTAGAAGCTCACAACTGGTCAGCCATTGGCACTAACTGGCTGACCAGTTATGGGCTTCTCAGATCAGACGAGATCTCATTCTCAACAAATTGTAGCCCAAAGAAGGAGGGAAAGAGCCTGCAAACTGAGCATCAAGTAAGAAGCGTCTGGCATGGGAATGGGAACCTAAGGTTTTACAGCTTCACTACATCTTCCTCAATGTACCTTGACACGGGATTCCCCTCTGTATGCTGTGAATGTGTTTTGTAAGTGAATAAAGCTGCTTTGATCATATAGCAGGGCAGAATAAAGCTAGGCAGGAAACTAATCTGAATGCTGGGAAAAAGTAGGCAGAGTCGGGGAGAAACCATGTAGCCAGTGCAGAAGATGAACATTGGATACCAGACAGAACCTTACTGGTAGGCCACAACCACATGGCGATGCACATATTAATAGAAATGGGTTAATTTAAAATATAAGAGCTAGCCAATAAGAAGTGTGAGTTAATAGGCGAAGCAGTGCTGTAATAATACAGTTTCTGTGTGGCCATTTCAGGTCTGGGAGGCTGAAAAGCGAAGGAGCATCCTCAGACAACAGAATGCCACCAACGTGGTCAACTACATCCACATAAAACCTGAGAAAACTTGGAAAGGCATTCTAGATACAAAAGAACGGAGTTAAACATGGCTTCTTGGTAGCCAACATTTTTTTTCAGATGGGCTCTGTTTGCTGGCGGCAAGCAGCGGTGCTGTGGCTCCTTTAAGAAAAGGCTTACTGACACAGCATAAGAAATGGTGGCTTTCTGGTTCATGCTAGCAGCACAAACTCTGGCTCTTTCAGGAGGCCAAGCACTTAAATGGGGTCTGTGAGCAGCATGTTACAAATTGCTTAATAGTGACACAGACCTGCTGCCACCCCGGATCTGGGGCAGAGAGAATGACTCTCAGAGGCAGGGAACAAGCCTCTGTCGTGTTGTAATGGGAGGAGCAAGCAGGCAGGACTGTGGAGTTGGTCCTAGCCACACCTGCTTAGCAATTAAAACAAATGCTCCTGGTCAGAAAGTAATTACAGATACACAATAAAGACAGATTCAGATTTTAAAAAAGACCTCTGAAAGGGTCACAGTGTTGGATAAATGTACATAGGCTTGAGAGAGAAAGGGAAAGAGTATAGACAATTATAATATAAAAGAGTACAGACAGTCATAGATTAAAGGAGTAAAGATAATAAAATAAATATTAAACTTGTAGAAAAAGTAATGAAAAAAATAAGCCACATAAAGATGGAATATAAGCCGGGCGGTGGTGGCGCACGCCTTTAATCCCAGCACTTGGGAGGCAGAGGCAGGCGGATCTCTGAATTCGAGGCCAGCCTGGTCTACAAGAGCTAGTTCCAGGACAGGCTCTAGAAACTACAGGGAAACCCTGTCTCAAAAAAACAAAATAAAATAAAGATGGAATATACACAGAGAGTCTAGATTATGTATATTATTGTGTTTTCTTTTAGTGTTTTGACTGTGAATGAGCTAAGTACAGAGTGACATTTCCTTGTACAGGCTGCTAAGCTAAACCAACATATATACTTTAAAGGTATCTTGACTTCAAAATTTGTGTATAAGGATATGTTGCTTTGGAAGAGATTCTGCTTTTGTTTCCACAGAGGATAAGACCTGTGGATTCCTTCAGACTAATGTAGTTTGATGGACAAAGACCCCCTGAAATTACTTTATCCAACAAAAAAGTAGTTTGAAGAGAAAAATGCCCAAATTCCCTAAAATATCATTTATAAATGTTTGTTTACATTTAAAGGGGGTATGCTATAGAGATGAGTACTTTGCATTGGTATAGATCTTGGTTTATTGATACAAATTTAAGGTCAATTTTGTTACATCTATATTTCTGTTCTTGATTAAGGTATTGTATTTGTGCAGCTCACTTAAAAATGTAAAGTATAGTTAATAAGTATAGGTTAATAGTCATTTATAATATTCAAGCTTATAGTCATGTTAGGCTTCCTAGATGTACAGAGATAAATTTCAGATGGATAGATATTCTTCAAATCTTTCTAAGACCAACAGAATATGGCATTTAAAATGTTTTAAGAACTTAGGACTTTTCATGACAATAAGACACTTCAGCTCCTGGCAACACCAATCTACTTTAAGAGGAAGATGGGCATTGAAGAGGCTCCTTATGGAGTTTGTTAGCCATTTGGGCAAGAAACTGCTCTTGACTGGAGTGCTTGACAGGACATGCAGAACCCACAGAAAAATGACTGCTGAACTTGCTTAAAGGTGAGATGGTTCCTGATTCATTAAAGAACTGCCAGACATTTTGCAAGACACAGAAGAAAGCAACTGATGAGCTTTGTCAGTACAAGGCATAAGAGATCTTCAAATTTCCTGCTTCATGGGAAAGTCTGCCAGAAACTATGGGCCTATAGGCTAAATATGGGCACCACAACATTACAGAAGAACTTTGGGGGACTGTCCAGATCACAAGATATCTCTGTAATTTCTAGAGTTTTCAAAGTTGTTTACAATGCACTTCCTGTTGTTAACTTAGGTCTTTGGTAGAGCTGAAGAATAGGTAGCTATAGTTATAGCTTTCCTTAATTATGACAAAAGGTAAAGTAGATATAAATATTGCAACTATAATTCTTGCTTGATAACTGTTTTGTTGAATGTAATCTTGCTATGTTAAGGTTAAAACCTTCCTTTATATTTAGACAGAAATGGGGAGGTGACATGGAATTCCCCTCTGTATGCTGTGAATATTTTTTTTAATCAATAAAGCTGTTTTGGTCCTATAGCAAGGCAGAATAGAGTTAGGTGGGAAAACTAAGCTGCATGCTGAAGAAAAGTAGGCAGAGTCAGGAAGAGGCCATATAGCTGCTACAGGAGACAAATGTCATACACCAGATGGAACCTTACCGGTAGACTACAACCATGTGGCAATACACAGATTAATAGAAATGGGTTATTTTAATATATAAGAGCGAGCCAATAAGAAGTGTGAGCTAATAGGCCAAGCAGTGTTGTAATAATATAGTTTCTGTGTGGTTATTTTGAGTCTGGTGACTAGGAAACAAACAAGCATCCTCAGCAACAGTTCTCCTTTCTGTTTGCCAGAAGACCCCTCTCACCCTACAGCATCAGTAGGGTTCTTGGCAGAGGCTGGGTGGGCCTCTGGGCTTCCTGTGTTAGAGTTGAACACCCCTGTGAAATAGTAAAGGGTGTTTCAGAGTGGCTGGGATTAGCTACAGTGATCTAGGCCGAACCTTGTGATTGAATCCTAGCGACTTTACAAAACAGAGAGAGAGCAGAACATTCAATCATACAGTACTGATCACCCAACATCCAGTGCCCTACACTCCTCAAGACTCTTCCAGAAAGAATGTCATGTGGGTCCTTGAGCCTGTAAAACTGAACTAAGGAACCTTTTTACTCGGCAGGGTTGCCCAGCTTTGGTGACATGCCACAGTGATGAAAAGCAGGCTCATAAGTCTCGAACTCAGGGAGGCCATCTATCAGCCTCCATTGAAGCTGGGTCTGAGCATCTGATCAATGCCATGAGGGCTAAAGAAGAATACCATGCCATCTGCACTGCTGAGTAGTGGCCACTGTTCTCTCCTCCTCCAGCTCCATTCTCTAGCTGGGAAATGGCCACAGGTAGGCCTTGGACATCATAAAACGGCTGCACAGGGATGATCTTGGTGCCTTTCAAGACCTCGTGCAAGAGAGCCTCTGAACTCTTGCAGTAAGTGAATGGCTTTGGCTTTACTGGGAAAGCATATCTGGGAGCTCCCACGCATTCCCAACTGTGAACAGAAAGTCTGTAGTCCAGCAGTCAGTGAATGGTCATGGAAATGCCGCCCGCCATGAGACAACGACAAGACTAATAATCAATGGTCATGTATCAAGGAAAGATTCATGCTGGGCTGAGACAACAGCACAACAAAGCAAATGTTTGCATTCTTTAAGAATAGCATCTCATTTATAAAGTATGAGTAATAAAATCAATACTGCTGAGGTTGAGCAGCAGCGGCAGGGTGGGGTGTGTTCTCCCAGCCTCATGACAGGTGGCCAGATAAGGATGTTCTGTGTGCGTTCTTACTTTTAGAACAGCAGCACTTTTATTTAAAGAGATGGTGGATGCAGATGAAATGTACACTTGCAAGCATGTGGGAATAATGATCCTCACTGAACAGTCCCACACCGTCAGTATAATCCTGACCTAAAAGTCAATAACTACATTGACTCATTGATAATCATCTTTCTTTAAAACCCCATTAACTAAAACTTGGTGGCCCATGCACACCTATTTTTAAGTGAAGCACCCTTCCCCTGGCCTAAGAAGAACAACACCTCAGTACCTTGGAGAAAGATGGCCTCCAACATCATTTCTGTATGGTGATAACCTGGGAAGGCAGGTTGTTGAGGTCTCTTTGCCTCATGCTTTGTGCTAAAGCCATGCACAAGAGTGGCCAAACGGCACAGTTAATGAACTGCAAGTGTGTGCAGAGGGACAGAGTAGGAGACTGGCCAACAGGGGAATCTGAAGCAATTCCACCAGAGAATTGCCACACGCAACTCCCCTCATGGTCTCAAAAAGCTTTTGGGACTCTGGGCAAGGTTGCCACTTGCAGTGGATCCTGTCTGCCCCTCCTAGTCAGAAGAGCCAGTCCTCTGTCCTGCCACCTGAACTCTAGAGCCCTGGCATGCAGCATCTGGGCTGGCTTCAAGCCCCTCCTACCATCTCTGCTCCACCTACACCTGACTTCTGTGCTGAGGTGCACTGGCTCAATGACAAAGACCATGATTCAGGTCTATAGAGCCCAGCCTGGTGGTGATGCCTGAGAACCCTTTCCTGGGTTGGCCAGGGCACAACTCACCGCTGACTCTCCAAGGCACTTGGGAAGCAGCCCCTGCTGCCCTGACCTGACACACTGCCTTTTTATTCAGAGTCACAGCTGGGCCAGGCACTTCAAGAGGTACCTGGTGCCCCCCAGACTCACCCTTGGGAGATGTCTCATGGGCTGTCCTTGGGGTGGGGGGGGAGCTCTGAACAGTCTCAGTGATGGAACGCTGCCTTGGCAAGCCCACGGTGGGGCCGACTGCCAAGTGCTCTCCCGGCAGCAGGGGTTGTTCTGCAGGAAGGAGGAAAAATGACTGCAAATAAGAGCAGACGTCAGCTTTCTCTCTGCAGCAGGATGAGGTCATTCCAAGCATGTTCTCCTCTTCCTGGAGTCTTTTTATTCGTTTGGAGTGAACAGCTCTGAATCCAAGGGACACCTGTGTGACATATCCTTGCGACTTCAGGAGCTCGGACCCTCTGCTGCCATCTACAAGAGCCGGCCAGTGGAGACCTCACTGCAGTGGGCTGTCTAAAAATAGTAGCTACAAAGTAGCAGTGCTTCCTAGAGCCAGACACTTTCCTGACACACGGAGGCTGCCAGGAGCCACCTGCAGTCTCGCTACTGTCTTGAGTGGGGCTCAGCCTATGATGCTCGTCTGACAGTGATTCATGAGGTGCTCACCAGAGCCACTGGTGACCCAGGAACCAGATCCTGGGAGCAGCCCCAGATTCCCCCTGAGGAAGCTTAGGCAAGAGCAGAAGAAGGGGCCTACACAGAATCAACAGCAAAGATGTCATACCAGAGAGCATCCAGCGGGACAAAGCTTCAGGCAGTGAGGGCAAGAGGGCAGGGGATCCTGCTGCTTGTACTGAAAAGATGTCAGAATGCAGACAGATGTGGGTCAAGATGGACGGAGATGACTATGTGGACAGACAAATGAGCTAGGTAGGTAAATAGATAATAAATAGGCTAGATAGATAGATGATTGATAGATAGATAGATAGATAGATAGATAGATAGATAGATAGATAGATAGATAGATAGATAGATAATAGATAGATGATGGATGGATAGATGATAGATAGATAGATAGATAGATAGATAGATAGATAGATAGATAGATGATAATAGATAGATAGATGGATAGATAGATAGATAGATAGATAGATAGATAGATAGATAGATAGATAGATAATAGATAGATGATGGATGGATAGATAGATGATTGATAGATAGATAGATAGATAGATGATAATAGATAGATAGATAGATAGATAGATAGATAGATAGATAGATAGATAGATAGATACTTATGGATAAGAGAGAGACTACTATGGCCACATATATGTTGTAGACATGAGTTCCACTCACATCCTACATTCTTATGTGCTTATAGTCACACACCCATTCACATATGCTAGCACACTCAAATATATGCATTAGTATGTTCACAGTCACATGTGCACTCACACATGCCTAGACACACATGTGCACATTTACATGAATGCATACTCATGGATGTGCTCATATATGTATGCTCACGTCTGCACACACTAACACAGATCCAGACAATGGGAAACAAGCATTTGGAAGGTAGCTTGCTTCCCATCTTGTGCCCCAGTCTGCCCTCCATGTTCACGTGTACTACTGGCCCTGATAACACACAGCAGTGGAGGGAATGCCTCTTCTCCTGCAGACTGCAGCTGCTGTCCTGCCATTCAACCCACATGCAGCTTTGGACCAAGACCTCAGAGACAGGAACATCCAAGATGGACGTCAAAGCAGTGGCAGACTGAAAAGAACGCTCTCTCCTGGGCCCTTCTATGTGCCGCGCTTCACTCCCACCCCATGGCGCTCAGTGCACATGCTAAGACAGCAGAGCCAGGGTGTGCCAAGAGCCAACATTTCAGACAAGTTCCTGGAATACTGTCGGACTTTGGGTGACACTGTGAGGAGCAAGTTCCAGAATATTCAAGGGTTTGATCCTCATCAAAGAACAGACATGTTGGTACACTTGAGGGTTCCCAAATCCACATTTTTGAAGTTAGCACACTGTCAGCGCACATGGTATGAAATATCACTGCCAAGCATAGAAAGCCCATCACAAACATGACAGGAAGGGGAAATCTTGTCCTCACTTGGCAGATGGTGGGGGCCCTAAGAGGCTTTAAGGCTTTCTCAAGTTGCACAGTGCGGGTAAGCCAGTCTCGGATGATGGCCACTGCAGTGAGGATGCCCAGCCCAGCTATGATTATCCGGATAGGCATATTGGGAAGTTCAGAGATCTGATGTGAACCATGGAAGCTTCCATAACTTCTTCCAACTGATCATCTTCTCCTTACTTTTCCTCAAGATGTTAGACCTAGAATTGTGTGAATCCTGATCAAGAGGGGATTCATAGTTGAGCATTGTGCACACATACCCCTCCTGTAATAGAAACATTCCAGACCAAACTGAACTGCCCCCAGTGAAGGCAAGCTAGTGTTAGGCATTTCTGAGCCATTGTTGACTTGGTGATTAAGTGGGTTCATGTGGGCCTTCTATGGTCAATGGGGACTCAGGTGAGGGGGGGAGGAGCAGTACATTTAGAGGGCTCTATAAACACAAATGAGGGACCTCTGCCCAGCAGAGGGCAGTAAGCGGAGAATACCAAGAGCAAGAATCATTCCCTTCCCTTTGTCACCCCAGTTCAAGCTGGGGGGAGGGGGAGACATGGTTGCTAGTGCAGCACAATCCGTGGCACGAGCACAAGGCATACCTGTTCTTGACCCACACTGCACCAGTCATGCCGAGGCTGAAAAGGGCAGGCCCTGATCAGCTGCCCTGGGTGTTGAGCACCTGGGTGAAATTCTGTGTACCTTCAGATGCAAGATGGCCACATGAGTCACAGAGACCTAGAAGTAGAGGAGGGGAGTTCCATGAGGGTCAACAAAACGAATGCAAATTGTGTTCTTTCCCAAGACATGCCCAGGAGGGTCATTTTCACAGGCAATGCAGCTAATAAGTAAATTTAAATGTGTCCCATGTTGCAACTAAAATTTATATAGAGTATAGTTTAGGGATGGTTTTTAATTTTTTTTAGCTTTATTGAGACATAATTGACAAACAAAAGCTACATAGTACACATGATGCTCAACAAGATATTTTGATAACGCACGCACACATTGAAGTGACACCACAATTAACATAACCATCAATTTGCATAACTACCACTCTGTGTGTGTGGCAACACAACCGTGAGGAGCCAGCAGCTAATATCATGCTCAGTGTTGAAAGGTCAAAGGCCTTTCCTCAAATATCAGGAGCATGGCAGAATGACCACACTCCTCTTCTGTTAGACATAGCACTAGAAGTCTTACCCAAAGCAATTAGACAAGAAAAAAATAAACAAGATCCATTCAAAGCTGAGTATTTCCAGCACTTGGAAGGCTGAATCAAAGAGATTATAAATTCAAGAGTAGCCTTGGGTTATACAGAAAGACCTTGACTCAAAATCTTTTTAAAGAGGCATCTATACTGGAAAAGATGAGACACTGTCCCTATTTAAAGAAAAAATATATTCATAGATACAGATATAATTTATACATATATAATATATAGAATAAATCCACACATATATAAATCCAAAGACTATTAAACAACTGCTAGACTAATAAAAAAGAACATGGCATTCAGTCTGAGGATTCGTGGAGACAGGATCTTACCCAGGATTTCATAGAGGTAAGAACTAGTGACTGGAACCTCCTCAGGAGCAGGTACAAGGGAGCAACCACCAAAATACACAAAGAACTCAAGAAAGTGGTTATCAAAAGAACAGATAATCCAATGAAAAATGGGGTACAGACCTAAACAGTGAACTCTAAACAGAGGAATCTAAAATGACCAAAAGACACTTAAGGAAATGCTCAACATTCTTAGCAATCAGAGAAATGCAAATCAAAATAACTCTGAGATTCCATCTTACACCTGTAAGAAAGGCCAAGATCAATAACACTGATGACAACTTATGCTGGAGAAGATGTGGGGTAAAGGGAACACTTCTGCATTGCTGGTGGGAGTATAAACTGGTACAGCTTCTTTGGATATCAGTATGGCTATTTCTCAGAAAATTAGGAAACAACCTTCCACAAGACCCAACTATACCACTTTTGGGTATATACCCAAAGGATGCTCAATTGTACCAAAAGGACATGTGCTCAACTATGTTCATAGCAGCATTGTTATAGCCAGAACCTGAAAACAACCTTAATGCCCCTTGACCAAAGAATGGATAAGGAAACGTGGTACATTTACACAATGGAGTACTATACAGAAGGAAAAATGACATCTTAAAATTTGTGAGCAAATAGATGAATCTAGAAAACATCATATTGAATGAGGTAACCCAGACCCAGAAGGGCAAATATCTTATATACTCACTCATAAGTGGCTTTTAGACATGAAGCAAAAGAAACTAGCTTATGATTCACAATCCCAGAGAACCTAGACAACAATGAGGACCCTAAGAGAGACATACATGGATCCATCTACATGGGAAGTAGGAAAAGATAAGCTCTCCTGAGTAAACTGGGAGCATGGGGACCATGAAAGACAGTAGAAAAGAAGAGGGAAGGAAGTGAAGGAAGCAGAGAGAAATAAATAGCTCAATAAAAAACAATTTTTAAAAAGAAAAACAGCCGGGCGGTGGTGGCGCACGCCTTTAATCCCAGCACTCGGGAGGCAGAGGCAGGCGGATCTCTGTGAGTTCGAGGCCAGCCTGGTCTACAAGAGCTAGTTCCAGGACAGGCTCTAAAAAGAAGCTGCAGAGAAACCCTGTCTCGAAAAACCAAAAAAAGAAAAAAGAAAAAAGAAAAAAAAAAAGAAAAACAAAATTGCAAGGTACAAAATCAACACACACAAGGCAGTTTCATTCCCATGAAATACCAAAAAAAAAAAAAAAAAAAAAAAAAAAAAAAAAAAAAAAACGAAAACAACTGAATTTACTGTAGCATTAAAAAAAAAAACACTTTGATGAATTTAACCTAATTGATTATCAACACTCCATAACTTCTTCTGAACTGAAATTTATCCTTGGAGCAAACCCCTGTCCCTTCCACCAATCCCTAGACCCTGACAGCTGGCTATTCATTCTGCTTCTGCAAATTCCACTCTGTCAGGTTCCAGTACATATGGAACCATTCAACCATTGATTTCCTGTGTCTGCTGAGTCCCTCTTGTTCAAAATGGCAGAATGTCCTTTTTTCATAGGTAAGTAAATATGATTGAACATGCTTAGACATCTCTTTTCCTTTCCATCCGTCCATCCATCAGGCTGTTTACGTCTGTCTCCTGGCTACTGTGAATGAGGCTTGAGGGATTTCTCTTGAGAATACTGAGACCAACTTTGTCAAGACATAGTGGGATTGTGGAATATCGCACTCCTTTTTGTTTTTGGAGGAACGCCTACGCTGTCTCCTGTAACAGCTACACCAGCATCCAGCCCCTCCAGCAGGGAGCAAGGGCCTCCTTTCCCCCCCTCACCACTTCCATCGCTTCGGTGTCCACTGTGGTCTTTCTGCGAGTTTCTATGGTAACACACGCTGTTGTACACTTTCTCATAGGCTGTTGGCCATGTCTTCTTTAGGAAAAATAATCATCTGTTAATCCCTTTGCCATCTTTAGTTGGGAGCCACCTTGCCATTGGGTTGTATGGGACCCCTTTGTATGCAGTTGCTTGCTAGTCTGATGTAGCAACATCTGTCTGGTTTCATTTTGTTACCTGTGTTTAAGGAGTAGTATTCATAAAGTCCCCAGGACCAGTGTTAGGGAAATTTGACCCTTGTTCTCTTCTTGTTTTGTGGGGTTGGTAGTTATGCGTCGTCCTCCCATCCATCTTGAGTTGATTTTGTTGTGTGGTACTGAGACTTGAACCCAGAGCCTTGATTGCGCTGGGCAAGCACTCCACCAACTCATGAGCCTCCTGCCTCTCAAGCAGTTGCGATTTAAGCCCACACCACCAGGCCTGAGGTGAGTTGACTTTGATGTATAGTGTAAGATAGGAGTTTAAATTCAGCCTTTTGTAAGTGGGTACCAACTTTCCCCTTCACTGTTTACTGGATCCACATTCTCCTTAAGTGTTCTTAGCACCAGTCACCTAGGCAGGGGGTTTGTCCTCAACTCTCAGTTCTACGACAGACAACAAGCTGGCACCATGCTGCTCTGGTTCCTATAGCTTTGGGATGCAGTTTGAAATCAGAATGTGCAATGACTCCAGCTATGCTTCCCCTGCTCAAAACACCTTTGCTTCTTGTACGTCTCTGTGGTTCTTTATGAATTTTCAGATCTTTCCTTCCATTTCTATGGAAAATCTTAGTGGTATTTTAAGAGAGATTATGTTGAATCTGCAAATTACCTGAGTAGTAATGGTCTTGTTAAACATTTTTATTAATGTTTATTAATTATACAAAATCATTGGTTTCATGCCATTTTCACACCTGCATGTAACATGTTCTTGGCAAATTTACTGAACAAACAGTTCTCCAGAGTACAAATGCCCAATAAACACACACAAAACTATGCACCATCTTCAGCCATTGAAGAAATGGCAATCAAATCTTTGAGATCCCACCTCAGCTCAGTCAACATGGATATCCTCAAGAAAGCAAACAACAAATGCTGGCAAAGATAGCAGGATGTGGGGAGGATGTGCACTGTTGGCAGGAATAAAAATTAGTCCAACTGCTATGGAAATGAGCATGGAGAGTCTTCAAAATTACTTAAAATAGAATTACCTGCTAGGGCTCTTGCTATAGCACTCCTGGTTATATGCCCTGAGTCAACAAATCAGAACACAATAGGGCTGCCTGCACACCCATGTTCACTGATGCAGCATTGACAATAGCAAGTTATGTAATTGGCATAGGTGTCCATCAGTGGATTAATGGATAAAGAAAATGTGATATATGTACATATGTATGTGTGCCTACAAGTATGTGCCAATGGAGTTTTATTTACCCACAAAGAAAAACAAAACTGGGCTGGCAAGATGATGCAGTTAGCAAAGATACCTGCTGCCAAGTCTGACACTCAGAACTTGATTCTGTGACCCATGTGAAAGGAGAGAACCAATTCCCTAATGTTTTCCTCTGACCTCCAAGTGTACACTGCATCATCATCATCATCATCAACATCATTTATGCCCCAGCAATGCTTAAGTATGCATGGGCATCCCGTTTATGGTGACTCTAACAACTTGAGAACAATAATAACAATTAGAAGAAATTAAAATAAAAATAGAAGAATAAATTATGTCACAAGAAAATTGATGAAACTAAAGGTCATGGTATTAAATGAAATAAGACTAAAGACAAGTATCGCCCTTTCGGAACTGAGATTTTTAAGGGATAGATGAAAATCCAAGAGGCTATTTAAAAAGAGAATAAGAAAGGGGCTTTTGAAAACATTAAGCCTTAAAGTCCTAACACAAGGAAATCTTCCTATTTATTTGCCTCTTGAAAGTTCTTTTATCTGTTTTGTGTATTTCAATGTCTAGATTGTTTGCTTCCTTTAGTTGAATTGATTTCTATTATTTTATTATTTTGATGCTATGTAATGTCACTATTTATTTTATTTTCAGGAGGCTCCTTTTTAACATATAGAAGTACAACTATACTTTGTATCCTGCAACTTTACTGAATTAATTTATAACAACAGACTTTTGTCTTAGTCTTGGGGGTGTTCTGTATATAAGAGCATGTCTTCTAAAACAGAAATAACTTTTTTTACAATTTGAATATTTTCAATTGCTTTGTTTTGCCTATTTTGTCTGACTAAGATTCCTAGTACAATGTAAAATAGAAGCAAGTAGAATAAGTATCCTTTTGTCTTGTTCCTGAACTTAAGAGAATATCTTTTAAATTTTACCAATAAATATGATGTTTTCATCTCACCAGTCATGAGCTTGCCATGTATAGGCTTTCTTGTGTCAAAGTATATTTCTATTATATCTCAGTTTTCATCATAAAAGGATGTTGAATTTTGTCAAATGCTTTTCCTAGCTCTGTTGAGTTTATCTTATGGTTTATTAGTGAATATTGAACCATCCTTTCATTCCGAGGATAAATACATGTTTATCATAGTTTATGACTCTTTATAACTAACTCAGTCGGCTTCAACTTGTGATTTTATTGAACAATTTTGTATCATATTCACTTGTAGCTGTCTTTGATGTGGTGTCCTTGTCTAGCTTTGGTACTGGTGTAATATTGGCCTAGTAAAATGAATTTAGTATTCCTTCTTTCATTTTTTAAAGAGTTTAATAAATTTAATCTTCATTCTACTATTCAGAGTGTTTAGTCAAACTCACCTGTAAACAGATCAACTCCCTCGACTTTCTTGTTGGGAGGTATTTGATTTCTGATTCAGTCTCTCTAATTACTGGTGGTATATTCAAATTTCCAATTTTCTTCTGACTTAGTTTTGTAAATTGTATGTGTCTTGGAAATGTCCATTTATTCTACATTATCCAACTCATGAGCATATAACTGTTTATAATAGCATCTTACAGGACTTTGTGTTCAGATGTATCTCATAAGCTGTGCTGTAATCTACCCTGGTGACTATTCTGCGTGGATTTGAGAAGTATGTGTGTTCTGCTGCTATGTAACAGTATCCTCTGTACATGCCTGTTTGTGCCATTTGGTCTATAATGTTAGTGAAATCAGTTGTTTCCTTTCTCTCTTGATTCAACAGGAGATAATCTGTTGAAAGTAGAATATTAAAATTATTGTTATTGTTATACTTATTTACTCCTTTTAATTATTGTCAATCTTGATTTTAGGTACTCAGAAGTTAACTATATAAGTATTTATTTTCCTATATTTTATGAATTTACTCTTATCATTAAATTTTTATATCTCTTTTAGTTACTATTTGTAAGAAATATCTTTTCTATCCTTTCACTTCCAGCCCACATCTGTCTTTGAAACTGAGTGAGTTTCTTGTAGTCAGCATATAGTTGGATATGCATTCTTATCCTTACAGCTACTATGGGAGGAAAACTTAATTCTTTTAGTTTGAAAGTCTAACGACTTGACAGTTTAGGGCTTACTACAGAAATCATGTTGTTCTCTGACTGTTTTATAGTTTGTTTTCTTCCCTGCCCCCTCTTTCTGTCTTTGAGACTTGACCAATCTTGTATAGTAATGTATTTGAGGTCTTTGTCTTATGTCTTTTGTCTTTTAAGTATTTCTTGTACTTATTAATTATACGTTACATTTTTAAATGAGCTGCACAAACACAATACCTTAATAAAGAACAGAAATATAGATGTAACAAAATTGATCTTAAATTTGTATCAATAAACCAAGATCTATACTAATTCAAAGTACTCATCACCCAACATTCTGTAACACTGGGGCATCCAATCTTCAGCCTATAGGCCCATAGTATCTGCTTGTTTGTTTCCTGGCCACCCAAATGCAAATAATCACACAGAAACTATATTACTTAAAATACTGTTCATCCAATAGCTTAGGCATCTTTCTAGTTAGCACTTATATCTTAAATTAACCCATTTATATCAATCTATGTATCACCACAAGGCTGTAGCCTACCAGTAATATTTCAGGGCATTTGTCTCCTTTGGCAGCTGCATGGCATCTATCTGACTCCACCTATTTTTTCTCTATATCTCCATTCGGATTTCCTGCCTGACTGTACTAAACCATTGGCTGAAACAGCTTCTTTAATAACTAATGATAATAAAACATATTCATAGCACACAGAGGGGAATCCCACATCAGAGGTAAGCTTTGACCTTTAAAGTCATGCATCATTTCCAATTTCCTCTCTCTGCTTTGTGTTTGTACTTCAAGATATGAGCTCTGAACTTCTGTTCCAGCTGCCATGTCTGCTTCCTGCTGCCTCTGCTCTGACAATAAATACCCTAACCCTCTAGAACCATAAGCCTAAATAAGCTCTTCTATAAGTTGCCTTGACCATAATGTTTTGTCTCAGTAACAGAAAATTAATTAAAACAGTATATTCATCAAAGAAAATATTAAGCTATAGCTATTATCTTAGTTTCTTCTCCTTTTGCTGTGACAAAAACCCCTGACAAAAGTGACTTAAGGGAAGAGGGTCTATTTGGGCTCCCAGTTCCAGGCTGCAGCCCATCACTAGAGCCAATCATAGTGTTAGTAGCTCGAAAAACCTGGTTGTAGGCAGAGCCTGTTCCTTTGTTCCCAGCTGCCCAGATTCCTGAAATAATCACACAGAAATTCTATTATTTGCAATACTGTTTGGCCAATAGCTTAAGTGTATTTTCTAGCTAGCTCTTATATCCTAAACTAACACATCTCCATCAATCTGTGCACCACCACAAGGTTGTGGCCTACCAGCAAAGTTTTGGCAGGCTTCAGCAGAGGCATCTGTCTCCTATGGCAACCACATGGCTTGTCCTTACCCTGCCTTCTTTCTCCCAGCATTCAGTTTGTTTTTTTCTGCCTTTACTCTGTTAAGCCATTGGCCAAAATCAGCTTTATTAACCAATGGCAATAAAATATATTCACACCATTAAGAGGGAAATCTCACATCACCTCCCCTTTTCTGTCTAAATAAAAGCCATGTAGTCTCTGTAAGACACAACCTAGTGGTGATACACAGATTAATGGAGATGGGTTAGTTTAGGATATAAAAGCTAGCTAGAAATACACTTAAGCTATTGGACAAACAGTATTGTGAATAATATAGTTTCTGTGTGATTATTTCAAATCTGAGTGGCCGGGAATGAACAAGCCTACCTCTGCCAAAAGGTTGGCACCAATATGGCCAGTTATATCCACATAAAACTTGAGAGAGCTTGGTAAAAAAAATTCTAGACACAAAATAAACAGAGTTTAACTGCAGTTTCTTGTTAGCCACAATTTTTTTTCTAGATGGGCTTGCAACAAGCAGGGGTGACACAGCTCCTTTGAAAGAGAGGTGCAGTAAAAACTGCATGGCTTCTTTAAGAAATGAATGGCCTCCGCCGATAGTTTCCACCCCGGTTCATGCTGCCAGCATGAACTCTGGCTCTTTCCAGAGGCTGAGCACTTCAATGGGGTTTGCGAGCAGCATGTTACTAGTTGTTTAATGATGATATAGACCCACTGTGACTCTGGAGCTGGAACAGCATGCATGGCTCTGAGGCAGCAAACATGCCTCTGCCATGTTGGACTGGGTAGAGCCAACAGGCAAAGCTGCAGAGTTGGTCCTAGCCATGCCCACTTAGCATTTTTAAAAAAAGGTGCTCCTGGTCAGAAAATAATTACAGATACACACACAATAAACACAAATCCACATGGAAAAGACCTCTAAATGGTTCACAGAGTTGGATAAATGTATGTAGGCTTGGGAGAGAAAAGGAAAAGAATATAGATAGTTATAAAAGGAAGTAAAACAAAGTCTTTAAAGAGACAGAGTAAGACAGTCATAGATTAAAGGAGTAAAAAAAAAAACATGTAAAGATGGAATATATGCAGAAAGTCTGGATTATGTATATTACTGTGTTTTCTTTGAATTTTTTGACTGTGGATGTGTTGAGTACAGAGAGACATTTCTTTGTATGTGCTGCTAAGCTAAACCAGCCTACATATTTTAAAGGCATCTTGACTTCAAAATTTGGGTCTAAGAATATGCTACTTTGGAAAAGAGATTCTGCTTTTGTTTCGACAGAGGATGAGAACCTGTGGATTACTTTCAGACTAATGTGATTTTTATGGACCAAGACTCCCCCCCCCCAAAAAAAAGGTCTCCATGAGCATGTGATCAAACCAGACTCTTCAAACATGGCAGACAATGAGGGCTGACTGAGAAGTCAAGGACAATGGCACTGGGTTTTGATCCTAATGCATATACTAGCTTTGTGGGAGCTTAGTCTGTTTGGATGCTCACCTTCCTAGACCTGGATGGAGGGGGGAGGACCTTGGACTTCCCACAGGGCACAGAACCCTGACTGCTCTTTGGACTGGAGAGGGAGAAGGAGAGGGAGGGAGGGGGATGGGGAGGGAAATGGGAGGAGGGGAGGAGGTGGAAATTTTTGATAAAAAAAATAAATTTAAAAAAAAAGGTATCTGTGAACCCCTCCCACCAAAAAAATACTTTGCCCAACCAAAAGCAGGAAGCAGTTTGGAGAGAACTATGCCCAAATTCCCTAAATGATAGTTTATAAATGTTCGTTTACATATAAAGGGGGATATGCTATAGAGAGAATACTTTGCATTGGTGTGGATCTTGGTTTATTGATACAAATTTAAGGCTGATTTTGTTATATGTATTTTACATATAACAGGTATTGTATTTGTGCAGCTCATTTAAAATGTAATATACAATTAATAAATACAGGTTAATAGTCATCTATAATAGTCAAGCTTGTAGCCATGTTAATTAGGTTTTCTAGATGTACAGAGATATATTTCAGATGGATAGTTACTCTTTTTTTGGGGGGGGGGTTTCGAGACAGGGTTTCTCTGTAGCTTTGGAGCCTGTCCTGGAACTAGCTCTTGTAGACCAGGCTGGTCTCGAATTCACAGAGATCCGCCTGCCTCTGCCTCCCGAGTGCTGGGATTAAAGTTACTCTTTAAACCTTTCAAAGACTAACAGAATATGGCATTTAAAATGTTTTAAGAATTTAGAAATTTTCATGACAATGAGATACATCTGTTCCTGACAGCACCAATTACTTTAAGAGGAAGATGGGCATCAAAAAGGCTCCTTATTGAGTTTGCTAGCCATTTGGACAAGAAACTGCTTTTGTCTAGACTACTTGATGTTATGCTATATAAACTAAACATGCAGGACCCACAGAAAATGACTGTTGAGCTTGCCTAAAGGTGAGACAGTCCTTCAGGGTTCCTGCTTCATAAAAGAGTCTGCCAGACATTCTGCAGGACACAGAAGAAAGCAACTGATGGACTTTGCCATTACAAGACAGAACAGATCTTTGGATTTCCTGCTCCATGGAAAAGTCTGTGGGATACTATAGGCCTGTAGACTGAAGATTGGATGCCCCAGTGTTACAGAAGAATGTTGGATGACTGTCCAGGCAGCGAGATGTCTCTGTCAATTCTAAAGTTTTGGAAGTTGCTTATAATGCACTTCCTGTTAACTTAGTTAGTATATCTTTTTGTGGTCTTGGATGGAGTTGAAGAATAGATAGTTATAATTATAGTTTTCCTAAGTTATGATAAAAGATAAAGTAGATATAAATATTATAACTGTAATTCTTGTTTGAAAACTGTTTTGCTATATGGAATTTTGCTATGTTAAAGTTAAAACCTTCCCTTTTATTTAAACAGAAAAGGGGAAATGGTGCGGGAAGTCCTTCTGTATATGTGTTGCTTTTATTGGTTAATGAATAAATCTTCTTTCAGCCAATGCCTTAACAGAGTAAAGCCAGGCAGGACATCCAAACAGAGATGTAGAGAGAGAGTAGGCAGAGTCAGAGGGAAGCCATGTAGCCACCACAGGAGACCGATGCCTCCACCGGAGCCCACTGAAACTTTGCCAGTAGGCCAAAACCTCATGGTGATGCAAGATTAATGGAGATGGGTTAGTTTAGGATATAAGAACTAGATAGAAATACACTTAAGATATTAGCCAAACAGTATTGTAAATAATATAGATTCTGTGTGATTTTTTTTTCCTCATTTTTTTTATTAAAGATTTCCATCTCCTTCCCTCCTCCTCCCCCTTCCCTCCCCTCCCTTCCACCCATACCCCCACTCCGCCCCTCTCCAAGACAAAGAGCCATCAGGGTTCCCTTCACTATGTTAAGTCCAAGGTCCTCCCAGCTCCCCCTAAGTCCAGGAAGGTAAGCAACCAAACTGACAAGGCTCACAGTGAGCCCATCCATGCTGTAGAGTTCATGTTCATTGCCGTTGTCCTTGGTTTCTCAGTCCTCCTTCACCGTCAGCCACATTCAGAGAGTCCGGTTTGGTCCCCTGTTCCATCAGTCCCATTCCGACTGGACTTGGTGGTCTCCCGTTAGATCTGTCCCACCGTCTCAATGGGTAAACACACTTCTCACGGTCCTGACTTCCTTGTTCATGATCTCCCTCCTTTTGCTCCTCATCGGGACCTTGGGAGCTCAGTCCGGTGCTCCTATGTGGGGCTCTGTCATTTTCTCCATCCAATGCCAGGTGAAGGTTCTCACTCAGGATGGTGTTTTCTATTTCCCTCCATTTGCATGCAAAATTCAAGATGTCATTGTTTTTTACCGCCGAGTAGTACTCTAACATGTATATATTCCACACTTTCTTCATCCATTCTTCCACTGAAGGGCATCTAGGTTGTTTCCAGGTTCTGGCCATTACAAATAATGCTGCTATAAACATAGTGTGATTTTTTTTTTCAGTCTGGGCAGCAAGGAAATGAACGAGCAACCTCCGACTACAGCTGGTCACATTGGTCACATCTTCAGCTAAGATGCTGAGAGAGATGAGTTCACAGTAGTACTCATCACGTTTTCTCCATTTTATACAACCCAGGGCCTCCTGCCCAGGGAATAATGCTTCCCACATCAATTAACATAGCCAGGGTAACCCTCCTACCAGGTTTTCCTGCAGGACCCTCGACCAGGCAATTCCAGATTGTCAAGTCGGAAGGATTAACAAAACCATCCCAGCTAATTTTAATATTTCGATCCTTTTTTGATCAGTTAATGGATTTATTAGGTTTGTTTATAGAGCATGGGTGAGAGTTTACTTTCAGGTCTGTGGGTTGTCCCAAAGCAGATGCATCCTTGCAAAATCCTACCCCACTGTCGATAATGACCTCACAAATGCTGCCTCATGCAGTATCCACTTCCATTTATCATGTTAACTTTCCATTTTCTACACTTTACTTTTTTAATATTTTGCCTTTGAAAATATTTACATATCACCATTGCAGCTTTATTCTAAATTTGGATTTAAATTGACCTTCATCAGTAGATTTCATATAGTGATCTCTTTTATGTTAGTTGCTAGTATCCTTTTGTTTCCAGGGAAGCAGTCATTTAGTATTTTCTCATTAGGTAGGTCTAGTGGTGATGAACTCCCTCAGCTTTTGAGAAAATCTTTATTTCCCCTTAATGTCTGAATCAAAGCTCTTTCAGGAAAAAAAAATCCTGTTAGATGGCAGGTGTTTTTTGTTGTTGTTTCTGCACTTTGAATATGTCAATTCCATTATCTCTGACCAAATAGATTTCTGCTGAAAAATCCACTGTTAGTCTAATGAAAATTCTCTTGTTTGTGACATGCTATTTTTCTCTTGTTACCTTCGAAATTCTTTTTATCTTTGACTGTTACAATTTGGTTATAATGTGTTTCAGTACAAAATCTCTTTAAGTTAAATCTATTTGAGGCCTTTGATCTCCATAGGTATAAAGATTTGTAGATTTCCCCAGTTTCTGAGAAGTTTTCAGTCATTTTCTTGAGCTTTCTTCCTGTGGTGTTGGAACCCCCAAAGGATCATATATTTGACTGATTAGTCACCATAGGATCAGGAGGTGTGGCCTTGCAACAGGAAGTGTGTCACTGAGGGTGAGCTCTGAGGTTTCAAAATCCCTTTCTCTCTGCCTACGGAATCAGGATGCAGCTCTCAACTACTTCCCCAGCACCATGGCTGTCATGTCCGCCACCATAATGATAAAGGCCTAAACCCCCAAAATTGTAAGCAAGCCTTTAATTAAATGTGTTCTCTTATAAGAGCTGCCGTGCTCATGGTGTCTCTTCACAGCAATAGAACAGTGGCTAAGACGCTACCCCTTCCTCATCCCCACCCCTACCCACCCCCTCTCCATTTCTCCCATCTTTTTCTGGGATTTTTATAACGGGCACATTGGTTCATTTAGTTGTTTCCCATTAGTTTTAGAGATTTTCTTTACTCTTTTTCATTTGTTTTTTGTTCTCCTCTCACTAGATAATTTTTAAAACCATCTATAGACTGTATTTTATTTTATTGAGACTATAATTAACGCTGTTTCATTTTTATTTTATTCACTCTCTACTCATCTTTGAGATTTCTGATTGTTTATCAATTCTAGCCCTTTGTTAAATTTTTCATATTATCTGTATATCCTTTCCCTGGTTTCACTGAACCATATACCTATACTTTCTCATATTTCTGAGTTTTCACAGCATAATTAATTTATACCCTTACAGTTAGTTCATACATTTCCATTTATTTGGGGTCAGTTACTAAAGAAGTATGATTGTCCTGGATGACATCACAGTTCCTTGATTTTTCATGTTTCTTGTGACCTCACATTAATGCCTAAGCACTGGATGGGGAGGTGCCACCTCTCCAAACCTTAGAGATGGCGTCAGTCTCATTCATTTGAGTTCAATAGTGGAGTATGACAGCTCTGATTCCAGGGGCTACAGTGGTACAGTCTTTGTTCAGCTTCATCAATTGAGATCAATGACAGTGAAGATTGTAGGGCTCTCAATAGTCAAAGCTGACCTGTTTAAAGTGACGGTGGTATGGTAGCAAGGGCCATGAGGTCCTCCTGCTCTCCTTGTCCTTAATGGGGACATTCTAGACAAGGTTATGCCTCTTGGTCTTTCATGGCCCACAGGTTGTTGTGGTGACTCCAGGTTCTCAAGTGCAAGGTCTCAGAGCAGCCACACAACAGAGATCCTGTAGTCTATGGTTTGCAGAACTCTTACGACATCTAGATCATACAGTGCAGCTTTCCTTTCTAGGCATGAGCATGTGAATGTTCTTCACCAAGCTAGAGTCTGGAGTTCTGGGGTATGCCCAAACATATTGATATCATAAGGCAGGACACATTAGCAACTCATTTCAACTCATTCCTGATGATAAAGGGGACTCTGGCTATTCTGACCCCAAGAGGTGAATCACCATGGAAACGTGGCGAGAATGCTGGTACACAATTGTCACTCAGAGTCTAAAAATAATCAGAATATTATCATAGGCCCCTCCAGTGGAACATCGGTATTGTGGTGCAGAATTTGGAGGCACAGTGCAAGAGTCTTTGTGTCACAGAAAGAAATGTCAAGGCCCATTGAATCAAGGCCCAAAGAGATGACAGGATACAGCAGTGACTGGGGCCAGGGGATAAGGATACAGCACAAAGATGACTCTAGTTCTTTCCACAGTTGGGTCTGTGGCATCCCAAGGACAGGGAAGAAGAGGAAATGAGAGTGTCCCATGGATAGCAGTGCGGAGCTGTGATTTACCTCTGGGGCTAGCATAGCCATAAGGCAACATAGAGAAAACAGAGCAGAGTAAGGGAGAGCTTGCTGCAACTGCCATCATCCAGATAGTGGAGGGTAGCAGCCTAATCCCCAGGGACAGCGGATGCAGCAGTAGTAGAGACCCAAATGTGGGGTATAGTATAGTAGGAGCTCATTCTCTGAGAGAGAACTGTGGCATGGCCCATGAGGAGCCCCGTTAGTAGGCTCCAAATCAGTGGTGAAGGCTGGGGGCACCTGTAATAAAGGCACACCTGTAGGAGGGGTCCTTCTGAAAGAATTTCATTTGTATCCAAGCTGCTGCCAACGAGGGATGAGAGAGACTGTGCAAAGGCCCTTGCCGTGTGTTTCTCTGCAGCAAAACCCAGTTTCTCCACTCTGAAAGTCTCTGAGATTCCTGTGCCATTCACAGGTTGTCTGCAGCCATTTTGTTGGCATAGGATGCTTGTTAGTTATGGGGCAAAGAACTATTGGGAACTTCCAGTCTCCCATCTTTCTGATGCCACCCTCAGAGATGGTTTTAGGGTCATCAAGATGGTCCAGCAAATAAAGCCGCTTGTCACGCAAGCCTGACATGAGTTCAATACCCAGAGCCCTGGCGAAAGTGGAAGGGGGCAACCAATGTCACACGTGGACCACATAACGCGTGCCCACAAACACACAGTAATAATAGAGTAAATAAATAAAATTAAAAGAATGGATTTTTTTATTAAAAGAATAACGTCATGACAGGATGGTCCACAGGGAAGATTTTAATAATAAGGGCCCCACCTGTATTCACAGTAATTTGCCTTTGTAGAACTTTGAAATTTTACTTTAAAGTACACTGTAGCTAGGAGATCCTCTGCCCACTAACATTTGCTTCCAAAATGTGTTATTACAACTCTGGATTCTCTTCACCCTGAAATGTCCCCAACATCTCCTCGTATTGTGTGTTGTCAGGGCTCACATCTGAATATCTAGTATGTTCCCTGGAACATAACTAGTATGTTTACTAGAACATGCCTGAAGCTTGTTTCTGCTTTGTGCAAGCATCCACAGTGCTAAAACGACAAAGAACCTGCCTGGTAGGGAAAGCCATTCACACCCTGCCCATACTGGAAGGAAGAGCAAAGTACTGTGGGAACACAAACCAGAGACTGGAGGCCGGGGTGGAGGCTAGAGGAACCTGTGAAGGCTGGTGTCACAATGGTTGACTGAACAAACAGCAAGGGATGGCTGAATAGAAGAGCTGAGCAACACTGAGAGATGCTGCGACTCATTGTCACCAGCTGGTCTCACAGGCTCAGAGGAGCAACCGGCCCTCACGGTACAAGGCTTCTCAGGGCATTGATAGCACATCTCAACCTCTGCTTACCCATGCCGCTCAGAAGGGCCAGACCAACATCTGGGAAGGAGCCGCTAGATGTAAAGATGCAACATCAGAGCCCTTGATCGTCTGTGGCTTCCCTATGCTTTCTCCATTTACAGTTGGAATCTAACCCCTACTGTGAGGTTGTCTTTGAGAGAAGGGGTAACCAAGTGCCCACCACATCTGGATCTGCCCCTGGTGATTGTCAGTACCAAGCAGAGAGGCAGAGCCTCATATAAACTCACCCTCTGGAACCTCTGTACAGTCGTGGCACTGGCTTTGATGGAGACCCAGGAAAACCCCATCTAACCTGGGAGTCACCAGCAGTGGATGGAGGACTATGTAAGTACCCTTAAGAAGGGAACTGTTGTTTACAATCAATGAGAGTGAAGACTGAGCTTTAGGTCTTGGAAAAGAACTCTGTCGTGGCCCAGCTAAGCCCCGATGCACCATGGTACTTGATGTAACGTATTCCCTTCCGTTATACCCTCATCACACTACTGGTCCTCACCCACACCACATATGTCCACTGAGTGAGCAGTGAGGGGCACTGGAGACGGAGCAAAGGAGGTAGGAAGCACAACCTGCTGAGCCAGCTCGTCACCTCCCGCTGAGCCAGGGCGGTTGTCACCCAGCCAAAGGCCCTGACAAGGAGGCTGAGGCAGCTGTGGGAGATACAGAAAGGATTCTCACTGGTTCCCCGATCTTTTATACTACACAGCAGATGACCTCAGTCAATGAAAGTGGGGACACCAAGGGCTTCTAGGCCTGGCTAGCCTCGAGGAAACCCTCCAGGGCAAGGGTAAAAGGAAAGGCTGCCTGCCAAGGAGAAGCCTGATGCCAGCTAGAGAGGGTTCCTGGTATAGGGTGTCCCCCATGCCAGACTGTTCTGTCAGGTTCAGTAGGCTCCATGCACCTAAGTGTTCCACTCCCTGGAGGTGAGCAGAGGGGACAGGAGGTGGCAGGGATGCAGCCAAGAGAGGACAGGCAGTGGTCACAAAAAGCAAAGTAGCTGTTTCTACAGGGAAGCCACCGGGGACACCTGCATCCTCACACAGTTCAGAGCTAGGGGGCCAGAGTCCTCTACATGGACTCTTTTAAAGGCTGCCAGTGTCTCTTGGTTTCCAGGGTGCTACCGGGGTGCCAAATTCAGAGGTGGAGATGTGTTAAGAAAGATCCAGTCTGGCCTCTTCCTAGAATTATAGGGACAGCCTGGGTCCCACCCTCTCTTGCTCACAGACTGCTGCCCTTCCCCAGCTCCCTTGGCTTCAGTTCAAGAGCAAGAGCTGCTGATGTGCAAGCAGAAAGGGGACACTGAGCACCAGAGGCTCACAAGTTAATCATTAACAGCTTCTAGGCCCAAGGAGAGCCAGAGCCCTGCGGGCCCAGAGCTTTTAAGGAAGTAGCAAAGGGGAGCCCAGCCCCAGCAGCCACTGCAGAAAAGCCTCTCCTGGGAACAGTCAGACCTATGCACTTTCCTGGCTGGCTGAGTCCAGCAGAGGTAACAGTGAAGCAGGAGAGGGTACATGCAGCAGCCTGGGACAGTCTCCTGATTGACACTTTCTCTGGGGGCCATGCTGCCCAAAACAGCTGACCCATATCCTGACTGCAGTTAGTCCTGACAGGTATCTCCCCATTCCAGGCACCATGGGGCCTCTGCCTACAATGACCATGGTGAAGGGAGCAGGTCTTCTGTCACCTTTTTGTGTGCCCAGGAGACACAAGCATTCAGTCTGCACAGCGTTACCAAGGGCCAAATGAGGGCTAGCCTAGAACGAGGCACACTTGACTTTGCCCTTGAGAGAAGGAGGCAGGTATCCTCCCATCTTACATGTGTATTAAGCAGAGCCTGCATGCAAAAATCAAATGAAACAGCACTCAAGAGCCTCTGACTTGCAGAGGCTCAGGGTTCCATTACCGTCCTGCGTTACCCAGCTGTTGGCTGAGCTGCCCTCAGATTCGACTGGAAGGAGGGGCACTTCTTGGCTTTCAGATGCAATGAAATGTTTCCACATCCAAGGAAATCCCTTGGACAGAGGGACCTCCAGGCTTGGTGAAGGGAGACGGTGGCCCTGGCCTGTAGTGATCAACCTTCCCTGGTTAGTGGTCTGGCCTTTGCTTGCCCTACTGAGCATGACCTAGAACCTAAGCCCAGAGTTCTCAGCTTTCGTTTTGGGCTTGTTCTTCCAGCAACTTCACATGGATTCCTCTTTCATCTCAGTGTTGGCCAGTCTTCAAGAGAAGTCCCTTTCTGTGCCACCTCAGGACATCTCTTCCATTTCCCAAAAGCCTGTGGGGATACACAGGACAGCACTGGATGTATTCTGCCCCACCACCATTGAAGCACAGATGAGCTGCAAGAGACCAAAATGAAGGAACTACTGTGGACTTTTATACAGCCACCCCACTCCACCATGGTACAGACAGCTCTGTGTGGATCTCAGTGTTTTCTTCACACGCCTTGCCAGCCAGTGGAGGAAGGATGCTGCTCTGATAAGTTCATGTTCACACAAAGGAGCCAAGAAAGGCCCCAGGTACCACTATGTCCATACTTTATTGCAGATGATTCAATATCACGGTGGGGTTGTTTCTGGCCCAGCCATAATCAGCCCTAGATGGAGCATGGTGAGGACAGGATAGCTGAGATCTGTGAGCTGTGGTCGGAGCCCTCTGGCCCACTGTCAAGGCAAAGCTCCCAGAGAATGAAAATCAACAGTGCAAGTCAAAACGGAAGGGAATCGGGGAGGCCCAGGGGACGGTGCATCCGAAGGTGCATTTCTGTCTACCTCCGGTTCCTCAAGCAGGTAATAGAGGGATGCTTAACAGCCTCCTTATCCCCATACAAGCAGTTGATATCACTGGGACAGTGCTGAGCCACAGAGGGCAACAGAGAAAAACATCAGCACAGCTGGATGACAGCCTAGACCCTAAGAAAGAGATGCCTGGGTGCATCTAAGCACACACACACCCATCATTTTGACATAAATGGCTCAGCATAGGTATAGTCACGGGGTGTAGATGTTGGCTCATGAGGTAATGCTAGCTCTGAGACAGTGGTTCTCAATCTTCCTAATGCTACAACCCTTTAATACAGTTCCTCACATTGTGGTGACCCCCAATCATAAAATTGTTGTCATTGCTACTTCATAAGTAATTTCGCTACCACTATGAATCATAATGTATCATAATATCTGTTTTCCAACGATCTTAGGTGACACCTGTGAAAAGGTCATTTGACCCCCAAAGGGGTTCAACCTACACGTTAAGGACTTCGGCTCTAAGACATCTGTGTCCTAGAGGCTCTCTCCCTGTCTTTGACAAGGCAGGGGACAGGGAGGGGAGAGAATGTCACTAATCTTACAAGTGAAAAAATGTCAAGTCTACAAAGTCGGGAACTGGTCCCAAATGAAGCAAGACCAGGCAGGCAAAACTCAGAAGTCAGTGCAGAAGCCAGCACGCTAGATCTGTAAGAAAGGACACAAACAAGGCATTTCTAAAAGCAAAGCTGGTGGAAAGGAGCAGAAATATTCTCCAAAGGGCAGGCTGCAAGACTGACACTTCCTAAGCCTTCGGTGACCAGGAGGTTGAGGTTCAGTGACTTACCTGGCTAGGGGCCCAAGTGGAACATACTCCCAGGGCTAAGAGGCATAGAATTTGACATGTGTACCCATGGTGGCTGTGTTCCTACAGATGAGGCCCCCCCCCCATCACTTTCCACCCTGAACTGCGCACCCAGAAGCCCTCGGTTCTGTCTGAAACATGAGTTTGCAGTGGTGAACTTTGTAAGTGCAAACAACCAGGAATGACAGCCACCAAATCCAGAAAGGGGAGGGCGTCCAGCTGCGTCTGAGTACAGCGGGGTCTTGAGATCCCAGAGTCCAGATGGGTGCGGTAGTGTGCCAAGAAAAGGAAGTTGCCTTTTCCCTCGCTAAGCGTTTTGGTCTACACCATAGCATGTTTCCAAACAGACCGACACATGACTGCCTAGGGGATCCTACTGCCTAAGCTACTGCTATGGAATCTGTAAAGAACTCAGAAAAACCACAGACCAAACATCCAGTTAGCAGGTGCACAAAGGAACTGAACAGACAGCTCTCGATAGAAGTATGAATGAGCAGTAAACACATGAGGAAGTGTTCAACATCCTTAGCCATCAAGGAAATGCAAACCAGAATTGCACTGCGATTCCATCTGACCCTAGGCAGATTGGCTATCATGGAGAAAGCAAACAACGAATCCTGGTGAGGATGTGGGAAAAGAGGAAGCCTATTCACGGCTGGTGGGAATGTAAACTAAAGCAGTCTCTATGGAAAGCAGTACAGAGGATCTTCCAAATACCGAATAGAGAGCCATCATGTGACCCAGCAAGACCAGGCCTGGGATACACCTGTAGGACTCCAGGTGAGCATACCATAGAGCCCCCGTTCCCATGTTGATTGTAGCACTAGTGACAGTAGCCTAGTGCAGAATCAGCCTAGGTGCCCAGCAATAGACAAATGGATAAAGAAAATGTGATATAGATGTATATAGCTATATATGCACACTCTTCAGACATAAATATTAAAATTATGTCATATTGCATATTTTTCAAATTTATTGAAACTTTATTATAAAGAATTTGTTAATGAAAACATCATGCAGTGAAATTAACCATATCCAAAATCTACACATCTCAATGAATTTCTATACAGTAAGAAGAGCCATTCTGAAGCTTGGAGCTTCCCGTTATAGTTTCATTATCTTATGTGTGGAGAGAGAGAATACATATATATATATATATGTATATGTATATGTATATATACATATTAAGACATGAAAGTTCAAAGAGGGCTACCTGGGAAGAGGAAAGGGACTATCAGGTGGTGGGAGGAGATCAAGAGAGCATAATAGGAGCAAGCGTGTGCAAAGTGCATTATATAAAAGTATGAAGACGTCATAATGAATGCTATGAGTTATGAACTGTGAACATCACTGGCTAATATATGCTAATAATAAATGAATAAAATAGGACAAGTGTTGCTTGGCTTCAAATCTGAAATGTCCTCAAGGCCATGATCCTCAAATCACAGGTTCTCAAGTGATGGGCTCTTTAGGAGATGAGGCCTAATGTGAGGAAGTGACATCACTGGCTGCCCCAGTGCGCACAGCGCGCTCGCTCTCGCTCCTCTCTCTCGCTCCTCTCTCTCTTTCTCTCTCTCTCTCTCTCTCTCTCTCTCTCTCTCTCTCTCTCCCTCCCTCCCTCCCTCCCTCCCTCCCTCCCTCCCCAAGTGAAAGCAACCTCCTTTGCCATGCACACTAGCACTATACTACCAAGGCTCCGTGAACTGAAACACCTGAAACCATGAGCCAAAGCCAAGTTTCCCACCTCCAAAGCATCTCCGTCAGCATTTTGGCACTAAGATAGAAAGCTGACTAACACAGGCACTTCATAACCAATCATTCTGAGGAACAAACACTTCTCCAGATAAAAGCGCTTTGTCACATTGTCATGCCATGTGTCGGCCCTGTTTGGACCTGCCTGAACCTGGCTGAAACACACTTCTATGTACAATAAAGTCCAAGATCTCCCCATGGATAGCTGGTCACAACCTCCAATAAATTCTATTTGTTTGATAAGAAAAGAGACAGAGGCATGAGAAGTTACAGGGCCACAGAGTAGACATCGGGCCTACTCCTGGGAGGAAAGAAGTTTTACCAGGAAGCCTCCAGTTCTCAGCTGAGTTGCTGGTGTCTGGGAAGTCCAACTGGTGCAGATCAGAACTGAGCCTGCAGGCTGTAAAGCGCTCTGGGGGTTCAAAACCCCCCATATCTGCAAGCAACTGCACATGAACTTTGGCTGAGTTCAGGGAAGGCAGCCCCAAGTAAACAGGGCTATTTGCCAAGTGGAGCTCCTGCCCTTTGTATATTTAGTCATGAGCAGAGGTTATGATTTCTGCTTTGACAGCATGGCAGATACAGCCACACCAACAGGCTGCTCTAGGAGACTGTCCCTAGAGAGAAAACCCGATGTTAGAGCCACAACCAGACAGGGTCTAACCTCCCTGGAGTAACAGGACCATAAGGCAGCCAGAGCCCCTCTCTCCCACCAGTGAAGTCAGCACTGGGGGACCTGAGACTGCCAGAGCCTTGCTGATCAGAACACACAACCTGCTGAACCTGTTTTCTGAGCTTTGTGCAGACAGCTGTTATCTGGAGACAGGAAACAAGACCTAATGCCTTCGAAGAAGGCTAAGTACACAGCACTCTATGGCGCCTGTGCTGCAGCTGAGATGTATCGACCAACAAGGGCATCTCTGAGAGCAGACTCCAATGTTACGGAGTGAAGAGTACCTCCGCTGGATTCCACACCCTAAGCCATGGGACAAAAAGTAGATCTTCTTGGTTTCATGGTAACACTGGTGTTCAAAGTTAAGTCTTCCTCGTTTGGTGCTCTCAACCCAAAAGCCTTTGGTCTCAGGGCTTCCTCTATGGATATAGCAGTTTACTGAACCAATCTTGACAAATTTATCTGTCAAGGGCAACCTTGATAATGAGAAGGGTCACTCACTAAAGGACCGACGCTATAAGCTTACAGAGACACCACGGAAAGAAGTCCACGAGCCAAATCAGTATTCTTGGAAAGAGTCTTACTTGGTGTTTATGCTATATGTTGTTTTTAAATGTCACTATTACCTACTTCTTTTTAAGACTTTTATTTTATTTTTGCTTTATTTTATTATTCTAGTATGCTTGTCTGCAGGTATGTACATGCACCATGTGTATGCAGTGCCCACAGTGGCCAGAAGAGGGAGAAGTATCCTGTGGAACTGGAGTTACAGATGGCTCTGAACTGCCCCATAGGTGCTTGGAACAGAATTCAGATCCTCTGCAAGAGCAGCAAAGCCCCCTCACTGCTGAGCCATCTCTCCACCCACCACCTATTTCTTTATTATCCCAGCATTTGCCAAAGACTACCACAAAGTCCTGTAAGTTCATAGTCAGAGCCAGAGCCCAGTGTGGAGGGCAACGTATTGGGTTAGCCCACTTTTCTCTAATTCAGCTGATCTAGCTTCAAGTCTGTATGATAGTGAACAGTCCAGAAAACAGCCAAAGTTACTTTATTTTCAAATCTAGGGTCCCTCGGATCAGCTCATTGAACCACAGTGTTTCACGACATCAGGGCTTGTAGTTCCACGTCCTGCCACACAAAGCACTAGACGCAGCCTTCCGTAACAGTGACATCTGCTCTGCTACCTCTTCAGGGAGAAGGTCATGAGGACACTGCTGTGAGAGTAGGAGACAGTGTCTGTCAGAGGCAAATGCATGTAAATACAACCAGGAGAGTGGGTGGGCTGTCGGTTCTGTCTGATTCTCTTCCCTTCTCGAAGCTTTAATGTGTTCATTTATTTGCTGGTTTGTGTTCTCAAGACAGGGTCTCACTGTATAGCGCTGGTTGTCTGGGAACTCACTATGTGATCCGGACTGGCCTCAGCACACAGAGATCCACCTGCCTCTGCCTCCCGCGTGATGAGATTGAGGGTGTGCACCACCACACAGGGCTTTTGTTTATTCTCTTTTATTTTTTTACTATTTTTCTTTATTCTCTCACACATCCCCATCACCATGTAGGGCTCAAGCCACAGGTAAATGTGAGATACAAAGTCACCTGACCCTCTCGTTGCTAAGGACAAAACAGGAATTAAGAATGGCCGCGAGGGTTCTAGAGACCAGGGAAAGCAGGTCAGTGTTTATCCTGACTCCAGATCAGTGTTCATGAAAAGAAATGGGATGTGAGGGTCACCAAAAGCCACAAGACAGCCCTAATAGGCATGTCTTAAAAGCCTTTGGCTCCATTCCCTTTACTAAATAAAAAAGAGGTGCTATGTGGATAACTAGCTTCTGAAGGCCCAGTACAGCTGGGAGCCTTGGGTTTCTCCACATTGGAATAGGCATTGCCCTGATCCACTTCCCATCTCTGTCAACCAAGGCCCAGGTAGCCAGCATGAAGAAATAATAGTGTCCCTCTGGCCTAAGTGGCAAATGGTGTGACCATCTCCCCTTGCACCCTCATTGGTGAGGCTTTGGAATGACCACTGCAAATTCTTCAAGCACTTTACCAGCATCTTTAAACCTGTCCTGTGCCTGCAGGGACAGCGAGGAAGGGGGCTAGACTGTGAACGACATGTAAGCCCCTCCTCTGGAGGAACAAAGCCAAGGCACCTTCTAAACCTAAATTCCAGGAAGGCTGCCCCACCCCTTTCCAGTGCAGCCCAAGAAGTCTCTGTCTGCAGTCCACACATGGAAACAAAACCTGCCTGAAGACAGAGAGCTTCCCACACTGCAGGAAGTCAGTGGCCAGCTACCAATGGCCAGCGTCTTCTCCTCTGCAAACCTCTCCCCTCTAGATACCAACACAAGCCCTTCCTCTGTCTCCAAGACCATATGCTGCTGGTCACCAGCCAAGCAGAGACCTCCATGGAGCTCAGAGACCCATGCGATGACTCCAGGGAAAGGATCAAGTTCAAGGAAACTCAGGCCCAGCAGAGAGAGACATGGGAGACCAGCCCAAGGGTCCCTGCCCTGGAGGACCACACACATCCATTGAAGTTTCTGTGGTAGGAGCTCTGCTCAGATGATTCGCCATCTACACTCATCCTGATTGGCCACTGAGTTCCCTGGGCCTCCATACTGCAGCTCTCGGCTGAGAATAGGCATGGGGATGCCAGCCGGCATGATCCGGCTCACACCTGTGTGCACACAGTGATGATTAATTCCAAGCAGTAGGCGTGTGCTGTGCACAGATTAGTAGGGTTCTCTTACCTGCCTCAGAGATACCAAAGCTGGAAAACACCCAGGCTCAGGCAGAAGACAGCAAACAACAGAAATTCCTCAGAGGCAAACACCCCAAAGTCTAGAGGAAATTAGGCCAAGGAAAGCTGCCAAGCTAGAGTCCTTGTTCCTCTCCCCAAGGTCTGTATTCTTCACCTGAACATGTCAATACCCTCTCGTGACTCACAAATCCTTCTTAACTATGTGGCTGTGCCCATTCCTAAAGATCAGAGAACACACACATGGTTTCCACTGTAACTTTTATTATACATGACAATCTCAAGAATTACAGAAAGAGCACAAACCACTGCTGAGGGAAGGGACGGAGACAGTTTCACAGCCTTCACAGGATGCTGCACACTGAAAGGCTAGCTCTCCCAAGGGTAGCTCTGCAAATTGCCACCTGGTCCAGGGCCACCATCAAGGAGCAAGCATCCTTTCTCCGTCCGGCAAGCATTTTTCCTGGCATCTCTTACACTGCCTCTCACTTTCGACCTAGCTCCTGAAAAGCCATCTAGAAAACGGTCACAAGAACTGAACTCAGGCCAGCATAGGAAACAGAACAGAAAGGTCGCAGCAGCAAGATCCACCATAGTCAAAACCGCCACCAATACAAACTCAGTTGATCTTGATCAGGGAGTGGACGCAGGTGGCCTGTCTGCACAATGGGGCATCGCTCAGTTGCAGAAAGCGAAGCCGCAGTGGTAGGTGTGCCTAGAGCATACCACGCTACTTGGAAGGAGCAAGCACAAGCCCACACAAGGTGCTGCCCCACTTGCGATTCGTAGAGAGCAGGAAGTTGGGGTGGACAGAAAAGATCTATGCTTGCCTAGCCAGGGTCAGGGAGAAGAGTTCCAGGTAAAGGTAATCTGCCAAGCACGGAGACACAGCTCAGTAATGTCCTTGCTGTGCAAGCACGAGGACCTGGAGCCCATGTTAAAAAGCCCTGACATGATGACATGTGCTTGTAACCCCAGTGCTGTGGAGGCAAAGACAAGCAGATGCCTGGGGCTTGCTGGCCAGCCAACCTTGCCTAATCAGTGAACCTCAAGCCAATGAAAGACCATATTATCTCAAAACAGGAGTCGGGGGAGGGGTGCTGGAGGAATAACAACACTCGAAGTTTCCTCTCACCTCCACATATACACACCTTTGCACACACAAGTGCATGTCTACACAAAATGAACGGACACATACATATACACAAAAATAATTTTCTAAATTTTCTAAAGCTGTACTTATCTCTGAAGATGGTAAGCACCACTGAATTCTATACTTTAAATAAGAAATCATATATTTAGTGAATTATATATCAATGATGGATTTTTTTTTCCCCCTTGGGGAGTCAGAAAATTTGCAACTCACTCCTATCCTGAACTTAGAGAAGCCAAGCTAGCACAATCCAGGTAGAGGAAGCAGGCTCCCTGCCACCCATCCTCCTAACAGGTAGCCTCTCACCCTGGGAAGCACTCCTTCCACACACACACACAGGGTCATCTCTCCTGGAAATCTGGTCCTCCCTACAGAACAAGCACAGAACACACTCTCCAACATCAGAATGTTGCTCCTGGGGCCCTTGTCTCCTGCCAGGCCTCCCTGGTTAAGAACAGAAGCCAGACTTTCTGAACACTAGCCCGGTGGTCCTGTCAGGGAAGCAGGTAACTGCACCTCCAGTCTCCTCTGTTAGAAACACTGTTGCTTCTCAGCAGTCTCAGGCTGTCTCAGGACAACAGGAGGGACAGCCCACCAGCTGTCACCATGAAGCCCAGGGGCCACCACGTTCCCAGGACACTGCCAAAGAATTCTGCCCTGGGAACGGACTCTGGTTCCCAATTATCTTGCATGGGCAGCGAGTCAAAGAGGCCTCCAAAGGACAGAATCAGGGCTGCCACCAGGCTCCCAGGACTGACCAAAGTGCTAACTAACATGCTGTAAGACACTCTGGGGGCAAAAAAAAAAAAAAAACCATACAATTAGCAAAGATTGCAAGTGCTCCGAGAACTTAAACAAATGCTTGGCCCGGTGGTACCCACCTGTTACCCCAGCGCTCGAGATGAAGCAGGAGAACCTCGAGATGAAGATAAGACAAATCCTACTATCTGTGAGTTGGACATTTGCATAGACACCATTGAGGGCATTTTCCACGAACTCACAAATTCCAACTTAGGCATTTTAAAAGATTTTATTGTTATTATGTCATTGCTTTTTTTTTTTTAAGTTGTATGGATGTGTGAGCAGGTGCCCAAGAAGACCAGAGAAGTCAGTTCTCCTGGGAACCAGAATTACAGACAGTTGTGAGCCACCTGGTAAGGAGGTTGGGAATCAAACCCGGGTCCTCTGCAAGAGCAGTGTGTGCTCTTAACCACCGAACCATCTCTCCAGCACAGAAAGATTTTATTATTTTTATTTTGTGTGTATGGATGCTTGTCTGGATGTATGTACATGCATTGTATATATGCAGTGCCCAGAGAGGCCAGAAGAGGAAGCTGAACCCCCAGATAGTTGTTAGCCACCATATGGGTGGATTTGGGGAACTGCATTAGAGTCTTCTGCAAGAATAGCAACCACTGAGCCATCTCTCTAGCACGGGCTTAGGGATGTTTAAGTTACTCCAGAGCAACCCCCCCAAAAAATACTTTCTTACTGATGGTTGGTGTTGGAAGGTCCAACAAACACACAGTGTGATGCCACTGCTGGGCTGATGGTCCTGAATGCTATTACAAAGCAGACAAGCAAGCCATGGGGCGCAAGCCAATAAATCACACCTCTCCATGGCCTCTGTACCATTTCCTGCCTTCAAGCTCCTGCCTTGAGTCTCTGCCCTGTCATCTCTGGATGATGGACTATAAGCTGTAGGCTGATATTAATCTTTTCCTCCCCAAATTGCTCGGTTTTATCACAGCAAAAGACGTTCTAACTATAAAAGTGAGCCCTGATGGGGACAGAGTATGACCTGCCACCAGTAGCTCCGCGCTGCAAAAGAAAGATTCTGACTCAGCCTCCATGCCAGGCTCTGTGGCCCAGAACTTACCTCCCTGTACCCCTACCAGCTCCTCTACCACCCGCTGCTTAGCCCAAGCCTCCCTTTGCAGGTCTCCTGACTGTCCCAGAAATTACACTAAAGTCCTGCTCGCAACTTTTCATTTGTGATTGACAAACAGGGCCTCACCAGCTCTGGCTTCCTCCTTAATCATCACTGCCACACATAAGGGCCAGCAGTCTTGGGCTGAGGGAATGCCAGCAACAAGTTATTCCAGGTCTGTTGACACCACAGGAGACAAAGCGCTCAGATTCTCATCCCAGACACAGCCAGATATTCCGAGAGAAGGAGGGGCCGTGTCTAAACCCAGGCTGCTCCTGACCACTTGCCCACTGGTCACTTCACCGGTGGACTGCATTCTCCATCTTTCTGTGATACTATCCCTGAGTGCTGGATTCCCAGAGGATGTGCCAGGAGCTGCTGCTGACCATGCATGGAGGTGCTCTTAGAGCACCACTCTCCGGTGGCACAATTTAGGTCATGGGGGAGGGGGACAGGCCGGGACTGAGTAGGATGGTGATTCCAGCAATCAGCTCTTCTCGGAAAGAGTTACCTGCAGCTGTCCCCCAGGGTATTCAGTCAGCAGGAGGCATCCAAAGTGAGACAGCAAAAGAGAAAGAAGAATGCCCTCTCTCCTCAGGAATGGATGGGCACGAGGCATGGCCGAGACAAGCACCTTCCAAGAAGAGGTTATGGGGTCCTGAGCACCAGACCTACAGACATCCTTTCTTGTTCCAGGTATGAACAGCAAATAAAATGACACATTTCCGTTATTCTGTATGATGTGCACATGGGTGCGTGCGTGTGTGTGTGTGCGCGTGCGTGTGTGTGCGCGTGCGTGCGTGCGTGTGTGTGTGTGTGTGTGTGTGTGTGTGTGTGTGTGCATGCGTGCACATGCACGGAGGCCAGAGATCAGCATTAGATATCTTCTTCCCCAGTTGTTCTCCCCCTTAGTTTTGGAGGCAGAAACTTAGAGATCACTGGGTCAGCTAGACTGGCTGGCCAGCAAGCTGCAGTGAGCCACCTCGCTCCCATTTCCTCCCTCCCTGCCTGCCAGGAGAAGAGTTTGCCTTTGCCTGGCTTCTACATGGGAACTGGGGATCCAAACTGGAGTCTTGGTGAGCAGGCAGCCAGCATTCTCGTGGCTTGTTCACTGTGTGAAATGGCCACTGCAATGGCATCAATTCGTAGGTGTATCCTCTCACCTGGTTACATTTTTGGTCTTGAGATCACTTCCTTGTCGACTCCCTGAGTCAGTTTTAAGCATGGAACATGACTCTTGACTGTATAGACCCTGACATGTTACTAAGGCTGCAGTGACCTTTGTCCCCCTTTCTCCACCCAGCCCCTGGCAATCACCATTCTGTCCTCTGTTGCCATGAATTTGGCTGGTTTTAGATTTCACTTCTGTCTTCCATTGTTTTCCTATGGCTGTGATAAAACACCATGACCAAAGCAACTTATAGAAGACGGGGTTTATTTGGGCTCACGGTCCCTCATCATGGCAGGGAACTGCGGCAGGAAACAAGAGTCACAGCAGTACAAAGAGCTGAGATCTCACCTCTCCCCAAGCAGGAAACAGAGAAGGCTAATTAGAAATGGCTCCAGTCTTGAAGCTCTCAGAACCAGCCTCTAGTGACATATTTTCTCCAATGAGGCCACACCTCCAAAGCCTCCCCAAATAGTGCCACCATCTGGGGACTAAGTATTCAAATGTCAGCCTCTGGGGAACAGTCTCATTCAAACCACTCCATCTAAATGGGACTCAGCGTCCTTCTCTATCTGGTCTCCTTCCCTTTGTATAGTTTCCTCTAGGCTTATCTGTGTTCTTGAAAACACCAGACCTTTCCTCCTTTTTAAAGGTTGAGAGGTATCTCACTATGCATATATACAAAATTTTATTCCTTTATTCTTTTATGAAATCCATTTGCTTCTCCACATCTTTGCTGTATAAACAGTGCTAGGATGAGCCTGTCAGGACATATATCCCTTCAAGATACTGACTTCATTTCCCAGTACTGGCGTTGCAGAGTCATTAAAGTGGTTGTAGTTTGGGTCTCTCAGAAGCTTCCATGCAGTCTCCATCATGGCTGCACACCTGACATTTTCCTCAGTAAGTCCAAACACCCACGATACTGATGACATGGGAAAATGCAACAGCCTGTTCTCCACCGTCACCTCCCAGGTAGCAAGCGCCCCTGGATCTTGAATAAGCACTCTGTCCAGAGAATAGACCAGATAGAGAGCTGATCACCATGGCATGAGCTGGGACCACACACCCACACTACAAGTATACTCCACAGTAGCTTATCATTGTCTGGAGGTCTGACATGGTTCTGGAAGAAAACCAAACCTCAGTTGCCCCAAAATAAGATAGAACTTTCAATCAAACACGTAAACAGGACCTTATCTGGATAGTGATATTTCTCCCAGCACAGGATGTGCCTTGAGTTTGCACCCAAAAATGGAGCTGACACGCACCAGGAGTGCAGTGAACTAAATGGCTGTATGAATAAGTGATGGCAGCTATACCTGTGAGCAAACAGGCTTCTGAGCACCCAGGAATGTGTCCCTGATCCACAAGTCTTTCTCCAAGCCCATGAGCTGGCTGAAAGGAGTCCACACAGGGCCAGAGTGGGGTCTCTGGTCTGGGTGGGTGAGGTCTTACTCTGCCTCACCTCCACCTCCTCCAGGCTCAGGCCAGGCAAACTTCACTCTCTTGCAAAGTGTCAGCAGCCCACAGCAGACAACCCTGTGCCTCCTGATGTTCTCTGTAGGCACCAAACACACACCTTTTGCCTTTTGATGAGTCAGAAATGCCAAGGCTTCCTGGGCTGTCTGTGGCCATGCTGAGCTCCAGCCTGGATGGTCACCTCTTAGAGCAGTCTCTGAGTTCTTTGTGTCTGCTTGGGTTTCTCATCTTTGCTCTCTGAATGATGATTTATCTGGCTTTCAGAAGAGAACACTGAAAGGCCTAATAGAGCATGTGGCTTCTGGGGCTGTTTCAATTTATAAATATTTTAATAGGATTCGTATTCCTCCACAGCACATCTCCCACAAACCTTTGTTCCAAGAGCAAATGCCATACTTTCTTCTAATGAAACAATGGCTTTTTTCCTTCTCCATCTTAAGAGAGAGAGAATAAAAAAAGAGGGGAAACTGTCACACTGTGAATATCCCTAAAAGCATGTGATAGTCGCGTCTGATTTAAGCCAGCTCCCTTATGCGCTGATGTCGGGAACCCTCCATTGGTTCCTGCAGGTCCCTGTTCCTACCCAACCCTAAGGGAACAGTTAAGAACAGACATTCTTTATTTTAATTAAGCTGACTTTTCTTTTCTCTGCTCCTTGGGTTGAGCCTAAAACCACATGCATGCTAGGTGGGCGCTCTACCCCTGGGCTATAGCCCCGCTGTTGGGAATATTTTCTGAAACAGAATCTTACTAAGTTGTCCATGCTGGACTTACTTTGTAGCTCAGGCTAGCCTTGAACTTGCCATCCTCCTACATCAACCTCCCCAGTAGCTGGATTAGAGGTGTGTATCGTAAGCCTCAAGCTAACTAAGGTTCTTAAGGAATGTCTTATTCGATAAATCAGATGAGTGGATATTGAACCATCCGATTTGAGAACATGTAAGGCTAAATTAGACAGCAATGCCACAGTTAAGTCTAAAATACCCCAAGACCACACCACAATAAGAGAAGGCACTGAGCTGTGCTTCAGGGTCCAGGCTGCAAGCCAGGGGCACAGCTAAGTGAGGCACAGCACCACCTTTGCTAATTCTAGCCCTGCATCCACACCTGTTTGCATTGGCCCATTTCCCTTCCCACGTGCCACTCACTCATGCAGATAGGGGTTGGGTTTGCAAGCTCTTGGCATAAGAGCTTTGGTTTATCTTTGACCTAACACCTGCTTTCCTCCCTCAGTCCTTCCTCCTATTCAGTATCCAGCACCTTAGTGAAAAAAACAATTAAAAATTACATTAGAAAAGAAACTCTTCAGCAATCCCAGGCTGTAGCTGTGAAAACTAAAAGAGAAGGACCGTCCTTCCTAGGAACTCAGATTCTAAAGGTTCTGACTCTGACGTGCCTCTCTTTTCTGCACAATGGGGATGGAATGGAAACGTGGAACTACACAGTGTATTAACCAGATGGTTAAGCAGAAGAATAAATGCAGTCTGGCCTTGAGTCCTATAAGAGTAAAGTGTATTGCTGCCCTCGGAGTCATGATGCCGGGAGCCAAAAGATGACAGCAGAGTTGAACTGTTGCCCAGATGCAATTACTGATTAGAATTGATTATTTATACAAAGAAAGGCGACCGAAGGGTTGACCGATAGTTGTCACATTGCAGCAGATTTGGACAAAACTGCTGTAATTGTTCAAGAGATCATCTACCTCACAGAAACAGGAATGGAGGATGAGCCCCCCCCCCAAGGACCCCACTGGCTGCAGCCTCCGGAACTTGCTATTGATGTGACCCCGCGTTCTCCAGGGCCGTCTTTGGAAAGTCCTATCCCCATTCTCCCCTCTGTTAGGTGTAACCAGCCCTGCTTAGCACCCTGATGTGTGAAGAAGCAACCTTCAAATGCCATGCTTCTGCAGTCGCTTCTCTTTTTAACCAGGCCATAAAACCACAGGCTCATTTAAGCACACAGTAAACTAATGGGAAATGGCATGAGACTAAATATTTGAAAGCTGTTTCCGTGCCCTATTTGATTTGCCTAATTACGTGTTTTACTGCCTTCTTTATGGAACGGTTGCCTGAGGTATGTGAAGCCTTTATACCTGCTTCATTTGATTCATTAATAGCTGAATCAAAACACCGCGCGATCACGTTGGCATGCAGTTTTAAGACTGCTTCCAAGTCCCTTGCTTCCGTGGTCAAATTCTAAGACCCATAGATGGGCATTCACAACCAATCTAATACAAAGGGTGTCCTGGCCACTCTGTCACCTCCCACACACATCCCTTCTCTACCGGGCCAAATAAAACAAAACAAAACTAGGGTATAAATATGTCACGATGAGAAAGAAAAACATGTACGCAACATTCAAACACCGTCTGCCAATGTGAAGAAACAAGAGAATCCGAGACAATCGCATGCATACTTGGCCTGCTCCCATGGTCCAGTGAATGCCGGGGTTACCATGGTGGGAGGGAGCAGGGGAGCATCCCCGAGGGCAGGCTTTGTCTGGGTGCTACTCAAACAGAGAGCTGGATTCAGTCTGAGGGTCTGTGTACTTTGGGGCAAGCCACCTCACACTGAAAAGGCCAGGGGAGAAGTGTGGAGTTTGGCTCCCTCTCATACCTTTGGGTCTCTCTTGACATCCTGCCCTCCCCCAGCAAGACACCCTCCAGGCTCTTCCTCGGCCCTCCCATATGTGGAAAAGTGGTACTGAAGACTCTCCAGGGAACAGGCCATCTCCTCTCTGTGGACAGGCTGCTGGTGGAAACAGCCAGCTCCCTCAGACGGTGCCAGTTTCTGGTAGTCCTCACTGGGGAAGGAAACAGCTGTGCATGAGCACAGGACAGTGCCTGGACACTTGGACTTCCTAGACGTTCAAGACTTAGGAAGTGAATGAACACAGCTCACTGAGGTCCTAAATTCCAAGTCAGAGAAAGGGAATGAGCTGTGGATCTCATTGGACCCCTGTGGCAGAGACTAAGAACCCAGCCACATTCAATGTCCCATCCCTGGGCTATCATGAGGACTGGTGTGTGCCCACCTGGCAGTATTACCCAGAGGGCCCAGTGCCCCCTGGGAACAAGTAGCTATTAGTCATGCTGCTCTTGAGTGGGACTGGGTCATTACAGGAGCTCCTTTGGATGAAGGGGTCACATGCACAGAGCATTTCTATGCCAAATTTTTAAAAAAGAGGAAGAGGAATTAGAGGTTAACCTGATCTACATAGTTCCAGGACAGTCAGGTCTACCTAGTGAGACCCTGTCTCAGAAAAAAAAAAGGTGGAGGAGGTAAGAGGTTGCTTTCTAAAGGGCAGCCTCTTCGTAAGGGTCAGCCCCACTAAGTCACATGGTGACTTCTCAATGGCTTGTCCTGTTTGCTACTCAACAGAATATGGGAAATACAAGAAATAGAGTAGTTTTTTTTTTTAATAACTCAATTTGGTTGAATGTCCTTTTTAACCAAACTAAAGAAAAAGCTTCTTGAAAAATCAACTGGCTGTGTTGAGTTGTCTTTGGCCTCACGCTTGTTTGCCCCAGGGAAGCCAATGCCAGTGCGGTGCCCGGGGTTGTTATTATATACTGGTTTCCTCACTTTATATTGGTCGGATTCCTGTCTAAACAGAAACTACTGATGTGTCTTGCACTGATAAGAAACTTTCATCAAATGATCAATATTTATTGAATATCATCTTAGCTGGGGGACCTATGAATGAAACCAATACCCTAAAGACTCTTCTAGAAGTGAGTCGATGTGTTGATAACAGCCTAGAAGTCAGAATGCAAGTATCAACTCCACGGCATAAACTATGGATATAAGAAACAACACAGGCTGTTGGTTAAATTTCCCACAGCACAATAAGCTTTGGTTTGGGGACCACAGGTAATGATGGCTAGAGATGAACAAGCTTTGGGAGGGCTAGAGGTCGCCTTCGGAGCAGTAGGCAGAAGTACATACATACTGCAACAGGAGTGATCCCCTGCCAAGGAATCTATGGCAAAGGCAGAGGGTTCTATAGGTATGTGCAGGGGTTCTGTCTTCAAAGGTCAGGAATAGAGAGAGGAGGATACATCTAGAACCTTCCCTCTTGAAGTTACTCAAAAGCTTTGATCATAGTTCTCAGCATCTCTGCCATATCAACCTGGAGCCAATCAGAAGCTCCCAGGTCTGAACCTGGTCCTCTGGTTGGGAATCTTCTGGAAATCACTCAACACCAGTTATGAAATGAACTTGGTTTTCCACTTTGCCCTATACTAGGGGTGCTGAGGACTCAATGAGATCCCAATGGGAAGGCACACTGCAGACTGTTAAGTAGGGCCAAGGTTTCTTGGCGTTGAGTGTCATCCCAGCAACCAGAAGAAAGCTAGGGCACAGCTTAGTCCTTCAAAGTAAACAAATGACACCAGAAAGCCACACACTTTTAGCCTCCCCTCTATGAGACCCTTATTTTAAGTCGCCCACTGTGCACAGCACATAGACCAAGCACACAGGCCAAGAGCGAGCACGAAGCCAGACTAGCTGATCATTCAGTGCCCAACATGTAGGAGACCAGCTCCTAGACTCACAGACAGAAGCAACTTGCCCTGAGGGAGGATGGTACCAAGACTCAGCCCTGAGCAGTCACAACATCCGCTTGGACACACATGTCACCTGAACTTCATACACCAGGAATCTGGAAATAAAACAGGTTTTACTTTCTGCCAAAACTGCAACATGCCGATGGAGAAAGAAGAAACACCTTGGGCACAGGGACATGCTCCAGGTTCACTGTTTATTCTCTATACTAGCAGGTATGTGACACGTGGAAGCCTGGCCATGCCTCCTTCTAAGAGGTACCAGCCAAAGGCAATGGGATCTGACACCCCGGGTTCTGATTAGAGGGCACCAAGGAACCCTAAACAAGGGCCTGTCCATGAGGCTGTGGCAGGAAGCTCTGACAGTGAATTTCAGCTGTCAACTTACTGAGAACTAGAATCACACAGAGGATGAGCTGCCCACTGTTGGCGGGACCATTCCCTGGGCTTGAGTCCTACACTGCATAAAAGGGAGAGAGGGAGCCTTGCAGCAACTTGCCCCCCCCTCCTTCTGATTGCAAATGTGGTGTGACCAGTCGCCTTGTGCTCCTGCCGTCAGGACTTGCCTATCATGATGGGCAGTGCCTCAAACTGAATGAAAAAAACCTCTCCTTGAAGCTGCTTTGGTCAGGGTATTTTATCCCAACAACAGGAAAATGAACTAGAAGCCATGTCTAAAAGTATCTCTCCTTTGTAAGCCATTGTGTCCATCTAGACCGCCACAGAGAAGCTGGAGCCCCTGGAATAAGCTGGCCTCGCGGACAGCAGGGAGATGGCTCCATTCGTGGTTGAAGAACCACAGAAACTCGACTCGCACTGTCTGCTCCTGAACCTGGATGCCCACCCACTCTTGGCACACAGTAATTTCCTTAGAACCACTTTTACATCAGACTGGGAAGGAAGGAAGCTGAGGGTCAGGGCCACACAGACCACTCATGCCTTTGTGCTTTTGGGTGAGGTCGCCTGTCCCTTGGGAGGAGGCATGCTCCTCCAGGACAAGTCTGGGGATGGAGGCTTCTCAGAAAATGGACAGTTCCTTCTCTCCCAGGGACTCCATGTGCCCAGGACCAAGAAGCAGAGGGAAACCACTCTCAGACACCCCTCATTCTCTCCTCTAAATCCCTGGGTCACTTTCTGCTTGCACCCCAAGGCTCATACATCCCTCTGCAGTTTATCTTTGCAAGTATACATTCAAGCTTCCTCCTCTGCTTGTGGTACCCAGGACCTTCATTCCACCTGCTTCCTCTCTGCTGACGCAGTCATAGGCCCAACAGATCATAAGACCCACAGGCAGGCTCTGGGTCTAGGGGACCGTGCTTGCTGATGTTCCTGCCACAGATTCCCTGTGGGATCAGAGAGGATGCACAAACTCTGTGCCTCAGCTTCCTTGATAGGGTTCTTTGTGTGGGTGAACTGACACTTGATCCAAGTACAACTGAAAGAGATGTGCAACACTGAGCAAGAAAATGCTACTAACCCGAGTTCTAAGTGACATGTGACTTCAGGCCTGGAAATCCTCTCTGGGTATGACTCAAAAATAAAGAGCTCATTCCCCAAAGAAATAAAATCCCATGTCCCTTGAAGGAGGGGATTGTGGGTGAGAGACAAAGAGGGGAGGAGAAACCCTCTCCCTGGAGAAAACTTCTGCCCCTGATCTCAAGCTGGCTACTTCAGCATCCTTCCCACTGTGCACCCGCCAGGCCCGGCCCTAGGCTCCTGCTGTCCACTCTGACGTGACTCCTAGGATTGACATAGCACTCAGAAGGACCACACAGCCCCTGATGAAAGTGGCTTTGCATGGAGCAACCACTTTCGGCAAGCAGGATCCTCTCCAACCTCCTCCCCCCCAGCCGCCACCGGAAGAAGTGAGCCAGAGCAGTCCACCTGGTTTTCTAGCCCCCTATATGTTAGGACGTGGGAACATTATGGGGTAAGAAGCCTATTGAGTGAGTCAGGTTCTCATAGCTTGGCTAACATTGGACAACTCAATGGTTCATTGAGCATCCTTGATTTCCCTTTTTGTACTTATTTCCCGCTTCTTGACACACCCAGCCCCTTCCCCTCACCATCTCCCCTCCATACCCATCTGGTTCCCTCCTTGTTGTGATCCAGCTGCCCTCACTCCCCCCTGACTGACAGTGGTCTGTAATTGACAAGAATGTTTGTGTTCTTTCTGGCCGGAGGTTTTCCACAGAAGCAGTAGAGGGATAAAAGGTTTTAGCTGACGCAAAATAAAGGTTGCTGTTCTTCCACCTGAAAAGAAGCCTCCCTGTCTCAATCCCGAGACACACACACACACCCCACCCCCGCCAGTCTCGGCAGTCCAGGCCGTGCCTGTAGTTCAACACCTCCTTCCAGCCCTCTTTCTGCCCATTTCCATACCACAGCAGACCTGAACCACCAGCCTCTCTTCCCTCTGGCTCTTAGCTTCACTGTGAAGGAGAAGAAAGGCCAGATCTCTCTCAAGACAGCAAAAACAGAAGCTTGTCCTTCAAAGGCAGGAGAGAGGTTAATGCTCCCCCAGCTCCTGGACGTCCTGTTCCTGCCCTGGGCTCAGAATGGACCCTGCAGCTGTAATGCAGCCCTACCCAGGCTACAGGTGATACGGTCCTTCCTGGACAGCAGTTGGTTCCAGTGTGGGGAGATCAGGCTGCTCAGGACACAGTCTGTGAAGGGGCTCAGAACGGTGCTGCATTATCCTCTGTGTCCAGGGGGGAAGGGATCGGGGCTTTGCTCTCAATCTCCTCGTCTAAACTGTGGCTGCGGCCTGGGCCAGCAGCTTTTTCTGCAGTTAGGATCACAACTTCCCAGGTGGGCTGAGTGGACTGAGTACTGGAAGGGCTAACAGTAGGGAGCGCTAGGGTTCTGACCCTCTTTTTACAAGTGAGGACTTCAAAGAGATGGAGTGCAGAGGACTAGCAGGAGCCCCTTCTTGTTACACACACAGACGCCAGTCTCTCTCTCCACAGCACGATGACAGAGATCTCCGGGGAATCCCTTACCTAACCTGAGTTCCAAGACTTTCCAGAAAGACTAGCTAGCTTCTCTGCTGCTGTGATAAACCACCATGACCAAATCAACTCGAAGGAGGAAAGGGCTTATTTGGTTTACACTTCCACATGGCAGGGCTTCAGAGGTGAAGTCAAGGCAGGAACCTAAAGGCAGGAACTGAAGCAGAGGCCATGGAGGCGTGCTGCTTATTGGCTTGCTCCCCATAACTTGCTCAGCCCTGGGTTGGGATTGTCCACAATAGTGTAGGCTTTCCAGCATCAATCATCCATCAAGAAAACACACCACAGCCTTGTCCACAGGCCAGTCTGACAGAGGCCAGTCTTCAGTTGGGAGTCTCTCTTCTCTGGATATGTCTAGGTTTGTGTCAAGTAGACAAAAAAATCCAACCAGCACACTAGGAATCTACATTCTAACTAATATAGATTCCAGACACAATAGGAGTCACAGTGACTCTGAGGCCACTGTGAGAGCTCAACAGGATGAATGGCCACACGGAACAAGTTTCCAGGACACACCAGAGCACCCACTCCCAGGCCTGATGAATCTGGGTGCCCCCTCCCATACAGAGTTGGTCCTACACCTGGCACAACAGCATCTAGCCTGTCTTTCTTCTTTCTGTACGGAAGGTGCCCAGATGACGTAATGCTCTACTGTTCACCCTGTCTGGCAAGCAGCTCTGGCCAGAGTAGCTCAAAGCAGGTAGTGACGATCCCCAGAATCAGAAAGAAGGTAAAAAGGTCTGATTCTCCATTCCTCAATGTGGCAGCCAAAGACAGGGACCCCATTCCACGCCCTGCAGCGTTTGAGCATCTCGGCCCATGGTTACCCTAGACAGAGTGGCTTGTCAGTTTCATGCCTTCTTCCCCCCCCCCCATCCACCAGTTTTTGCTGTAGCATGTCAGATCTCCTGGTCTCATATATCCCCTCACCCACACACTGGCCCCTCGCTACACCTCAGCACTGCTCTCTAGAAAAACTAAGAAACTCATTAAGCTTACTTCCAGTCTCTTGCTCTGTCCTAGGAATCTATGTGTGTTGTTCCCGCCAGGAGCAGCCATAGCAGAGGGTCTCTTGGGGACCCAGGAACATCCTCATGGGACTGGGGAACATCCCCAGTCCAGCTGAAACCTGCAGCCAGGTGGCTCCCCCTCCCCTGCCCCAGGTCTTGGGGATTCCCATCAAGAAAGTCAGCAAAGCAGAAACTCTGATTTGATTGTTTGGGAGCAAGGCCCCGTGGCTGTTGGCTGGCATACTTTTTTTTTTTCAAATCTCCCCAGGTGATTTTAATGTACAGGCTTAATGTATTACCTTTCCCAAGGGCATCTGCGCTTCAGTAGCTCCAAGATTGGAGAAATGGCAGTGGCATGGTGGAGTAGCAAAGCGGCTGTGGTAGAGAAATGCCCACACCAGGCTCAGAAGAACTGGGTCCTACATCCCAAGCCATCCCTTGGTCCTCTGGGTTCTGAGGCGGTTCTGAGGCCACCTGAACACGTTGAGTTCCTCTTTCCAAGTCACAAACGTGGTTGGTGGACTTCTAGTAGATCAGAAACCACTTAGAGACTGTAAGGAGCCACAGAGCTGAGGCCTATTTGAACCCACGAGGAGATACCCATGCCTTACACTGAGGTGTGGGGACTGGCAGATGCCACTGAAGGACCAAGGGGGTATGGACACGGTGTCACTCAGCCATGTGACTCCCTGATCATTAAGTCAAGTCAGAAGCTGCTTCCTAGCCTCGGGGTTTTCCTCTCCCCTACCTGTCACCCTAGAGATAAAAACGGAGCAGCAGAAACTCTATTTGCCAAAAACTGAAAAAAAAATCAGGAAGAGAAATGGAACTAACTGGGTGACTGGATGGAACGAGATGGTGCAGAGCTGTCACCAGGAAGAAAAAAAAAGAGGCCAGCCCTGCCAAGGACTGGAAGTGCAGTCCGAGGCGGCATTGAGATCCCTGTCTCAAACTGGGGGAAAGGGGAGAAAGGGTCTGGAAGGAAAGACAGGTGGCAGAGTCAAGAGGAGGGTGAACCAAAGAGCCTTGCCCTGCATTCAGGTCTTTCCAACTGGAGACAGCGGAATTTCCCAAACCTGGCAGGCCAAAGCTGAAGGCAGAGTGAGGACGCCATCTAGTGGCAGGGGCCAGAAGGGGGAAGGGGCCATGCCCAGAACTGCGCCTGGGGGTTGGGGGGGAGAGACATACAGGCCGGCCTCTCCTCCTCAGAGTAAAGAAAAGAAAGGTGGGTGGAAAGGAGGAAGAAGTGTGAGAAGGATGCAAATGCCCAGCAGGAAGAATAGCTGAGCCTGGATAAATAAGGAGTAGCCCTGAGAGGTAAAGGGCTGGCTGGCCCCGCCAGGCAGAGGCTGGGCTTTGGAACCTCTTGCAGGCACAGGGAGGGGCCCCAATGGTCTGGAGGGGAAAGGCAAAGAGAGGGAGCCATCTGGTGTCTGGAGGAGGAAGGCAGCGGGTATCTGGTGTCTGGGAAGTGGGGAGTAGGTGGGATGCACAGGGAAGAGGGCAGAGGACAGCAGCCGCACTTATCCCCCAACAGTTAGGCTCACAACCTTGTTTTCAAGACAACAAATATGGACAGTGATTGCTTTTTATCCAACATTTCTGCAGCCTGGAGCAGGTAGCGAGCTGCCCGTAGGTGCGAGGTGAAAAACAACAGGGTTTATAATGAATCTTTGTTTTCTTATGAAGATCCTCCCTGTCTTCAGAAAGACCAGCCCTAACCAGGCCTTCTCCTGAACTAGCATCCCTTGTTCCTAGAGATGGAGTGGGGTGGGCAATAGCCAGTGCAGAACCGAGTCACTCTCCTTTCCCACAGCCAAGGGGGAGCTGAGCACATCTGGGAACCCCAAAGCCAGTCGTGTGCATGTGGAACTCTGGCGGCTTAAGGGTTTGTTTCCAGACCACATCCACTTACCCCATGTGATTCTGAGGAGAGCCGTCTGCAGGTGCAGGAGCCACTCACCGGTCTACACTCGAGGACATGGAGGAAAGGGTGCTGGCCAGCATGCGTGGAGAGTAAGACAAGATTGAGGCAAGAAGAGGTTCTGAGATGCTCTGCTCTTCTCTGGCCCAGCACCACCCAGTGATATGACAGCCACCATACCACGCAGGCCTACCCTCTAGGTCAAGAACAGCAGCTCTCTTTTTTAAAATCTACTTTTCCTGGAGACATGCAACACAGGACCCAGGCTGAGAACCTGTCTCTTCACTTGGCCTGCATGAAACCAGGACCACTTCCCACCAGGAATCTGCACTTGTTCTTCACAAATCTAAGGATAGAAAACCTAGAGCCCACCCTGGGATAGTGATGCCTTCTCCATGCTCCCTGGGGAGACTCTCAGTAGACAGTAACAAACCCCTTTCCCCATCACCACCACCAGCCCCAATGCAACCAAGTTTCTCAGCAAAAGGAACTGCTGGAAGACCCCATTGTTTGAGGACTGAGCTTCTGGCTTGCTACCTCTCCCCTGCACTGGGACAGAATCAGAGAGAGAAGCCTGTCCCATGATGTGGCAACGTTGGAGGACTTAGTCCTCAAGCAGATGGGTGTTCCATTCCACATGAATAGCTCACCCCCATTTTCCATTCTAGAGGAACTATTGCTTGTGAGTAGGGTGGGGGAAGGGCCAAAGCAGAAGCCTATGATCCATTAAAAGGGGGGTGGGACTTCGATATTTTATGTCTCTGGTTTAACTAAGATTATTCTTAAGATTTTTCTTTTTCTGAAAAAAAAAAGAGGGAGGGGATTGGACACTCAAACAATACTGGCCTCTAGACAGCCTGTCCTCTTCTCAGATACCTGTCTATGGTCAGAACACTGTCCCCTAGGTCCCTACCAGCCTCAGTCTGCAGCCCCTACACCTGGCTAGCTTCTGTCTTGAAGACTAGATTGCAAAACTCCAGCGTAAGGCCAGAGTGTTAAGGAACCTGAACTCCACATTCAGCTTATCCCAGCCCTGCTCTTTGCTGAGATGGATTGTGGGGGTGGTGCATGTGTGTAGCCTTACCCACTCTGAGTTGTCCCAGACACAATGGCCTCCACCCACCAAGCCCACACCAGCCTGGCCTCCTCCCCTCACTACGCTGAGGTGCAGCACCTAGACCCACTGGGCCTGTGCCCTGCGCCATCCTGCAGCCCACAACGTACCCACCCCTCAGCATCCATCTGCAGAGGTTTGCCTAAGATGCGTCATTGAAAACACAGTGGAGCACAGTATTTTTAACTTTCCCTAAGGCACTTAAAACAGAAATGCTTATGGTCATACCATTGTGATGACCCTCTAGCCTAAGATGCTAACTGTTCAGGAGACACTCAGGGCGAGCTTTTCTTCGCAACCCAGTGACATCTAGCATGTACACTCACATCTGGGGGTGGGAGTGTAAATAAGAGTGAGGCGGCTTTGCTCTCAAACAATTGAGAGAATGTTTGATGGCTGAAGCTTGGGGGGGGCATCTGGACTGTCCTTTGCAAACTTATGTTGGCTCAAACCAAAGCAGCTACCATTCTAGAGGAAGTAAGGGGGAAGCAACCATGCACACAAAGCAGGCAGTGCAGGTTATTATTCCAATAAACATGCCTCCTCCCTCCCGCCCACCTTTACCTTAGTAAAGCCCTTTTTTCTTTTTTTTAAACTGGAAGGCTTCAGGTGAAAATAAAGCCACAGCAGCAAGAGGGGGGGGAAATGTAGTCTTTCTCAGGGTTAACATCAGAAGACAAGCTTGTACGGCTTGGCCAATCAGATGCGCCCCTGCCAGCTATAATATAGTGCGAAAGGCAGCCTGTCTCACAAGCTCTCCAGCCTTGCTACCATTTAAAATCAGGCTCTTTTTGTCTTTTAATTGCTGTCTCGAGACCCAACTCCGATGTGTTCCGTTACCAGCGACCGGCAGCCTGCCATCGCAGCCCCCTGTCTGGGTGGCGATCGGAGACAAGTCCCCTGCAGCAGCGGCAGGCAAGGTTTATAGGAAGAGAAAGAGCCATGGCAGCGCCAGAGGGAACGAACGAGCCGAGCGAGGAAGGGAGAGCCGAGCGCAAGGAGGAGCGCACACGCACACACCCGCGCGTACCCGCTCGCGCACAGACCGCGCGGGGACAGCTCGCAAGTCCTCGGGTTCCGCGGACGAGATGCTGCTGCTAGCGAGATGTCTTCTGGTGGTCCTCGCTTCCTCGCTGCTGGTGTGCCCCGGGCTGGCGTGCGGGCCCGGTAGGGGGTTTGGAAAGAGGCGGCACCCCAAAAAGCTGACCCCTTTAGCCTACAAGCAGTTTATCCCCAACGTAGCCGAGAAGACCCTAGGGGCCAGCGGCAGATACGAAGGGAAGATCACAAGAAACTCCGAGCGATTTAAGGAACTCACCCCCAATTACAACCCCGACATCATATTTAAGGATGAGGAAAACACGGGAGCAGACCGGCTGATGACTCAGGTAGAGACCCATTGCGGGTGGGAAAAGGGCTCCTTCCCCTGGGGGGGTTGCCTGTGACCAAGCAATCAGCCCTGCTCTGTTTGCTCTTTGGGCAGGTAGAAAGGCGGCTTGGCCCTCTTCTTCCCCACCCACCTGCCCACCTAGCACTCCTCTTCCGGGAGGAGAAAGGAGGTGAAGGGTCCAGCAGGAAGTTTAGGGTTTGGGTAGTGTGGGGGCACCAGAAGATGGGGTTTGCTATGTCCCTCACTTAGTTAGTCTCCCGGGATGGTCTCCTCCATCTGTCTCTATTATAGCTTGTAACTTGGAAAGACCTTCACTCTTGGGGTGTCTGCCCTTTCCCAGCAGGGACAGAAAATGGAGGGTGCGGGGATGACCCTATATACTTCAAGGGGCCTCCAGATCATTGCAAACGTAGCCTGGAGCATTTCAGCTCCTAGCTCCTACCTTTCCCTTTCTGTATTTTTCTCCCAATACCACCCCCAACCCTTTACCCCGCCACCACCAAAGAACTCTTAACTGGGAAAGCCAGGGGGCAGTTCTGACAAAAGGCAGGAGCTCCAGAGGCGCTCGTCCTGTCCCCACTGTATCACGTAGCCTGACTGCGATCCCAGCGTCCCCAATTGTGCCGGTCAGAGTGAATGTATTGATATTTCTTTAAGGATGCTCCTCTGTTCTCCAGAGCCCGAGGTACCTTAGGGGAGGGACTTGGGACTTGCTGGCTTTCAATCGCTTTAATTTTCAACCTGCTTGCATAAGAATTAGAAGCGAAGAAATATTAGTAGACAAGTAGCGGCAAGGGTGGATAGACCAGAGGGCAAAGCAACACATGATCCTCTCTCCCACCCCACCTCCTTTGAGATTTCTAGGCTGCCAATCTCCCAGCCCAAATCGAGACTTCTGAAACTCCATGCACGTATGACTGAGCTGGAAATGGGTTCCTTGCAAATATAGGTCAGCATCCTTTTACTGCCCTATTAAAATATTCACGTCTACCTTAGGGCTAGGTGCGCCAAGCGGCCTGGCGGAGGCGGCGCTGGCGGGGCGCAAGAGCAGGGGGCGGGGGCTGGATGAGAGAGAGCGTGGAGCTGCCTGCGACGCGTCGCGCAGCTAGCCACCGGGTACCTGCTGACTGAGGAACATACGAAGATAGCCTTAGGCGCCCGAGATGGAGCAAAGATGAATCTTGGAGGCTGAGGACAGTGCCATCTCCCCACACCACCACACACCACCATATCCCTCATCTGCTCCCGACACCTAAATCGGACGCGAGTGTGGGCGCGCGCGGGAGCCGGGGAAGCTGCGCGAGCCCACAGTTAACTCTGCGCGGGCCCGCAGGGCACTGGTGCAGCTGGCAGGAGCTAGTTCTCCCGCCAGCCCCAGGCGTTTATCCCCCCCCCCCGGTTACCCTACCCCCCCCGGGGTGTACGTCTCAGGGTGAGGGGGTGCTGTGAACGCGTGAGGTGGGAGACCAATGCTAAATCAAAGAGATCTGGCGAGGACACCGCAAGGTTCCTCAGCCCTGGTGGGTCTGCGAGGGTGTCCCCAGGCGGTCTCCCCTGACCAGCGAGCCGGGCCTTGCGTGCTGCAGAGCTTGCCAGAGCCGCCGAGCCGTGCTGCGCGGCAGACGCCCATTCAGCTCCACTTACTCCTGCGTTTACGATCCCGCGGCCTAGGGTTTCAGCGCGCGCGGGGCTGGGTCCTCGGGCGGCGTGCCGGCTGTCCCTGACTCGCACGCGCGGAGCGCAGGGGCCCTTCCGATCGGCGCTCATTCCCTTGGGCGCGCAGGGCAGGGGTTGAGCTGGGCAGGAGTCGCCGAAGCAGGGAGCCTCTGCGGGCCTGACCTGGACCTGCAACCCTTCTGCTGCCCTTCTCTGCCCTCGGGCCTCAGCACCCTAAAGGCGCAACCCCCCCCAATTACGTCCCTTCCACTCGCTTCGGTCCTCCCGTGCAGGGACCCCAAGGCACAGCAGCCCTACAGCCGGTCACTCTCGCCTGCTACCGCACCGCCGCTCGTGCGCGCGCGCGCCAGCAGCATTTTGAACTTCTGACCTTCTGTCAAGTTCCTTCAAACGAAGGAAACAAACCAAGTATTTTTTTTTTCCCTTAGGCAGTGGCTCCTCTGCTTTCCCAACACGAAAAGACGAGGGTATAGAGACAGCAAAAATGGGGGGTGGGGGGTTTTTGAGGAAAAACCAGGCTAGGATCTTTTCGCCTACCCCGTAAAGACGCCCCCCCCCCCCATGAAGATGGTGGTACAGCGTGGCAGTCAGGAAGCTCCCCTGACACAGTCCTCGCCAGCTTCTTATTCCGGGTTGGCCCGAGTTAAGAGGAAATGAAGGAGACGCCTAGGCTAGAAGTAAAGGAATTAAGTCAGGCGATTTGAGCATTCCCTGGGAACCTGCCATGGGCCAGCCCCTCTTTAACCCAACCACCTGATTTGGGACCCTCTCTTCAGTCTAGCTGGCCTCTCAGTCCGTCTCTCTAAGGTGATTGAGCCCAAGTCCCTCAACCATGGCAGGATCGTCCCCAGTGGAACTTTCAGAGCAGTTCTGGACCGCAGGAGCTCCTGGTTAATATTAACTCCGGAGAGGGAAGCGCAGACAGACACTCTCCTTGCTCAGGCCAGGCCCCAGAGAGTGCCAGGCTGTTGTGCCCGCGGCCAGGGGGCTGGGGTGGGAGGCCGGCCCGCGAGGGGCCTGATCTGCAGGCTCTGCAGGATGAAGGGGGAGGAAACCACCTGAGGAACCTGGTTGAATAGAGTTCCTACGTGTTTAGGGGGTAGCCTGGAAAAGGAGCCCAGGTGTGGGTTTGAAGAGGGTTTTCTGCTTTCAAGAGTGGGGTCTGTCCCCGTCCCAGTTAGGGGAAGAATGGAGTGAGGTGTGTTTTGAGAGTAGAGTCTCTTCAAGTGGGACATCACCTCCTTCACAATGTGGGAAGCCCACTCTTGGAGGCGACAGTCCCTGCCTGCTCTGCGCTCATGGACTGTGCCGGTGTGCAGATCCGGGAGGTGGGCCGGAGGCCCAGGAACAACTTAGCCTCCGCAGACACAAAGCCGGGCCCCAGTGACCCTGCCGGGCTTCACGGTGGTTGCACAGAGTCGGGCTTGATTAGCGGCACACGACCCAATGAATTAATAACCGGGCTGAGCTTGCGGGCTTTGCCTGCAACATTCCCTTCCAGCGCGGGCGGGGGAGTACCCTGCATCTGCCAGCAGAACCTCGCCGGGCCTGGTGCGGGGGAGGGCTCTGGGGCACCGGGTGCCAACTCAGGCGACCATCGGCCTTGGCCTGTCCCAGCCGAGGCCCTATATCAGACCGGAGTTCTTTTCCTGGGGTCCTCCGTGTCTGCCCTAGTGGCGCAGTTCAGGGAATCCGGCTCCGGAGCCCTCTCCAGCCTACCCCAGCTCACCCCTGCTGCGGGATGGAAAGCTAGTTAGAGCCACAGCGCTAGCTTCCCACTCCGGAGAAAAGGGAGCGGGGTGGAGTGCAGGCTGGAATGAAGGAGGAGATAAGCAGTGCGTACCGTGGTGTGCGCCTGCGCGCACTGACTTTGAATCTCAGTTCTAAACTGACCCTAGTTTACTTATTGATTTTCGTGTAAAACGTGTTCAGTCCCTAAGATGACCTCACTCCAACTCTGTCCTTTGGACTTTTCTCCTAAAGAAAACCGCTGGCAGGCCCCAAAACCTGCCAGAGCGGACCTGTTGTTATTACACCCCTCCTCTTTGCAGTGTGTTGAACTCTACAGTCGTATTCCTGGGCTTTATTGATGCCAGGTATACGTGATTTTTCCTTTTGTCTGTCCTTGAAGCCTTTGCAAGAGTCCTGGCTACAGCTAGAGCCTGCCACCTAGGGTCATTCTCCCATCCCTGTAACCTGACTGAAATCCCCTCCCCCTGAGGGATCAGGAGCTACTAGTCCTGCCCTCTGCAGAAGTCAATCTGAAATTATTCCTGCCTCACTGGGGTCCAATTCTCTGAGTAAGGTGTCCTTACCATTTTGTCTCTGCTACAGACTCTCAGTCAGCATGCCACCATCAGCAGCACAAACTTCTCAGCAGTGAGTTAGGGCTCCCCCTCACAGGCTTGACCCAGCCCCCCTCACTTTTACTACATTTTTTCCTTAATGTGAGCCAAGAGTGCCCCCACTATCCCAAATTCCACTTTGTCCTGCCAGGGAGGAGGTGGAGTAACAGAAATTTCACACTAGACCCCCTCTTGGACAGGGCTCAGAAGCCTTGGGCCTTTCTGGCTCCCCATCCCCCTACCTTTCCCACCCCACCCCCATCCACTTCTTAAGTTTGCTCTTCAAACTTGCCGGACACCATTCTGTGCAGGGCCAAGAAAACAAGAGGGGAGGAAGAGAACCCGGTCAAAGAAAACACGAATACAATCAGGCCCCAGACAAGCCTGGCAAAAAGGAGCTCCTTGGGGGAAAGAATGTGGCTGCCTGAACCAAGAATGTTTGTCCTCTGGCCCTGCCTATGCCGGACATCAGCATTCACCTGCTTGCTCGTCCTGGCGCTGCTTCTCACCCCTCAGAGCTGCTGTGGGCTTCCTCAGGCCAGGCAGATAAAGGAAAGGCCCAGCCTCCACACTTAATGTAGGGCTTTCAATCCTTAAAGGCATCTGTAGTTCGTGTCCACCAAAGAGATGTCACCTGAAATCTCACCCAAGAAGAAACCGTCTACTCATTCCTCAGGTTAGCTGCATCTAAGTTTCGGGCTGAAGCCAGGCCCTCAGCTGGTTCCATGGCGAACCTGCCCCCTCAGCAGCTGCTATGTTCTCACCCACATCTCATTCATACAACCCGTGGGTCCTGGGCATGTTGTGTTGGTAGAGAAACCACAACTCAGGTGTGCCTGTCACTTAGTTGGTTTCTCCCTTCTCCCTACAGAGGTGCAAAGACAAGCTGAATGCCTGGCCATCTCTGTGATGACCCCAGTGGCCGGGAGTTGAAGCTGCGTGGACTGATGGCTGGGCAATGAGGATGGCCATCATTCCGAAGAGTCTCTTGCACTATGAGGGCCGAGCAGTGGACATCACCACATCGGACCGGGACCGAAGCAAGTATGGCATGCTGGCGCGCCTGGCTGTGGAAGCTGGCTTCGACTGGGTCTACTATGAATCCAAAGCACACATCCACTGCTCTGTGAAAGCGGGTAAGCTAGCCTCCCCATGGCCTTTCTCCACCGCCCTCCACCTACAACCCTTCCCATCAGAAGGTCTGGAAGAAAAGGGGGAGTGGAGGATGAAAGCCATGAAAAGAGGGAAATGCTCTTGATAATGAGATTTCTGTTGTGGGGAAATTTCCTATGACACCCCATCACTCCACCCCAGCCAGGTACCTCTGCAACCTTTTAGGCCACTGGCCAGCATCTCTATGGATTCTTAGGCTGTGTGGTTTTCAGAGCCCCTTGCTTCAGGTAGTAGACAGGTGTCTGGAGCATTGTGGAATGGGGTCCTAGGACCCTTCTGGTGATTCCTGGTTTAGCCAGCGCTTGCCTTAATCTTCCCACTCATTTAGGGTTTAACCTACTGCCAGCCTCCCCCCTTTCTCCCCCCTCCCACACACACCATAGGCAGAAGGGTCTGTCCAGGGCATAAACCCAGGTACTGGCTTCTCCACGCTGGGCTCCTGTGGATTCAAAACTAACTTAACTCACTTGCTAAGCCTGTGGGGGAAAGGCCTGGTGGGAGGTAATAAACTCTGTACTTCCAACTTCGGAAGGTGGCAAGCCCAGAAGCATCCGTTCTTATTAGGAGCCCAGCTGGGATACAGAAAGCCCCTGGCTAGACTGCGGAAAGCGATTCCGGCCCGGAGCGGCTGCCCCCAGCCGGTGCGAGGCGGAGTTCCCTAGGTCTGCAACGCCACACTCTGTTGCAGGAAGGAACAGCTAGGAAGGCAGGCAGCCTGCTCAGCCTCTAGGGATTGTGTACTCTGGCTGGGCAGCTTAACTTACTACGGTGACTTTCCGTAGAGTTCTGGCGTCGCCCTCCCCCACTCCAACTTCCCAAGTTTCCTAAAGTGTATTTTAACTGCATATATTAGTAGGAAATTATTTAAACATCAAGAAACACTGAGAAGGTAAAGAAAAGTGTGGTCCTGACTAGGATGTGTAGGAGCGAGACTGAAAGGCCTGTAGGAAGGTGTCAGCTCCTGGAACCTCCCTCTCCCGCCTCGTGCGGGCGCTCAAGTCAGGGTGAGAAACACAGGTGGCAGAGTGGCCCAGGCTCTGAGTAAGCTCTTCCCTGGACCTCAAGTCTGCACTGGACACACAAGGCCTCCCAGTCACTCCGGTTCGCGGAGCCCCTCTGGCGGGAGTCCCTAGGGGATCTCCTCCCAAATGAGCAGTGGTAATCCGGCCCCGAGGGTCTCGCAGGCAGTGCAGACCCCGGCCGCGAAGGGCAGCTCATTGGCATTCTGCGCACGCGGGCTGGGACGCCGCGCCGTGTGTGTCAAGCGGGGTCGTGCGACTCGACGACTCCAGCGCGCTAGAGCCCCGGGTCGCATTCCGGGGGGCTATGGAGTGCTTCCAACCGCCCGTCCCGCACTTCATGCCGGAGAAACCGATGAGAAGATTAAAAGCCTTCTGTAATTCCAGCAGGAAGATTCTTTCTGGCAATCTCTATTTGCCAAAAGCATGATCCTGGAGATTGGAATGCAAAGAAGACTGGGACCTCCCCACCCCTCCTCCCTGGCCCCCTGCGCTCCGCCCCATCCTCAATTATTGTCCTCTTGGACAGTGAGCCTCCAAGAGCTACCGAGGGCTGGGTAAAGCGGGTAGTCAAGGGGCCTTGAGAACCCGCGCTTCCAGCGCTCTGAGCAGGCAGGCCTGGCCATTTAAAATTCAAATATACATCTCGAGTGCTTGGAAGAGAGGCCAGGCTGTGCAAATAGTGCCTTGTGAGGCCCGGGCTTCTGGAGAGTCCCTGTGTGTGAACTGTACGAGGGGGGAGGAAGGTTGCACCTGAGCAAATAGGGAGGGGGCGGCCAGCGAGCTGAAGAGTGAGCTGAGAATGGGGAGGAGGGAGAAATGGAAGTGTCCCCTTTTCCCATTTATCCCACAAATCACAATGACAATACCATGCTCTTTATTGGATTTTAATTAGAAAATCCACACAAGTCTTGGGCTTTTACACCTCGGGCAAGCCTCTGGAATGTTTGTCCAGTTGCTACAACGACTACAGCTATTTTTCGCTCCCCACCCTTGGCCATCCACTGGCCAACGCCAAGGCCTTCACTGGTGAAGCTGGAGGCGGGGGCGGCCTGGGTTCCCCGGGTGCAGCCTCCTCACAACCGCGCACTGGGAGGCGCCGCGCCCTACTGTCCGGGAGCGAGAGGCGCTCGGCGCCCGCGCGAGCTCAAGGAGGCTTCCTGAGGAATCCAAGTGGAGAGTAAATATCTTTCTGGGTTCGCGGCGAGGCTGGGTGCAGGAGAGGGGGATGGGACCAGAGGCAGGAGGAAGGTTGGGAGTGTCCCCCGCCTCCTGCAGGAGAAGTCGGCTAACTTCTTGGTGCGGGTGCAATCTTGAAGGGTCGTTTAGGAATGCGCCTGCGTCTGAATTTAGTCACAGAGGCGCTGGCACAGGGTGGTCTGCGCTAGACCAGTCTGGATCGGCAACAATTCCCCCCTCCCCTACAGCTCTCCATTCTCACCACCACGCTCGCGTCCCTGGTCCGACCGAGTGGGGCCTGAACGTGAACCGCCACGCACGCACGCACGTAAACACTCCGGGCATACCTGTCTCCTTTGGCACTCAACACCCCGTCTCTCTTCTCTCTTCCCGGCAGAGAACTCCGTGGCGGCCAAATCCGGGGGCTGCTTCCCGGGATCCGCCACAGTGCACCTGGAACAGGGTGGCACCAAGCTGGTGAAGGACCTGCGTCCAGGAGACCGCGTGTTGGCGGCGGACGACCAGGGCCGGCTGCTGTACAGCGACTTCCTCACCTTCCTGGACCGCGACGAAGGCGCCAAGAAGGTCTTCTACGTGATCGAGACGCGGGAGCCGCGCGAACGCCTGCTGCTCACCGCCGCGCACCTGCTCTTCGTGGCACCACACAACGACTCGGGAGCCGCGGGGCCCGCGCCGGGATCGGGACCGAGCGCGCTCTTCGCCAGCCGCGTGCGCCCCGGCCAGCGTGTGTACGTGGTGGCGGAACGCAACGGGGACCGCCGGCTGCTGCCAGCCGCGGTGCACAGCGTGACGCTGCGTGAGGAGGCCGCGGGCGCGTACGCACCGCTCACGGCGCACGGCACCATCCTCATCAACCGGGTGCTGGCCTCGTGCTACGCCGTCATTGAGGAGCACAGCTGGGCACACCGGGCCTTCGCGCCCTTCCGCTTGGCACACGCGCTCCTGACCGCGTTGGCGCCCGCCCGCACGGACGCCGGGGGTGGAGGCAGCGTCCCCGCACCCCAACCCGCAGCGGAGACGAGGGGCTCAGGGCCGGCCTCGGGCATCCACTGGTACTCGCAGCTGCTCTACCAAATTGGCACCTGGCTGTTGGACAGCGAGACCTTGCATCCCTTGGGAATGGCGGTCAAATCCAGCTGAAGTCGGAGGGGACTGGGCAGGGGGTGGGGGGGGCGGGCGGGTGGGGAGCGACTGCGAGATAAGCAACCGACGCGGGAAAGCGCACGGAAGGAGACTTTTAATTATAAGAATAATAAATAATAATAATAATAAGTAGGACAGTCCAAAGTAGACTATAAGGAAGCAAAGACCCCGGGAAGTTCTGTTGTTGTGTTTAGTTTATATATATTTTTGAATTTTTTTCGTTATTGTCTTATTTGGGTTATTTTTTTTCTCCTCTCCTGGCTATTTATTTGTTTGCTATGAATAGATGTTTTAAATAATATGAATGGACCTTCAAGAGCCTTAACTAGTTTGTGTCTTGGATAATTTATTATCGTGTGAACTGTTCTCACGGGTGGGGGGGAAAGATTATTTTGTGAGGCCAAGCAACCTGCTGAGAGTCTATTTTTCTACACTCCCTCGCCCTGCGCATCAGAAGGCAAAACTCCGCATCCCTCGTCTGCTAGGCTCCTGCTTTGCGGCAAGCGTAAACTAATACATGCTCCATGGGGGTCCACAAATTATATTTTTATACACAGAATTGTAAATTAGATTTTTGAGAGATCAATACTTAACTAAATGACATTTCATTTTTTGAAATAGTGTAAAATATGAAAATATATTATTTTAATTTAACTATTTTCCAATGTAACAGCTGTCTTCTGTACTGCCTTCATGGTTTGTATTTGCTTTGTATCCGCCACTTTGGTCACGTTCTTGGAAACCAAGACTGTTAACGCACACATACACACTTTTTTTTTGACAAACTGGAAGAACTCTGTTATTTTTAACTTCAAAGAATTTATTAGAAAATAATATTTTTTAAAAGCGCACATAGCGGTAAGCCCACGAGGATGGAGCCTGTAGTTTGTACAGAGAAAAAGGATGTTTTTGCATTAATAAACTGAGAAATAACTGCTGTAAATTTACTAAAATGTATTTTTGAATATTTTGTAATAGTTTTATAGAAATAAAGTGTGCCACGCACCCAGTGGTTAGTAGATATTTCCTGAGAATTCCTGTTGCGGCCCTTTTTGTTTTCTTTTTTGGCTTCATTTTCTGGGAAATCTGGAGTCCCAGTATTCTGTGGAATTGTAATGCTTCTACTGTGAATTCAAACCCTCTGGCTTAGGAAACCAAAGTCAACAGAACAAATCCACTGTCTGCTCCCCTCCATGGAGAGACCTCAGTCCTGTACTTGCTATGCAAAGCTCTGTCCACAGTCCCCAGAGTTGGTGGTGTTTGGGGGACAGTCTTACCCCAGCCCCATCTCTTCACCAGCAAAGCCTTCTTTGTAGGCAGAGAGGAGATGCCCAGCTTCTACATACTCCTTTGCATGGTAACCCGGAGCCTTTCTCTGGCCTTGTGGTCTCCCATCTACATGAAGGGAACAGGCTTAAGATACTGTGTCCTTTCCAGGCAGGGTCCCACAGGAGCTTATCCCTTTCAACCCTCCTAGCATGATCCTTGGAATAACTTGTCCATCTGGGCCTGGTAAGCTACCTGCTAGAGGGTGGATGTTGCTAGGGTCCTCGGGCCTCTTTAGTATGGCTGGTCCATGTCCATCTGTAACAATGGCAAAGCCTGTAGTTTATCCTCAGGGCTCAGTGTTAGCTAGGTCTGATTGGCGGATCCCTTCCCGTTTACTGAAGCCCAGCCTTGTGTTCAAGAGGACTCTGCCCTGAAGCAGGGCAGAGCCCAGGCCAAGGATCACTCCTGGTTCTTCAGTGTACCCAAATAAGTCCTACTGTGTGACTTGGAGAGGACTGTCTGAAGAAGTTTTGACCAGATGGAGGGGTCTCTGGGCAGATGGAAGCAGCGCAGGAGCTGGCCCTGGTTTAAGAGACTGCACTCAGTGAGACTTTCCAAGCGCCTGGCAGGCCTGACTTCTGAGGAGAGGCCTTTATGGGTGCCTACAGTCCCGAGGAGCTTCTTGATGAGAGCCTAACCTCAGAGCTTTGCCCAGGAGACTGTGCCCACTATGATAGCCTTGGGCCAGGGGTTTGTCCTCTGTCCCACCAACCTCCCAGGCAGGCCTTGGTTTCGCTCCACAAAAGATTTTTCTTTGGTCTCATAGGTAGTAAACAGTTTCAAGGCTGGTGTCCACGGTGCCTCTTGGACTTGGCTGTTGCTCTTTTTTTTTTTTTTTTTTTTTTTGTCCTTTCTGGTTAGTCCATCAAAGGCAAACCAGAATGACTGTGCACACCAACTACCCCGACTCTGCCGAGCAACCTGACCAAACTGCCCGTGCAGCGGTCAGAGAGGCAGGAGCTGGACATCCACCCAGCCCTACCATTAGCCATGACCTAAGAGGAATTCTGCAAACAAGGGCACCACAGACTATTAAACTCAGATCAGTTCCCACACCTGGAGGGGCCAGGTGGCACAGTCCTGCTGCCCACCTCCCAAGTTCCCTCAGTCCTGAACCTGACAGAAAGAAAGGCATCACACAGAGGCGGCAAATAGAGGTCCTGAAAAAGTGCAGTCCACCCCGCCCTGACCACCGTGCACCACGTCTCTCTTCGGGATTGGTAGTATCAAGAATCTGTGCAAAATGCGCTGTGACACTTATTGCCATCCCCCAATACGCAAGTGCTCATCTGTTCTTACAGAAAAACGATACCAGGATGTTCTCAGAACTGGCATCTTTGTGCTATATAGTTTGAATAATTGGAGAAATCATAGAGACTTCCTCGCACTGTTGGTTATGTGTCAGAATTCCTGTCCCATGCTGTCAGTCACATTCTTCACGTCCCTCCACGGGAGCAGGCTGCAAATGTGAAAGAAAAATCCCATTGAGAAGGTGGGTGTCACTCTCTCAATAGATGGATTGAGTCAAGCCGTGGGGATTTCTCCTGCTCAGGAAGACTTGTGAATGAGCTGCTGGTAGGGTGGCAGAATGGTCGCGCCCCCACCCCCCTTGGACTCACTCTGTGGTCAGCATCACACGCAAATGGGAAATGCTGGGCACACGTGCAAAGAATGCCGGGTAGCTGCAAGGTTTGGCTAGAATACCCAAAGTACCTGCCAGAGACTCAAGCTGACACAAGGAAGCTGACCTGTACTCAGCCTTCTGGGCTTCCTAAGACCCAGGAAAGCTAGGCCACCCTTCTCTGTGGCTGTCCAGGGATGTGGCCAGCACGTGACTCCATAGGAACAAATCACAAGCTGCTTCTCAGGTCGTGGCTTGGTTCAAGCACCCTGCTGGGAATATATTCAAAGACAGAGGTAGCAAGCTGCAAGCTATGGCTCAGACAAATCTAGTCCAAGGCCTACTTCTGCATAATTCATGAGCTTAAATTGTTTTTAGCACCTTGAAATGCCTGAAACAGAGAATCTAAAGGATGATATTTCATGGCGCCTGAAAACTACATGAAACTCAGCCCATCAGTAAAGTTTTCCCGGCACACGCCGGGCATGCACACAGCACACTGCCCAGGGCCTCCCCCCTGCCTGTGTGACAGAGCTTCCCGATACAGCAGAGATGATGAGGCCTGTGGAGCCCTGGGTATGCACTGCTCTAGACAAGGTTGTTCCTAGTCCTCTTCGTGGGTTCCACACCAGGGCTGAGATGGTGGTTTGGTCAGCGAAGTGCTTATGAGACAAACTTGAGGAACCAAGCGTGATCCCAGCTTTACCCATGTGAGAGGCTGGTGCACAGCTCTTTCCTGTGATTGCAGCCCTGGGGCAATGAAGACAGGGGCTTGCCGGCCAGCTAGCATGGCCAAAGGGTGAGCTTCAGCTTTAACTGAAAAACAAAATTGGGACTGGAGAGATAGCTCAGCCATTAAGAGCGCTGGTTGCCCTTCCAGAGGACCTGAGTTCAATTCCCAGCACCCACATGGTAGCTAACAAATGTCTGTAACTCCAGTTCCAGGGAATCTGACACCTTCACACTAATGCACATAATAAAATAAAATAATAAAATCTTTTTTAAAAAATTGGCTTGGGGGCTAGGGACCAGGCTGCAGAGGCCTGCTGTCATCAGAAGTAGGGGTATCTTTCACTAGAATCCACAGGACTGTACGTGAGAGCGAGAGAGGACCTCAGAGGGGGTGTGTCCAGGGCAGTGGGCAGCACCCCCCCTGGTGGCGAAACAGCAAAACTGAATGCCAACCAAAGATGTGCTTGGTCAGAGAGAGCAGCCCCGGCCCAGGGGCACCCTCCCCCAAAGAAACTTCCCAAATCACCCCCAAACAGGAGCCTGGATCAGGAAGGAAATACCTGTTTTTCCTAGTGCTTGATTCTCAAGTTAAGAAAATGCATCACCAACACACATTTTACCACATTAAAAGTGCTGGGCCCATTGGAAGGAGGCGTACCTCTGGCATGGAGTTCACTGCCATTGTCCACTCTGGTGTTCAGCAGGGCAGCCATGTCTCCAGATGGGAAGCTGGTTTGACCTTAGCAGGCCGAGGAGTCCACAGAGGGAGAAATGATAACACAACATAAATTACAGGAAAAAAAAAAAACTGCCCCACCCCAAACTGATTTCTTAATGGAGTCTTGTGTGCGAGGTGAGGACCTGTGTGTAGCTTCTCCAGAGAAATGACACTCTTTCCCCCAACTCAGCCTCATTCCAGCCGGAATTGCTTCCAGTGAGCCCAGTAGTTCAAGGACTGGCTTTTAGGTCTCCGTGGCCTAAAGGCTAACCCACATCCTTGAGAGGAGCCTCAAGGCTCAGACCCATGTTGATGTCTGTCTACCAAGTCCATGGGGCTCCAGCTGACAACTCTCCTGCGGCCACCTATCTCTGACTAAGAGGGCAGATGAGGCAGTGGGGCAAGGGAATGGGACCCAGGAGAATGACAGCAACCACCTGAGCAGTTCACATCACTAGAGCAAATAGACTTAGAGGTTCCTAAAAGGCATGGATGGAAAATAAACAGGACGATATCTGGTGTACCTTCCCCCGTGTGTGTGCGTGTGTGTGTGTGTGTGTGTGTGTGTGTGTGTGTGTGCGCGCGTGTGTGCATGTGCGCTTGCGCATTGGAGACAATACAAATGACTGTCCACTGCTCTGGACCAAAAGCCCTCTGAGGTCCTTTCTTGTTCTCAGGGAGGGAAGCATTGCATGCAGCCCTGAAAATTCAAATAAAAGATACTCCTACTTCTGATGGTAGCAGGCCCCTGAAATTCAGTCCCCGTCTCCAGCTCCCAAAGCCAATTTTTGCTTTTAGTGAATTGATTTATCTATTTATTTTGTGTGTGGCAGATGTGTATCTATATGTTTGTTTTTGTGCTCACTGTGTATGGGTGTGTGTGTGCATGTGGAGGCCAAGGTCAACATCAGGTATCTTGCTCTATCTGTTCTTCATCTGCCTTCTAGGAATCTCCAAGTCTACCAGGTCAAATTCCACAGTCAGCTGCAAGTAGCCCCACTAGCACCATCAACACCTGCGGAGACAGGCTGTCCAAAGGCAGCCTCGGAGGGGATGCAGGTGGTTCCATTTCTCCTTGTAAGTTCACAAAGCTGACTTTCTGGACGCTCCAGCCGCTCTCCTTCAGACATAAGTGTAAAAGATGCTCGTTGTGGAAGAATTGGTTCTGGGTCTTTAACTCACATATATCTAGACCGTCTTCCTTTTCTGACTCTCGTTTGTACCAGGGCCTTGAGGCATGGGTGAGGGTGTGCTCTTCATTTTCTAGGTGCTGTGAATTCCCCGCCCTCCAGCCTTGCCTGATAGCTAGGAGGGAAAGGAGACCCCAAACTGTGACATCACTCTTCCCTGCGTGGAGGCCGCGCGCCCTCTGCTGGCCAAGTTAGGAGAAAGTCTTATGGACAACCGGATGGCCAGGCAGTGCACAGCTGCAGATATATAGTTACACATAAGTAAAAAATGTTTTAAAAAAAAAGCCAAATTAGGAGCACTGTACCAACCCTTCTCTGTGACAGTGGACATGCTGGTTCTTGTCTGTCCAGCCATCTGAGCGCTTGGTGGGTTCAGGGTTGACTGAGATAAGTTGGGCTGGGAATGACTTCAGGCCAGGTAGGAGAGACTAAGGTACCACTTCCTCACAGAATTTGAAAGTCTAGAAGGGACCCACAATGTTTTAGTTTCTATTTGGAGGCTGTGATAAAATGCTCTGACCTAAGCAACTCAGGGGAGAAATGGGTTTATTTTTATTTTTTGGTTTTTCGAGACAGGGTTTATCTGCAGCTTTAGAGCCTGTGCTGGAGCTAGCTCTTGTAGACCAGGCTGGTCTCGAACTCACAGAGATCCACCTGCCTCTGCCTCCCGAGTGCTGAGATTAAAGGCGAGCACCACCACCGCCCGGCTTGAGAAATAGGTTTATTTCAACTCACAGCTTACAGCCCGTCATTGAGGGAAGTCAAGCAGAAACTTGAAGCAAAAGCCACAGAGAATGCTGCTTGCTGGCTTGCTCATTGGCTCATGCTTTTCTGACTTCCACATGCAGCCCGGAACTGTGTTCCCAAGAACAGTGTTGCCCACAGTGGGATGGGCCCCTGAGGAAGGAACACGGAAAGGTCCAAGGTCATGCTAGCCATGAAGACAAGCAAGGAGGAAAGGCGCAATCTAGACATGGAAGCCACCTACTGACCAAGGGTGGAGGGCAGAGATACCCACACTGCTGTAACATATATAGGTGCCTGTCAACCCTCGCCCTCTATTGCAGCTCCTCCGCACACCCGTGAGCACACGACCTTTGTTTTTTATGCCAATAGAAAAATATGGGTACAAGTGTGCAGAGCCACATGGAAGGCATGGAAAAGACATGCCCAACACCACGGGCAAGGCCCCTATCTCTGCCTGCCCACTGGCAATCTCCCAGCCACATCAGAAGCAGTGCCTGCCTTCAGCATCAAGTCACCGGAGTGGAGCTAAGAGCACTCAGGACCCACCAAGTGAGAGCAGTCGCTTGTGTGGGTGGCAAGTGCTGTCAACAGGGCTGGGAGGAAGAGAGTAAGGGACAGACTGCCCTCTTAATCTCTCCAGCTCTTACAGAAGCAGTTTTGAGAGTCAGGAGAGACCAGATGAAGAAATGGAGGAAAGCCAGAAGCCTGAGCTACTGGACCCAGAATGATATCCTACCACATAAGATGGTCCATTGAGGAGGCCCAGCCCTGATTGGGTAGCAACCTGAGACCCACGCCAGGAAAGACCTAGTGTGGGGATAAGACTGCCTAAGCAGCAGGAATTTCTGTCCCGAGATAGTCAGGACCTCCTTCCACATTCCACGGTGGCAGACGCTCTCTGTGACACCAGTGTGTCAGCCCATCTTTTATGTCCCATAACAAGAATCAGCCTCATTTCCTTCTTGTTTGTGTTTGTTGTTTCCATGTTTTGGGGTTGTTCCTGCATGTATGTACCACATGCATGCAGTGCCTGAAGAGACCAGAAGAGGCATCAGATCCCCTAAATCTTGAGTTACAGACAATTGTGAGCCCTCTTTTGGGTGCTGGGAATTGAACCTGAACACCCTAGAACAGCAGTCTGTGCTCTTAACGGTTCAGCCATCTCTCAAACCCTCCTCCCTTTCTTTTAAATGAACATTTATTGAAGGGAGCAAATATAACAGGTCATGGATGCCCCCTTTCTGCTGGGATCTGACACAAGTGTTGCCACCAAGCCTCATGCAGCTCCATCCTTCCGGGCTGGCACCTGTACACATGACCAAAGACCAAGCATGCATATGCCCAGCTCCCCTGGCTCTGACTTTCTCTCAGCTCTCTCCCTTGGGTGACAGACTTCAGGACCTGCCAGTGGACTGTGGGAACTGCCTTCTTTACACTTTTTATTTTGAAATAGAATTTCTTTCAGTTACCTCCCTTGGCCTTGAGTTCACTCTGTCTGTAGGGCAGGTAGGCTTTGAACCTGGCAATGTTCCTGCTGCAGCCGCTTCAGCTGGGTTTACAGGCATGTACTGCCAGGCCTGTTCCTCAAGGTCTATTGGAAGTGTAGCGTATTATGTAGTCACACACACACACACACACACACACACGCACACACGACTGTAGATGGCTGCTGACTGATCAGGATGGTGGCTGTGGAAGGCTGGGGTGGACAACGTGACGTTTTATCTTAATGAGATAGTGGAGTGTACCACATCTGTTCGCGCCTCCCTCTGTGGCACTCCCTGTAGATTGTGACACATTTCTCTCAATACTGGATACTGTGACTCATCTATTGTCACTTTGTCACAGGGGTGGATTTCTTCTCAAGAAGCCTCCTTCCTGGAGGCTGAGGAGGTGGCTCCTCAGTAAGGCAGTGAAGTGTGAAGTGTGAAGACCCCAAGTCTGGACTCCCAGAAACCATGTGAAGAGTCAAGCTTGGGCTGGGGAGATGGTTCAGTAGATAAAACATTTGCCCTGAAAGTGTGACGATGGGAATTCAAATGCCCAGCACTTACATAAAAAAACAGACGCGGGCAGCAACTACCTATAAGTCCAGCACTCAGGAGGTAGAGATGGTGTATTTCCTGGGCACACTAACCACACTGGCCCATATCAACAAGCTCCAGGTTCAGCAAGAGTTTCTGCCTCAATAAAAAGTGGAGAATGCTTGAGAAAGACACCTGATATCAACATTTAGCCTCCGTGTGTGTGTATGTGTGTGTGTGTGTGTGCACACACAAACACCAATAAACCCACATACACATGGGAAAAATGAGCTCACATGATGGGGTGCCCTTGACCCCAATGATGGCATGCTAAGAAGCAAAAACAAGTGAATGCCTGCAGTAAATGGCCAGCCAATCAACTCAGCATTCTGGAGGGAGGGTAGAGGCTGGGCCCTGGCCATTGAGAGACCCTGTCTCAAACAAAAGAGAAAGAGACCCTAAGGAATGATGCCTGAGGTTGTCCTCTGACTTCAATATGCACGTGTGCACATAGACATGCAATTGCGTTCTGTTTTAGCTTGCCTTCTATTGCTATTATAAAACATTATGACCAAAAGCAACTTGGGGAGAAAAGGGTTCATTTGGTTTACACTTCTATATCACAGTCCAGCACTGAAGGAAGTCAGTACGGGAACTCCAGGCAGGAACCTGGAGACAGGAACTGATGCAGAGGGCATGGAGGAACATGGCTTGCTGTCTTGCTCTCTATCTGCCCAACATGGTACCACCCATAGTGGATTAGATCCTCCCACACCAATCGCTGGTCAAGAATGTGCTCTCCACAGATTTGCCTACAGGTCAGTCTGAAGGAGGCAGTTCCTCAGTTGTGGTTCCTTGTTCCCAGGTGACTCTCACGGGTCAAGCTGACACATGAAACAGAACAACTAACACTCACACCGAAAGAAACTTCCTTGTTGACAAGGGCCAGCAAGAGGAGATTTAAAAAAGGTAGTGGGGCAGGGTTTGTTCTTACAAATGATGTGAGTGTGTGAAAATTTCATAAGAAAACTTATTATTTTAAATACTAACTGAAAAATTAATTACAAAAATAAAGTACAGGAGCTGCAGCGATGGCTCGGTGGTTAAAAGTACTTGGGTCTTCTTCCTCAGGACCCAAGTTTGATCCCCAGCACCCATATCAGGCAACTTACAACCATCTGTAACTCCAGCTCCAGGGGATCTGGAGCCTCTGGTCTCTATGGACACCTGTACTCTTGGGAATATAACCACATACAGACACACATTCTTTTAAAAAGTGTGTAATGCTCTTGCAAGAACCTGAGTTCAGTTCCCAGGACCCATGGACCCTTGTTCAGCAACTCACAGCCACCTGTAACTATAGCTCCAGGGGGTGTCTGACGCCGCTCATGAAGTCATAAGGAAATCCAGTGAGCACACACATACACACATACACATCTGTGTACATACATAAATGTGCACACATAATTTTTTAAAAAGTCTTTTAAAAAGTAAAGTACGTACAGGGTTTATATATTTTTTAAAATTTTTAAAAGAAAGAAGTGCCCTCCTGTGGTCAGCCCTAAGCCCAGCTCCTCAGATATCTACAGGCAACCTAGCTAACAGTGACCAACTAGTCTTTTGTCCCCAGGTCAAGTCAAGCTTGCCTGCTGTTCCAAGAACCGTAGCCTCCTCCTCCCCTGTGGGCTATAACTGCCTTCCAAATGTCTGCCGGTGCAGAGACTCCGTCCTTCCCGGGAATTGGAAATGTTCTAAATGATGTCTAGAAGGGCAGGTCCCTTCCAGAAGGTTGTGAACTCCCTTTGCTCAGATGGATCACGGGAGCCTCTGCCCACCAGAGAGACAGCCCTGCAAATGGGCTTCTCATCAGACCAGAGTCGTGATTCCTCCCTGTTCTGTGGGCTGCACTGTGACCACAGACATGGAAACACGACCTGTGTGCCTCTACTTATGATACTGTCAGTATTTTATTATTTATCCATTTTGAATTTTGCTTTACCCGAAAACACTTATACTCAAGAATATTTTGTAGGTTGAACAGATTCCCCCATTTCCTTCCACTCTCTTCTCTCACCCTCCCGTTTGTCCCCCTAGATAGTTTCACTTCTGTTTTTCCATCATACATACACACAACGTGGATAGATAATCTCGGAATGAGACTTACTTGTCTTTCTGTGGCTGACTTATTCACTCATGTGATAGTCTCCAGTCGTGTCCATTTTCCTGCAGGTAATATACCTTCATTCTTCTTTGTGAAAAAAAATCCATTGTGTGTGTGTGTGTGTGTGTGTGTGTGTATGAGAGAGAGAGAGAGAGAGAGAGAGAGAGAGAGAGAGAAAGAGAAAGAGAGAGAAATCTTTTGTACATTTTAAATTTTATTTATTCTTAATTTAGTTTTGTTTTGGATGGCACATGCTTGTCCAGGGTGCATGTGTGAAAATCAGAGGTCACTTTTGGGAGTTGGTTCTCTCCTTCCACCATGTGGCTGGGTTCCAGGGATTGAAGTCAGATCATCAGGCTTGGCTGCGGAACCATTTAGCTGGTGCTCATAGTAACACATTCCCATTCCTCTGTTGTTGGACACTTTATTCTACTGCTTAGCTATTGTGAGTGGTATGGAAATCTCAATGTGCCACAGCAACATTTTGAAGGACTATTCTGTTTAGGGGAGCCTTTTGTCTGAGCAGTAGCCATATTAGTCACAAGGTAAGCAGAGGCGGGTATGGTCCCCCTGGCTTTGCTGTTATTCTGCTGTTCTCTCCTGTTCTACCAGAGAACGGGCCATCCATCCACAATTCCTAAGAACCATGGCAGCTCCTGTCAAGTGTTTGTCTCTCCTTCTCCAGGCACTGGCTTCTTTCCAGCCATGAATGTCCTCAGGAGAAGCTTTGTCTGATGAAAGCCAGTTTACTCTACACTGGCAGCATGTCATTGAGTGTCACCTCTTCAACTACTCTCTGTGAACTTCTGCAGCTTCACTGCATCTCCGAGCTAGACAGAGAGCATCGGAATGCTCTCTGGATCATGCAGTGGCTGGAGGGAAAGCTGAGGCTGGCTTGACCTCTCCAATGCGACTCCTCATCAGCAACATGGCTACTTCACTTTCTTATTGCTAGTGTGCTCAATGGAGCTGCACTTTCAGTTCCCTTCCAGGTTTCCTCAGCATTCAGGACTTGGCTATCTACTCCGTGCAAGAGGCCTTGCTTTAGGCTGACCTTAGCCCTCTTGGCTAAGCCCAATCACCTCAACTTTTTATTTAACCTGAAAGGCTCATGCTTGCACTTGGACATTTAGACGCTAATAATCACACAGTGATTAACTGGTCTGATTTCAATATTATTATCTCAGAAAATAGCAAGGTGAAGATCAGAGAGATGCCTTTGACAATCAAGCCAGATGACCTGAATTCAACTACTAGAAACCACATGGGAGGAGAAAATAGCCCCCCCCCCCGCCAAGTTGTCCTCTGACCTCCATAGGCATGCCATGGTATGGACATTCAATGTGCACACACACACACACACACACACACACACACACACACACACGTTCAATTTTAAAAGATTTAAATACAGAAGTAACAAAGGCTGCTTATTACAGACCGCCATAATGGACAGAATAACCAAAGAGCAGTGGTAATGGACTCTTGCGTGCGGGATGTCACACACCCTATGGACAGCTCAGCACCTGTAAACCACGCTTTAAGGTGGAGGGTATAGAGGACTCTGCTCTTTCTGCCCCATCCTCCTGGCTTCAAGGAGTCCCTTGGGACAAAAAGAATAGACTTCCTTTGGTCTGGGGAGATGGCTCAGTGAGCAAAGTGCTTTCTGTGCAAACATAAGGACCTGAGTTCAATCCCTAATACCCCCATGAAAGTGGCATGTACAAGAAATCCCAGTGCTGGGGAGGCAGAGACAGAAGGATTCCTGGGCCTCACTGACCAGTTAGCTTAGCTGAATCGGCGAGCTTCAGGACACTGAAAGACTTTGTGTCAAAAAACAAGGTGGAGAACAACTGAGGAAGATACCCAGCCTCCACACATGCATATATCTACACACACACACACACACACACACACACACACAAAAGAAAGGAAAGGACCTACTTCAAAGTGTACAGAGTTCAGCACCCAAGCCACCCCATATCATGGTAGCTCTGGGTCCTGCTCACACCTCATTTTGTAGGTCCCAGACTCCTTGCAAGTCCCTACACTATGAAGTGTGTCTCTGATACACCTCTGGGCTTGCTCAGAAGAATGCAAAACCCAGAACCATCTCACTCTGCCCAGTTCTGGAGTTCAAGGCAGGGTGGCTCTGGTCTGTCCGGCTGCAGCAGCCTTGGTATCATGCCCTCCATCTTCATCCTAAGATATTTATAGACAATGGTCCCTAGTCAGTCTTCCAAGACAAGGTATTCAATCAAAACATCCTTTTCTTTAGGTCAGGGAAATGAGTTTTAAAATGCTTTGGCCTGTCTACAAATGTGTTAGATGGAGGGTGGGGGATGAGGAGACTTTCTGTCACGAGCAGTTCTGGTGACTTCCTCTAGGTGGACTTGCCAGAGCCAGCCCCTGGCAGCTGCAGGCCACCTTGAATGTCCCTACCACAGTGCATCCACTAACTGGCCACTGCTGTCATAAACACTACAACTCCTAAATTCTGGGGCAGACTCCCCAGAAGTCTTCCGGTAACTCTTGGGGTCGATGACCTCTACACTCATGAAGGCCGTGAAGCCCTTGGCCTTAGAGGTTCTCCAGCAGTGACTTCAGCGAGGCTGCTTTCTCCCTATTACAGAGACGTGGGCCTGCTGCTGACCACACGGGCTCTGGCTGATGTGAGAGGGAGCTGTGTAAGTATGTTCTTACCTACCACCTGGTGTGCAAAAGTGCTTGCATATGGATGTGTGTAGAGAAGTGGGACCATGTTTGTGTCTGCCTTTGAATATGTGCTATTTGTATGTGGGTCTCTAAATGTGCTACATATCACGGTGAGCTCATGTGCATACACTGGACAGAGGTGGGGCAAGGTGTGAGCATGCCAGCAGAGGCCATCACTAACAACCATATCCTCCCTGGGGAGTGATTCTGAGTGGTGCTGGCCATGGAGAGTTCCTGTCTGGGGCAGCCCTGTGGCAACAGAGGTGTGGAGCCTAGCAGTTGGGGGCAGGGGGTCAATAACACCTGGGACCAGATGCAGCGAGCATCCCCTCTCCCCATTGCTGGGAGGCCCTTTGGGAGTTCACACTCTCCCCTCCAGCTTCTTTTTAATTTTTTTTCTAAGATGTATTTACTTATTATGTATACAAGCACTCTATCTGCATGTGTGCCTGCATACCAGAAGAGGGCACCAGATCTCATTATAGATGGTTGTGAGCCACCACGTGGTTGCTGGAAATTGAACATGAGACCTCTGGAAGAGCAGCCAGTGCTCTTAATCTCAGCCATCTCTCCAGTCCCCGCTCCAGCTTCTTAATGTTTCCCAGGCGGCCACAAGGTGAGCAGGAAAGAGGCCATGTCTGCTTTGGACCCTTTCACCCCGATCACTAGAGAAAGACCTTGTGTCAGCTGCTGGCGCTACAGGCAGCCACCAGAGCCTCGGGCCAGAGCGACCCAGGAGGGGCCATAGGCAGAAAGGAGTCTAGATGGGAACATTCTAGAGCAGTGGTTCTCAACCCTTGGGGTCGCATACCCCTTGGCGGTTGAATGAATCTTTCACTGAGGTCACATATCAGACATCCTAAGTATCAGATATTTACATTATGATATAGACCAGTAGCAAATTACAGTTATGAAGTAGTAATGAAAGTAATTTTATTATTGGGGGTTACCACAACATGAGGAACTGTACTAAAGGGTTGTAGTGTTAGGAAGACTGAGGACAACTGCTCAAGAGTGTCATGATCTGGATATAGTGTCTCCTCTAAATGCTGAAGGCTTGGTGGTTGGGGGGATTGATGCTGTGAAGAGGTCAGATCTGAGGCCACTATGTTGTGGCTTTGAAAGGCCCCATCCAAGGTTCGTAGGAGTGTGTAGCTGCCACCTGATATCTTTGGTAAGTAATACTCTCTGGAGGGAGTTGCCCTCCACGGTGGATTATCCTAATCTGATAGCATTATTGGGGAGCGATAGAAATGAGGATGTTGGGCCTTGATGAAGGGAGGAGATTAGTGGGTGCTGTCCTTGGAGCCACATATTTTCCAGAGCTCCTTGTTGCCTTCGCTTCCTGGCTGTCACAAGGGAGGTGGCTCTTTCCCTGACCACAGCCTTCAGCCATGATGCTCTGCCACACAGGCTGCCAGCCAGGGTGTGAAACCCTAAGGCCATGAGCCCCAATCCTACCTCCTTTAGAAGGCATATCCCAAGAATTTGTCACAGCGGAAGGGACAGCCTAGCCAAGAGTGCTGATTTTGTTAATGAGTTACCCCAACAATGAATTAATACTGAGCAGGAGGTGGGAGCTGGTTTCAGGAAATAGTCATTAGGGAAATGCCTCTGAAGGGCGTTTCCCATCCCTGTTAGCCCTGTCTCCTCTGACTCCCTCCCTCCCCAAGTATATATACACAATAAGGACGACTGAGACTCAGACCCACTGAGCTCCCTGGAAGAAGCAGAGACCAGCTGAGTTGACTGGAAGAGGCTCAGACCAACTGAGTCGCCTGGAAGGGACACTCTCCAGCCTGTTGAGCTCTCTGCAGGCTGTGCAGTGAACCCGAGGTTCCTAGCTTTTGGGAGTGGCCACCCACCCATGCTGGGGAGGGGGACTTCGGGTGATGCAACTGTCTTTGAGTCATTTTTGCCCCTGTATGTAACCCTCTCACGCACCCATATTCCTGTAAGTAACCCAATAAAACTCATTGCATTATCAGCTGGACTTCAATAGTGTCTTAGCTTGCTTTCTATTGCTTTGCTAAAATTCCACAATCAAAAGCAACTTGAGAAGGAAAAGGTTTACTTGGCTTGCAGGTTACAGTCCATCATCAGGGGAAGCCAGGACAGGAACCTAGAGGCAGAAATTGAAGCAGAGACCATGGAAGAGTGCTGCTAATCAGTTTGCTCAGCTGGCTTGCTTATAATGTCCAGGACCACCAGCCCAGGACATCCCACAGACTTGCCTGTAGGCAATCTGAGGCAGGTATTTTCTCAATTGAGGTTCCTCTTCCCAGATAACACTAGCTTGTGTTGGGCTGATAAAAACAACAAATCCCTAGGTAGGACAGGTGGAATCTGTATTTCGGTCTGTTTCTAGTAACCTATCCAGGGTGGTCAGATGTTTATTTTGTCTCCCTGGAACATTGCCACACAACACCCTCTCTCATCATCCTAAGATGCCTTGATCTCAGATGTCCAGCCTTCAGGATTAGGAGACAGTTAGTTTCTGATGAAGTCCCAAGCTGCAGTGCGGCCCCAGGCTTGGTCTTAGCAGCTCTAGGATGCTGTGGTGACTGGCGTGCACTGTCAGCTTGACTGGACTGAGACACATCCAGTCATGTCTGTGAGAATGTCTCCAGACAAGCTTAACTGAGGAGGGAAGACCCACCCTAGAGGTGGGCAGCCCTGGGCACCAACCCCAGACAGTAAGGACAGAAGCCTTCTCTCTGCTTCTTGAAGGCAGTTGGGAGGTAACCAGCGAGTGGCCCCATGTTGTGGGAGCTCTGTTTACCAAATGACATCTGGGGGTGACTTTGCCATGGGTGTGATTTTCTCTGGATAAGGGTCATGCATCCTCTCTTGGGTGGTAGGAGCCAGAGCAAGCCTTGCGGTTGGTCCTCATCTCCCTTGGGAGAGCAACGAGACAGCAGCAACTGGACCATCAGCGTCTGCCTTGTTCTGTATTTGTGAGTTTGCTTTTCATTGCACCCCTTAATAAATTGTTAAATAGATTTTTGTGTCTCACTTCAGCCCCATGGTCCCATTGCCCAGCTAGGTCAGCTCTTGCCAGCATGGTCCTCCCCGTGGACCACACTCTCAAACTGGGAGCCTCTTCTTACCTTAAGTCACTTTTATCAGATATTGTGCCACAGCAATTAGAAAAATGACACAAGGAACACAGCTTGCCCCCCCCCACCCACCCACGCAGTTGATGCTCTTCCCTAGTGTGCCCCATGTGCATGCACTGCCCTTCTCTCTGGGCTGTGGCTACAGCTGTCATGGCATCACTACCATGAGGACATTCTGTGACCTCAGAGTATACCCTCCCCCACCAGTAAGAAGCTATAGGAGCAAGGACACTGCGTGCTTTATCACCAGCGCTCACGCCCACGAGGACCATGGGGTTTCCAAATGTGTTCCACGGTTTCCCCAGTGTGAGCAATGAACTTCTATCATTTGTTTCCTGCAGTTACAGTTACTCTCTCTGACACATGGGTTGGCGACTAGGCCCAGGGATCTGAAAGCCTGCTCTGCAGGCCTCCACACAGGGATGGGTCTGCTCCCAGGCATGCCAGTTTGTCTGTCAGAGGCTTCAACTAGTTTCCAGGGGGAAGGCTTTAAAGTCCAGGCAATGGGTGGTAGGTCAGTGTCCCTACCAAAAGCTCCTTTGGGGGCCAATGCATAAAACTGTGAGGCTGTGATGCCCAATCCAGGCTGCTGGAAGATTCCAGAACTCTGTAAAAATCTGCTTTGAAAAGCAGACTCACCTATCTCTACCTCCCCCACCACTGGGATTACAGATATATGCCTTCAGTCAGCTTTTTATGTCTATGCTGGGGACCCAAACTCAGGTCCTCATGCTTGAAGAAAAAGTACTTTACTAAGTCAGTCAACTCTCCAGCCCAGTATCGTACTTCTCACTGCAGTATTTGGTCTCGGGTACTTTCTTTAGGATTTCTGTTGCACTGATGATCAGAACAGTGATGGGTTGGTTTGTGCGGACACAGCATGCAGCACGACTGCATCTCCATTATGACGAGATCATCATGTTGCTGCTCCCACAGAACAGTTTAAGCTAGATGTCCACTGCGGCCTCTTAATAAACTGGATAAACAGATCTGCAAAGCTGGCTTTGATGACTTTATTCCTAAGATAACACAAACGGCCATAAGCACAAAAGGGTATTCAGCTTCATCAGAATGCAAATCAAAACTACCAACATCACTGCCTACCTGATAGGACAGCTGTCTGTAACACATGCTGGCGAGAAGCAGGTGGGAGCCCCAGATGGCACTGACGATTCTCTACAGTGATGAAGCCTCTACAGAGACCAAGATAGTAGTGCCTCAACTTAAAACAGAATTACCATGTGATCCACCACTCATTGCTGGATGCACAGCCAAAATTACTGAATACAGGATTTAAAGACATCTAAATGCTCATGTTCATGACTTCACAGTAACAAAGTATAAGCTACCCAGAAGCAAGGTGTGGCTAACGAGCAGACTACAAAGAAATTTCTAAAATGATCTGTATGAATACCTTGAGAACAAAAATGTCACAAAAGGAAAAAGTCTGCATGATTCCTTAGCCACGAAATCCTTACAGCGCAGAATAGTAACTGCTGGGAGTCAGGTGTTCAGTGGGGACAGAACCAAGTTGCCAGGGATGAAAAGGGTTCTGCACCATGGCAGGGCTGCAGAGGTGTGAAGCGATACCTCCGAGGACAGAACACACGATCACAACCATACACAAACCTAAGGACACTCTCTACTGAGTCATCAGTAACCTGTCATGCTTCCTTTTTCTTTTCTTAGTCAGCATACTTTGACTTTTTGAGAAACAGGATTTTATTTTTACTTTATTAAAACGTTTTCTTCTTGACCAAGACCAAGGGTTTCTGCACTTGTTAGGAGTAGAAGAAAATGTAGTCCAATCAAGCTACCATTCTCAGCAATGACTAGAAGCTGAGAACACCCAGGTTCTCTGCAGAGCATGGTGGATCTCCACTCCAAGTGCTTCCTTTGAGTGGTCTGCTCTGCAGGCAAAGGGAACATTTTTGCAGCTGGCTGACTGGCACGACTAGAATGGGCACACTTCAGGAACATGTTCGGAATGGGTCTCTGGTCCTGTCCTCCAGCTGATGCTTGGATATATAGCCCTTTATGAACCCCGGGCTACTTTGATAGCCAAAACTAAGGATGACCCACAACTCGGCTATGTGGGATGTAAGGCTGGACAGGGTTTTCTTCCTGCTCAGATAACTGGAGCTTGGCCCCAAGTCCCCTCCGTTGACTGCCAACACACAGCCTTGGCCTGACAGACAAGGCATGGCTGCGTGTGTACAGCCTGTCTTATCCTCACTCACAGCCACTGGCCGATGGAGGTCTGTCTGGGTCAGGTGCAACGTGCACTCCCTTCTCAAGAAAGCTAAGGAACAGGTATGAGCACTTCTGTGCAGAAGAGTAGCTGGCCCAGACAAGGGGAGAGCTACACAGGGTAATGGGAGAAGGGCAATGGCCCGGGGCCAGGATGAAGCCTAGCCCCAGGGCACAACATTGTCTGACTACTCTTTGAACCCGTACCCAGGAGCAGTGCAGGTTCATAAGGCTGCATTCTCAAAACAGACTGGGAATACAAGATCTGCATGGAACAAAGCTAGCAGCTGTGAGGAGGGGTGGGACAACGTGGCGCTGTGGCTGATGTCTCCATGTCTCGGCTCTTGAGAGCACGGCAACAAAATATGCATTTCTTGCAAGCTGTACAATGACATATGAATGCTAGTTTTAAGGAGAGACGAACTCCCCAACTTGCCCAGCAATGTCCTCTCATCATCTGTCATCCTACAAAACAGGACAGTTGGAGAGCGGTTACCCGATTTCATGGTCCTACTAAGGAAAAACCTATGTTGCAGCTTTGGGCTGTGCTGAGGGGCAGCTCTCCCCAACCCCACCGACCCAGGACTAGTCACTGCCCAGAACACGGTGTGGGGCCCGACAGACGCAAGAGAAAGTAAAATTCTTCAGTCAGGAGAACATCTTAATGTTTTATTGACAGACTTTTTGGTTACAGTACAGTTCAAACACATTGTTTGCTATGAAACCACACAAATGATACACAAACAGTACATTTCTTTCCACCTATGTCACTACTATCTTTCACATATACAGCCTGCAAGAGTTCCCAAGTGGTCAATGCCAAGGAAAACCGGAGGAAAGCACAGCAGTGTCACTCATTCGGGAAGAGCACGTGACTGGCAGAAACAGTGAGGCCAGAAGAAAGCAAGGCGGTGTCTCGTGGTTTCTAAGCAGCCAGCGCACTTCCAGCAACATAGCCTGCACTCCAAGCTGCCTGCACAGCAGGGAGGTGCACACACATTACACGACGACGAGGGCCATATCTGCAAGGGCAGTGTAACGGCCACACGGCCACCACTTCCAAGCGAATGAGAGCACGCTACCACTAACACTGACCCACGCCCTGGGTCCTGCAAAGGTAGAGGAGTAAAAACAGAGAGGGCTGGTTAATGACGTGCAGACCACAGCTGAGAGGCCCAGAGTCAAACTGCAAAATAACAAGCAAAAGGTCAGGCTCTCCAATCCAGGTTCTGGAGGAGCAAATCCCAAGGAAAGACCTGTTGAGGCAAAAGGTTAAGAGAAACTGGAGATGTGGCCCTGGTGCAGACATCCACAATGTTCCCTCCTGCCAGAGGGAACCTGACTCAAGTATCAGTGGCCACTGCAAGCGTGGAAACCATGGAAGAGGAGGGAGAGAGCATGCAAACAGGAGAATCGCTGGGAGGGGAAGCAGGGACAATACCTCAGGTATGAAGAGGGAAGAAAGCAGAAGGTGAGGAGGGAGCCAGAGCCCTGGCCAGAGCAGGGGAGTGGAGCCAAGAGTGGAGAAGAGAACATAATATCAGACACTCTTACAGCAAAAGGAAGCCACTCTCCATCACTGCTGCACCTGCAAATTAAACAGCAAAATTAAAGCCTAGGAGGGAAGTCCTCACAGAGGACACAGCTCTGGATCCCACACCTGTGAAATGTAAAGAATGAGCGGTTATGTGCTCCTCAGGGGCCAGTCAGTGTGGTCTGGGTGCAACATGCTGTCTACAGTGTGTGTGTTCTAAGACAACAGTGCAGAATGCAAAAGGTGTTAGTCCCCAAACCAGCCTCCGCTGCATGTGTCCTTAAAATAAAAAGCAGTTTAGCAGGAAGTCATGTAAGAAGGTCAAGAGGTCTACTGTCTAGAGCACACTAAACTTTCAAACACAGAACACAATAACATGCACCTGCCCATCCCACCTGTGGGACTTGTGAGGCAAAAATTATACAGGTTCTCTCTAAATCGCCTGCCTTTCCCCACAAACCTTTTCAAATCAGTAAACTGAACCCGGGAGAACACTTAGAACTCTCCCTACGGTAGGTCTAAGGGACAAGGAGAGAGCTGCTCAGTGAAAATGCTTGTCCTTTCAGCTGTTCTACCGTCACACAACAGAAAGAGCAGATAATCAACAGTCTCTAGGGAAGTCAGGGGAGGTGCGTTAACACTCGATACCATCAAAAGGTATACCTGGGATCCAATATGAATCAGCGGATTACTCTGGTTCCAGTACACGAAGCTATGGGCTTGTGTACCTAAGAGGTTAGGCATTTCGAATGACACAACTAAACAGGTTACAAAAAACCTTACAGAAAATCCTTAGGATTTAATAAGTCAAGGCTAACTGCCTTTCAAAGTTTATACTAAGAATATAAAAATAACACTTGACAAATTTTAAAATACGTAAACCATCATGGCAGTATTATTAAACATGGTAAAGTATCTAAAGACTCTCCCATAACTGAGCTAAGCTTCTAATGGCTTCCCCTGTGGGGAGGGGTCTTGTTCTTGCCCACCCTGTGCCCCATTAGTTAGTTCCTTTGCAGAGTGCCTCAAGGCACAGTCTCAGATGGCCAACACCTTTCCCACTAGTTCTCCCAGGCCTTTTCTCCCTCTCTGAGAAACAAAAACAAGTGGGCAGATTAAGGATGCAAAGTCAAAGCTGAGTCCAACAAGTAAGAGGCAGGAATTAAAGCTAATTCCCAGGAAAGGAAATAGCAAGCAATGGAGTAGCCCTTTGTGGCCCAAAGCCTGGCACAGGGATGTGCTTACTGACTCGTTCATTTTGTCTTGGGTCAGAGGATACAGAGAAAAGAGCCTCAGAGCACCCAATGATGACCAAGAACAATACTTAGCTACCGCACAGACCTCTTGGGTTAGTGCCTTTACATCACTAGGACCTATCTTGGACTAGCATCGAAGCCAATGGTCTACATCAAGCTTACCTTCCCAATATTGCCACAAGGAGATAAAAGACAAACAAAACAAAAACCAAAAGACACAAGACAGGTATAGTCTTTAAGCCTAGTCCTCCAAGAAAGACCCTTCAACTGGCCTATGTCACTCCAAGAATTCCCTCACATACTCATCTGTGGGGCTCTTCGCCTTATTAAAGGACCACCCTGGGGATCCCATCGGAGGTGTACATCACTGACATTCCCATCCTTAAGACTCGCTCCTCGCCCACCGGACCATTGTCTAGTCCTCTCTCCCATGCCTTTTAGGTTCCCTGCCAGCTTCTGTGAGCAGCGAAGTCTTCTTCTACCTGCTTCAGGCAGAATGTTGCTTGGGGCGGGGGGCATCCCTGGGTGCAGGACCTAAGCTCCATCCTGATTCAGAAAACCATCCCGGACCTTTGCACATCACATGAGAGTTATCCAGATGAAAATGGTTATGGAAAACCCACCTCCCACCCCATCCACCACACTCCTCCACGGCAAGGTATGGGCGCAGGACCTGCATAAGAAGCTGCCTATTTGGATGGGGGGGGGGCAGGGTGGGAGTTTACCTCAGAATCTCTTTTGAAAAAGAAAAGGTAAGATTTTCCCCCTCAAGAAGAGTTTCAATATAAGGATTTAACAAATGTGGCCAAGCCAAGGGCAACACAAGGTTATGTTGAGGTAAGCAGCTAAGTGAACTCACAATCATTACAGCACAAAATAAACAAGGCAAAGAGGGAAAGTTATTTGTCCCCCCCCCCCCCCCACTCTCCACCTAAGGACAGATGTGAGAGTCATTCCTTCAACCTTCTGGAACTTGTGAACAAATAATACACAGATGAGGGTTAATGTATTGACTTACTACCATCTTTATGAAAATCGAATGTACACAACAACAATTATGAAAGTGTCTCCATTAAACTTTGATAAGACAACAAAAAAAAGAACTAACAAATAGCTAAGATGTTGCTGTGAGTTGAAAGCATCTCCAATAACACTTTAATCTTGAAGGTCCATATTTACACAGTATGCTAATGCTTTTCCTTCTCATTTTAAATGCATGATAAAGAAAGAACAGAGATAATGGTTGCAGCAGATCTTCCACGGGTTGAGTTCGGGTGGTGGTTTGACTTCACTGTGAGAAGTGCACTGAGAGTGGGGAACGTTCTTTCTAATTCTGCTTCTTTCACTTTCTGTGGTTTCCTTCACAGAAGTTTAAGCCTTTAAGGCTGGCCCTGCCTGGTCTGACAGTCCACACCAGGTGGATGTGTACCACGGCCAGAGTGAGCGGCTGTTCTAAGCAGTGCTTGGAGCTGGTCTCTCAGGACACTGCAACATAGAGAAAGCTAGCTCATGTGTGTAGACAGTTAAGGGACACACATGCTCTGGACACCTCACCACACAGTGGCCCCGAGGCCTGAGGTGAGCAGTGGTGCTGAGGAGGCTGTCTCCTTAAATGACTGCACTGAGTCAGTGCCTACTTTTCAGACAAATTTTAAAAAAATGTAGATTTGGGTTTTAAAGGCCCAGCACTCAAAACTATTTCAGAAAGAAGCAAACATCTTAAACTTCTTTTACTGTGTCCTAATCCTCAATCTCCTACAAGGCCTCTATCTTGTCCAAATAGAGCTAACATATTATCAAACTCACCAATTTAGTGAAATATCTTAACGACCCCTGTGTCTAAGAGAAATGAGTGGGAGAGACAGTGGGGTGACCAGACAGCACTTGGATGGACTGGGCAAGCTTGGTAAAGGCCCAGTGGGGCTGGCCCTCAATGCTCCTGCCAGGGCTGAGGCAGAGGCATTGTGGTCAGAGGTGGCACCATAGCCACAAGGTTTTCTAGGACATCCTATAAATGCTTCACCTCAATTGCCTGGAACCCAAATAACTACCACATTGCCCCCAGTGCTCCTTGCCAGCATATAATGTCATCTCAGAATTGGTCCTATGAAGTTTCACAGGGCCTGGAGTACCATTCTCCAGTTGTTAACACTGGCAACTTAATTGAGAACGTAATGTAAAACTTCAGCTGTGGAAGCCAGCTACTTCAAATCCTACACCTACTCCTCATTACCCAGCGACAGTAAGTGACAGCAGACTTCTATTTCCCTCGGTCCTATTAAGATATGAACGATAAAATTACAGGTATAAAATACAACTAAAAAGTCCTGAGTGTGTCCTAGTGTCATTGCCCATTTTAGAGTATGTCCCAAACACTGAAGCGTTCATGGGGGAAACATAATAAGGCACTGTGTTCAGTGTCTGCCCAGCATGGACTTCCATGGGATGTTTTTTAGAAAGTGAGTCTTGCCTGGTAGAACTGACCAAAATGACTAATGTGGACAGACACACTTATCTTGGGCAGCATCAGCCCTGCTGAGAAATCCATCCCTCACATATGTGATAGAAGGGTAACCCAAAGGAAACTCAGAGCCCTGAAGGACAGTGAGGTAATCAAAGCAATGACAGCACACACTACAGAGCTAGGGCATTTAAAGAGCAGAGGCCCAGTAGGTCTGACCACCTTTCAAGCTGTGCCTCAACCTGTGCCAAGAAACTAGGCCAAGAGGGCTGCCTGTGAGGGCGACAGAGCCACTGGGCCTGGAACTCCTGCGCTTGCTTAGCTAGCACTGTGCCCACCTGAGAGTCTCTGCTGAAACAGGCAGCACTTTGGAGGTATTTGCAAGAAGCAGAATTGCCACTTCCATGGCAACATTCCCAGTCACCCATCTCACACCCTGGCTTTCCAGGGCAGGTGAGTGTCAATCATAATCACTCGAATTTTTACCTATGTTTTACCAGAGCCTGTGAGGGCTTTCTGAGACCACTCCAGTTAAGCCTGGTTGAGAACTCTTTTCTAGCCTGTACTGAAGATAAGTGCAACCATTATCAAATATTCTTTACTGTGGAAAAATCCTTGGAATTTGAGCTGGTAACATTCCTTCCTGAATCTAAGACTGTGACCAATCACACAGTAGGATCATGAAGAACAAGGTCTACATGCATTGTAAGCACTTGGAAACAAAAGAACACGAGGACAGAGTTCTGTGGACGACAGAATTCAAAGCGATCTAACACCAGACTCCAATCCCATGTCCACCAGTTTAACTTGCTTCTGGAATCACCCTGTGGCTGGTTGGCGTGCAGAGAAGATAGCAAACTGCAGACCGGAGAGACCTACACTTCTGGAGATCCTGTGCCAACCTAGAGCTTCCTTGAAGAAATTCCACAGTGTGTGCAGCATGAGGTCAGGTTTTCCCATTCAAGATCACTCCACTATCAGGGCCACATTTATGTGGGACAGATCAATCATGTGCCTGTAGAAATTTGAAAAAAACAGTTAACACAAACTCTTGACAGCAATTCACCAACATGCACAGAAGTGAAGTAGAACCTAGTGAGAAAAACTCAAGGTGTATGAAAGCAGAACGGGCCTTCTCCAGACAACAAAAGCAGATTACGGAAAAGATGTGTAGCCATGTTCTGCACCTCTATCAGTACAGTACAGCACCCCCTCATCCCATCGTTCCCCCCTCCTCTGCAGTTAACAACTACAGAACACAGAGGCTACCTGTGGAATTTCTGCTGAAATGCTAGTGCGTGGGCTGGCTCCTTGAACTTTGCTATGGCTTTCCGCTGCTGAGGAAGCATCTGTAAACTCTATGGGAAGAAAACAAAGACAATTAATGCCAATTATGACAGAATATGAGCAATTACATATTATAAATTTTTATACAAAGCAGCAGGCGAGGTTGTCACCTGGAACATGGAAACAAGCTACCTGTCCTTCTTTGCTTCCCTGGGCACCTGTGCAAAGCAATGCTGCTGATTAGCTGGGGAGTAGCACGTCTACCCTCTAGTATGATATTCAGATCTACCTCCGCCCGGCCACAGCAGCCTCTGAGACTAACACAGGTACCCACGGGTAAAAACTTTCCCTATGTCTTTTGACGGTGTCCTCATCTGTCTGAAGAATGGCTCTCATCCCTGGTCTACCACAGGGGAAAATGGGCTATGGCCACAGGGCACTGGACACATAACATCTTCACCAAGTGTCCACTCTGGGAGAGAAGCCCTATGCACAGATGGCACATTGTACCCCCAGAGTTCTGGATTTTTCTCAGCTCTACATTTCTACAGATGTAGCAAACCTGGCTTGCAAGTGAGAACGCTGACAAAAGCTGCACACTGAGAAATGGCAAAACGGGGATTTTAAGTCAACGCAGGCCCCAGAGCCTGTTACCTCACTGCTTTGGCTAGCTACCTTTCCAATAGTCAATGTGGCAGTGAGAAACAAACTCACAAGGCTGGGCATTTCAATCTAGTCCACAGAAATACTAGAACAAAGAAACATGCTAACACAGAAAATGATAATCTGGCCAGAGCAGGAATCAGATGCCAGTTATCACTACATCATGGCTCAAACCCAGTACTTGTCTTGAAGTCACTGTCACTGAGCCACACGGGGAGGAGTGACTCTTTGTTCTCAGTAACCTCAGGTTCATGGGGTAAAAACTTAATTTTCTTCTTAAAACAATTTCAGGCAAAACCTAGCAAACAGATTTCTTCAAGCAGAGGGGCCTTGAAGTTATAATGAACTTACTTCCTTGGCTCTAAGCTTTAACCTGGCTCTGCTCTCAGAGCAGAGTGACTTCTTCTGACTCACAGGTCTCAACTAGCTGCACCCTCTCCATCTGAAACTTAAACACCAGGAGCCTTACACCTCATCTATCCCTTGCTCCACCTTTCACCAGTCTCCTTTGGTCTAAAAGAGCTGGGAAAGTGTTAGGCAGAAGCATGCTAATGGAGATCAGTAGTTTCTATGGGATCACTGCTTGACCAAACACAATTCTCAGTTCTGACAGGTACTCAAGTATGGTTTACCACCACTCTCTCAAGTAAAAGGCTTGAAAGAACAGGTATCCTTTTGGCCAACACCGGTACTAAGCAAGTGAGCACTAGGTGGTGCCATACCCAAAGCACATCGACCCTACATTTCATTTTGAAACAATAATGTATAATTCCCCAAAGAGAAAAAAACACAGTTTCTTCTCAAAGCAGGACAACAGTGCTGGAGATCTAGTTCTACCACTTAACACCATTTCTTTGATATCTGTATTTAAACCTGTCAAAGTAATCAAGCACTCCTGAAATCACATTTCTATCACTTAAAAAAATTATTAAAAATTGTGTATGTGTGTGTGTGTGTGCATGTGCGCACACAAGGGTGCCCAAGAAGGTCAGATGTCAGATGTATCAAATGTTTACAGGCAGTTGTGAGTTACCTTATGTGAGTGCTGGAAATTGAATTCTAGTCCTCATGAAGAGCAATACAAACTCTTAACTGCTGAGCCACTGTTCTAGCCCTCAGTCACTGCTTTACCCATTAAATACTACCAGACCTTGTTTTGTTTGGTTGTTACACACCTTTAATCCAGAACTTGGGAGGCAGAGGCAGTTGAATCTCTGAGTTCAAAACCAGGCTGATGTATAGAGTGAGTTCCAGGACAACCAGGGTTACACAGAGAAACCCTGTCCGAAAAAGCCAAATGAAGGAGAAGGAAGAAGGAAGAAGGAAGATGGAAGAAGGAAGATGGAAGAAGGAAGGAAGGAAGGAAGGAAGGAAGGAAGGAAGGAAGGAAGGAAGGAAGGAAGGAAGGAAGGAGAGAAGAGGGAGGGAGGGAGGGAGGGATGGGGGAAGGGAGGGAGGGAGGAAGGGAAGGAGGGAGGAGGAGGAGGAAGAGGAAGAGGAGGAGGAGGAGGAAAAGAAATGAAGCAATTTCACAGATGCTGAGAAAATTCACACAATCCTACTCAAAACCATCCCACTGACCTAAGACCAGTAGGAGTCAAACTGCTCTGCTTCCAGGGTGAATAGGCCTTGGCCCATCAGTTCCTCAAGGACCAGGGTGCCGTACTGAAGCTTCTAGCTCATCTAAAGGGTAGGCATGTCACTGGTGTAACCTAGAAAACTCTCCATTGGCTCTCAGGCCTTCCTCTCTGACACATGCCATTTATCAACAGCAGCATCTCTTCTGCTTGGGATTGAGGATGGCTACAATAAACTTTATTTAAAACACAATTATTCTGATTGTTTTCAGAACACACACACACACACACACACACATACACACACAAAGTGGCAAATAAAAGGAGGGGAAAGCCACCTAAGAGGTTTATATTAATCAAAGTACAAAACTTAGTGTATGAGACAAGTAAGACAGAAGTCACACCGTTTCAACAACTGTTTATCTCCAGGCAGCCTGTGAGTCCCACTCGACCATCTGCTAGGGATCACCAGAGTAAACAGGAAACCCAGGATTGCTTATGCTGAAGCCAGGGCACATGGCAACAGTGCTACAGCTGCCCTCACTCTTAGGGCATAAATTCTGGAAAGTGAGAATACCCACAAGACCCATTGAGGCCATGGTGCTTAACAGTGGTCCAGGCTCTAGTGTTGGAATCTGGGTTATCTGGGCCATTATGTGAACCAGAATTTTCAATTATTAGTTATTTTGTCTCACATGTTAATACATCTACAATTCTCTATTATTAATTCTGTTTCTACAAATAAACCACGCTTACAATCAACTACTCAGAAAGTATCTATCCCCTTTTAGACAGTCTCAATATGTACCCCCAGATGGCCTCGTGCTCCTTCTGTGTGAGTTTCTCAGTGTTGAGATTACAGGTGTGCACCACCATAGTGGTTAAAACCATCTATCCTTAAAGACAAAGCATTATCAACACCTGGTACACGTGGGAGCCAAAGTCTGGAGGTTAACTTCTCAATGATAAATATTAAATTAAATCTAACAGCCTCTCAAGAATCCCATAATAAAGGTGGCTATTATTAAACTCAAATACCTAAACACTAGGCTCAGTTTTAGAAAGCTTTCTCTTCTATTCACTTTAAGACCTCTTAATAGTAAATAGGAAACATGTTTGTTTGAGGTAGGATCTTTCTTGCTATATAATCCTAGCTGGCCCAGAACTTGTTATGTAGACTAGGCTGGGCTCAAACTCATAGAGGTTCTCCTGCCTCTGCCTCCAAAATGCTGGGATTAAAGGCCTGAGAAACCACACCTATATGTAAATGGGGGTCTGAAATACCTTAGTCAAGAACTAAAGTAAAAGTAGGCTCTTTATTCTGCTCAGAAATGTAACATTCTCTGGGTAACCTGCATTTTTCACTGGCCAGGCACTGAAGACCACCTGCAGAAGAGAATGCAGGGTAAACTTGCCTATAGCAGATATGGGATGGTGTCTGTCTCCATCCTTCATATCACTGGTAACAAGCTCAGACCTGAAGCATCAGACTCTGTCATTTGAAAGGACATGACAACAAAGTGCAAGTTACTGCTGCATCTGTCCTGTAGATACTAAAATGAGCACCAGAATTGTGAATATGTGAGAGAGCTTCAGAAAAATAAGACAAGGTAGCTAATGATTTGAAATTCTGAGAAATTATCACAAATGTGATTTGAGAAAAAAGGATAGGTATGTGTACACATGTGAACTTCAGAAACAGATTTCAAAGGATAATATGTTCTACTAGAGTAATTACTTCTTAAACTTTGAAAATGAGAATCTGAACTCAGTATGAGGCAAGCATCAGCACCTTTCTTCTCCAGTACCATCTTAATACAACGTAACCCACAAGGGTCCACTGTGCTCACGTATGACACAGTAGTTTTAGCTGGAAAGATGACTCACTGGCATCGTCACCACCTGCAGGCAACCCACCTGGATTGGCCCCACAGACATCAGCAGGCTCTTCAGCTGGGCATCAGTGGTAGATGAGGACAGTCCTTCCACGGACACCACACAGGGCTGTGGTTTGCATTCCACCACTCGAAGGTTCTGCTTATTTGGCATTAGGCGCCCTCGGCCCATGGGACCTGCTACTCCTCGGCCTCGTCCATGCATGATGGCCTGGTAATGACAAAGAAGATGTATTCTGGTATCTGAGTGGATTCTTCCTGTAGTAGCTAAGAAAGTACAAAGCAAGCATGAGCCCAGGGTCCATGAGGACATGCTGTGAGTCATAGAATCTTCTGTGTGTTAATCAACCATTAGAGGGTGGCCTCATAGCTAACTGGAGCAACACCAGCAAGTGCAATGAGGCTAAGATGGAAGCCCAGAGTTATACAGCTATAACTGGAAGGGATTCTGGTGTTACTTTCATTCATGATGTAAACACTGTAAGAATACAGGCACTGGCTGCAATTAGCATGGGGCGGGAGTTCAGAACCCATTCTAACTGCCCCAAACACACAACTTTTCCCACCGTGGCAAAGGCCAATGGACACATGGTATACACAGTGCTAGCTTGCTAACATTAATAATGTGTCATACACAGCTTGGGGATCCAACTCAAATGGACAAGTTATATTCACCCTTTGAAACAGAACTTCACGGGGTCTTCTGTGACAATCCCCTCCAGAGCTCTTACATAATCATATACCAAAAAGGGGTAAAAGAACCTCAAAAGCACCATTTTTCAAAGCTACCCAAGTGTCGGAACCTCAATGAAGAGCCTTTAAAAAGAGATATCTGGCATTTCCAGTATTTTCAACTAGTACGACAATTAAAAAGAGATGGCCTAATTCTGCAGTTATCTAACTAGAAATGCAGAGACAGTGGAAGTGAAGCACACTGGACCTCACCCGTGTCCTACACTAATTCTGTACCAGCGTTTGGTTAAAAGGAGCAATCCATCAAATGCTGCCACCTCCTAAGAAAAGGTAGAAAGCCATAGTTGATCCTTAGGATATGCAATGCTACAAGTACGGAACTCTAAAGGAGTACAGCTAGAGGCTCATCTACAGACGGCCGCTACCGCTGTGAGACAGGCTGTGGAGAAGTGAGGAAATTTCCAGGATCCACACAGGAGACAACTCAAAGTGAACCAGGCTTCTGCTTTCATTACAGGAAGTCACAATATAAACACTCTGTACAAATTTCAGCCAGATAGTAGGTTTTGCCATAATTATCTTATAAAAGCCTCACAATAGCTCTAACAAGAGAGAAACACCACCGGCCTCTTAAAGGAGAGCTAAGAGGGCTGAGGGTGGGTGAAGCATCTCTAGTACACCCGCATGTAATTTTCTAAAGTTATGTTCTTAATGCAGCCTGGGGTTAGGTCTGAAAAAGAAATGCAGCCTGGAACAGGCTGTGAGATCAACCATTTTATTGCTGGATTTATCACTAATATGTGCACATCTGGCCTGCTGCAGCAGCAGAGTCATCTACTGACAGGACACACAAGGTGAAAAGGAACACTGCATGAGCAGACCCCACATCTGAAGAGGGGCAGTGCCAGCACCAGGCTCCCTCTGCCTGGTCTCACCTGTTCCTTAGACATGTGCTACTGTTGTAGGGATGACTTTGTATCCATCTGCTTTGGAAAATTAGAAGGCTGCCTTTCCTCCAGAAGCTGAGTACACTGTCACTTCAATGCCTGCAACATGACTGGACTGTCCTCCTCAAGAAGGGTAAGGAGCCCACAGGTAGGCTGGGCCCAGAGGAAATGACCTTCATTCACCTTCACACCTCCACAGGACTTTGTCTCTATTCTTGAGCTGATGGGTAATTACAGGCAGGAAGGACACAGTTCTAGTTCTCCATTAGGGACATCTCTGGTGTCAAGTGGGTAGAAGGAACACAGGAGCCCAGTACTGTCTATACAGGACAGCCACACTCTCTAGTTGTACCATGGAGGAAATGACTGGAGGGAAAGCTTTCTAAACCAGGACTAAGAAAACAATGGCTCATTTACCAATGTGAATATTAGCAAATGCCAAAAAAAAACCACCTAACTCCAACTTCTTTCAGCCAGTGACCAGGAAACCTATAGGAGGCAGGGCCCTTCCATTCAGTACCTTCTTGGCTGGGTGAATCCCTTGGATGCTTTTGATCCCTGGAGAAATAGCCGGGTACATGTGGGGCCCAACAGGCAGGTGCTGGGGCTGCTGAGGACCCCCCTTGGTCAGCGTCACCTTGCGAGCAGGCTGCTGTCTCATGTCCGGAGGCTGGGGAAGCCGCTGGGGCTGGCTCTCTGTGTGAGAAAAGCCATCGCTCTCTCCTCCCTGCTGAAATCAACAAGGTAGCAGGAGGATCAGTGTCTGCTCACCATTCTGGCCATGCACTGGCACCCACTGCGATTGCTGACCGAGGCAGAACGTTTCAGACATAAATAATACCAAAGCTGCCTTTTCCCTGGAGCCAGTAAGGGAAACTTCTCAGTTGGGGCAGTGGGTTAAGGTTTTAAATACAGTATTTTTGAAATTTAAAACATTAAGTTTTCTATTAATGAATATATCCATTTAATGAGCTGGCAACGACTACAGGTAACTGCCTAATTTTGTACTGGTTAAATTGTAAAACACTTCACTTTTTATTGCCAAGAACACTTTTTTGAAAACCTGATAATGTGTCGGTAGTGGTCTTAAAACTTTGTAGACGCTGCTCAAACCCACCACAATGGGGAAGCTGCCTGGCTCCAGTGTCTGTTGCAAGAGACTCCCATCTGAGGATGTATATCACCAGCAGGTTTCATAGTGAGTGAATGCCAGAGAAGTAGCATATGTGTTGGGCTAAGAGCTTTGGAAACATTCACAACCTGTTTTCTGCTCTTCCTACTCCCAATCTCAATTGCTCCTTAGACCACGAGGAATGCACGTGAGGCATGCCCACATTAAGCTGGCATCTGAGTCTACTGTACTAACAAGCAGCAGCATAAAGACAGCCTGTGGGTGACACCTATGGGCAATCTGGAGTTTTCAGCACGTTTCAAAGAATGACTGGTGGGCAGGACAGAAAGAACAGATGAAAAGAATTCTGCCCTGTTACATTATGCAATCTTAGTAGAAACGAATGCTGGGCCTTGAGAAGCAGCACTAAACTTGTACTCCTCCTGACCTGAAGAGGCATATATCAGGTGGTGGTTGATAACCTTCCCACACAGGTTGCACAGTCATGAAAGTAATGGGTGGTGACTTAGCAAACAATTTCAAAAGAGGTACATGTCTATTTCCATCTCCAATTCCCACTCAGCTGTAGGTGTATTGTAGTTTATCCCCACCAAAACCATGCTGAAGTTTTTTTTTTTTTTTTTTTTTTTTTTTTGGTTTTTCGAGGCAGGGTTTCCCTGTAGTTTCTAGAGCCTGTCTTGGATCTAGCTCTTGTATACCAGGCTGGCCTCGAACTCGCAGAGATCCGCCTGCCTCTGCCTCCCGAGTGCTGGGATTAAAGGCGTGCGCCATCACCGCCCGGCAACCATGCTGAAGTTTAACTGTCAGTGCAGTTGTAAGAAATGCCATGAAGCCCTCACTCAGAAGTGTTTTGGTCAAAGCGGCTGCACCTTTATGAACTGATCAATGTGATTCTGTGAGAATGGATTAGATATGCCACTAGCTATCAAAAAGCACCTGGCTTCTTTTATCTTCCTCTCGTTGCACAGTACCTGTCGACTTTCCTCCATGAGGCCCTCATCAGAATTGGATCCTGGAATTCCCAGCCTGGAGAATCAAGAACCAAAATTACCCTCTTTTCTATATCCAGCATGTGGTATTTTGAGTATAACCAAGACTTAGAAAACCTCCAAATTTATCTTTAGAAACCACCAAATGGACAAACAGGCTTTCAAGGAAAAGCAACTAATGTGGTGTGGGAAGTCCTTCTGCATAAGTATGTGTATGCATTTATGGTTAGATGAATAAAGAGAAGCTGCTTCGGCCTGTGATAGAACGAATACAGCTAGGCCAGAGAAAACTAAACTGAATGCTGGGAGGAAGAAGGCGGAGTCAAGTGAACAACCATGTACTACCACCCGAAGGGAAAGACAGGAGCTGTCAGCTGGAACCTTGCCAGTGAGGCCACAAACCTCATGACAAAATATAATAATGGAAATGGGTTAATATAGATGTTAAGAGCTAGTTAGTAATACGCTTAAATGACTGGCCAAAGCTATGACTTAAATAATGATAGTTCTGTGTGATTATTCAGGAGTCTGGGCAGCTGGGAAACAAACAACAAGCAGCCCTCCTACTACAACCAATGGAAGTCATAACCCAAGGAAAAAATAAGCTTACAACTGGTACAAAGAGAGAGGGGGGGACGAGGAAGGAGAAACCCCTGCAGAAACTGCCAAGTCTCGGTCTCTCCAAACTTCCACAGAACTTGCCTCTAAACAACATTTGGGCGGGCAATGGAATCAATACTGAAACAGGCTGACAGAGTACTGCTTTCCAGGATGCATGTGTGTGCACTGCTGCCGTTTTCTTTCCTCGACCCATGGGCCCACAAGCTTCTAGGGCTGTGGTCCTGTCTGAAGGCTGAAAAAGTCACAGAGTCCAGGCACTTTCCTCAGTGTGCCTGTAGGCTAGGGGAGAAAGTTGACCTGAAGGGGCCTTGTGCCTAAGCTAAAGCAGTACCCGTCTAAACACTAAGGAAGACATGCTAAGAACATAATAATTAAAAAGAAGAGAAAACATGTAAAGCAGATATATAATACATCAAAATTTAGGGATTCAAATACTACATTTATAACAAAAAGAAGGGGAGAAGACCTAACATCAAGTTGAAACTTTAAGAGAAATCAGTCCCACTTCCAAACAAAGCAGGAAGAAAGAGACAATGAAGCTCATACTCAAGAGTGGGAACAGAGAAGCCTCTTCTCCATCAGTACCAAAGGCTGCTCTGAGAACAAACTCTACACTCCTTTGATTATCCTGAACAAGAAAAATGGGCAAAAGACAAATGTTCCAAACTGGAAACCAGAGAGACCACACGCTGTCCCCAAGTAGTGAAAGGAATACATGAACATGATGCCATCTCGTCAATCACCTTACATGAAATGCGCCAATTGTACAAAACACAAACAGACCCAAACTGAGTCAGCAAACCGTGATGACTAGAGCGCCAAGGAGAAAGGATGTGCAGTTAATGAAAAGACACTGCTTACAAAGAAAGCCCCTCCTCCCGGGGGTCTTACCACAGAGCTAAAGTAAGACTGGTAGCTACTTCAGTCTCCTTCAGGTAGAAAAGGGGATGAGAGACCCATGTTCGGGTTCATTCTCCAACTCAGTTAACATACGGAACACAAAGCCACCAACATCACAAAGAAAAGATACCAAGACACCTACTAAAGAACATGCCTCAGAAACATACACATGAACAAACAAAACACCTTCAAGATATTAGCTGACAGAAAAAGCATCTCATACTATGGCCAAGTATAATTTAACTCTTTAATAACTAGTGAACCATAACATGACCCAGTTGAGGACAACTAGGCCCCAGCCTGAGGGGCACAACAGCCTACTCCTTCTCCCCAGTGAGGGCAGGCAGGTCATTTAAAACATTTTACCATGGAAATTCTTCAGTATGTACAAAAAGAGATAGCCCAATCACTTCTTAGATATTATCAAGTGTAAGCATTTCCTTCTGTGGCTCAGGCTGGCCTGAGACCTTGTGGTGATCCTCCCGTGTCAGCCTTCCCACTGCTAAGCTAGTAAAACTTTCTCTCAACTATTGTTCTAATTAAGTTAGCACAGTGCTGTGCTTTAACTTCTTAATGAAAATCATTCTAAGCACTCAAGGCTTAAATAGAAACAATCTATTTCCTTTTGAAAAAAAGAAAAGAAACATTTTTCCCAATTGAGAGAACAAATATGAATGATATTTGTCCAATGAAAAGCTATTTTTTTACTCTGGATTAACACTAGAAAATGATCATTGGGTATTCTAAAAGACCATCTTCAGGAACGCATTTCTATATCCATAGTAATGGACATAAACAAACCCGAATGAGAGACAAGTCAAACTAAATCGACCCCACATTGGTAAGTTTGCTGTGGCATGTACAACCAGTTCTAGCACTGAAAACAGAACTGTAATTATTAGTCTGAAGTTACACAAGGTTTAAAATACTTCAAGTATTTTGAAGGTACTGTTTCAAATAGGCATCTTAGAAATCTGTTGCTGAGATGTAAGCAAGCCAGTGTGATGGCAGATTACATTCCAATGCAGAAGCAAGTCTTCAGGATGAACGGTCTCCTAGGCATCATGGGGCATGCTGTGACTTCTGGCACAACAGTTTCTCTAAAGCAGTTAAGGGGAAGAAGGTGTGCCCATGTAGAAACATACTGCTGAATTGCTCTAAAATGATTGCCCTTTAATGAATACAATAAAAATGTCTCTTTAGACTAGTATTTAGTTTTTAAAATACCTATCTGAATTAAGTAAGCCCAGGGAATACTTTTTATCAGCTTAATCTTACCAAAAAAAATGAGGTTTGTGGCCATCAACATTAGCAGGACAAATTTATTTATAACAAATGGTTTAAATGTACAGATAAAAATGCTCACTGATACTGTCAGAGCTTCTTACAATTTGACAGATCAAATCTTATTTTCATTCTTCAAAGCCCATGAAGAGGCGGTATCGCTGAGTTGCATTCACTAGCAGGCAAATTGATTAATCCCTCTCCATAGAACCTCAGCCCTTGATTATACCTATCAGGCATTAAGCAGCATTATTCTGGAGTGACAACACTTGACAAATTCCCCAATCATTTTCCTCAGCCTTTGTGGCCCTGCTAGCTTGTATTAACCCTGATGAAAAATTAATTTTCCTTATCTTCTTCTAAACCCTAAAATCCAAATCCGCCAAACTGGCAACTCTTTCTGTAAAGGTATTATAAAAACCTCTAAAAGATTAATTGCATGTCTTCAGGTGACATTAAATTAATTTCTGTACTCATGACAGACATTTGATACTCAGCACTGAAAGGACAGATAACATTGTCAGGACACACAGAAGGACTGGCGTGGGAGTCCCCAGGGCAGCCTCTATGAATTCTCCTTCTGATAAGGCCACACTTCACTGTCACCAGCAATGTAGATGATGATGCAGCCACAGCCCTTGTTGCGCAGGTTTCTATTAAGGACAACAATACAAGCCTATGCCAGCAATCTCTGGGAGGCTTGTTCAGAACAGCACAATAAATGATATGTAAGCTATGTGAAGTTTCCAAGCACAAATATGTGTAGAACTCTATTTTCTCTCTGTAGACTGCTGGACTAACAGGAGAGACGGGGAGAAACAACCCAGCTCTAACCTCCTTGCCCCCCGGTACTGTGTGGGGTGTTAGACATCTTACATTTGCAGCCCCCCACCCCCCATCATCAGGCATGCTTACACACCAGCAAGCAAGCACACTGGGGACAGAAATCTGGACTATTAGTACTTGAGGGTAATGGGTCCAGAGGGGCAACTACAAACCAAATCTGAAAGGCCAAAGCCACTTGACTAGCCACACCTAGCTACTGAACCTCACTTCATGAAGGGCGTGCATGTGTCCCACTCTATCACATGAGAACCTGGCAGTTATTTGTAAGTGCTTACTCATGTAATTATCTTCCATTTGGAGACTAGGTATATATGAAGAAAGCTTTAAGAGAAGAATTGCTTGTCTTTAAAGGAAACTCAAAACCAAAAAACACCACCAAAGCCTTGAACTTCTGAGGAGAAACAAGGTCTAGGGGCAGCTGGTACAAACTCAAGGCAGGGTGAAAATGGAAATGTAACCAGAAGTAAGGCTCTGGCTCTTTTCAATACCAAGGCTGCTCAGGCAGTAGGGTTGTAAGCTGGGTTTTTTTTTTTTCAGCTCAGAGGTGAGGCTGCAGGGGCCTCCACCAGGCAGCTCTGCCCCTGCAGGTGCCTCCCAGTACAACCCTGTTACCTGCTGCCCACCCATGTCAACAACCATCTCCCCAGAACACTATCACGGTCCTGTCCTTCATACCTGCGAAGACTACGATCCCAGTCAATTCTACCTCGACCTTTACCTCCCTCCACCTGAACCACCTATACTGCCATACTGCCTACAAAGCTAGCTTCTCCAGAACCAGGCAGGGCAGAGCTGTGTCCCCTAAAAAACAATTTCAAACTAGCAAATGTGACAGATCGACTACTTCAAAGTTCAAAACAGAAGGCTGACAAGATAGTTCTGTGGGTAGGGTGTATGATGCCAAGCCTGATGACCTAAATTCTATGCCTGGGAACCACACGATGGAAAGAGCCAACTCCCACAAGTCTTCTGTCCTTCACACGTAGACTGCGGCACAACCTATCACCAGAATAAATAATTATGAGCGTTTTTAAAGCTCAAAAGCAGCAAACAGACCTTACAACACAATCCTATTCTGCAAACCAAATGAAAAAGGGATTTGGGGAAAGCAGAAGGTGGCTGAAAGGATTAACAGTAAAGATCAATGTTACTCTGGACCCTGCCCCTGTTCTGCTCATTTCCTGGTATTCCCAACAAGGCTAGGGAACAACTGCCCTGCTCATTCTCAGACACCCAGAGAGATATACTGTGTCTACTTCACTTCTGCTCTGAAACAAGAAACCCAACTATGCAGAAATTTTTAGCTTCACATTTAAGTTTCTTAAGTATTTTTAATACCCTTTATACTGGCCAGTTTTATGTGTCAACTTGACACAAGTTAGAGCCTCAGCTGAGGAAATGTGGCTCTCCTTGAGATCCAGCAGCAAAGCATTTTCTCATTTAGTGATCAATGTGGGGAGGGCCCAGCCCATTGTATGTGGTACCATCCTAGGATGATGGTCCTGGATTCTGTAAGAAGGTAGACTAAGCAAGCCATGAGAGGCAATCCAGTAAGCAGGACCCCTCCATGGCCTCTGCATCAGCTCCGGCTTCCGGGGTCCTACCCTATTTGAGTTCCTGTCCTGACTTCCTCCAGTGATGAACAGCAATGCTGAAGTGCAAGCCAAATAAACCCTTTCCTCCCTAACTCGACTTCTGGTCGTGGTGTTTCGTTGAAGCAATGGAAACCTTACCTAAGACACCCTTGAAACTGTCCTAGGTTCTAGTGACAAATGCAGAACAGAAGGCAGACAGCCCTTCAAGAAGGAGCAGGGGCCAGGAGCTGGAGCTAGAGCTCTAAAGGATGGGAAGCTCTGGGTGGCAGGCAGGGCAGAGCACATGCAGCAGCATCGGCAGAACCCACAACAGCAAGTCCTGAGCAATACAGAGGCTTGACATGGTGTCTCCAGAACAAACAAGAAGGGTGTGTGACAAATTCTACATCAGGTTGTGGCCATGGAGAGGTGTTTAGCTCTCTGTCAGACTGGTACTTCCCCCAAAGTGACAAAGATTTGAGGATAAAATGAACATTTCTGTTCATCTCACCCTAATACTCAGGTGATTAGTTATGTCTTATATCCTCTGTGTATAATGTTTAAAATAGAACTCAACCCCAATCTGTAAAACAAACAACTGCCAGTTTTATATTTTTCTAGTTTTTTTTTCCCGTAAGCCAGCAAAAAAGAGTGAGAATATCAGCTCACCAGAACTTTCAAGTGGCTCTCACTGCTCTACAAATTAGACCCACACAGCCTATGCAAGACCCATCTCCAAACTCACCTACTCTCTGTACTCAACCCAGTGCCCTTCCTTCAGCTAGAAACTGCCACAGTCACACATTCCCCCACCCTCCCTACACACATACCTACAAGACCTCACTCCTTTACCCTGCTTCTTCTCCACTCAGACAGCCATTTTCTTCAGGTCTCTCTGTTATGTTACTCATCCACACTTCAGTTCTGCTTGTGATGTGGGATTCCCCTCTGTATGCTGTTAATATGTTTTACAACCATTGTTAATAAAGAATCTGCTTTGTCCTATAGCAGGGCAGAATATAGTCAGGCTGGAAGAGATATACGAGAGGAGTAAGGTAGAGTCAGACAGATACCAAACAGCACCTTACCGGTAGGGCACAACCATGTGACAATACAAAGATTAATAAGAAAAGGGTTTAATTTAAGATGTAAGAGCTAGCCAGAAATATGCATAAGCTAATAGGCCAACAGTATTACAATTACCTACAGTTTTTCAGTGTGATTATTTTGAGTCTGGGTGACCAGGAAACAAAAACAAGCAGCCTCCGACAACATGCTCTGTACCCTACTGTTACGCACAGGGTCCACAGAGTGCTCAGTTCACTGTAAAGCTCCATAAAGGCAGGCCTAGTGCTGTGATAACAGAGACTACAGCTGCTCTGTAGATACTGACCAAACCTCACTGCTGACACCATTACCACATACTTCCTCCCCGAGTAACTGGTGAAGCCAGAGGCCTCACCAATACACACGAACACCAGAATCCAGAAACCTTTCCACAAAAGGTTAAGGCCCAAATAGCCTTTCCTCCCATCAGGTGTCCTGTTTCCTGGCTAGTACCACAGGGGCATGTCTTGGCCAGTCCCTTGAGGTACTGAAGGGACTCACTTTAAAATTTTAAACATGCTAGGTGACAGTGGTGTGGGCCTTTAATCCCAACACTTGGAAGGCAGAGGCAGGTGGATCTGAGTTTGAGGGAAGTCTGGTTTACAAAGTGAGTTCCAGGACAGCCAGGGCTACACAGAGAAACCCTGTCTAGGAAAACCAAAACAAACAAACCTTAAATATATTCAATTTCTCTTTTGAATACAAAACAACCTGTAACCAAAATGTACAGTAAAAAAAATACATATCTATACATTGCCTGCTATAATCTTTCGAGAAATATACACCCTCAGCAAACCCCGCAGGTGCAGCAGTGCCTAGATGATTATTCTCGTTGCAACCCCTAGATGAAGGCACAGATATACATTAAGAGCAATGATGTACTAACCCCCTTGAAGGTCATGGTCTTACATGACCTCCAAAGGCCATGGTTAAGGTATGCTTTGTTCCCAATCTGTGGTGTTTCTGTAAGGTGATGACAGGTCATTGGAAAGCGTCCTAGTTATATGGTACTTCTCTCTCCAAACATAATGAGGCTATCTTGGGTAGTAGAGAATACTGTGGCATAGTAGGAAGGGCCACTAAAAGCAAAGCAAACACAGTGGTAGCCAGGTCAATATGATGGTAAAGGAGGAGAGGGTCATAAGAGTCTTATCTGACATTCCTGCCGTGACTCCTTCCTGCTCTCTGACGCTGCAAGTCATCTTGGAAATGCTAGAGATACAAAACACAGAAGGTTAACTGAAAGTGGAAACCCCATGATGCATCTTCCATGAGGTCATTGTCTATGATAGAGTGGGACTTAGTAGTGATACACACTATTCGGGGGTCACTCACATCATTGTGAGTTCCCCTTCCCCTGTGCTCTGTAAACTCACTGGTCCATCAAGCTGAACTAGATGGAAACCTATTTTGGTCTGCCATTGGGATCCATGGGACAAAATGGTCTATCTCCCCAGGAAATTAATGCAGTATTAATGCAACAGCTCATGAGATTTTAGGGACCTCTGCTCTTTTCTTTGTCTGCCTCTCTAACCAGCTGCTGGGAGACAACCAGGCCTTCTCTGCCATGATGTGTCAAAACAACCTTGAAGAGGTGAAGCTTAGAGAAAACTGTGGACCAAAACCTCTGACCTGGTGAGACAAGGTAAACATCTTCCTCCTTCAAACCTCACTTTATCACAGCAATGGGAAGCTTATGATCACAGCAGCCTCTGGCACCTGTGCTCCAAGGAACTGAAGTCTTTTTTTTTTTTTTTTTTTTTGGTTTTTTCGAGACAGGGTTTCTCTGGGCTTTGGAACCTGTCCTGTAACTAGCTCTTGTGACCAGGCTGGCCTCGAACCTCACAAAGATCCACCTGCCTCTGCCTCCCGAGTGCTGGGATTAAAGGCTGTGCGCCACCCCACCGCCCGGCGGAACTGAAGTCTTATAAAGATAGGACTTACCCCAGAGCCACACAGAAAAAGGCCAAGACACATCAGACAAGCTTGAGTACAGCAAGTAAGCATATGTTTAGAGAACAATGACACGTCTCAATGGGACACACAAGCCAGCAGGAAGAGGCTCTCTCTGGGCAATCAGGACTAGATCTAGCATAAAGTAATAACAGCAGTGACAGTCATTGAAAAAAAAAATCAAAGGCCCCCACACCTAATTTGATGTTAGATTTAAAAAAAAAAGTAAATGAGGGTGAAGAAGAAGAGGCAATCGCTGAGAGCTGAGAAATACACAAGGCATGCTGGAATCGGCCACAGCTCTGCTGGCTCGTGGGGAGAAGCAAGTATAAGAAGTGGAGCTCCTTCCCAACTACAACTTAGAGAAACAACGGGGGGGAGGCCAGCTACAGGAAAGACTTGGGAAAACATTAGCTCACCCAAGTCATCAAAGCTAAGCTCAGCAATATAGGCTAAGTCTGCAGTTACACCAAGAACAGGCTACTTTCTGTAGGCAGCCTGCCAAACATAAAACAACCTCAAACTTATCAGGAGGAAAGCAAAAGATAAATGCAAATTACAGCATAAGCCACAAAATCACTGGTTTTGCCCTTTAAAATGCCAACAGGCAAGGAACACAAGGGTCAAGGGACTGCTTAAGATTAAAAGACAGAAACCAAACATGTGATTCTGGGTGAAAACCCAGGTGAGGCTGATGTAACGATAGTATGCAGCTGCAGTCTCTAGTGTCTTTGGCCCTAAGTCACACACTCTGCCTCCAACCTTCTCATAAACACATCTGAGGAAGACAAAGTGATCAATGATGAATGAACATTAAAAGACAAACCTATGCTGGAGAGGTTGTGGGTGTAAAGGGAACACCCCCTGCCAATGCTGGTGGGAGTGCAAGCTGGTACAACCCCTTTGGATGTCAGTATGGTGATTTCTCAGGAAAATTAGGAAACAACCTTCCTCAAGACCCAGTAATACCACTTTTGGGTATATATCCAAAGGATGCTCAATCGTACCACCAAGGGCATGTGCTCAACTATGTTCATAACAGCCTTGTTTGTCATAGCCAGAACTGGAAACAACCTAAATGCCCCTCGACCGAAGAATGGATAAGGAAAATGTGGACATTTACACAATGAAGTACTACACAGCAGAAGAAAAAAATGACATCTTAAATTTTGCAGGCAAATGGATGGAGTAGCTAGAAACAACATCATTTGAGTAACCCAGACACAGAAAGACAATGATTACATGTACTCACTCATAGGTGGTTTTTAAACATAAAGCAAAGAAAACCAGCCCACAAAACTTCACAATCCCAGAGAACTTAGACAGCAATGAGACCTAAGAGAGACATACATAAATCTAATCTACATGGGAAGAAGAAAAAGACAAGATCTCCTGTGTAAATTGGGAGCATGGGGACCTTGCGAGAGGGTGAAGGGGAGGGGAGAGGCAGGGAGGGGTAGAGAAGAGAAAAATGTAGAGCTCATAAAAAAAAAGACAAAAGAGGCAGGGTGGGGTGGGGGAGCAAACGTAGTGAGACATAAGCACTTGGTGAAAGCGCGTGGTAAAGGGGCAAGGCCTCAGAATTTCTTCAATGAAGATGTAAACAAAGCAAAGTTCATCCCGCGCCCCCCCCCACACACACACAGAAGAGAGAGAGAGAGGAGAGAGAGATGAGGAGAGAGGGAGAGGAGAGAGAGATAACCATGCACTGCCTCTCTAAAGGAAGCCTAGTAATGACAATAAGGATGGGGCAAGAGATGGACAAATTCAACCCAATTTCCAACTCAAGTACCCACAGGAAAACTGGGACTTCCAAAAGCAGTAGTGTGACATCCTTAAACATAATACAAAAGAACCAAGCAAACAACAGGCTCTCCTGCTGGGATGTCCTGCATTTCTCCCCATTTCTCTATGTGCCCATAGAACTAACAACTGTTTCTTTATTTGCTGCCAAATTTCTAAAATTTTCATAAACTAGGTCATGATAAAATCTGCTTGCTTTCCTAATACTAAACAGTTCTTTCTTTCTTTCTTTCTTTCTTTCTTCTTTCTTCTTTCTTTCTTTCTTTCTTTCTTTCTTTTCTTCTTCTTTCTTTCTTCAATACAGGATGGTGTTATGATGTTTATAAGCAATGACCCATAGCCTAAAAAATTGCACTTAATTCTCGTCCAACCTCTCATTAATGGATAGGTCAATCAATCCAAGTCACTTGAGGTCACTTAGTGGTGAACTGGATGCCATCCTCCCACGAGCCCATGATGAGGCTGCCTGGGGCTTTTCCCCAGACATACACTTATTTTAATTGTTTGTTTCTGTGTTTAATAAGAAAGAACGATTGATGACTCCAGCAGTTCATAGTATATAAACTTTTTATATTTTCTACCTTAGCTTTAATAATTAAACAGGTCAGGACTCAGAATTAAATCCAGCTTATGTCTGGACCTACTGCTTTGTTGTGTGGCACCAGGTGGGTCACATAACCTCCCTGAGACTCAGTTTACTTCCCTGTGAAATGAGGATGCCACTCTGCCTGTGGGCATGCTCAACCCTGGACAAACAATAGCCACTACAAATGTCAGCAAGAAGCACAGTCCTCTTCGGGGCCTCGTGAGCCATCTCCACCTGCCAGCAGTTTTCTTTTAGAACTCCTCCCAGCATCCAGATTAAGCCCATTCATAGGAAATTCAGATTCAGAAGGGAAAAAAAAAGATTGTTTTGTGTGACAGAAGCAGCCAAGATAGGCAACTACCCAAACATGGATTTACTGCACACAAAGCTGGAAAACTTCTATGTGTCACAGTGTCACACAAGAAAGTTAGCTTGACCCTAGAGAAGGTGAGCTTCAAGCTCTGTGCCGTGAGAAGTTTCGGAGCAGCCAATGCCAGATACAATGCCAACGACAAGCCCTGTATAAAATGGACCATTTTCCTTCAGCCATCAAAAATTACACAAGAAACAGTATCAAAAAATCATTCTTACAAACTCTTTAGGAATGTTCCTGCCACCACACTGCATAGTTTTAATAAAGATGACTGACATACAACAACTAGAAATTACCTTAAGGACAAATGGAAATGGGTCCTTTCAGGGGTAACATAATTAAAGAACAGACAGGCCTAGAACTTACTGTCTTAAACCAGGTCTCTGTCTTAACAAAAATCCAGTTTTAAAAAAATCCTAAGAAAGCCAGGTATGGTGGCTTTAATTTGAACATCATGAATGCAAACTACATAGCAAGCTCAGGGCTACATGAGACTGTCTCAAAAGACAAAACAAATGTGAAGATAATTTGATTTTTAGATGAGCTATGGAAGAGAAGAGGCATCCCACTGTGATTCACAGCAGTCTCACAGGTTGAATGTCACTCAGAGAAGCCCGAAGAAGTTGAGAATTCCCCTCCTGGAATGAGGTGTGAGAACAGCTGGCCCAGCCAGCAGAGACAGTATTGAGCAGTACTGATCATGGAGCCCATAGCCTGGCTAGAGAATGACACCAGAAGGGAGACCACTACTAGACACTTAGATTGAGTGACATAAATTCTAGATTGGACAACAGTAAAGGAGGTAGCTCTAAGGAAACCTGTGCTCATTTCTGAATATAATAAAATATTCTCCAATGGCCAGCCCATAAAAATACAAGTAATATTATACAGCTGAGAAAATTGCAGTTATTTATTTAGGAATAATAAACACAAAAACTAAAACAGTGGCTCTTGACCTGTGGGTTTCAACCTTTTTCAAAGGGGGTAGCCTAGACTAAAAGAACACACAGACAGATACATTATGATTCATACAGTAGCAAAAATTATAGTTATGAAGAAGCAACAAAAATAATTTTATGATTGGGAGTCATCACAACATGAGGAACTGTACTAAAGGGTCACAGCACTGGGAAGGTCCAAGAAACACTGAACTAAAGAAAAGAGGCCATGAATTTGAAAACAGACAGTTAGGGGTACTAAGGGAGGGTTTAGAAGGAGCAAATGGAAGGGGGAAGTGATAAACTATGTTAATCTTAAACAATGAAATATATATACTGAAATACACATACATATGTACATATATTCACACACATATATTATACATGTATAGAATAGCTGTATCTTTCCCAACAGGATATGTGGCGCATGCTGCATCCAGAATGGAGGAAAGCAGACCAATAGCAAAGTGAGCCACTCTCCGGCAACAGTAATAAACTATCTCAAAAAAAAAAAAAAAAAAATCAAAAAGGAACACAGTACTAGGGTTCTAAGTTTATATATTATACTTTTACCCTATTGGAACTCAATAGCTCCTAGCAAAGTAGAATTCAACAATGAAATGTCGTAATTCAAACAGTGAACTGAACAAACTAAACACACAGCTAACACTCCACACAGACGCTGTGCGTCCAAAGGAAGTGGTGCTATTAGGAGGTGTGGTGTTGATGGAGAAGGCAAGGCCTTGTCAAAGGAAACGTCACTGTGGGGGCACGCTCTGAGGTCTCATACATGCAAGTAGCGCACGCTTTTAATCCCAGCAACTGGGGAGGCAGAGCAGGAGGATCTCTGTGAGTTCAAGACCCAGCCTGGTCTACAGAGTGAGTTCCAGGACAGCTCCAAGCTACGAGAAACCCTGTCTCGAAAAACCAAAAGGGAACAACAACAACAACAATAATAATTAAAAAGGGGGGGGGCTCCTTCTCTAGCACTATGTCTACCTGAATGCTGCCTTGGCTTCCACCATGAGGGATAATGGACTAAACTGGAGCAGTAAGTGAGCCACCACATCTAAGTGCTTTCCTGTGGTCACAGTGTCTCTTCACAGCAATAGAAATCTTAACTAAGACAGGTGCCATGTTACAAGCTTGTCTTCCCCACATTCCCAGGTAGCCCAACTGTTACATCTGGCTCTGTGCAGACTCCAAACAAGATTCTTAGAGGTGGAGCATAAGCACAGGCCTGAGCCCTAGGGTGATTCCAGTGTAAAGAAGACAACTGTGACTGATGCCTAGCAGCAACTAAGGGCAATAATAAAATTAAAAGTCAAATAAATGTGGTGGCACTTGATGCTGGAACATGCAACTGCTTACTTTTTTTTTAACTTACTTTTTTTTTTTTTTTAACTTTTTTAATTAGGCACATGTTGCAAATAACCCACAATTATGTGTTCTCTTAAAAATAGTTTCTATCCACTGGGGGAAGGATGGCATGGCATTAGGAAAACACGATTTACCCAAGAGAAGAGTGAACCCCACCAGGTCAGCCAAAGTTGCCAACCCGGAATTAGAAGAGCTACTGTGCTGTGGGAAAATTCTTCTGTACACTGTGAATATTTGTCAATCAAACTGGGTTAGTAAAAAGCTGATTGGCGAATAGCCAGGCAAGCAAGTATAGGCAGGGTGCCCAAGCTAAGGATGCTGCAGTGTGTAAGAGCATAGTCAGAGGAGTCACTGGCAGAGGCAGAGAAAGAAGACGGGCATGCCATACTAAGAAAAGGTACCAAGCCACGTGGCAAAGCACAGATGAGAAATATGGGTTAATTTAAGGCAAGAATTAGCTATTTTAACAAGACTGAGCTATTGGCCAAGCATTTATATTCATATTCAGCCTCGGGGTTGATTATTTGGGAACTGGCAGTGGGGACAGGAAAACTCCAACACTGTTGGAAATGCTTGTCAGTACAAAAGAGTGAAAAAGACAGGTTAAAACCGGTTCCAAAGCACTTGACTGGTGGCTATGTAAGTGGAAAAGTCCAAAGACTGTCTTTCCTATTTGTTGTTCAATTAGGCAGCATGATTAGATAATAACCTCTACTGCCAACCTTCAGGGGGCAGAGGGACTATACAGCTCTTTCTACTAGTGCGGAAAGTTCTATTTCCATCAGTGGCCATCTTCTCTTGAGCTTTTAACTAAATGAGACAGACTAACTTCTCAAGTATTAAATAAGGCCCAAAGACAAGAACAAACACATGAGAGTTTACTGTGCCAACAAACACAGCAGCTTTGTATGTTAAATGTGACAGTTCATCTGCTGATCAGCATCGGAATCACAAAAACATGAGGAAAACATTCAGATAAAACAGAATTATTGACACTGAGTATCCTACATATGTAACTTTACTCAGTAAAGTGTCCTTATACCATGTGGGAGAAATTCTGTTTTCTGTCTCCATGCACTCAGCTGACATGCAAACCACACGGCACTTCACATTCTTCAGGGCACTGCTTTCTTCCATAGGTGAAGTTACGGGGTTTTTTTTCCTTTCTTGTGTACAAATTTTGTGCCTTTAATCAATTGCTACAGTTGGTTTATTCTAAAACCTCATGTTCACAGGGTTCCTGTTTTCCCAATTTACAATGGAAAATGTATATAATAAGTATCATTGTCACAGAGCACAACAAACATATGGACAATGGCATTTGCTTTAGAAGCCACTGTAATTAATGCAATGGATATGAATTATGTACTGCAACAAAGTTCTTACAACTGGAAGAAAGCAAGTATCCAGTACCCTCTTCAAGAAGACTATGTGCAGGAGCTTGCTATTTAGAGCACTGAACCTGTCCTGACTACAGTGCAAACTGCACTTCTGGTGTCTCATTGAAAACCCCCATAACGTAGTGACTACACTTTTGAAATGACATGCTAAGATGATGTTTTCAGAGTAGAGTTTCTCTTCAAAATACAACAGGGAAAGAGTCCTTGAGAACAGGTTTAGTAACAGTCCATGCTGTTTGAAAGTGGGTCCCTTCCCCTCCTGACCACACATGCTCACTGGACCCCATAGCTATAAACAACTATCATGTGTATAGGAAATTTTACTTCTACGACAAACTTGAAGTTCAAGTTAGTGTTGGATTATGAGAAATTTGTTTAGTACACTGTTATTTACAAAAGAAACTAAAGCTTAGAAGGTGTAGCTGCAGGATATCACAATGGTGTTCATAATACAGATCCAGGCAGAGGCAGATTTTGAATGACAGTCCTCATACCAACCTTGAAATTTGGCTAATCTACATGACTCTACCAAAGGCCAAGTTCAATTCTTTTGTGGAGACTAAAACCCTCTAAGGCAAACAAATTTACAGTGAAATACATAAAATTTGTCAACTTACCCCCTCCAGACAACTAATCACCCTGACCTTGAGCTGACATGTGGCCCATCTCCACCACCTCCACTGTTGGCCCTGTGCATGACAGTCCTCTTCACCCCTGGCTTGGTGTCCTGAGGCCGGCCCTGGAGGGACGTCACTCTGGCTGCCTGTGGGGAGTGCGGGGCCTCCTCCATGTCCATAGGCTTGACTTGAGGACTTTGTGTTGGCAGCTGTCGAAGATGTTTCAGTGGTCTCACATGCTGTCCTTGATGCTGCATGTTAGCACCAGGCGGGACAAAGTTACTGCCTTGGGCTGAACATTAGCAATGGTAACATCTTGGTTTTTAACAAGAAGTCTGGTTTTCACATTCTGCCTGCACTGTGTCCCTGGAAAGGCAACAGTGGGTTACCATTCGTGGGTGATGGTGTAGCTGCCAGCTCCTCTTGCTCCGCAGGGTTCTGTGGACCATAGATCTGTTGTGTTGTTGTTGTTGTTGTTGCTGCTGCTGCTGCTGTTGCTGCTGCTGCTTGCTGCCTGTTGTGCAAGTCTTTCCAGTAACTCCTTCTTTCTGGCACCAGCCTGCTGCTGCCTTCGTAACTCCTTCTGTTTCAGGATTTCTTCTCTCAGGCGTTTCTGCTCCTCTATCTTTAAACGATATAGCCTTGTCTCCTCATCTTCATCAGGGAACTGAAATGGAAAACAAGATTCACTTTGCTTTATAGGGCAGGGTGGCCATTTCAAACAAATGAATTTCCCCCAAACCTTTCAATTCAGTATTTGAAAGAAGACGTTCAAAAATCAGCTTAACAAAATATATAACTCCTCTAGGGAGGGGAAAAATTATACAGCTAAACCTAATTTGGAAAGATCTTATCAGAATATTAAAAATGAAATAATGTAAATTTCTACTCATTTACAAGTTCAAAACCAATTAAACTATTCATTTAAGATATCAAAATATATTTCAAATGGGAATGGCAACAGCCATGAGTCCCCGCTGTCACAGGGGTTTTATCTGGCTCTTCCCTGACAAACCAACAAAAGGTGGGGTGTAAATGACCTGAAAGGCCCTGATTAGAACTATTGATTTTTTGTACAGAATTTTCAGCCTGATCTCAAACTCATTTGTCACAGAATAATTGGTTATAATGAACAGCACAAGTCAATCTTTCTGACCTTGAACTCACACACCCTCCTCAGAATCAAAATGCTGCCAATTGCAGTATTGGAATATTAATGGTAAGTGAATGCCCTGAATATCTCAGGCCCAAACTATACTAAATGTCAATACAGAGAATTCCTTTCAAAAGTCCAGTAATATTTTTTTTTACTAAAGAATCCAATGAGAAAGTTATAACTTAAAAATAATTTTTTTAATGCATCACCTCTCCATAGTCTTTACAGAAGAATGAGATTCAACCTATCTGGAATTCACCTAACTACAAATCTTGCCTATCTTGTGTAAATCTCAAGAATGAGAAATGTAGAACAAGCCCAGAGCTGGAGAGCTGAGTAGGTACTCCATGGACTTCTTGGCATGGGCTGACCTGCTTCTTGTCTAAGGACAAAGTCATGGGTACATTTCAAACAAAACTAAAGGTAGGTGAGTGAGAGATTGTTACTCAGCAGGCCTGAGTAAGAAACCTGCAGTCCACCAGCAAATGATGCAGGAGCAGGACCCAGATGCACTATTTCCTAACACAGAGTAATTCGTCAGCATTAGTTTCACAAGGAGTCAAAAAAGGGTTAAAGCAGGTCCAGAGATATAGATAAAAATACTTTAGATTTATTCCTTTCTAAGCCAATACCAACTAAATGAATCAAAGTCATTAAGCTACCCACAGCTAAGCAAAATAAATGTATTTCTCTAGAAGAAAATACATGCCTGGTTCCACTTATGTGTACAAAAAACTAAACTAAAATAAATTAAGGCATTCAACCTATACCACTGCAACCTCTCAATTTTCTATTTTACCTTTATAAATTATCTGCCTGTGGTAACTTTACAAAAGAATTTGTGGTTAAGTCTAAAATGAAATAAAAAAAAATCAAGGCTGATTGTTCCTCTCCTTGTGCTATTTAGCCATTGCTATTACGTAAGAAATGTGTATGTGAACCAGACTGAACATATATACAAGTTCTAAGCTAGCTATATAAACCAAAGGCACTATCAAATTTTTAGCAAAGAACCACTTTTTATTATTTGTGGTGTGCCTAATATATACCTCTTTATTGCCCTCCACCCCTTTTAAAAAGAAGTTTGAGAAGGATCTAAGTTGTCCAGACTGGCCTTGAACTAGTACAGAGTAGCTAAGATTACAAGACTGCAACCCAAGACCTAGCTCACAAAGAATTTTTTACAAACCACTCCATTCTAGTCAGTAGTTTCATAGTTTTCTTTCATACACTGATTATGAAATCAACAATCTTCCTTTTAATGACAGTTTATTAAAAGACATCCAAACATCTGACTTCATAATTTTGCTGTGATACAATTAAAACCATCATAATAATTTATCAGAAGACTTAAATGACGAAAACCTAATTAAAAGATTAAAACAGTATAAGCTGGTTTTTAGAAAGAAAGAAAGAATGAAGTCCTTAAATTCTTACTTAAGGAAATGCTCCATGCTATCATTACACTGAACAATGTAATAATCAGCTAACTGGTTAACTCCTTTGTTACATTCAGCATGGATTTTACTGGTGCTCACATAACTCCCTGCACTTGTCTGTGCTCAGCTCCCAGGTATACCCTATTTTGTTTCGTCCTCATTCAACAGGTAAGAAAGTTGAGGCTTGTGAGAGACTAAGGACTTCAAAATCAAAGACCACATAAAATACTGATCCACAAAAAGTCTACACTTATTTTAAATTACCAAATATAAGTAAGGCCACAGACCCAGCTGGTTTTGTAGTAAAGTTTGCTGGTACAGACCACATCTGTGCCTGTAAGAACTATTTACAAACTGCCTGAGCCACAATGGCTGAGGCGAATGATTATGCTGATCTAGAATATCTATAAAATTTGGGGTCCTTTAAAGAAAATATCTGCTAAACCTGGGTATATATTGATTCTATATAATAAGGTAATAATTATACAAATAGATCAGTGAGAATGTCAGAGTACTCATGCATACACCAAGGAATGAAAATGCAAGCTGCTTAAGGTGCTCTGTCACTGAGCTACATCCCACGGCAGTAAGAGTATTTTTTATGAACGTGTCTTTTAGGTTAAAAGTATCTACTTGTGAGGAATAAGTGGACAGAGTTTCTGGATAATCAAACTAAGCAGAACATATTAACAGTCAGGCTCCCTATTCCATAACAAACATGTCCCAGGAAAGAGGTCCTACCTCTGGTTCTGCTTTTGTTTCTTCCTTAGGTTGAGCCCCAGGGCTAAGCGGCTTGACTTTTGCATCAGATTTTCCCTGGGAGCTCCTAGAAGCCACCACAGCCCTGGAGGGTGGAGATGTGTTGACAGTGGGCTTCACCTGAGCTGCAGGTGTGGATGAAGAGCGATTACCACTCATTTCTAATACGTGTGAAGGTGCTATGGGGAGTTCACGCAGATTACTGTTTCTGGGAGCGGTGGGTTGCATCGGCTGCATGGGCCGTTTGCTTATATTCTGAGATGCTGCATTCTGTCACAAAAAGAAACACAAGTTTATTAGTGAATAAAAACATGAGGGATCGCTGTCATCAGTAACTGCCTTGTCTTGTGAGAGGTAGATCCCTTACTCTGGCAAATACAAATGTTGCTGTGTGCCCTGATGCTTAGGACTTGGTTCCATAAAGATACAGTTTTCATTTGTAAAAGCCAAACCCAGTGATTTTTTTCAGTATATAAACCAACATTTTTTAACAGATGTATGGGCTAAAATAACAACAAAAAACCTGTCAAGGACCCAAATATAATCAATGTTATTCCTACTTCACCTAAGTTTAAAATTGAACAGGAGAACCTAACGCCATGTTTCAATATTATAAAAAGCTTTCCGGAGGAGAAAGGTGCCGCAAAGTTCTATCACAAGGAGAGTCTTGGTTATCTTCCCCTGGACATGCCTGGGTTAGAACCCATAAATCAAGAGATAGAGGTGATTGAGTCAGGGAGGGACTGAGTTGCTGCCATTACCTTAAAGAGGAAACCTAATCTCACATGCCTTTCCTCTACCTAGAAATCCCCTTGATGTTTTCATCTAAGTCATATTAAGATATTGCCAGTGGAGATGCACGCCTTTAATCTCAGCACTTGGGAGGCAGAGCCATGTGGATCTCTGGGAGCTGGAGGCAAGCCTGGTCTACAGAGCTATTTTCAGGACAGGAACCAAAGCTACAGAGAAATCCTGTCTCGAAAAACCAACCAATCAAATAAAAAAAAAGCAAAACAAACACACATGCACACACACACACACACACACACACACACACACACACACACACACACACAAAGAGTCAGGGTTAGGAAAATAGGTTCAAAGCAGTTTGGTGACCTGCTCAAACTATGAGGATAAAAGTACAGAACTACAAAGAAGACTTATAAGCAGGAACAGTAAGCAATATTACGTTTTGTCCTGAAAGAGACAGTAATGTCAGTTACTAATGGACAAGGCAATGGTAGCTACATTTTACTCTCACAGCAACCTAGCACGTTCCAGTTCCTTTCGATGCATGACAAGAGCCACATTTGCTGACAGTATGTCAAATGTACCACCACAAACAAACGCAAGTTAATTTCCCACAACTGAATGTAAGCTCTTATTCAGAACCCCCAGAGGCTGATAACCTATAAAGGCTAAGCTGCTTGCACTGGTGGAATGACTGCCACTCTACAGGACTGTCTAATCACTATAGAAAACCCAAATACAAGAACTAAGTAAATATTAACATAGCCTGTAAGGCTCAAAAGGATAACTTAGTATCTATAGTTTAAAAATTTCCCCAAAGTGCTATTAAAAATTAGTTTAACTTTGGAAAATATATGGCAAATTTATTAATTAAAAAAACAGCTGGAAAATGATCCACCACAGGAATTTTAAGTTGAGCCACATGTAGTACTCACATGCCGTAGGCCCTGACGTGAGGTGCACTGCATCCGACTACTGTTGGGCTGAGGCTGAGCAGTCTGCACATGTGGTCTGAACTGCGGCTGAGACATGGGCATCAGAGGAGGCGGAGGAGCGGAAAGGTGGTGGTGATGCTGGTGCTGCTGTGGCTGATGCTGAGGGGGAGGCTGATGTTGTGGAGGAGGCTGATGTGGAGGCTGGAGGGGGGGCTGGAGAGGTGGCTGGTGCTGGTGATGCTGGGGCTGCTGCTGGGGCTGCTGAGGCTGGGGCTGTGGTTGATGAGGTGGCGGCAACGGAGGATGCAAGGGTCCCTTCCATTCCAAAAGAAAGAAACAACAGCTTACAAGCAGTGCTAGGCAGATTTCATTCCAATGTTTTCCTTATAAATCTCGGCACAAAAAGATGCATGGTGAGAATAGCGTCATAAATGCAGCAATCAGCTGGTGGCACTACCTTTGTATGACTAAAACATATGCACCATCATAAAAGGCAACTTCCTACAGCAAGTTCAGATGGTACACCAAAGACAGTCAGTCCACTAGACTACAAAAACCACAGTGACTAAATTACCTAAAGATAAAAGTACATAGTCAAGGACACACTGCTTTCCTACTTAAAAAAAAAAAAAAAAAAAAAGACACACCCACATGGTCATGGCAAGAGCAGCTTGGTAATGGGATGATATAATTTCTTTAAACTCACCTATATTATAATGTTTCTACAACAGAGGTTCCATTTTTAGATAAAATTCAAAATATTTAATAACCTCTTTGAACACTGAAAATAGTTATCTTCTCATTTCAGCTTTAATTTTTTTTAAATTTCATTTACTTATTGCTCGACTAGCTGTGTGTATATGAGTATATGTGCACCAACACAAACATGTGCTACAATATGCACAAGTTGTCAGAGGACAACTTGCTAAAGTCAGTCCTAATCCTTCTACCGCCTGAGTTCTAGGAGTAAAACTGGGGTGCTCAGATTTGATAACAGGTGCTTTCACCTACTAAGTTATCTCTGCATCCCTAGATATATTATTTAGTAATTGATTTATGTGTACGGATATTTTAGGTGAATGAATATCTATGCACCATGGACACGTCTGGTGCCTACCGCAGCCAGAGGAAGACTTTGGATCATGTGGGACTGGAATTATAGATGGTTGTGAGTCACCATGTGGGTGCTGGGGACTGAATCCCATCCTCTAGAAAAGCAGCAATGGCTCTTTATGACTTAAAGATCTCTCCAGCCCCTTGGTACACATTCTTATATATTTTCTATGTATCTAAACAGTTGAGTCAAGTGTACTATTACCCTAACTCTCTCTCCACCTTTTCGGGTAGACAACATCTCCCAAATGCTGGGATTAAGGAATGCCACCGCACCTTACTCAATCTCTATGCATCTTGTAGTAAGGTTAAAAAAAAAAAAAAAAAAAAAAAAAAAACGAAGAAAAAAAAAAAAAAAAAAAAAAAAAAAAATACCAGGCAGGAAAAATGTCACAAACACGTGTACTGGCCAGGAAATACCTACCAGCAGAGGGCGCACAAGCCTGTCATATACAGAGTGAGATGCTGTAGTGTTCTTCCCCACCAAGGCCTTTCCCTTCCTAGCAGGAAGGTGTGGTGGGAAAATACTACCCCAGATGAGCAAACACAGCATCAGGGCATACTGTAACGTTAGGTTCATAGTCTAATGGTAAAGTCACCCTTTAAAATTCCAAGGATGACAAAGCTCAGCTCCAAGAAAATGAGAACCACTTTTTTTATATTCCTTAGTATTTAAGAAATACTGTCATGAAAGCTGGCTGTAACAAACAGTATTCTTAAGACTAGTACTCATACCCTTTACATAATGTTAAGTTGGCAGAAACAATTAAAACCTGAAACTTTCTTTTCATGAAGCACAAAGGATCAGCACCACACAGATAGTTTCCCTCAAGGCTGGTTCATGTGCATACCTGGAGATTAGGTTGTGCATGTGTAGGCAGGAATGGCTGTCCTGGGCTGGGTAGGAACGGCTGTCTAGGAGGAATGAAAGGCCTGGCAGTTGCTGACCCTGGCTGGCTAAAGTGCAGGATCCCCACTGGGCCTGGGGGCTGCAGGGCTGGTCTTACAGGCCTCTCTCTAGGGAAAACTGGCTGCTGTCCTTGCTGATTAAATGCTGGTCCAGGCTGAGTGAATGGTAAGGGACTCTGAGTGGGGACAGGATGGCTGCTGTTCAGGAGCGTGGGTGGGGGAGGCGGTGGAGGACTCCGCTGTTCCAAGAAGAGATGGCTGGGGAACCTTGGTTCACCTGAAACTGAACGCAACACAACGTTATCTTCAGTCAGAAAGACCACACTTGAGAAAGACAATCATTTTCAGGAACTACCTCACCATTCCTAAATGTTAGGAGCATATTTTATAAAGAATTCTAGATGTTAGCTGTCTTGGAATGGTTTTATGGGTCATTTTCTATAAACATTTCCTTCGTTGTATTTCAGATTCAATTACAATCAAATTTTAGCCACTGAAAAGATTGGCAGAATCATTATGACACATTTCCTAGTGGAAGATAAATTCTGTTTTAGCAGTAACTGCACAGGTCCACCATTCAATGCAGCTTCTGTCACTCTATCTTGGGTGGATCATACCCCTTCAAGTACCTCCCAAGAAGAAAGGGTCTCGTTCCTGAGGTGGTGGTGGGGCTCTCCACTGGTCCTGGAGAGGAAGTCGTGGTGGTTGATTAAAACTGTTGGGAACAGGTCCAGGTGTGTGTTGTGGAAATTCTGGAGGGCCCTAAAGAACAATGAAACAAGAAAAAAAAATCATGTAGTTTTCAGAATATACACATAATCCTAAGCTTAACAATATCATAACTCATTTCTTATGGTCAGCCTACTTTTTTCTGTTGTCTCTCTATGCATGAACATAAATGAATATAAATACCTATATGCAATTCTAAATGAATTTACATAAAAAGTGATTTTTGGCATAATAAAACAGTCAAAACTCAAAATACAATATCAAAAAATTAATTCAGGATTTTTAACATTACTAGAAAGCTGTTGTGGAATATTACCTCAATTGTGTAAAGATGTGTTACATTGCTTCACCTTGCCTGCCTAAGGCAACTGATTGGTCTAATAAAAAGTTGAATCGCCAGTAGCTAGGAAGTAAAGAGATAGGTAGGGCTGGCAGGCACAGAGAATATGTAAGAGGAGAAATCTAGGTAAAAGGGCAGGTAGTGATATGAGACCAGGGAGAAAGAGAGGGCCACACGTGGGGTCAGAAGCCAGGCAGCAGCCAGCCAGGAACAAGCAGCAGGAAAGTAGGAGAGTAGGAAAGAAAGGTAAAAAGCCTGAGGCAAAACAAAGATGAAGAGAAACAGGTGAAGTTAGAAGAGTTAGTAGGACAAACAAAATAAGGCTGAGCATTTCATAATATAAGATCTCTGTGTCCTGATTTGGGAGCTGGTGTGCTCACTGAGATAGTTAAACTACAATGCCAGTACCTAAGGAAATGCTACTCAAAATAGAAAAGGCCACCAAGTGTTCACCTCTTAAAAATGGAGCTTCTAGGGCTAGAGAGATGGTTCAGCAATTAATGATGCTTGTGGTTTTCACAGAGGACCTGAGTTTGGTTCCCACCACCAATGAAGGCAACTCATAACTGTACTTATTAACTCCAGCAAATTCAATGCCCTCTTCTGACCCATGCCCATTCCAAGACAGAGATATATAATTAAAAATAAATTTTGAAAATGGAATTCTCTTTGTCATAAACTCAAAACTCTAATGCTTTTTAAAAATTATTTTATTAAACTTATTTTGGCTATTCTCCCTAAATGTGACCCCATTTTATAACATCAGAATACTTTTTCTGTTGCCTTTAAAAGTTTGTCCTGGGGACAGCAAAATGACACAGTAAGTGAAAAATGTTTCACATAAGACCTGATGAGATGAGTCTGATTCCCAGAACCTACATCGCGGAAGAAAAAACTGACTCCTGCCAACTGTCCTCTGATCTCCACACGTGCACCCATACATACAAGCACACAGAAAAAATAAACCAAAATAAAAGTCTACTTTGGAGGTGGGGAGATATCTCAATGATACTTGTATAAGCATCAAGACCTGAGTTCTGATCCTATGCACCCAAATAAACACAGGATGTGGCAGCACAGACCTCAAAGGCCAGCATTGGGGAAAGGAAAACAGTATTCCTAGAGCTTACTAGCCAGCCAGTCTAGCTAAAATAGCTCCAGATTTAGTGGTAAACTATCGAAAGTAAGGTGGAAAACTGAATGAGGAAGACATCTAGCAACAATCTCTGGCCTCTACATGTGTAACCATACACAAGACACATACACACCCACACACCCACACAAACACACCAGACACAGTGAAAGAGACAGAAGAGAGAAGAGGAGGGAGAGAGAGAGGGAGAGAGAGAAAGAGAGAGAGAGAGAGAGAGAGAGAGAGAGAGAGAGAGAGAGAGAGAGAGAGAGAGAGGAGAGCGCGAGCGAGCGAGCAAGCGAGGACCTCGGAGCACAGTAAAAATACTGACGCCAGGCAATGGTGGTGCACACCTTTAATCCCAGCACTAATGAGGCAGAGGCAGGCGGATCGAGGCCAGCATAGTCTACAGAGCGAGTTCCAAGACAGCAAGAGCTACACAGAGAAACCCTACCTTAAAAAAAAAAAAAAAAAACTGCCAAAGAAATGTTCCCATTTACCACAAAACTGTAAGCCAGTTAGCTAAAATGGCAATAAAATGCAAATGCATTTGAAATGCAAAGATTACATTTTTCTAAAAAAAAAAACCCAAAACATTATGATTTCTTGAAAAAGACAGAAATCCCAAAGCTTACATTCTTTTTAGCTGTTACTTGCTACTTCAAGTGAGACTGAGGCAACCCTCGCCATAATGAAGTCTAAAGAGCACTGCTTCTTGCTACCAAAAACCACATCAAGTAAGATACCTCACCCTCAAAGCACAGCCAACAATGAGAAACTTGAGAATACGTAGCATATCTGTCCATCCTCAGAAAGACTTTCTCTTTAACTGAACAAGCACAAAATGGTGCTGGCTAGAGATATCACTACTCTGATGCTTTGAGAGGATTCTTTAACATCTTCACTTTGATAACATGCAGAAAAGCTTTTTCTATCAAAACAGGTTAGCAAGTTTATACTTAATACATCTACAAGAGGAGTTTTAATGGGCATGCCTATTCTGCTATGAAGTCATGAAACACATCATGTGCATTGTACCTCATATTCTTTAGGTGTAAAAGCACACTGTGAACACTCCAGCTTCAGTTTCACAGATCAGCATATTCTGGCAAATACAACTTCAGCATCCTTAGTAGGAAAAACGGGTAACTCTCTAAGTCACCCACACTCAAAGTTTCACAGTACAGATTTCAATTTTGGCTTAAAGGTTCTCAATGGGCAAAATCCAGGGTATGCATCCCCAAAACTAGAGAGCTCTGAAATCTGAAATACTCTGGTCCTAACCATTTCAGATAGACTCAACACCTATAAGTATATCCAAATACGTTTCAAAACTTCCTGAATGATAAATTAGCAATCATGCTTTATGCAGCATCTGCTGATAAGGGGGAGAGAAGGAAGAAGTAATGAATGGGAACCAATTTACATAACTCTGGTATGTGAAGAGATCTAACTTATCATGTGGCTTCTAATAAAGGGTTTCTATTGTTGTGACAAAAACACCATGACCAAAATAAACTTGGGGGAGGAATGGCCTTATTTCATCTCTACCTGCTTTCCTATGCCATCCAGGATATCAGCCCAGGGTAGCACCACCCCACAATAAGCTGGGCCCCCCACATCAATCATCAATCAGAAAATGCCCTGAAGGCTTATCCACAGGCATGGTAGGAACATTTTTCTCAGGGCTCGCTCTTCCAAAATGACTCTAGCTTGTGCCAAGCTGACATAAAACTCGCCAGCACACCAAGCAAATCAGCAATTCTGATCTTTTCCAATTAGACAAATGTCCTCAAAAGATGTGTAGAATTGCCACCTGAGGAGCAGTCTGAAATGGAAAATCAGAAACAGTAGGGCCACTTGGATACACTGTTGGTTGTCTTTGGTTATACAGTTAGTCTTGAGGTCAGGGGAGTTGAGAGAATGGGTCTGAATGAAAGATCATACTCTCTACCTTACAGTGATTCTCACAGAATTTTAATAACTACCATGAGAATCCAACAAGAACCAGTCAGAATTTAGGCTTCAAAATCATCTATTTCATACTCATTTGCAGAGGACCAGAGATGCTCTTGTCAAAGACAGTACCATCACCACTGCCAGGACAAGCTCCAAAACTACTACGAAAAAACAAAACAAAACCAACTTCTACACTGCATCTAATTCTCTGGAAACGTTCATGTTTTTGTTTTAGACAAAAATTCAAAATCCCCCTGGGAACAACTTCTCTGGTAGAAATGGAACTCTCTGCCATCCTTCCTCATTCCAGACAGGCCCTGACTAACTCTAACTCTACTCTTTGAAATTTGTTTCAGAGACCCACCTTGGTGCAGACCATGGATGACCCACATTCCCGCTTCCCACCTACTGATGGGAAGGCTCATTACAGCAGATTAGAATCACCAAGAGTGTATTTAATTTTAAATGGTCCATAATGACTGGGCAGTCTTTCTCCTATTCCTAGTCAGCTCCTTTTCCCCCTGCCCGGGTCACTTTCCAACTGATCATCTTTTGGTTCTGATCTGCAACACAGCTGCTCCCAAGTCTGCAGCAGTCTGGGCAGCCTCACTGCATCCAAATATCGTCTACAGTCATTAGTAACAATTGTGCTAATTTTTAGCAGCAGCCAATTTAAGATAATCTAAGTTTTCATTTTATTACTGCATTTAGTCATATTTTTCATAAAAACAAACAGTATACTAAACTACAACAAGCACTGAAAGCATAAATTTTTAGCTATGTTAACAAGCTACAAAAAGCAGATGCAGGAAGAATTGAAAAGAGAATTTATCACGTAACACCTACACAACACTAGTACTGATAGCTGGAAATCAGCAACACTCAGTGTGCAAACTTTTATCAACTCACAGCTGTCACCAATTCTGATGAAGAGTGCAACAAGCCCAATTTTTTTACCATTCATCATCACATGCTGCAGCTGCAGCCAGTGCACTGCTGCTCTCCCTACCCGACTCAACCCTACCTATCTCCTTCCAGAACCAGAGTGACTGACTGCATTACAGAGTGCACCTATCTCCTTCCAGAACCAGAGTGACTTGTTGCAGGGTGCACTTGGCTTTCTAGACATACTTCCTACATTACCGGGAAATGCAAGACATAAGACCCTCTGCAGTTGCCCTTTCTGTTCAGATCTCAGGGAGAAGCAAGCTCCAGTTTCCCTTTATTCTGATTTCCTCATACAGACTTTACATCTGAGAGTAATTAAGCCCAGCATTCCTGTCTGTTTCTGTTACTGGACACACAGAACTAGAAAGTTCTGTGTTGCTTCCCATGTGAAATCTGCAGTCACACGTGCACTGAGTATGGGCACAGGGCTTTTTATAACTTTTTGTTTTCCCTCTCTCCAAACAGTTTTGAGTCATCCATGGAGAGGTTTTCTTATAGGTAAGGCCAATGTACCTGGAAGAGCAGACTGGCTCCCACATTGCCAGAGTGAAGGGATGATGAGTTCTACTGTTACAGAGAGATCAGAGCACTGCTCTCTTCTTAACCCATATCTTTGTCCCAACTAGTGGTCAGTCAGGACACCAAGGAGACCAGCACACAGTTTCCAACAAAAACTTCAAGCTATGGCAAACTAGATACTGCTTCTCAGTGGTCATGCATGTGTGTGAAGGTGTATGTGGTGACTGGAGTTCAACTGCAGCTCTCACTCCCCTAGTCAGGTAGTATACACCCATTTTCTGAGACAGGTCTCTGGCCAAGTAGGCCAGGCTGGTTGCTCAGCAAATCCTAAGGATCCTCCTGTCTGCTACATCAGAGTTGTGATTACAAACAAACCACCACATCCAGCCTTGCTACGTGTGCTTGGTACTGAATTCAGATCTTCATCCTTGCATGGCAAGAACTTTCCCAACTGAGCTATGCCCCTGTCCCCAGGTATCTCTAAGTGCTATCCAGACTCCACAGAAGAATATTTTAAATCTTTAGAACTTCTAAAGACACCTTTTATATTAACTGAAACTATACTGGAATTTCAAATTTTGCCTCCCTGGAATGTTAATACTGTTTTCTTTTCTTTTCTAAGTACCCATATGCTGCTTGGATGAATATTCACAAGCATTAGAATGTGTGGAGTATGCAGCAAAGCCTTCAGATTCTCACACGATAGTTCTCTGGTTCAGCAAAACATAAATGCTTTTTAAGATTCATAGTAAAGCAAAGTATTCTGGCTTCAAGATGAACCTATAAGGGCCCAGTTGAAAACAGAGGCTCACAATCACAATAACTGTAGCACATGCCCCAATGAATAGAGTAGAAGAACCCAGTGCTAACTGACAGTCACCTCAACCCCGCCTTCTCCCCAGTCACTTCCCAGCTGCCACCCAGAGCAGGTGACCACAGGTTTAAAGACAAAAGAAAATTAAGAATAGCACACTAAGATTTTTTGAGCTAAGCACAGAATCTGTCTCCTCAATTCTTAAGAGACATCTTTTCTGTGAAGAGTCAAAGTTATTTGAACAGTCTGGTGTCCCAAGACTCCTGCCAGCCTCCCTTGCTCTGCTACAGATTGAACTGAGACTTAAACACCTCTAAGACACACAAAGTCCTGCCCTAATCATTTACCATACACACATTAACAAGTATGTTTCAGAAGATAACAGGAAAGAGGAGTCTGCTCCATGGCAGATTTATTCATCCATTACAGTATTTATGTAAGTAATTTCCTGAATTTGTCCAAGTGCTAGACAACAATTTTGTCTGTGGATAGCAGTTAACAGAAAAAATAAAAGAAAATCCTGTTGCTAATAAAATACCAGTGCACACCAGTGCCATCTGCTTTATACAAATCCGAGTCTCACTACTCTAAAGTTCCCCAAGTGTATCTGTCATCTTTTGCAAACCAGCAAGGTTCAGACATGCAGCCTTTCCTGAAGGCCATGTGGTCAGAGAACATATACAATGAATAAAATCTCTAACCCAGAAAGCTAAACTTCCCATAAATTATTCTTGTTCTTTTTCCAGATGCCTGCAAATGTAGAGGTCTCACTATGATCAGAGGCAGAGTCAATATACAAACCAAGAGGTAAGCACACCTGGTAGTTCCACCTGTGAAGTCAGCCCACTCAAATGTGTACTCCTGCAAAGGACACTTTGAAGTCATCTAGGTATCAAAAACCGCATCTGCAGATGTCTCAAACACCACCCAGGCTCGCTGCTTTTCTGAAGCTGGCCTAACATGCTGATTACAGCTGGGAGTCAAGATCCTGAATTAAGTAACAGGCTGGGGCTCAGGACTCTTAGCTGGAACCACACAACTCAGCCTTGTTTCATATCCTTTTTGTCCTGCTTTCCTGTGCCCGGACAGGCTGTGTTTCTATTACCCTCAGATTCAGCCCCCATGGCCATCACTCCAATCCAGGATCCCAGAAGACCACAGCAACAATGCTATCTATTTCCTTAGGTGCTTCAGCTAGCATGCAGCATCAACCCAGCCTTAGTTTGGAAAGTAGGCACACATATTCAGGTAGCAATTGAGCAGAAAAGTAATGAGAGTCCCCAAAACATCATTTGAACTGTCATTAACCCAAACTTTCACTTTCTTACCCCTTAAAATTACCAATTGAATTCTGCTGTATTGCTCACACCCTGGCCAACACACATCAGGTACAATATTGCATCTAGCATACAGACAATCCAGAGAATCGGGTGCAAGAAGCCACTACTCCTTAATAGTATGGGAAGACTACCATAGATGAATGGCAGCTCAGAACAAAACCCCACACATGAGATTCTTTCTATCTACCTCAGCTCAATGCTTAAGCCACAGAAGACACAATTCTGAGTTCTGACTCACCATGTCATTCCTGTGGTGACTCCTACCACTGCAGGGTATAAAGGTTAACAGATTACTAGTTCTCGCCACCAAATGCAGAATTCTTTTACAACTGTGCTGTCATGGAACTTTGAGTGTTAAAGCGCTTCTACCATTGGAAAGAAAAGACTAGTCTAATCCATTCAAACTACTGTTTTGCTTTTCTTTATATCCCTTTAAAAATCCAAGATAAGAGATTATCATCCTCTCATAATTCCTATACAGATTGTGCTTTCATTTTTTGCATCTCTTGTTAATTACATGACATTATCTATATTAATCCTATTCAGAAAGAACTGATAACTTCAGTTACAAAAAGAAAAGATAGAAACTTTGCATAAATTGCTTAGCAAAAACTTAATCGTATAAAGGCAAGAATAAAATGGCTTCAACTACTATTATGCCACTTATCAGCTTCCCTAAAAGGGTCAGTTGGTATGTTTTAATAAGACTAATTAAATACTTTAACAATGTCACTGAAATTTCGTGACTCTTTCAACAAATTTCAACCTTCCTGTATAACATGTTTTCATTTATTAATCTCACTTAAAATGCAAAGAACTGTATAAGAAACCAATTGACACTTAAGAATACCTCTTGGTTAATTCTGATTAAATGGGTTAAAAGCAAAGAATAAAGACCACCAGTGACCCCTGACATAATTAAAATTACAACCTTCTATCACAATGTGTTAATCCTCTTATCTGAGCATTTTCCATAGCTTTTTTTTTTTTTCAAGATGCGACTTGTTTAAATATACTGATTTTCCTAGAAGGTATTTTTATATTTATAGATACAAGTTGAACATTCCAAAGAAAGAAGTGTAAATTTTATGTTCAGGAACACTGAGTGAATTTATGCAAGGTACTTTTGGTTCAAGTAGTAAACTAGAACAGTGACTGTTAGCTTAAAACCTCTGTCTAAAATACTACTTTTGAAGAAAACAAAAACAAAAAACCTGCATTCTGTCACAAAATAAGGCAATGCACTAGTCCTGCACTTGCCCTTGTCACAGCCACGCCAACCGGCAGGTCCCTCTAGCAAATCCTCTATGAGCATACCAAGGACTGTTACAGTCTTGCAGAACTGGTTCAGGTTCTTGGGTTTCAAGCTCTCTTTCTTAAAAGCAAAGTTTATTACAGTACATGTTGGGAGCTAGTGTGACAGGTGAGTGGCTAAGGGTCACTTTTGCTGTCAAGCCTCACGGCCTGAGTTTGAGTCCCTGAATTCACATGGTAGAAAGAGAGAACTGAGCCTCATAAGCTGTCCCCCGAACTCCACACATGTGCAAGCACATACATACCATAATAAAATCAATGCAAATTATAATAATATTTGAAAGTACATATTGATATATAAAGACGTCAGTATAAAAATGAAAAGAAGAGTGCTGGGTATTGACTACCCTTGGTTCAAATACTATATCTGCACTGCTATGTAAGCTTAAGCAATTAATTCTTCCAATATTCAGCCTCCTAGTCTGTAAAACAGAGAAAATAGTAACAACTCTGTTTCCTAAGTTTGCTGGACATAAGCTATGAGAAAAATCTAAAATGTAGTAATCTACCAGTAACATTTTAGCTCATGTTTCATCTTTAACAATAATGCTGTAGGCCGGGCGGCGGTGGCGCACGCCTTTAATCCCAGCACTCGGGAGGCAGAGGCAGGCGGATCTCTGTGAGTTCGAGACCAGCCTGGTCTACAAGAGCTAGTTCCAGGACAGGCTCCAAAGCTACAGAGAAACCCTGTCTCGAAAAACCAAAAAAAAAAAAAAAAAAAAAAAAAACAAAAACAAAAAAAAAACAAAACAAAAAAACAATAATGCTGTTAAGACTTTTTTTTTTTTTTTTTAAGAAAAAAAGAAGCAATTAAAAAGTAAAGACATAGCCATATGATGGTGGCATACACCCTTAAACCCAGGACTTGGGAGTAATGCCAGTCTGGTCTACAGAGCAAGGACAGCCTGTACTGAGGACACTGTTCCAGGACAGCCAGGATCACCCCCCCCAAAAGTCTCAAAAACGACAACAAACAAATAACAAAAAACCAACCCCAAAGTCATGGTCCAGCTACATGGAGGAAAAATGTATAGCCCGTAAATTCCCATCTGTGAACACATTTCCCTGACAAGCTAAAGATAAGCACATGCTTCCAGCAACACGATAGTGAATAAAATAACTCCAGTACTGGAGTACTACATAGCAATGAGTTCCCAGCTGGTGCAACAAAACCAGTGAATCTCAGGTGCCTTGTGCCCCAGGAAAGGAGCCAGACTCCAAACAGACACATTTAAGGGCTGGCAGAGACAACACAGACCCTGTTTGATGGCACTATACTTTTCTATCATAATAAAGAGCTCACAGACTATTATAACAAAAACACTATTTTAAGTAGGAGAAAAAATTCTAATCATTGGGAAGAAATGCATTTCAATGTGTCTTAGGACATCTTTCCAAGTTTATCTTTAAAATGTATCAAGGATTGGCAGAATGGTTCAGGGGAAAAAATGTTGCATAAGCCTGTCAATCTGAGTTTCATCCCCAGAACCCATATGGTAGGAGAAAATCAACTCTTACTACTTGTCTTCTGACCTCTGCACACACATTGTGGCACTTGTGCCCTACCCCTCACAGTGATGATAACATTTCTTTTTAAAAATGTACCTGAACTTATTTAGGAGTGTCTTAAAAACCCCTAGGGAAATAAATGCTAAGGACTGGGAAGATGGGTCAGTTGGAAAGTACCTGCTAGGCAAGTCTGAGGACCTGAGTTTGGTTCTGGGTACCCAGGAAAAGTCAGGTATGGTGGCATACATGTAATCCTAGTGCTGGGGAAGTAAATACAGGAATGGATCCAATGGCTCATTGGACAGCCATCCTAGCATAAAAAACCCACAAACCCCAGATCCCAGTGATTAATCCTGCTTCGAAATAAAGCGATCCTGAAGAATAATCGCTAATAACCTAGGTATGTGCATGTGTACTTTCTCAAACATAATAAAACAAAATAATTGGAGAGCACACTATGATTAAAGATAAAACATGAAGAGATTTTCTCAGTGTAGGAGGCAATTCCATGGTTTTAACTTTCTATCACTGTCCAACATGCATGGCTGCATACTGAACTGCAACACTGATGGTTGCATGACTAAATTGCAACATTGGTGGGCTACATTACTATATATATATATTTGGTTTTTTGAGACAGGGTTTCCCTGTAGTTTCTAGGGCCAGTCCTGGAACTAGCTCTTGTAGACCAGGCTGGCCTCGAACTCAGAGATCCGCCTGCCTCTGCCTCCCGGGTGCTGGGATTAAAGGCGTGCGCCACCACCGCCCGGCTACATTACTATATTTTTGATGGAAAAATTATACTCAGGAGTTAGGTCTAGGGATAGGAAAGTGGCTCACTGGGTAAAGGCTTTTGCTGCCAAGCCTGAATACCTGAGAACCGTCATGGTAGAAGGAGAGTACCAACTCTAAAAAGCTGTCCTCTGAACTATGTAAGAATGCCAAGGCATGCATAGGCGTACACATAAAAGCATGCTTGTGCGCACACACATGCACCCCAAATGTAAAAAAGATACAAGTCCACTTGCATGGCACTGCACAATTCAGGATGATGTGCTGTTGCCAATTTAATACTTTTACCCAAAGCAGACAGTGTATTTTATAATGTTTTTACAGAATATTGCAAGGATTCGGATCACTGCACACACACACCACACACACACACACACACACACACACAATCAGTACGAAACAATTTCAATGGCTATTTCCTAGCCTTTGGGTTATTAGTGTGGCCTTTAACCCAGTCCTACCTCCAGTCCTGTGTATAAGGCATGCCAACATTGCAGAGTCAAGCTAATGGGTTACTGAATCTGATAAACCATCTCTTCCTTTAATGGCTGTTTCCACTGTGTTTAGCTGCTCTTGTTACTGCTGCAGATGGGCATTCATTGATATGATTAAATTTGATGGTATGATAATGTATGGTAATCATGATTAATCAGAAACCCAGAAGCAAGTGGAGGATGCTGGGTATTATGTCACCTGCATTTTAAACTGTGTTCTCTGTTTGCAAGCCTGACAATATCTGACAGCTGGAAGGATCTCCTACCACATTCTCCTGCTACTACTCAAAGATCTGATAAGAGGAAATGTCCATCATCCCTTCCCTATCTTAAGTGGTAATAATTATAAGGCAATGCAGCCATGTTGTAAAAACTGTAAGCATTCAAAAGCAAGACTTTCCTTCCTGGAGAGCATAGTCTTGATTCTCATCAGTGAGGCTATAATCAGAAAAGAAATGGGATTTGCTGCAGCAGTCTCTCAGACATGATTTGCATGAAATAGCACTCAAGACCCAGCCAGCAAGCCCCGATCATCAGCACCTGATACCACGAACCACAGTATGCCCAGAGCCCTGCTGCATATCAGCCTCATTTGCCAGGTCAGGCCAAGAAATACAGTCACTACTAAAGACTAATTCCAACTTAAAAGTACACACATTTTCATCCTAAATTTAAACAAAGAACAAGAAATCATTTGACACCAGTATGAAGAAAGGAAAGTGGACACAAAATCCCACCCCTAGCCAAGAAGTTATTTGCAAGTGCTACCTGCTGAGAAAGGGAAAATCAATTTTCTTCAATGAAGTGTAACTGGGTATATCAACCACACTCCAGTCAAGCCCCATACCCAGGAGACGCTATGGTTTTGTGGGGTGTGTGTGTGTGTGTGTGTGTGTGTGTGTGTGTCTGTCTGTCTCTTACTGAGTTTTTGTTTGACATCTGGTTTTATTGTTTTGTGTGTGTGCTCTAAGAGAGAGAACATGAAGTTGGGTGAGTAGGAAGGTTGGGAGGATCATGGGGAGGGGAAAGAATATAAAAATATATTGTATGCAAAAAAAATTTAATAAAGAAAAATTTCCACAGCTTACCCGTATGTTGTTGGTCACCAGAAACATCATCAGCCTAATACATCAGTGCAAATTCAAAGGACTGAAACAGCTTTATTATTCTGTCAGGAAGCTTTAAATCAGTGCTTCCCAATCTTCCTAAAGCTGAGACCCTTTAATTCAGCTCCTCATATTGTAGTGACCCCAACCATAAAATTATTTTTGTTGCTACTTTATAACTGCAGTTTTGCTACTGTTATGAATCATAAAGTAAATAATTGTGTTTTCTGATGGTCTTAGACAATCCTGGTGAAAGGGTCATTTGATCCTCCCAAGGGGTTGAGACCCAAAGGCTGAGAACAATGGAGATTTATATATAAAACAGCAATGGGACTCAAAATGAAAGTTATCAAAGTAAGATTTACTACAACTGACATTTTAGCAATGCTGTGAGCAAGCAATGTCTTTTCCAGAACAAACAACTAAAAAACTTTACTTAAAGACTCACAACCAACCATGGTAATGATATACAAAGTAGGGCGTGCTGTCTCTGTGCAGTGAAACCAGAAAGATTTTTAACGTGAAAACAGGAACACATAAGTTGAAAGTAGAATTCAAACAGAAACAAAGATAGGAAAAAAGACAGGACCTGTATATAAGGTAAACAAACAAGAAACAAATGTGCTTTGAATTGACGCTGACAAGCTCTGGCCCCGCGCAGTGAGCACTGTCTGTGCATTGGTGGTTACTAACAGGGAGGGGGCACAAGAGAGACTCTATGACCCCTGCCTTTGAGCTTCTTGTTCTTCTACTAGGGCCTATGGGCATCTATCACTTAAATAACAGATGTACATTATATTCAAAAGACTAACAGTGACTCAAAATAAAGGAGAAATATAGCTGTTCTCTGATCTGTAACAATTGAGATATAATTTATATTTGCAAGACATTCTCAAGTCTGGTCTGGAAATATAAAAAAGTCATTTAATTAAATAAAAAAAGGAAATCCAATGCACAGACCTAATTTTTAGCCTGAAGCTTAAATCACAAAATACTAAGGAATACTATACATGTGTGGACAGGGCTAGAAACCATATCCATGTGTGAAGACAAACATGATGCATAAACCATGACCCAAGTGCCTCTATAGCAGTTTCTCTCAAAACTTACTTACAACAGGATCTTCTTAGAGCATTTCTCACTTCGACAATTAAGTCTTTGTTCTAATTACCTAACAGTCACTGTCAATCTTACACCAACCGCCTATAACAAGAGTGAATATCTAAAATAATGCTAAATCATCGCATGCAAACGGACTGTTAGGCTGATTGGCAGGCTGTGCATCAATGTAATGGAGGCAAGGCTGGAAGTAATCTGGGCTCAAGCCTCAGCACCACTCAAAACACAACAACAAAAACGTATTACACCAGCAAATCTAGAGGAAACTGTCACTAAGAAAATTTTCCATCTCTTTTTACCCAAATCTCCATCATTTGATTTTACCAATAAAGACTGGAACCAGATGCTGGAATGAAAACCTGCTAGCTCAGGGAGGAAGAGAAAACACACAGCTGACCTTCCTCTTCTGCACTTGTTCCAGAAGCCTCTCTTCTCCTACCATAACAAACAAGTCTCTTCAAACCCAATGTTCCTCCCTTCTATTTACTGTGTGTCTATCTGTCCTCCTGACTCCCTCTTACTTTCTATGGTTTTTTTCTTTTTCTTTTTTTTCAAGATTTATTTATTATGTATACAGTATTCTGTCTGCATGTCCGCTGCAGGCCAGAAGAGGGCATCATGTGGTTACTGGGAATTGAACTCAGGACCTCTGGAAGAGCAGTCAGTGCTCTTTGCCTCTGAGCCTCTCCAGCCTCTATGGTTTTTTTCTTAAAAATTTTACCTCTTGTCAAACTGGTTATTTGCCCTGCTTCTTGACCTATGACTGATTTTATTTAATCCTGTTTACAATATTCAAGTAGAACATTCTTGGATTAAAGGTGTGTGCCAGGGCTGAGCTATACCACAACAAGAAACAGGTTTTTCCAGTAAATAACGCAATCTGGGGGTTCACAGTGTGATCAAATATCCTGCAATATACTAGTTCTTAGTTATTTCTGAAGTCTTCATAAAACAGCCAGTAAAAATGGCCTTTTAAGCTAGTGCTGTTACCTCTAGTGGGGAAGAGAAAACTTGCTCAGGCTAAGTGGTAAATGCATGCACGCACCACGGTCCTTTCCAGACCTGGAGCTAGGGCCACCCTTACCCATGTCTGTCCTGTCTGCTTCCCAGTGAGTGAGGAAAAGAGAAGAATTGTTTTTAGTTCAGTATGTACCTCCTAATCCTCTGATACAAGTTCAATGTATCACTGTAGTTTACAAAGCAAGAAATATAAAAACTTAAAACATTCTTTCTTCTCTCACTACTCACTTTCACAAGTACCAGTAAACTCTCAACTCAAATGTTGTTTAAGTTTCCTCAAGTTGAAACATTTCATTGTGCAGGAAGCTCCTTAAACCAAAGGTAAACAACTCAAAACAGCTTCACAAAGTTTCTGAAACTGACCAGATTCATCAGTAGGCCCGTCCCTGCCAGAGTAAGCAATAAATACTGAGAGTCCCCTCACAAGGAAATGAGCTTCAAGGAAGACTCAGGAGAAAAGCTGTAAGGAAGACTCTGAGACCAGACCAGCTGCCTGGAAGAAGCAGAAAGCAGCAGAGCTACCTGGAAGAGGTTTAGACTAACTGAGGCATCTGAAAAGGGAACTCTCCAATCTGTTGAGCCACCTGCAGGCTGTACAGTGTGGTCCAGGCTCCCAGATTCCTGAGCTGTCACACATAATGGGGTGGACTTTGGTCAAGCAGCCGTCTTTGAGTCATTTCTGCTCCTGTAAGTAACCCCTCACCCATATTTTTTTAAGTAACCCCAATAAGCTCACTGGTTCACCAAAGCTGAAATTAATGGTATCCATACCTTGGTCTGTGTGGAATTCGTATTTGGGGTGAGTAGATATATGTATTACATCTCCCCAGGAAACATTTTGTCACACAACTTCTACTAACTAACAGAAGAAGCAGCTGTGCACTGTGTGTGCAGCATTGCCCAAGATAACATCTATCCTCAGGGAGATGAGAATGCATATATAGAAGAGATCCACTTGGGAAAGATGAACAAAACAAATTTGACTTCAGTTATGTTCTAATTCTATTTAAACTGATACAAAGACTTCCAAATTCAAATCTAATTTTATGCACCATGAAAAAACAATGAATCCACTACACCTAGAAAGTCCGAATTTGGGTTTCTTAACTAAATAGTTTATCATTTCTGTGTAGTCTTTGTGTGCATGTGTGTGTGACTTGATGCTATAGACAGAACTCAAAACTTGGAACAAACATTCTACTACTGAGCTATAATCTCCAGCCCCTCCTCCTCTTTTTTTGAAGCAAGGTCTTGCTATCTAGGCCCAGGCTAGCACCTACCTCAGGATTCTCTTACCTCAGTCTCCCACGTGCTAGGATTATAGGCATATGCCACTGTAAAGAGATTATGGGTTATTTTATAAAGCAAGAGTCTATGTAATAAATACTGTCTCTCATTTGTTAAGAAGGCTGGATTTGATCTGCAGTGCATATGGCCAGCAGAAATAAATGGTCAAAGGCTTAATTAGGACATATTATTGTTTTTGCTGTTTTTAATCATTTTACTCAGATATTAAGTGAAGATCCAACTTGGGCTTCATGTAATTCTTCTTGGTTTGTACTAGTTGTGAACTGCCATAAAACAGATCCTTGTCTAATATTTATAATATCAAGTTTATATTCATGGCAATCATGCTTAAAATAGTGGTAGAGGAAAAAAAAGCCTTTTTTGGTTGTTATTTTAAAGTTCCAGTTTAAATAAATGCCAGAAAACAGCCCTGAGTTTATCTCCCTTCCAAACATGTTCTGAAGGATTTAAAAAAAAAAAAAAAAAAAAACCCATGGTATCTCTGCTATACTTGAAAAAACAAACCCCATATTGATTTCTCTGAAAGACTAAAAGAGTAGATGAAGCCCTGCATATTTTCAATTAGCTCACCATGACTTAGCTTTTTTATCTAGATGCTAGGCCATGTCACATAAAGTAGACATTTATTAGACAGTGACCAACAAAGACCTGTAGGGTTTCTTTAGCTATACACACAGCCAGCATCTAGCCCAACTACTTTCCAGTACAGCTGCCACCTTCTCAAATGGAAGGTTCAGAGATCTTAATGCCACCTTCAGAGTAGTCTTTAGATCTTAAAAAAATAAAGTGTGTGTGTGTGTGTGTGTGTGTGTGTGTAAAGGCGGTTCAGGAGTTAAGAGCACTAACATCTCTTCCAAAGGACCTGAGTTTAATTCCCAACACCCATATGGCAGCTCACAACTATCTGTAACTCCAGAATCAACATACTCAACAGACATATAAACAGGCAGGCAAAAAAACAATTAAAAAATTACAAAAGAGCAATGCTTAACACTATTAAATGAATGAATTTAGAGGGCAGGGAGAAGGCTCAGAAGATGTGGTAATTTAAATGAGAATTGATCCCATAGGCATATATATTTGAATGCTCAGTCACCAGTGAGTGAAACTGTTTGAAAAGGATTAGGAAGTATCAGCCTTGTTGGTGGAAGTGTTTCTTTTGGGTGGGCTTTGAGGTTTCAAAAGCCCACCCCACCCCAGGCCAGGTCAAGTCTCTGCCTGTCTCTCTCATCAGGATGTAAAGCTCTCAGCTACTGCTCCAGTACCATGCTTGTATGCTTCCCACAATGATGATCAGGGACTTACCCTGTAGGCAAGCCCCCAATTAAATATTTTCTTTTCTAAGTTTTCTTGGTCATGGTGTCTCTTCACAGCAACAGAACAGTCACTAAGGCAGAGAGTAAAGACGCTGGCCACTAAGTCTTATAAGTGGAGTTCCAACCTAGAACCGACATGGTAGGAGGAGAGAACCAATTTTTCTTCAAGTTGTCCTCTTACCTCTAAGTGCTAAGCTTTCATTTATTCTAGTAATATCCTTAAAACATGAGGTTTTTCCCCTTCTAATATTATATAAAATTCTATTTGTACAATTGAAAAGTGAAAATTGTAAATTACTCTAATTTCATATTGACAAGCACTTTGTTTCATAAAAACATTAAAATACATGCATTTCTGAAAACCAGAATTGCGTTTTTTACATCAAATCCTAGCACCACGATGTGAATTAAACATGAAAACAAGACCAAGAGCAAATTTCACACAGGCCTGAGGAAAGAGAAGCAAGATTTCCTCAGAAGTACATGGAATGATACCATGGCAGCCTGGAGGACACATTCATTCATAAAGACGTTCTGAATAGGGATTGGTAACCAAAAACAACTAATAAAAAACTAAATTTATACAACGCAAAAAGCAATTTAAGAAAAAAACTTAGCTAAATACGAGAACAAGGCCAGAAAGAACCAGTTTCAGATGGTACCACAAATAATAGCTACAAAGCAAGAGTGTCTAAAAATTACTTCAAACCCTGCATCCAACAATGGACTGTTCAGTAGGCTTGGTCAGTAGGCAGGCTCTCCATCTAACCTGTCTGGGGCTACCACACACATCTATTTACTGCTCACCATCAATAGGCCACACACACACACACACACACACACACACACACACACACACACACACACTCACTTCCCTTTTCCTATCTAAATGACATTAGCATTTCATTGCCTGAACTAATTCCCCATGGTTCTTAAGAAGAACAAGTATTCAGGGTTTTAATAAACAAAGAATTCAAAGAAAGTAAAATACATTTATTTACGCAATTAATGGACATTTTTCTTTTAGTTACAGATAAATGACAAGAAGCACATGAGTGTGTACTTTGGTTCACATCTAAATTTTTTATTTAAGAACAGGAAATCTGTTGCTCAGGAATACTCCCAGCTCTTTAATAACCAAGCACTTCATTCTTATTTCCTGGAATCTGACATAAACTCACAGATGTCACATGCCTATAAGATGTGCCCTCAACACAACCATGACAAAATCAGAATTCATATTCTTTAAGATGAGAGAAATTCTGCTACGAGTCTTGATTCAGCAATTGTATAGTTAAAACTAATTTCACTCTCAAACATCCACTGACCTTAAGGTTTTAGTAAATATTTTCCACTGCAGAAACTGCAGTCAACATTCACCAATGCCCACACTGTATCTGGCTGGGCAAGTGCAGTACCAGTATCTCTCAGTCAGCATGTGCTTCCCCCCTGCCAGAAAGAAGAACAGTTGCTACTCACTGGGAATCTTTGGGGTCCCACGGCAGGCCTCGGCTGGCTTGGAACTGGCAGCAAGGGCACTGTAAGAAAACACCTTGCATTACAATCACTTAGCATCAGACTGGATGGGAGGAAGACAACACATGAGATTTCACACAAAACATGTAATACATATACTGGGCACACAGTAACATTAAGTTTAGACTATACCTACACACACTTGGTACTTTTGATAATTTCATAAGAGGAGAGGGAAAGGTATTTTCGGCCCCAGAATAAAACAGCCCAATATGAAGCTTAAGTTCTAACAGAGAATTACTATTTAGAATTAAAATATTTTTATAACAAAAGAAGATAGTTTTCTTTTGAAATTAAAAGACCTAGTTTCAATGAGTTGTGACATGGTAGGGTACTCTTATAACCTACCATTCAGGAAGGCTAAAGAAGGAAAGCTGTTAAAAGTTTGAGGCCAGTCTGGGCTACAGTGAGCTTTAGACTAGTCTGGGCTACAGTGAGCATAAGACCAGTCTGGCTTACATAGTAAGCCCTGCCCAGTTACACACAAATTGAAATGTGAATCCTATAGAATCAGAAGAGAGGGAGAAAGAGGAAAAGAGGAAGAAAAAGAGGCAGGAAGAGGAAGGGTGGAATGATGCTTGTGTACCCTTACAGAGAATGACAAGGAAGCAAATTACCATGATAACACTTGCAGGTTGGTTTTATTTTCGAAGTGGTCAAATTCTCGCCGGTCTACTAGATCAAGAAGTCCACTTGTTTTAAGAGGATATAGCATGGTAGCAAAAAATAAGGGCTAAGCCCTTAGGGCTAAAGCATATGCTGCCCTCTTTGAAATGTGCTGCACATTATACTGATCTCACTGACCAAGATTTGGAAGAACTCATCACTGTTGTGGTATAGGAGCTTACAGTCAAACATGGTGCTAGATGCACCCAGAAAACCTCCATATGATCACCTAAAATGTGATACATTTGGAGAGGTCTTTAAAGAGGTCTGAATGATGAACACTAATCCAACCTAACTAGCATCATAGAGAAAAGGAAACATGCAAACACATGCTCACAGAGACACCATGTGAGAACATGGGGAAGTCATCTGCAACCCAAGAATTGAGCCCAGGGGAATCAGCCTGTCCATGCCTACACCTCTTGGTAGTACTTGTTACAGCAGCCTCAGTAAACTATTAAAGTTTTAATATAGAACAACTCTAATAAGAGGACTCTGGGAAATGAGAAATACAGGCACAAAAATGCACCTGAAGAATAAGTCCAATCATTTTAAAATAGTGACACATCAAACTTTTATTTTCTACAGTTACAAAATGAATGCCATACATTGTACTGTATCAAGGTTAGGATAATTAACATCACACTTTACAGGCTAAATGTTAACTGATCGTGTGGGCCATCTCACTATTTGATCAAAGCAAATGTAACCGAAACTTCCTCTTACAGAATGTCAAACTAGCAGAAGTCCAAGCCTCCTTTAGAGTCTATTCCAACACAAGACTTACCGTAAGAAAACACACAAAAGTTAGGCATCTAAAGGGAAAGAACAGGCTATATTCAGAGGAGGAAAAAAAAATGAGTATTCTCATCTCAGAAGATAATGAAGGTGAAGAAAAGAATGACACATTTAACAACAGACAGACAATATTTTTAAATCAAGCACCACATATAAAACACCGAGCTCCTCTACCAAACCATTTATAGGAACTAAACAACTCCAACACAGCCCAGTAAGAATCAGGAGATGAGAACTGATTCTAATGAATGGATTTATTAACATGACCTCTGAGAAGTTGGTAACACTGACATAGTTAGTCTCTGCCCTCTTTCTTCAAGAAATAAATAGTATACAGAACTCACAGATGCAGAGCAGGGCATGGAAGCAGGTGTGTTTCAGCCCAATCCAGAGAGCAATAGGATCAAGACCCAACCCCTCGCCAGGCACCACATGGAGCAGAAGGGAACTTAAAACTTCTGATGTTTACACCAGTCTAGTTAAACCTTGAACCTAAAAAATTTGGTATTTACTATTTATGTAGGCTCTTAGCATCCTTTGTATATAACAGAAGACGTTTTCAGTTTATTACAATTGTAAGGATGGATATCTGAAGAACAACTTAAGCGTCCATCAAACCACTATTCTAGACCCTCTATACACTAGCAATGCCCAATTTGAATCATTAGCCCAGGTCATTTGAACTTGTTCAGTTGCTCATTAGTCACCACCACCCTCCCAGATTCTCAGCCTCCCTCCCCTATTTATCCAATCCACCTGTATCACATGCAGCCTCTCACTGCCTCTTCTGTACTCTCCTATGACCCCTGGTTCTTGCAGTCACCAGCAAGCTGGACACACACTTCTCCCTAGGTGTCCCACAGTCTTCCCTTAAACACCATATTGGTGCAAAAGGCTCTGTAGATCCTGACCATGAATTTTAAGTCATCATAAATAAGCTCACATACATCCTTATTAATCAAAATGGGGACTAACATCATCAACACATTTTTTTGCAATAAGAAGTGTGTATATTCCTATATAGCACGTCTCTTTCCATGCTTCAGGAACACTTTCTGCATCTTGCAGATTATAGAAAAAAAATTTTCCTGCAAAAAGTCACTGAAATGCTCAAAGAGTATCAATCAATTGGGGTGAAGTCAGGAGAATATGGCAGACAACTCAAAACATCATAGGTTAATTTATTCAACGTTGGAAGGAAGGGTTGTGCAGTATCAAAACATTATGGTAAAGAACTGGGCCTTTCCCACTGGACAGTGCAGCTGTAAGCACTGCATTTTTGTTTTTGTTTTGGTTGTTCTCTGTCTAGCCCTGGCTGTCCTGGAACTCACTCTGTAGACCAGGCTAACTTTGAACTCACAGAGATTCACCTGCCTCTGCCTCTGCCTCCCAGGTGCTGGGATTGTAGGCATGCACCACCACTGCCTGGCAGACATTGCATTTTCAGTGCATCTCAACATTTGCTGGCACATGTCTCAGGTAAAATGACTACACTGAGGCTCACAAGTTATAATGGAGCAGATGGCCACAGACAGAGAGCAAACAATGATTATAACCTTTGTGCTGGGGGGCACTCTACTGCACCCTCCCGGTCCAACCACTGAGCTCATTTTCATGCACTATCATGTACTACGCACCTTTCACCACATCGTAATCTAATCAAGAAATAGTTTGTTGTTGAATAGAATTGAGACAGAATGAAGTGTTTTTTTTTCTAGTCAGCTCATGAGGAACCCATCTATGGAGCCTTTATACCTTTCCAATTTGCTCAAATGCTAAGTGACTGTTGAGCAGCACAATGAACTCTAAGAGGACCCGTTTCAACAACTGCTCTGTCATCACTGTAACTTCTGATGTCTTATGCCGTGCTCTTTCTTGATCCACACTGTAGAGTCACTAGACTAGTGGCTTTGGAGCCAAATGTGTTGTTGATGTTTCCAGTTGTCTCCACAGTGGCCCATTTTTTACTCAGGCAAGAGAATCACTACAGGTTTTTTATGGCCTAACATCTTTTCCATAGTATAAGGATCAAATAAATAATATGAAATCATTAGTAAAAAAAAAATACAGAGCAAAAAAAAAAAAAAGCATTAGAATGATGCATAAACAGAAGCGCAGAAAAATGCATTCTACTATCAAAGGGCCAGTTTCAGCCATGTGAGAACTGCAACTCTTTTACTCCAGCTTAACATACTGTAACCCAGGCACTCCTCCTAATAAAAAATAAGTCCTGACGGTGGTCTGCACTTCCCTCCTTTTGTCACCCCATAAAGTGTTGATCGTTTCTCTCTTAATCACTTCAAATGCAAGATTTGTGCCCACTATCAACAACAGCCAGTCCTAGTAGTTGTGTACCTCTCCAAGACTTGTGACCATCTTCCCTCATCTTTTCAACGAACCCCCAGATAACTGTATCCACTCCCTTCCTGAACTCTGTTCTACTCTTCCTCTTCATCTGGATCTAGCATGCCACACAAGCCCTATTTACCAACCCTGGGTGCTGATGAACTGCCTCTGCTCACAAAGGAGGAAGAACATGAACAGAACTCTTGTCTGCTCTGTTCTCAACAAAGCCAAGGTGCCTGGAACAGATGGGACAGACACAGGGGCAACTGTTTCAGAGAAGCTGCTCCCAGCTCCAGTACCTTTTCTGTCATATCAATACAGTTAACAAATGAAAGCTAGACTGGTCTTTCTTTTCCAGATAACATAAACTAAAGAGACACACCGAGGACCTAAGAAGAATACTCATCACTTCCAACATTCTTGCCACAAGACATAAAGTAAGCGTTCAGACCCTTTAACAACTACCTCCAGGTGGGCCTTATACTGACAGTGGCACAGTGTTTCCATCCAATCACAAAGTAAGAGACAGACATTCTGAAGAAAGGCAATAGCCAAGCTAAATTGTTTCTATGCATCCATACAAACCTGAACGTGAATCTAGCTGCTACTGTGATGGCTTTGTAAATCTGCTACCAAAGTCCTTCAACACATACCAGGAAAGAACACACACCTTGAACAGGGGTCACCACTGTCCCCTTGAAGTGTGGATTGATATGGATGTTCTTGGGCTGCTGAGGAGTCACTGGGGGAGGAGTCAGCATCATCCTTGGAGTCTCGATCTGGGGGGGCATGTGTACTCCCTGAGGTGGGGAGGGGTGATGCGGGTGCTGTAAGGGGAGTAGAGGCTGCAGCTGCTGCTGCTGGAAAAGACTTCTGATTGGCTGCTGCTGAGGTGGTGGCGGTGGTGGAGGAGGCTGTGGCTGTGGAGGAGGTATTAATCTTGGAGAGTGAGCCTGAAAATCACCAAAAGAGAAAAATTAACAAATCAATATCTAGAAGAAAACGAAAGTAATGCTGATGTGTTACCAAGCTTATACCAATTAACTTCTCAGAAATAAGCTTACATTAACAACCTGTATATCAATTTTGTACAGAGAATAAATGAGCGGTGCAGCACAACCAGTCCATGGCAAGGAGAGGAAAAAAATGACAGCCCAAAGCACACAGCATAAATTTTGAAAAATAAAATTCAGCCCAGAAAACAAAACTGCCCATAACAAGCAAAGCTACCCATAGCTTCTAAGCACAGCTAGCCCTGCCTTTACTCGAGGAGACAGGGGACAGACAGGAGAGAACTCTAGAAGTCTGTCTTTAAAAAAGGGTCAGGACTACAGAATGCTGTTCCAAGAAGCTGCTTTGAGCAAGTTTTATGTGGGCCAAACCTCCATTGCAGAAAAGAAATGTATTGTATAGAGAGAATAACAAACAAACCACAAATGGAGAAAACCAGGAGAAAGGCCTTCCTATTTGGTTAAAAGGCAGGAGAGAGGGGTACAGAATGTAAAAGGAGATGCTAAGAGGACTGGAACCAAAAATAAACAAATAAACGAGAGCGTAAAAGTGGCTCTGCAACCTGCTGCAGCCGTATCTCAAGTCTCCATTGGAAGCCTGTACAAGAAGCAGCAGTCTACTCCTGACAATGCCAGAAAGAAAGCTGGATTCAGATGAAGAGTTTTACTTTTATCCACAAATCAAATCAGCTATACTGCCAATTAGTAGTCAAAATATTTATAATTCAGCTGTCTAATTAGACATTTTTCTGGGGATGAAGCCCAATTATAGAGGGCCTCTGTGTTCCAAATGAAAAATACAACATACATGGCGAGGAACCTCCAATGAAGTCTTCTCTAGTAAAGTGACTGCTCATCATGGCAGATGAAAAAGATCGGCACAGGCCATGGCAAAGGCAAACAGAAGCAGCAGCCTCAGTCTGAGGAAGAACTTCAACCACTGCTGCAGCTGCTTCAGTGTCTTTTCAGAAAAGGGGAGTGTCAACTGTGTGACTCAAAACTGTTAGATACAGCAAGAAAACCCCATACTTACCACAACAGGAGGCTGTGTAGGAAGTAGAGCGGGCCTGTGCTCCTTCATCCTTCCCCTCTCACTATTCTCTCGCCTCTGCTCTCCCATTCCACGGCACATCAGTGAGCCTCCTCGCCTTCCTCCCCGCCGGGAACCATAACGTCCCTGCTTATGCTGTCGCTCTCTTTCTTCAAATTCAAGCAATGCAGCTTTGGCTTCTGCCGAAAGCTCTATGTAAAAAGATGAACAGGTGTTAAATGCAGCCCATACTACATATATCTGTGGAAAGAGAACAGTAAGAACCAAGTAGCAATCTTTTGAAACATGAATCATCTATCAATCTTAAAATGCTTTCACTTTCACGGTGTGCCAAGTGAATCTAAAAAGCAGCCAATATTTACAGAGCATTACAGTTGGGAACTCTCCTCTCTACCGCTGGGATACAATAAGACCAGTAAGAAAATGCCACTAGCCAGGCATGGGAGAGCATACCTTTCTTTAGTCCCAGCACCTGGGAGGCAAAGGTAGGTAGATCTACATTGAGTTCGAGGCCAGCCTGGTCTACAGAGTGAGGTCCAGGGCAGTCAGGGCTACCCAGAGAAACCCTGTCTACAAAACAAAAACAACAAAAAGAAAGAAAACAGAAAAGAAAATGCTACTAATGAGCAATGGCACAGAATCAGGAAAAAATACTCTGAGTGTTCTGATGTAAATCAAAGCCACTACTGACCTTCTTCTAAAGCAAAATTATTAAAGATAATTCCTAAAGAATGAACATTGCATTTCACTTTAAACTTTTATATTCATTAGTATATATGTCAGGCTATAAAAAGACCATTGTGTGTCCACGCAGTCCATGTCAAAAAAGAAGAAAAGCCATGCAAAGAAAAGCTGGCTACTTTAAACACTGCAGGAACTTCACATAGCCACATGTGTCTCTCCCATGCTTCAGGGAACAATGAACATGGGCACAGACCCTAAGAACCTTCCAATAGCACATTATTCTAAGCCCCTAAGGGGGAAGAGCCCTTTCATCCAAACAAGGTCCCTTTCTTTTACAGTAGTGTCTAAATGTGGCAATACATCTTTTAATAGTAAATATGTATTTTTGTCAAAACATCACTAAACACTACTGGAAGCCTTCCTTCTCTACTGAGGAGAGATTTTTAATAATCTGTAAGTTATGATTCATTTTTTTGAAAATGTTGACATGGTATCCCATCTCTTTCAAATGAATATGAACCTACTAGAAAGAAAATGTAATAATCTCACTGTAACCAGCAGAGATTTTTATTTTAATCTTGACTACATGATTGTTTCACACACACATTTTACACAGTGAATCAGCAATTATTTTTCTAGTGGTTCTGAGTGTCAAGATTAATTTTACTATCCTCAGTAATAAAATGGTTTCAAATGACATCTTTAATCGGCAAGGAAAAATGCTCTCCTCCAATTGAGACAAGCTGTCACAAAAGGTCACCAAAATATGACAGGATAGAAATTACATTTGTAACTTCAACTGAAATGTTAATTTCCCCATAAGTGTTTTCTGAACTATGTCCAGATCCTAGAGTAAAGAGATATATCATAAAGTAACTATAATTATACTATCCTATCCCCTTTCTTAACTAGTAACATATTTGCTTCCAAATACCAGAGTAGCTAGAAATGGATACATACTTATGGAATACAGTTTGGCAAATCAAAATGGCAAATCTCAAAGGATAACTGAACCCCCCCAAAATTTTTTTAAAACAACAAAAAACAAGGACCACAGTATTAACAGGTGAGTATGTGGCTACTAGCATTAACAACTCCCACTGCCACTAGATCAAAGGTTCTTCCCAAAGGTCTTTGGTCATCAATGAAGGCAGCTAGGGTGTTAGTTCAACAGAACTAGATGTAAGGATTGCCAAGCAGTTCTTGAAGCTAAAGCAATAAAAAGTAATTTAACATGATGTATGTGGCCACTGAGGCTGAACCGAAAAAAAGTGAGTGAACGAAAAGCTTAGGTTCAAAAAATAAAAAGCACTTTCCCTCCCAGCCCACACTATTTTCAAAGACCACCCAAGTCCACGTCTGCTTCCTTGAGCAAGAGAAGCCACTGCTCTTTACTTCTAGGTTCAGCCTAGAGAAAAAATGGTCAAAGTGTCCATGTGTAGAACACATACTGGCATTTTCATACACAATGAACAAACCCTTTACACACTTGGTCTAGCAATCTTGCTCAACTGGGCTCTGTCTATTACCACCGACACCAGTGACATCACCTGCACAGAATAATTATGTTCTGAATTCACAGTTGTGTGTCATCCTTGGCAAAACAGAAAAATGTATTTCTTAACCAGTTTTCTGTAAGGTTAACTTATAGAATCCTGACTGAGAAAAAGGATAATCAATTAAGACTAACTTAAATGAAAGCCCCAAAGTATACTTTTAACCCAGCCAGAAGCAAATATCCCAATCAACAACAGAGATACAGCTCTTTAACAATGGAGAGAGAGTCGTGTGTGAATTAGTGCTCTTCACACGAGGCGACATTGTGTTTGAAAGTGACCAAACTCCCTTCTAGATCTCAAAAAGAACTCATCACTTCACAGACATGCTTTCAGAGTCAGAAATGGGCGGTATCACGGCAGCATCTGATTATTTTTTAAAGAACAAAAGATTCTCAATGTTAACTAAGGCTATCTATCACTAAAGTAGTAAGCTGTTATTTGTGGGCTGCAGAGATGGATCAGGAGTTAAGAACACTCACTGGCTGCTCTTCAAGAGCACTGGGGTTCAATCCCAGCACTTGGTGGCTTATCACCATCTCCAACTCCAATTCCAGAAGACCTGGGTTCAATTCCCAGCGCCCACATGGCCACTCATAAGCACCCCAATTCCAGATGCAGGGGATTCTGCCCCCTTTTCTAAGCTCCAGAAGCACTAACACACACCCATGATACACATACACACATTCAGGCAAACACTCAAAACACAAAAAATAAAATAAATAAATCTAATTTTTAAAGTTTTTATTTATAAACAAAATGACAAAAATAAATAAATCAACTGTCCAAAAACTATATATCACCAGAGAACACAGGGTCTCTAGTAGAAACACACTTTTATCTCAGTATAAAAGCAGGCAAACTGCTTTACAATTCAATAAACTCCATATTGGGACTTGGGACACAAGCTAACAGGTCCAGCTCTCTTTCTCACCAAGTTATGTATACACGTACTCTGGGAAAGTGCGAGCCCTAACAGGAAGCTCTTTCTCTGAGGAAACCAGTCTTCTTATGGGTGGTGATATCTTTGCATATTGAGGATGACCCCAACTTTGAAGTTATTGGTAAACACTGTGTTAGCCCTGGCTATCCTGGAACTCACTATGAAGACCAGGTTGGCCTCGAACTCACAAAAATCTGCCTGTCTCTACCTCCAAAGTGCTAGGATTAAATGAATGTTCCACCACCACTCACTGAAGCAAAACTTTTCTTTGTCCAATTACCTAGCCAATTACCACATTCTACAAAAATACTCCTAGTCCTTTTTAGAAGAACAGTAAATAATCCAATTATTTACCCTTATAGCACTGTTTCTAAGGGTTCCAAGCCCTCTCCTCCGCAGTTCCAAGGGTGTAACTTGTCTACAACAAAACAACACCCCAAGTCTTTGTCTCTGAAGACGACTAGTTACAGGTGTCAGGTAACTTGAAAAGAAAGCAGACTTGACAGATTTATGAATAAAGGAAAGTATAAATAACTCAGAAAAGAAAGGAAGAAGGCAAAGATCCTGAAGAAGGGATGTACCAAACAAAAGTACAAATACAGACAAATGGAATGCTTCAGGACAACCATACTCACATCCTCGGAAGGAGGTAAAATGAATACTAACAACTATGAAAATGAATTGGAACTATGTTAGTGAATGAGGGGAGCTTAGTGTTCACCCAGAGAATTTGTATGTGCCCCTGAAACATGCTGCTTGCTCCTATTTAGTGGCAAAAAACAACCATGTTATGTTTTGAATGAAAATGGCCCTTATAGCTTAAGGAGTAGGGGAAGCCCCAAGTGAATCAACTCCTGAGAGCTGAGATGCACAAGACCAGTTCAAGGACTCCAGGGCCAACTGACCCAGGGAAAGTTGGCAAAAATCATTACGCCCACGTGGGCTAGGCTCAGGAGGAATGGCAAAACTTCCTTTGAGTCAGAGTCCAAGTATGAACAACTGATCTGTGTGGGCAAAGGCTATCAGCTTCCTCCTCCCAGATATTTATAGCCTGAGACTGCGCCTCTATACAGATTTCCTACCAAGACTAGCTAGCCCCTTCCCCTGTGCTCAACATAATGAAAAAGTTGAGGTTTCAAGTAGCTGGAGGTAGCTCAAGGTAATGTTAGAACCTCACCTGATCCCAGCTTCACTGTATGTGTGTCTGTCTTTTCTTCATTCCCTAACTGTTCCTAGCCAGGTTTCCAGGCTCCAAGCTTTGAATGACAAGGTACATAAGCTCAGATATTTAAATGCTTGAACCCAGTTGGTGGAACTGTTTGAGAAGGATTAGGAGATGTGGCCTTGTTGGACAGGTGTGTCCCTAGGGGTAGGATCTGAGGTGTCAGATTACTCACACCATACTAATATGTCTGTGCTGCTCTCTCTGGCTCCTATCTGTGGATCAGGACTTGAGCTCTTAGCTGTTCCTGCCATCATGTCTTTGCTTTGCCATCATGAGCTCAAACCCTCTAAAACAATAAGTCCAACATTTTTTTCTAAGTTGCTCTGACCATAGAATTGTCACAGCAATAGAAAATAACTAATACAAACCTATATATACACACACATATACAGAAAGACAAAGACAGAGACAGACAGACAGACAATTAAGACACAGATATACATCATCAAGGTAATAATGAGGCCTTGATCTTGATTTTTACTTTGACCCAAATAGGAAGGCAGGTAGACCCTGCTGTCCTGTGAGCCTTGCCTTCCTCCTTAGAAAGTCAAACCCTGGTACTCCTGTTCTTATAAAGTCCAAGCAGCACACTGAAAATACAATCTTCCCGGGCACTGCCTGGGTCTAAAGACTCAAAATGGCTACTTTCAAAAAATGCTTCTATCACTAAGCAACACTTCCAGACCATGGGGTGACTGTGGCACTCCAATTAAACCCAATGATCAAGTGGAAAATGACACAAACTGTAGGTGGGTAGGGTCACTGCTATCACCTAGCAACAGTCTGAGGAAGGTCTTCAACAGCAGACTCTTTAACATCCAGTTAATGATCTCTATAAGTTAATCACTGAACACTCAGGAACAAGAGACAAAGAGAACCCAAAAGGATGACTACAAGGATTTTACAAGTGCAAAATAAAACCAATTTAGCACTGGCTACCTGAGGGACAGCCTAGTGGATAATAGCCAGGATCCCTGCCAAGCATCCCCATGCCACCTCAGTACAGTCAGGAAAACAGGGCATGAAGGAGAGTAGCTTTAGGCCATATACTCCCAAAGAAAACTACTAAAAAAATAAATACTTTTTTTTTTTTTTGGTTTTTCGAGACAGGGTTTGCCTGTAGTTTCTAGAGCCTGTCCTGGAACTAGCTCTTGTAGACCAGGCTGGCCTCGAACTCAGAGATCCGCCTGCCTCTGCCTTCCGAGTGCTGGGATTAAAGGCGTGCGCCACCACCGCCCGGCTAAAAATAAATACTTTTAAATATTTCACTCAAACACTCACAACACAGAAGTGGTTGTGCGGCAGAATGACGAACACAGCACATCTGAGCACCAGCCTCCCATATATCATATACCCTCACCAACAATCATAGGAAGATATGGAAGGATCTGCAGTAGAAGTGAAGATGGGGGAAAACAGGCCAGAAAAAAAAGGCGGGGGGGGGGGGAAGAAAAGAAAAAAATTACCCACAGGTCAAAACCAAAAATTACCCAAAGTTTCTGGAATGTTCCTTCTTTCTCTAGTTACATCTGAGAGCCTAATAATTGTTCCTTCTTTCCTTTCAGTTTTGAAACGCAATCTTCCAGATTCTTCATCGTCGTCATCTTCTTCATCTGACTCTTCTTTTATGTCTTTCTGGAGTTCTAAGGTTTCCATTCCTCCCTACAAGCAGACAGGAAAAACAGGGAGAGGTAAGTCCATAGCCACTTAAAATGTTAAGTATACTTCAAAGATCCTAGAAAAAGGCTATGTGAAACATGAAGCCAACTCCAGTGGGAAGAAAACTTCAAATATTAAAAGAAATTTACTTTTAGGAAACCCTCAAATTCCTGCCTGTGATTAACACATGAGGACCTACCTCCACACTGCTGCTACTCACACTTGCCAGAACACAGACATTGGTTAAATATCCCTGCTGCCTTACATCTAGTCCAGACCACAGCAGAATTCCCACACAACTTAACATGCTTATGACTACAATGTAAGCTAACATCTGTAACACTAGAGTTAGCAGCACAAAATCCATCTTGTAGCTGCAGTGGCTACTTTCAGCCATGTAAGCAGAACAGTTCACAGTCCCTAACCACAAACTTTGACCTTTCGTCAGCTGTCCCTGTCAGTTTTGGAGTTTGTGGCTGCTTGCTACTGTGCTAGCCTTCACAACACTTCATCACGAGCCCTCCCTTCCTATTTACTTCATGCTTGTTGTTTAATGTTAACTTACCACACACTTAGTGCTGAGACCAGTAAAAGACAAAATCATTTCTTCTGCCACTTCTCTATACTAAATAAAACCAAGTTTTATTTTAGCAGAGTCCCTTACAAAAACTCCCTCCAGTGCCAACCTAAACTAAAGCACACTTTTCCTACAAGTCTTCCTCTGAGCTCCTGAGCACTGGTACCTCCCTCTTAGGTCAGTCTCAGTAGCACACTGGCAGGTGAAGACAAGCGTGCACCGAGTACACAGGGTTCGCTTAAACACTCTACCAGTGTAATAAAAAAACACAGCTTGGCCGGGTGGTGGTGGCGCACGCCTTTAATCCCAGCACTCGGAAGGCAAAGGCAGACAGATCTCTGAGTTCGAGGCCAGCCTGGTCTACAAGAGCTAGTTCCAGGACAGGCTCTAGAAACTACAGGGAAACCCTGTCTCGAAAAACAAAAACAAAAAGAACACAGGTTGGCTTTTCATTGTCATGAATGAATGATTCTTACTCTTAAAAGAAACAAAGACACACTATTAAAAAATATTTAAGAAGCTAAACCTACTGACAATCACTGTAAATTTCCTTTCCCATACATTCTCAATGTGAAAAGCTAACTATAAGTCACAATCTATAACAAATAGTACAACTGGTTCTGGGAATACAAATGCCACTTTCAGTATGACTATGACTTTTCAGTACTGTGAGGTACAACATGCTGGAAAATTCGGCAGCCCCAGAATTTCACATTCTTGTTAGTGTAACACTACCTTTCCTGCATCACTGTATAAAATCTGAAAATAGAGTAAGTCGGATCTGTGAGGAGTCCTCAAGGCACCAAGGCCACAATGTCCCTGTTGTACCTCTGCTTAGGCAGGACTGCTCTCTGTTAACATGTACCCCAGTGACTGGAAATTCCGTTCAGAAGCAGATTCAGACCTGGGAGGTCTAGAGTGGGGGACCTGAGAGTCCACATTCCTCACAAGCTACCAGGGAGGCCAACTCTGGAATACACAGACCACACTCAGTAATATGCCACAGCAAAGAAATCATATCCACCAAAGCAAAAACATTATTGTAGCAGTTATAATAACCATATGATTACAATAGATATAAAGAAAGGTTTACTAAAATTTGGTACTAATTAGAAAATCACCACCAGCAAACTAGTATCAAAAAGAACATCTTCAATCTGAGAACAAAACTTAAGCTAGCTCTTAGTGTCTTGGATCCCAGCACTAAATATACAGTAAGAAAGTCTGCTTTGAAGCTAGCCTTCTGCTGTAAGTAGCACTTGCACTGAGTCAGTAAGGCAGAGGAAATAAATGGATTCTGATTATAGTGAAAAAAGTAAAATGTTTTTAACAGATAAAATTATTAAAATTAAAATAACCTAGAGGCTGAAGAGACGACTCAGTGGTTAAAAGTACAAACTGCTCTATTGAAGGATCTAAACTGAGTTTTCAGCACCCACATCAGGTGACTTACGAACACCAGTAACTCCAGCACGGGCAGACCATACACACTCTTCTGGTATGCTTGGGCACATGCACTCATGTACATAACCATACACACACACACACACACACACACACACACACACACACACGGAGCAGTATAAAAATAAAACCTTTAAAAATTAAAATAAACTTAAAATAATGAACCTGTTTATTTTGATCTAGAGACACATGGCCATTTCTATGCAAACCCTAGCAGGACTTCTAGCAGATACTGACAAATCGAATACACTAAAGGATCTTAGAAAAGAATAAAATTGGTGGGTTTGTACTACCTAGTTTCATGTTCCATTATTCCAACCTGCCGTAGTGCTAATGTACGGACTTTATAAAAACAAATTAATGGAGTAGAAGCACCTGAGGGTAAAAAGTCAGTTGACAACACAAAAACTACATTGGATGGGAAGGAAAGCCTTCACCCCAGTGGAAGAGCTGGAAAAACCTTTTTTATTTAAAAACAATGGATTGCTCTCATACTTCAAATGCTATTAGACAAGGCAGTTTCTAGCTCTAAACTAACAGTAGCTAATAACACAAAGCTTCCACAAGAAAAGAGCAAGCCAATTTTATAGTCATGGGGTAGTCAAAATTTTCTTACGTCAAAAAAACCACTTGATCATCATTCAAATTATTTTCTACTTAAAAAAAAATAAATTTGAATACTGGGGAGATGACTCAACAGAAGACCTAGGAGGTCTGATGTCCTCTCTTTTGACCTCCAAAGGCACTGCACACACATGGCACATCAGCATGTATTATAGACAAAACTCCCATATAATAAAGACATTTTTAAAAACTTAAATTTGTTTACAGCCATATCACTCTGAACACACCTAATCTTATTTAAAAAAAACTTAAATTTAAGAAAATTAAGCAGGGCGGCGGTGGCGCACGCCTTTAATCCCAGCACTCGGGAGGCAGAGGCAGGCGGATCTCTGTGAGTTCGAGGCCAGCCTGGTCTACAAGAGCTAGTTCCAGGACAGGCTCCAAAGCCACAGAGAAACCCTGTCTCGAAAAACCAAAAAAAAAAAAAAAAAAAAAAAAAAAAAAAAAAAAGAAAATTAAACATAATTTGGAGGTTCAGAAAAAAAATTTCAATCTGCCAATGGACTTGATATCTAGACTATATACACACTATTTATTAATCTATTATCTCAATTATTGACACTAAGAAAATAAACACAAATTATAATGTCTATGTAGAGTACAAATATGTAAGCGATCTATTTTGAGGACCTTATACAGTCTGTACCTTATATAAATAAGAGATAACCTACTTTAAAAAAAAGGCAGCTAAAGCCAAACCAATGGACTATATAAGGTCGAAAAGAATATATGAACAGTACTCAGTATTATTAGCCATGAAAGAAATGTGAACAGAACCCACAATGATGCAGTCATTGAAGGGCTGAAGGAAAAAACTGATACAAAACAAGGAGGAACAATGAGAACTCTCACCAGATGAAGGATATAAAATGGCACAATCACTTCTGAAAAACCATTTGGTAATTACCTTAAAATAAACAAGATCGATAAGATAGATAGATAGATAGATAGATATCAATAGATAAACAAGCACCATGCTAGTCTAGCTCAGTAATTCTACCAATACCTAACAACAAAACAAAAATGTATATCCACAAAATAGTGAGCATTCATCTATAACACAGCAAAAAAAAAAAAAAAAAAAAAACACTAGAAACAATCCAAATATCTAACAAGAGGAAAAGAAACAATAAGGCATATCAATAAACAGAATAATCATTGCTACATGTAAGTATTTGAATTAATTCAAAATTACGTTAAGCAAAAACAGCTACGTGAGGGTATGGGCGGAGCTCAGTGGCATAGCCCTTGTTTAACATGCTTGAGGTTCTATGTTCAATCCCAATATTACAAAAACAAAAGGGGGAGCAGGTAAACACTAAGGTGAACTTCTAGTATAATTAGATCAAGTAGGGTGGGAGATACAATAGTATTAGCCTCTGTAAAGCCAGGACTTTAAGAAAAAAGCCCAACATTTCCGAGCTTAAGCCATTTATTTGCATTGGGTGCCGATATCAGGGCTTTAAAAGACTCCTCTCACCTTACCTCTGAGTCTTTCCGTAAGTTGGATGTGACTTTTTGTACTTTGTATCTCACTAGCACTCTTTGAAATAAATTAAAACTTGGGGGGGGGGGGGAATGAGATCAGTGTAAGACTCTTCACCCCAACTGTGCAGTTGTTGAAGAATGTCTCTTATTGGGTGCTAATATCAGGGCTCTAAAAGACAACTTAGATCTTTTTCTTTTTGAGTTTGTCCGTATTCCTTCCCCAGATATTTTATGAGAATCTCCTAATAAACACCACTATTAACTTTAGTTTACAATGAAAACATTCTAACTCAATTAGAAATTCCTATGACCTCATTAGCTGAAATCCTATCAAAACACTTCAGGAAGCTCCCTACAATCTTATTTAAATTTCTCAGCATCCTGAAATATCCTCCTGTGTCTTTACAGATACATGCCTCTTATAAAGACATATAATACAGTGTGACTAACGCTTATCTTTTCCGTGGGAGTCTTTCTTTTTTTTTTTTTTTTTTTTTTTTTTTTTGGTTTTTCGAGACAGGGTTTCCCTGTAGTTTCTAGAGCCTGTCCTGGAGCTAGCTCTTGTAGATCAGGCTGGCCTCGAACTCAGAGATCCGCCTGCCTCTGCCTCCCGAGTGCTGGGATTAAAGGCGTGCGCCACCACCGCCCGGCCGGGAGTCTTTCTTTTAATTCCATGCAATCTGTCTGTCTCTATAAACACCAACTCTGCTTCATACTTGTTTATCCTGAAATTCTTTCTTGTGGTAAAGTCAAGAATCCCAGCTTCACCTAACTAGAAGGAAGTCTCAGAAAATAAATTAGGCTGCTGTAGGTGGTTGTGCAGAGCTGTGATCCTGACTTGCACCCCACAGCTGCTGACAAGATGGTAAGATGGATATATGCATGAATAAAAACTTATAATCATTTGATATCTATATGATTGACTCACTGAATATAAACTATTACTCTGCATGCGTGTGTGTGAGCGTGTGGGAGGGGGTGGTATGCACATACACACATGCCAGAGGAGGTCTCTGGGTGTCTTCTATCAATCTCTCCCTTAACCCCATAGACAGGGTCTTCTATCTTACCAGCAAACTCTGAGGATCCACTTGTCTCTATAACCCTCCAATACTGGCATAACAGAAAGCTCTGGTCATGATTAAATAATCCGACAGTCTAAAAGCAAAACACTATGGCCACGTTATCTTCATCCAGACTTTTGACTATTTGTTTTTAGAATTACAAGAAATTTAGATACAGAAGAGTATGGCAGAGCTGAGAGCAAAACATAGTGCCGAGCACTTTTTACTTAATTAGACATATCTTCCCATGTTGGACAGCAAAAGGAAGATATGAGTTCCTCTCTTGTGGGGCCACTATGATAACTTAATGGAATGTTTACACTGTCAACACACACATGTATTAGGGCTTTGAATCCATCTTAGACTATCCCTTTAAAAAAATTCATTAAAGTAGAAGTGTTGAGTCAAAGGACAACATACTTCAGGGTTGTTGAGTCTGTCAAGGACAGTGAGGGTGTTGAAAACTAGTGGTCTAACACAGACTCGTGGAAGATATGAAAAGACCAGGACTTGGTGGAACTGGGCTGAATCATTAGTCACCTCCCCAGCAACAGCACTTCCCTGAGGCCCTACTGCATGGCCCTGTGATCATATCCAAAGGGATCTATGCTTAAGGATGGACTTAACGTGGGACCTCTATTCTGACCTAAACAGACCTGCATTGGAAGAAGATCCTTTCTTTCAAGGTCACTGGGTACAGGAGCACACCTGGACAGAGACTGATTCTGCAACAAAGACCAAGTAGTTACCTGCTCACAAATGTGCAGAATCCAGAGAAATGGGTTTATGACATTTCTAGTACACATTTCCCAACAAAGACTACATCTCCCAATAATCTCAAGTTCTGCCAATATTAAAATAGATTTAATCCTTACCTTACTGAATATATTTTCATGTGCTTATAGCTCATTTGTTTATCCTACAGGGACATGTGTGTCATATGCACCAAACTACTCCTTTCTAACCTTTGACCACGTAAAGACTTCCTTGGCAGCTTTTCAGCTGCTCTGAAACCTGCTTTCAGGTCTTGATTTCTACCTCAAGCATCTCTGTAGGCCTGAGCAAACTGGGTGAACAGTGTGCTGGGGAGAAAGATTGAAAGCTATGGGGCAACCATAGCCTGTCCTGGGTCTCCAATTTTGCCATGGGACCGTGGATTAGACATCTTTTTCTACATCTACACAATCAGGGTGAATAGTCTCTTCCACTAGTCTTAGTTTGTTCTCTATGTTTTAATTTATTTCAAAGAGTGAGAATAAGATACAAAGTACAAAATAAAAAGTCCAAATTCTGCTTAAGGGAAAGGTTCCTGTTTTATACCTAGCACTCACGAGGTAAGGTTGGGAGGAGTCTTTTAAAGCCCTAATATTAACACCCAATGCAAATAAAATGGCTTAAGCCAGGAAACACTGGCTTCTGCTTATCTTTTCTCCGGCAGGCAGGAAAGAACATTAAGAAAATTATTGGAGGAAACAAATGTTAACTTCTAAGAAAGTTCCCAGGGCTAAGAAGATTTTATAACCTGTTATAGACCTAGCCACAGTCCCTACCAATTCTCAGGAGAGAACAGCTCAGACCAACCAGAGGCCCACTGTTCTTTCAAGAGTACTTCAGGGGTCATTTCTTCAATTCAGCCTCAGCCATAGACCCTCCCCAACAAGCCCCTTCCGTACTTCTGGGATCTGTCACTTTTTGCTGTGCATAACGGTAATTTTTAACAACTTCCTATGGGGGTAGAAACCCTGGGTTGTCACTGTTTCTTCAACACCTAAGACAGAAGCTAAAACAGAAAACCTTGCATTGTTTCTTGAATAATGATCCAAATTAGCTAATATTAACTAATTAAAATAATTACAGCACTGATTTCAAGGCACTGATAACAAAAGTCAGCCCTAAAAATCACTTTCAACACTACCACTTGGGCCAGCTGCTAAACTCAGCAGGCGAAGCACTTGTTGTAAAGGCCTGACCCTTCAAACTCACAAAATGGTAAAAGGAGAGAAGAGATTCCCAAGCTGTTCTGTCTGACCACATGTGTGCCATGAAGAGACACTTACAGGCAAACCACACACACACACACACACACACACACACCCATAAACACACAATAAAAACAAGCATTTAAAAAGACAAGCATTGCTGATCCAGGGTATGTACTACTCGCAGGCACCAGGCACAACTCACCTCTCTAGGCACAGGCTTGGGTTTCTACTACAATGCACAGTTCACACATGTATCACCTGTGCACTAATACTTAAGAAAAAAATCTTGTTTTAAATCTGGAAGGAAAGAAACTCAGGAAACTGTAGAAGTTGAACAAGTACCTCGTGGGTCTCAGAAGCAACCTGGGAATCAGTAATCTCATCTAAGTCATCTTCAGCCTCACAGTCTTCCCGCACTTGTAGCCCTTGTTGCCCACCATAAGCCTGCAAGTATTCTTCATCCTAACGGCCATTAAAGAGAAGAAACATTTTTCTCACAAAGCTTTTGGGTGTTTTCAACCACTTTTCATGTACGATTCATGCGGAGTTATTCTAACATACTCTATTGTGGTGATGGCCTGACTGAGCATACAGCATAGGAGCTTCTTCTGCAAGGTTATGCAAACCAAGCGAACATGGTGGCCCAAAAATGAGGAGAATAACAATGGCTCAGCTTCATAACCAAGCCCCTGCTGCGCCCAAATGAGAAAAGCCTTACAAAAACCAGGCTTGTGTGGTCACTGAGGAGCTTGGAAGCAGCAGGTAGTCACCTATGCCCCTCAACAACTTAAGGTCAACAGAAACATTAGGAGCAGGGCAATTTGACAGAGCAAAGTATTTTTCAGGCATCACACTACAGTGGACTACTCATCAGGCCTTTCTTTCCCTTGGGTGAAAGGATGATTCCACATTTTTCATGAAATGGAAATGGCTTATCAGTAGGCAAATTTGTACCTTTTGGGCTGAGGCAATGTAGCAGGCAAGGTGACTGGAGATCACCACACTGGCAAGAAAGCAGACTGCTGCTAGCATTACCAACAAGTAATGAGGTAGGGAAAACCGACCCACCTGCTTCTAAAGACGATCCTAACACTGCATTCTACTTTGCACAAAAACTATTAGCATCCCATCAAAAAGAAGTGGAGATGCTAATCAACATTTCAGCCAAATAACACAATGGAATAGTCTGCTACTCTCTACACAAATTGTAAATTTAAACTCAATTTTACAAAACAATGTTTTATGAAATCTCAGAAAATCACATTGAACACACCCCCATGTCACCAACAAATACTATTCTGTTGGCTACTGAGCAATATAGTTCTTGCTGCTACCAGTGTACAAATTGTAAGATGAAATTATGTTCATCAACAATAATGCCTGCAAAATTCACTTAACACAACAGAACAACTATGCTGACCAGTCTTCCAACATCTCTGGGATCTCCCTTTCTTCACAGGTGACACAATCCCTTCTAGTTATAAAGTCTGTGGTCTTAAGGATTCTATGGCCAGTTCTTTAACAAATGCATGGTTTTACAGGTGGGCTCTCACAAGAAAGCACATGCTTGTGAGGGTCACATTTCAGAGTTAAGTCTGGCTTTAGAGAAGAGGCTGACAAATTCTGATTAGGACAAGGAACCAGTTTAAACCACTCGAGAAACTCCATACCCCTAGGGTAAATAGGGACACGATCTACAGCATCTTTACTGATAAAATATAGCATCTTTACTGACAACAGCACCTCAGAGACAGTCTGAGACAAGGCCTGGCTGCTGGACAAGAGCAAAGCATTCCATAGCTTAATTCTGATCTCTTCCCACCCAGGGCAGTCACTTCAGACACTACCACTGTGGTATCCATGAAGAAAAAAATGATAGCTGTGGCTCTAATACCAAATAGTAAGGTAGGCTGCCACTGTTCACCGAACATTCAGTTGTGAAATACTAGCACACTCAGAATTTCTAAATGACATATTAAAGTTTTTGAGTTTTTAAATTTTGAAAAAAAAAATTCATTTTAATGTAAAAGAGCTTTTTAAATGTTTGAATTGGAATATTTTATTCTTTTCAATACCTGAATCTTGGACCACAGGATGCTGAATTACTTAGGTAGATTTTGTATTATTCCTGGGACTTTATGTGGTCCTAAGTTGGACAACAAAATATTTAAGAAGAAAATTTTTCACTGATTATAAGTTCACAAGACAAGCGGCTGAGCAAACTCACCTGCACACACTTTCCATGCTTTTTATGGTTAGTAAAGATGTGCTGACTATTTAAAGAGTAAAAGACCCAAAAAGTAAATAGCTAATGTCACAAATGAATAGCAAACAGTCAAATACAAGAAAACAGCAACATTTTTAAAAGACCTTGGTTAATTCAACAAGCATGTTAAACTACAGTGTCTCACATAAGCAAGCACACCAGTATCAGAAGACACTGTCCATCTACTGAAAGACTGATTACTAAACTACATCATTATAGGACCACAGACATCAGGCTCCATGATGCATCTCATGACTCTACTGACCACAAACTACACATACTTTCTGAAGAATAACCTCTACCTCCTGAGGCATCAAAGCACAGTCATGACTGAACCAAATATTTTCAGGCTCTTTATCATCAATCACTTGTAAAGCAGACTGCTATACACATAAAAGACCAAAATTCATTAACTGTTGGCTGCAGTCCTCAAATGCAAGCACATGCTAAACGAAGACTCCAAAAGTGAGAGCACTACTCCCACCAACAAGAGTTCTTTTTATAGGTCCTGATCCTACACATCTCCAACGCATCTCAGCAGCCTCATCTCCACTCTGCCTTCATGGGACCCCAATGAAAGGAAACCCTTAGGCATTACACAGTGCAGCAATAACATCTTTCCAGCATGAATGTCATTGGGTGATTTTTTAAAAACACAAACATCTTCTGGTAATGTACCATTATGATAGATGGCCAATCTTATACCAGTACCTCTTCCTTTCCTGGTGTTTAATAAAAATAAACACTGACTACCAAAGCCATTATTCTGAAATAAAGACCAGCACCATCTTAGCTTGCTGATTACAGATAACAAATTATGTGTGACATTTTCTAAACTAACCTCAACCTCTTTATTCAGGTGTAGACAGTTCTTAGTAAGAAAGGGATGAATGAAAACAGGACATCAATCACTGTGGAATATTAGCACCTTAAAGATGTCTTTAGCAGGTCAATAATCTTTTCACCTTAGAAAGACTTTATCAGATCTTGTCTAAAGCCTGGATAAAAGCTCTGCATTAAGTACTTCTAACATTGACAGTGTGCCTCTACCACACAAAGCTGTTTTCTTCCTTAGGGTGCAATCCTCAAGGTCACAATTCTTTGCAGCCTTCCAGAATGACAAAGGAGCATTAATGCTGGCCAAACAAGCTGTCAACATAAACTTTGTCATAGCTCTGATAAAGAAACTGGCAGACAGTGATAATAAGGTCTAATTTCTCTCCTTCCCATGGGAGGTAAATAGATTTCAAATCAGTCTAGAAACCTATGTGCAGGAAGCCATGTTATCTTTGGCCATTGAAAAGAGAAAAGACTCACTGTAAATTCATCTAAAGGCTCATTGATTTCAATGTCCAGCACTTCATCATTGTAGAGCTGCTCCTCCTCTGGCTCATCCCCATATTCTATTTGGTCTTCTGTCAACTCAGGATCATGGCCTTCATATTGTCCTTCCTCTGGGTACTCTTGAGTATATAGTTCTTGCTCCTCGGGTTTATGGTAAGCTAGTTCATCTTCTCCTTGTTCATACTCAGATTCCTGCTCCCCGGATTGGTCATTGGTATTGTCAGACAGTTCAAATGATGTAACTATGCCAGAGGTAGGATTCAGACTGATGGTGACACCCTGAGAACTAGAAGACAAAACACAGTGAAAGAAATATTGAAAAAAAAAAAAAGACATATCAAAAGGAAGCACAAAGCTGCATCATTACATAATTGAGTTGTGATGCTCAAACAACCACTGGTTACAAGTAATCCCAATGATTAAGAGTGAGTACATTCTTAACAATCCATGAAAATACAGCTGCACTAGATTCCAAATGGCCCAGGGCCACTGCCCCACAATGCAGACAGCATCTCCATTTGTCAGCTCTGCTTTCTGACCAAAAGAATGAAGTCAGCCTGATGAAGAAGCTGGTCTAGTTGTCAAACATCCAAGATGTGAGCCTAAACATTTTGAACCTTCGTCTACATTTAATTTTCTTTTCTTTCTTTCTTTTTTTTTTTTTTTTTGGACAGGGTTTCCTTATGTAGCCCTGGCTGCCCAGGAACTCTGACTCTGTAGACTAGGTTGGCCTCAAACTCAGCGGTCTGCCTGCCTCTAGCATTTGAATGCTGGTAATTAAAGGTATCTACTTTTATAGAATTAAATAGATGAAACCTGGATGGTGTGACTGTCAGCAAAAAACATGAGTACTACTCAATGATCAGAAAATAATAGGATTATTTTTAAGGCTTATTTAAATTTATTTACTGTATGATTGCCTGCATGTAGTATTTGCACTGCATGTAGCCTGGTGCCCACAGATCAGAAGAGAGTATAGGATCCCCTGGAATTATAAGTGATTGTAGGTAGCCTGATTTAGGAGATGGAAACAAATCCAGATTCCTCTGCAGAAGCAGTAAGTGTTCTTAACTGCTGAGTTGTTTCTCCAGCCCCCACCATTAGAATGTTGAGAACAATTTAGTTTCCTTTTAAAATGATGATGCAAACTGTAAGGTCTTCTCTAATAAAATCAAAACATAAAACTCAGTATCAAAGTACATCTCAACATTCGAATAAATGTATATTAATTACAACTGTATTTAAAAAATAAATAACTGATACACCACCAGCTGTAGCGGCTCGTGTCTATTACCCCAGCATTCAGGAGGCTGAGGAAGGGGGACTTGCATGAGTTACAGAACACTACAATATGATCCTTGTCTCAAAAACTAAATCAAACAAATCAGCAATTTCTTCGTAAGACAGGAAAAGGCCTTAAAGCCACAAAACCCACTAACTCCTAAAGGGCAAACATTTCAAGGTGAGAGTACAAATACAGGGGCTGGAGATATGGCTCAGCTGTTAAGAACACTGGCTTGTTCTTCCAGAGGACTCAGTCTCTATTCCCAGCACCCACAAGGTGGCTCACAAACATTGTACTTCCATTTTCAAAGATCTGATGCCCTCTTCTGACTTTAGAGGGCAGACAAGTAGTAAAAAAAAAAATATGCATTCAGGCAAAACACTACAGGAAAAAAATTTTTTAATTAAACAAAAATATTAAAAGAAAAGGCAGCCTACACAGCAACACAGAGCATACCATAGACTTCGAGCTTTTGGCCAAACTCCAAAGATACATTTAAGGCCAACTTCATTCAAAAGATCAAAATATAGTTCATGATATCAAAGAAGAGAATTGGCAAATGCATCTCACTGGTAAAATAATTTAAAACTATAGTTTTAGCCACAAACTATGTGAGAAAACAAGTTTCAAATCTATGGCCTTTTTCATGTTTTGCAATCATATTTATAACCCAAAAAGATGAGTGTATTTTTCTCGTGTTTCTTCCTAAAACTGGAAATTTTTCTGAGTATTTCCAAGTACCTTTCCAGAATGGCATCAATAAAAACTGTTTGAAAGGAAAATAAAGAGAGCAACATCAAACTGCAGTAACCTGCATGAAGTGAGAGACCACTACACTCCATGCACACAAAGCACTGAGCCTTCACAAACTGCTCTAATATAAGTAACTTTAAGCCAATTACCTATTTATGGGAACAATCTGTATGGTTTCCATATCAGAATACACCAATATCTCACTCAGAATGTAATGTATGTTAGAAGACCAATACCACATTATTCAATTACTCATTATAGTTATAAAGTTTAATAAACACGTCAATTTACTTAAATATGGCCCAGTTTTCATGAGTTAATATTGAGCACCTGAAATTTTCTTCATCTTCATTATCACTCTGTAGAAGATCATCGTTCAGCTCTTCATCTGACAAATCCGACTGATTCTAATTAAAACAAGAAATCTAATTAATGTGTGTCACTTCCATAAAAAGACTAAGCACAAGCTTACCACGAGAGGGTCGTTTCTAACCTCTTGACACCCAGAAGGTTTATATTGTCTGGCATTGCCATAGAGAATCCAAAGAGCCCATATACAGACTACTGGCTAATCCCTGAGCAATTTTTAAATGCCACAGGCAAATAAGTATCAAGGAGTAAGTATAATGGTCAAATTTATTCTAATTCTAACATAAAAGAAAAAGATTAAGTAATACATACCTAGAAGGGTATCTGCTAAACAATATTCCCACCAAAATACTCAGAAGAATGGCCATAAAAATGACTAACAATGACAGAAACAAAATTCTGAAGTTTTCAAATAATGCAAGAGATACAATTCCTATAAAAGCTGCTTTTAAGGACTGAAAATTAAACCAATTAAAAAAATATCTTTGGCTTCCCTCTATAGATGACATGAAAATACAAGTAACAGCTCAGCTCCTTCAATGTTGTCACCAACCTAATTAATATGCAAAGACAGTAGAGTGATTTGATAGAGTTTTAAATTCCAGCCTGGGTTAAATATGTCTCAATATTATAGACTGGGGAGTGGGTCAACTTTCGTCCTCTACTAAAAGCATTCCTAAGTCTAAATGGGGCATACCCTTCCAAAGGGTAGTCAAGTAAACACACTTTCTCTGTCTCTGTCTCTGTCTCTCTAGAAAGAAGGAGGAGGGGAAGGAGAAGAAACTGACTTATTTTCTGCTCCTTAACTGAACAGTCAGTCTGACATCTGCATCTTGCAAAATAAGTTAAACTTGACTGTATATTTTTTATTACAGTACTTTTGATAGTCAAAATAATTCTAAGAAAATTTATTAGCTCAAAAGGCCTCATCTACTTCTGAAGTCAAATAAGCTACCCAAAGCCATGCTTCCAATACAGCAGGATGGATTTGTATGAGAAAACACAGTAACTCACAGATCCAAAAGAAATTTGCTGTTTGTTAGTGATACAACCAACCATCCAAAAGGGTCAGTTCTGAGAGTGAAGCAGATACTACACAGTAGTCATGCCTGCTATGGACAAACCTAAGTTTACTCTCCAACTCAGCAAATAAAACCTTAGGAAATGCTTAAAAATTAGTAATTCAGTGAACTTCAAGGAAGGCTGCTTCAGTGTGTGTGAAACATTTGTATGTTTGCCTGTGCGTATGCTGTATGTTTAAACTGCAGGAGTCATTTCTGGGTATATGCGAGTGTGTGTATGCATGTGTGTGTGTGTGTACATACGCACACGTGCGAAGGAACACATGTATTTAAACTTCAAGAAGATTCTTTGTGTGTATGCATTTGTGTGTTTAAACTCCTAACTACCAGTTTCAAAATCATTCAAGTAGTAATTTATCAAACAAGCAAACAAACAGGTGAAAAATGAAATGAAATATGTTATAGGTCTCAGTAGTAGTCAAACCTCAGTTCTGAGGATTGAGCTTTTCTGTCCACTTCCCTGGAAAAGCTTTAATCCTTAAAGGGAAACACTAAAGCAGCAAGTCAGAGATGGCTTTCAGCAAATCCCACTGAACTGCTTTTCAGGCAAGCAGAAAGGTTGAGAGAATTCTGCTCAAACTGACAAGAAGAAAACAAGACTTGCAGGTATAAAGAAGGACAAAGAATGGCAGTGAGTGCTTGTGAAATCCTTTGCCTCACCTTCCCAAGAAGATAGAAAAATGTTCCCTCCAAAACTCCCAAGAATGAGGACTTTCCACAGGGTATCAGGGGTTTAAAGATGGGGACAAAATGGTCCTCAAACATTCTCCAACATTGGCACTTATGACAGAGACTCCTTGGTGACCAAAATACCTGTCTGGATATGGAGGTGATGCCAGAGTAAAACAGAAGAAAGAAGGATTTACAAACTAGCACCCTAGCTCCACCTCAGTCATCCTGTTCTCCTCCTCGGTTTGCAGCCATGCCTTTTCAACACAATTAAAACCCAGCCCTAGATACTCTCCACTGTCACGAGGGCATACATGTCACTACAAAGACATACCTCTTCCCACCTGTTCCAGTGGAAAGCAGAGTGCAGGCACCCAGTGTCGTCACAAACAAGAGCAATAAACTTGCAAAATAAATACATTGAGAAAGGTCCAATCTTTACTAGAAATCAAATAATTATGAATTAAACAACAAGCAATTATTAAGATCAGTCACACTGACAGAGATTCTTTCTTAAAAGCAGTATCAGGCCTGTGAGAAAGAAAGGTGGCAGATACCAAGACACACTGTTATTAGGAACAAAAGCTAATCAAACATTTCCAGGAAGCAATTTGGCAATATAGAGTCTTGAAATGCCAAACCCCGAGACCAGAACTACCCCCAACAGACTGCCAAAGAAGATCCTTAAGCACATTAAGATTTATACATTAAAACAACATATCTGAAGTACTCTTCAAATTAAGTCAGGAAGGAGTGAGCGAGTAACTTTGAAGAAAGACCACTAAACACTGATGGCGCTGGGTAAAGCCCTACCAGAATCAACTATACCATTCTCTCTTCTTCCTTGAGTTTCCACTCAAGTTTAATGTGAGTACATAACCTGGAGTAGCCAGAGAAACCAGCAAAGAAAAAGGGATCAGATGAGGGGCAGTGCTAGAGAGCAGGACAGTAGACACAAGTGCTATGAAGGGGAAATGGGAATGGGCGGCAACTTTATCTACAAAGGGAGAAAAAGAGGACAATATTGAAAAAGGAGGAAAGAGGGAGAATGAAAAAGCCAGAGAGAAACACATTATTTATGCTTACCTAAAAACACACATGTATTGCTGGGTGTGTTGGAAACAGACAGGCTCTTTGAGTTAGAAGCCAGCCTGGTCTACATAGTGAGTTCCACAACAGTCAGGACCTATATAGAGAGACTCTGTCTCCCAAAAAAAAAAAAACCCATAAAAACAAAAACAAAAAAACCATCCATATATAGCAAGTACACATATACATATATAAATAATTTGAATGAAATTACTCCACTAGGGGTAACAATGCTTCTCCAAGAGCCATGATATCTAATATTGCCAGTCATGGGAAACCTGGGGATCCAAAGAGACTCCTCAAACAATATATGCTGCTGTTATCACCCTTGGTTGCCTCTCAAAACTTAATGGTAAGACTCCATTGCTGAAAACATTATATACTTCCAAGAGAAAACTTAAAGGAATCAAGCTAGGACTGACCTTGGAAGCCCCTCCCTGAGGATTAGTTCTTCCAGTATCTATAGGGGCTATATAAACTGTCAACGGAGAAAAGAATTAAAAATTCTACCCAGTTAGCCTACAAATTACAGTAATGACCAGCACAGCAAAATAAACCCAAGGGCACAAAAATGGCACTTATACCTCAAAAGTAACCAACAACCACTTAATTAGACTTAAGGCCTACTCAAAAAGAGGAAACATACAGGTGAAAACTGTATACTTACACAACTAATCTGCAGCTGGCGAGGTCGTGGACCTAAAGAAGGACCTACTATTGCCACTTTCCTAAACCAGTGTGTCTTAGCTAGGGTTACTATTGCTGTGATGAAACACCACAGCCAAAAAGTGAGTTGGGGAAGAAAGATTTATTCGGTTTTGCACTTCATAGTTCATCATTAAATACAATCAAGGGCCATGGAGGAGAGCTGCTTACTGGTTTGCTTCCCATGGCTTGCTCAGCCTTCTTTCTTATAGAGCCCCAGGACCACTAATCCAGGAATGACACCACCCACCATGAGCTGGGCACTCTCCAATCAATCACTAAGAAAATAAAATGTCTTACAACTGGATCTTATGGATGTATTGGAGGTTCCATTTTTTCTGATAACTCTAGTTTGCATTAACACAAGACCGGACAGCACACAGTATAAATCCCAACTTCATTCCAAAAACCTATTTTTATATTCATAAGCAAATGCAACTCTCACCTCAGAAAGAATGCTTCTTTTAGCAGCTTAAAAAGACCATTACAGAAATCTACAACTGGTCAAAATGCAGAAAACTGGAATTGTTGTTTTCTGAAAGACTGTGGAATGCCCTTCTCCAATTGATACATCTACAACACAACTAGACTGAAGGCTCAAGGAACAACTGGGAAGAGAAGGGTAAAAAGACTGTAAGAGCCAGAGGACCAGGAAATTAGCAATCAGACAGCACCTTCCTTATACGTCAGGAAGCTGCACCTATAAATTCTTAACAATATGGTCATCTAAATAAGACCCGCACAATGATAACCAGTTGGCATCCCAACGTGGATGAGGGATATCTCACAAGGCCCCATCCCAGAAAAATAAGGGCAATGGCTGCTGAAGAGAGAGAATCACAGGACAAGCTCTCCTGATAGGTTATTTAATCCCAAGTGGTCAGCCTTAAACACACACACACACACACACACACACACACACACACGCTATATAAACTCAGCAGTTCATATATATGTGTGTTTGTATTTATCAATAATACTTAAAAGAAAGGATCTCTTTGAGGGAAATAGGGAAATATCAGAGAAGCTGGAAAGGGTGGAGTGGGAATACTGTATATATAGTACTCATGTATTAAAAAAAATTAAAAGAACATTTGTTGGTGTTTCTAAAGCTTCTATGATTTGGACACAGCTTAAGTACTTTCCGGGACTCATGTGTTGCAATGGAGAAGACTGCTATCATAACCAGGGACACACAGGCTAGTCATCAATAGAAGCAGAACACAGTGAGGAAATCTGACTGAGGAAGAACCCTAAGTCACATTCAATTACTAGAGAAACTGCTGATGAGGCCTAAGAGTTAACAGTTAGACAGCAGGACAGGGATAGATCCCCAGTCCATGTCTACTATACTGTCTGAAAGAGTCTTAATTGCAAGTGTAGTAAGTTTCAGTATAGTTTTTGAGAATATGAGTCCTAACCATTTTAAGACTTGAAAATGAAGTATAAAGAATTATGTTGAGGATCTGGGGAGAGGCTCAAAGTGCTCTCCACACAAGCATAAAGACCCGAGTTTAGTTCCTAGCACTACGTGAAAGTCAGGTGTAGAAGCAGCATGAACCTATAATTCCACCACTAGAGAGGTCAAGACAGATGATCCCTTGGGCTCCCTAACTAGTCAGGCAGTCTAGCTAAAATGGTAATCTTTGGTAATCTCCAGGTTCAGTGAGAAAACCTGCCTCAAAAAATAAGGTGGCAAGCAATTGAACAAGACATGCAGCAGCAACCTTTGGCCTCCACATGCATATATGTACATAAGTACATACAAGTATATGTATAGCCTCTTTCTCACACATAAACATTGTACACATTCATAAATACCATTTTCAAATAATTATGTGAATATTAAGTGAAAACAGAAAATGTTCTGAAACTATTTAGTGAACCAAAAACTGTTAATTCACTTTAGGGGATCTTGAGAGGCACTTCAGCAATTGCCAATCAAGTGCAAGGGTTGTAGTTCGGAACCCCAGAACACAAGCAAAAACTGAGTGTGCACAATGGTCCACCTATAACCCAACAGCTTGGCAGATGGGGAAAGCTGACTAGCTAGACTAGCTGAATCAGCTAGTTTAAGACTCAGCAAGAGACCTAGCTTCATTAAAAAGAAGAGTAACTAAGAGATGAAGAGTGTCAACCTCTGACCCCCACAGATACACGAACATACAAGTATTCCCAACCAAGTAAGCCCCACACACAAAAAGGAAACAAATCTCACTTTCAGCCCTTGCTTCCCATTTCTACTTTCCACATGATATATGAAACAGATTAGAAGTATATGTTAGGCAGATACACACATATTAAAGATAATGCTTCAAAGTATTTAGTCAAAAAGGTCTAGAAAAGTTCCCGTGAGAACTTCTAGCTGTATTTATATGCAGATCTGTTATATATATAGTTTGACAAATTTACCTTTAAGCTATTAGTGAATACCCCCCAAGAAGTGCAGTCTAGAACCACAATCACACCTATAACTGTTACATTCCTTTAGGCACATCTTTTATGCTACTGTTATCCCAATTCTGATACCTGCTAGAGTGCACTGGACACAGTAGGAACTAAAATGCTTGCTCCCCATGGTAATATCCACAGCATTTACTAATAAGCAGCCATTCTGCTGAGCTGGAGGAGTAACTCCAGGACAGAATGCATGCTGAGCATCTGTGAGGTGCTAAGGCAATTTTGATAGAGCAACAAAACAATCACTCCATTTACAAACTTCTGGTCCATGCTCAGGTTTCTAGAAATTCATCCCATGTACAAGTGACGGTGTTTACAATAGATAATTCTTTTAAGCGACCTTAATTCTTACCTTTTTGCCAGAGAGTAAGTCTTCTCCAAGCAAGTCATCTTCTAGTTCACTGGGGAAAGAGAAATGCAAAGTGTCACTCCTAATAGCCTAGAAAAGGAGAAGCCACTCAGAAACCCAGTAACTGTTCCAGGGTGTGGGAACTTCCAGGTCGCTACACACTTCCTTTTCTCTACAGAATGAATAAAGACATTATTCAAGGACACAGGGACAAGTCTTTGTCACCTAAGGCCAGGTTCAAAACACAAGGTGGCTTACTAGACTTCAGCTGAAGCTTAGCAGCATAGTAGAATACTTTAATCCCTCTGTACCTACTTAATAATCAGCAAAATATGAAATATATACAAAGGAGCACCTAATCTTTCTCCTAATCTTTAAAAACTTATGATGTAAAGGAAAAAGTGCTCAATATCATTAATCAGGAAAAAAAAACACACAAGAAATCATCCGATACTCATCAAACTAGCAGAAACCAAAACAATTGAGTTGAAGCAGTAGCTCAGCAGTTCACAGCACTTCTTGATTTTGTAGTTATGTCAGGCAATTCACAATCACTTTCAATTCCAGCTTTAGGAGATCAAACGCTCCCTTTTGGCCTCCAATGGCAATACACTCACATGGCACACACACATAAAATTTTTAAAAGTCTTTTAAAGAAATAAATTTTAAATTATGTTATAAAATTATATGCAGTATCTAAGGAGTGTGACATGGAAATCACAGTGGTCACCTGCCAGGTTTCCCAGCATTCTCTTGTGCTGAAAGTGACTAGGCACAGGTTTTCCTCAGGCCTCAGAGGGTGCCTTTACCATATCAAGATGCTTAAAATAACTTCTATTGCATTTTTAAAATGTTTTTTTATTATTCAGGGTTTATATAGGGCCATTTTCATTCAGGTATATAATGTATTCCCTCTTCTCCCCACTCCCATTTGTACTCTTTGTTCCCAAAGCAGTTCTGTTTCTACATTCTAAGCACCAGTACATATTGTGATAGTATGTATATATAACATCTAGGACCACAAAGCAGAGAAAACATGTCAAAACAATATTTTTGAGATTAACACCAGCACTAATTTACTATTGTAGCATATTGAACACAACACTGGGAGCTCTAAGGATTCAGAGATGGAGTTGTGAGAGAAAAGGCCTTTCAGAACTAGAAACACCCTGGCAAATCATTCAGTTCACACGCTAGGCTGAGTTACTCTAAGTTACCCTGTAGTTTGTCTCATACCCTCACTTCACAAATAGAAATATGGACAAGACCTTAAATTACCTGCCAAAGGTCACACAAAAGAGAGAGATGCAAGGCAAGGAGTTAAAAATCCACCTTTCCGGCTGGATGGGGTGGCACACACCTTTAATCCCAGCACTGGGAAGCAGAGGCAGGTGGCTCTCTAAACTCAAGGCCAGCCTGGTCTACAAAGAGAGTTCCAGGATGTCCAGGACTACACAGAGAAACACTGTCTTGAAAATAAACTAACAAACAAACAAAAATCCACCTTTCTGACTTCTTCACAGGTCCTGCCAACATTTTAAAGCCAGTAACATCTAGGATTTGATTATTTTCTGTGTTACATTCCTCCTATGAAGCCAGGAAAAAAGGCTGCCAGCCAATGCCCTATTTGAGAACCTGATTCTACATGAGCAAAATACGCAAGTACCTCTTTGAAAATGAATATTCCTCCATGCCATAGCTTGTAATGGAAAATAGGTGATACCATGTTCCCAGGTCACACTAATTGGGACGGTAATAAGAGGTGTTCAAAATTACATCAAAAAAAAGCTACAAAGAATATGCAACTTTTGCTAACACGTAAAAGAATTTGAAAATAAGAAACCAATTCTTTTTTATTGTTTTTATTGAGGTACATATTTTTCTCTGCTCCCCTCCCTTCCTCTCCCCTCCTCTTCTACTCTCTCCCAATTTACTCAGGAGATCTTGCCTTCTACATCCCATGTACATTAGATCCACGTATGTCTCTCTTTGGGTCCTCTGGGATTGTAAATTGTAGGCTGGTTTTTCTTTATGTCTAAAAAATACTTATGAGTGAGTACATATGATAATTGTCTTTCTGGATCTGAGGTACCTCATTCACGTGTGCCTGAAAGCCTGAATAAGTTAAATATCAATTGATGTAATCAATTTTAGGCAACTGTACTGTTAAAAACTTAACTTTGTCAGAACCATACAATACATACATACCCACCCCCATCTACCTCATAAATAAGATACCTCTCTTTCACACCCTAACAGTCCTTTCTCTAGAATCCAGACTGATGCACTGAATGAGTCAGGAAAGGCTAGCCAACCTTATGTTGATCATGAAAGACTCCACTTAAACCATTCTGTAAACTTCTATAGGTATGTGCTCTTAAACAAAACTAGTACATAACCCTAGTATATTTTTTTGTTCATTGGCCTCAGGACCTAACACAGCCAGCCTGTGCACCTCCTGCACTCCTCCTCTAAAAGTAGAGATTCCCCCCACACTGAGCTGACATCAGTCATCACCAACTGTTTGCAAATGTGTGTGCAAGAGTGGACTACTAAGCAGGTACGTTCACCTACACTACTAGTAGAAAAACAAAATTAAAAATCAATACATATTAAAATGGCAAAAAAATTTAAAGTCTCACTAACTACTGGATAGGATATACAGCAAAAGGTACTGAGACATCCAAATGGTTGTGGTGTTGTTCTATAAACAGAGAGGAAAGCAAGTTCATGCTCCTCAGTTACCTACAACACAAGCTTGGACCAGGCACTTGTGAGGCCTGAAGAGAACTCCCATCAGCCCAGCAAGCGTAGGACAAGGCATGAAAGGGCCAGCACACTATCTTTGGTAAAGATCTCTGTATCCATCAAATGATCACAGGCATCACAATGACACCCTAGGGTAGCCCACGTGTGCACACACCTGTCCCAGTCCTCATCTGCAGCTCTTCTTCTCCAGGACCGTTCTGCACCAGGCTTGTCAAACTGGTCAAAGTCATCATCTGTGAAAAAGAGTCCACTCAAATCAGTTTTGTTAAATCAAGACAATCAATTAAGATACTAGCTTCCTTAGGAATCCAGCTTAACTCTCCAGATATGAAGTTCTATATATAGCAATTATAAATCCTCAGCCATGCTGAAAGCATTATTTTAAAAAAAAAAATAAATAAAAGCAATCCAAAAATTTGTTGAATACTAGGTATGAAAATTTGGTGAAAACAGCAATTTTTAAATTATAACTTTTACTGCACAAAAGGAATATTTACTTAAAAATTAAACTCCTATAATAATTTCTCAGCCTTCACATTTTTCTATATAACAGAAGTAGAATACAAACTATGTAAAAAGTTTTCTATTTATTAGCCACATTTTATAAAAAGTAAAAACTGTCACACCATAAGGGGGAAAATTTTAATTGTACTGTTTTTTACTGGTATATCCAAAGTTTGACTGCTAAGGCATGAGCTCAGAACAGAAGGCAGCAGTGGGTGTTTTGCTTCATATGAAGTCCTAAGTGCATATTTTACACACAGAGCACAGCTCACATCTCAACATGTCAAGAGGCCACCAAGATAGCTCAGAAGAACAACAGAAATAGAGCCCCTCTTTTTTCTTTTCTTGTAAAAAACAAACAAAAACAACAACAACAACAACAACCTATTCTTTACCTCACAAATTTGCTGGAAGTTTAAATTTGACAATATATTTTTATAATAGGAGAGGCACCTGGTAGTTATTTTTATTGTTAGGAAACACTAAGAACTGAAATTTAAGTTGGGGACAGGGTGCAAAGAAAGAGGCAGCAGTTGGTTTGTTCTCAGTCCATCCAAGCCCAGAACACTTGGATAGGTGACATAAATTCCTACTGCCTAGAGTATTTCTCTGGTTCAGACTGGAAAATTAACCACTAAGGTTCTAACAAAACCATCAATCATATCAACCATTACCAGATCGGACTCCTTAGAGAACCTGATTAAAAACTGTTTTTAACCGGTGTAGTGGTACACACTTTTAATCCCAGCATTTGGGAGGCAAAGGCAGGTGGATCTTTATGAGGTCAGCCTAGTCTACAAAGTGTGAATTCCACAATAGGCAAGGCTACATATTGAGACTGTAGCTCAAAAAACAAAACAAAACAAAAACAAAAACAAAACCTATGTTATAAATATGACTATGTGCCAGGTGGTGGGGGCGCATGCCTTTAATCCCAGCACTCAAGAGGCAGAGACAGTGGATCTCTGTGAGTTTGAGGGCAGCCTGGTCTACAGAGCAAGTTCCAGGATAGACTCCAAAGACAAACCTTGTCTCGGGAAAAAAAAAAAAAAAAAAAAAAAAAAAGACTGTAAAATCTCTGAGATGATTCTAAGAACAAGTATATTACAGAAATTCACTACAGGTTTGTTCATAGTTATGGCAGACTCACTGTTCCTTCAAAATCAGAGCTTCTTCTTCCTGATTCTCTCACTGGGGGCTAGAACGTCTGGTATCTTTCATCCCACCCCAACCTACCTGCTGCTGAGGGAGATACCAGTGAGGAAGGAACCGTTCTCCCACACTAAGTCCCACCTGTGGGACACTCAACCCAGATATCCCTGCTTGAAGAGGGAAACATAAGCTTTCAACAACTGGTAGGTGATAGGCAGTCAGCAAAGGAATCAACAAGCAAAGAACAGTAAGAAACCCAGAGACACGGAGTAGGGAAACCAGCACCCACAGCCACTCTAAGGTATTATCTCAAATGTCAATCATCAGCGGGGAGAGGGGGAGCGGGGCGAGCACAAGACATTGTTGCATAGCAGTTTCCTCAAGATAGAAAAAAATCCTTAAGCCAAAGCTAAGTAATTCAAAATAGCTTCAGAAAGTCCCTAAAACTGACCAGGATTCACCAGGCCCCTCCCTCCTAAGAGTAAACAATAAAGACTGCTGAAAGTCACTCAGCCAATCAGACTGGCCAGGCTGAAGAGAAGATCTTGAATTAAGACCTGACCAGCTACATAGAAAAGGTTTAGACCAACTGAGTCACTTGGAAAAGACACTTTCCAACACAATAAGATGCCTGCAAGCTGTGCAGTGAGCTCCAGGTTCTCAGTTTTTGGGAACGCAGGCTGGGGTGGGCTTTAGTGATACTGCTGTCTTTGAGTCATTTCTGCTTCTGTAAGAAACCTCTCGCCCACATTCCTTTAAGTAACCCCTATAAAACTCAATGGTTCACCAAGCTAGACTTTGGGGGTGGTATCTGTACTTTGGTCTGTTATGAGTTTCTTATCTGGGTAAGTAGGTAAGTGGTTTTTGTTGTTTGTGTGTGTGTGTGTGTGTGTGTGTGTGTGTGTGTGTCTTCGCTCTCCCCAGGACACAGCAGACATCAAAAAAACAGAAAGGTATAACCTTTCATGTATGGGATGGGAGGAAGCAGGCAGCAGAAACTACTTGTAAGAGGTTCATAAAAACATTCAAGTAGCCATCACATATATTTCTTCATTGAACTAAATGAAACCAGAAGAATAAAAAAGTAAGGTAGCAATGGCACAGCAAAGGACAAATAAAGAAGAAAACCAGCACAAGACCAAATAAATCTTGAAATTAAAAATAATATGAGGCTGGCAAGGTGGCTCAGCAGGGGTAAAGGTGCTTGTCACTGGTCCCCAGAAGAAGACACATAAAGGTGAAGGTAAAGAACCAACTCTCGCAAATTATTCTCTGGCCTGTGGGTACATATGTGAGTGTGTGTGTGTGTGTGTGTGTGTGTGTGTGTGTGTGTGCGCGTGCACGTAACCAGTAACCAGGCATGGTAGCACATATGTATTACTAGTACTGACGAGAAATTGAGGCAGATAAATTGCCATAAATTTGAGGCTACCCAAAAATATGAAGTTCTAGGACAGCCAGGATTACACTGTAAGACTCTGCCTCAAAAAAAAAAAAAAAAAAAAAAAAAAAACCAGGGATCATAAAAAAAGATTCAAGCTGGCAAAATAGAAAATAACATCAAATAACCACTACTGAAGAAAATTTGGACCACCATCACTATCCAATGAATAGTAGACACACAAAAGAAATACCAGAAAGAGGGTACAAAGGAGCAGGAAAAATATCTAAATATATAATTTAAATTTACCAAATTTACTTTTTTAAAAAAAAATCAGTTTTCTTATCTAGAAAAGCACAACAAATTTACCACACAATCAAAAGAGATACACACACCAGTTAAAATGTCCCAAAGCCAAAAGCAATGAGAAAATCTGGAAAGCAGAAGAGGCCTCATCACTATAAGGTAACCACAGAAAATGCGGCTCATCATAAGAACTAGGAGCCGGGGTTGCAGTGGGATAACAGAACGGGAGTGCCTATGTTCTGTAAAGCTATCCTCCACAGAGATGAGAATAACATGCACAGAAAACCACAAGCAAGATCTCTGTAGCTAGGAGATCCACAGTAATTGAATTATGTGCTACAAAAAGATGTGTGAAAATGACTCCCTGTCACTGTTTTTTGAAACAAGATGGAAATGATTTCAAGTGAAGATAATACTGGACATTAAGAGGATGCTAAATCAATGGCTGGTGTCCCTGTTAAGAGATTTGGAGATAAGACATAAACAGGAGAAAGGACGTGTAAGGTCAAATAAGACTTCTAAATAAGTACCGTGGAAAACTGTAGGGTGTGGTATCCAGATTCCCTAGGGACCTTCTAGTCTCCTGACTGTAAATCAGTTCCCACCAAGCTACCCAACTTTGTCTTATTTAGATAGGCAGATTTATATCTTCCATCTGAATCTGGGAGGTACTAAGCCTTTGACTGCCATTCTCTGAGCTCTCCTGGTTGTGCGCAGGTGTTCAGGCACATACACTTCATGGTATCCACAGATCCTGCAGGCTTTTCCCCCTTCGCCATTAACTGGATATTCTCACAGACTTCCACATTTGCTCATTCTCCTATTGAACTACCTAGAAATTATTTCAGAGATTACACTTTTTAGCTCTATAACTGTCCCTTGCTTCCTCTTTGTAATTTATCTTTATTGCTCTGTCCCATTTCTGAGCACACTGTTCTCCAGAATTCCTTTAGTGCATGCTTGTTCATTTGTTCTGGTTTCTGCTTTTGTGGCCTAGGGTTTCTTAAAGAGATCTGAGTGTTTAAGACAGTTACTTCAAAGTGTTTCTGGGCCTTCTAGTGGGTAGTTCCTGTTTCCTTTTCTCCTGTATGTCATACTTTCCTGGATTCTTTGTACAAACTGATTTTTTTTTTTCATTTAAAACTATGTATCTTAAATACTGCAGCAGAATAACAATTCATCTCTCCCATGACCATGGTTGCTGCTATTACTCATGAAAGCTGTTGTCCATTAAATGACTTCCAAACCATTTCTGCAAAGACTATTTATTCTATCCCTTCTTTAATGTGGGTACTGAAATCCCTACTCCCAGTGACCCAACAAAGTTATCTTTAAATACCTCAATACAAGGGAAGATTCACCAATAATGCATGGCCGTGATAAAAATTAAACAAAGTGAATCTGAATAAATACTCTGCAAAAGCAGGAAAAGAAAATCTTTGTTCTTGTGTTAGGCAAAGATTTGTTTATGTAATAGCAAAACCAATGGAAGATCTCACAAACTGGACCCCATCAGAACCTACGGCATCTACTCCTCCAAAGTCACAATCCAGCGAATGAAAAGAAGCCCGACAGAGCTCTTTCCCTGTGAACCATTCCACTAAACTGCAAACCTGAGTCTGCCTGAGCATCACAGTGGGTACCCTGGACTCATTTACCATCTTCAGAAGGAGCAGTACTGTGTGTGGAATGGAGTCCTAACGCTGAGGTTGTCAAAATTAAAGGGAAGTGGTGATGTTACAGAGTGACTGTTTAAATTATCACAATTTACAAGTCAAGCTATCTTTTAATTTTACAAAGACAACTGAGTGAGGAGTTAGTGAAAAGCCAGAGTATGCCACCCTCCCAGTTCACTGATGTGTCCACCATAAGGGCATGACTAGGATTGCATTCCTGGGAGGTTAGGAGTTGAAGCTGAAAAGTCCTAACTCCTTAAACACACATGTTTAGTTTTTCAAACAACCAACTCCCATTCCCACAGCTATGAAACCCCTCTCCACTCACTTCATTAGCATGAAAAGATAAAAAAAATTCCAAGAGTTTTAAGAATTTCATGAATAGGAACCAGAAACAAAGTCCAAGATTTCCTTTCATCATACAACAATTAGTGCCCATCAAAAAATCTTCATCACTAGGATCTCAGAATGTGTCCTTATTTAGAAATAGCAAAGAATTTGCAAATATAATGAGTCCAGATAAAGTCATTTTACCAGTAACTGGTGTGACAACCCATTCTCATATACCTGAAAGAAACAACACAGGGCTTGGAGCTATCTGTGCACCAGTGCTCACAACAGTATCTTTATAGTAACAACAGGTGGAAACTCAAGTACAGTCAGGGAAAATAATGTTTGCATTTTTAATGTGTTTTATACACACAATAGAGGATCATATAATTATTTAAAAGGAAGGAAATTCTGTAACTAGGAAGATAGCTCAAGGGATAAAGTCCTTGCTATACAAGCATGAAGGCCTGATTTTTTTTTTTTAATCTCCAGCATCCAGCATAAAAAGCTAGACCCAGCAGCATCCATCCCGTTAGATCCCTAGAGCCTGAGAGTCAGCCAGTCTAGTCAATGAAGGAGCTCCAACTTCAGTGAGAGGCTCTGTCCAATAAAGGTGGAGAGTAACTAAGGCATTGACAATGACCTCTAGCCTCCACACACGTATACAAGCACACATGTTGGGGGGGATGATTCTGTCCTCTGCTATAACACGGCCATCTTGAAGGTATTGTTTTCAGTGGAAGAATTATAACTCAAAATCTTTAGAAGCAAACCAAGTGCCCTGAAACCTGTCTCTGTTCTTATATTTTCTCCACTCATTTTCCATTTCTTCAGGTTACAGATAAAATTCTTTCTAAAGTTCCAGTTTGTATCAGCCATGCCAGTTTATACCAGTTATGAAGAACAATAAGGAAAGACAACTCGCCTTAGACAATGTTAAAAGAACAGGGAGTGTCCAATAAAACAAAAGGGACATTATCGTCCCCATTTTGATGCTCTTGTCTAAATCCTGCACTAGCTATTCGTTCAACGAGGGACTACCCTTCCTCCTCAGCAAACCTGAATGCCCCTTGCTGGGAGGTTTCTAGCATATGATAAATGGCACCTACAATGACCACACTTTTACCTAATCTTCTCATCGATTCCTCCTTGTTTTTTAGAGCCCTGGGTTAGCTTGAGGCAGGGGGTCTAGTAATTGTTAATCTACTAATCAGCAAACTTTGGCCATGGGACAAGTAGCAGCTGATACATGTTTATATAAATTTAGCGACAGCCCATTTTATAAGCAAATATTTACAGGAATGCAGCACTACTGTCTAGGACAGCAGTCCAGTTACAAGGCCAGAGCTGATCTGTAATCACACAACCGAGAAAGCGCCCTTTAAAGTAGCTTACATGTTCACAGGATTACCTTCTAAGGTGGTCATGTAAATAAGATATTTCCATATCTGAAAAACTATATTCAAGGACTGGGAAGATGTCTCAGATGATGAAGTCTGCCACACAAACATAAAGACTTTGTTCAGATCCCTGGTACCCACATAACTGGACCAGAAGCTTTTGAATAGTAACCCCAATGCTAGGGGATTGGATGGGGCATAGACGGGGAAATCCCTCGAGCTCTAGCTAGCTCAGTCAAGTGGATGAGTTGCATGTTCAGTGAGATCCTGTCTCAAAAAAGGTGGCGAGTGATGCATGAAACACTGTCCTCCACACCCATGCACACAAGTATACACTCACATGAATACATATATAACACACATGGGGGAGTGACAAACACACCTTATAGTCACTGTAAAATTCTTCTAACTTGCTAAAGACAGTGCTGAACCTGTCTGGCCAATGATGCAACATTAAACTGACAAAAACTACAAACTGCCAGAATCAACCTTCCTTGAACCTTGGAATCTTTCTTATTTTAAAAATATAAAAAAATAAAATAAAAAACTTGCAAAAACTTGGAAGCTTAAAAAAAGAAAACAGCTGCTAAGCTGCAGCACAGAGTGCTGTGAATTCCCTCACCAGAACAGCAAGCCCATTCCCCAGTCCAGCAGCAACAGGGTACACAATGTCCCAAGGGCTTCCTAAGGCTAAGAGTGCCTGTTCACACCCTCAAAGCATCTGACTACGCACTGAGACCTGCCCATTGGATCTCTGGGGTCAACAGAGAGGCTGCCTTTGTTTTACCCTCTTGGAGCTCAGAGCTAAAGTAGCAATCTAGGCAGTAGTGGTCCAAAGCAACTGTGACCAACTGCAGACAAAGGAAACAGTGCACACACTAAAACACCTGGAAAAGAGGAGGTGGGGGGTAAGGAAAAGGTTTCGAAGAGCACCTCATGTGTGTCCAGGTCCAGATACTCTCTCAGAAAACACCTGAGAGAACCCAGATTTACATCTCTCACTGCTGGCTGGGTTCGGGTAAGCAGGAGGTGGAGTAAGGCAGAGTCCTAGAAGGCCTAATGAACACTGAATTATTTCAGCCAATTTAAAAAACCAGGGTGTGCTTTTTATTATTTTAGTTTCCAGGAATGTAAGAAAATATGTCAGTTCGCTGGCTGAGCACTAAGATGACAGGTGGAGACTTAAGTAACTACACAAAAAGAGCAGTCTCTGTGAAATCAGTTTGGAAGTTATTTAAAAACCAGACAAATCACAAGTAATAAGCAGCCAGGGGAACAGACACATCCTAAAATTCCCTAGACTACTACATTATAACATTCAAAATAACCTGTTTTCAGTCCCAAAACTGAGTTATAAAAAAGTATTGAAATTATAGTCTAAAGGAAAAAATAATTATTAAAAGAAAAACTGAAGAAAGACTAAGAGAACCTAAAAACACCATCCAGAGTATCAGAACATGCACTGAAGAATGACAGTAAAGTAAGATCTGAAGAAATGGCTCCAAATTTCCAAATTTGATTAAAGATATGAGCCTACACACCCTAGGAACTCAGTGAACTCCAGCAGGAATAACTTAAGAGATCCATACCAACAATCATATACATAAGACCAAACACTCTCAAAACCAAAGCCAAAGAAGGATCTGAAATCCCCATGAAATGACTCCTCACATACAATGGATCCTTGATTGTATTTGTCTATTTCTAATCAGAAACCAAAGCCTTGAATACAGTAAGATGAAATACTTAACGTGCAGAAAAAAAAAAAAAGGAAAGACTGTAAACCAGAAATTCTGCATCTGATAAACTATCCTTCAAAAGCTAATTAAGCTGGAGGGGTTGAAGAGATGGTTTAGCAATTAAGAGTTCACTGCTCATGCAAAGGACTAGAATTTGATTCTCAGCACCCACACTGGGCAGCCTGCAACCACTTGTAATTTGTGCTCCAGGAGGAGCCAGAACCTCTGGCCTTCACAGACACCTACAGCTACATGCATACACGCACATGCACACACACGTGTGCACACACATACACACACAATTAAAAAACAATCTTAAAAATAACTGGGCATGATGACACACATGCCTTTCTTTAATGTCAGCACCTGGAAGGCGGAGGCAGGCAGACCTCTGAATTCAAGAGGCCAGGCAGAGCTACACGATATACTGTCTCATAAATAAATAAAATTAAAAATTTCCAAAGTTTATATCAAAGAAACAAACCTTAAGATCCTTTTCCACTAGCAGGCCTACACAACAAAAACACTAGAGTCCTCTCTACTCCCCAATTTCTTTTTGATGAAACATTTTAAAAGGGAGCTCTTCTAGAAAATCCAGGTTCAGTTCATAGCACTTACATGGTGGCTCACATAAATCTGTCCATAACTTCACTTCCAGGGAATCTGATGCTTCAAGATTCCTCACAAACGGAGGCAAAACATCCATACACATAAAATAAAAATTAATCTTTAAAAAAGGGGTTTAAAATGCTGAATATAACACACCACCTAACAATCAGCACACAGAAATTAATGTATTCCACAGACTTCCTACCCAAAGGGAGCATGGTCAGAAACTATGAATTCTTAGTGTCTCTCAGGCTAACAACATGCACCGTCAATACTGCTTTCTGAGCACATTTACAGTTAGCTAGGCTGTTTCAGAGGTTAGATACTTAAATTGACTAAGTTTACTTCTTTATTGTGGGTGCATGACACCACACACATGAGGAGGTCACAGAACAACTTGGGAGTCAGTTCTCTCCTTCCACCAGGTGATTTCCAGGAGTGGAACTCATATTGTTAGAGTTGGCATCAAGTGCCTTTGCCCAGTGAACCATCTTGATAACCCATTAAATTCAATTTTGAGCCATATTTGGTACTGGGACATATGTAAGTCATAAATCGGGCTATGTGTCGTAGTATACCCCTTTAATCCGAGCACTTAAAGGCAGAGGCAGAGAGATCTGTTGAGTTCAAGGTGAGTATGCTCTATATAATGAGGACATATATAAAGGACAGCCAGGGCTATACAGAAAGACTGCCTCAAAAACAATAATAAAAGAAAGTAAGTTCTGTGAGTCAAAGAACATCAAAATGTTGATGCTGGGCTCATTATTCTACTACTAGTAGTTGTGTCTGAAAATTCCTAATTCAATATTTTTCTTCAGTAAGATCTACCCAAGAAACAAAATTTTACAAGCACATTTCATTTTCCTCACCTACAGAATTAGTATATTTAAGATCCAAGAATACTGTTAAATTGTGAGACAAGACACTGATTCTAACGTTCATGAACTGTTTTATGAACTGTTAGGTCTTAGCATACAAATCAGCTGGAAGGAATGTTGCTAAAATTTATGTTCCAACTTCTCATTTTGATTTTGTATTTTATACTACAAAGTAAGCACTAGATCTTGAAATGTATTATTTGCTCTACAATATGTACCCTTAAAGCCTACTTCTGTATTCATGCAAACCTCCAATGTCCAATATTCTCTTTACCAGTAAGGTATATTGTCTTTACCAGCAAGGCCTCATGTTTATCCCACCCTTACTTGCAACAGCAAATACCTTTACAGAATTACTAAAGTTAAGAGCATTCTGTGCACCAATAAGCACCAAGTTTCACACCGACAGAACTGCACTTCTGTCATTATCCATTTTGGCCACCTAGAGATTCTATTAGTTTCTGGCTCCTTTCTAAACACTGAAAACACCACCATCACCACCCCCACCAACTGACCTCCGAAAGCATCAACTATTTACAATATACAAAATGATTTTTAACTGACAATTCTGGAATATTTAATGGATTTAGTTTAATAACCAAGTTAGATTAGGCTACAATCAGGTTTTGTTGAGGGAGAGGGCAAAGAAAGGTTCTCACTATGCAACCCAGGCTGGACTCAAACTCACATCTCCACCTCGATTTTCCATGTGTTGCGATTAAAAGCCCAAACCAGGTACACAACCTTTTAATGTAATGAAACAGAAACTGAGAGCTTGGCACTGAGTGCCCACTAGAACTAGCCATGAAGTTTGTACAAGTACTATATCACGATGTTAATGGCATTGTGAGCTGTAACTAGAAAAAGCCAGAAAGCCACTACACTGGGTAATATGCTAAATTAAGGTATCAAGTAAGCAATCTATATATAAAGAAACTATCTACAATGTAAATATTTCCCATGTAATGGTTTTGCTGGTTATACAGCAAACACGGATCTGATGGACAAAAGTAAGGACACAGAATTTTTTTCCAGATTTACTAAGGAAACATTTCAATCTCTAATTCATTTGTCAGGTATTTGTTGAACAAATGCTATGGGCCAGGAACTTGGGGTGCCTGCAATGCAGACAGACATGTTTCTCACAGGTCTTATTCAAAAGGGGGAAAAATTGAAAATTACAGATTAAATGTTCAAGGGAAAACACAAGTACTATTAGATGGAAAGGGAGGCTCAGAGATGGGAAAAATATAAGTCAAGGATTTCTCCAGTAAGGCCTTCTCCCTTAGGAGCCTGAACCTGCTGAATCAGGACACAGCCCTATAAGCAGAGCACATGGGAGTGAGGAGCACAGGCAGTTCCAGGACTGCAGGGCTGGTGAGTACCAGGGACCAACTCATACACAACTGCTTGGGTCTAAGCAATGCAAACGCTGGCTCCGTTAAAAAAAATAAAATAAAAAAAAAAAAGAAGAAAGAAAAATCCCAAACTTCCAGAAAACCTACCTAGCCCTTTCAAATTACAACCCTTAAAGTTTCTGGTCTAAAACTTTATAGCCCCAAAATCTTGTTTATATGGCTATTGACCTGTACTTACTATCTTAAAAATCCTTAATGAGAAACTTAAAAGAACATATAAGCACACAGTCCCTAGATCATCAGTGTCATGTCTTCATATGCCACAAAGCCTCTGGAAGATCTCAATGCACATTAGTTTAAAACAAATGAAAAATTAAATTCACTAAAAACAGCTTTGACCTAAGGGCTTCCATAACACTGCGACTCACATATAAAACTTTTAATTTTTACCTTCTCTAATCAAGTAAGGCAGATAAAATGTATTTAAACATTTAACTAGAAAGCCTCAGATTCGTATGATTTAAAAAGAATTACCCATGTAAACTGACAATGACACAGACCCCCAACATCCTCCCCACAAACGACATTCTGGCATGTAGCCTCTGCCGCTTTATTTTTGCGTTTATCTTACAAATATGTTGGTATTTGAGCCAGAATCCCTAAGCAGGGTTGGTTTAGTATGTCCGCCCATCTGGAAGCAACACAAAACGCCTCTGGAATATGCAGAATAGTTCAAGTGTCTATAGCAAGCTGGAGGCAAATGCTTTTGCTGTCCACACTTTACCAAGGGTCTCCTTTAATCCACGTCCTGAAACGTCATTTTTAAGTACTGTTCACATTATTCTAAAACACTCTCATTCGACAAAATGTGGCTTTACTTAAAACTCGTTAGTCTTTCCACACCGTTTACGATTGCAAAACGTTTACTCAAGAAACTGGTTCCGTAACTAAACCTCTGTACCCCTGTATTAATCCCTTTCAAGCACACAGCCAAGCACTCATGGGTTTTCCTCAGATGATAATGGGTTTATTTAATGCACTCTAATAAGCCGCGGAATGTCTCTTGCATTCTGACTGGGCTGCTTGCCGCTGCCCAGGGAGAATCTTGCACGAAGACTGGAAATGGCCAGGGCCGCCCGACCCCCGACCCCGTCCCGGGCCTGCCGCCGACCTCCCGGCGCCGCCGCGGGCCTAACGCTCTGAGCTCCCGGCCCGATCGGCACAGGCAGGCCCAGGACGGCTCCGGCTGGGACGGGGAGACCCGAAGGCCCTACACAAAGGCTGCCCGGCCCACGGCGCCAGCCGCGGCCCACGTACCTCCAGCGCCTGCTCCTCCGCCCGCGCCCAGGGCGGCCGCCATGGTGGTCCCCGGGCCCGGCCTTCAGCCGTCCCCCGAGCCTCTGGCGGGCCGACGGCGCTGGTACGGGCCGGGGAGGCGGGGGAGCGGCGAGGGCCGGCGCCCGCGAGCGAGCAGAGGCGAGGCCCGCGCGTCGCGGTTCGCAGCGGCCCCTCGCCTCCGCAGGAAGAAAACAACACTACGGCAACATGGCCGCGCCGCGGTGCACGCCGGGAGGAAGGCGGGCGGAAGAGCCGGCTGGCGGCGGGCGGCCGCCCAGGTCCCGGGAGCCCGACCGCCCGGGAGTGCACGGCGGCGCGCGCTAATGGAGACCGCTTCCGCCGGGCGAGAAGCGCAAGGATCCCAGCGGGAGGAATGGGGACGACCGCACGCCGTAAGTCAAACCGGAGGCTGACATAAGTCGCCTTGCAGCAGTCGGCACGACGGCGCTTTACGACGGCCGGCCCGCCGTCGCAAGTGGAGCCGAAGCGCAGCCCCCGGCAGTAACGGACGAGCCTGGCTTCCGCGCGACCAGAGATGGGGCGCGGGAACGGCGGCGGCGCGCACGCGCACTCATGTTAACGCGAGCCGGCTGAGACGGTGAACGTGTGTAGCGTAGGGAAAGGTGCTGAGGTGTGTTGCGGTGGGGGGACCCGGGGCGCCACTAAGTACCATAGCCTCCCATCCCAGGAAGCGCCCAGGCCCGACGCCTTAAAAGAGGAGGTTTCGGGGCAGACGATAGCCGGCCAGGCCGAGGGGCAGCTTAGGTGCGCTCCTGGAGAGGCCGGGGTGGAGGCTGGTCACTGCTCAGTGAGCATTGCAGACCCGGAGAGGCAAGTGTCATTCGAAGTCATGGGGGCTGAAAGAATGTGTCCTATAAAATTCAACTTAAGTTTTTCCTCATAAAATATTGGAGATGATCAATATTCCTGGTTTTATAAGCAGTGGATAAATGATGTTCATTTACGAAACAGAAGATCAGGGCGGTGGTGGCGCCTTTAATTCCAGCTCTCAGGAGACAGGCAGATCTCTGTGAGTTGGAGACCAGCCTGGTCTACAAGAGCTAATTCCAGGACTGGCTTCATAGCTACAGAGAAACCCTGTCTCGAAAAACAAAGTCGGGCGGTGGCGGCGCACGCATTTAAGAGGCAGGCGGATCTCTGAGTTCGAGGCCAGCCTGGTCTACAAGAGCTAGATCCAGGACAGGCTCTAGAAACTACAGGGAAACCCTGTCTCGGGGAAAAAAAAAAAAAAAAGCCCCAGAAGTAAACAATTTTTAAAAAAACACCTTAATTTAACCTCATGAAGCCTTTGCCCAATAAAAGCCTAACCAGGCGCCTCATTGAATAACTAGGTTTCTGTCAGAAAGCACGTTAATAAATTCATATCTAAACTGCTTGAACCCCTTGTTACCTGTCACTAATTGCACTGTGCAAGATGGGATGCCCAACTCAGGTTTTTTCAAGATGGTTTCAGTGGCGATCTTGAGAAAGACATTTTTTAAAGATTTACAATAGCCAAGGGGGGGGGGGTTTAAGAGTGATGGCCCACGCCTTTAATCCCAGCACTCAGACAGAGTTTACAATTGGGAAAAAGTGTCATTCCATTGATCCAAGAGAGTCTAGGTTCCAAAGCAACCAAGTAACTGAGCGTCTTGGGTAAGAGACACTTGTGTAGTCAGAAACTATTTGTTCCTTTCCCAGCCACCCAGACCCGAAATAATTACACAGAAACTATATGAATTACAGCACTTCTTGGCCAGTAGCTTAAGCTTCTTATTTACTAACTCCTACATCTTAAATTAACCCATAATTCTTGTCTGTGCCAGCCACGTGCCTTGGTACCTTTTATCAGTGAGGCATTCTCATCTTGCTTCCTTTCCATCTGGGTGACAGCTGCAGACTGAGCCTAAGCCTTTCCTCTTCCCAGAATTCTCCTGTTCTAGTTGCCCCGCCTATACTTCCTGCCTGGCTGCTGACCAATCAACATTTTATTAACCAATACAAGTGACAAATCTTTACAGGGTAAAAGAAAACTGTCCCACAGTACTTCCCCTTTTTTTCTTTTCAAAACTAGAACTCTAAATCTAATCTCCTTTGTTTAGCTTTTTTTCTGATCATTATGCATAACAACTTGTAACCAACACTAAAAAAAGAAAAAAGACAAACATCCATAATGCAGTTTTGGGGAATGTGGGCATAGTTTTCTAGGATAGTTCCTGCTGATTGGGGGCACTGATAATCTTATGGGTACCTAAAGAAAATTTAGGATTATTGTTAGTTCCCAACTGGAATATTCTGGGAGGCCTGATCATCTCAGCCAGCATATTTCAGGTCTGGGAGTCTGGAAACAAGCAGTCTCCATCTACAAATGGCACCAACATGGGCAACTACATCCACATAAAACCTGAGAGAACTTGGAAAGTAATTCTAGACACAAAAGAACAAAGTTAAGCATGACTTCTGGGTAGCAGCATTTTCTCGGGTGGGCTCTGTTTACTAAAGGAAGGCCTGCTACATTTAAGAGAGGCTTCTTGACTCAGCTTTAGCTGCAAAAAGCTTGCAGCTCATTTAAGAGGCCCTGCCACAAAGCACTTAATGGTGTTGATAAATAGCATACAGCATGCTGCTTAGTGGTGGCAGGGCCTTGAAACGCCATAGACTTGTGACAGTATACATGGCTCCTGCCAGTACCTCTGCCATGAAGCTAGACTCTCAGAAAGCTAAGGAATCCTAGCCCTATTGCTTAGCAAATTAAAGACTCAAGTGATCAGAAAAAAGAAAGATATATAGTAAAGATAGATTCAGACAAAAAACTCAAAAATGGTTTACAGTGTGTTCAAAAATATATGTAGGCTTGAAAGAGAAAAGAAAAAGGAAAGAGTCCTTGAGAGAGAGAGAGAGAGAGAGAGAGAGTTGGATGTGGTGGCACACATCTTTAATACCAGCACTTGGGAGGCAGAGGCAGGCAGATCTCTGTGAGTTCAAGGACAGCCCGGTTGGTCTATAGAGTGAGTTCACACAGAGAAACCCTGTCTCAAAAAACCAAAAATTGAAAATAAAAATAAAAGAAATAGAGTTTAAAATAAAGTCACATAAAGATGGAAAATACACAGAGAATCTGGATACTGTATGTTATGTGTTGTCTTTAAATTGTTTGATGGCTGAGGAAAGATATTTGATTATAAATGCTGTGGATTAATGTAACATCTATATTTTGAAAATTTCATGACTCAAACTTTAAGTCAAAAGATGTTACTTTGGAGAACAGGTTTTGCTTTTGTTTCCACAGGAAATGAGAGGCTGTAGATTCATTCTGGGCTAATAAAAATTAGGTTTGATCAAGGAAGACCCCCCTGAAAAATCTCTGATAGGAGCAGATGGCCCAGATGATCCAACATTTCAGAGGACCTCTGTTGGAGTTTCCTCTGAGTTCTACATTGAGAACAGCCTCAAGACTGCTGCCTGAGATGATCAAGCCTGGCCATCACCAGTGGACTTCCCCTCTCCCCTCTTCCTTCATGGAAATAACAAATGTCAAGTGGTAAAGGGCTAGGGGTATGACTCAGTGATAAAGCACTGGTCTAGCATGTGTGAGGCCGTGGCTTCATCCCTACCACCGAAAGAAGACAAATGATTTTTAAACAAGTGTCAAAGACTGGGCATGTGGGCAGGGTGACACACACCTATAATAACAGCCCTTGAGAGGCAGAGGCAGAAGATTGTTGAGTGAATGGCCAGCCTGGTCTATATAGCAAGCTCCAGGCCAGCTAGGAATTTACAGTTAAACCTTGCCTCAAGAAAATAGAAAATTAGAAGGAAAAGTCTGGTGCAAGTAACTGATGAATTCAGTTGTTAGTCACGAGAGGCTGACTCTGTCAAGAATGCAGCAGGAAGAAAAGCCAAAACCCAGGCAAAGAGTGGACAAAGGAAATATCTACCAACAAACCAAAGCACATATCTCATAAACGTTACCACTAGAGAAGTTGGGAAACATCTCTGCACAGAAACTAGTACCATAATTTGCATGTGAAATGTGCCCCATGTGTTTAAACACTTGATCCCATCTGAAGGTTCTATTTCAAGGATGTGGAACCTTTAAAGTTGAAGCCTGGTTGGCAGAAGTAGGACAGTAGGGGAAGGCCTTTGAAGGTTATAGCCCACCCTCATTCAGACCAATATCTAATTTCTAATCAGCCAAGGTATGAGTAAGTTAGGCAGCAAGCTTCCACTGAATCACTCCTGCCATGATGCCCCTGCAGCCAGTTTGGCCGTACCCCCCCCCCCAAAAAAAAAACCTGAACCCAAAATAAACACTCCTTAAAGTTGCTAATGAACATAAAAAATGTTATGCAGCTACTTTGGGAAAGCCTGGCAGTTTCTTTAAAAAATAAAAGTACATTTATCTGAAAAGTGAGATGTCCCAGCAAGTAAACGCACTGAACCTGACAACCTGAGTTTAATTCCCAGAACTCACATAGTAGAAAGAACTGACTTGCACAGCTTATTCTCTGACTTCCATGCACTGCCAGAGCATACAGACAGCAGATATTTTAAAGTACACTTATTATACAATTCAGAATGCCTCTCCTATTTATTTACCCAAGAAAACTAAAGAATTGTGTTCACAGAAAAACCTGTGTGGGTGTTTATAACTTGCATGTGAGTGCTTGTACAAGGCTTATCTGTATCAGAAATAATAATAATCATCCTTCAGTTGGTGACTAGATGAATTGATATGTTCATGTAATGGACTACAGCTCCAGAATGATGAATGAACTGTTGATTCACACAGCAACGTGGATGGATTTTCAATGCATTTTGCTACATCTTCAGAAGGCTGAGCATTTCATCATGTGTGTTCTGGAAAAGGTAAAACTGTAGAAGTGGAAAACCAGTCAGTGGTTGTCAGGTAGTGAGGTGATAAGAAACAGATTATAAAGAACTGGCTCAAGGGAATTGAGGATGATTACCTATCTTATACAGCTCTGTGGCATCCCATACATGACTGTGCATTTCTCAAAGCCTGTGCAACTGTACAAGGTTGGGGACTTAGCTCGTCAGTAGACCACTTAATTAGCATATGTAAAACCTGGGTTCAGTCCTCAGTATCAATGCAAAAAAGAAATTAGCTTAATCTCATCAATTGATGGTTTAAAATGACTGCATATCCATCCTGAAAAGCCCCACCTCAACCCTCTTGATAACCCCACAAGAGTCAACAGCCTGTGTATTATATACCTGTACATGAAAACTGGTGTGGCAATAGTCTAGAACAGAGTTTCTCAACCTGACCCCTTTTGGGAGCTCAAACAACCTTTTCACAGGGGTTGTCTAAGACCATCAGAAAGCACAGATATTTACATAATGATTTACAACAACAAAATTGAAGTTATGAAGTAGCAACAAAAATAATTTTATGGTTGGGAGTTACCAAAACATGAAGAATTGTATTAAAGGGTTGCAGCATTAGGAAGGTTGAGAACCACTGTTCTAGGAGAAAAATCTTCATGGCATTTGGTTTGACTAAATTTCTTTTCTTTTTTATTATTTAATTATTAAAATTTCCACCTCCCACTCCCCCCACTCCCATTCCCCCTCCCTCTCTAGTCCTAAGAGCAGTCAGGGTACCCTGCCCTGTGGGAAGTCCAAGGCCCTCCCCTCTTCATCCAGGTCTAGGAAGGTGTGCATCCAAACAGACTAGGATCCCAAAAAGCCAGTACATGCAGTAGAATCAAAATCCAATGCCATTATCATTGGCTTCTCAGTCAGCTCCCATTGTCAGCCACATTCAGAGAGTCCGGTTTGATCACATGCTCATTCAGTCCCAGTCCAGCTGGCCTTGGTGAGCTCCCATTAGATCAGCCCCACTGTCTCAGTGGGTGGGCGCACCCCTCGCTTGACTAAAATTTTTTAATGGAATAGAAAGAAAGTAAACGTAGAAGAAAATTGAAAAGTAGGTTTCCTAAAATCTTTAAACTTTGGCTCTGAAAAGACCACTATTAACTAAAAAAGATATCAAGCCAAGCAAAGGAAGAACTATGTGTGTCACCTAACTAAGAGCCTGCTTCAAAGCACAGAAATAAAGACAAGAAATCGAGCTAGGAGCTGGAGAGAAGCTTAAACAGTTTTGAGCACATATTGCTCTTGCAAATAACTCAAGTTTGGTTCCCACAACCCATGCTGGTGGCTTACAACTACCTGTAACTCCAGTTTCGGGATATTTGACACCCTCTTCTGACCTCTGCAGGCATCTGTACTCATGCACATACCTACACAAAATATACGCACATACACATTTTTAAAATCTTTTTACAAGAACAGGAGGAGGAAGAAGAAGAAAGTATATTACAGGAACACAAACAATGCACTCTTTTCAGATGGACTAAAGATAAACAGAGCTGGGCGTGATGGTGGATATCACTCATTCCAGCACTCAGGAATTAAGGCAGGCTGATCTCTAAGTTTAGGACCAGCGTTTCAACATAGAGAAGAAAAAAGAAGATAAACAGGCACCTCGTAGAAGAAGGTATATGGCCAATAAGCACATGAAAATGTATCATTAGTCAATGTGATCAATTAATATCACATTTAAATTCTAATATGCATTCACAAGGATGTTTAAAACTAGGAAGACAAAATAAGCTTTTTGAGTGTAGCCAACTGTAACACATGCACTGATAGCAGATATTAAAGTAGTACAGCTCCTTTGTGAAAAAGTTTAGCATTTTTCTAAAGTAAAAGTAGACTTGCTATAGATCCATAGCTCAGTTGTAGAACAGTTGCTTAGCATGTGTGTGGTACTAGGGTAAATTTCCAGTAAGGTGGTGAGTGCCTTTAACTTGTAATTTACCAATTCTTTTCTTTATCCAAGAGAAATGAAAACATGCACATGAAATATCTTTGACAACACTGCCATGTGCAATGGCTTCTATCTAGTGCGTCAGCAATCAGTGATTTGTACATATACTGGAGCATTACTCAGCAGTCATCGGACCAAACCACTAATGCACACAGCATAGGTAGAGGTCACAGCTACCATAGCGACAGCCAAATACCAAAAGAGTACACACTACACATCCATTTGTTTAAGTCATCTGTGGTGACAGGAAGCAGATCTTCGGTTGCTAGGGTCACAAGTGAGGAAAGTTGTTGCAAAGGAATAAAGAGGGAGGTGTCATTATGAAGCATATTATTGTCATCAGTCACAATTACCTATAAAACTGTCAAGCTCATCCAATCATGATTACATAGAAATGTTCAGCCAGATGTGGTGGTACATGACTGTAGCCTCACACTTAGGAGGCTAATGAAGGAGCATTTCAAGTTCAAGGCTAGCTTGAGCTACGTAGTGAAACCCTTATCACAAACACAAAAATGAACGTTTCATTCTATACGAATTGTTCCTCAACAGATTTAAGTATAAGAAATTTTTAGTAGATCGGGAGAGCAATCTGGTCATCTACTTGTGAAGATAAGTTAAGAAAAGACCTTTTCAGTCACAAAAATAGAAACCAGAACAGAAAGAGAATCTTTAGAGCTCTTGATGAAAACTGCAAACCCCTAGTGCTGTCTTCAATCATGTGGACACAAGAAAGAGACACTTGGAGGAAGAAAAACAGCATTTGCAACCACAATCCTGGAATAAGAGGCTATAAGGAAGTACTTCAGAGGGAGGAAAGTGGCCCCAGTACAAGATCTGAGATTATGAACACCAAGGGAAGCAAAGTTGATGTGAGAGTGGTATTCCTGCACAAAACTAAGTCACAGCTAATGTGGACTTTTGGTCGTGTCTCATTTGTGGAACAGTTAAGCATAAAGCACCAACTAAACAGCAACTGGAAGTCACGAGGCTGTGGCCAGACTAATTCTACTAAGACCTTAGGTTGCTCGCAGGATGAATTCAGCATATTAACTTTCACCTTTTCTTTCATATGCACCATTAAATGCAATGAACAAGAGACGATAAGAGTTACGCTGAATACATTTCAAATTTTTCTCACCAAAACGGGGGAGGGAGGAAAATTGAACAACAGAAAAGTAACAACCACCACCATAAGTAGAAATCAATGAACAGAAAACACTATGAAAAGATTAGAGACTGGATTAACATTAAAATGATAGAAGCTGGCTATTAACAGGTTATTACCAGTCATAATGTAAATTGCCTTCTAATAAAAAGATTGCTAACAAGTTTGGGTTATTTGGAATCCACTTTCAAAGCCAATTGTGGTACAACAAGCCTAAAAATTCCAGTATTAGAAAGTCTGAGGCAGGAGAATGGCCATGAGTAGCAAGCCTACTAGGGCTACACAGCAAGACTCTGTCACTAACAACAATAGTAATTAGGGACTGGAGATGTAGTTCAGTTGGTAGATAGATTGCTTGCCTACATATGCACAAAGCCCCAGCGCCACATAGATGGAGGGTAATGCTGCATACCTGTAATCCAAGCACAGCCCAATTAACATGGGAAGGCAGAGGAAGGAGATGACAAAAACCAAAGCAAGATGGAATGAAAGAGTTGATAACAAGGCAGTTGCACTGCTGGCAAAGTCCTTCAGAGACCACAGAGACTTTGTATTTGGGTAGCTTGTAGCTACCTAGAGCTCTCCTTTGGCTGGCCTTATTCTTTTGTTGTTGTTTTTCCTACTATACTTAAACTCTAATCATAAGTGTAGTGCTCTCTTGAGTTCTACGAGTTATTCCAGGAAATTATCAAACCCAAGGGGTTATTGGGAACCCCAGTAAGAACCTGTTCCTAAAAGTGGCCTGAGAAACCCTCACAAGTACTTTCTACAATGTGTTCTTGTATACATAAGGTATCAGGAGTGCAATCCTCCAATGACAGTTATTGCAAAGAATCTCATGCTCATTCATCCGCTGTGGTTAATTTATTATTATTATTATTATTATTATTATTATTATTATTATTATTGACAAACATGGAAGCCAGAGGAAGGCCAATTAGGAGAGTCACTTCTTTCCTTCCACTGTCGGTTCTAGAGGCAAACTGAGGTTGCCAGGCTTGTGCAGCTAAGGCTCTTATCCCCTGAGCCATCTCACTGACACAACTTGACAGGATTTGGAATCACCTAGGAGGCATTCCTTGGGGGTGAGTCAGAGAGTATTACCTGACCTCAAAGTGAATAACACTGTCCAAAGGACAGGCCAGATATAACGAGGAAAAGTAGTATCTCAGGAGCCTGGCTTCTTTCCTTAAAAAAGCACACCAGTCGCTGCTGCTGACACGGTGCCCCAGTTCTTACAGTCTCCCTAATGTGGACTAAATGCCAGACACACTCAGGGAGCATCCAGACCTTCAGAGATGGATTGAGACTGCTGAGGAGTCCAACTTTGTGCATGATTCTCAGGTACTCCAGAGTACAGTCATTGTTGGACTATCCAGCCCTTTGTGTCTAATAAAGTCCCTTCACCTGAGCATGGTGGCACATGTCTATAGGAGGTGGAGGAAGGAGGAGCACACACATGTGTACACACACATACACCCTCACACACACCCACTCATACTTAATCATTCAGTAGAAAACCCTGCCTAATGCACCATCCATGTTCCTTTTTACTTCTCGGTTATTACTTTAAATTGTAATAAATCTCTTATTATTCTGATTTTTTTCTTAGCTTGGTTATGTCTTCTCATTATTAAGAACAAGTCATTATAAAGCCATTAGAACCACATCATCCTAATGTGGACTGATAAGACTGAAAAACTCCATATGAATTGGATGATTTCTAAAACATGTCAGTTAAATAATGTATTTAGAAATGGAAACCGAAATCCACACAGAAATGGCAGGCTCAGTTCTGAACCACCTGCTAAATTCAATCCACAGTAAGCTAATACAAGCCCAAGGTCATGAGCTTCATAACCCCTGAAACAGCAAGTGCATCTCATTGTAAGCAAGATGATAATTGGTAAATTAACTACAGAGAAATGGCAATTCTAGTTCTTTTTAAAAAGAGTTATTTATTTCTGTGTATTGGTATAAACTTTTTACCTGTGTGTATATCTGTGTATTACACAAGTACAGCTCCCAAAGTAACCTGAAGATAGTGTTGAATCCCCTGGAACTAGAGTCATAGAGGGTTGTGAGCCACCATGTTGGTACTGGGAACTGAGCCTGGGTGCTCTGCAAAAGCAGCAAGTAATCTTAACTACTGAACCACCTCTCCAGACCCCAATTCCAGTCTTTCTAGCATACTAACAACACTCCTCAGCAGAGTCCCATCCAGATGACAGGAGCTAAGACACAGACAAGGCAACAACACTAGTCGAATTGTATTGGTTTGTGAAACAGGAATGAGGTTCTCTGCCCATGCTGACTTACTGTGTGACACATGATTTGGCACTACTCTGGTAAGATTTTTTTTTAACATCAAAGAACAGAACTTTAATTTGGGTAAGGTATTGTAGGCACTGTGGACAGCCTGGCTGAACTCCGTAAGCCTTTACTCTTCCTCTGTTGCTGTTTACATGGGAGATCCAGGAGACAAAATTCAAGAGGTACTAGGAACAATGATACTAGTTCACCTTTGTACTCTTAGATTTGATTTTTTTTCTGAAACAGATTTTCTGCATAGCCCTGGCTGTCCTGGAATTCGTTCTGTAGACCAGGCTGGCCTCAAACTCACAGAGATCTGCCTGTCTCTGCCTCCCGAGTGCTGGGATTAAAGGCGTGCGCCACCACCCAGCTGAGAGAGGAATTCTTTTTATCCTTTTATCCTGTGCAGTCGGTTCACTGCAAAGCTGCAAGCCTGGGCTGTCTCAGGGTCAGAAACGACATTTCATTTGCTTTTACACAATTCCTAATGTTAGTGTTAATGCCATTCAGTAATTTTATAATAACAAGCTCTCTACAAGAGCTAGTTCTAGGACAGGCTTCAAAACTACAGAGAAACCCTGTCTTGAAAAAAAAATTCCTCTCCACATGGGAGTCCTAGCCTTGTATCTGCCTGGAGATCTGGGCTGATACCAAAACAGTTGGGTCCTGGGTGAACAGCAAGGTCATGTTCTGAAACATTCTTATTGAAATAAGCTAATGATATAAAAAAAAGTCAATATGCTCCACTTAAAAACTGGCACCATCCTTCTAACAGCCATAATGTGAACATGTCAAATACTGACTAGATACATAGGCCTGGTCATTGATTACGCCAACCAAAAGTTAGAGTGAGCCAGGCATGGTGTAGCAAGACCCTGTCTCAAGAGAAAACATTTAAGCAGAATTTACCATTTTGTTAATGAAGTCACTCCCACGACATCCCTGATCTTTCCTTGGGTGCATTTTATGATGCTGATGAAGCAGGAGCCTAATGTGGTGTGTCCTATATATGTGTTGCTTTTATTGGTTGATGAATAAAGCTGTTTCGGCCAGTGGCTTAGCAGAGTAAACCAGGCGGGAAATCCAAGCGGAGTCAAGCAGTCGCCAGCCAGCTGCTGAGGAAACAAGACCTGTAGAAAATGAGATAACACCATAACCACGTTAGTCTGTAGACTAATAGAAATGGGTTAATTTAAGATGCAGGTGCCAGCTCAAAATATGCCTGAGCCATGGGCCAAGCAGTGTTGTAATTAATATAGTTTCTGTGTGATTATGCAGGGCTGGGAAGCTGGGAAACCAAAGCAGAGACTCTGTTTACAGGAGCCAGTTGTCAGTACGCAGTCAGAGAATAGAGCCCATGATGAAAACAACAGATTGCTTACACATTACAGTGAGAACAGACATCAGGATTAAGAAAGAACTTAGGGTTAAAATGACGAGGCCAGGAGCACTAGACTAGAGAAGCAGAGAAACTTGCAGATAGTAAGGAGATAGTCAAGTGGACCTCATGAGATACAGGCAGAAACTAGCTAACTTCCATGAGATATTCCCTTACCCTCAGTGTCTTAGGGTTTTATTGCTGTGAAGAGACACTATGACCACAGCAACTCTTATAAAGAAAAACATTTAATTGGGACTGGCTTACAGTTCAAAAGTTTGGTTCATTATCATGGCAGGAAGCAGTGCAGCATGCAGACAGACATGGTGCTGGAGAGGTAGCAGAGAGTTTCTTCGTCTGGATCCGCAGACAGCAGGGAGAGAGAGGGGGAGGGAGAGAAAGAAGAGGGAGGGAGAGAGGGGGGGAGAGAGATTTCTTGAGCATTTGAAACCTCAAAGCCTACTCCGGATGACACACTTCCAAGAAGGCCACACCTACTTCAACAAGGCCACACCTAATAGGCCACTCCCTAAAGCTATAGGGTCATATTTTCATCCAAACCACCACACTCACACACTCAGTGAACATATGCTAGGCACTATTGTATATATATATTCTAAGTAAGTGCGGCTTCTAACAAGATGCCTCCACCTACTCAGGAAAGAGGCCAGACCATCCTACAGACAAAACATTAACAAATAACGACTGTAAGTAGTACTCGTAGCTGTAAGAACAAAGGGCTTCAGACAGCCGCCAGGCCTGAGGTATGAGGGTCAATAGCTAACAAAGCACAAGTCAGAGTTAGACAGAGGGTCACTTCCACCTCCCTTAATTGGGTGGGCAGTGTCTGAACAGAGCATGATAATCATTTCTAGTTGGCCCAGGGGGACCTTCATGGATTTGGCTCATGAGAGCCCAAAGAACCAACCTGAGTAAAGATTACCTCAGCCTTTGTCTATTTCTTGCTAATGTTGTATAAAAGACCCTAGGTAGGGAAGCTCAGTGGCTTTTATTTCTCTTGGGAATTACTCTCACTTTCCAGAGTTTCACTTTTCCTTAATTTCTTACTGTTCCTTAATATATCTTAGTAAATCTTGTATTTCACTTTGTTTAGTCCCATAAGAGTGCAACTTTAATGTTCATCGGTGTAAGACCGTGAACTGGAGCCCTGACCCAATTACATTTTTTTGGTGATTATGAGCACCTGAAAACCTAGATCCTTGGATCAAGAATGTTGAGTAGAGAGAGGACCTTTTATACTCAAGAATCCCTGAATCACTAAATGACCTTGCAGAAGTCATTTAACAAGTCAAGAGAAAGTGACTGAAGTTTCCTAAGGTACATAATCATGCATGGCTACCCAATGAGTGTGCTGTAGAGTTCTGGTAACTTCTAAAGTTTAGGACAGATGAATATACTGGCAAAGCTTTTAAGAATGGAAGAAACATATGACCTCTTTTGTTTTGAAATAATGGGACTTTTGTCACCTTGTAGCTTCCAAGTAAACTGTCATCAAAGATAACAAAGGGCTTAGCCAAGGCCCCACAATCTAGACCAGGATCCATATCCTGTGTAATGACTGTGATGACTGTGTTATCATTCTCTCTGTGAAGGGAGATCACCCCCTTCTTCAGGGTAATTGCTGTCTTCTTAACCCCCCACCCAATTTGTGACTAGCAGGAACAGCTGGGAGACTGTGTCAAGCCAAAAAGCCTAGCTGAAGAATGGGCAGAATTTGGGCAGCTGAGCCCTGGGTAGAATCCTGGCTTCACTACCTCAGTGTCTGCAGAGCCTGTCTTCAGAGGGGGCATGAATCCAGTGAGGACCTTCCCAGAACCCTCCACTCCACAGCTGTGGTAGGAGTCCATCTTCTCACAGAGTAGAGTTGGGAAGGCAATGCCTGAGAGTGCCAGTGGCTGTGCCCTTCTCTCAGAGCATCCGTGGCCCAAAGGAAGAGAAGCAATAGCCAGCAATAAGATCCGGGACTAGAGGTATTGTGCAACCTTAAAGTCAATTTCCTAAAGTACAAGCCAAACAGTGGGCCTTTCACCAGCAGGAAAGGAAGGATGGTGGACTTCTGGCTTGTGAGCTGTGGATAAATATTTGTCCATGACATGAAGTCTAAACAACCCTGTGCAAAAAGCATTTGCCAGCTATTGTTTGCATTCCACCTGCCAGCTGCCATTTATAGCATTCTCCACAGCACGCCTACCATGGTTAACAGCAGCTTGAGTTAGCTCTGCCTAAGAGTTTGAACGTGGTTGAAGAGATGGGCAGTGTAAACACAGCAGCAACTCTGTGGGCACAGCAGGGCTGAAGAAGTGGAGCTGCTTGCGTGGCATGAGCCAGGCCAAAGGGCATATGTCTTATGACAGTGCTGGTTTTGTTTTGTGTCGTTGTTGTTGTTTGGTTTTATTTTGTTTTTTGAGTCAGGTTAGGCTGGCCCCAGACTCTGTAGTTGAGTATGACCTTGAACTCCTGATTCTCCCATCTCCACCACCCAAATTGTTAGATTACAGGCAAGCACCACCACATCTGACTGGGTTTTGCTTGTGAATATTAAACTCTATTGTAATTTGAAAATTGAGCCATTATCTTTGAACATATCCAGTAGTCTCTTCATTTTCTGACACCCAGTGGGTAAGTGAAGTGCCAGAGTAATGTCCTCTCTATGTCGTAAGCTCTTCCTCTGTATAAATACCTATGATAAAGTTTATTTTATAAGATAGGCACAATAAAAGATGAGCACCAATAACTAATGATGAAAAAATTATAAGGATATGCTGAGTAAAGTTTTCACCTCAGGCTATTATTAAAACAAGGGTGAGTAGAACACACATCATGTTGATAGCCAACCTTTAACTGACATGGCTAAGTGATTGACAAGCAGTAGGTACAGTGCATGGATGCATTATATAAGGCATAATTCTTGTCCCAAGTGATTCTGTCACTTAAGAAATGCGTGCAATTGAATCGATGTTCATGAGTGAGATTGGTCTGAAATTCTCTTTCTTGGTTGAGTCTTTGTGTGGTTTTGGTATCAGGATAACTGTAGTTTTATAAAAAGAGTTTGGCAATGACTTCTGTTTTATTATGTGGCACACATTAAGGAGTATAGGTATTAGCTCTTCTTGGAAGTTCTGGTAGAATTCTGAACTAAAACCATCTGGTCCTGGGCTTTTTTTAGGTTGGGAGGTTTTTGATGACAGCTTCTATTTCCTTGCGACTCATAGGTCTATTTAAATTGTTCACCTGGTCTTGATTTAATTTTGGTATATGGTATTTATCTTAAAAAAATGTCCATTTCTTTTACATTTTTCAATTTTGTAGCATACAGGCTTTTGTAGTAAGAACTAATAATTCTCTAAATTTCTTCAGTGTCTGTTGTTATGTCCCCCTTTTCATTTCTCATCTTGCTAATTTGAGTGTTTTCTCTTCGCCTTTTGATTAGTTTGGATAGGGGTTTGTCAATCTTGTTTTTCTCAAAGAACCAGCTTTTTGTTTCATTGATTCTTTTGATTGTTTTCTGTGTTTCTATTTTGTTGATTTCAGCCCTCAGTTTGATTATTTCCAGTCTTCCTCTCCTCCTGGGTGAGTCTGCTTCTTTTTTTCTAGAGCTTTCAGGTGTGCTGTTAAGTCTCTAATGTGAGCTATCTCTGTTTTCTTTATGTGGGCACTTAGAGCTATGAACTTTCCTCTTAGCACTGCTTTCATAGTGTCCCATAGGTTTGGGTATGTTGTGTCTTCATTTTCATTGAATTCAAGGAAGACTTTAATTTCTTTATTTCTTCCTTGACCCAGGGGTGGTTCAATAGTTGACTGTTCAGTTTCCATGAGTTTATAGGCTTTCTGGGGGTGGAATTGTTAAATTCTAACTTTACTCCATGGTGATCCGGTAAGACACAGGTGGTTACTCCAAATTTTTTGTATCTGTGGATGTTTGTTTTGTTGCCAAATATGTGATCAATTTTCGAGAAGGTTTTATGAGATGCTGAGAAGGTATATTCTTTCCTGTTTGGGTGGAATGTTCTATAGATGTCTGTTAAGTCCATTAGATTATTAACATCTGTTAGTTCTCTTATTAATTTTTTTAAGTTTCTGTCTGGTTGGCCTGCCCATTGGTGAGAGAGGAGTGTTGAAATCTCCTACTATTAGTGTGTGGGATTTGATGTGTGATTTGAGATCTAATCAAAGGACACAGTCATTAAGACAAAAAGGCAACCTACTGATTGGGAGAAGATCTTCACCAACCCCATATCAGACAAAGGTCTGATCTCCAAAATATATAAAGAATTCAAGAAACTAGACATTAAAATTCTAAGTAACCCAATTAAAAAATGGGGTACTGAACTGAACAGAGAATTCTCAACAAAAGAATTTCAAATGGCCAAAAGATACTTAAGGACATGTTCGACTTCCTTAGCTGTCAGGGAAATGCAAATCAAAACAACTTTGAGATACCATTGTACACCTGTCAGAATGCCTAAAATCAAAAACGCCAATGATAACCTATGCTGGAGAGGATGTGGGGTAAGGGGAACACTCATCCATTGCTGGTGGGAATGCAAATTTAAACTTGTACAACCACTTTGGAAAGCAGTGTGGTGGTTTCTCAGAAAATTGGGAGTCAACCTACCTCAGGATCCAGCAATACCACTCTTAGGAATATACCCAAGAGATGCCCACTCATACTACAAAAGCATTTGTTCAACTATGTTCATAGCAGCATTATTTGTAATAGCCCAAACCTGGAAACAACATAGATGCGCCTCAATGGAAGAATGGTAAAAAATAATGACATCTTGAATTTTGCATGCAAATAGATGGAAATAGAAAACACCATCCTGAGTGAAATAACCCAGACCCAAAAAGATGAATATGTTATGTACTCACTCATTAGTGGATTCTAGCCATAAACAAAGGACATTGAGCCTTTAGTTCACAATCCTAGAGAAGCTAAGTAATAAGGTGAACCCAAAGAAAAACATATATAGATCCTCCTAGAAATTGGAAGCAGACAAGATCGCCAGGCAAAAGTTGGGATCATGGAGGGGTGTGGGGGGAAGGGGAGATGGGGAGAGAGAAAGGAGAAGGGGAGGGTTGGGGAGAGCTTGGGGGAATGAATGGTTGAGATGGAGGAAGGACGGATATGGGAGCAGGGAAGAAGACAGCTTAATTAAGGGAGCCATTTTGGGGTTGGCAAGAGGCATGGCTCTAGAGGGGTTCTCAGGTGTCCATGGGGATGTCCCCAGCTAGGACCCTGAGCAGTGGAGGAGAGGGTACCTGAACTGGCCTTGTCCCGTAGTCAGACAGATGACTATCTTGAATGTCATCATAGAACCTTCATCCAGCGACAGATGAAATTAGAGACAGAGACCCACATCGGAGCACTGGACTGAGCTCCCAAGGTCCAGTTGAAGAGCAGAAGGAGGAAGAATATGAGCAAGGAAGTCAGGACCAACAAGAGGTTGGTCCACCCACTGAGACAGTGTGCCTGAACTAATGGGAGCTCACCAAATCCAGCTAGACTGGGACTGAACGAGCATGGGATCAAACTGGACCCTTTGAATGTGGCTGACAATTGGGGCAGACTGAGAAGCCAATGATAATGGCACTGGGATTTGTCTCTACTACATGTACTGGCCTTTTGGGATCCTAGTCTATTTGGATACATACCTTCCTAAGCCTAGATGGAGGGGGGAGGGTCTTGGACTTCCCACAGGGCAGGGTACCCTGCCCTCTCTTAAGACTGGAGGGGGAGGAGGGAAGGGAGGGAAGTGGGAGGAGGGAAGGAAGTAGAAATTTTGAATGGTATTATTTATAAAGTAATAAAAGATTATTAGTTTAAAAAAAGAAATGCGTACAATTTAAAGCATACAAATTGCTGACTTCTAGAATTTTCCATTGAACATTTTCAGACTGAAGTTTACCATTGTTAACAAATAGAAACTGCAAGGGAGAGGGAACCACTTCCTCTTGTCAGAGCTAGAAAACAATTGTAAATTGTATTGCTGCTCAAAAGAGCCAGTGGTAACATGTTAGACAATTAGCAGATACTGTTAGGATCATCAAAGGTAACAAATATGCTGCTGATTTGGAATGTAGGGGGGAATCTCAATGTTTGGATAAACAACTCTCTATTAGTAGAATTATATCAACTCAGTAGATAGGGAAGAGAAATTCTAAATTGATATGGGGATGGTTGAAGAAATGGCCAGCTTGTAAAGTCACTTGCCATTGAAACTGGTGACCTAACTTTTATATCCTGGACCTATATGGTGGAAGAAGAAAATCACACTTGCTAGTTGCTCACGCCTGTGCACCCCATCACATGCAAAATAAATTCTTGTAAAATATATTGAATAAAAATGAAGATATGAAAAACTTAGCGTAATGCACATGCCTATAATCACAACACTTGGGAGGCTAAGACAGAAGGATTGTTGAAAGCTTGGGGCCAGCTTGATCTACATAGCAAATTCCATGCAACCAATAATAAAAGATGTGACCCTATTTCAAGGAAGAGAGGGAGGAAAATTTTTTTTTAAAAATTTTATTTATTTTGGTTTTTTTTTTTTTTTTTTTGAGATGAGGTCTCTCTCTTTAGCCCTGACTGTTCTGGAACTCACTATGTAGGCTAGGCTGGCCTCAAAGTCACAGAGATCTGCCAGCCTCTGCCTCCCAATGCTGGAATTAAAGATGTGTGCCATGCTACCAGAAAAGTAAATTTTTTAAAAAAGCCAGAGCAAAGGCAGAGAGAATGATGGAATGATTGGTTGAGTTCATTTGAAGTTGAATCTGGCCTGGGGATATAGTGCAATTATAGAGTGCTTGAGCAGACATGAATGAAGCCCTGGGCTCCACCCTCAGTGCACCATAAAATAGGCATCACATTCCACAACTGTAACCCTCACACTGGAAGATGAGAAGAGCAGAAGTTCAAGGATACCCTTGGCTACATAATGAGATTGAGGCCAGTCTGTTATACATAGCTCTCAAAACAAACCCTAACAGAATAAAATTAAGAGTGAGTAGAGAGCTAGGGAGATAGCTCACTCAGCAAAGTGCTTGCTTTGCAAGTGAGGAACCAATGCAGAAAGGCCAGGATAGTGGCATGTGCAGGTAACCCCAGCACTGAAGGGAAAGAAGACAGATATTGGGACTCACTGGCCAGCTGGCCTAGCCTACTTAGTGAGTCCCAGGTCTCAGTGAGAGACCCTGTCTCAAAAAAAATGTGGATAGCTCCCAAGGAATGACACTGAACATTCTGGAGGTTGTCCTCTGGCCTTCACATGCACCCATACATGTCAACACATGCACACACAGAAGCTGCTCTGTACCTGTACACATTTAAAGTGTGAAAACATGAGGCTGGAGAGATGGCTCACAGTCAAGAACATGTACTGTTCTCACAAGGGACAGAGGCTTTGTCCCCTTCATCCATGTTGGATGGCTCACAACTAGATATTATAGTAATAGCATTATAGTAATCTGTAACATTAGCTGTTCAGGGATCTGACACATTTGGCTTCCTTGGACACTTGTACTCGCATGCACACAAGGACACATACATATACATATATTTTAAAATGTGAAAATACAAGCCATATACCAAGAAAAGATATTTGTAGCACACTCAACTAATAATTTGTGCCCTGCATATTACAAGTCTCTTACTAAAAACACACAAATAGACCAACAGGAAAATAGGCAAAGAAAAGACAGATTACAGATGAAAAAACTCTGTGGCTAACAGCAATACAAAAAGCTGCTAAACTTCATACTACATAAGAGGTGAACGGAATCACATTTCAAATCAGTCAAAGTGGAGGCATTCAACTAGGGTCAGTGAGAGGGTTCATGGTGCTGGAAACACTATAGAGGAGCCACTGTGGAAAGTGACTTCACAATATCAAATGAGTACTCTCCATACAGTCAAATCGTCCAGAGAATCGTGCACATAAGATATGAACCAGTTGTTTTTGCAGCATTGGTCACAGGAGCAAAATGAAAAAAAATTTCCAAATAAAAACACATATAAAACCAAATTTGAAGGAGGAAGTGGAAAGAAAGAAGTGTGAGGAAGAAGAGAAGGAACAAACACAGTAGGGGGAGGAGAAAGGAAAGTAGAGAGGAGAAGTGATATGGGATTCCCTTCTGTGTGTTGTGAATATGCTTTATTAGCATTGGTTATTAAAGAAGCTGTTTCAGCCAATAGCTTAGTAGAGTAAAGCTAGGCCGGGAAATCTGAATAGAAATATAGAGAGAAAGTAGGGGGAGTCGGAGAGATGCCATGCAGATGCTGAAGGCGAAAGATGCCAGCCACCAACCAGAACGTTACTAATAGGCCATAGCCTCGTGGTGATACACAGATTAATAGAAATGGGTCAATTTAAGATACAAAAGTTTGCCAGGAAAATGTCTAAGCTATTGACCAAAAACAGTTTTGCAATTAAAAAGTTTTTGTGTGATTATCCGGGTCTGGGTGGCTGGGAACAAACAAGCAGTCTCCTACAGAGAAGGAAAAGGGGGGATGGAGAAAAAGGAAGAAGCAGACTGTGACATACTTGTAAAATGGAAAAGGTGGACTAGAGCCTAACACACCAGTGTGGGAAATTCCATGCACTTTTCTGGCCCAAGGTCAGAAGCTGCATTTAAAAATCAGGTTCCTGGGCTGGAGAGATGGCTTACAACCAAACATAAAAGTCAAGTTCCTACATCTCATTTAAGCTGAGACATCTTCCACCCTGCTCTGTTGTTTGTGCCCTTGCCTCCTTCTGAGAATACTGGCAAAGGACTTGGCAGGATCTTTCTCCATGTATCTGGCTTGGTACAGGTTTAGGCTGGTAGTGACGTCACAGGATGAGCAGCGTCCTCATTGATCACCAATAGGCGGGGCACAGTCATAGGGATGATGGCTTGGATTCCATGGCCTGCTTCTCACCTGGGAGTTGTCACTCCCCATGTAACACACATCTTGTGAAGAGTCACTGAGACCACATGATTGTCTGACTTTCTGATGAAGTGCCCTGAAGGAGGTTTGTTAACACTAGTGATTCCTGACTGAATAGATAGTTACTATAACAAGCATCGAACAGTGCTGCCTGAAGCCCATACTCCTATGTTTATGGCTTGTGAAACTTGTGTGTGTGGGGAGGGTCTCTTCCCTATTAGTTCATGTCTTCAGTAATTGCTTTTTGTCAGATGGAACCATGGCTTCTTTTTTCAATTCTGTGAGGTATAACTTTCTTCTTCTCATGGTTTGTTTGTTCTAAATATCGTAGATTTGGCTAATGAAAACTCTGCCAGCCGGATCCAGGGTCCTTTTGTGCTCTGTGTCATTTAATCACAGTCACTTAGGCCAGTACCTCTGACAAGAAGACACAACGTCTCCAGCAGCCTCGGTGCCTCATTTTACAGCAACAGTGGAAACAGCAAGAGATGAGTCAGGCCAAGGGCATGAAGCAGGGCTTCCCTCCTAGGCCTCCTGATGATTGACAAGAAGTGAGTCAGGCGGGGAGGGTACACATGGTGTGTCAGACAAACCAGCTTTGCCAGCAACTACTCCACATATGTAAATGCCGGAATAGCAAGCAGTTAAGGAACTGGGCCACTGAAGTGGGACCCACACAGCATAAAATGCATCGTTTGACCAGTTCTAAGTGTGCAGTGCAGTAGCATCCAGGACAGCTGTGTTGGTGAACAACCATCCCCACCCATCTCCAGAATGCCTTCATCTTTACAACAACTGTGAAAACTCAATGAAATGAAAGAGAAATTCAGCTTTGTTTAAGTCTGGTTCTAAGTCCTGCTAAAGCGTAAGTGCTAAAACCCCACCTCAGCTGGGATGTACCAAGAGCTGCAGTTTCTACCTTCCCGTTCCCCGGTGTTCATCCCTTCCGATCCACTGTGTGCTTTTTGTTGCCTTTTCTAGAAAGTCTTACAAATGGACTCTTGCCCTGTGCAGTCTTCCTCAGACCAGTGCATCTGGAATTTCCCCACTGCGGGGTGTGTTTGTGTTCTCCCCTTCTTGCTACCTCGCAGCCGTGAGCCCTCCTCGCCCTACCCACTCACCAGCTGTCTGGGACCGTCCCACCTTTGGGGGATAAGAAAGTGCTATACAAAAAACGTGGAAGTACATGCCTGTGGGGGATATTATTTTCAGGTGTGTGACTTTTGTTTATGCTGCATTTGTTTAACTCTGTGAAGCTGTGTTACTGTGGGTGTCTAAAACACCTGACTGTCCTAATAAAGAGCTGAACGGCCAATAGTGAGGCAGGAGCAAGGATAGGTGAGGACAGCAGGCAGAGAGAATTAATAGGAGGAGAAATCTGAGAGGAGGGGAACAATGAGCGAGAGAACAAGGAAAGGAGGACATCAGGGGCCAGTCACCCCACTACACACAGCAAGCTATGGAGAAAGAAGCAAAGAAAAGTATAGAAATAGAATAGAGAATATAGAATAGAGAAATATAGAATAGAGAAAGATAAAAGTCCAGGGGCAAAAGGTAGTTGGGTTAAGAAAAGCTGGCAAGAAATAAGCCAAGCTAAAGCCAGTGTTCATAAGTAATAATAAGCCCCCATGTGATTTATTTGGGATCTGGGTGGCGGGCCCCTCAAAAGAACAAGAGTAAAATATCACACAATACATGCCTGTCATTTCAGCACTCAAAAGGCTAAAATAGGATTGATTGGTTTGACTTGGATCTGAGTTACAGAGTTAACTCAAGGCTAGTGTGGGATACAGTGTGAGACCCTATATTAAAAAAAAATTAAGCAGAGGATGAGGAAAAGAAAAAGGAGGGAGGAAGAAAGGCAAGTATTCTCAGACATAGTCATGTTCTTGTTTTTCTCAGGCAGATAAGCAGACACTTATACATGACATTTCTGGGTGACATGAGGAGCCTGGGGTCACCCACAAGGAACTGCCTGCTGGTTTTCAAAGTGAGGCCATATCCCCCATGGGCACTAGCAGCTCACGAGAGACACCGGTGTCACAGTCTTTCATCAGCACTTGGGACTTTCACTTTGTAAAAACAATTGGTTCTGCTATTAAAATAGATGTGTAGTGGTTGGTGTTGTACTGTGGCTTTAACTTGAATGTCCCTAATGACATCTAAGGACACTATATGTGTTTTACTCTGCCTTCCACGTACTTTTTTTGGTGACACCTGTTCAAACCTTTTGCCCATTTTTAGGTGATTTTTCTTCTCTTACCAAGTTTTGAGAATGTTTTTATGTGATGGACATAGGCTTATGTGGCTTTTTTCACTTTTTAAAATTTACTTTTATTTAGTTTTTGAGACAGAGTCTCATTGGGTAGCTCTGGCTAGTCTGGAACTCTTTATGTAGACTGGCATTTAACTCAGATATCCACTTGTCTCTGCTTCTCAGATGCTGGCATGTTTGTCTTTTTAATAAACTCTTTTCCCCCATCAAAGTCTTACATACATACCAAAACATGAAGAATTCATTTGACTACACCTAATTTATCATGGAAGATCTAAATTTATAAGGAATAGGAATTACCAGCACTTTCTGCCATACTTCAGTCTCAAACTGCAGGATCGAAATATTTGTCCCAACAATTACAGTAGGTTTTCTGTTTATGTTTTGGAGACTGGGTCTGACAGAGCCCAAGATGGCTTGGAACTGGCTATGTGAATGAGGACAGTCTTCAACTTTGACCCTCCTGTCTCCACCTCCCTGAGTGCTAAGAATATAGGCTTTTATTTTACTGTATGCATTGTACAGCCCAGATTGTTCTATATCCCACAATTCTCTTGCCTCAGCTTCTTGAAGCACTGGGATTATGGGTCTGCACCACCACAGGCTAACCATGTTTAAGAGAGGGCTTGGTTGTTAAAGAACTTGCCTTGAAAACGTAAGGACCAGTGTTCAATCCCAAGAACACACATAAAAATGCCAGGTATTTGTAGCACAAATCTGTCATCCCAGTGCTGATAAGGGAGAGGCAGGATACCCGGGACTCAATAGCTAGTCACTCTAGTCTAATTGTGCATACAGCTCTAGACCAATAAGAGATCCTGTCTCAAAGGAGGTTAACAGAATCCCTGGCGGTAACAATTGAAGTTGTCTTCTGGCCTCTATAGGCATACATGTACAAGTGCATGTTCCCTTCCCCCATACACAATAAAAATTATGTCAGAGAACAGAATACGAGGGAAGAAGAGGCACTGAATGAACCAGTTAAAGCAAGAAAACAGCGATTCAAGTGAGAGATGCTGGTGCCTCATTTGGGAAACAAACTGAAGATGAAGTGGCTTGACCTATGTGGATAGAGGCTTCACTCACTGAAATGATCCCTATAAATTAAGCCGGGAGAGGAGTGAACGCGCTGTGTGAAGGATTAGTGATTAAAATGGATTAGAAACAAGAGCTAGGGCATAGCTCAGGGATATAATGCTTGACTACCTTTTGTCCTGAGTCCAGTCCTCAGTATGGGAGTAGAAAACAAGAGGTCAAGTTTTGTTAGACTAGATGGCATCCCAGCACTCAGTTTGCTCAGAAGACTGCTTCAAGTTGGCCAAACTAGTTATGGGGGGAGATCCTGTCTCAAAAATAAAAGGCTAGTAAGATGGTTCAGAGGCTAAAGGCACTTGCCACCAAGTCTGGTGACCTGGGTTTGATATCTAGAACCACTTGGGGAGGAGAGAACCAACTCCCATAAATGAATTCTTTGACTGCCGTGAATGCGCCTTGAAGCTCTCCAACCCCCAATACACAGCTCAATCTCCAGTTGATCTGTAGCTTTCTCAGAACACCAATTCTCAAATCATAACACAGAGACTTATTCTCAGTTATGAATGCTCTATCTTAGCTACGACTTGTTTGTTGCTAGCTCTTATAACTTAACCTGTTTCTCCTCATCTGTGTTTTGCCTTGTTTTTTTTAACCTTTCATTCTATATATCTTACTTTCCTGTTTCCTCTGTGTCTGGCTGCCTGGTAGCTGGCTGGCCCCAGGTGTCTCCCTCTTTTTCTCCCTCATTCCCAAGCCAAAATTTCTCCTCTTACCTATTCTCTCTACCCACCAGCCCCACCTATCCTTCTATTACCTAGCTATTGGCTGTTCAGCCTTTTATTAGACCAATCAGGTACTGTAGGCAGGCAAGGTGAAACAGCAACACATTTTTATGCAGTTAAACAAATGCAGCATAAACAAGCACAGCACATCTTTGCCTAGTTAAAGTAATATTCCTCAATAGACATATCTCTTCAGTGTGGGGTGTGTGTGTGTGTGTGTGTGTGTGTGTGTGTGTGTAGGTAGGTAGCTCTAGGCTGTCCTGAACTTGTTCTATAGACCAGACTAGCCTCAAGTTCAAAGATAAACCTGACTCTCTCTGCCTCTAGAGTGCTGTGATTAAAGGCATGCACCACCATACTCAATTTCTCTTCAAATTTGCAAGTGTCTTTCAAAGAGATAATAAGTCTGTAGTTCAGATGAAGTCTGTCTACCAGTTTTCCCTTTTGACTTGTATTTTTTGTCTTATTAATCTTTGGTTAATACAAGGCAAATATTTCTTCTATAAATTTTGTAATTTAGTTTTTATATCTAAGTCTCTAATCCATTTTCAGTTAATTTTGATTGTGACATGAGTTCTAGTTCATTTTTGTCATTAAAAATACTTTTCTGATACTAAAGGTAATGAAGGCTCATTATAGAAAACATGAAATGTCGAGAAGAATGAACCTGACCTTTATCTTTGTCCCTTTGTGCTACTGTAACCAAGTACCATTGACTTTTTAATTTATAAAGAGCAGAAGTTTATTACAACACTGGAAGCTCAAAGTCTAAGATAAAGGCATCAGTAGGTTCGGGGTCCGATAAGGACCACACTCAGCTTCTAAGTGGTACTGTGTGGCTGCATTTCTGGAGGGAGGGGCTGTCTGTCCTCACATCTTGGGGAGAAGGACAAGAGTCAGTCAAAGGTGTTCTTATCAGGATCCCAGTCCCATTCACAATGGGAGGAGCCCTTGAGACCTAATCTCTCTTAAGGCATGTCTCTTAATCCTTCCACATTGTCCAGTCTTTTTGAACATCTGAATTTATGAGGGGATACATTCAACCCACAGAAGCCACTGCCCAGAGAGAGACTCAACAACCTGAGACCCAGGTATCTCCTTTATTAATGTGTGTTGTCTTAGTTAAGGTTTCTATTGCTGCAATGAAACACTGTGACCAAAAAGCAAGTTGGAAGAAAAGGGGTTTATTTGGTTCACACTTCCAGATCATAGCCCTTCATTGGAGGAAGTCGGGACAGGAACTCAAGCATGGCTGAAACTTGGAGCCAAGAGCTGATGTAAAGACCATGAAGGGGTGCTTCTTACTGGCTTGCTTCCCCTGGTTTGCTCAACCTTCCTTTTTGTAGAACCCAGGACCACCAACCCACAATGGGCTGGTCCCTCCCCCATTGATCACTAGTTGAGAAAAGGCATTATGGCTGGATCTCATGGAGGCATTTCCTCAACTGAGGCTCCTTCCTCTCTGATGACTCTAGCTTGTGTCAAGTTCACACAAAAAACTAGCCAGTACCTGTATCATTTCATTTAATTTTTTCTCATACTGTATATAACATACATATCTTTTTACATTTAGTCTCTTATTATAGCTACATGGTTGTCTGTAGTACTTTCCCTTGGGAACCACCAGCCCCCAAATAATGACATGAAGAAATATTATTAATTATGAAAGCTTAGCCTTTAGTGTAGGTTTGTTCCCAACTAACTCATAACTTAACCTGCTTCTATTAATCTATGTTCTGTCATGTGGCTTCTTACCTTTCTTTAATTTTGTATGTCCGACTTGCTCCGTGTCTCAATGGTGTCTCTCACAAGCCTAAATTCATCTCCCGTTCCTCTCTCACCTCATAACTCTCACCTATTCTCTCCTGCCTAGCTATTGGCCATTTCGTTCTTTATTAAACCAATCAGAAGATGCCTTGGCAAAGACATGTCTCTACAGTGTACAAAAAAGATTATCCCACAACAGTTGTCTTGGGTAGGGTTTGTATTGTGATAAAACACCATGACCAAAAGCAACTAGGGGAAGAAACGGGTTTTCAGTTTATAACTCTCATCACTGAGGGAAGCCAGAAACTTAAGGCAGGAACCTGGAAGCAGGAACTAAAGTAGAGGCCATGGAAGAACACTGCTTACTCAGATTGCTTGGCCCATCGAGGACCATCTGCTCAGGGGTGGCACTGCCCAGCAAGCTGGGTCCTTCCACAGAAATCATCCATCAAGAAAATGCCCTCCAGATTTGTCTACAGTCCAGGCTGATGGGAGCATTTTCTCAAGATTTCCTCGTCCCAGATATGCTTAAGTTTGTGTCAAGTTGGCAAAATCAATGAGCGCATGCATCAAACACTCAGTAAATTTTAAATGAATTTGTCTCTATACCACATGAGTGTCTGGTGCCCCTGTAGGCCTGAGAGGGCATCAGGGTCTCCCGAAACTGGAGTGGCAGAAGGTTGTGAGCTGCCATGTGGATACTGGAAATAGAAGTCAGGTCTTTTGGAAGAACTGATAGTGCTCTTAACCTGAGCCACTTCTCCAGCCCCTCAGTAAAACTTTTGAGATCAGGTTGCATATTATAACTCAGACTGACCTAGAACTCACTATGTAGCCCAGGTTGGCCAAATTAATGATCCCCTCCTTCACCTTCCTCCCAAGTGCTGGAATTATGGGTGTAAGTCACCAAGCCCAGCTGTAACGTGATTCTTTTCTATAAGACAGGATCTCACTATGTAGCCCTGGTCTGGAACTAAGTAAGTCAGGCTTAAATGAAGTTTCCTGGTGGTTTTTATTACTAAAAAGAACATATGCAATGCCTAGACCTACTGAACCTGGATAAGCAGGAGAAGAGCGTGGAAAGCTCTTGAACTCGCCCCTGGAGATGGCTTGCCTGTGTGCTTGCAGATGTTTACCTCCAAGGACAGGCGGAGGCTTTAGCCAAATATACATGGTGGGTGTGGGGGAGGTGTCGGAGATACATGGTGAGACCCTGTCCTAAATATTTTACAGTTCGGCTTGCTGGACTTGCTAACTCACATATGTAATCCCAGCACTCGGGAAGGAGGTTTGGCCAACCTGGGCTACATACCCCTGCCCGTGGTAAACAACTGTCCCTGTGTCTCTGAATTTCAGCCTTGTTCCCAAGGTTAAATTCTAAAAAGGTATGATGAATCCACAGCTACGAACAATATTAATACTCTAGAACCTCGTCTTCTTTCTCCCCTAGAAGAATGTCCCATTGATCTTCTCCCACATGACCATTTGTGCAAACCCTCAGTGTGGAGATTATTTCAGTGTGGCGTGGCATCTTGGGACTGACTTTCCCCAGTCGGGAGAAACGTTTTCCCCAGGGTCGACCTTCCGTCTCTTTCTCGGTTTCTCCAGTCATTGCTTTTCTTTATAAGTTAGCGTCTCTATTAGTAAGCATACCAAAGCATGTTTTCTATCAGACAGAAGACATAACAAAGTCATGTCAGCTTGACATCTTGACTACATAATACAACATGTGGAAGAGACAAGGAAAATGTATTCCTATCAATCTTCGTGTTGCTGGACTCCTGATTTTTGAAAAATAAGAAAGACAAAGTAAATTTTTTTTGACCTTTGAATTCTTCAATTACCCTGCCAAGTTTCCAAGACAATTAAGACATACATAATGTTTGTGTAGGATCTTCCTAACCTGTGATTGATACCCTGTGCTAAGGCAGTGTGGCAGTGTACAAAGAATTGTCTCAGATACAAATATGTTAATAAAAGATGGGATGTCAAATATATCTAAACAGAAAGAAGTCAGGAGAATGTTCTTTGCATTTTGTATGTATCATGGTAGGAGCAGGACCACCACTTACTTACTTGGCTTTCTCATCCATTTGCTGGCCTGCTTGAGCCTTCCTAGCGCCACCTGCTGACAAGCATTGGCACTGCATGTGAGCAGCTCTGGAGAAAGAACCAGTTTGGGAATTTGGGCGGAAATGAAATTGTGTTAGGGGATAAGCCTGTTTCAACATAATTGCCTTGTTTGTGACAGGTCTTGTTATTGTAGCTTGAGCCATCCTTCAGTTTATGATCCACTTGCCTCAGCCTCCCAAGTGATGTGATTATAGGCATGTGCCACCATACCACACCCCACCTGTTTTTTATTTTTTGAACATAAATTCTATACAACCTGCTCTTTGGATTAACAGTTCAATAAATGCTCCAAAGGACAACTTTTAGAAGTCAGTTCTCACCTTCTACCATGAGTTCAGGGATCAAACTCAGGTCGTCTGCCTTGGGTGGCTAGAGCTTTCTCCAGCTGAACCGTATCATCAGCTACCCGTCTCCCAATACAAGATTTTCAAAGCCCAATCTTATAAGGTGAGTAATTTAAAATTAAAACTTTCTGAAGGGTCCATTAAGATAACTCATCGGGTTAAGGCCTTGCTGCCTGCCAAGCCCTAGCACCTGGACGGCAGAAGTAGAGAACCAGCTCACACACAAGAGGCCTTCTGACCTCCAAAGGCTCACCTTGGAGCACATGTGCCCCAACCCCGCACTAAAAAGAATCGATGCTGTTTTAACAACAACAAAAAAATTGATCATCTCTTCAAGGACTTTTCTGGAGTGCTTTTTATTTGTGTATATATCCCCAGCTTTTTCTTCATTTAAAAGAGCCCAGCCGACAGGATTTCCATAACTCACGTCATCCATTTCTCCAGTGCATTCCCAGTATTTTAAAACTAGTTTGAAATGCAAAACCTCACCAATCCTGTGTCCTCTTTGATTCTTCTGTGCAGATTTTGTTTGGATTAGACAAAAGGAAAACCAAGCCAGAGGAGACATATTAGTTTCTGCCTAAGACTTGTGCTCAGCCACTTACCTTTTAGTGTTGGTAGGAGGTACCCATTCCTCTCCCCCCACCACCTGCCTCTTTGGGCAGGAATAGTATTTCCCAATGATTTCATGCTGAAAGGGCCCGAGGGCTGACCTGTCAGAGCAGAGCAAATTCGCTTGGGCCGCTTTATGCAATATGCGTGGCGAAGCAAAAGTTTGTGGACCAGACCGTGATTTGCAATGGAGAACAGCACCTGTTTGAACACCTGCACTCCTAACCTGATGGTGAAGCTAAGCCTGCTGTTCTCAATCCCTCAAATGAGTGTTAAAAAGGAAAAGACCAAAGCAAAACACCCCTTTCACCTCAAGCAGGAAGAGACAGTTTATTCTGGAATTAAAGTGACCATGACCTAGGAATATAGATTTGTGGTACCCAGATTTCATGGCCCAACATGGTAACAGTCTCATGAAGCTTTTTTTTTATAGTGACAGAACAAAGATAATTCTCAAATATATTGGTGGGAACATCAGGTGGGCAGATTAAAGCAAATCAGATTAATAGCACCACTGTAGGCCTCGGGGTTAGTAGAGGGTATTCTCAGCCTTTGGTTTATGGGCGCTGTTGTATCTGTTGGTACATCCCCAAACCTTTCACTTATTAGTCCCAGATATGTTAGGTCAGGCAAGAGGTGGTCAAGGAATTAAGGGGCTAAAGTTAGCTCGAGATAAAGTATAAATTAGGCTCTCGATTTGCAACATCCCGGCTTCTCCATAGCATTGACGTTTGGATGAGTTTTCACAGAAGGTTCCGTGTGAGATGCAGTTCTTTCTAGAAACTTTCACTCGCAGACAGAGCTCAGCACAAGACACCTGCCATGCTTGGCCGGGCTCTGGGTCTCTGTCATATAGCGCCATTCTCAGACCGTAACAGCCAGCACCGTCACCAGGACAGCTTCATGACTTGCACAAGACCCCAAAGACAGGGCTTGTTTACTGTTTATGGCCCCTCATAGAAGGTGCAGAAGGATCATTGGACCCTCAGCTGAGATCCCAGCCGACCTCTGCCATTTACATGTAAGTCTGCCCTAATTGCATGTGCCTTCTGGTCCCAGGAGGGGCTAGAGCGCACAGACACAGGGGCAGGGCGCACTTTCCATGCAGCTATGAGGAAATTGTCTTGAGTGCTGGTGAGACTTTCTGATGGTGCAGCCGCTAGGAGTTACCAATGCTCCTGTAAGTAACCCTTTACCCATGTTTTGTAAGCTAAGCCAATAAACAAATTGGTCCCCAAGTTGTACTTTGGTGAATCATATTTAGGTATGTTTGGACTCTTATAGGGAGGAAATAGGTGATAAGAATTCCTCCAGTTCCATCACAAGAATAAATCAATTACCGCAGTGAACTTTGGAATGACCAAGTTGGCAGAACCTCGTCATTCACTGTGTGATCCCACTCGTGATGTTTAGGAGTTCCCAGTACAGGAGGAGTCAATCTCACAAGGCCATGCTCCCCCCCCACACACACCTTAACCTAGCAGTGCGCTGAGCCCAGCAAAGACACATTGCACATACTCAAAGCCTCTGCCTCTTCGCGTGATTCCACATGGGCCCTAATTCTACTGCTCATGTAGGGACAGAGAATGAAACCGAAAAGATACCATGACCCGGAAGAGACAGGTTGGTAGTCAAGGGTTAAACAGGACATGAGTGATCTCAGGCATCCCATCTGCTTTGGTCATCACGAAAAATTTTCCCCCTCCTTCTAGAGAAGAGGAGTGAAGAAATAGAAAGCCGTGCCAACTGCAGAGGCATCATCTCAGGGATCTAAACTATCCTGGTTAGTTTTATATCAATTTGACAAAAGTTAGATTCATCTGGGAAGAGGGACTCTCAAATAAGAAAATGCCTTTAATTTTCTTGATTAGTGATTAATGTGGAAAGGCCCAGTTCACTGTGGGTGGAGCCAACCCTGGGCTGATGGCCCTGAGCTGTGTGAAAAAGCAGACCGAGCAAGCCATGGGGAGAAGCCAGTCAGCAACATTCCTCCATGGCCTCTGCTTCGGTTCCTGTCTCGGATCCTTTCCCTAACTCCCCTCAGTGAGGAACTGTGATGGGAACTTGTTAGCCAGGTAACCCTTTCCTTCCCCAGCTGCTCTTCATCTGCGTTTCATCACAGCAGCTGAGGCAAACCAGAACATGCAGTAAATGAATATGTACTTGTGTTTGGATGCAGAAGGGTGTCTGGACAATTCTAGAACAGCTTCGCTTTCTGCCGCTGCCTGAAGCTCCCTCTGGTAGAATGAGCAGCGCCTGTTTCCCTAAACACCCCTTCGTGTATTGATCTGCTTGGAGCAAAGAACAGAGCTATGAAAAGATACTGTGAAAGAACTCCTTTTCTTCTGCAGGCAGCAGACTGTCTTTAAAGTTCCGATAACGTGCTTTAGAACACATGAAAGAGCTGTGGCTTTGGTGGTAGTACAGGGTGTGGGGGCTCCTGGGAGAGGCGCCGTGCCAAGAGGCTTCCTTTACAGGCCTCAGTTTGCACGCACAGAGGTCTCAAAGAAAACGCTTTGCAACTCTTAAGCCTGAGGTTTCGACTGGATTTTCTTTGTCTTTTAGTAACCATGATTTTTATTTCGTTTCAAGACAATCTCAGTATTGTTGCCCAGACTAAACTTGAACTTGCTCTCTTTTCCCAGCTGCCCAAGGGCTGGGAGGACAGTGTGCGCCATCATAGTCAACTACTAATCGCTGTTTCTTTTTTTTTTTTTTTTTTTTTTTTGGTTTTTCGAGACAGGGTTTCTCTGTGGCTTTGGAGCCTGTCCTGGAACTAGCTCTTGTAGACCAGGCTGGTCTCGAACTCACAGAGATCCGCCTACCTCTGCCTCCCGAGTGCTGGGATTAAAGGCGTGCGCCACCACCGCCCGGCCTAATCGCTGTTTCAATGTGTCCTTCCTCCTAGGATGCAAGCACAGGCTGCTCCAGGGGTCCCCAGCCTCCTGAAGATCTAGGAGCCTCGCTCAATTTGTGAGTAGCCAGGGCACAGTGGAACTGTCAGCAGTGAGGGATGGAGGCATAGCTCCACACTGTCTCCTTTAGCAGCCCAAATAGTTCCCTTGAGCTTTTAGGAACTGTAATTAAGGGAGACACAGGATTCCTTTGACACAGAAAAGAATTTTAAGACTAGCCAGTGTGAAGTAGGGTTAGAGTTTTTATTAAAAGCAGAAAGGTGCTGAAGAAAACACACTGAGAACGTGGTTGTGGGATCCTCAAAGAGTCAGTTTAGCAAAGGGCTTTCTTTCAAAGAGATTTCAAGCACAGCAGTTAAGAGAAAGAATAAGACATGGCCAAGTATGAGTATACACTTCTCAAGGAAGGGTCCCAGAAAGCCAGACATGCCTGGGACTGGGCAGGCTCCTCAAGGAGAGCCTCAGCTGGCTTGCAGCAGACAAGCACCATTTTGGCAGCTCTCTTACATCTCACATTGCTGTGAAGAAGCCCTTTCCCCTTTTCTCTTTATGATAAATGGTCATAGTGGGCTCCGCCCAGAAGTCCCTTGGATGACCTTAGAGCTGACAAGGTGGAACCAGGTACCACTCGTGCTGCACAGGGGTCTAGTGCAGGTGCTTTCCCTGTAAGGGCTCGAAGGCCCTGCCGTGAGGGCTAGAGGAGCACAGGCTTTCTGAGGTGACAGGAGGAAGGTCTTTAGCAGTTGCTGTTTTGGGAATTCTTAACTAGAGGCTTCATTGGATGGTGGTGAGAGGCTCCTTCCCTTCCCATGTCCCCGTGAGTTTTCCTGCCTTTCTATTCTGCCTCAGTGATGGGTTTGTCTAAGTTGTGCTACTATCAATAAAGACTCAGGAGTCAAATATTGGGGTGAAAACCTGAGAGATCCGAGAAGCAGCAAAGGAGCAACCAGTTGACCTCTCCACACTTCTCAGATTGAAGAGACCATGCCATCTCTAAGCTCCTCCCTTCTCCTTCCTGTGCATATTCTCCATCTATATTCCTGGCATCTCTATGGCTAATTCTGGTCAGCTAGTCACCAAGTTGGCCCCTGATTCAAGGTTAACTGTATTAGCACAGTATCGGGGTGTCACAGTGTGATCAAATATCCTACAATACCTCAGGACCATGGAGAGGGGAGAGGGAAGCTACGAGGCCTTTGCGGCAGCTATGAGAAAGCTCCTGACTGGGCTTCTCAGCCAGACATCCCTCCACTCACAGTTCTGGAAGATGGACGCCCAAGATCAGCACAGTGGGGTCTGCCAAGGGACAGACACTTCCTGCTTCCTAGATGCTACGTCTAGCCATGTCCTCACATGATGGCTGGGAAAAGTCAACTCTCTGGAATCGCGTTAATCAGGACTAATCACCTCATGAACACATCAGCTCCTCATAACAGACCTTGAAGGGAAGGATGCCAGTGTGTAAGTTCTGGGGTCATAAACACTGAGCAATAAAAGTAGGGAAGGCTGCAAGTGGAACCCTCAGAGCGGACACACCCCTTTTAGCGCGCCTCTTCTGGCTAGCACCTTTATATCTATCTTATTATATTTGTGGATGTGTGTGGGTGCTTGTGCCTTGGCAGTCAGAGGACAGCTGTGGGAGCGGTTCTCTCTTCCCACAACGTAGGTTCTGGGGGGTTAGCTCAGTCAGGCATGATGGCAAGTGCCCCTATGGCTGGGTCATCTCTCTGAACCTTTACCTAATATCTTTGGTTTCTTTTTTTAGCTGAGCTAGGTATTGATTCTAATCTGGCACCAGGGATTTGGTTTGCCTTAAGGAGACTTCCTGCTGTGGGTTAGCTGGCCTCAGGAGGGCATGCCCCACGACTGTTTGGCACTTTGAAGGACTGAAGACGTCCAGCCCTCTGCCGAGCTCCTGATGTGAAATGAGGGGCTATTTTTAAAGAGTTTGTTGCTTGCCCCGCCCCCCGCCCTGGCCCCCGCCGGCTGCTCTCCTGGGGGATACAAATGTTGGGACCTCTGTGAGCTACAGAACTCCAGTGCCTGCCTGAGGAACAGGATGGTACCCTTTGCGGTGCCTCTGTGAAGAAAATGCCTTCCAAAGCATTTGCGAACATGTTTCCGGCTGCTCTTTTCATGCTAGGAGAAAGAACTACCTTTGTGGTAGAGTGCCCTGCTTCTGCTTCTCAACAGTTGCTTTTTAGGAGAAGCTTGACATCAGGATTTCAAACAATAGTTCTCAAAAATCTTTTCTTGAGAGGTGGGGGTATAGTTCAATGAGTGCCAACCCTGACAACCCAAGTTTGAACCTGAAATCCACTTGGTGGAAGGAGAGAATTGATTCCTATAAATTAATCTTCAGACCTCCACACACACGCCATGATATAAATATATCCACCGCACATAAACAGATAGACATGCAGAGTAAATGTTTAAGAAATTCAGTGAAATGTATTTTAAATCTAACAAAACTTTACTGTTAGATTGAGGTGTCAAGTTTCAAGTCAACATGTAGCAGAATCAATAATGCTTTCCCTTGTCATTGTATGAGTGATGGAGAAAATACTCATCATCAGGATACGTTAAATCACACTCACACATGGGGCAGCCAACTGTGTCACAAAAACACTATAGATGTCAGCCTCACCTGGGACCCAGACCACTTCTCCACTGGAGGATGGAAAGGGAAGTGATCCTTTATTTTATTTTTTACATTTTTCCTTTTATTGAAAAAATACTTTTCTCACATAATATATCTCAATTATGATTTCCCCTTCCTCTGCTTCCTCCTTTCCACCTTCCCTCCCATCTGGATCCATCCCCTTTCTGTGTTCCATTAGTTAGTAAACAGGCTTCTTTGGGCTAATGATAAAATATAATAAGATAATAGTAAAATCTAATAAGATCTAATACATTAGAATTGGACAAAACAGAGGGGAGAGGGCCCAAGAAAGAGACCTACTTGTTTACACACAGAAGAATTCCATAAAAACACTAAACTGGAAGCCATAATATATGGGCAAAGGACACTCCACCTCTTCATCCATGGGGTTCCCTGAGCCCTGAGGGCGGGGTCTAATGGAGACATCCCATTTAGGACTATGTGTTTCAAGGTCTCTCACTCTCTACATTATGTCTGACTGTGAGTCTCTGATGATGGCTGAGCAAGGCACTGATCTTTTACGTGTTGTTTTTAGAGTAGTAGTATTGGGTTCTACCCTAGGTCTCTGGGTTATCTAGTTTCCGGTTCTTAGTCACCCAAGCAGTGTTGGATATGGGTTCCATCTCATGGAGTGGGCTTTAAATCAAATCAGAAGTTGATTGGTAGCTGGGTAGTAGTGGTGCACGCCTTTAATCCCAGCACTCAGGAGGCAGAAGCAGACTGCTGTGAGTTCCAGGCCAGCCTAGTCTACAAGAGCTAGCTCCAGGATAGCCAGGGCTATTACACAGAAAAACCCTGTCTTGAAAAACCAGGAAAAAAAAGTTGGTTACTCCCACAAGCTTTGTACCACAATTGTAGATCAAAGGGTTCTGTAACTTGCTTTATTGACCAGACTGGCCTCAAACTCACAGAGATTCTCCTGCCTCTGCCTCCCAAGTGCTTTTATTAAAGGTGTACACCACCAGTGCCAAAAATTTTCAGTGTTTTAACAACTGAGAAGTACTCCATTTGTAGTGTTGAGCTGTGGGCTGGCCTGCTTTTCATCCTGCCCAGCTCCCGGCCACTGGCTAGCTTATACCCCGAAATAGCACACACAAATTGTATTCTTTTAAACACTGCCTGGCCCATTATTTTCAGCCTCTCACTCACATCTTGATTAACCATATCTAATAATCTGTGTAGCACCACGAAGTGGTGCGTTACCATTTAGTTTCTAGCATACGTCCATCTTGGGCTGGAGCTTCATCGCATCTGGCATCTCTCTCTGAGGAGAGGCACGGCAGTCTAATTTAGGAGAGGCATGGCATCTGACTGAGCCATCTACCTCACTTCCTTCTTCCTGTTCTGTCTACTCCACCCACCTAAGGGCCGGTCTATCAGATGGGCCAGGCAGTTTCTTTATTAATTATCCAATGAAATCATCAGATAGATAGAAGACACACCTACATCATTTCCCCTTTTTCTGTTTAAACAAAAAAGAAAAGCTTTCACCTTAACATAGTAAAATTACATATAACAAGTTATCAAGTAAGAATTACAGTTACAATATTTATATCTACTTTATCTTTTATCATAACAAAGGAAAACAACTATAACTATCTATCTATTCTTCCACTCCATCAGAGACTCCAGAAGGACACAATATTACCTAGGTGAACAAGAAGTAAGCTACTTCCAAAACTCTAGAAATGACAGAGACATCTCGCTGCCTGGACAGTCACCCAAAGTTCTTTTGTACTGTTGGGGCATCCATCTTCAGCCTACAGGCCCATAGTTTCCAGCAGACATTTCCATGATCAGGAAATTTCAAAGGTAGTTCAGTCACTATCTGCTGTGTCCTTCAGAATGTCTCGCAGACTCTTTCTTGAATTAGGAACCCCAAAGAATCATCTCACATTTAGGCAAGTTCAGCAGTCCTCTCTCGTTGGGTTCTTTGTATCCAGTTTCTGCAACAGTCCAGGCAAGAGCAGTTTCTTGCCCAAATGGCTATCAAACTCCATAAGGAGCCTCTTTGATGCCCATCTTCCTCTTGAAGTAGATTGGTGCTGCCAGGAGCAGACATGTCTCATTGTCATGAACAGTCCTAACTTATTAAAACATTTAAAATGCAATATTCTGTAGTCTTTGAAAGATATGAAGAATGCCTTTTTAACTTAAATATATCTCCATATATCTAGAAAATCTAACTAACATGACTATAAGCTTTACTATTATCAATGATTATCCATTAGCAACCTATATTTCCTAATTATACATTATATTCTTAAAATGAACTACACAATCACAATACCTTAATCAAGATTAGAAATACATATACATATAACAAAATTGACCTTAAAATCCATACCAATGCAAGTTATTCATATCTATATCATATCCCCCCTTTAAATGTAAAAGAACACTTATAAACAATATTTGGGAACATGGGCGCAGTTATTTCTCTCCAAACTGCTTCCTGCTGAATGGGGACGCTGTTAATCAGATCTTTCATGGTGTAACCTGTGTGCCAGGTTCATCTCAGTCATCAGTTGGGTGAAGTAATTTTCTGAAGTTGTTCACAGCAACCTTTCAGGAGGGCGTGGTCTATCATACCATACTGGGATAGAAGCAATCCACAGTATCTCATCCTCTGTGAAAACAAAAGAAGAATCTCTTTTCCAAAGTATCATATCCTTAGATCCAAATTCTGAAGTCAAGGTATTTTCAAAATATCTATCTTGGATTAGTTCAGCAGCATTTGTAAACAAATATCTTTTACCAGCTGTTGCTCCTTCCTCAGCATTCAAACAATTCAAAAAGAGCATAATAGCATACAGTATCAAGATTCTCTGTGTATTTTCCATCTTTGTATGGCTTTATTTTAACCTCTATTTCGTTTATTTTTACTTTTATTTTTTTATGTTTTGACAAGTTCTCTGTATATCTTTGTCCTGGAATAACTCTGCAGACCAGGCTGTCCTTGAACTCTCAGAGATCCGCTTGCCTTTGCCTCCCAAGTGCTGGGATTAAAGGCGTAAGCTACCACACCTAGAACTCACAGAGATCTGTCTGTCTCTGCCTCCCAGGCATTGGGATTAAAGGTGTGTGCTGCCACACCTTGACGTCACAGAGGTCAATCTACCTCTGCCTCCCAAGTGTTGGGATTAAAGGTGTGTACCACCACAACAAACTACTTCCTTTTTTTTTTTTACTTTTAAGAACTTTAACCTTTAGCCTGCATATATTTTTAACACAGTGTAAACCACTTAGACATTTTCTTCGACTTTGAATTTTTCTTTTACTGTATATCTCTCTTTCTGACTACATGAGTCTTTACTTTACCAAACAATATCAGTAGGACTAAAGCCGTGACTTTGGCGGCTAGATCCAGCCCATTCCCTAGCTTTCCAGCCTCATGGCAGAGGTACCACAACTCTGGCGGTTCAAGGTCCCTGCCAGCAAGCAAGCTGCAACAGTGTTAAACAACACTCAAAAGCTCCATAGACAGGACCGCCTGCTTGAAAGAGTCAGAGTTTGCCCTGGCAGGATGGCCCAGAAAGCTGGCATTTTAAAACAGCACAACTTTTTTCCTGCTACAACTGAAAACAAACAAGCAGACGTTCAGACCCGAGAAATTGCTGCTACCAAGAAGCCATGCTTTACTCAATTCTTTCCCAAGCTTTCTCAAGCTTTCTGTGGATTCATTTATCCACATCTGGGCGCCATTCTGTAGTGAGGGGCTGCGGGCGGTTTCCCACTGCCCTGCTCTCACCATGTTTAGCTTTACACGCGAAATAACAACACACAAATTGTATTCTTTTAAACACTGCCTGGCCCATTATTTTCAGCCTCTCACTCACATCTTGATTAACCATATCTAATAATCTGTGTAGCACCACGAAGTGGTGCGTTACCATTTAGTTTCTAGCATACGTCCATCTTGGGCTGGAGCTTCATCGCATCTGGCATCTCTCTCTGAGGAGAGGCACGGCAGTCTAATTTAGGAGAGGCATGGCATCTGACTGAGCCATCTACCTCACTTCCTTCTTCCTGTTCTGTCTACTCCACCCACCTAAGGGCCGGTCTATCAGATGGGCCAGGCAGTTTCTTTATTAATTATCCAATGAAATCATCAGATAGATAGAAGACACACCTACATCACTCCATTGTGTAAATGCACCATATTTTATTTACCCATTCTTCTGTTGAGAGACATCTACATTGCTTCTAATGTCTGGCTATTATGAATAGAGCAGCAATGACCATGGTTGAACAAGGTTCTTTGTGGTAGGTTGAAGAATTCTTTGGGTGTATCTTGAGGTAGAGCTATTCCTATCTTCCTGAAGGTCCCTGCACTGATTCTATAGCAGCTGTACAAGTTTGCACTCTCACCAGCAAGGGAGGAGTGTCCCCTTGTTCCACATCCTCACCAGCATGAGCTGTCACTCATATGATTGATCTTAGCCATTCTGAGTGTAAATGAAATCTCGAAATGATTTTGATTTGTATTTTCCTGATGAATTCAGATGTTGAATCTTTAGGTGTTTCTCAGTCCTCTGTGCTTTCTGAGAATTCTGTTTAGCTCTGTACTCCCTTTTCCATGGAGCTGTTTTCTTGACATCTAGTTTCTTGAGTTCTTTATATTTATTTTGAGTATTGAACCTCTGTAGTAGATTGTTTTTGCTCTTTTGGGGAGCCTGCCACACTGCTTCCAAGCAAACACACATGGAGGCTTATTTTTACTTATAAACACCAGGCCTTAGCTTGCCTTGTTTCTAGCCAGCTTTTCTTAAATTAACCCTTCTATCTTTTGCCCCTGGACTTTTTCATTTTTTTATTTCTGTATATCTTACTTTCCTTCTTACTCAATGGCTGGCTGGGTGGCTGGTCCCTGCCTTGTTTCTCTCCTTGTTCTCTTGCTCTTCCTCCCAGATTTCTCCTTCTATTTATATTCTCTGCCTGACAACTCTGCCTGTCTCTTCTCCTGCCTCACTATTGGCCGTTCAATGCTTTATTAGACCATCAGGTGTTTTAGACAAAGAACCACAGCTTCACAGAGTTAAACAAATGCAACATAAACAAAAGTAACACACCTTAAAACAATATTCCCCAATAGCTCTCTGTCAGATGTGCGATTCTTTTCCCTTTCTTTAGGTTGTCACGTTGTCTGAATGATGATCTTTTGCTGTGCAAACACATTTCAGTTCCATGAGGTCCCATTTTTTACTTGTTGATCTTAGTGCTTGTGCTAATGGCGGCATTCTTTTCCTGTGCCTATGAGTCCAAGACTATTGCCTACTTTCTTTTCTAGAGCTTCAGTGCATCTTGCTTCACATTAAGTTCTTTCATCCATTTGGAGTTGTGTTTTAAGCAGGATAATAGGTATGGACCTATTTGCACTCTTCTACATGCAGCTATCCAGTGTGATCAGCACCATTTGTTGAAGATGCTGTCTTTATTCTGTTGTTTATGTTTGGCTTCTTTATCAAAAATCATGTGTCAGTAGGTGTGCGGATTTATGTCTGGGTCTTCAATTTAATTCCATTGATTAACATGTCTATTTTTGCGCCAATACTATGCTGTTTTTTTATTGCTATAGCTCTGTAGTACAATTGGAAATCAAGGATGGTGACACCTCCAGAAGATCACTTGTCATTCAGGATTATTTTAGCTATCAGTGTGTGTGTGTGTGTGTGTGTGTGTGTGTGTGTGTGTGTTTCTATATGAAGTTGAAAATCGTTCTTTCAAAGATCTATGAAGAATTGTGTTGGAATTTTGATTGAGATTTCATTGAATCTGTAGGTTGCTTTTGGTAGGATGGCCAGTTTTTACTATATTAATCCTTCCAATCCATGAACATGGGAGATCTGTCCATATTCTGATATCTTCTTCAGTTTCTTTCTTCAAGGTCTTAAAGTTTTTATCATTCAGGTCCTTCACGTGCTTAATTAGAATTATCCAAGATATTTTATATTATTTGAGGCTTTTATGAAAGGTGTTATTTACCTGATTTCTTTCCCAATCTATTTGTCATTTGTATATAGAAGGGCTACTAATTTTTGTGAGTTAATTTTGTATCCAGCTACTTTGCTGAAAGTATTTATCAGCTGTAGGCATTCCATGGTGGAATTTTTAGGGCTTTTAGAGTCTCTCTTGAGAAGTCAGGTGTTATTAATAGGTCTGCCATTATCAGCTACATTGGCTTTTTCCCATGAAGCCTTTAATATTCTTTGTTTAGTAAGTTACGTGTTTTGATTATTGTTCACTGAGAGGAATTTCTTTTTTTTTTTTTTTTTTGGCTCAGTCTATTTAGTTTTCTGTACGCTTCTTGAACCTTGATAGGCATCTCCTTCTTTAGATTAGGGAAAATTTCTTCTTTGATTTTGTTGAGACTATTTTCTGTGCCTTTGACCTGGGTTTCTTCTCCTTCCTCTATTCCTATTATTCTTAGATTTGGTCTTTTCATAGTGTCCCAGATTTCCTGAATGTTTTATGCCAGTATTTCTTAGATTTAACATTTTCACCAACAGAGGTATCCATTTCTTCTATTAGGTCTTCAGTTCCCAAGTTTCTCTATTTCATCTCCTGTATTCTGTTGGTGAGACTTGCCTCTGAAGTTCCTGTTCAAGTTCCTAAATTTTTTGTTTCCAGATTTTCTCCAGTTTGGGTTTCCTTTATTGTTCTATTTTTGCTTTCAGATCTTGAACTGTTTTATTCATTCCCTTCCATGTTTTTTTGTGGCTTCATGGATTTCTTTATGGGATTTATTTCCTTGGTTGGTTGGTATCCCAGAGGCTGCCTTTTGGCGTTGGGAGCTATGATAAAGCAATGAGTGGGAGAAAGTGTGATTGGAGGGGAAGCTCTGTGTGATCCTGGAGATGGGGGGCGGTTGCAGCTGGTGGTCTGCTACAGCGCTGGGGGTAAAACAAAGACTGGATTAGGAGGAGTGGAGAAGGGAAGCACTGCAGTTAGCTTACCTGCTTCCCTGGCCTAGGAACCTACAGGTTTCCAGGTCGACATTCACTTTAGATGCACATGTTTAAGCAAATATGTCCTTCCTGAAAGGGCTGGGATTCCATTGCCAATGCAGGAGAACCCTGTACATGCAGGGAGGCACAGAGAGGACAGCCCTCACCTAGCCCAGGTAGGAGATGGTTCTTAGCCCAGGGTGAATATTGAAAGGAATATGATCACAGATGTTGGCTGGACCTAGATGCACCAGTGCAGATGTTGAGCTGACAGAGAGCCATCATGCTGTATTTGGAGAGCCCACCCATGGTTTTCTTCTGAGCAGCGTGGCTCCTGTTGTGGAATATTCCTTTACACTATGTGAAGATGTGCTACTGTAGTTGGTTTAATAAAAAGTTAAATGGCCAATAGCTAGACAGGAGGTATAGAAGAAAAGCAGAGACACCTGTCAGATAGAGAGGCAGCAGGATGGGCAATACAGAATAAAGGTAACCAAGCCACATAAAAGAACATAGATTTAAAGATATGGGCTAATTTAATTATAAGAGTTAGTTAGAAACAAGCCTAAGACTAAACTTTCATAATTAATAATGTCTCTCTGTCATTTTTTTGTGACCTGGCAGCCCAAAAGGAAAGTCTGGCTCCATATGCTGCCCAGTGTGGGGCTGTGTGTATCCACATAAGGCCTGAGAAAGCTTAAAAAGAAAAAAAAAGTCAGAACACAGAGTCAAATGCGACTTTCTGGTGACCACAGCCTCTTGGAAAGGCTCGGTAGTGTGCAGAGATACAGCTACTACCTGCTGCCTGGGGACTGGAGCCAGCCACCAATGCATGAGCTAAACTGAGGCATGTAGCAGCTGACATAGCAGTTTAAGATTTGTCTTCTACAATCAGAGAATGCTGCAGATGCTCAGTAAAGACAGATCCAGACAGAAAAAAACAGGTTACAGTGTGTTTAAAAAATGTGCATAGATTTAAGAAAATAAAATGGGTATAGTTGTAGAAAAAGAGTTTATAAATAATAAAATCAATATTTTAAAGGGAGAATAATTTAAAAAGAATAAGCTACATAAAGATGGAAAATTTACAGAGAACCTGGATCCTTTATTGTGTTTTATTGATTTTTAATTTTTGAATGCTAATGAGCAAAGGATGAAGCTATTGAAAGACATTGGATTGTGAAAGGTACTGCTGAATTTAACCAGCCTACATACTCTGGGAGTGCCTTGCTTTTAAAATGTAAGTCAGAAAATGAATTTCTTTGGGGAAGAGGTTATGCTTTTGTTTCCACTGAAAACAAAAGGTTGTATATTCATTCAAGGTTGATAGAGATCAGGTTTGATTGGGGAAGACCCCCTGAAAATCCTGGCTACAGACATTAAAAAAAATAAATCTATAGAAACTACAAGACAGGTGACATATGCTCAAACATAAAACTAAAAATGATCTTTGACTTCTGTACAGCACGCTTGTGTTAATGCCGGTGTGTATGTTACCTTTGAAAGTTTATGGATTTTCAGAGCAAGGGTACCAGACACCAATGAAAACAGTTGGCCCAGGTTATCCAGCCTTCGAGAGTACCTCTGATAAAGTTTCCTCAGAGTTCTGCATCCAGAACAGCTTCAAGGCTGCTGACTGAGATGGTCCAGTCTCACAGACTATTCCAGCCAGGACTACTGATAAGCCTTGCAATTTCCCATTGCACAGATATTGGACAACAAATGTTGTGGCTATTTTTCCATTATTGCAATTTTCTCAGTGTCCCCCAAAGATGTCATCCTCCCCAGAGAACAGGAAGCAGTCTAGAAAACATGGCACCCACATTCCCAAGAGATGGAGTGGATAGTTTTGGTCATTCAATGAATGTCTGACATTACTTAGGGGGGTTGGTTACAAGTTGTTACTGGTCATGGTCAGGGAGAAAGCTAAACAAGGGAGATTAGATTCAGGAATCTCATTTTGAAAAGAAAAAGGAAGATATAGTATAGAAATGATGGGATGAAAAGGTAGATTATTGAGTCTACTTTTAAACATCTACTACTCTTAAATATTTTACATTTGTATGAACATTTGTATATTGATAGAAATTTAAGGTTATTTTGTTATACTGTTTATATATTTCTATTTTTGTTTAAGATATTGTACCTATATAGCTCATTTTAAAATGTAATGTGAAGTTCTAGTCCTTGAAAGTTATTTAGAACAATAAAGAAATATAGGTTAGCCGGGCGGCGGTGGCGCACGCCTTTAATCCCAGCACTCGGGAGGCAGAGGCAGGCGGATTTCTGTGAGTTCGAGACCAGCCTGGTCTACAAGAGCTAGTTCCAGGACAGGCTCCAAAGCTACAGAGAAACCCTGTCTCGAAAAACAAAACAAAACAAAAAAAAAGAAATATAGTTTAGTAGTTAGTCATCTATAACAAAGTTTTAGTCATGTTAGGTATATTTTCAAGGTCAATCAGAGAAATTTTAAATAGATAGGTGGTCTTCAAACACTTCAAAGACCTACAGAATCTGTCATTTTAATGTTTTAATAGCATAAGGCTTCTCATGACAGTGAGGCATGCCTACTCCTGGCAGCACTAACTTACTTCAAAATAGGATGCTGGGCATCAAAGAACCTCCATATGGAGTTTGCTTTCTTTGTGACAAAAGCTAGCCACTGGACAAAGAAACTGCTATTGCCTCGATTGCTGACAGTATACTGTCTAAATTGTACAAGCAGGACATAAAAGAAAGCAATTTCCAAACTTTACCAAGAGAGGGTAGAAAAGTCTTTCAAAACTTCCTGCTTCACAGAAGTCTGTCAGATATTCTAGGCCCATAGGCTGAACATGGATGCCTCAACATTACAGAGGAATCCTGGGGTGACTGTCCAGGCAGCCAGATATTTCTGTTGTTTTGGAAGTTGCTTGCTCTGCACTCCCTGTTTACTCAGGTAATATTATATCCTTCTCGGGTCTCTGATGGGGTTGAAGACTAGATAGTTTTAGTTACAGTTTCTCTTAGCCATGATAGAAAGTAAATTAAGTACAAAACTTTGAATTCATCAAGCTAGGATAGAATATGCCAAATGCAGATGGACTGGACATTATGAATATGATTCTTGCTCGATAATTGTTCTCATTGTATAAAGTTTTACTGTGTTAGTTAAAACCTTTCCTTTTTATTTAAAAAGGTGGAATGTTGTAAAATATTCCTTTACACTATGTTAAGATATGTTACTGTGATTGTTTTAATAAAAAGTTAAATGGCCAATAGCTAGGCAGGAGGTATAGGAGGGACCTCTGGGCAGAGAGAGCTCTGGGAAGAAGAAAGGTAGAGTCAGCAGTCAGATGGAGAGGCAGGCAGCAGGATGGGCAGTACAGAATAAAGGTAACTAAGCCTCATAAAAGAACAGGACAGAAATTAACCCTTGTCAATTATGGGTTAATTTAATTATAAGAGCTAGTTAGAAACAAGTCCAAGCTAAGGCCAAGCTTTCATAGTAATATGTCTCTGTGCCATTTTTTTGTGACCTGGCGGCCCAAAAATTGAAAGTCTGACTATAGACTCCAGCCCCCACAAAGACCTGAAACCATGCAAGGAAGAGAGCAGAGGTCTGTCTATCATGCAAGGGACTGGGCCAACTTCTCTGCATTTGGCTGAGACACTGAGGCAAGAATAGGGTAGGGAAGCCTTGGGGTGGGAGCAGGGAGACTTCACAGAGCTCTGACACAAATGCAGACCTGGGAAACCAGAGGCAGATGGACAAGGAATGAGAATGGAGCATGATAGGCTTTCTCTGTTTGGTCCTGACCTAGAGGTAGGTTCTGGAGATTCCTTTACACTTCAAGAGAGGAATAAACCAAAATGGGGACATGGAGTCCAGGACACAGAAGATCCAGTGATGTCCCAGTTCATCCAGCCAAGTGTTCTCCAGAGAAGTCAGTTGTGAATTCCAGGTGGGAATAGAGAACAGACCAAACAGCAAGGCCTTTTCATTCGCTTCAGGATGGCCAAATGCAGTCAAGAGGGGCAGCGCACTCTAGCATCCTAATGGCCCCACCATCATCAGCTGGATGCTAGACACAGGGAAGAACAGCAGCAGGCTGCCTCAGGGAGTGTGTGCCCAGCTGTGTATGTGATCCAACGGCTACCACACTAACCTTAACCTATGTGAGGAAGTCAGGAGAACACCTGACCTCAAAATGCCACAAAATAGAAGTATGCACCTATGTATTTAGAAAAGTTGCCTCAATAATGAAGGAACCCAGTCAGAAAATTTTCATATTGCCTCTGAGATCAAGCACTGGGACAGGGGGTGGGGTCCATGCTGCGCTCTCCAGTGATTTCTCACAGACCCTCTTGATCTTTGGAACTGTCTACACTGTATACATTTGCTATACATGCAAGGTAAATATGATGTTCTCGGGGCTCTGAATTACGAATCCCTATGTATGTGGAAACATCTATACTCAACCTGTATGTAGCTTAGAAAGCCATCCATTTGGAGCCACCCACCAATGGGCTCCCAGCCTCCATGTGGCCTGGCTACAGCTAGAGCCCAGAAAGCAGTGTCCACTGTACTGCTCCATGGTTCCCCACCTCATAAACCTGTGATGGCATACAGAATGTGTTTGGGGTAGAAAACACAAATAATATACCACACACTGTCAATTGTTTTCAGAGGAAACTCAAAAGGCATGCAAAATGCAAATACAATATTGTTTACAATCCACACAAACATTATTTTCCTGGCGTGAGCTGGTTAAGCACAGCCTTGCAGTGCCTCAGGCAGCATGGCACAGATGGCTCCAACCTCCGATTACAACCGCGCTTGGAATTGAGGTCTCGTCTGATCATTGCTGCTCTGCTGGGGGAAGCCCGATGGTCGTTAGAGATGCTTAGCAGTTAATTTGTTTTGTCAGAATTGCAGGTCCCAAGGTCAGAAATGCTGCAGTTCAGGAGCCCAAATCCATGGCGAGTCACCTGGGTGATGAAGCAAGAGCACATTCCACTTTTTTTCCCCTGTGGCTTTAGAGCCAGGAGGGCTGGAAGCCATCTCTCCTGCTTAGAGATGGGAAGGTGGTTGCAGATTTGCTTAAGAGCCGTCACCCTCAGGTGCCCGACATGTACCACGCTGAACTTTGTGCTGAGGCATGCTGCCGGGAGTCCGCGAAAAGGCCCATCCAGGACCTCTGATGAGCAGGTACCACACTATGTCACCATACTAGTTAAGCTTGGCCTGAGAGCTCCTGAGGCCAGGGGACATGGGATTGTTAGTAACTGCTTCTGTCCCTCCACCGAGGTCATCTAATTTAAGTTCAGCCTTTCTAGTAGCCATGCTCTCCAGGTGCCACCGCCAGTGGGGACCTATAACTGGTAACTGCTCCCCGCTCCTGGCGGCCCAGAGCCCTGCCCAAATTTTCAACAACAGTGTCTATATTCTTCCTGGAATTACTCAGTTTGCAAGGAAGTCGTTTTCTGCCTGGAGTGATGCATCCGGTCCCTGAGAAGCCCGGGAAGCAGATAGGTGCTAGGGGTTGGGGTTACTCTCTACCCAGTCTCCACAGTTCTGAATCCCTGGTTTATCTCAGGTACAGTTATGAGTGCTGCCTCCCCAGCCCTGCACAACTGAGATCTCCATGCACCCTTGGCTAGTCCCTCATGATCAGCCCCAATCTGCTTCTTCCTATACAAAGTCTAGAAAGGCTCCTGCCTGTCCTGTAATGGTGATGGGCTGGCAACATATTGGCTGTAAATGACTTTACCAAAAACACATAACCAGAAAGCTTATTAGGTCCATTGTGTTTATTAAGTCCACTGTGGCTTCATGCTCCAACTCCCTAAGAACAAATGGAAATCTTTTGTAGCAGTTGACTGGAAAGCCAATCTTTTTTTATTATTATTAAATTTTTTTCATTTATGTTACATACCAACCACAGTTTCCCCTCCCTCCTCTCCTCCCATTCCCTCCCCTAACTTCGAGAAAGGAGCAGCCTCCTCTGGGAGTCATCAAAACATGGCATGTTAAGTTGAGGCACGGCCAAGCTCCTCCCCCTGCATCAAGGCTGAGCAAGGCAACCCAGCATGGGGAGTAGGTTCTCAAAAGCCAGCTTAAGTGCCAGGGACAGGTCCTGACCCCACTGCAGAAGTCCCACAAACAGGCCAACCTATACAACTGTCACACACATGTAGAGGGCCTAGGTCACTCCAGTCTGTGAACTCCGATGAGCTCAGGTCTGCTGTCTCTGTTGATTCCCCTGTCATGATCTTGACTCCCCCTTTTCTCCCCCCACACCCCCATGCTCATATAATCCTTCCTCCCTCCCTTCAGTGCTTAACTGTGGATCTCTGCATCTGCTTCCATCAATTACTAGAAGGCTCTCGGATGACAACTAGGGTAGTCACCAATCCGATTATAGGAGAAGGCCAGGTCAGGCACCCTCTCCACTACTGCTAGGAGTCTTAGCTGGGGTCATCCTTGTGGGTTTCTAGGAGTTTCCTGGTACCAGGTTTCTTCCTAATTCCCAAATGGCCTCCTCTATCAAGATACCTCTTTCATTACTCTCCCACTCCGTCCTGCCCCTAAGCTGCCCAGCCCGATCCTTCAGGTTCAAATCCCCCCATCCCCTTTCCCTGTCCCCAGTTTACCCAGGAAATCTCTTCCACTTCTCCTTCCCAGAGAAATCCATGTCTCCCTCTTTGGGCCTCCTTTGTTACCCAGCCTCCCTGGGGCTATGGACCGAGGTTGGTTATCCTATTCTTTACAGCTAATATCCACGTAGGAGCGAGTACACACCATGTACTCATTTGTCTTTCTGGGTCTGGGTTACCTCATTCAGGGTGATTTTTTTTCTAGTTCCATCCATTTGCCTGCAAATTTCATGATACCATTGTTTTTTTGCTGCAAAGTAGTACTTCATTGTGTAAATGTACTGCATTTACTTTATCCATTCTTCAGTTGAGGGGTATCTAGGTTTCTTCCAGGTTCTGGCTACTACAAATAATGCTACTATGAACACAGTTGAGCAAGTGTCCTTGTGGTATGTTTGAGCATTCTTTGGGTATTTGTCCAAGATTGGTATATCTGATTCTTGAGGCAGAGGTAGATTGAGTCCCAATTTTATGAGAAACTGTCATATCGATTTCCAATATCTCATGGGTCTGTACCTGAGGGACAGGCTGACTTCCCTGACTTGTCAAGCACTCTTTGTCTCTCTGGGGCCATTAGAGGGTAGGCTCTAAATGTTCATGTCAAACATCACAAGTCTCAGGTCAGGGCTCCACTCAGTCAGGGTCTGAATGCCCAAGAGTGGAGATGTTTGCTTGAATTTGGGGGCTTTTTGTCTCTACGCTCTTCTCTACCCTTCAGCAGGAGTCGGCCCATGAGGCATCTCTTCCCAGCTTCCTCAGGAGGATGCACCAAAGGGAATAAGGAAAACAGGAGAGGAGGGGGCGTTGAGGCTTCTCTCTAGCTACTGGGGGGAGGGCTCCCTCCTCAACTTCTCAGCCACACTAATACCCAGGGCTCTGCTGCCTCCTAGGCCCTGCCAGAAGTGTGCTGGGGATACACCCACTGCCCTTCTTCTCTGTTCCAGGTGGCACCCACTTTGCTCAGGGACAGGAAGTCACTTAACCACCTCCACCTTCACTGGCATTTGGAGACTATTTAGACCCTCACATGGTTACAAGCCATTATTGCGGGTTATGCTTAGGGCAGGAAGGTCATGTGACCCTGCCCAGGAGGTTTGGGCTCTAAGTAAAAGAGACAAAACAATTCAAGGAAAGGAAAATGCTTCTCCTGCTAAACGAGGCTGTTCCCCACCCAGAGGGCCCAGGTTATTGGCTTTTTCTCTTATTCATTCTTTTTTGCCCGGAGGGTACCATACCACCTGGCCACAGATCCTTTAATGTGAATTGCTATGTTAATACCCCCATCACCTCTATTTCAAAGGGGATCTAACCATTTTAGCAGGGAAGGACTGCTGAGTGTAGAGGTTTCTTTGTCCTGGGAATCTCAGAGGCTCAGTTTCACTCCCCACCTCAGTTCCCGCCATAGTTTCCAGGAATGCAGGGCAGTTGGACAGTCTGTCCCAGTACCTAGGTACCTGCAGCCTAACAGCCTCTGGCTGCTGGTGTGTGTAGAAAAGCAGAGACTCCCTCGCCCCTGCCTTAGACACTCTGCCCTTCTGCTTGCCTCTTCACCACGCCCAGGCACACTGGGTTCTGCAGGTGGCTCAGACCCAGCTCTGGGTTGTCAAATGGTGTGGCCTGGAGCTGTGCTTTGCAGGTAATGTCTCTGTGCCTCGTATTTATAAGAGGCGTCAGAGAGGTCTGCTGGAAGGTGGGCCAGACCTGGAGATGCGTGTTCTGAACAAAGACAGTGCCTAGGCTTTAGCCTCATGCAGGCAACCATAGCTATCCATTCAGCCCAACACTAAGCTCTGAACTTACTTAAAACACTGAGAATTTAATTTTTTATTCGATAATTTACCATGTGTGTGAAAGAGTGTATGTGCTTGCACTTGGAGGTTCATTTTATATTTCCACCATGTGAGTCCTGGAGATAGAGCTTAGTCGGTCAGGCTTGGCAGCAAGAACCTGCTGAGCCATCACACACACACACACACACACACACACGCACACGCACACGCACATGCACATGCACACACATGCACACACACAGGGTTTTGAGATTTTGTATGTATGTGTTTGTATATTTATATGTTTGTGTGTATGTATGGATGTGGGTTCTGGATGTGTACATATGAGTGGATGTGTTTGTATATGTAAATGTGCGTGCATGTGTATATAGTTCAACTGTTCAGCTCTAGAGCAGGAACTCTGTAAACGACATCACGTCAGACTGTCCAAAGGTTGCAGCCCCTCCCGCACTTAAAGGCTCTGTCGCACAATCAGTCTGTCAAGGCCTTCAAGTGTAGGAAGAACTTCCCTTTCTGAGCCTTCCTGAGCCTGGACCTGTGACCTCGTTGACCCCTGGATTCTCCAGCTCCAGTTGTCAAACAGGCATTTGCAGGCTTTAGCTTGCTTCCAGCCATGCTTCCTTCTGACCAGCTTCCCCTAGGTGGGCTAGGTGAGCAAGCTCAGCCGAATGAAGGACAAGTATCATTTTGCTGCAAGCTTTCTTGGACCGCCATCCTGCAACAGTCCAGTTTACAGATTTGGAAGCTGAGTCCAGAGGGCAAGTCCCTCCCGACGTGGACAGCCTGTCTTAGTTACTTTCCTGTTGTGTGATAAAACACGCTGACAAAAGCAGCTTAGAGGAAAGGAGAATTCCGTTGGCTCACAGTTCCGGAGGGATGAAGACCACCATGGCAAGATGGCAGCGGACGCGGAGCAGGAGGCTGGCTGTGCACATTGCGCCTACACTCGGGCAGAGCTAGAAAGCCTCAAGGCCCTCCCCTAGTGACCCGCTTCCTGTAGCATGGCTCTACTTCCTAAAAATCACACATCCTATTCCAACAACACCAGCAGTTGGGGAACAACTGGAAATACATGAGGGGGGGGGAGAGGCAGTTCACACTGAAACCATGATATATTCCCACAGGAAGCGCCCAGCCTTGCCAAGGAAGCTACCTGCAGAGCAGTACACCCACCCTGGAGCCTCTTGCTGGTTAAAGCCCTCCTCCTCCTCACTGCAGCCGTGGAAGGTGCTGCATGTAATAGATATCGGAGACATGCCCCAACTCATTTGCCTGGCTGGTGGCCAGACAGTGACAAGGACGAGGCCAGTGCTTATCTCAGAGCTCAGGGCCCTGCCTGGCCCCACAGTGGATGCTCAGTCACTACTGACTGAAATGCAAGGGGTGGTGGATGTTTAAACCACAGGGTGTCCCTGGTCTAAATAATGCATCCTGATGACCAGGTGAAGGCCTGGGGTGACACCAGGGAGATGTGTGCCTTCCCAGATCTGAAGGTCCTACCTTTCCCCCACTCACAGCATTGCATCACACTGTCCCAACCAGCACAAATATGGCAGCAGTCATAGAAGCCAAGGCCTGCTGGAGGCTGGACAGGTCTATCCCTGCTGGGTGCTGGAACAGGGGATGGCACCAGGAATAAGTAAACATGGTGTTGGGGAGGACAAAGAGGGAGAACCATGGATACTTAGGGGATTGCTCCCGGGCTGAAGGTTCGCATCAGCTGGGTGGGTCCATGGCACAAACTCATACCCCTATGTAGGAAGGGTCAACTGTAACCCCCCTGTGGCAAGCAACCATCTTAGGATGCCTTGTATTTGGCCACAGAAAAGCTGTGATCTTGAAATGCAACCGAGACCCACCTGCCTTCTCCACGAATTGTCCCAAGTCCCTACCCTGTGAGCTTGTCCAGGGGCTCATGAGCCCCCTCTGGCTTTAAAATGTTCAGCCCTCAGTGCCTCTCTGTAAAGGGAAAAGAAAGAACCTTCTCCACCTGAGCAGGAGGCCTGGACAGGAGACACTGGGGTGCACCTGACTTCAAGGTCGGAGGTCTTCCAGCTCAAGTCTGGCTGGTAAAATCAAACAAATACACAGAAAAAGGAAATGCACTGACTGGGGTCCCTAGTAAAGAAGTCTGGGTGAAGCCCAAATGTATGTTGTCAGCCTCAGCCATGGGTTCAAAACAGTGGATTCATTACAACCCTGATTTGCCTCTCTCAAAGTGAAAAATATCCTTTTAAAACAGCTTCATCGTGTGTGTTGTGTGCTTGTAAACAGGCAGTCTACTCCAACAAAGAGCTGCACAGTGGCTCCAGTGATACCCCTCTTCCTTTACTGGTTCCCATTCTGAAACCAGGTAGTGTAGGATGTTTCCCAGGCAGGACTGATGAGGTGACTGGCCAAGTGAAGGGCCCCGAGACTCAATCTATATGCTGAAGGGCAGGATGAGAGCCTGCCTGAGGCTCCTGCTGCCAGGACTCCAGTGGCTTAGGACACTGGAGTCAGCTACGTCCAGTAAGGAAGATGGCCCTGCCACTTGAGAGTGCCCTCCTAGGACCAGGGACCAAGGCATGGTTTCTCAGTAGGCAAATGCTGCTAGCTTTTATCAACAAAGAATAAGGTACCATTGTGTGCCTTCATGCCCTCCAGAGGAAGTTTGCTTTATGCAGAGGGTGGCATGCTATTCAATACAATGCTGTTTCAAATTTTCTTCTAGCAAGATGCCTTTTTAGTTTGAACTATCAGCATGCATGTGTGTCTGTATGGTAGGACGCACAATGCACAAGAGTGCTGTGTCTGTGAGGCCTGAAGAAGGCATCGAATCCTCTGGGGCAAGAGTTACAGGTGGGTGTGAGCCACCTGACATAGGTGCTCAGAACCGAACTCGGGTCCACTGAAAGAGCAGCAGTATACTCTCTTAGCCACAGTCTCCCGTAGCTCAAGTTCCCTAGGTAGCAGAGGATGGCCTTGAACTTATAATCATTCTGTCTCCAGCTTCCAAGTGCTGGGATCACAGGATGTGCAGTGCTAGGGAGGGGACCTATCCTGAGCATCTCACAAGTCCTCTGCTGCTGAGCTACAGCCCAGACCCTGGAATCACTCCCTAGAACTATTTTAAGAGCATCTGACCAACGTCCACAGGACCTGGGTTCCATCCCCAGCTCCTATGTGTGTGTGCACATGTGTGAGACTGTCTCTAGCAGTACACACCTTCTCCTCCTCGCACAGTAGTTTGTTGCACATCAATCTCGCCTGTTTGCTGTTGAGGTAAATTGTTTCCTGTTTGGCTGACAAGGATTGTGATGAGTAGCCACAGAGAAACTGCCACACAAGTATGTGGGGCACACATTCCTGGAAGCAAAGCAGGTGGGTGGCCCGATGAGTGCATTTGCATTGTAAATGGTCTTTTGGATATTGCCCATTTAGGAGCCCACACTGGTCCCACCCCCATAGCGACACTTGCACCCTGCCATCCTACTGTGTTCCCCAGCTTTTATTTCTAGTTTTTCTTTTTAAAAATCTGATTTTATGTGTAGGTTGTTTGGCCCACATGTGTGTATGTACACCATGTGTGCGCCTGGTGTCTGTGTGGCCCACGTGTGTGTATGTACACCAGTGTGTGCCTGGTGTCTGCAGAGGCCGGAAGAAGGCCTTTGTCTTAGTCACTGTTCTATTTTTGTGAAGAGAAACGATGACCAAGGTAACTCTTATAAAAGAAAGCATTTAATTTGGGGATTTGTCTTCAGTTTCAGAGGTGAGTCCATTATCATGATGGGGATTGTGGTGGCATGCACGAAGTTGGAAAAGTAGCTAAAAGCTACATCCTCATCCATAGGCCTAGAGAGAGACTCTAGACTGGGCACGGAAATTGAAACCTCAAAGTCCACCCCTAGTGACATGCTTCCTTTAACAAGGCCACACCTCTTAATCCTTCTCATTCTCTCAAATAGTGCCACTCCCTGGTGACTAAGCATCCGAATATATGAACCCATGGGAGCCATTCATATTTAACCACCAAAGCAGGATTCCCTGGCACTGGGGTTACAGGCAGTGGTCAGGTGCTATGGGGTGCTGGGAATAACAACAAAAAAAAAGTCCTCTCCTATTCCATTCCCCAATTTGTAACATTGCTGATTTTTTAATTCCAATCCTTTTTTCTATTTTATTTTGTTTTTAGTATACATCATTTCTAGGAGCACATTTATGTTGTCAACACTATTTGACAGAACTACAAAAATGCCTTATACAACCACCACCGTCCCTAACCCCTGCCAGAGCAGTGTGTGCGCTAGAATAGAAGACTCTCTGTGGATAGACACCTTAACACTTAGAATCCTCAGTTATAGCCTGATTCTCATTTGAGTCCTGTGTTTAAGAAATGTATTTTTTTATTTTTTAAAGATTTATTTATTTATTTATTTATTTATTTATTTATTTATTTATTTATTATGTATACAACATTCCTTCCATGTACACCTGCATGCCAGAAGAGGGCACCAGATCTCATTAGAGATGGCTGTGAGCCACCATGTGGTTGCTGGGAATTGAACTCAGGACCTCTGGAAGAGCAGTCAGTGCTCTTATCCTCTGAGCCATCTCTCCAGCCCCCGAAATGTATTTTTTAAATTATACTTATTTGTCCATGTATATACTTATTTATGTGTGCATGTATGTATATGTTTGTGAGTGTGCCTATGGAGATCAGAGGACACCTTCTAGGGGTTGATTCTGTCCATTCATCATGTGGGTCTGGGGATCAAATTCATGTCACCAGGCTTGGCAGCAGGCACCTTTACTCACTGAGCCATCTCCCCATCCCTGGAGAGACATGTTCACCATTATAGCATAACAGTACAGTTCCACTGCACAAATAACTACTGTTCATCCCTACTCCCCCGTGTGTGTGTGTGTGTGTGTGTGTGTGTGTGTGTGTGTGTGTGTGTTGAACATGGGTATATGTATAAAGGCATTCTCCTGTAACTGCTGTTTCTGAATTCATCTGGAGTCCATCTATCTTGAGGCACATCCCCATCACTACCCTTGTTGACTAATCCACCACTTTGTGGTGGACATCACCTTCTTCCTTGGGTACCAAGGTTGTCTTTTGAGAAGTCCTTTTGTTAATAAATAGAGAAGAAGGCTGCTCCATGGGGAGGTCAGGCTGCATCATTATCACCATCACCATCATCACCATCTTCATCTCCATCATCCCTTTCACCGTCACATTGAAATCCGAACCATCAGCACCACCATCATCACTACCATTCCCATCCTCTCCCTCATGCAGCTGTATAGACCAATAGGATGCAGATGATGCAACCTTGTAAGCCTGGCACTGAAGAGGAACTGGGCCTGACAGAGCCTGGATGACTACAGAGCCTGGCAACCAACTTTCCAAGATGGACCAGTGCCAACTTGATACAAACTAGAGTTATCTGAAAAGAGGTAACCTCAATTCAGAAAAAAAATACCTCCATAATTTCTGGTTGCAAAGCATTTTCTTAATTAGTGATTGATGTGGAAGAGCCCACCCCATTGTGGGTTGGGTCATCCCTTGACTGGTAGTTCTGGGTTCTGTAATAAAGCAAGCTGAACAAGTTGTGATGAGCAAGCAAGGAAGCAGCACCCTCCGTGGACTCTGCGTCAGCTCCCGGCTCCAGGTTTCTGTGCTGTTTGAGTTCCTGTCCCAACTTCCTTCAATGATAGACTACAATGTGGAAGTCTAAGCCAAAACGAGCCCTTTTCTTCCCAGCTTGCAAATTTTGATCATGGTGTTTCATCACAGTCATAGGAACCCTAACTAAGACAGTATATTGTGGGTCCTGCAGGTGCAAAGAAAACTGGCTTCTCATTGGATATCCAGAGATGCACACAGCACACAGCTGAAGGCGAGAAGACTCTGGAAGGCTTTTGGCCAGCCCGCTGTGTACCCTCTGTACTTTGTGCTATTGGGGGCCATGTCCCCTGGTGCTCCATAGCCCACTGTCCTGTGTGAGTGCTCCTCACTGTCTGCTGGCCTCCAGGCTTCTTCCCTTGGTCCCAGTTATCAGGTCTCAGGGTCATCATGTCAGCTGTGGAACCTATAGGAAGGGACATAAGCACCACTCTGCCTTTTTGGCTGGGAATTCACTCAGCTTCTGGGAATACCTGAAATGACAATGGCTCAAGCCAAGTAGAAATTAATTTTCTTTTCTTGCTATGGGAAGGTCCAAAGCTGAGTCCGTGGCTGGAGCAAACGCTCTATGATGTCATTAGAGATAAGACCTCCAAATTCTTGGTCTTGAGACGCTCAGATTCGAAGATGCCTGCCTGCAGGCATTCCAGCCGTCAAATCCTTTTCTAAAACAAAGCAAGAAGGATTCAGTCTTCCTAATTTAATGAAACACCTTCTGCTTATATCTCACGGGCGACTTCCAGCAGCAAAGTGACTGGCAGAGGGGCATCGTGATTTAAAATGAAGTTCTGCCACCATACATAGTAAAGTTGTTTGTACAAAGCTCCCTGTGGCTCAGTTTCCTTTGTGCTTGGAGTTGGGAGAGAATTAGTGGCCAGTACCGCAGAAGGCCCTGGCCAGGCTCCCAGCGGAAGCCGGTAAACAGAAGGCAAGGGGTTTGACCTACACTTACTTCTTTGAGCCTGGAGGACAAAGCGCTTGAAACTGCTGTGAAAGCCAGAGCAGTTCTCCCTTCTGGAGGCGGGGCAGTAGAAAGGGGCTGGGTTCCAGGCACTCGAGGAGGTCCCCAGTGGGCGCTGCCTTGCCCACAGTGGGCTAGTCCCTGCCCCCGGGAGCCAAGGAGAGGCTGTGGAAGATGACAGTCTTGGTTGTCACAGCTGCTGTTCTTTTTGTTTTTGAAGCAGGAGACCTGCCTGGGTATTTTGGGGTTTGTTTGTTTGTTTGTTGTGAGACAGGATCTCATGTGTAGCTGAGGATGACTTTCAGTTGCTTCCACCTCCTGCACGCTGGGATACAGGTGTGCACCAGCACGTCTAGTCCATGCAGTGCTGCACGCTGGGATACAGGTGTGCACCAGCACGTCTAGTCCATGCAGTGCTGCACGCTGGGATACAGGTGTGCACCAGCACGTCTAGTCCATGCAGTGCTGGGGACTGAAGCCAGGGCTTCATGCTTGATAGGCAAGCACTCTTTCAGCTGAACCACGTCTCCAGCTTCTTGCCCGAATGATTTTTTAAGGCAGGGTCCTAACAAGGCGGTGGTTGATCAGCATCTGTCAGGAGCTGACAGGGTCAAGGACAAGGTCAGGAGAGGCAGTCCAGGGAGGCTGCGGGAGGAGGGATGGGAGGACGGTTGTGAGGAGATAGAGGAAGGGAGGAAGAAGAGTGAGCAGGGCGGGAAAGGGTGGAGAAAGGTGGGTAAGCACCCAGACAGGAGCCTGGCAAGAAGTAACCCGCTGCTGTAGTAACCACTACAGGAGTTTCTCAGACCCCGTTAAGCCCAAAGGGGCCCTGATATTTACCTGCAGGGTGAAGATTTTCATCCTGGCTTTGTGCTGGGAACCCAGACCTCAGCCAAAAGGAGCTGGGATGGGCAGGTTGGGACCTCAGGTGGACAAGGTCAGGGAATGAAGGGTGATGTTCCATGGAATGAATGCCGAGAAGGGTGTAGGGACAACAGCAGGGTTAGAATGAAGATCTGGGGAGTGCTAAGTCTGAACTGTGGCTAGCTGGATTGAGAGAGGCAGCTGTAGGCCTGGGGTGGGGCCAGGTGCAGCACTTGCTGAGGGCAGAGAGGTACCCAGGGACTCAGCTCAAGCACTGGGGCGGGGCCAGCACCAGGATTGTGGCCCAGAGGAAGGCGGGTGGGCACCGATGGTAACCAACAGGAGGCAGCTGCAGTGCACCTGCAGGCCAGCCAGGTGCAAGGCCTGTGGGAAGGGCGGGGCAGGATGCACAGGTCTCCTGAAGCCAAAGTTGCTTAGGGATCTTTGTGTGCCCTTTCCCTGCTTCTGCACCTGTGGCTGCTGCGGGCATCTTTGGAGAGACATGGGTCTTGCTCTGCTGCCCACAGCCTTGCTGGTCCTGCCTGCCCTACTGCTGTGGCCCACACTGGCCCAGGACTCTGAGGAACCCAATGTGCGTTGTGGAGGTGAGTGCTGGGGGTGGGATGTAGGGTGTCTCAGCTCCAGGCTTCTGGAGTAGTACACAGCTTGCCCCTACTCTGTGGGAGACAGGCTGCCTGACAGGTTCCTTTCGCCATTGCTCCTGTGTCTCGGGACTCAGAAGAAGCCCTCTGAGGTTCCTGCTATGTGGCTGCTGTTCCAGTCTTGGGGTGCACAGCTTGCTGCTTGCTGTTCTGGCATTTCAACTGTCCTGATGTGGCTTCTGTGTGAATCTGCGTGAACAAGGAGGGTCCCTTGCCTCTGCCAGCCTTGTCTGGGGTAGGCTGGAGCCCCAGTGTGACTAGAGACAGAGGCAGGTGCCGGTCACCACTGGGTAATTTGATGGGCTGCTAGTACCAGGAACCAGGGAGGTGATGCTTGGCTAAAGAAGAGCTGCTGTGGTTTTGGATGTCATTCTACCCCTTGGATCCACAGGGTTCACAGGTGGCTCCAGTTATTAGAGGACAAAAGACAGGACAGACCTTATCTCAGCTCTGACATCCACAGTAAGCACCTCTAGTTAATAGAACTGTAGGAGATGTAGGCAGGAAGGCGATAATCCCCTCTCCCGAACAAAATGCCTGTGCTTGGAATGCCCCGTTGGTAGAGGACTGCCCATGTGCGGAGGAGAGGGGAACCTGGGGCAGAGGTGCAGCCAAATGCATCTGGTTGGCTTTGGGTTCATTGACGCTTGGGCCTTGAGTAGAATGCTGTGTCATCTGTCTGTTTCTGGGGATCTGCAATCTCCACTTGGGTTTGGGGCAGCCCGGTCATACTGCCTCTTTCTGAGAAGTTAAACCTGTTCCTCGACATGATGTTGGCATCTAGCCTGGCTCTGGGACCAGGAGTGGGGCAGTTGCAAAAGCACCAAGTGGGGGGCGCAGGGGACTGGACACAGAATTGACAGAGGAGCAGAGTCCAAGGAGACGGTCTGTACCAGTGATTTTCAACCTTCCTATTACTGTGACCCTTTAATATAGTTCCTCATGTTGTGGTGACCTCCGACTATAACATGATTTTATCTGCTACTCCATAGCTGGAATTTACTACGGTTATGAATCACAATCCAAATATTTTTGGAGATAGAAGTTTGTTAAAGAGTCGCAACCCACAGGTTGAGAACCACTGGTCTATCCAGTGGGCGTTGACAGGGGTGTGGGGTGGGGTGAGACTGAGGAGGAGTGCTGAAGGGTGGTGATGAGGAGGGGGTGTGTTGCACCCTTCCTAGAGCCATCCTCTCCTTCTCAGAGTCAGCTGAGCCCTTCCGTCCCACCCTAGGCATGTCACTGCCATCCCCTTGGGCAGAGGCCATCAGGGAGGAGACAGAGAACCTACCACGTCCAACAGCCCCTCTGCACAGACCACACACTGGTGTATGTCTTTATTCTAATGCAAGTCATTGATTTCATAAAGCTCTCATGCAAACAGGGGGCTCAGCCCAGGGCCAGCTCCTGTAGGGGTGTGCTGGTGGCCCATAGAGGGAGTTGCCTGTGAAGGTGGCTGCCTGAGGAAGCCTAGAGCGCCACTTTCCAAGATACCCACAGGGAAAGAAGGGGGTGCAAGGGGCAGCTGGCACAGAGAGCATGGGTCCTGGGGGCTGGCAAGAGGAGGCAGGAGCTCAGAGGGATGAGGGGATGGGATAAGAATTCCGGTTGCCTGCCTTCTCTCTGCCCTGAGCTTATGCAGTGTGCAATAGGGTTTCACAGCCTTGGTGTGGATTTTAAGTAGGTGTGTGTTGGGGATGCTTTGAGCATTTTGAGATGCTGATGAGTTCTGAATGTATCCAGCATGGGGCTGGGCACAGGGTCATGTGTGCAAACATCCCAAGACCTGAGTGAGGAGTTAGGAGCCAGTCATGAGAAGTGCTCGCTCTCTCTCTCTCTCTCTCTCTCTCTCTCTCTCTCTCTCTCTCTCTCTCTCTCTCTCTCTGTGTGTGTGTGTGTGTGTGTGTGTGTGAGTGAGAGTCTCACGAACCTGAAGCTCACTCCACCATCACTCCACAGCCTTCCTATCAACACCCCCACAACCTCCCTACCATCACCCCAGCACCCCCACTATCACCTATAGTATTCCTACCCTTACCCCACAGCCTCTCCACATGTGCTTGTCTTCTCTTAATGATCAATCCCATCTCAGAGAACTAGATCGTGACCCAGGGAGATGGCTCAAATCTCAGCCTGATGACCTGAAGTTGACCACAGAAATTTGTGTAAAAAGCTGGACTCAGGGGTGTGAATTTGTAATGCCAACTCTTCTGTGGCAAGATGGATGTGGCAAGACAAGGACAAGAGAGATCCTTCTCTCTAAGGGGAAGACGAGAACAGGTCCCTGAAGGTTGTCCTCTGATCTCCATATGCCTGCCTTGGTACATGTACATGATCTCTCTCTCTCTCTCTCTCTCTCTCTCTCTCTCTCTCTCTCTCTCTCTCTCTCTCTCTCTCTCTCTCTCCGTGTGTGTGTGTGTGTATGTGTTTGTGTGTTTAAATAAAATTTTTTTAAAGGAAATGGAAGAGAGAAAACAAGCAAGCAAAGCAGGGAGTGGTTTGAGCATACTGGAAACCCATGCCTCCTGTCCTCAGGCTCTATGAATACGTCCATCAACCTCACCAGCTCTCCCTGTGGTCTGTGAGTCTGTTGGAGAAGAGGTAGAGGGAGCATGGTGTGAGAATCCCGCAGGTACCAGCTCTTATAGACACTGGTGAGGTCTGCGCTTGCCCCATGGGCAGGGCTCACAGTGCCGATGCAGTCTAACAGTTCATCTCCAAGGCCGGTCCTGCTTTCCTGAGGACACCTGTACTGTGTCGACCACCCGCCACCTTGGCCTCCTTTCATGGGGTTTCAGCAGCTTGCAGACAGCAGCTTTCCATATCTTCCCACCTGTCTGTCACTCAGAGCGGGCTCTTCTGCCTCACGTTGCTGACAGACCTCTCAGCCCATCAGCCCTCAGCATAATGGACAGCCTAGGCTATTGATTTAGTGACAACCGCTCCGCTGAGACTAGAGCTAATGTTTTCATTACACTAAAAACATTTGAACAAGTTCATTCTGAATTAGGGAATGGATAGCGTTCACGGAAGGGGGGTGACTTTTGGAAACCTGAGCTGAGACCACAGTGACAAGGGGGTGTATGGATGGACTCATGCCACAGAGCACTCCCAGTGAGAAGCCACACATCTCAGGGACTCTGCCTCCTTACTTTTCCTTTGGGGTTTCTGACTTGACTGCACTGACCAGTTGACCCCTGTGTCCCCAGGTCCCTCTCTTCTTCCTCTCCTTCAGCAGTCAGCCTGAACCGCATCTGTGTAGGATGTGCAACCTCCTCATCTGACTTCTGGGCCTTTTCTATGAGACGGCTTCACCTCTTCCCACCCGGACTTTGCACTGTTCTATAGACCCATGTGACCAGCCCCTTGCCGTCGGGTTCCCATGTGTGTTAGGTGCTTTCTATTGCTGTGAAGCAACACCATGCCTAAGGCAACTTATAGATGGAAGGGTTTATTTGGCTGGAGTTCCAGAAGGACAAGAATCCATTGCCACCGAGGCAGGGAAGCACAGCCAGAGCAGCAAGCTGAGAGATCACTTCTTGAACCTCAAGCAGGAAGCAGAGTGCCCTGCCACGTCGTAACTCCTCCTGCAAGGTCACCTCCTAGTCCTCCCCAGATGGTGGAGTCTGAGTTGACCACATTTCCTTCACAATATCTGAAAACTTGGGGCTAGGTGTGGGGACTTGGGAGCTAGACGGGCCTTGGCTGCTACTGTGGGTGAACTTTGTGCCTGCGGCTGGTGGATTAGGGGTCTTCAGTGTTTTCTGGTAGGAGCCAATGGGAAACTGAGCTGTGTGTTGAAACAAGCCCAGGTGCTCACCAATCTTGCCTGTGTCCTGCCATGAAAGAGAGACACCCTGGGCCCCTGTTAAAGCTGAAGCATTAGAGCAGAGATGGGTGTTCTCCCATGAGGAAGTCAGCTGAGCTAGAGGAGTATAGGCCTCTGCTCTCACAATGCCCAGCGCTAACTGCCTGTCTCGCCAAACTCTACCCAGACTGAGCTCTGCAGGCTGGGAGCCAAGCTCTTCTTTGGAACGTACTTTGGAACTGGCTTTATTGAGACATCATTTTTCTTCTGGGCAGCACAGGTTTCTGAGTCCGCTGGAAAAGGCCCAGTACTCTTGGATGTGATCACAGGGGTTCAGTCATAGTGACATCCATCGGCGGAGGTGTCTGCCTCACAAGACACCAGACAAAGCTGACCTAAGTGGTTGCTCTGTCACTCAGAACTCACGTGAACTTTGCATTTTAGAGTCTTTCTACAACTAGACTTTTGGTTGTTGTTTTTGTTTTCTTCTTGTTGTTTTCAAGACAAGTTTTCTCTGTGTAACAACTCTGACTGTCCTGGAGCTCACTTTGAAGACCAGGCTGGCTCAAACTCACAGAGATCTGCCTCTGCCTCCCAAGTGCCCCCACTGCCAGACATACCTAGACTATTTTGTCTTAGTTTTTTTGAGACAAGTTCTTGTTATGTACTCCAGGTTAACCTTGACCTCACTGTGTAGCCCAACTGACATGGATTCCCCCTGCTTCAGCCTCTTGAGTTCTGGGATTACAGGCATGCTCCACCAGGCCTGGGTTTCACCAGATCCTTTTTCTGCAAATGTGGCTGCGGTTGGAGTCTCAAAGGGCTCTCAGAAGAGAGTCTGATTGTCAGAGCCCTTTTGTGGCTGTACCTGGAAGAGCTTCCACCCGCCCACTCTCTGCCCCTCAGTCACCTACACACAAGTTTCAGAGGGGCCTCAGAGAAGATGACAGCAGGGTTAGGAAGTTCAACTAGCTTTTAAACCTTTGGCCCTCACAGAGTGAGACACAGACCATGGGACTCACCTAGGCTGCTGAGCACACAGAGAACACAGAAGGCCAGTAGCTGCTATTGTTACATGTGGCCTCCAACTCCCCCAAGAGTGTCAGGGTGTAGCCTCCCCAGAGCACCTCTAATTACAAAATGCTTTCTTTTTCCTGACACAGACCCACAGGACCTGTAAGACCCATGGGGTGGGAAATAACATAGAAGTACCTGCCTGTGTCTTGTGAAACAGCAAAGCAATACACAGCCTGTGGCTTTTTCTGGTCTCGCCTTTCCTCCCCTTCACTCCCTTCCTTCCTCCCATTGTTTTTTTTGGGGGGAGGTGCATAGTCTCCTGTGGCCCACTTGAGCTTGGGATCACAAGCATGCGCAGGTCCAGATCACATCCAAGTCCAGACTTTTCTTTAAATAATCACATATTTTGCAGAAAGGATTCAGCATGCAGGGAATGTGAAGTCAAGTCCCTCAAACTAAGACTGACCAATAAAAAGGTATGGAAACAAGGTCTGTGTGGTGTTGTCTGACTGGGCTCAGTGCATTTCCAGCCACATGAAGGCTGGGCATGATGGCTTTCTTTGATATTAGCACCCAAAGTCTTCCCGCTGTGCATCTGCCCATATTTCTACCAAAGCAAACAGCATTTTCTAAACAGGGCTCTCTGCGTCCTAGGAACACAGGGCCTCATCCTAAACATGGAAGATGGTGTGGCTTGTGGTAAACAGAATGACATTGAAACAAGAGAGTCCCCAAAAGTGGCCTCCGCACCCTAATGCCAATCTCCTACCTTCCCAGAAGCAAGGGTAGGAGCATTCTGACTCCATGCAGTTTGTTTTAAAGCAGCATTCTGTAGGGCTTTTTTTTTTTTTTTTTTGTCCTTCCCAGCGTTCATCCCTCATCTTTGTCTCTCAGCAAGAGCATCTTAAAGTTGTGAAAATGAGTTCTTGCCTTACAGTGGCTCTGATTTTAGACCTGGAAAATATAATTTGGGTTAAAACTCAGTAGGGAGCCCCTCCCTTGGCCGGGTTGCCGTGGTGATGGGATGGGGGATGCAAGGCCTGCTGCTACTTGCAGGAGCCCCGGGCTTCAGTTTTGTCTGCACCAGCTGGTAAAGCCTCATCGTTGCAGACCTCCCCCCACCGGCTGCCTCCTGAATCTCTGCCCAGTGCCCGACCCTCACAGAGCGGGATGCTGCTCTCTGGCTAGACACGCACTTGCTAGCTGAGCCCTGCTCTTGTCCAGCTAATGAGCAGTCAAGAGCTTTGGAGGATGGGCCAGGCCTTCACTTGCCCTGGAGGGTGGGTCACAGCCTGCCTTAGCCAGGCATCCTGACTGTTTCCATGTGGGGGACAAGTTGAGGTCAGGCCACAGGATGGCTCTGGTTAAGGCAACAGGCCTTCAGAAATGGAATACATTCCTTTAAAGTGACAAGTAGACAGGCTTGGGAGACCCAGATGCAGGGGCCAGAGAATCTGAGGCCTGGAACTATGGTTGATACCCAGTATCCTGCAGGGAAAGCCAAGAGCATTGCCAAGATGTGGACCAGATGGGCACCAAGGGGCTGATGCAAGCAACAGAGAATGGCCAGTCTATTGACTTCCTTACTCTAAAAGGCAGGTTTCCTTCTTATTGCTTGTTAGGGTAGAATTGTGCCCTTCCCCATCCATATACTAAAACCATAACTTCCCTGATGGCTGTTTTGGGAGACAGACCCTTTAAACACGAGGGTAAAGTAAGCTAGATCTGTGGGGTAGGCCTCACCCAGTATGACTGGTGCCCGACACAGGGATGGCCACGGAGAGACACATTGTTGCCAGGCCACTGAGAAAGGAAGCCCTGGGAGGCATTGCCTTGTCCTTGACCCCCTCATCTCACCGTCAGCCTGCAGAATCATGAGAGACTTCTGTTGTCAAGTCCTGTCTGCAACATTTACAACAGTCCTAGAACACCACTGTCCTTGGGAAGGCCACGGGCTTCAGAAACAAGCCACATCCTTCCGAACAAAATGGCTTCAGCACCAGGGGATGGGTTAAACCCCTGAAGTCAGGAGCCCACAAAGGCCTCAGCGTGTCTCCAGAGCTCCAGTTTCTTCCCTCACCCTGTTCTGCCCTGGCTCTGAGTCTCCTACAGGTCTCTGTTTTGTAAAGAGAAGAAGCTTCCAGAAGACCTCCAGCAGCTTTTTCTTTCACATCCCATCTCCATGTATACGATGCACACTCATCCCATACCATACCAGGATGCAGTTAGAGGCCAACAAGTAGAGTGAGCAGTGTTTAATCGCAGAAGCAAGTGGGCAGCAATGGTACCTGGGAGGCAGCCCCTGTGACTGCCCTGCCCTGAGCATCGCCCCCATCACTAGTGCTTTTGATTTTTTGCCTCCCAGTGTGCTCTCAAACTCACTGAGTTCTTAGCGTTTGTGTTAATCATGGCTGTAACTGAAGCTATAGTCAGTCATCTCTCACCAGGATGGTTGCAGCAGCTCAAAAGTCAGCTACTCGCCTGTATACACCCAGACCCTCCCTCCTGCATCTTCCTGACTATGGCCTAAATGATCTAGAAGCATACAAATCTGAAGGGCCACTAAATCAGAAGACTGGTCACTCTTGGCTCCGAATGAAGACAACTTGCCCCAGCCCATCCTGCTGCCTCAGCACATAGCTCCAGTTCCTCTTCCTCTCCAGGGATCTGAGATCCTGATTTTGTCTTTGTTTTGTTTTTCTTGTCCCTCCATCTCACCTTGTACTTTTCCATCACCGAATTTGCATATATGATTCCTCTAACTCGACTTGTCAGCAATGCCTAGTTCTTGGGTCTCTGTGGCTTTTTAGGGTCTTCCCCTTTTCTCCATGGGTACCCACCCACCTGTCTGTGTTACCTATCCTAAACTCAGACATTAGACATCAGCTCGCTTCCACAGTCTCTTCCGCAGCATCCCCCTGTGCCTGTGTATGCAGTGTGGCTGGTAGCCCTTCATGGATGTGGCCCTGGCACTGGCTCCCACTTGTCTTCATTTCCCCGTGCCTGTGTGTGCAGTGTGGCTGGTAGCCCTACGTGACCTGGACCCTGGCAACCTTTCACCATGAGGTAACCAGTGTGACTCCTTACACAGTGGCCAGGGCCCTCTAAGATGGCTGTGGTGAGGCTCAGAGGGGCCTTGGGGGTTCTTGGGCTCCACACTTTGCACAGTACCACTTTACTATGCATATCAAGGCAGGTCGCAGGTATTGCTAGACCCAGGACTGCCAAAACAGACACTTCAATATCCCTGGGTGGAGGAGAGGCTACGTGTGTGTGAGTCCTGTTTTCTGACCTGCACCATCCACCCCATTCTCCTAGTATGTAATTCCTCCTTTCTGAAAGATGCCAGAGCTCTGTTACCTGTAAGCCCATCAATGGAGGAATGAAGGTGGTTATGGCGGTTTGAATAGGAATGATCCCCATAGGTTCATGTGTTTGAATGCTTGGCCTACAGGGAGTGGCAAGGCACTATTAGGAGGTGTGGCCTTGTTGGAGTAGATGTGGCTCCGTTGGAGGAAGTATGTCACTGTGGGGGGAGGGCTTTGAGGTCTCAGAAGCTCAAGCCCAGGCTCAGTGGCATACTAACTATTCCTGCTGTGGATCAAGAAGTAGAACTCCCAGCTCCTTCTCCAGCACCATGTCTGCCTGCATGCCACCAGGCTTCCCGCCATGATGACAATGGACTAAATCTCTGAAACTGTAAGTCAGTCCCAATTAAATGTTTCCTTTCTAAGAGTTGTCATGTCTCTTCACAGCAAGAGAAACCCTAAGACAGTGGCTTTTCTCACTCCAAGTTGCGGAGCCCGAAGTGTTCGCACTGTGAGCTGTGATCCTCAACCCAGTGAGATGTAATTTCAGCCTAAGTGAAGGCTCAGGTGTCTCTTGTCTCAGAAGTTGACCCAGGCTAGGCCATCCGTCATTTAAATGTCTGCAAAGGAGTGGAGCTTGCAATACACCTTCTTATTGGGACATCACATGCCAATTTAAACATAATTGATCATGCAGAGGTTAGTAGCCACCTCAACCCATGCTCCTTGTCCTAGAGTGCTTCAGGAAGTTCCATGGGTCCTGTCTCCGGACGGGTCAGGTGTCCTTGGGTGCCAACGGTATCCTTGGATGCCTCTCACTATCTGGCTTTCTTCTGGGACTGAGCTCACAGGCAGATGAGCACTCCTGCAAGGTAGGGCAGTGATTTATGCTCAGTGACTTTCTTTGTACCTTGAAGATAGCCAGTGTCAAGCATCAGATTCCTTTGCTTCCAGAAAGGAACAGCATCAAAGAGCAAGCAGTCCCTGAAAGGCAGTACCTGCCTGTTCTTCTGTGTAAATTCTTCTGTCGTATCCAGTCCAGGCTGTGTGCCATGCTGGCACTGGGAGGTGATGTGTGGACAGGGTCTGTGCTTGTGGATGTCTAGAGATGGCCCATCGCCTGAACCAGGAGCTCACCTGAATTTCCTGTCCCCATTTTCAAATCTTCCTCTGTCAGAGAAAGAGGAAGACAGGGAGAGAGGAGGAGCTGCAGTGTGGAAAGGATGGGGAGACCCAGCTGGGCGGGGGGCTTGCCCTCTGGCAGGCAATGTGACCTGCCAGTGCCCCCATGAGGCTCCACTCCTGCCGTCTGCTTTAATAAACTCTAAACTCCAGTGGCTTATGTGAAGATTTCAGATTAACATTTAAATTAATGCTGGACTTGAAATATGGAGCCCAGGTCGCTGATGTGACTCTCCTTTAACATGTTCTGTGACCTGGGGCAGAAATTTAAAATGATCTTTTCTCAAAGAGCTGTTCCTCCTTGGGGAGGTAGAAGATGGTGTGGCAGTGCTGGAGGAACCCCTCCCACCCATCCTGTCCTTTCCGGAACCTAATGGTGTCTTCTCGACCCTGAGAAGCTCCCCCAAACCATGGCTGTGGGTCCTCCCTCTGGGGGTTTTGTTTTCTGGGTAGCTCCTCAACGCTCCAGTCCCATACTGGCTGAGCCTAGACGCAGAAGTAACGCTGAAGTCCCGATCCTAGGATGGGGTTAGTGAGTAGGTCACAAACAAGAAAAGAACTCTGCTTAGTCGCTGGGAGGGGAGGAAAAAGAACAGAATGGGCTAGGAGAGGAACATTTGCCCGGTGACAGTTCTTCACCTCACAGTGAACACCACAGTGATCTCTTTGGCCTCAATAGCCAGGATTCCTGTCCTGCCTTGCCAGTTCACAGCCCGCCCCAGGAAGGGTGACCATGACCTGAGACTTGCTGGCTGGAAAGGTTCCAGACACAACCACAGTCCTTCCTGGGAGAGACAGGGAAGTGCAAAGCCATCCTTTATCTTTGTTCTACCATCCCTGCTCTCCCCTGCTCTTTAACCCTCCAGGAGGGATCTGGAAGCCCACTGGGAGGCGCTGAGCTCACAGTTCATCACTGGACATCGTATTGTTTCCTGTTCCTCACTGCCTGAGACCAGCTCCAGCCAGCATCCTCACTCTAGTAGTAGGAAAAGAAGGACCAAGGGTGAGCTGGCCCTTCTGGGAGCTTCCAGAACAAACAGTTGTAGAGCCAGCATGTGTCACTGGGAGGGATGCTTGCATTCCATGACCTAGGAGTGTAATGATAATAGCCTGGGGCAGCCTCTCGGTCTCACAGGCTATGTCAACATAGTACCAGCTGAATCATGGCCAGTTACATCTGTGACCACGGCCACGCAGACCTTCCATCCTCGTGGACCATGGTTGAGGAGAAACCCTAGCCATTCCTCTAGAGGCCTCAGGCTAACTGCACAGGATTTACCATCCAGTAACAGTCTCCCATCCAAGTACTAGCCAGGCCCAACCCTGCTTAGCTTCTGAGACCAGATGAGATTGGGTGGTATGACTGTATGCTGATCCAGTAATGGTAATAATGACTGACAACAGCTCATTCTGACCTGGCTGTCATCGGCAGGCTCAAGATGGTAGCCGGGCTTGCATGACACTAATATCTTAGTTCCAAGTCTGTGGCTGAGGGTGGCTCAGAGCTGCTGAGCTGGATGTGTAGGTACCAGGGAAGCAGCTCTGGACCACAGAGGCTCCAGCATCAGCTGCAGGGCAGCACCCATGCTACTATAGAACCATTTCAACCTCTGCCTAGAAAGTGACAGGAAAGCAGCAAACACGCCACCACCAGCTACATACACGATCCATCCTTGCCTCATTAGCCCAGCCTGTGGCACCTGCTGCTACATTCTGATGCTCATTCAGAAGAGCACCTAACCCAGGGTCATATCTCCAGTGCCAAAAGCTGGTGCTGGGAGTGTGGGGTTACACTGCTCCAGCAAGGAGACTCCAGGGTAGAGAGCCAGGGTGGAATAGACGGCTTCTGAGTCACTCACCAGCCTGGTGAACCAACTAGGCTGGCACGCAGCTCTGTCTGCACAAAGTACTTGGGACCTGGGTTTTTCCTGTTACGTTTCTTCAGCGTCCACAAAGCTGTTTCTGTGGTGCTGACCTCTTGTCCACAGACAGGTAGGGACAAGAAATCCAAAGTTGACTTCCAGTCCAGCTGAGGAGGTTGGTGTGGAGGCACCAACGGCTTTATTACAGTAACAGCTCATCTATCTCAAGCTGGATGCTGAGCACCTAAGAGGAAGGGAAAAAGATTTTAAGTGGGGGAGATCATCCAGAGAGCCCCTAAGAAGTGTGTTTCAGAGTTCACAGAGATGGACTTTTAAGAGCAAGGGGCAACTTTGGGCAATGCTTTCCTGTGATGTAAGTGGCTACTTAGGCCAAAGCAAAACCACCAGAGGGGCTCTGGGTTGATGAGCTGCCAGCACTAGCAGGGTCCCTCAGTTACTACAGTGCCATCTATGTGCAAAGGACAGCATATGGTTTGGAAGGCCAGAATAGAGGGGCTGAAGAGATGGTGCAGTGGTCAAAAGCCCTTGCTGCTCATGCAGAGGACCCAGGTTTGGTTCCAGCTTTTAGGAGGAAAGATGGCTCCCTAAATTCTGGGGAACGTCTCTTTGCTTTGCTTTAGTAAGGGTGTCATTTGTCAATTGAAACAGACAGAATACAATGATAGAATGCTATATAAGGCCTAAGTTTGATTCCCAGCACCCAGCAGATCCATCAGTCCAATGGCCTCCATGCACACCAGGCATGCACATTGTGCACAGACATACACATATACACGTGAAATAGAAACATCTTTTTTTTTTTAATAAAGAAAAGCAAAAGGACCAATGTACAAAAGGGACATAAAGAATCCAGGGTAGCCGGGCGGTGGTGGCGCACGCCTTTAATCCCAGCACTCGGGAGGCAGAGGCAGGCGGATCTCTGTGAGTTCGAGGCCAGCCTGGTCTACAAGAGCTAGTTCCAGGACAGGCTCTAAAAAAGCTACAGAGAAACCCTGTCTCCAAAAACAAAAACAAAAACAAACAAACAAAAAAAAAGAATCCAGGGTAGCATGGTCCAGCTGTCTTGGGAACTACAGAACAGGAATCTTCTGTCTCTCAGCCAGAGCCCATGCACATCTGTGGCCGCAGGAGCTCTGTGCCCAGGGGAGCAGCAGGCGCTTCCTCCACCCATTCTGCTCCCCTCCCTTGACCACACCATCTGTCTTGTTTAGCATGCAGGGCCCTGATGGATGAGGTGGAACATGACATCAACAAGGCTCGACAGAAGAAAACCAAGGTGGGCTCCTACCGAATCAGGCCTGACGGGACACAGGAGAGGAAAAAGGTAGCGGAAAAGGAATTATGTGCCAGTATATAATTGCGGATATGGGCAATTACGAGCCATTTATCCAAACAGCAGTTGGTCTTAATCTTCTAACCTTGCTCTTGTTCGGGGTGTCAGCTCTAAATTGCTTCTGAGTCCTGGGGGACCCAAAGTAATCTTTAAGCTTGAAATTGAAGTATCTCTCTCAGCACCTAAATTTTGTGTTTTGTCAAGTTGGAAGACATTTCGGCTCCGTCGTTCATCAGAATGAAAAATAGCAAGTCCATGGTTCTTGGACAAGACCAGCAGGGGGCCCTGGGAGGTGATAGGGCAGATGCTCAAAGGCTGAGCAGGCCCCTCTTGGGCACTCCACCCCTCCTCCTTCCTGGTCCTACAGATTTCCAGTGCGCGGGGAGAGCAGGATGCATGCTCCTCTCTGCTTAGACAGGCCCATGGCTCTGGGGAAAGAAAGGTCCTCCTTCAAAATTACTCAAAGGGGGCTCTCCCCAAGGGTCTGCAGCGACAGGTGCTGCAAGGGAGAGTGGACTTGACCTGCATGCAAGAGGGCCAGCTGCTGGAGGGGAGGTCAGATATTTTAGGAGATACCACTGCTTCCAAGCACAGACAGTGAATTCCGGAGCTTAGAATAGCTGCCCTGCATGGTGTCCAGTCCAGGTAAAGCTGAACAGCCACAGGAGGTGTGTGTGTGTGTGTGTGTGTGTGTGTGTGTGTGTGTGTGTGTGTGTGTGTGTGTGTGTGTGTGTGTGTGTGCGCATGTGGTCACATGCTAGCAGTATTGCTTTAAAAGCAGCTTTCATGTTTTAGTAACTTGAGTAAGGGTTAACTAATCCGTCGTTAGATAACTTGGATCCATAGAACGGATCTTTTTAATGGGGTAATTGGGGCAACTGAGGAAAAGTAAAGGAAGCAACTACTGTCCCATGGAAGATCAGGCAAAGGGCACAAGGCTAGAGGGGGTTAGAGGAAATGGGTAGCTGTTTGTTGGGAGACACAGTATCCCAGTCATTAAACAATTTCTAATCCTGGAAATGTCCTTCCAGAAAAAAATAAGACCCTGTGATATTGACCACCGTGGAAAAGCCAGATACACAGCTGCTCAGGGAGTCGGATGTAATGACCTGAGCATCTATCTCCCTTCTCACCCTCCTGCAGCATCCTGCAGTGACTTCACCAAAGGCTGTCTGTGTATGAACGCTGCACCCTCCTGGGCTTCTAATATCAAAAAGGAGTTCAATTTACCACTCCCTTCTCCTGCTTGACCCACCTTGGTAGGCTTAGTCCAAAGAGGTTTTTTTGATTTGCCAGGACTTAAAGTAACTTCAAAGTGTCCTCTCTATTGCATGTATTATGGATCAGACACGAGGCAAATGGGGGTTCGGTCCATCAGGAACTTTAGCAGCTGTTAGTGGGCCTTAAATCAGCTCACTGCGGTGGTTATAAGAAAACATACAGCTTTCTCTCAGGCCCGTGGCGTCGGCAAGATGAGCAAGTGTCATGGTCTCCATACTGCCAGGAAGCTCCACAGCCACCGACAGGACCAGAAGTGGCATGATAAACAATACAAGAAAGGCCACTTGGGCACAGCCCTGAAGGCCAATCCTTTTGGAGGTGCCTCTCATGCCAAGGGAATCGTGCTGGAAAAAGTAGGAGTTGAAGCCAAGCAGCCAAATTCTGCTATCAGGAAGTGTGTCAGGGTGCAGCTCATCAAGAACAGCAAGAAGATCACAGCTTTCGTCCCCAATGATGGTTGCTTGAACTTCATTGAGGAAAATAATGAAGTTCTGGTTGCTGGATTTGGTCGAAAGGGTCACGCTGTAGGTGATATTCCTGGAGTCTGCTTTAAGGTTGTTAAAGTAGCCAATGTGTCCCTTTTGGCTCTGTACAAAGGCAAGAAGGAGAGACCAAGATCCTAAATTTTGACAGTGGAAACACAATAATAAATTTTCCTATTCTGAAAAAAAAGAAAACATATAAATGTCAGAAAGCATCTTCTAGAAAAAGAGAAGTCTATTCTGTTATTGTATATAAAGTATTAATATAAAAATTATACCAAGTCTAAAAATCCAAAAGCCACAAAAGCAGGTGGCTGTCCCCAGCATGGGAGAATAGCCTGAAGACACTTTGTTTGAGAAGACTGAACAACACCATACCCATTCCTGGCTGCCTATGCAGAAAATTCCAGGCTTCTCTGAGTACAGAGACTTTGGTAGCTGTGACTTTGGGTTTAGAGACCTGTAATTTTATACAGACAGAGCCCAGACTGGGCACCCACATGCAGGGCCCACACTGGCTCCAGGCTCCTGTGGCTGTATCCTTGGGGCTGGACTCGAAGTCTCCATAAGTTGATTTCCAGACCGAGAACTGTAGATCACATGAAAGACTCATACCAACCACTGAGGTCTGAACTCTGCTTCCCAGGCACGACCAAGACTAGTGTGAATGCCATGCTGCAGAAGGCCACAGCAGGCCTCTGGAGGGGCCTGAGGATGGCCTAGGGAAGGGACAGGCAGTTTGATGGACATTAGTGTTATGGCAAAAGGAACAATGTCTTATGCTCCTTTATAATAGTGGGACATCAGCGCTCACTTTCCACCCCCAGCTCCAGCCTCCTCAGTCAAGAAAACCTCACCCTCACACCTAGACCCACTAGAACCCATGAGTGTGGAGCCTGTTATGACCATCTCAGAACCACCCAGACCTAAGCCAAGGCTAGGGTGCTGACTTGTTCCAATTATTGAGTGAAGCTGAAAGCTAGTACCCACCCTGTGTCACCCTCTGCAAGTATTCGGAGGTCAATGGATCATAGGTTGTCTTTGGCGAGTCCTGTGAAAAAAAGAGAGGGCGGGGCCTTCCTTGACATCAGGACACCTCTTTCCATTACTCCAGATGGTGAAGGATGGGTTCTTCTCAATCAAGATGACCACACCTCTTAGCCACCTTCCATGGCATAAGCAAGACTCTCTGTAGCCAGAAATAGCAGATAACCCATTCCTTTTCCTGACTCTGCACCTCCTGCTCACCTCACAGAGGGCAAACACCAGTGGATGGATGGATGGATGGATGGATGGATGGATGGATGGATGGATGGATGGATAAATAGATAGATGGATGGATGGGTAAATAGATGGGTGGGTAAATGGATAAATGAATGGATGGATAGGTGAATGAATGGATGGGTAAATTAATGAATGTATTGCTGTCAGGAGGAGCAGGCTGGCTGTGTCCCGCAGCCTGGCTCCCAGCCGCCCAGCTAACTTAACCCCCCCCCAAAGAACCACACAGAAATTGTATTAATTAAATTATTGCTTGGTCTATAAGCTCTAACCTCTTATTGGCTAACTCTCACATCTTGATTCAACCCATTTCTAATAATCTGTATGTCACCACGAGGTCATGGCTTATGGGGAAAGATTCAGCATGTCTAACCTGGCAGCTTCATGGCGGCTCTCTGTGTCTGCCTTCTTCCTCCCAGATTTCAGTTCTGTCTTCCCGCCTATCTAAGTACTGCCCTATCAAAAGGCCAAGGCAGTTTCTTTATTTAACCAATAAAAGCAACACAAATACAGAAGGACCTCCTACACCAATGTATGGATAGGTAAATGAATGGATAGATGGGTAAATGGATGGATGAATGGATGGATGAATACCCCTGACCTCCAAGACTATAAAACTTGGGTTATACGCAAATATTTAAAAGAACTTATTTGACAATGTTGCACTGAATTTTATTGTAAAGCTTCTGTTTCCTTGGCTTGGTTTACACAGAAAACATTCAAAATTTTTAATTGTACTGTTCGTTTGATTAGGAAGAACAAAAAAAGAATATACATGGCATGTATGTTCAGTTCAGAGGACAACTTGCAGGATTCAGTTCTTTCCTTGTATGTCCCAAGGAGAAAACTCAGGTCTCAGTCAGTCATTTCTGCCCCAAAGGCTGCCCAGGCAGATCCCAGTGCAAATAAGCAGAAGGGCATAAAACTGCATGGGGCAGGACACTCACCCAGCACCACTAGACCCTGGGAGGCTCTGTCACAGCCCGTGGAGTGAGTTAGGAGGTAGCCTGCCCTAGCCAGGGAGCTGAGCTCAGGCCCAGGATATCTGCCTTGGGGCTATGCCTTGGTCATTGTATTTGCAAAAACAAAACAAAAACCAGGAACAACCCCAAACCCAAAGAAAAGCCTGTCCATCTCCTCATTCCTCAGCTGTTCTCCTTATATACCAGAGGCCTAGCGTGGTAGACAGCTCTAGGATGAGCCAGGGGCAGCCACTGCTCACAAGACAGGGAAAGGAGAGATAAGGTGAGCAATTCAAGTGGTTGAGCTTGAGTCTCAGCAGGGTTGTGTTCCACCTGAAGTCAGGGTAGTGCAAGAGCCTAATGTCACCTCCATATTCATTAACCTTCAGGAACAAAAGAAATGAGCATCAGTTGACAAGAAAGAGAAGATGGGTAGCAGAGAGAGCGCAAAATCACCCTCAGGGTCTGCGCTGTCCTCTAGCCCCTTGGGAAAACCCCTCTGTCACCACCTTGAGTGGCCTCTCCATGCCAGAGATAATAGGGCTTTTATTTTGGGCTTGGTTATGGGAATTACAGGCTCTGGTTCCCCACCTCCAAGAGATGTTCCTGTAATCAATCCCCTCTCTTCCAATGTGGTCACACCAGGAACAGGAGCAAGAGCAGGGATGTCTCCTCCAGTCCACTACAGCAGCCCAGATGTGTTCAGCATCTGGATGAGACCCAACAGGCGTAGCTCATTAACTGATCAGCACCAGTATCCAACCTTGTATCCATGTGATGCCTGATATCAACACAGGGAACTCACTTCTAATCCCTTTGCTTAGGTCAGCTTGGCACCCTCCTCAGCTAGGGCTACCCCAGGCTTTTCCCCATCCTCCCACACCCCTAGCAGCATCTTCATGTCCACCTCCAAAGAATACCTAAGAGGCAGAGGCTGTTCCCTGCAGCCTTCATCCCTCAGCCGGCCTCTGTGACTTAGGAGCACCCCGTGCTTGCTGACACTGTACCCACAGCCATGTGCACCTGTCCAGCCTGTTAGCTGTGGGGTGCCTGTCACCTTCCACACTGGTTCTAGAGTCCTATCACTTGCAAGTCTCCATGCCAATCTCCTGCTATCACACAAAGGTAACCTCCAAAGTACCGAGGCCCTGGCACCAGGGTTGCCTCAAAATCAATGCAGTTGGACCACACACTGAGATGAGTACAGGGTTAGCCTGTATCCCAGCAGCCAGGCTCCCTTCCTGATCAGCTTCTTACTAGCAAGCCTCAAGTCACCAGACAGGTAATTATGAGAACCAAAATTGGTGAGAGCAGGGGTTCCAGGCAATGAATTATCCCAGTCTGAATATTCATACGAGTGTGCCTTGTATGTATGCTCATTTGTATATATGTGCATGCATGTGTATGTGAGTCTGTGCACATGCATAAGTGTGTGTATGCATATCTTAATTCTTTACATATGTATAAGTGAATCTCTGTATACACGTATGTGCATGCACACATGTGAATAAGTGTACAACCACCAAAAACACAGGTTTTCTATTTGCCTCTGGGAGCAGCAGCAATCTGAGCATCACTGTGAATGGTGCGGTGCTGTGTGCTGGCTACAATGGTGACAGTTTGGCTGATTAGGAAGTTCTTGGAAGCCCAGGACTTTCCTGCTTACTGGGCAGGACACATGGGATGGTGTCTCAGCATAGTCCTGCAACACTTGTGCTGTTCCAGGAAGAACCAGCAGGTGGATCTTTCTCCCAGGGCCTCCCATCCTGGATCACCTCAACGGGTTAGCAAGCTCCTCCCCCTCCCTAAATCAAGGGAATTTAACATTTGTGCCTTCTCCATGGGTAGAAGAGAGGGGCATCGAATTAAAAGGGAAAGAGTGTCCTAGTTCCCCCCATGGGCATTGAAACAATGCAGGGACAGTCAGATCCCAAAGTTTGTCCATTTGACGTGGGGAGGAGCTTCACCACCAGAAACAGGTAATTAGGAACTCCTCTGAGGAAACTCCCTAATCCCCCGATACTCTTCTCTGGTCAAAGATGCTCACTTCCCCACTTGTCCTCTTTGATTTTGTAGACCCCACATGTCCTCCCTCTGCTCCATCCAGAAAATGGCTGAAACCTCCCCCTTTTCAAGAATGGCACACTCCAAGACTCAGGGCAGCCTAGTTTGTTGGCCTGCTAAAAATGTCAGGCTCTGTGGGGTACCTGGCTCTCTCCTCCCACGTCCTCGGCCAGGCTCCTGTGTGGAACTTCCTGAGTTCGCAGGATGACTGCAGCAGACAAGGGAAGCCACCTGGAGACAGCTTCTGAGTCACCTGTCACACTGTGTGCATAGAAGGCCATCCCTGTGCCGTTTATTCGTGGCTGTTCAACCCGCCCTAGACATTCTCTAGAGATATCACAGTTTTCCCTTGTAAGAAGATGTGTGGTGCTAGTTTGGATATTGGGGATCTGATAATGAGGAGTTAAGAAGCGATTTCTGTTTTCTGAAGACGGGGTGTGTGGGTGAGTTGGTTCCCCTGAGCTCGACCTTGCTTACAGTGTTCTCCCAGCCGGAGGAGCCAGCCTGCTGCAGGCTGCATGCCACCTTAGTGTGGGATAGTCTCCTAAAGGTTGCATGGGGTTTATACCTCAAGTTGTACATCTAGACTTCATTTTTTTAAGTCCAGAATACTTTTGAGAAGGAAGCAGAAGGTATTGTAAAATCAAACTGTGCGTTCTGGGGCTGCAGAGCTGCCCAGTGGCTAAAGTACTTTTTGTGCACACACAAGAGGTCCTCAGCAACACATAAAAGCTGAGCAGGGCCTGTAATCTGGTACTGGGGAGGCAGAGAGGATCCCTAGGGCCTGCTGCCAGCCAGTCTAGGCAAAGCCACGAGCTTCAGGCTCAGTGTGACACTGACTCACAAAGCAAGGTTTTGAGCAACAGAAGAAAGCCACTGATGTCACGGACTGATACATGTTCTGTGTGAGGAGAGGGAGAGCACTCCACAAGAGTGGGACCGCCAGGACCTAGAGGGAGGGGTCTAGAGAAATGGCCCAGGGGTCGAGTATCTACTGCTTTCATAGAAGACCCAAATTCCACTCATGTCAGGTGGCTCACCTATCTGACATCCTTCTTCTGGCTTCTGTGGACCCCTGCACTCATGTGCACACACCCCATCACACATACATACAAACAATTAAAAATAACCATTAAAAAAATTGCTAAGGTGTACACGATGGTGAAGTCCTGGCACTTGGGAGACTGAGGCAGGCAGATCTCTGTGAGTTCAAAGCCAGCCTGGTCTGCATAGGGACCAGAACAGCCAGAGTTATACAGAGAGACCCCGTCTCAAAAAGCCCTAGAGGGAGACACAGCCCACAGGGACCTCACTGACTCTCTTTTGTGAACGGTATAGACAGAAACTTCTTTGTCGTGGGTCACCTGAATTTCAGAAGCTCTTAAACTCTGGTGTCAGCTCTACCATACAACACATATCCAGACCTCGGCAGAAGCTGATTCTTGCTTGTCACTTTGATCAAACATTTCACAGTGTGCATACTCTAGGGTCTTTCTGGCTCCCAAGTCTGTCTGGATCACACGCAGCTCTGGACACACATGGTGGCTAGGACCAACCACACCGAGAAGCCTATCCTCAGCCAGATTCTTGCTGTTGCTCTTGGGCATTCTGGGATGTGGTGGTCACAGGGCCCAGCCATATGTCCCTCAGGGGAAGTGATGAAGCAAAAGAATCCTCTCTCCATGGAGCCCTGGCCCTGGGCCTGCCCTCCTGAGCCTGACATTCCTGCAGGGATTTCCTGTTCACTGTCTGCCTGTGTGATTGTCCATGTCTGAAAGAGGCCAGAGCTCCCAAAGGGTCAAGCGAGCAGCTCTCAGGAAGCAGAAACACAAATAAGGAATTATCCCCGCTCAATGCCGACTCTGCCCTGCTCTATACTCCCATCTGTGGGGGAAGTGCTGACATCCTATGTTTAGAGCAAGCTGGGGAGGAGGGCCTGGTGAAAGGAGACAGATAGAAATCAGGCCAGTGGAGAGAGCCGGACAGTGTTTGGGCCCCAGCCCCAGCATGCCCTAGCTGTAAGAACTCGGGACCTTCAGCCTCTCATACAGTTATTATTATTACTATTATTATTTTATAATCATTATTGTTATCCATTAGTGCATATGTATTGGGGTAGGATGTGGACATGTGGAAGTCAGCACCCTAACTTCTAGGGATCAAACTCAGGTTGCCAGGGGCTTGCTGGGCAAGTGCCTTTACTGAGATATTTTACCAGCCTTCATTCATTTATTTTAAATTTGAGTTCCTTGTCTTGCCCTTCCGAATTTAAATGCCATTGTTAGTCTAATTGCTTATTGTTTAGCGCACACAATCTGAGGTGAAGAGGTCCCAGAATTAGGTTAGTATTAAGCCTGGTAGCAAATACAGACCTGATTACTTGAGATTTAATTTTAACAATGAAAATATTCAGCATAGAGAAAAAAAAATTGATTATCTAGGGTTTATGCATAGAATAAACCCAATTTTTCCCCTTTGAAAAGGTCTGGCCATGGCTGGTAAAATGTCTCAGTAGGTCAAACTCAAGGATTCACCTATCTTTGCTTCCCAGAACTGGATTAAAGTTGATTCTATTTGGGATTTTCAAGTGTTGCTTCAGTGATATTTTTTAACTTAATTTTTAATGATTCTTCGGGAATTCCACATCATGCACCCCAATCCCTCTCACCTCCCAGTCTCTCTATATCTGTGCCTCACCCCCACAACATCCCCCAGAAAAATTTTTAAATATAGAATAAAAACAAAATGACATTTTAAAATCATAATAGTATATTTTGACATTGACTACAGATGGAACATCCCTCTTATACTTCCAATTACAAAAGTTTCAGTTTCCTGCTATCATACTGAGTTTCCAAAGTAATAGAGAGAAAATTCCAGAAAATAATTTAGGGAGAAGTGTCTCATGGAATATTATAAAGACAAAATGGTATACCTAATGCTTATAATTTGAGGAAAACGCCAAATATTTTCATTTTCAAACGTTGATATTTAGCAAATCATTTTTACTGGATCTTAACCATTTAACTGTTTAGTATATTATTCTGGTCAGTTTCATGTCAACTTGACACAAGCTGGAGTCATTTGGGAAGAAGAAACCTCAGTTGAGAAGATCCTGTTACCGAATGGGTCTGTGGCGCTTTTTCTTTATTGATGACTGGTGTGAGAGAGAGGCCCCACCGCAGGTAAAGGTCCTGTGAGGGTCATCCCTGGGCTGGTGCTCCTGTGCTCTGTAAAGAGACAGTCTGAGCAAGTCATGAGGAACAAGCCTTGAGCTGAGCTCCTCCATGGCCTCTGCATCACTTCTTGCCTCCAGGCCCCTGTCCTGACTTCCCTGGATGATGAACTACAAACTGCAATATGAAATAAACCTTTCTTCCCCAAGTTTTTTGTTGTTGTTGCTGTTTTGTTTTGGTTTTGGTTTTTTGGCTATAGAGTTGTACCATAGCAGTGGAACTAACCAAAACATCTCTTTGAAGTCAAAATTACGAGGAATTATCTTAAAAGCAATCTTTTAAATTCTATAGTTTGTGTAGTTTCTGTGAGCAAAATGGGCTTTTATGTGCCTTCCTTCTGCTAACTCTTCACCCCTTACCCCTTGTGTTTGTTTTTTGCAGTAAGATCTTGCTTTGTAGCCCAATCTAGCCTTGATTCCACTATGAAACCCAGGCTGTCTTGAACTTGTGGCAGTCCTCTGCCTTGACCTCTTGAATGGTGAGATGGTGTGAGCCACTCCACGAAGGTTGTTTTAATTTTAGAGATGTCTCCTTGTGTAGCCAAGGCTGCCCGTGAGTTTTTGATCCAATGTCACTTCCCCAAGTAGGAGGAATTCCAGGTGTGACACAACACCCAGCGCTCCCTTCTGATTGCTCTTTGATTCCTCAATTTGGTAATTTGCTATAGGGAGCTCATGGAATGGGAGTGTGTTCATTTTCAGCTGTTAATTCATACTCAAGTGATATACCGATTAAACTTCAAAAAATTTATTGTTACTACATATATTTGTGTGTGTGTGTGTGTGTGTGTATGTGTGTGTACAGAGAGCAGAGGACAACTTGTAGGAGTTGGTTTTCTCCTTCCCCCATGTGGGGTTTGGGGATTGAACTCAGTCATCTGGTGTGGCAGCAATTACTATTATACACTGAGCCACCTCACCTGATCTAAACTTCTTCATATATACATACACGAAGGAAAAAACAGGATTCAACACTCTCTGTGGTTTGGGAGCGTCTGGTTAGGGTCTTGGAGTACACCTCTGTAAATGAGGGGAGCTGACTATTCATGGAAAAATTCTGCAAGTTGCCCCCACCCTACCCTAGTTCATCTACCCTCTCTGAGTATCAGCACCTTTCTAGCTGGCTCCATGCAGACAGATGTTCAGTGTTTGGTCATTTTTAACTGCAGTAAAATTTTATTTTTTCATCCACTGAAGAATGTAGAACTGTTAAAGTTTGATTTATTGTTAACATGCATACTTTCCTCTTGGGACAGGCCTAGTTGTGTCCCCCACATCATAGGACAGAGCTCTGCCTCCATGACTGTAGTTAGAGGCAAGGGCCTGTAAATGGAGGGACCGTGGCTAAAGAGGCCTCAGGTGGGATCCTGACCTGATAAGAAGACACCCCAGAGCTGGCACTGCCATTTGTGGACACAGATCCGTCACTAGGAATGAAACCATCCAAACTTTAATCTGGGACTTTTGACCTCCAGGAGAGAATGGGGCAAACTGTAAGGCTCACAACTTGGTGAGTGCTGCAGTGCGGGATGTGGTGATGGAGCCGCCTCACTTGGTAGACACATGCGTGCCACCTTCCCAGAGCTGACGGGAGACCTACCAAAATCTTTCAAATGTGCCTCAGTAACTCAGACCCTTCCTTCCCTTGCAGGTGTGCATTCTGGTTCTTTCCGGATTTTTTAACCATACAACACAGTTACAGCAAATCTCCTGGAATCAAGGTCCTGTGTATTGCTAATATAACTTTAATTTTCTTCTCATTTTTTCAGTGTTTGAGAGGATCCACAACCTTGTACTAGGTAGCAAGCACTTTACCGCCATTCTACCTTGTTTACCTGACACCTATAGAATAGATTAGATATAGAATCTAGATTCTTCAGTGGTCTGACCTCAGCATTTTGTAGTCCACTGGCAATGTAGGAAAGAATCTGCTTTGTTTTACTTGTGCCCACTGTGGAAAATACCGTTTGAGTAACATAGTAAGAGCAAAAAAAATGCCATTTCAACTCCTGTTTTAATTTCCCTTCCCAGAGTGGCAGTGAGCTGCCTTTTGCCTGCAATGCCTGCTTATTTGTAGCTTTTCCCATCTCTCCATCAGATTATTATTTATACATTATTACTTTGAAAGCGTCTTTAGGGACAGTGCCTGTGTGAACCACTGCTGCAGTGTCGTTCCAGGACTATGATGCCCGTGTGGCTGGGCTCCTTCACACACAGACTCCACCCCTTTCACAGGGCATTTGGGGAGTTTTCTTCCCGTGATTCCTGCTTCTCTTCTATGCTTCCTGTAGTGGCTGTGTTGAGCGTATCTGTTAACAGGGCACCATAGGTCTGAGTCCAGCTCTCTCTCTTCCCCGGTGACCAGCAAGTCCTCTGTGCCAGCACTATTTCCTAAATCAGCCTGGTTCCCCTACTGTTACCTTAAAAACTAAATGTTTATTGAGTTTATGGCTGTTTTGCTTGCATGTATGTCTGTGCAATACTTACATATATAGTACCCAGGGAGGCCAGAAGAAGATTCCCTAACACTGGAGTTACAAATGGCTATAAGCTACCATGTGGGTGCTGGGAATCAAACCAGGATCCTCTGGAAGAGAAGCCAGTGCTTTTAACTGCTTAGTCATCTCTCCAGCCCAGTGTCTGTCACCTTTAAAAGTTCAGTTTCTGGGGGACAGAGAGGAATTGTGCACATTTTTTCTCATGCTGTGGATATTTTTATATTTTTATTCTAATTATTTGTATACTGCAATTTTGATTATTTGTTTTGCTTTTTTGAGACAGTATCTCATGTAGCCCAAGTTGCTTCAAATCCTGAATTTCTCATCCTCCTACCTCCCCCCTCAAATGCTGAGATTAGAGGTGTGTGCCATCATGCTTGATTTATGTGGTCTAGGGATTGAACATGGGGCTTCATATGTGCTAGTAAAACATTCTACCAACTGAGCCAGTCCCCCTGAAATCTATTAGAAATGTATATGTATATGTGTGTCTGTGTGAACATATGCCATATGTGTGGGTGGTGCGTAGAGGCTAGGAGAGGGTTGTGGGTCCCCTGGCACTGGAGTAACATGTGGCTGTAAGTCACCCCAATATAGATGTCAGGCATCAAACTTGGGTCCTCCAGCAGAGCCAGAAATGTTCTTAACTGCTGAGCCATCTCTCAGCCCTGAGAAGCCAATTTTTAAGTGCATTTTTATACTTTGAGTACACAGCATTTTGCTCATAGGGCACCCCTAGTTCTGTCAGATAAATCAATGAAGGAAGAAATGGTTAACATGGCTGTTACTTCTTTATCAGTTTCTGAAGGTCTTTTGGGACTGGCTACTTCTACTGTGGTGTGAAGCCTAGGTTTTAATGTTTTATTTTACATATATGGGTGTTTTCTTTATGTGTATGTCTATGCACTATGTGCATTCCTAGTACCCCAAGAAACCAGAAGAGGGTGTCAGGTCTCTCGGAGCTGGAGTTACAGATGGCTGTGAGCAGCTGTGTGGGGAGTGGGGAAACAAACCAGGTCTTCTGCAAAAGCAGCCAATCCTCTTAACCACTGAGAAGCCTCTCTAGCTCCATTGTGAAGTTTAGAAAAGGCACAGCAAATCATGGGGAAGGAGGGGGCCACAGGTCAGCTGTGTGACTAGCTGCTGTGAGTTGGATTTAGCTGGGGATGCCCAGGGTAATGAGGGAGCCACCTGTGAGATTGGAGGTGCCAGTTCATGAGCAAGGTGCAGTGACGCAGTCTTACATGAGCCCTTTTGTCCCGGAGAAGAATTCTGCCTTATGATGAGCCCTGCTGTCAGAGGGTAGGTCTGAGAAGGACCTCAGGGCACATCCCTACACATGCTAGGGTGCCAGGATCACATCAGCTAACCTGAGCATAAAAACTGGTAATGGCGTGTGTTATACACTGAAGACACAATGTCCTCATTAACCAAGGGCTCTGGTTAAGAAACAAAACCTGGCATTACTGCTTGAGCATGTAGAAAGACTAGATGCTCTGCTGCCTTCAGGGAGGCGGTAAAGACAGATGATTCAATACTCCTGAGCAGATAAAAATAATAATGATCGGCAGGCCTGAAACAGTGAGAGAGAATGAGAGATTATCGTAGCTTAGCGCAGAATTAGGGTTAACTAGCCAAATGCTGGCGATGCGTGCCTCTCATTTATAAATACAAACAAAGGCTGTGATTGAGCCCTGCCTGTGTGAATGGCTGCCGGGGCTCAGCTCCACTGACCTAAATCTTCTCTTGGGCCCTGGAAAGGAGAAGCCCCTTCCCTGTCACTGTCTGGGAAGGTGTGGCTTTTCAGGGCTTTGTACCTTGTGGAGAAGGTGTGTAGGTCTCTGGGCACAGGGGGTTGTCTGTCCTCCAGAGCTTCACAGCAAAGGGGAATGAGATGAGCAGCACCTTCCTCTTCCAGATCCGGAAGCAGAAGATTAGAGCTGAGGGTGGCTCACTGGAGGACCCAGAGGGAAGGGAAGTTTAGCCCAGCATCTTCTAGCCCCTACTCAGCAGGATCCTTGCCTGGGTTCATCCCAGTGATCACATAGCTGTGGCCTTGTGTGTCCATGTGGCTCCACTCTTGCACCCATTACGTTGGCTTCAGAACGCATCCTAACACAGGACCTCGATGTCACCATGCCAGTGAGGCCCTTTCCCAAGCAGGTGCACCCATGAGTGTAAACATCAAGACCTGAGCATATGCTCTATCAGAGAGCTGGATGACCCAGACAGTACACTGGTTCCATGGGGCTGAGTGGGCTCATCTCCCAGTGTATTCTTGCAAGGTATTCTTGGGTGGGAGGTGGGGGGAAATGAACCCAGACCCATTGCTGCTCAGACTTTCCTGTAGTACTGTGGGGTGAGCACTGCCTCATGATGGCTGTGGCTTCCCACCATCTCTGCTGGTCAACAGTATACCCCTCCTCCCTCTGGATGATGTCCCCATGGGGAACAGACTTTAACATTGACCTTGATGACTCTTCATGAAATGCCACTCCCTTCCGCACCATTCCTAACCTGTCTGGGTGTGTGGCTGCATGTCATGTGTCCTTTATCTCTGACCTTTGAGTCTGTTTCTGGTACATGACTGTCTGCTGCCATTTGGCAGAAATGCTTCTGCAGGCTTGGCATTAGACACTGCACTAAAGTCTAAATACATAATGCATCTAACCTCAGATTTGGTAATTCTGTCACACTTAAAACAAGCTGTCAAAACCGTCTGGCATGACTTATCCTTAATAAATCCCTAGTCTTGTTAATTGCTCCTTATCCACAGAATAAGAATCGTGTGGATCCACAAATCGGGTAAAGAACGGAGGATAATGGGGAAACATTTAAAGGATTGCCTGTTTCTCCCTCGGGGTAAAAGGAGCTGTGTGGCACAATGGGCACAACCATGCCCTGGCACATATGCATGTAATAGATGTAGTCTGGCTCTGGATCTGCCTGTTTGCAGGGAAACAAGAGTACTAATTGTTCTGAGGGAAGAATGCATCCCCAATGACGTTCTAGAGCTGGGGCCACAGGACAAGTGTACTAGGATGGCCGGGACTGGCTTGCTGCGTGACTAGCCCAAGAAGGGAACAGGGCAGTGAAGATCCTCACAGGGAGCATTCCACACTCCACAGAGGGACCCGGCGCCTTCTTCCAAATCTGCAGAGGTGCTCTCCGCTGTGGCCTCTGATGCTCAGGGTCTTTGGCATCTGGTTGGCCCGGCTCATTTTCTGCTTTTAGTATATAAACTAGGCCTGTGACCATGGGCAAGAAACTTGGCTGCAGAGGTTGTTTCCCCTCTGTGAAGAAAGATGAACGGTTAGGATGGAGACCTTCAGAGGCCCCTGGTCCTACCAGTCCCCTATCATACCCAAAAGACAGGCAGGGGACTTCAGCAAGGAAAGAGTCTATGGAATAAAACTACTAAGGGTCTCATTGGTCCACCCAGGGGAGTGAGTGACCAGTAACATGACTCTGATTTCTTGGTCTATGACACAGTCTTTGACCCTCACTTCTCCAGGTATACTAAGGGCTATGCCTGTGGCTGTCGGGAACGATTCCTTAGGCCATGCCAAGATAAGCAGCTTGGTGCTCTCAGGTACTTGTGTGTGTGTTCCACACATGTGGAGCGACAGGTGTGTTTTCCAGGAAGGCATTGCTGTTTGGTATCTAGAGGGGCCAGGAGACTGCAGCAGGACGATAGGATGACCTCACACATGGGACAAGGCCGTGTTATACTTGGGGTAAGGGGAAGTTGAGGTGCAGAATGTGAAGTCCCCTGAAGAGGATCACAGGGTTAGAGCGGTGTGTGTAGCGTTACCTGTGGAGACTGAGAGTGTCACCATGACAAGACACACCCCGCTGCACCTCTCAGCCTTCGTTACCTGTGGAGACTGAGAATGTCACCATGACAAGACACACCCCGCTGCACCTCTCAGCCTTCGTTACCTGTGGAGACTGAGAGTGTCACCATGACAAGACACACCCCGCTGCACCTCTCAGCCTTCGTTACCTGTGGAGACTGAGAGTGTCACCATGACAAGACACACCCCGCTGCACCTCTCAGCCTTGGGCAGTGTACAAGTGAACATAACCGCACTTGAGTGGACTGGACACGTACCTCAGTGTAGCACTCTTGCCTAGCATATGTGAGGCCCTGGCTTTAATCCCCAGTGCCTCAAAAAAGATCTTTTCAATGCTGAAATGTAAGTTCTGCACGCTCTCCTATCGTGAAGTACCTCTTCCATGCCACCATGGGATCTTTGCACACTTCCCAAACACAAAAGGCTACTCTTAGCCCAGGGCTCTCCACAAGCAGTCTGCGACCAGGGCTCTGCAGGCCACCTTCAAGGCCACTGCTCTGCATGTGGTTTCAGGCCCAGGCCATGGTGCTGGGGACAGGACTCACTTCATTTTCTCCACTGCCGTGACTCCTGTCTAACCCATGTTTTTCCTGCTCAGAGCGCGGTGACCAGGTGCGACCTTCAGGCTCATTGGGGTTGACTCTCTATCCAGAATAGATTTCCACCCCTGCCCCCGCACTCTTTGGTTCCTGGCACGGGAAGAAGTTTGGTCTTGCCAGTAGGAATGTGATACTGATCTCTGTCTCCATCATCCATAGCACAGAGCTCCTGGTGGAGATTTATCCAGTGCACTTGGTGTTTTCAGTCATGATTCTACCTGCAACCAAGAATTCTCTCACCTGAACTAAGTTACCTGGAGTATGAGCTAGCAAGGCAATTGCATTTGTCCGAATGCAGCGTTAAGAAATAAGAATGTCCTAGGCTGTTGCTGTAATAAAACACCATGGCCAAAAGCAATGTGGGGAGAAAACGGTTTATTCCAGCTCAGGGTTGCACATCATCATTCATCACCAAAGGGCGCCTGGGCAGGAACTGAGGCAGAGGCCATAGACCAATGCTTACTGGCTTGGTCCTCTCAGCTTGCTCAGTTCATTTTCCTAGACCCCTCCCCCAGGTCTACCTGCCCAAGGGTAGACCCACAATGGGCTGTGCCCTTCCACATCAATCATTAATCAATAAAATGCCCCAAAGACTTGCCTACTGGCCAATCTTACTGAGGCATGTCTTCAATTAAAACCCCCTCTTCCCAGATATGTCTAGGTTGTGTTAAGTTGTCAAAACACCAACCAGCACGAAAAAAGTCAACATTATTTCCCAGGTTGCTAACCTTAAATAGTGCAGAAAGCATGTTGTTTGAATAGAGACAATGGTTTCACATCTATTGCCTGAAATAAACCACTAAAGTTAAACTTCGGTTTTGCTGGGACAGCCGATACTGGTCACTAGGGCTGAAGAATCAGCTGAAGAGACCAACATTCAAACAAGCATGGTAAGGAGCTGGGTGACAACAAAGAAAGTGACCTCGGGCCACTTCCCAGAGGTGCTGAGACAGGTCTTCAGGGAGGCCATGCCGCCATCCAGCCAGCATGGAAAATGATACCCAATTCTCCTCTCTCTCTCTCTCTCTCTCTCTCTCTCTCTCTCTCTCTCTCTCTCTCTCTCTCTCTCTCCTTCCATATCCCTCCCCCTTCTCAGCTTGATTGGCTAGATCAGATGGAGGGTTAGGGAGTTGCAGTCAGTGACCTGCTGGTGCCTGTTCCTCTCCAGAGCGAAGAGAAGCCATCAGGAAGGACCTGCTCACTGCTTTGGTTTACGTTTGTTTACCCACATCTGTTAGCCAAGTTCCTTCTCATATCTCACCCAGAAAGACAGCATTCAAGACAATGCAAGTGGAAATGCGTGTGAGACAGAGCAAGTGGAAATGCATGCGAGACAATGCAAGTGGAAAAGCACACGAGGCAGTGCAAGTGGAAATGCATGCGAGGCAGCACAAGTGGAAATGCACGTGAGTCAGAGCAAGTGGAGATGCATGCAAGGCAGTGCAAGTGGAAATGCATGCGAGGCAGTGCAAGTGGAAATGCATGCGAGACAATGCAAGTGGAAAAGCACACGAGGCAGTGCAAGTGGAAATGCATGCGAGGCAGTGCTAGTGGAAATGCATGCGAGGCAGTGCAAGTGGAAATGCATGTGAGACTGATGCCCCCATTTTGGTATCTACAGCTAGAAATAGTCCCTGATAAAAGAGCCCAGCAGTAAGACATACCGCGTGCACAGAACACTCAGAGCAGTGTTACTGATAACTTTTAAATGTTATCATCCCACTAAAATATCTTCAAATTAAGGCACTGGGTAATGAGCTAGGGATTATTGGGGGGCATCTCATAGGTTTTTGTTTGTTTGTTTGTTTGTGGTGTGTATGTGTCTGTCTGTCTGTGGCTCGGTACACACGTGTCATAGCACACACGAGGAGGTCAAAGGACTCTGTTTTCTCTTCTAATGCTATGGGTCCAGACGACTGAACTCAGGTTGTTAGGCTTAGTGACAAGGATCTCTACCCACTGAGCCATCTCACCAGCCCAAGGTCTTCACAAAGCACTCTGCTGATACATGTGCAGACTGTGGAATGCTGGGAGTGTCTGGGTCACTGCTTCTGTGTGGGATGGAGGGTGGAACTTTGTACTTACAGGTGAAGCCTTAGAAGGAACAGCTTGGCTCCTCAGGATGCTAAAGTTTCAAATGGATTTTTCCCTTCATGTCCGTCTTGGTTAGGGTGTCTATTGTTGTAAAGAGACATCATGACCACAGCAACTCTTATAAAAGAAAACACTTAATTGGGGCTGGTTTACAGTTCAGAGGTTTAGTCCATTATCATTATGGCAGGAAGCATGGCAGCCCACAGGCAGAGAAGGAGCTGAGTTCTACATCTTTATCCATAGGCAGCAGAAGGAGACTGTATGCCACACTGAGCATAGCTTGAGCATATGAGACCTTAAAGGCCACTCCACAGTGACGCACTTCTTCCAACAAGGCCACACCTCCTAATAGTGCCACTCCTTATGGGCCAACCATTCAAATACATATGCCTATGGGGACCATTCCTATTCAAACCACTGCATAATCTGAATCCCATTACTGCAGTAATGCTTGTGTTTTCTTAAATTCTTGGGTAGTGAACACATTGACTGTGTGACAGATAATCACTAATGGCCCCCAAAGAGATAAACAACAAAGACAAAAGTTATTTAATGAAGACAGGTTAGCTTTTGTTGGGGACATGGACATAGATTGGGCTTGTCCCTTTTTTTGTTTTGTTTTGTTTGTTGTTGTTTTGAGGCTGGGTCTCCCTGTGTAGGCCAGGCTGGCCTTGAATTAATAGAGATTTGATGGAGGAGTGTCTATGTGCCCGCATTCCATCTACAGAGATTCACCTTTCTTTGTCTCCTGAGTGCTGGGACCAGTGTGTGACAGCTGACTCCTTATACCTCACACTCACCCTATGCAAACCAGAGGATATGGTTTCTAGAATAGTATGAGAGCCCAAGAGAGCACAAATAATCCACCCACCAGCTCCCAGGTGGTGACACCCACCCTTTCCTATCTGGAATTGAACCTGTCTGTTCATGTACTGGTCTTTCTGAGACAAACGTCTGAACTGAGAGGAGACATGACCACCTAATGTTAAACATCAAACCCATGTCTCAAGTCCAGACGTCTGGAAGGACAGAGTCTGCTAAGAAGCCTTTCCTGAAGACAGTAGGAAGGCACAGTCACGTGGGCGCCTCGGCTCAGGGCAGTGGTCTCTGGAGAAGCCGAGACACTGGCAGGAGCCAGGATGACATGAGGAGAGGTCAGACAGGGCTGGAATGTTCAGTTCTGTAACGGCACCAGTGACGTCACTGCAGGGGCCAGGGACTGCTGGAGACCCCTCCCATGCCTCTGTTTCCTGTTTTCAACCGTGAGTAACCCCCAGTCTGTTCTTTTACAACTTTCTGAGAGTGGAACCCAAGCCCTGGCTCATCCAGGGCAATATTCTTCTACCAGCTACACCCAAGTTCTAAAAAAAAATTTTAATTGATTTTTATTATTGTATTTATGAACATGCGTGCCTGGTGTACATGTGCATGAGTGCACACGTGTGCCATAGTATGTGTATAGAGGTTAAAGGACAACTCTCAGCAGTCACTTCTCTTTATCATGAGGTTGCAGGATCCAACTCGGGCTTTCAGGTTTGTTGTGACCTCTGAGCCATCTTGCCACCCTAAACTCTTTGTTCTTGGTTTTGATCACCTCACTCATGCTATGGTGTCTCACCTGAGTCAAACTCACAAAACAGTAGGTTGCCTGGCCCTCCACATGGGCTGCTCTCAAAACTGAGACATCTTTCTTCATGTGTCCAAAAGACAAGGTTCGGATTCAGGACCTCTTGGTCCTGGACCTAAGTGGCCCTCCCTCCAGGCTTTGCTGGCCTGCTCTTTCCAGGTACATCACATGAAAAAAAGTAAATGAAGCCGGGCGGTGGTGGCGCACGCCTTTAATCCCAGCACTCGGGAGGCAGAGGCAGGCGGATCTCTGAGTTCGAGGCCAGCCTGGTCTACAAGAGCTAGCTCCAGGACAGGCTCTAGAAACTACAGGGAAACCCTGTCTCGAAAACCCCAAAAAAAAAGAAAGAAAGAAAGAAAGAAAGAAAGAAAGAAAGAAAGAAAGAAAGAAAAAAAGTAAATGAAGTCACATCAGAGACCAGAGAGATGACTCAGTAGCTAAAAGTGCTGTTATTGTTCCAGAGACCAGAGTTTGGTTCCCAGCACTAAGTTGAGCAGGTAGCTCCAGTTCCAGAGCATCCGCTCCCCTCCTCGGTCTTCCGTGGCTACCCATGTGTGTGTGCATCCACACAAGAAAACATGCACATACATACACATAGCACAATATTTTTAAGGCACAGCAGAGACAGCCTCTCCTACCCTTCTGCTCTGACAGACTGATATGCCTGAGAACCTCACGGAAAGCTGATGCTGGTCCCAGAACACGCTTGGGAACCAATGATTGACACCCATCCCAGAAACTCTCACACCCTGAGAAGCTAGAGAGGAAGGGAGAAGACACTCCCAGTGAGAGCTTTGGGGCACAGAGGGTGGCTGTGTGCTCATTAGAGCTCACCCACAGCTGTTCTTGTCAGGATGCAGGGCATGGCATCCCCTCCCTACCATTTGTCTGTGAAGAGCACAGAAGCCCCCCACTCTCCTGAAATTCGTGTCACTAAAGTGTGCAAATTCTAAGGCAGTCTGTGCCCTCAGCCGAGACTGTCAAGACTCTGCCTTTGTCAGTGTACCTGGCTAATTGAATGTTTCATCAGATACACAAAATGGTGTTGCTATGGCCCCACTGACAGAGAGAATTCTGGGAGACCAAAGGTCCCTGGCAGCCTTATCCACAGTTTGGTAAGTATAGTCTGACTAGATTCTTGTATTTAGGTCAGTCCCCAGCCCAAGGCCCCTTCCCCACAAGGCTACACTAAGGACTGATCTCAGAGCTTCATGAGGCAAGCAGCGCCTTCCTAGGACTTGGCCTGGAAAGCCAGCTACCTCTGCATTTGTGAGTCTTTTCAGCCCACTATCACCTGCCCCTTGGATTTGTTCAGTGTGCTGGGCCTGGGTTATAATCAGCGAGGTGGGAGCTGGGCCTTCAGGATCCCTGTGCCTTAGCTAGGTCCCCATAACAAAGTCCCTAGTCAGCTTTCCTGAAGTGCGAGTTGAGAGGGCAGCAGGGCTAGCCCGCTGACATTCCTCTCTTACAGATGCTGTCTTCTCTCCGTGTCACCCCTCAGTGCATTGTGTCTGATTCTCCTCCTCTTCATCTTGTTTTATTTTTTGAGACTGGGTCTCACTGGGTAGCCTTGGGTAGCCTGGAACTCACTGTATAAATCAGGCTGACCTCGAACTCATAGATAACCGCGTGCTTCTGTCTACTGAGGGCCTGAGATTAAGGGTGTGTGCCGCCACAACTGGCTCCGATCTCCTCTTCTTGTAAGGAAACATATATACAGAGCAGGGAAAGGCCACCCCCAAATATATCCCTTAACCTTGGTTCCCTCTTCAAAGATTCTATCTATAGATGCGTCATGTTTTAAGGCCCTGGGGTGTGAATTTGGGAGAACACCATCTAGCCTTCACCTAAGACCCACTCTGCCCTTTAATAGGGCATGACAAGAAACAGGGGCTGCTGAGGTTGGTTGAGAAACAGAACTCAAGGACACTGGACTATGTCCAGACAACAAGGTGCCACCACAGTGCAGGAGTGCTGTCAGGGCAGAGAGAATTGCCAGGTCATCCTCCTGAGAGAGAATCTCCTGAGGCAGACACGTCTGACCACACTGAGGGCCAAGCCGTGGAACTCCCACACAGCCATGGCTTTGGTAGAGGTCACAGTTGTCTCAATCAGATCACAGAGGTTTCTAGAGGAGTCTTCAGACCTGAGGTCTGGGTTAGGGGTTAACCTTAGTTTCCTCATTTTTTATGCTTTTAATCCTTTTGGATTTTTGAAAAGGAATAAAATGGAAGTGTTACTCTTTGTATTTAAAAAAATATGTTTTTTTAAAGAAAACTGTCTCAGCCAGGCCTGATGCCTAGAACTGAAATAGAAACACTTGGAAGGCTGAGGCAGCCAGGCTGTACAGGCAAATTTTAAGAAATAAAGATAGATAGATAGATAGATAGATAGATAGATAGATAGATAGATAATATCTAGATAGGTGACAGGTAGATGATAGATTGATAGATGATAGAGTGATTGATAAATGATAGATAGTAGATGATATCTATCTAGACGATAGGTAGATGATAGGTGGTAGGTAAATAGTAAATATTAATATATAAGTAATAATATATAAATAGATGATAGATTAGATGAATAGATAGATTGGTAGTTGATTGATTGATAGGTGATAGGTAAATAGATGATAGAGGGATTGATGGGTAATAGATAGATAGATAGATAGATAGATAGATAGATAGATAGATAGGAAGGAAGGAAGGAAGGAAGGAAGGAAGGAAGGAAGGAAGGAAGGAAGGAAGGAAGGAAGGAAGGAGAGAAATGATTCTTTCTATGACCTTCGGGAATCAGGACACAAGGCTGGCCTTTGCAAAGAGGCCAACTCTACTATACTGTAGAAATGTCTCAATTCAGCCCAATCTGAGCCCTCTACTCCATCTGCTTTCTGCTTTTACTAATGAAGATAGTCTGCAAGAGGCAGGATTAGTATGTGGGTGGACTAGGGAAGTTGCTCAGTCTGCCTACCAAGATTCCTATCGTGTGAAGGGGATCAGGGCTCATGTTAGTGACGTGAATACCCAGAAGCCCTGCTGTCCCTAGGTCCCTTGGACAGGGAAATGAATGGCACAGGAACATAATAAAAAGGAGTGTAAAAAGGCCCTGTTCCAACTTCTGGTGTCCTCAGGCTCAGCTGGAAGCTGGGAATTAGCCACTCATTCACAGAACACAGGCTTGTTCTTAGATATGGAAGAGCCCTGTGAACTGAGGGCTTGAGGCCAGGATGGTGGTGTGGAGGCCAGGTGATCAGGGACTCTGCTCAGTGTGAGGGAGACTCCAGCAGTCTGCCGCAAGCATTCTGCCTGCAGTTGTCACTAGCATCACCCAAAAGCCAGCCTCGCAGTGCCCTCAGGTTTATTGTCAGCTAAGAGGCCAGCTGGTGTTCTCTGCATAATTTGTGCGTGTGAGTGTGTGTGTGTGTTCAAATGTGTTGGATATGTGTGAGCACATGTATATTTGTGTGTTGCATACCTACATGTGTGTGAGGCATGTCTATGGATATGTGCATAGACGTTATATGCTTTCCCTATGTGGAGGCGACACATTTTAATTCATCACTCAAGTCCCAGACCTTCTTCATCTTAGACTTCCCATTCTTCACCAGGCAATCTCACCACTTCCTTGCCATGTGCCAATGACAGGCAAAAGACAAAGCTGAATGATGCCATAGTAGACTCCCAGCTGTACCTCTGCCCATTGTCTACATTGGATCACACTTGGCAGAGCTGTGTTAGCAGACAGCTGGGTAACCACAGAGAACTTTGCAGTAACAAAATACTGAAAGACAAGTTTTAGTTGGAAGGTGTGGAATATTCCTTTACATTGTGTGAATATATGTCACTGTAATTGGGTTAATAAAGAAGCTGACTGACCAAGAGCTAGACAGGTAGAGGTGAAGTGGGACTTACGGACAAAAAGAGAACACAAAGAAGAGGAGGAGTCTGAGAATCAGAAGGAGACTAGGAGAGAAGGAGATGAACTTGCCCTACTGAAAAAAAGGTACCAAGCCAGGTAGCAGAATGTAGTTAAGAAATATGGGTTAATCTAATGTGTAAGAGTTAGCTAGTAACAAGCCTGAGTTATTGGTCGAGCATTTATAATTAATAATAAGTCTCAGTGTGGTTATTTGAGAGTGACTGTCAGGACACAGAGACACTCTGCCTACAGGAAGACATCTGTAAGTTAAGGAGCAGCAACAGTGCTTAGGCAATCTCTGGCAGCCACACCATAGACATGGCCACACTACCACCAGCTGATATCCACTAGGAATATATTCTAGTTGATTCAGAGTTGTTGACAGGAGCTGTTCCTTCGGTCCTGGCTGTTCAGACTCGAAAGAATCACACAGAAACTATATTATTTGCAATACTGTTTGGCCAATCACTTAAGCATATTACCAGCTAGCTCTTATATCTTAAATTAACCCATTTCTATTAATCTGTGTATTGCCACATGGCTGTGGCTTACTGGGTAAAGTTCTATCCAGCATCTGTGTCTGACGTCTGTCTCCAGTGAGGCTAAATGGCTTCTCGCTCACTCAACCTACTCTCTCTATCCTCTCTCTACTTGGAACTCCCCCCTTGCCCTATTCTGCTAAGCCACTGGCCAAAACAGCTTTATTCATTAGCCAATAAAAGCAACCCATAAACAGATGACTTCCCACACCACAGAATCATAAAGAGTCTTTAAGAAGATATGTATTTGGAGCTGGAGAGATGGCTCAGCAGTCAAGAGCACTGGCTGCATTTTCAGCGGACTCTGTTTATTTTCCAGGACCCATATAGCAGCTCATAATTTTGCCCTCTGTGGGCCACACATGTGGTACACAGACATGCATACATCTATACACATAAAATAAAGCAATAATATATTTTTTAAAAGTCTGTATTTGACAAATGTGTTTGTCTACATCGTAGATAAGGCCTAGTAATTATTTGGTAAATGAATAAAAATATTATTATTTCTATTAAATTTTGATTTTTTGAGACAAAGCACTGTAGCCCAGGCTACCCAGAAACTTACTGTGTATCCCAGGCTGGTTTCCAGCTTTCCTCAGCCTTAAATAAACTGAGTCTTGTCCTACACTGGTCTGCAACTGCCCTGGTGAATGCTCTGGCTTTCTCCAATCAGGAGCTTTTGAAGCAGCAGACTCTCCATACTGCACTAAGTGCAGGACAAAGTGAGGCGCATAGAGACATTGTGCCTGAGCCTTTGCTCACAGGACTTCACAGAGGTTGGAAATTGGCCGTATTTTGTATGGGTAGCTATGCTTTTCATTTTATATAATACATTCAAAACTTAATAGGTTTAAAATAACTATTCTTAAAGCAGAGTATTTTTTAAAAAATGATAAACCTAATAGTGATGACAATTTAATATTTCATAATGAAAGAAACATGCTTTTTTTTAACTTGAGAAGTTGAGTTAGATAAACCCTCCCCCACTCCGTGATCATTAATGCTGACCCACAGTGTGGTTCTTTTCTATTCTCTTCTGTCATTGTCAGTTGAAGATAACTCCAGAGTAAAAAATGTGCCTGAAGTCTGGAGGGGAGGTTCCCCTAAATCACAGGGTTCTCATTTTGCTACTAATTTTCAACTCCTTGAGAATATGTTACTAATCCGTAACCCACATACTCTAATGATAAGGACAGAAAACACTTGCAAAAATAGCCTTTCAAATCAGAATGGCTTGTTTCCATCATTCAGATGGTAAGAAATGGTTTTCTCGAAAGCAAGGATCCTGTAGCAGTTGCTCACAGGCCCACCTGTCCAGTCAGGAAGTTTGAGGACTCTTGAAGCACCAGTGCTGAGAAATGTGTGATGCTCCAGTTACTCTTCAAATTTAGGCTACCAGAAAAAAAAGCTCTCTTATCAGTTGGGCTTGGATGTGACCCCCCCCCCCAATATATCTACATATAAAACTTCCAGTTATATATATGTTTATATAACACACACACATATATACATATATATAGCTGAAAATCCATCAACTTTTATTATTTCTCATCAAACTGAATTCCTTCAGATTTGTAATCATATTGTCTAATGAAACCAAACAGTAGACCAATTTACATATTATATGAAGGAGTGTCATACAACAAACTCATAGCAGTTAATTAACATAAAAGCTAATTATGTGTCTCATCAGCCCACAAGAGTTTCTGAATCCAAGCCTAAGGTGAGCAGCTGTAACTTTTTGCATCTAAATATTGACTTTAAGCTAATACCACTGGTGGTTCCATTCTTTACGGATGAAAAGTTAGCAGTTAAACTGGATCCAATGTTTGCTACAAAGCCCTTATAATTGCTACATTAACCAACCCTGGAGAAAGGAAAACCTTTGCAACAATAAGAAATGATCAGCCACTAAGCAGGTTAAGTGCCAGCTTCACATCTGAAGGAAAACTACAAAAACAGTCATGAAGATGAATGAAGTTTATTGGCGACTGTCAGGCTGTGAAGGCAGAGAGGGGACGCATCGCTACTAGCGGATCCACGTCCATTGTGCTGTGACATAATTGTATTCCTGCCTGGTTGTGATAGCTATCAAGCAAGAAATTTGCTACAAGATTAACAGAGACACAGTAATGAAAAAACATGGAGCATGCTGTAATTGGCCGTTATTAAAGTGTAGTCATAGAAGTCTGTAAGGAACTCCCTCGCTGCAGACTCCTGGAGAAACCCAAGCCAGAACTTTGCTTCCGTTTCAAAGTTGTGGTCTGGCACCTCCTATGCCCCTTCTTCCCCTGCTCGCTTCACAGGCCCGTGGTTAGGAGAAGCCTAAGGTGGTGGGGTGGTGTCTGGGCAGTGCATATGCCACACGGGACTTAGAGGTGAAACTGGGAGGTGTCGGATTTACTTTCAGGTTCCCCAGGATAGTGAGGACACGATATTGGATCACGTTTACATTTCTAACATTCTATGGGAGTCGCCATAAATCAGCAAGAAAACTGTTCGAGAAGCCTGAGCCTGAGCGGGTTCTCTACTGACACAGGGGTGGTGACAGCGGCCCTTTCCATTCATATTTTAATGAGGCTAGTATCTCTGAGACAGTCCGTGCTTGGCGGAGGCGAGGTTCCTGGAAGATCACAAAGGGAGTCGCTTTATTGACAAGTTCCATTCAAAACCTTCACTGTGTACAAAGAAAGACTTGGTTCTTATTCCACTTGTCTCAGTACTAATGCATTCTTACAATTGGAACAAATTTTTTGGGGGGTCGATTATTCTATGAACAGTCTTTAAATTTACTAAAGGTAGTGGTTCATTTGAGTGGAATCATATTATTGTAGGTTTTAATGCATGTATAAAGAACTGTGATGAGAAACATCTTTTAAAAATATTCTTCCAATGTCCGGTGCTCAGGGATTTTAAGATAAAAATTTGAAGACTCTTCCGTAAAATAACCTCAGCACCCTCATTTTGGGAAGGCTCCCTTCCATTTTCCAGAGGAGCTTATAGTGTCCTGTAAGACTTCAGCCAGCAACTGCGCCTGGTTTTAAAGACTCCTGCAAAGGACTAGCTAGCTAAGGCTATTCAAAACCTGTCAATCTTCAGCCTTTAAAAAAAAATCTGTAGAAATGCACGCACGCACACACACACACACACACACACACACACACACACCCCAACCTATTCGTGTTAAAGCAGGGCATCCAAAGATTTAAGGTTGTGCTTTAAAAACAACTCACAGTTTTGCACACTGTGGAAGACTTTTTACAAAAAATGCAACCTAGGAAAATTTTGTCAAAGTTCTCAAAAGTAACGTGTAGGAGGCTTCCATGACTTTGCCCGAGACTTACAAGGCTCAGCAATCTTCTGCACAAGCTCAGAGTATTAGGTCAATTTGAAATGGGAAGAAAAACAAAACAGTTTCTAGGGAAGCGACTAGAAACGTTAGTGTGTGAGGACCGTCTTGGCCTGGTAACAGGACTGGGTTTCCCAGGGTCCTCTTCCCCATCCTGGGCCCTCCTCCAAAGCCCTGCCCCACCCCCATGCATAGAGTCCTGTTTCTTTTCTGAAGGGGTAGGGAAGGAGGTGAATTTCCCGATTGCTATTAGGATTTTTGTTTTGTTTTGTATTTATAAACGATCCCACCCTTCGCTGTGACTTAAAAATCCTTCTTTGTGGACAACTAGAAACTGCCATCTATCTGTGTCAGTTAAGGAAAGACGCTCAGCACACTGGCACCACTGAAAACGCCGGCCAGACTTTGTGTTAAAGGCCCGCCTTGAGTCATTAACGTAAGAATTCCATTTTGCAGATCTCTTGCCTTTCCCTGTGCCCCACTCCCACGCCAAGTTTACCGAAGTGTCCATGAGCTACTCGATTTTCAGTTGAGTCAGTAAACCTGTGAATTTCTCTTTTGTAGCTGACAAAGTTTGAAAAACTTAAATAAAATGCCAGTTGTGATTGAAAGTGCCCTTGTAGAATTTTCGTTTTCTCAATATATTTGTATATATTTTGGTGAATTTGAAGAATTTGACACCTGCTGCGGAGTGTTCTCATTTTAGTTCGCAGACGTATTCAATTAATTGCTTTTGCAAAGTCAGGGCCTTAAGAGTTCCTGACCGCCTGAGGTTCACCTGGGCCGCAGCAGGTGCGGGGCGGTGACCGGGCGCGGTCCTGGAGCTGTTCCTGCGCTCTGCGTAAGCGCACTCCCAGGGTCGGTTTCTGGTGGACACTGAGGGTAGCGGCGACCTGGGGGTGTTCCTCACGGGCCACGCCGCCCGCGCTTTCATGTTAATTGCGGATCGGCTTTGCGGCCAGATGGCGGGGAAGCACCGGGACCCTTTGTGCGCCCTGAGCGCGCCTGTGAATGTCGCGCAGTCGTTGGCACCGGAAGGGTTCACACTGCGTGTGAAAAGGGACAAAGGGGGCTGGATATATCAACACTGCAGAAATCGAGTTCATTTGTCATGCAGCCCCTTTCAGCGCGGTTGTCATGCAAACTTCCTTCTTTGATCAGCAGAGGATGGAGAGGGAGAAAGCGCGCAAAGCCGCGGGCCCGGCCGGGCGCCCTTGGCGGCTCCACGCCCCTTCCGGAAGGAGCCGCGGGGACCAGGCCTCCTGCACCTTGACCCGTCTAGACGCCGCACGAGGTTTTGTCTCGGTTTCCAAGGGCGCGGGGTGCTCTTTGACCCGCGCCCGGGGTGGAGGTGGTGGCACGGAGCCCGGCGCGCCCCGGCAGGTCCGGGAGGGAGAGGGGCGCCCGGGACGTGCGCCAGCTGTTCCCAGAGCAAGCCCGGGCCTATGAGAGGCGCCCCGGGTCCCGCTACCTACGATCGCCTCGGCGTAGACCCGGCACAGCGGGCACAGCAGCCGCAAGATTCCCGGAAGGCGATGGGGGCAGCGCGACGTGGGATGGGCAGAAGTGTGGCTTCCCCACAGAACTGATGCGCTATCGACGCCCCCATCTCCTCCCATTTTCTGTGCTTCAGCCTCTACTCAACTTTTTAAAATGACATCTATACGTACAGTTTCTAGATTGTTCAGTTTCTTACTGTCCACTGACAAGCATATTATTTTTCTCGCTAGAATTTAAGCTCTCTTTAAGCTACATAAAGAACGGTGCAGCTGCTTTCCTTTGGAAAGCCGACCTTCCACGCATTCACTGGACTCCAGTGTGCGTAGGCAAGTGTACTGGCTGGTTCTGTTCTTCTTGTAGGTTCCCCTGGCCCAGTCCGAGGCGTTCCTCGTGGACCTTTTGGATAAAGTGTGTATGCGAATGAACGATTACCAGCTGGAGGACGACCCAGTGACCAAGCAGAAGTATTTCAGGAGATACGCTCCGAGAAAGGGAGACAAAATATACAAAGAATATAAAAAGTTCTTCTTTTATTCTGATGCCTTCAAACCTTTGAAATTCGCGGTAAGCACCCTCCTAAGAGTCTGTTGGGGTCTCCTTTTTCTGCCTGTGGCTACTCTTGAGCTGTTGATGAGCAGTGGACATTCAAGTACATTTACATACCCCAGTGTCCTGTGCTGCCCCACTGCTTAAGTCTTGACTAAAAGCTTAGGGATTTGGCTTGGGAGTCATCTCAGGGATCGTGGCAGCCTTCAGTGATCAGTGGGGAGACTGAAAGGGGTTTTATGGACGGTGCCCTGTGTCCCCTGTCTGGTAACATTTGCACATTGTTTATCAGGACATTCTGCTGGTGTGGGGTGACCTCAGCCTGTCTTGTTTTGAAGGGACTGAGTCTCAGACTTTCACCTAAGGAAGGGCAGAGGTTGTGGTTTCTAGGCTGAAATCCGAATGGAGGCCAAGAGTCCTTTTCAAGTATTTATAGCTCCGTGTTGGAGTGGTACCCACAAGATCCTCTCCTCTAACCCCCACAGGCTTCTCAGGAAGAATGTTTTCCTCCAGTTAATTCCAGTTTTGTTGCTCAGGCTAGGCTACATCAAGCCTTAGGGTTAAGAGCACAACCCCACATTTCCTTCAGCATAAAGTTGATTTTACAAAAAAGTTGGCCTCTGGCTTAGTAGGGTGTCCCTGGCAAAATAAGTTACAATGCATTTTCCCTTACTTAATGCTGTTGAATCACACAGTGATGGGCAGGACTGTTTTTTTGTTTTTTTTTTTTTTTTAAATAAAATGCATTAAGTTCACACAGTGGCCAAAATGTCAGGCATGCTGCAGCCCCAACATGGGGCTGTAGCTGACATTTGGAGATTTCATTTTAATTAAAAAGTGAGGGCAATAATTCAAGGCTAAAAGCCCCATGGAACCCGGATGGTGATGGGAGTGTGTTTGTCTTTCACAGGTTTTAAATAAACACATTATAGTGGAATTTAAATATTTTTGAATGCCATTTAAAATTCTTCGCATCTTGCTTAATGAACTCGGAGATGGTTTGCAAGTCTCCAGTGGATGGCCATCAGTAACCCACAGTTCCAAAAAAGGCTGCCTGATAGTTCTTGACGGGAGAGACACACTCCAGGCAGAATTTAACACTTTCAGACCCCACAGCAAATTCGTGCTTCCTCCTGCCTGAAGGGTGAACTTCTTTTATTTTTATTTTTTATTTGCTTTGGAAAGCAAATGCACGACTTGAGCTCCAGTCCTAAAGGTCTGCAGAGAAACTTCTCCAGTGATGGGAGGTGCAGTTGTTATGATGGCTGAGGAGCCTCAGTTATCTCAAATTTTCAAACCACAAAGTGAGTTATTCTGTTAAATTGTAAGAAAACCAATTCATCCATTTCCAGGAGACATGGTCTTTCAAATGTTGAAGGAAATAGGAGAGGAAAACTTTCAGTTCCTTCCTGTCTACTGCTCTCCAGACTTCAGGAATAGAAACAAACATAGCCAGCCATTTTCTTTCCTTCTTCCTTTTTTCTTCTCCTCTTCCTCCTCCTCTGAGGTTTTCCAACAGAGTAATCATTTAGTTAAGTCTCAGGAAAATGATACAATTAGCATTCCTAGAGGAAGGTTACTCTTGTGCAATGATGTATCAAACCAAAAGGGCCGAGGAAAATGAACTTTCTTGGTTACATGCTTTCCTGTGTTCCACTACTAAAATGTCGCTAAGTCTGTGCTAATCAGGGGCCCTGCCCATGTGCCCCTGCTCACACGTGTTGCTATTGTGTTTCTGCAGTGCGAAGCCATCATTGAAAAGTATGAGGATGAGATTTTCGCACTTATCGCCCAGGAGGCACACCATCTAGCTGACATGCTGTGCAGTGAAAAATCAGGTACTGTGTCTGATGTAACACGTGCTCCCAGCCTCACTCGCCCGCTCTCACTCCACCTAGCACAGCTCATCTGCAGCCTCGCCAGGCTGCCTCCCTGCCAGCCGGGCTCAGCTCCCACTCAGCTTCTGGGAACAGGACCCCTGTGCCAGAAAGCAGAGCTACTAAAACCCAGGCTGGAGTCTCCTCTGCTGACTTTCCTTCTCTGTTTTTTTTTTTTTTTTTCAGAGCTGGGTGACCCCCAAAGCCCATGGCTTTAATTTTAAAGTCCTAGACGTTAGATTTTTCTTTCCTGGCCCAGGAAGGGATGTGCTTTTAATAGCTTAAGTATTTGTTCTAACAACAGAAGGTGAGATTTTTATTTTGAAAGAAAAAGCATGAAAGGTTTTGCTTGTTTGGCTTGAGGGTTATATTGAATTTTTTTTTCAGGTTCTTTCACCTAAGTATCTATACCTAAAACATTTTTTTCCTGTCTCGACATGTTTAAATAATACTTGCTTCATATTTTAGACACATGTATGCCTACTTAGAAGCTAAGAAAAAAAATGAGCAGAACATTATCTACTGTATACCAAGGTGACGCCTGTGATGGCCAGCCTTTCCTCCGTCTGCTCAAACACACCTCAGCCCTCATTCTGACACGTTTAGACAGAGATGAGAACAGAGTGAGTCTGTTGAACAGGGCTTCTCAGCTGTCCTAGGCAGAAAAGGAGTGAGTATATATGAAGACAAGGGTTTGACCCAGTATAGTGCCCTGTAAGCCATGCAAAAGCTTGAGGTCGAATTCGGCAGATATTCACAGAGACATATTGCCACTGATATATCAAAGGAATATTACTGTGTGCTTATAGCTATATGTTGATGCCATTAAAGGTTTCTAAATAAGAGGGCCACATACTTTACACTAACGAGACTGTTTTCTCTCTTTGAGCAGACAATAAGGTTGCTTTCTATCTAAAAGTCCATTTTTGTGGGAGCTTGTAGAAAAATGCAGTAAAATAACATTGAGAGGATTGTTTGATAGCCTGAGATGTTTCATATTGTTATATAATGATGGAATTGTGACATTCACACAAGTTCAAAGCCATACTTCCCAAAGAAAGGCTTCCAGTCATTTCGGTTGTGTTAAGTGCATGTTATCTAGTAGTGCACATACGATGAACAAGGCTTGGAATCTGTTTGCTAGTTTTCCCTATAAATACCTGAAACAGCCCAAGTCGCCTATGAGAGACACCAGAGATGACTACATGAAGACTTAGACATTCCAGAAAGACGTGAGGGGTGTCAGCCACTGTCTCTTGGAGTCACTGTCCTGAATTAAGATTCTAGGGAGGGAAGACTACTCCCAGGTCCAGTGATCTGACTCAGTTTCAGAAATGTTAGCACCCCCTCTTCATTTTCTGTATAGGTGTAATTGGAAATAGAAATGAAAATATAAGCGTGGAGGATAAACCTAAGAGAGACATGTCGGGCTGCTAATGTAACCGTGAACACCAGACGACTGCATTTGGTCGCTTTTCAGCTCCTTCCTGCCAGCAGCTGGGCTGTGCAGAGCCGAAGGCCACTGCTGTGCTTGGTATATAGATAGAGCTCTTTCTGGCTGGGCTTCTTCATGAAGCTTGTGATGGATACAGCAGCTTATACTTAAGCCAAAAACTGGGGCAACTTCATGCTTACCAGAGTCTGAGCACCTTTGACCCTACCGAAGCAGGCTAACACCGTGAAAGCAAGGTAGACTGTTCTTTCAGACTGGCATAAATGATTGCCGGAAGAAGTTAAAACAACATCCAATGATACAAAGGCCATGCTGCCACCCCAATCTTTTGTTCTAGAGGCATCTCTTCTCTAAATAATTATTTGTCTCCCTAAAAGCAGTAGGTGAGTGTTTCCCCTATTCTGAAGATAGCATCTTGTATGGAGTGTATACTCATGGAGTCATTATTGGCTAGTGTACAATTGCCTAATGTCCAACATACACACAGGGAGTATGTCACACACACGTGCGCACGTGCACAAACACACACACACACACACACACACACACACACACCTCACCACACCGCAGAGCTAACCTGGGCTACGTGGACTCTGTCTCAAGAAAAACAAATTAGCAAATAAATCGCAGTGAATGCAAACGTAACAAAGAAGTGCTATGATTTAACTCATGGGACGCTTCAGAGTCCCGTGGCATGAAAGGTGACATTTGTGTCATGGAAACACTCACTCCCGGTGCCTTAAAGTGTCATCTACAGCACAGTGCAGTGGCCTTTCTACCAGAGCAGGGGACCAGCTGTATTCCAGAGACCCGGTGTGTCCTGTGTTAGGCCACTGCTTTGCTGTGGTCTTGTCTCAGCAGTGTAAACTGGGTCTCAGGGCTGTGTTCTGTATGTCAGTGTGTATATGGGGTGGGGAGCACACCACACGGAAGACTTCATCCCGAGAACTAAGAAACACTCATCTATTGCTCACAGGGCGATAAATAGTTATTTAGAAAATAGATGTTTCTAGGGCTAGAGATTTGCGGGAAGCTTACTTTCCATACCTAACACATACACACTGTCCGTATGAGTTTTACTCTTTCCTGCTCTGTCTAGATTGCCTCCCTCCCTTTCTCTGGAGCAGAGCAGATGAGGACACAGTCCAACTCTTCAATGTGTCAAGGCTCAGTCATTCGCCCTCATGTGCAGGCACACATGGGGAATGATGGAGAAGGCCTGTCCATGTCACAGGGTGGCCGGGTTTGAATTATGAAGTACCACACAGTGAGAACCTCATAAGTGCTGGTGTTACCTAATGGGTGGGGAAGATCTCAAGTGGGTGCCGCTGAGTTGTCATGCACTGGTTAGAAGAAAGGTCACCGAGCACACTCTGCTTTTGGTGTAAGGCAGAGGAGCCAGGCTTAGTCCTCGTGTCTCTTTTTTCATAAACAAAAGGAAAAAGAAGTAACTTCCCTATGTTTTCCAATGCATCTTCTTGTGGCCTAAAACACCTGCATCTCCTGAGGGTCATTTTGATATCTTGAAATCAAGATGACTGAAATCGTGATATGATATAGAACGTGATTCAAACTCCAACTGTGTCCATACAAGGTAGAGGGCACAAGGCTGTGGATTGCAAGTGAATGGCTACCCTGGTATCCTGGAGATGGAAGGGTCTAAATGGAAACCTAAGGGTGCTCTATATTAATCACTCTGTGCTAATATCCAACCACAACACTTAGAAACATCTTAACCATGGTGTAATATAGCAAGGATCTAGAAATAGTCAGCCAACATTTAAGTGGATGAATATCCTTAATTTTATGACTTCTCAACCCGAGAGGGAAAACTTAGATTCTAACATCACATAAAAAATCATTACTCTCAAAGGCTAGCATGTTTCAGATAAGTCACATAGCTAAAGCAATGTGAGTCAAAACAGCTAGTGCCTCCCAAGGTCTCTGCCAGCATCCTCACTCATTCTCACTGTGAAACACCTGCTTGAATCTCCCTACAGTACTGCCGCACCTGTGGGGGACCTCAAGAGATGCTTGGTCCTAAAGACCGGAAGATGAGATGAAAGTTGTTGGGTTGGCCTGTGAATCTTTCTGGAAGCTGGGCTCAGGATCCAGTGGGGGTGTTGGATATGTGCTCCTTTCTACTTTTCCGTGTACTTACATTTATTATTTTTTAACAAGGAAAGCTTTAAAATGTGCTGCCACCGGTGTGGGCCTTCTGTAGAGGAAAAAAATGACTCAGAGACCTGGGATTTACTCCTTAGTGACCCTCTTACGTTTTTTCCAGATCTGTGTGGCACTCCAATCAATGATCCTGAACCCTAGGAGTGAGGAGTGGAGTCACAGCCCCGAAGGTCACTGTGTGCCTACCGTCGTGTGACTGCCGTGATAAGGGATTTCATCTCATGTCTGCTGCACTTGTCTCATGCGTGATATTGGTTTGAAAATCTCTGACTTGGCATCATGACAAACCCCAAGTCATCTCTTAGGTAGAAAGGAGTTTATAAAACTAAACACCCCTCTGCATATCTGGATGGAAGCTGGGTCAGCAATAGAGCATTACATTTAGCTGTGGGAGAAGAAAAAAGGTGAAGCCATTTCTTAGAGTCAGTAGGGAGTTAAGAGTGGGTATGAGTGTTTCGTAGCAAATGTGTCTGACACATCCTTATACGGTTTGCTGTCTGGAAAGAACTTGGTATGATTTCTCAAATATTTGCTCGACTACAAATTCAAGGCATCCACTTGCAACTAATACCATGGGTTGGTTATTCTGGAAGGTTCTGTATGGTACTTGTAAATCCACTCCTCTCAACCAGGAATGGGTCTTACAGATCTAGATACTCTTAAATTTTAGAACTTTATCCCTAAGATTAGTAGAATAAGCCAGCCTTTAAATCTCAGCACCTGAGAGGCAGAGGCAGGCAGATCTCAGTGACTTTGAGGCCAGCTTGGTCTACAAAGTGAGTTCCAAGACAGCCAGGGCTACACAGAGAACCTGTCTCAAAAAAAGTTGGTTAATTCATTAAAAATAAATGAAAAGATTCAGGTAAACAGCTAAAGGAGGAGGGTGAATGGCTAGAGCCATGGTGACTGGCCATCATGCCGTCTTTCCTGGTTACACTGTGCGTTCAGATGATTCCCAAGGCTAACTCGTAGTGGGTTTCAAAAGATATAGCACTGAGCCTTCTTTTTTGTCTTGCTTGACTCTCTCTTGGTTTGTTTTTCCCTCATCAATCATAGTGTGGAGATTTTCCTACCTCCTGATTTCTCACTCTTCTATGGGACTTTTATTTATGTATTTATTTTTGGATGTAGAAGGAAATTTCACCTTTACCACAGTGTAACGAAATGTAGCAACAGTTACTGCTGCGTGTTCTCATTGTCTCTGCTAAATTTGCATTCAGTGGAATTGAACTTTAATTATTCAGCATGTGAGCATACAGGTTACACCTGTTTAATTAATGAAATTTTCATTGTCAGTGAGACTTGCATGGGTAACAGGCAAATTTTGTACTGGAAGATCTAAACTGGTTGTTTATAAAACCATCCAGAAATTATACTATTCAGATCATTCTCTGGGTTCTTCGGCCAGAATAATCCTTACCTTTGCAAAAATTTACCAAGATGAAGGAAAGAGATTTCTATTTTTTCAGTCCCCCTAGTATTATTCAGTCTTAATATCACTTGTTTATCTTGGAATCTGAGAAAGTGTGCTTTTGCAATGTGGCTGTGGCTAGCGGTATTATAGGCCCTCTGCAACCATGAGATTCTGTCAGGGTCCACACTGTAACCCTGAGATTCTGTGCTGCACACTAACCCTGAGATTCTGTGCTGCACACTGTAACCCTGAGATTCTGTGCTGCACACTAACCCTGAGATTCTGTGTCCACACTGTAACCCTGAGATTCTGTGCTGCACACTGTAACCCTGAGATTCTGTGTCCACACTGTAACCCTGAGATTCTGTGCTCCAGACAGACAAGGAAGAGGAGATACAAGGACAGATGATGATGCTACTGCCCAGCAGGGAAGAAAATGATATTTAAAGCATAGCCTGAGCTATAGTGGGAGATGCCACAAAGGAGTGAGGGGGATGGTGTCTTTGTCCCTGTATCTTATTTCTGTAACCTGAAAGATTAACTTGGCCTTTGAGATAGGAAGTCTTTTTTAGCATTTTCTTACTTGGACTTTCATGGTAAATGTACACTAGGATGCTGTTTCTTAAAATTCGCCTTCATGGGCTCAAGGCTGAGAAATGACTCTGAGGAGATGCCCCACCTCAGGCTCCTTTTTCTGTGGGGCCTTTATGCAGTCAGACTCTTCACTGCTCAAATTTTCCAAATTTGAATTTCTCACCAAACAGGATCTTGGATCTTACAGTAGTTTTGGTATCTAGTGACTCTTATTTTTTCGTAATTCTTTTTTTATATCAAGCTTGTTGAGCTTATTTGAGTGCCTGTAGCTTACTGAGTTTCTGATTAAACTTCAATTTGGTTGAGAATTACCCAGAGCCCTGGGTCTCTTTGCTTGCTTCTTCTGAGGTGCTTGCTTTGTTGGGGAATAATAGTAGGGGAGAGAAACTGTGTTGCTTGGCCACTCTCCTGCCTTTAAAATGACACCAAATACAAAATGAGATGCAAGGTCAGTGAGAGCCACCGTCACCACTAAAAGCAAGAAAAACAAAAACAAAAACACCCAAACTGCAGGATGAAAGAGAGTTGACAAAAATCAAGATAGATCTAGCTCAAAAATAAATAATAATCTTAAAATTCCTAGGAAGAGAGGGTGAACAGTAAAAGGCAAAAAGAGGAGACCCGGTCCCATGAGTGTGAGTTAGGGTTTTATGGAAGCATTGCTTGAGCCTGGATCCTCAAAAGCCACAAATTAAACTGGCCAAGACAAGATTCTTATCTTCGCTCTGCAGGTCGCTATTTGCTAAAAACAAGCCAAGACTCCTGAACCTGTTTCACGAAAGAGTACAGAGTCGAACTAAACCAAAGTCCCAACAGGAAACATGAACACTTAGACAAGTCCTAAGACATTGTCAGAGAGGGAGCTCAGTCATGTTTCTCAGCTGGCATTGTGTTTATTCTTACTTGCATAGTTCCATGTAACAAAGTTTAAGCTGTGTATCAGTCTTAAAACTCAGATTCGGTGGAATATTGGGGAAAAGCCAATCTTTGATGCTTGTGTGGTCTGCTTTTAAGTTTGATGCAAACTTGTGAGCTAATTGGAGACTTAGAAAGGTTAAAGGCTGGGGCTAAAGAAATGGTTCAATGGTTAAGAGCACTGGCTGCTCTTCCAGAGGTCCTGAGTTCAGTTCCCAGCAACCATATTGTGGCACATCATGTGCCTGAAGACAGGTCACTCATATACATAAAATAAATATTTTTAAAAAAGAAATGTTAAAGGCCAATCAGCATGTAGCATCATTTGGTACCTGGACACAGTAAAGAAGTAAGTACATTAAATCATTGCAATAACAATATACTTATGAGAACCCAGTGTGTTTTTATTATGACTTCCTGCCTACAATGTAGTTCTCTTTATAAATTTATTTGCTTTTAGAACAAGGAAAAGGGTAAATAGAAAAAATCAAATGCAATAAATATAACTGATCTGCCCAAGAATCACCTAGGAAGAGCTGCAGGAAATGGCATTGTCCCACTGCCAGTGAGGCTGTGGTCAAGCTTTGTCGTTGCCTGCCCTGTGGTAAAGATAATAGTGATGGTGTTTGTGTAATATTAGTTGATCTTCTTCCTATTGCTTCTTCATCACCAGCAGAAGGTTTGCCTCAGAAGGGAAGTATATGGAAATGTCAGTCAGGTTCACTCTGCTCCTGATTCTCTGAGAAAGTCCAGAAGTGAGTAGAAGGATGGGTCGTGGGTAGATACTTGGTAGATTGATAGATAGATGAATGGGTGGATGATGGATGGATGGATGGATGGATGGACAGGTGGATTGATGGATTGATGGATCGATGGATCAGTGGGTGGATAGATGGATAGGCCTGTGAGTAGGTAGGTGGATAGATGGGTCCGTGGGTAGGTAAATGGATGGATGGTTGGGTGGATGGGTAGATGGATGGATGGATGTTGGTGAGTAGGTAGGTGATGAATGGGTCGGTGGGTGGATAGGTAGATAGAAAAGTAGAAAAAAAAATGAGATACAAAGTTTAAAACACAGAGGGCGGTAAATAAAATTTAGACATGGGAAATGCAGGTGGAGCTTTTTTCTGGAATTTTTTTAACTCCTTACAGAAAGCACAGCATTCTTATGCTCCACATCTTCAAAATCATTTCTGAAAAAGAAAAGTAGTTGAAATTACAACAGAAGTGATCCCATCTTACAACACCAAGGGAGCTGCAAAATATTTTCAAATACTAGCTTGCTGAAAACCAAAGTGCTGTGCAAGGTAGAATCTTGTAATGTGCCAGGCTTACAGGACACAGATCTAGAACATTCTGTCTGGTCTGCTGTCTCGTCCAAACGCAACACAAAGCTGAAGCCTTACCAGCAGCGCCGGTGACTGAGTGGGTGGTCTTGTTCCCTCCAGTCACTAAGCGGGAAAGAGCCAGAACATGGGGGGTGCACACTGCTTCCCAGAGAGCTACTGAGGGAGTGGCAATGTCCTCTAGAGACAGTCTATCTCTCCAGGCCTGAGGAGTAAACACCGCATACCTGGGCCCAGTGTCTGCTAACTGAGCGTGGATGGGACTCAGACCCTGTCAGGCCAAAGTGAAAATGTTGGTGCTAACTTTAAACTTCCTGAAAGCAAGGCTGGTGCCTCAAGCAGCAGAAGGTCCTCCTGGCATTTTCTGTGGAGGGTTTGCCCTATAGCAGCCTTCCGAACGAGCTGGAATGTCTCCACAGCACATTGTCTGAAATCAGCTGATAACGGGAGACTGTGATCCCAAAGCGACACTGTGGTAACAGATTTCAATCACCAGTCTGGTGCGAACCATCTTTCTGGTGGCATCTTCACCAGAAGACACTGGTGAGTCACTTACCCACCCCCTGGGTTACGGAAGGAAGCACAACTCTAAGAGAGAGACTGTGTGGTCCTATTTAATGCAAGGTCTATTAAGATAGGAAATTCTGATACAAATGCAGGTCCTACATAGGATATCAGATAATCAGAGTAAAAGCAGATGCTTCAACTGCCTTAAATGAAATCAAAGCCCTGATTAACTATGAATATCCTGTGTGCATGTGTGCATTTTAAAGCGACACTCCCTAATGGTGGGCAAAAAAGATGGCCAGTTAGTTCCATCATTCCCCCCGGTGGGTGATGGAGTCCTAGCCTGGAAAGCCATACCTGACCCAAGCTAGGGCTGAAGCCATGCCTGATCACAGGCCAGTGGTGCTTCTCTCGTAGCCAACTAGGAGGCTCGAGCTTCTTGTGGGTACCTGCCAGCGGGATGGAAACATCTTTCTTGAGACCAACAGCACAAGGCTGGATGCAGACACCCACGCTCTCAAGCAGAGACACAGCAGAGAGGAGGGAGAGCTCAGGGGGGAGGGGTAGCAGTAGGGCACATAGGACTAAATGACAGAGTACAGGTTCACGCTGTTTCTCAGTGTTGCTCTTCCTTCTCCCGGTGAGTGGGTCTCACGGCAGGCAGATCTCCACTCCCATTCTTTTCCTATAGTTCCTGTTGATTGACGCCCAGACAAGGTCATTTCCTCCTACAGTGCAGCAGTCAGGACAGGAAGTCAGGATACCTGGGGATCTGTCACAGCCCTGCCCACAGCACAGTAAAGAGTAAGGTCAGCCCCTTTGCTGTATGGGCCATCTGGATACCCTCACCGACCTCCAGCCCCCTTTGAGCAGCCTATGCCCTTGAGCAGGGGCTTTCCTGGACAGTCAATAAGGATCCCAAGGGAACAGTGTGTCTCCGACAAAGCCTTATCTGTGTGATGAGTGATGAGCTGGGGGCTGGGTCCCTTCCCATTACTTTCTCATTGATTTACACCTCGAATGCTCGACACACAGCTCTGGCACCTCTCATAGGCTGGAATGCAAACCCAAGCTTCAGTCGGCCACATCTAGAGAAAGGTTTCTCTTTAAAATTGTGAGTGTAACCCACCCCGCAGAAGCCAGGGGTGAAGGGGCTCAGCCTCTCAAGGTGGTGGACAGCTCACCTCGGGACCTAGCTAGTCATGATGGCTGGTGGCTGATTGATTCAGAATAACTGCCTCTCTCTCATCATCCAGCCCTCCCCACACAGACTTCAGGTGTCTACCATTGAAAATGTAAAATGTACCCCTTGTCCCGCAGAGAGCTCCCACGGGGCTGGCTGGCCCCTAGGCAGTACTCCTGGTGGCCCATAGGCACTGAGTGGGCTTTGCTTGAATTCCAAACTGAGCACAGGCTCTGTGGATGGGAGGATTAAACCCCTTCTGCCGGCTGGCAATGAAGAGGTTCTTTCATTCCTAATGTTTGCAGCCTGGTGGTGGGAGAGTACACAAGACGGGACAGGACCCTTTGAGCAGCTTGTCTGATGTCCATGTCTGTGTCATTTGTCCTCCTTGAGGTCTAGCATAAGAGTGTCCACCATGGTAAGCAGGTTCACAGGACTTGAATTCAGTTCCCAGAACCTACATGGTGGCTTGCAACTGTAGGAAATTCCAGTTCAGGGAATGTGATGCCCCCCTCTGTCCACCACACACATAAGGCACATACATACTTGCAGGCAAAATATTCATACATGTAAAATAAATCTAAATTTTAAAAAGTAATAATAAAATCTTAAACAATATGCAAAAAAAGAAAAAAAAAACTTAGACTAAGCCCCCAGCATGATGGTGCACTCTTGTAATCCCAGCAGGAAGTTGGGGCAGGGGCGTTTCAAGTATGAGACCAGACAAACAAACAAATAATGAATAGTACCAGACCAAACAAAATGAAAAAATTGAAAAGCAGACACTTACCTATTTTTGTTAGAAGTGGTACAACTTTAGAAAATGCAGATTTTGAACAGAAGGAAAAATTTGTACTAACTCCTACAACCCAGAAGACTGTCCCATCATGTTCCCATAGACGGATGCACACATGTGTGCTCATGTGAATTAGATTTGCCTTTCCTGCCGTTTCCTCGGTGTATGTAAATTAACTCCCAGTGCCGTCTACAACCAAACTGCACTGGCTCCGGCATATTTACTTCATTCGCTTTGGTTGCTTTCAATGTTTTCTTCTTATGAACAATGAAGGGATTAATGTTTTGTACCCAGATTTTTAGCAAGTTCTAGAAACTCCCTTCAAATGACATCACAAAGGAGGAGACGCTGCCTGGAAATGTGTGGCAGGAGAGGTCCTACAGTCCTGTTCTAGAAAGCTCTCTGGAGACCCAGCCTGAGGTCAACCCATGATGTCATTCTAGTCCTCCAAGTGTACATGGTAGCCCTGTTAGTGAAGAGCACCCCTATAAGAGGATAGCTGGACAAATCCTCCCTTGTTTGGGAAACCTTTTGCCCTGGTCCTGCCACAGAGCCCTAAGCTCCCATCACGTGGGTCTGAGCACCTACAGGTACTTAGGCTCCCAATGTCACAGAGATAGCATGGACATTAAGGTTCTTCCATGGCACTATCCCAGTTCATCCCCATGACAAGACTGTATGGAAACACCACTAAAATCACCTCGTGGACACAGCGTCCAGGGTCTGGAGCAAGATAAACAGTCACAACCAAAGCTGGGCATTCCTTCTCAGAAAGAGACTCCAGGCTTAGGATCTCCTGCCCCTTGCCTCTAGGATCCCAGCTCTGTAAGTGCAGGGGCACTCAGGTGTCCCTGTGAGACTCGTGAGTGTTGGGATACCTGCACTGAGACATCAGGAGTCCTCATGTTGGCCCCGTGGTTTCCCTTGAGAACTCAACAATGGGGAACTAACACTCATTAAAACAGATCAGTTGTGGGTTTGTCCGTAGGACATATTACTCTTAAAAATGATGGATTGAGCCTGTGTGTTGACCAGAGGAAGGAAGGCCAGACAGACTCGGAGATAATGCCACTTGTATCCTTCCATGATTGGTTGGAACATGCAGGAGGGCTACAGTCAGGGGGACTCTATATGACCAGGTGGTGGTAAACAGACCCTCACAGGGAAAGACCACCCTAAATAAAATGATTTTAGGGTGCTCCAACAGGTCAGGTGTGTCTGTTTCAATGATTGTTCTGCTTACACGGGGCACTCTCCTTTTACTGCACTAGAGAGCCTACCATCCCTTCAGTAAACCTCCCTCTGCTGTTCAGCTGTCCTTTACACCCAACCTTCTCAACCCTCCTGAATACTAAGGTTCCTCACGGCAGCTTGGGGAAACCCTTCCTTGACGTTCTCCACTCCCTTACCTCAGAACAAGATCTAGCCACCGTCTTGAAGTTAACAGATTTCTGACTGGGCTTAAGTAAAAATGACCTTTCAAGACATTTGCAATGGGACGTGAAGATACCTGTAAATAAACTGGTCAGTGTCACAGGTACTGTGACTCTCTCCCCTGCCTGATGTCTTCCACATGATAAAGGCTGATACATGAAGATACCTGTGAATACATTAGTCAGTGTCACAGGTACTGTGAGTCCCTCCCCTGCCTGATGTCTTCCATATGAGAAAAGCTGGTTGGGATCAGTTAGAGAGCAATTAGCAAAGATCAGGAAGGAATCCCCCCAACCCAAGTTCTCAAAACCTACATTAAGAGCCCTGTTCTGGCCAGGCGATGGTGGCGCACGCCTTTAATCACAGCACTCAGGAGGCAGAGGCAAGCAGATCTCTGTGAGTTCGAAGCCAGCCTGGTCTACAAGAGCTAGTTCCGGGACAGGCTCCAAAGCTACAGAGAAATCCTGTCTCTAAAAACAAAAAGCAAACAAACAAAAAAAAGAGCCCTGTCCTGAATTGTTAGAGGTTAGGGATCCTATGTGCCCTGAAGCACAGAGAGGCCATCTGTTGCTGTCCAGGATAACACAGCAAGCCAGGCTTCTACCTATGCACAATCCTTTTAGACTTCCTTCCCCTGAACTTTGCATCTTGCTTCAGTTTTTATTTCAAAATATGTTTTTTATTAATTCTTTGAGAATTTCAAACTTGCATACAGTTTGGTCATAATCCCTCCCATCCCTCTCCCTGCCTCCTCCCAGATCACCCCAGATCTCCTTACCCTTCCCAACTTCTTGTCTTTTTCTTCTTTTTTTAAAATAGCCCATTGAGTCCATTCGGTGCCGCCCACATATTCCTAGGTGTAGGACCATCTTCTGAAGTGTGGGCCACTTATCAGGGGGCCACACTCTTAAAGAAAATCGACTTTAAAGAAGCCATCAACTGTCCGTAGCTCCTCAGCTCGGGGGTGGCAGCTTGGGCACCCCTCTCGCCTCCACACTGAAATGCGGACCGGTCCTGAGTGTAGCAGTCCTGGGATGCCCAGAAGACATCGCTTCAGTCAAGGCCTCCCCAGTATCTGTCTGGCTCCTACAATCTTTCGGTGCTATCTCCGACGAAGGGTCCCTGACCTTGGGAGGAAGTGGTGATAGATACAGTGTCCCTTTGGTGGTCGTTATCCAAGGGCACTTAGTCTCTGGTCTGTGTGGGTCCCGCTCAGTTTCTGTGTTAAGCACTGCACAAAGAAACTTCCCTGATGAGGTCTGAGGAGCTGCCCGTCCTAGAACAAACAAGAGTGCAGAGACACTGCTCCCAGACGCTGCCAACAGAATTCACAACACCCTTGCTGCCCTGGCAGGCTGCTGGTGACATGCTCTGATCCAGAAAGACTTTTAAGATGCCCAAGAATAACTGATACTACACCATCCACACCACGTAGAGACCTGTCCAATTACAGGGACTTAGAAGCTGCCTCTTAGCTGTGGAAGGCTGGCTAATGCGATCCCCAGCGCTCCTTTTTGGGAGGGCAATACATAAGCAGTGGATTTGCTGGAAGAAACGTCTCAGATCAGCAACCAGCTGGGAAAGAAAATAATATTTATCACCAGTGAACAGTGGGCTCCACTTATCACAGTCAGGGGGCAAAAAAAGGTATGACCCTGGGTCTTGGGCTCATATGTTAATCAATGTTCTAAAAAAGGAAAAAAAAGAGGAATTGGGGAAAGGAGATTTCTAAAACACAGATTTTAAGACTATACATTTCTAGAAAGATCTACAAAACATGGCTGTCCATGATGGTTACTCCCTCAACCAATAATTTGACTGCGTGTTGCCAAGGATGACCTTGAATTTCCGAGCCTCCTGCCTCCACTTCCTGAGTTCTTTAGCGTGCAGCGCCATGCCGATTTTATGCGGTGCTGGGATGGGCAGCCTGGCAAGTCTCTCGCCCTTCCAGGAGAGCCTTCCCCAGAGTCTCAGCATTTTGTTCTGCATCCTTTGTACTGTGAGAGTCCCTCCCCAAACCACTCCCATGGCTCTCCCCTGTTCCCAGGAGATGCTTGCTGTGGCCTTGCTATGGCCTTGCTGTTTGGGACTCGGTTACTCTCCATCTTCCTACCAGAGGTTGGGTGGCCTCTTCATCGCCTACCCCAGGTGTGTGGCCATAGCCTCAGTGAGGACAGAATAAGCGCATGGGACACCTGAAGCTCCAATTGCTGCACCTTCAGCAAGTGCTGCCCCCACTGCTTGTGTCCCACAGCACGGTCTCTCCCAGGGCAGCTCCCCTCTCCCTGCACTGCCCCTTATTCCTCCAGCTGTCTTTATCACAGTACTTGGCTGCCCATGGGCAGGCAGAAACCTGGCCATGGGTTTTCTGAGATTCTATCCCTCACTTATCAGCTGCCCTTTATGCTCTGACTTCTGTGTTCCTGCCTCCACTCTGGCCTTCTGTCCACCCGCCTCTGCCCCTAATCACCCCTTTGCATCCTCTAGTGGGGCTCACACCCAGTCCCTGGAGCCCCTTCTATAAGCCTTTTAGCCTCCCCCTTCTTGCTGCTTGCTCCTCACTGCCCCAGAATCCTGCCCCCCCTTCTCCAAGCTTTGTTAGAGTATCTCCATTGCCCACTCCTCTTTTGTTTCTGCAACGTTCTCTACACTGTTTGCTCACTTAAAGAAATCTCTGTCTTTCACCTTAGCCATTCTGGCCTCTGCACAGAGTCCACAGCCTTCTTTCCTGTGAGTGCCAGATGCCTGAAGCCAGCCATGGCAACCACAGGCATGGGAGGGGAGCTCCATGTCTGTAGCTCAGCCGCTGCCTCAGCTTCCCCTCCTTGGGGAAGGGGTAATAAGGAGCAGCTTGGGGCTCCCAGGAAACAAAGGAAGATTATTTCAGAGTCCTAGGTACTAAGTCCCCAGAGACTATAAAGCTGGGCAGTCCCAAGGGACAACTGGGAACTTCAGATACATGGAGCAACACCTCCTTGCCATTAGTGACACTTGGAGCTGAGAATGGACAGAACACAGATGCCAGATATTAATGTCTGAATGAAGAACAGGCACATGGGGAAGTGCTGGCCTCTGCTCCCTGGTGTAAGATGTCCTTTATGGTCAGACTGCCTCCCAGGCCTTCCCCAACATGGATGTCTTAGCCTTTCCCTACCCTGGAACTGCTGTCCTGAGTCTCACCATCACCGCCAAGCCTACAGGGGGAGGGGGAGGAGTCCAGTCCTGACTCTTGTGGGAGCGGATGCAACTACTTCCAGAGATGGCCTCCCTTTCTCTGTGGGCTGTGGCATTTCCTCTGTTAAAGTCACACACAACACAGAAGACGCAGCCATGCATGCAGGCCTAGCAATCATTCAGCACTGGCTCTTCCCAGGGTCCTGCACAGACTCTGTGAGCCGGCGCTGCTTGGGCAGCTTCTTAGGCAGGAGTACTGACCGTGGCAGTTTGGCAAAGGGTGGGGAAGGAACCCTGAGCTTTTAGCACCCCATCCCCACAGATTCTGTCTCCACAAGCCCACAGTGTCCCAGCCAGCCAGGACCATGGAGGGAAGAGCCTGCTCACAAGCGGCTCTGTACACCAGTGACACAGCACAAAATGCCATCCTTGCTTATTGCCAGGGTGTCCGGTGTCCCATGCTGCTCCCTGAGCAAATGAGAAGGGGCACCAGGACATGACCTCTCTCCCAGCGGAGGAGCAGGGATGCAGCTAAGCATCCCCACTTTGTCACATGCTTCTGAGTTCAGACACCATGCTTTGTGCCAGCCTTTCTTCCCAGCATCCTGTTGCGGCTGCCTCTTTCTCTCTCTTCTTTCATCTGCTACTATGGTCCCCAGAAGCAGGCCTCTGGGCCTAGCTCCACACAGCCCATGGCTCTGGATGTCACCCAAACAAGCCATTCTCCATCCCTGTGTTTATATGTCATCTTAGTATCTTAGGTCATCTGGTATTTCAGTCCGCTAAATGGCTCTCCTGAAGCCCAGAGGTGCCTGCTCCTCATCTTATAGCCACTTCTACAGATGTCCACCCCTGGTTTCAAGGGACTTCTTAGGAGCTTGCCAAGACAGAAGAGGGTCCCCAAGTTCTGCCATGATGATGATTCAAGAGCAGTTCCTAGCAAGAGGATCCCAAGCAGGAATGTATACATTTAGAATCTCTGGAAAATCCAGTCAGTTGCTCCACCCTCTGTGTGCTTTGCATAAGTACTAGAATCCCTTCCAGGGAATTCTGTCCTTCAGTCCCTCCCAGGACTGGGGGCTGCTCCCACATTAGTGGGAAAGGACAGAAGCAAAGTCCATCCTGAGGACCTGCACTTACCACAAAGGAACCACAAGGCTGGTGTTCCAGTGCCCGTGGGACTCCTTCCCAAACCAAGGAGCTGACTTTGGGGGAACATATCTGAGGAGCATTGGGGACCCAGGACAGTTCCAAAGGGTGTAACCTGTACTGTCCAGGCACTCACTATGCCTTCATCAAGGAGGGGACAGGAACATGTAGTATGGATTCTAATTGCACTTAATAATAAAAACCTGGAGTCAGATATTAGGGGAGGAAAGCTGAGAGATCAGAGAAGCAGAGCAGTCAGCCACTAGAGAGACCTTCCACCTCTACAGAATCCACAGACCAAAGGAGCGATCCTGTCAGCAGACTGCATCCTCAGACTACAACTCCCTTCACCAAACCTCAGACTACATCCTAGCTCCTGTCTCCTCCCTCCTCATAATTCTTTCTTTGCACAGCCATATCCCTTCCAGTCTTCACCTCCCTAGTACTGGGATTAAAGGTGTGAACCACGACCGCCTGGCCTCTAGTGGCTTAGTTCTGCACTCTGATCTTAAGACAAGTTTTATTTAATAAAACACAAACAAAATATTACTACATTTCTCCTTTTTTGTCTAAAATAAAAAAGGTTATAACTAATATAAGAAAAACTATTTACAATAAGTACAATGACTATATGTGACATATATAGGCTGTAAGTACATCAACAATGTCTAGTCCATTTACATTTGACAAATTCAGAGAAAATACTTCATATCTGTCCTATGCTGGTGAGTTCAAAGTATTGTACCTAATTCACTTTCTATTCTAACCCGCATTACCAACTCAAAAGTATCTTTTTTAAAATTTTTTAAAAGATTTATTAATTATTTATACAGCATCTGCCTGCATGTATCCCTGCAGGCCAGAAGAGGGCACCAGATCATATTACAGATGGTTGTGAGCCACCATGTGGTTGCTGAGAATTGAACTCAGGACTGGAAGAACAGTCAGTGTTCTTAACCTCTGAGCCATCTCTCAGCCCCTCAAAAGTGTCTTTTTATGTCTCTCAACCTTATATACTTTTCTTTTTTTAGTGAATTTCTTTTCTGAGTCTGATAAACAAAGAAAACTGTAACTATCTAGTTGTCAACTCCCTCAGAGACCCAAGAAGGAAATAATATTTACTGAATAAGCCGGAAATGCAAGCAAACAACTTCCAAAAAATAACTATGAGAAATGAAAGAAACAATTGGCGGCCTGGACAGTCAGCCAAGGTTCCTCTGCAACGTTGGAGCACTCATCTTCAGCCTACAGGCCTAGAATATTCAACAGACATTTCCATGAAGCAGGATTTTTGAAGGGCTGTCCCACCTTGTCTGGACAAGGTTTAACAGTCACTTTTTTTGTGTCCTGTTTAGACTGTGTACTGCCAGCAATCAAAGCAAGGGCACTTTCTTGCTCAGTGGTTTATTCTTGTCACAAGAAAGTAAACTTCATGTGGAGTTTCTTTGATATCTATCATCTTCTTCAAAGTAGATTGGTGCTGCCAGGAGCAGACATGTATCATTGTCATTAAAAAAAATGGTGTTATTAAAACATCCTAAATGCCATATTCTGTAGATCTCTGAAGTGTCTGAAGATGACCTGTCTATCTAAAATATATCTGTTTGACCTTGAAAATACACCTAATGTGACTACAAGTTTGATTGTAATAAGTGACTAATTACTAACCTGCATTTCCTTATTATCCTAAACAGCTGATAATAATAACTTTCAAGGATTAAAATTTTGCATCAAATTGTTAATTGAGCTGTCTAGGTCCAATACATTGAATAAGAGTAGAAATGTATGTGCAATATGTTCTAATAAAATTAATCTCAAATTTGTATTAATATATGAAATTTGTATACAATATACAAAAATCCAATCCAATGTAAAATACTTAAAACCAGTAGTTGCTTTTTAAAAGTAGATTCAATAATCTACCCTTTTATCCTATGCTGTACCCCCTTTCTTTTCAAAACAAGAAACCTGAATCTAATCTCCTCTACTTAGCTTTCTTACTGACCATTATCTTTAACAACTTGCAACCAACCCCCCTAAACAATGACAACTGTCCATAACCCGACGAATGACCATAAGCCACCCATTTCACCTCTTGGGAATGTGGGCGTCATGTTCTTAAATTTATTTCCTGTTGTCTAGGTGTGAAGGCATCTTTAGGGGATCCTGAGAAGAAAAATTTGGGTTAATTGTCAAGTCCTGGAGAGGTAGCTGTATCATTTGTTGTCCAGTCTCTGTGGAATGGGAAAGTGCGAGGCTTGTCTCTAATCCTGGCTAGAGTAGTCTGTGAGGCTGGATCATCTCAGTGAGCCACTTTGAATTGTCCTGAGCAGTTTGTAGTCCAAAGCCAATCTTTAGTGGTGTTTTTCAGTTTAGTGGTGCTATCATAGCTTGGTGGAGTCATCGTCTTGGGGTCCCATCCTTCTTTTGGAGACCGCATAGGCTGCTTTTAGGTGTGCTCATGGTTCATTGCAGAAAACTGATAGAGATTCAAACCCGAAATCATGTAGAGGAAGGTAGCTTGAAGCCTTTTTCTAGAATTAGTTATTACTCTATATGACCACTAATATCATGGCAAAAAAATTAGTAAAACCTAGCCCGGGGTGGTGACTCCGGCCGCATATAGGAAGCCTAGATGGCTGAGCACCTGTTGACAGTGTGGGAACTTTGTCCAGGTGGGCAGGAGTTTTTGTGGTACCCGGCGGAACCACAGACCTCATCCACCACTCCGCAGAGCATCATGTGCCTGGACCAAAAGACTGGCTTTCAGGAGAAAGGATGATGGTTCACCTTGATGACCAGCATACCTTGCTAGAGACCAATTCCTACGCAAACACTGCCCTTGGCGGTGGGGCTTCTAGGAACAGACCTCAGATCAGATCAGCACAGGTGAGTGTGCACAATGGGGCCTGACCCCTTACTGACCTCTACTCTGCAGGTGTGATGCACTAGACTGTGAACCTCTGGGAAGCAAACCGAGGCTCAAGTCAAGGTGAGTCCTCCACATTGAGAGTCAGAGTGAGGACCAAAGTCCTAGCAGTGTGTGTCAAGAGACTCAGGTGAGGGTGCAGATGGCAGACCGTGTCTTCTTAGCCTAGGACAGGAAAGGCTGCAGGAGAGTCTCCTGGGAAAGGGGAGGGAAACCCTGTGCAGTGGCAGCTCTGGAGCTGTGCTAAGGGCTCCCGGGAGAACAAAGGTGGCAGGAGACCGAGTGGGGGCTGTCTGAAGCTTTTTATGAAAATATCTTACCCTAAGGGCTGGGAGGTGGCTCTGCCGGTGAAGTGTTTGCTGTATAACAAGAACCTGGATTCAGATTCCCAGCATCTGTGTGAAAAACAGGCCTGTACTCCCAGTTCTGGGAAAGCAGAGAGAAGCAGATCTCTGGGGCAGCTAATGTGGCCAAACTGGGGAGCTCAGGCGTAGTAAGAGATTCGGTCTCAAAAAGCAAGGTGGAGCATTATAACAGAAGAGTTATGTCCATCTCTGTCCTCCACATGTCTACACACACACACACACACACACACACAGAGAGAGAGAGAGAGAGAGAGAGAGAGAGAGAGAGAGAGAGAGAGAGAGAGAACATACCCCTCTATTCTCCTGTACATCTGAGGAAACTGAGGCAAGAGTGGGGTACGGGGTGCCCCGTCCTAGGCCACATCCTGCTGGGCTTGGACTCCAGTCCATCTGTGCTGCTCAGTGAAGCTGATTGGACACAAAGGTCAGCCAGCACAGCTCCACTCACAGAGGACCCTCGTGTGGCCAGTCAGAAGCATGAGCAGAAAGGCGGGTGGCAAGCTGGGGTGGAGAGTGCAGAGTTGCAGTCTGTGTGGCAGTGATGGTCACACAGAGGAACATGGATGAGCTTTGATAGTACCAAGATGCACTCTTAAAAACGGCTATAATGGTAAATTTGGTGTTGTGTGGATTTTGACACTATGAGAAGCATCTAGATCAACAGCAGAAGACGGTAATAGCCCATGTAGGTAGGGACTTGCCCTGTCATCTCTCCGTCTGTCTCATAGTGCAGCTGGGATGTGTCAGTGAATAAGGACTACGCGGGGAATAGAGCAGGGAGGTGGTTCCTCCCTCTTCCCACTGTAGCCACAGGCCCTGGGGATTTGGGGGTGCAAAGAAGGCCTGCAAATCTCTTTTCTCAATGAACTGATTCTGTGTTGATCTTAAAGAGTGTGGCTCGGTTGTGTGTGGCAGCCATGTGGTTGTGTAAGGCTCTGGTCTTAGCAACAGGACTGTAGAGTGGGGCTGAACCACCCAGAGGTCAGCAGACACAGTGTTCCACATCGTGGGGCCAGGAGGTCCTGGGCTTGTCCTCTCCCAGTGTCCAGCGGAGAGGCCTCTGGTACAGAGAGCTGGTAGATGGCCCTGAGGCCCTGTGGATGGGCACAGAGGCTGAGGACACTTGTGTCACTGGCATGCTCCTCCCTGTACCAGCCATGCTGCAGATGCCCAGGAGAAACACGGAGAGCTGCAATGGTGCCGATACATGGAAGGTGCCGCTGCATGTCTCCACAGAGAAATCGGGTTTTCTGACTGATGTCCAGCTGCACAGAGCTGCAAGCCTGACTCATAAGAGGTCAGGACACTTCTGGGCTAAGTCATTGCTTCTCTAGCCGGTTCCTGACACATGCTAGCTTTACAGAGATATAAACATGAGTGTGCCTACGCTGACTAGGCCTTGGACTTATACATCTCCCTCTCTGACCCACAAACACAAAGCCTCCAAGAAGCCCCAGGACTTGCCTTGATTTTCTTGTTTTCTTGGAAAGCTGTGACCTCAAGGCCATGTAGTCACAGGTCTCAGTCATTGTCACGTGCAATGGAGTCATTCACTGAACCAGTCAGGACCCATGAGGTGACTTGTAGGAGAGGAGGTAGAATGACCAAGTGAGAGAGCACAGAAGGGGTGGAGTGGGGTGGGGTGAGGTGGAGGTGTCTTTGGATGCAGCTGGCTTCTGATCTGGTCCAGGCAGGGGTCCCAGCCTGACTTGGAGGCAGACATCTGAAGCAAGTAAGCAAGCAGGAGCCCTAGGGGTTCATACCTGGGGTTACCCATTCCTTCCATGGCTTGACATAAAAAGCTCTCGCTTTGGTTTTATGAGGCTCAGGTTAATGGAAGTAGGTGACTGGTTTCCCAGATAGTGACACTATTGTGGGCAGTTCTGGGAACTCTGAGAGGTGGGGTCTGGATAGAAGTAGGTGGCTAATGGAGGGTCTGTGGGTGGAGGGAGGTCTCCACAACATGTCTGCCATGAAGTAATAAGTAATCTTCTCTCCACGTACTTCTAGCACCATGAGCTGTAAGACCCATGCCTTACCAGAATCAGCGAAGCCAGGACTGCGACCTGTGAAACCATGAGCCAAGATAAATACTTTCTTTAACTTATCTTTCTCAAGTATTTGTTATAGCAATGCAAAATGCTGGTCTGGAAGAGGGCTCTGTGGGTAAAGTGCAAATGCTTGTTGTACAAGCACAAAGACCAGAGTTCAATCCCCAGAACCCACAGAACCCAAGCTGGTCATGTGGCACGTCCTTCTGTGGAGGTGGAGACAGGGGCATCCCTTGGACTAGTTAGGTAGCCAAACTAGCCTATTTGGTGAGTTTGGGACCAGTGAGAAACATTGTCTTAGAAAAAGGAGGAGGAGGAGGAAGAGGAGGAGGAGGAGGAAGAGGAGGAGGAGGAGGAGGAGGAGAAAAAGAAGAAGAAGAAGAAGAAGAAGAAGAAGAAGAAGAAGAAGAAGAAGAAGAAGAAGAAGAAGAAGAAGAAGAAGAAGAAGAAGAAGAAGAGGTGTCTGAACAAGCTCACCTGAGGTTGTCATTCTTCTGGCCTTCTGATCTACACACACACACACACACACACACACACACACACACACACACACTAACATGAATACTCCTCATGTTTTACATGTGGGAAAACAGGCACAGATAGAATAAGAAAACTTCATGTAGTTCCAGAGCTAGCTATTCTTCAGATTCTGACCCTCATGCCCCTCTCAGCCTCACTGTCGGTGGGTGGGGAGCAGAAAAGGGTGGTGAACAGATGTGCGCATTGCTTCTCAGAGACTCAGCACCTCACTGTGGGCGATCCCCCCCCCCCCCGCCGGCCCCGACACCCAGCCCTTCCCCCAGTAGCTTTGGCTTGGCCATGATGTTATGATATCTGAACACACCTCCTGGGAATTCACAGCAACAACCAAGAAATTAATTTTGTAAAGGTCACTAAGCACCTTTGCTAAATGACAATAATTTGTCCTTGAACCTTCGTGGTGGGCATAGCAGCAACAGAGCCAGCATTTGTCCAGGGGAGTTTTGTAAATAGACAGGGACTCTGGTCTCCTCCAGATTGCTTCCTGTGCTGGAGGCCATGTGATCTATTTTGGGCAATCGTAATTTGGGGGACAGAACAGTCTGGAGGGCTTGGGTATGGGTAAGAACTGGAGGTACTGCTGGAGGGGGGAGTCAGCCTGAAGGCGGCCAGGCTTAGGGAAGACCAGTGTTTGGAAGCATACTTGCAAGGGGAGCCAGCCTCAGGATTATTACTGAACCACTGACTTCCTATAGCCAAGGCAAATCCCAGGTGTGGTCACAGAGGGTAGGGCACTGGATAGACAAATTTCACAGATCGGCCAAGTTTTATTTGAGTCCAAACACAGGTCTTAGCCATGAGTCAGAGGCTTTACTCCTTCTAGAATTTGACATGGGTTCCAGTCAGATGGCACATAACAACAAAGGAGACCCTGACAGTATGACAGTCATTGTCAACCACCTGGGCCATGTCAAGTACAGCTTCATTGTGTGGATCTTTCTGAAATCTGCAAGAAGTGGCTCTGCCTCCAGCTTAGCAAGGCTCCTGGTGGGTTGCCAGTCTGCACACCACCCAACTCATTGCATAACTGGCCACCAGTTCAGAGATGGAGTGCTGAGGTTCCCAGTCTGACTTACTGGTTCTCTGTGGACCTCATTCCTTAGCGTGGTTCCACCCAGGTATATAATCACTAGATACATAAAGCAACACTGAGGGAAGACAGGAATCACTTCCCTGTCAGGTCTGTTCCCAAGAGAGGGCCAGTTTGAGGCAAGACTCACAGAGCAAAGCCCATTTGTACAATGCCTTTCGGCCTGGCCCCCATTCCCGAGAAGGAGCTGCTGTCAGCTTCCTGTGATGAGGAAGTGGTACAGACACAGAAGTCTTTGTAAAAGGAAAACATCCATACATTGAAGAAAGAAGGGAAGGCATAATGCCACCAGGCCCAGAACAGAGTGAGGTGAGGTGAGGAATCAATGTCCTGGCATGAGCCCCGTGAGACAGAAACAGTCATAGACAGTGGCAAGGAGACCTCACCCTGCATTTCAGCTCTGGGCTTCAAAGACCGAGGAAACTCGTAGTTTCAGTGTGGGGGACATGTGTAGGACAAAACTCTCTTCTGCCTGGAAGCGACCCAGAAAGATCATTTCCTGGTCCTTCCTCGACACAGTTCTAGCTCCTGACCCCAGCAGTTCAAACCCCTCTAACCTCCAGCTCGGCAGCAAGCATACGGCTCCTCTCACTTATTGGAATGAGAGAACCCATTGCCTTCAGCAGAGAAGGATGATGGGTTCTCGTGACTGTGTCCAACATCAGGAGGCAAAAGTTTAAGGAGAAATCAGAATATTAAAAATATCAAGCATCAAACTCACATATTTGACCATTTGTAACTGGAGGTTTCTCTCCGGCCTGCCAGTTCCTGAACTCTGAGGCTTAATATTAATTACAAACTGTAATTACAAACTGTTTGGCCTATTAGTTCAGGCTTATTATTTACTAGCTCTTACAACTCAAACTAACCCATTTTTTTTTTGTTTTGTTTTTTTGTTTTTTCGAGACAGGGTTTCCCTGTAGTTTCTAGAGCCTGTCCAGGAACTAGCTCTTGTAGACCAAGCTGGCCTTGAACTCAGAGATCCACCTGCCTCTGCCTCCCGAGTGCTGGGATTAAAGGCATGTGCCACCACCGCCCGGCTTAAACTAACCCATTTCTATTATTCTGTATTTTACCACAAGGCTTGAGATTATTACCTCACATCTTGCTCTCCAGCAACTGCTGGCATCTCCCTGACTCCACCCTCTTTCTCCCTGTATTCAGTTTGGCTTTCTAGCCTAACTATATTCTGCCCTGTCATAGGACAAAGCAGCTTTATTCATCAACCAATAAAAGCAGCACATATGGGCAGCCTACAAGAGGGCATTCCACACCATCCCTTTCTCATTATTTTTAGTATTTCAGTTTTTGGTCAGCTTCATGTTTGTATCAAGTGCATTGTCACCGCATTTGGTCCCAATCTCCCTCCAACTCTCACTCCCTTCTTCCTCCTTCCCACCCCCCCCTACATTCTTATCTCCCTTGTATGTGTTCATGTCTCTCTTTTTAAAAATTTTTTATTGAGCTATATATTTTTTCTGCTTCCTACCTTCTTCCTGCTCTACTTTTACCCTCTCCCATGGTCCCCATGCTCCCAATTTACTCAGGAGATCTTGTCTTTTTCTACTTCCCATATACATTAGATCCATGTATGTTGCTCTTAGGGATCTCTTTGTTGTCTAAGTTCTCTGGTATTGTGAAGTGTAGGCTAGTTTTTCTTTGCTTTATATAAAAAAGCCACTTGTGAATAAGTACATATTACATTCGTCTTTCTGGGTTACCTCATTCAATATGTTTTCTAGCTCCATCTATTTGCCCACAAATTTCAAGTTGTGATTATTTTTTCTGCTGTGTAGTACTCCATTGTGTAAATGTACCACATCTTCTTTATCCATTCTTCAGTTGAGAGACATCCAGGTTGTGTCCAGGTTCTGGCATGACAAATGATGCTGCTATGAACATAGTTGAGCACATGTTCTTGTGGTATGATTGAGCATTCTTTGCATACATACCCAAAAGTGGTATTTTTGGGTCTTGAGGTAGATTGTTTACTAATTTTCTGATATCCAAAGGGGCTGTACCAGCTTTCACTCCTACCAGCAATGCAGGAGTGTTCCCTTTACCCCACATCTTCTCCAGCATAAGTTGTAATCAGTGTTGTTGATCTTGGCCATTCTTACAGGTATAAGATAGAATTACAGAGTGGATGTTGAGCATTTCCTTAAGTGTCTTTTAGATTCCTCTGTTAAGAGTTCTCTGTTTAGGTCTGTACCCCATTTTTTATTGGATTGTTTGTTTGTTAGTTTGTTTTTTGATGACCAATTTCTTGAGTTCTTTGTGAATTTTGGAGATAAATTGTCTGTTCAAAGTGAGGTCAGTGAAGATTTTTCCAATTGTGTAGGCTGCCTTTTTGACTTGTTGACTATGTCCTTTGCTTTACAGAAACTTCTCAGTTTCAGGAGGTCCCATTTATTAATTTTTTTCTCTGAGTGTCTATACTACCAGGGTTATATTTAGGAAGTGGTCTCCTATGCCAATGTGTTCAAGTATACTTCCCACTTTCTTTTCTATGAGGCTCAATATGGTTGGTTTTATGTCGATGTCTTTGATACATTTGGACTTGAGTTTTGTGCATGGTTATAGATATGGATCTATTTTCATTTTCTACATGTTGATGTCTAGTTATGCCAGCAACATTTGTTTAATATGCTTTCTTTTTTCCATTTCATATTTTGTTCTTTTTGTCAAAAATCAGGTGATAGGTGTGTGGATTGATATCCAGGTCTTAGATTCAATTCCATTAGTCCACCTGTTTTTTTTTATGCCAATACCAGGCTGTTTTCAGTACTGTAGCTCTGGAGTAGAGTTTGAAGGCAGGGATTGTGAAGCCTCTAGAAGTTCCTTTATTGTAGAGGATTGTTTTGGCTATCCTGTTTTTTTTTTTTTTTTTTTGCTTTTCCATATGAAATTGAATGTTGTTCTTTTGATGTCTATGAAGAATTTTGCTGGGATTTTGATGGGCATTGCATCAAATCAGTAGATTGCTTTTGGTAAAATTTCCATTTTTACTATGTTAATTCTACCTATCCAAGAGCATGGGAGATCTTTCCACTTTCTGGTGTCTTCTTTAATTTCTTTATTCAAAGATTTAAAGTTCTTGACATTCAGGTCTTCCACTTGTTTGGTTAGAGTTACTCCAAGATATTTTATGCTACGTGTGGCTATTGTGAAGGGTTATGTTTCTCTAATTTCTTTCTCAGCCCATTTATCATATATGTACAGAAGGGCTACTGACTTTTTTGAGTTAATCTTGTATCCTGCTACATTATTGAAAGTGTTTATGAGTTGTAAAAGTTCCTTGGTAGAATTTTTGGGGTTGCTTATGTAAACTATCACATCATCAGCAAATAGTGAGAGCTTGACTTCTTCTTTTCTGATTTGTAGTTTTTTGATCTCCTTTTGTTGTTTTATTGCTCTAGTTAGAACCTCAAGAACTATATTGAATAGATATGGAGAGAGTGGACAACCTTGTCTTATTCCTGATTTCAGTGGGATGCTGTGAATTTATTTCTATTTAGTTTGATATTGGCTGCTGGCTTGCTATATATTGCCTTTATTATCTTTAGGCGTGTTCATTGTATCCCTGCTCTCTCCAAGACCTTTATCATGAAGGGATGTTGTATTTTGTCAAAGGCTTTTTCAGCATCTAATGAGATGATCATGTGTTTTTTTTAAGTTTGTTTATATGGTGAATTACATTGGCAGATGTTTGTAGGTTGAACCATCCCTGCATCTCTGGGATGAAGCCTACGTGGTCACGGTGGATGATTTTTCTGATTGTTCTTAGATTCTGATTGCCAGCATTTTATTGAGTATTTTTGCATCAATGTTCATGAATGAGATTAGTCTGTAATTCACTTTCTTAGTAATGTCTTTATGTGGTTTGGGTATCAAGGTAATTGTAAACTCACAAAAAGAATGGCAATGTTCCTTCTGTTTCTATTATGTGGAACAATTTGAGGAGTACTGGTATTAGTTCTTCTTTGAAAATCTCGTAGAATTTTACACTGAAACCTTTTTTTTTGGTTGGGAGACTTTTGATAACTGTTTCTATTTATTTAGCAGTTATAAATCTATTTAATTTGCTTATCTAGTCTTGATTTAATTTTGGTAAGTGATATTTATCCAGAAAATTGTCCATTAACTTTAAGTTTTCCAATTTTGTGGAGTACGGATTTTCAGTATGACCTATGATTTTCTGGATTTCCTCCATGTCTGTTGTTATGACCCCCTTTCATTTCTGATTTTGTTAATTTGGATATTCCTTTCATTTAGTTTGGATAAAGGTTTGTCTATTTTGTTGATTTTTCTCTAAGAACCAACTCTTTGTCTCATTGATCCCTTGTATTGTTTTCTTTTTTCTATTTTGATGATTTCAGCTCTCAATTTGATTATTTTCTGCCTTCTAATCCTTCTGGGTGAGTTTGGGTTTTTTTATTTTAGAGTTTTCAGGTGTTCTGTTAACTCACTAGTGTAGGGTTTTTCAGCTTCTTTATGTAGGCATTTAGTGCTATGAACTTTCCTCTTAACACTGCTTTCATTGTGTCCCATAAATTTGGATATGTTGTGTGGTCATTTGAATTTTAGGAAGTCTTTAATTTCTTCTTTTATTTCTTCCTTGACCAATTGGTGGTTCAGGTGAGCATTGTTTAATTTTCATGTGTTTGTGGGCATTCAAATTAATGTTGTCGTTGAATTGTAATTTTAAGCCGTAGTGATCCGATAAGATACATAGAGTTATTCTGATTTTTTTTAATCTGTTGAGGTTTGCTTTGTTACCTAGTATGTGGTCAGTTTTTGAGAAGGTTCCATGAGTTGCTGAGAAGGTATATTCTTTTATATTTGGATGAAATGTTCTATAGATGTCTGTTAAGTCCATTTGAGTCATAACATCTCTTAGTTCCCTTATTTTTCTGTTAAGTTTCTGTCTGACAGACTAGTCCAGTTTTGAGAGCAGGGTGTTGAAGTCTCCCATTATTGGTGTGTGGGGTTTAATGTGTGTGTAGTGATGAGCTGCGGGCCGCTTCCCACCGCCTGGCTCCTGGCCGCCAGGCTCCTGCACGACTAGCTTTACACCCGAAATAACTACACGGAAACTGTATTCTTTTAAATACTGCCTGGCCCATTATTTTCAGCCTCTTACTCACATCTTGACTAACCCATATCGAATAATCTGTGTAACACCATGAATGGTGTCTTACCCGGAAAGATTCAGCATGTCTGGCCTGGTGGCTGGCTCCATCACATCTGGCATCTCTCTGAGGAGAGGCACAGAGGTCTGACTAACTTAGGAGAGGCGTGGCATCTGACTGAGCCATCTACCTCACTTCCTTCTTTCTGTTCTGTCTACTCCACCCACCTAAGGGCTGGCCAAGGCAGTTTCTTTATTAAAACAGAAGACCCTCCCACATCATGTGTGATTAACTTTGGGAATGTTTCTTTCACATATGAGGTGCCCTAGGATTTGGGGCATAGATTTTCAGTATTGAGATTTCTTCTTGATGGATGTTTCCTGTGACTAATATGAAATGTCCTTCTTTGTCTCTTTCGATTGATTTTAGTTTGAAGTCTATTTTGTTAAATATTAGGATAGCTACACCAGCTTGTTTCTTTGGTCCATTTGATTGGAAAATTTTTTTCCAATCCTTTACTTTGAGGTAATGTCTGTCTCTGAGGTTGAGGTGTGTTTCTTGTATGCAGCAGAAGGATGGAGTCTGTTTTTTTTATCCAATCTATTATCCTGTGTCTTTTTAATATGTGAGTTGAGTCTATTTATGTTAAGGGATATTAGTGAACAGTAATTGCTAGTTCCTGTTATTTTAGTTTTCATTGTTAGTGTTGTTATTGTGTGTTTTTTGCTTCTTTGGGATTTGCTGCTGTGAGATCATCTATTGTCTGTATTTTGTGGATGTAGCTAACTTCCTTGGGTTAGAGTTTTCATTCTAGTACTTTATGTAGCTCCAGCTGTGTTTGTGGCTAGGCATTGGTGAAATATGGTTCTGTCATGAAATACCTTGCTTTGTCCATCTATGGTGATTGAAAGTTTTGCTGGACGTAGTAGTCTGGGCTGGCATCCATGGTGTGTTAATGTCTACATAATGCTTGACCAGGACCTTCTGACTTTCATTGTTTCCACTGAGAAATCAGGTGTAATTCTGATAGGTCTGCCTTCATATGTTATGTGGCCTTTTTTCCTTTGCAGCTTTTAATATTTTCTCTTTATTCTGTATGTTTAGTGATTTGATTATTATGTGACAAGGGGACCTTTTTCTTTTGATTCAGTCTATTGACATTCTCTCTTCTATCTCTTGTATTCTGTTATTTATGCTTAAATTTGTGGTTCCTGCTTGTTTTCCCTTGGTTTGTGCTTTCTTTTTTAATCATTTATTTATTTATCTATTTGTTTGTTTGTTTGTTTGTTTATTTATATGCATTGGTGATTTGCCATGGGTGTTGGGTCCCCGGGAATTGGAATTACAGACAGTTGTGAGCTGCCATGTAGGTGCTGGGAATCGAACTCGGGACCTTTGGAAGAGCAGTCAGTGCTCTTAACCGCTGAGCCATCTCTCCAACCCATGGTTTGTGCTTTCTTTGTTGTCTCTATTTCAGTTTTCAAGTCTTGAATTGTTTCTTTCATCTGTTTGAATGCTTTTTCTTTGTTTTCTTTAAGGGATTTGTTGACTTCTTCCAATTTTTTGTTTGTCTTCTCCATTCCTTGGAGGGAATTTTTCATTTTCCTAAAGTCATTTTTTAGGTCATTTTCTTCCCCTTCATCTATATTGGGGTGTTCAAGTCTTGCTGTTATAGAGCCACTAGTTTTTGTTGGTGTTGTGTTGCGCTTTGTGGTGTTGAGTGTGTTCTTACCTTGTCTATCCAGAAAGTCTCTACCTCTGGGCAGCCACAGCTGGAATAAACCTTGGCGAGTGGGTGGCACTTTCTTCCTTGTGGTGGACACAGCCTTGTGCAGGGACAGAGCCTGACAAACCCAACGCAGGCTAGGTTTTACCTAGCCACCAGGACAGGCACACAGGAACACTACCACATTGCCTTGGCTCTCAACCTCTTCCTATCCCCAGAAGATGAAAAAAAAAATGATGCTAAATGGGGGCTGGAGAGATGGCTCAGCAGTTAGTAACACTGGTTGTTCTTCCAGAGGATCCAGGGCAGTGCCTCTTGCAGGACTCATGTATGTGGGGTAGCTGGGCCCAAACATGATGATGTAACAACTCGCCCTCCACCCCAGACAGAGCCTGAGTGTTGTCACATGGCAGATAGAGCAGACACAGCTGCACATTGACTAACCAAACAACTCTCACCTCCCTGCTCAGTCACCCTCATGGGAGGTAATGAAAATAACAACAGCGAGAAGGGAACAATCTTCAGGAAGTGCTTGGTCCTGGCTGCCCTGGGCCGAATATTGTCTCCCACATTTGAGAACCTGAAAATATGACTTCGTTTAGAAGTGAGGTTACTAGATGATGTGAGGAAACTTGAGTGGGAGGGATCATACTAAATTAGAATAGGTAATAAGTCAAAAATGACCGGTGTCCTAAGAAGGTGTTCTTATGCGAAGGAGACCCACTAGGTACAAGGCCCTGTGGCCACATAGCCTGGAGCAGGGAGTCTCACAGCCAAGGACACAGAGGACCCCAGCAACAGCAGAAGACACGGAGAGGGGCTGAACTCCACCTCCAGACCTAGGCCATGAGCTCTTGGTGTTTAAGTTCCATAGCCTGTAGCCCTGTTATAGGGGCCCCAGTGAATGAATGAATGAACCCTAGCACATAGCGAGAACTCAATATATTTTGAGTATTACTGTTTTAGACAGAAAGCGGTCTGGGCTGTAGCTCCGTGATAGGGCACTTTATTAGCATGTGTGATGCTCTGGGTTTCAACCCCAGCACTGCAAGCAGACAGCAAACAAATCAGAAGGATGTCAAAAAAAATCTGGAAATCCTGGCTTGGGGAGCAGACATGGGAAGAAAGAAAGGAAAGAAGGAAGGAAGGAAGGAAGGAAGGAAGGAAGGAAGGAAGGAAGGAAGCATTAGGGTGTCTTTAAAGGTGACAGAATGCTTGGGGGGTTGCAGAGAGGGACAGGACCAGGACTATGGGCTTTGATTCCAGATCTCTACTTGCTGATTACTTAGCTTCCTCTAGTTTCCCTCCCCAAGCACTTCGGATTCTGCCATTCAGTGCTGTGTTTAGGTGATTCTGTGCCTTGTACCCACCTGGGATGGGTGGGGGCAACACCTCTCCCTGCAGCTTGGCAGCCCCTTTGCACCAGGTCCAGGAGACTGAGTGCCTCTGCTCTGCCTGCCCCACTACACTGCTGGGGACCCAGGCAGCTGTGGGATGTGGGGAGGAGAGGCTCCCAGCCGGGGAAGCCAGGTTTCTGCCTGAGGCGGATGGAATTCTAACACACCCTGGAGCAGAGAGACAGAAATTGCCTTTTAGACGGCTGCCATCAGCAATATTCAGCAGGCAGGTTCTGCAGGGCAGTTTAACCTTCTGTGACCTCACAGCTCAGCTGTGCAGGGCGCCAGCAAACTGCTCTCTCTCTCTCTCTCTCTCACACACTCTGGCTCCCAGGCAGCTGTTCAGATACATTCGTGACTGTGTACAGTATTCTCCCCTTGCTTGTATTTCAAATGGAGCATGGTAGGTGATTTTTTTCTCTCTCTTTTGTGTGACTGAGAGCACACACACACACACACACACACACATACACACACACACACCTCTTCACATTCACAATCACTGGGAGGTCAAACCTAAAGAGCTTCGTGCTAATCGGGCCACACCAAATATACAGTTGGAGCTCGGCAAATAATTAATAGTAATGAAAATTGACGTTGTAAAAATTAAAGTGAGAGGGCTGAGAGAAGGAACTGGTCTGGTTGTCAAACCACAGGCCTAAAGGGAAACGAATGGCTTAGGAGGATCTTTTAATTAATTTCAGAGTTTCCCTGTTTCTCTCCCACCAAATGAGCTGAGCTGTCAGGGCCCTCTGCAGAAAGACCACGGAGAGGTGATTCCATTTAAGGACCAGGTCCATCCAGGGCCTCCAGAATCCCTGCCCACGCCCAGAGAAGCTTAAAGTGGGGGTAGGGCAGCCCAAAGAGGGGTTCATTTTGTAAATGTACTTTTATCATTGATGAATAAAACCAGGAGGTCCACCTTATTCATAGCTAAAATAAAAATGGGTCTCCACTGCCTGACCAAGTTCAGCCACTGCACTGCAGCATTAACTTGTATTCTAACAAGATTAAAATATATTTGTCCTGGGGATTAGCATACTTAAGTCTCCTTTTGCCTTTTTAGTGGTGGCAGGGCACTTTGATCTGCCTTGCGTGGCAAGACCGGCTTGGGCCCAGCTATCCGACTGCCAAGTGTGAAATCAGCCTGATGTCATCCCATTCTTCATCTTTTACGTCTTCCACCAGTTTAATTATATTTCCGCCACAAAGCTCCAGTGCCTCATTGCATATTCAAGTTTGACCAGGAAGCATTTCTTTAAAAAAAAAAAAAAAAAAAAAAAAAAAGTACGAATGAAAATATCCCAGTTGGGGGAAGGGAGGCGTTGGGGATAGGGTGGGGAGCTGCAAACCTTCCTGAGGTGAAAGCAATGGATGGCTCTCGCTCTGACCCTGAGTGTCCTTACCTGTGTGGCAGGGTGTATGTGACTTCCGCATGCCCCAGGAGATGGGTACTATGTCTGTCCGTTCTGGAACCACGCATAAGGGCCTTGGGTGCAAGGCGCACGAGTTGCTTGGGCCTATGACTCCTGTAAGTCATTTTACTTTTTTCTTCAACAAGCGATTTGCATTTCCACGTGGCATTGCCATCTCAGCATAAGAGGAGTCTTCTCCACACACATGTCGACCCTCCACCCAGTCATCCTACCATGAAGAAGGGCAGTCGGCTAAGGAAAATTCCTTGAGTCTGATAGGTCTTTGATCATCTTAAAAGAAGAAAAAATGAGAACATTACAACTCAGTCAGGTTCTTTCTCTCTCTTCCCTCAACACCCTGGATGCAGGGTGCTTCCCAGCACAGAGACAGAGATAGGCAGCTAGCACTGAGAGCAGGGTAAGTGACGGGCTTTCCTCACACCTGTCTTCAGCTAACAAACATCTCCCGGGAAGTATTTTCCAGTTTCTCTCACTCACAAGTGACCACATTGACCATACTGTGGCAAACTACCACATATCCCTCAGAACTGTTTGAAAAGGCTATTCAGTCGCCAGAGGAAGCCCCAAACCACCCCAGAGTGACACCCAATACAGTCACCTTCCACAAATGCCGCCAGAAGCCTCTTCCAGTATGGCTGGAGGGTGGTAACACAAGGTAGGAAGGACAGACCATTATCTCAGATAGAGTGCCTATCATGTCTGGCCTTAGAGTTTGTGGCAGATACTCTCTGCAAGAAATAGAAGTGGACCTTTTCTGGGGTGCCTGGGCATTGACCTCAGTCCACGCCCATACTCTACTGATATATCTTTTGGCAAAAATATCAAAGTCTGGCATTCCCGAAGGCTCATCGGCTCTTCGGGCATCACTTGCTGCCCAAGCTGCAGAAATGAAGGTAGTGTTAGCACTGGGGAGCAGGCAAGGGCAGTGCTGGGCCGTACTCTGCTCAGACACGTCTCTTCTGTGATTCCCCAGGGAGTGATTTCCACTTCCTCTTACTCACAAGTGACCACTGCTTACTATTAGCCACGGCACAGCTCAAGAGGTCTTTTGACAGGTGTGGGCTCATGGTTGTTTTCTTCTGAATAGTCACTCCTGTTAATATTGGACGTTAACAACACATTGCTTCTTAAACGGAATGATATAATTATAAAATTATCTCCACATAATTAACTCAGGATTATGCTCCATTCTAGTTAGCATGTAATCAAAGTCTGTTATGCTTTTAGCTATAGGAACATCAATTAATTGAAAAGGGTTAGAGCTTTTGCTGTTGAATAGCTCATCATATCATAAGGGTGCCCATTCATCCTTGTGGGAGGAGCCACATGGCGGAATGGCTTGATGCAAGGGGTGTGCACAGACTACCACCCGCAAACAAGGGTTGCAGGTGATCTTCAGTCATGCAACTTGGTTTGGAGCCTGTGGATGGGAGGGTCCCCTTTCTGTGCTTGGGGTGAGGTTGACCTCATTAGCAGCTTCACCCCAAGCAACCTCTACTTGAGGCAGAAAATATCAAGTGGACCAGAAAGCAAGGTGCACGAAAAGTTTAATGCCTGCTATATAGAAACCCAGGGCAGAATGCCTTACCTATTTGAAGTCAAGACAATTGTGTGTGTGTTGGGGATATGTATGCTGAAATGGAGATAGGGTGTGCTAAGTGGTTGGAGATTCTTTGTATGCTAGGAAAAACCCTTGGTTCATTCACCAACATGGAACAACAAAGTGAAACCCTAGAGTGGTTGGAGTATAGTTCAAGAGCTTACTTAGTATTCATGAAGCCCTGATCTCCCTCGCCAGCACCAAATAACCTGCATGTGGTGGATGGGTCTGGAGTCTAGCACTGGGAATAGGGGAAAGAGGATCAAACGTTCAAGGTCATCATCAACTACATAGGGTGTGTAAGGATAGCCCAGGATACCTGAGACTCTGGTTCGAAAATAAATAAATCCCACCTTGGAATGAAGATGGGAAGCCTATGCTTGCCCTCAACAGAAGCAAAAAAAAATAGCATTTTCATGGAGTGTGGGGAAGCAGCATTTCTGGAAAGTGCTGGAAAGTTCTGCCATGTTCCCTTACTTCCGGTCATTGCCCTACTTTCTATGACCAGGTAGATTTCCCTTTTCCTTTTATTGTTTTTTCTTCTCTCCTTTTCTTTCTCCTCCCTCTCCCTCCCCCTTGTCCTCTCTCTTCCTCTCCCTCTCCCTGTATGAGTTTTATTGACTAGAGCAGACTGCCCTCGAACATGTCTCCCCTAGCTATTACATCTTCTATCCCCTCTCTACTTTTGCCTAAACAACTGCACAGATGTCATGCTGCTTAGCAGAAGCAAGCAAAATGTGGGTGCCTGAAGCACTGAGACACCTGCGCTGGGAGGGCGCAGCTGGGAGGGAACCTAGGGACTCAGCGGCAGAGGCGAGGAAGCCGGTAAGCCTCCCCGCTAGCCGAGCCTATTCAGCACCAGGCCTTTGTGCTCATTAGCTCACAAAAAGCCCTTGCAGGAAACTCATTAGGTAGATGTTCTTTCTGTTTGAAAAAGAATGACTCCACGCCCCGGGAGTCTATAACACACTAGCTCAGAAAGTAAACGCAGAGTTAGGGTTTGAAAACAGGACTATCTGCTGTCAAAACTTGGGGCTAGGGGTGTAGCTCAGTGGCAGAGCACATGCACAACACACACACACACACACACACACATGCACGCACGCACGCACACACGCACACACACACACTGAGGGGGGGGGGATGCTTAGTCCCTGACTTCGAAACAGCCACAACAAAGTCACAGTAGAACAAACAAAACTCAGATGTTTTCCACTGAACCACCTTTCTTAAAACACTACAGACTTGACAGAAGTATTTGCATGAAAAACACAGAACCAAGGGGACCCCAGACCATTTGTGAGAGACTGTAAGCCTCCCGTCAGGCTGAAACACAGCTCTCAGTCTTACGCTTTCTCTGTAGGCTCCAGTCCTTCCCTATATGAAAAAATGCCAGCATGAATGCATCTCCATCATTTCACTTGGAGGGTCCCAATTCTCACCGGGAGGTTTTAGCTCTGGAAACCACCAGGAGACTGTGCTATGAAGGAACACCTTACCCTTGGACCTTCCAGGTGCTCAGACCGCAGTGGAGCAGAGCCTGAAAGTAAGGAGAGGGTGGAAAAGGAAAGTGGGGAGCTAGAGCAAGGAACGGTTCCCTTTTGCCTTTTTAAAATTAGCTCTGGAGGTGAGCAGTAATAACAATTTCACAGCATTGTGGGTATTTGCAAGTGTCTTTGATGTCACCACAGAAGTATACCAGGGAAACCGGTTAAGATGGTGAATGTTGTCATTTTACTGTCCCTTTACTACAATAAAAAATCGTGGGAGCCCATAGTAATAATGGTGTGGTTGGCAGGAGCCGAATTTTGCAAAGAGCAGATAGTGGTGCCCTGTCTCTTAACACCTAAATATAATGGAACTCCAGCTTCCTTAATTCGATGTATTGCTGTTTCTGAGAGTGGAGAGCAAAGCTCCCCAAAACCAGGAGACAAGTTTTGATCTAGAGAAGAAACCCAGATGCGAAATCCTGGGCTCCTGGGCACCGAGGGATGTCCTAGCGACCCGCGGGGAAGCGGGCAGTCGCAACAGGAGGGGCAGACGCTCCTTGTACTGCAGCTGGGGCCTGTGACTATCCATCCAAGGAGAGAAAAGAGAAAAGGAAGTTAGTGGAGGGGGTAGAGGTTGGGGAAAGGAGGAGGGCAAGTCACGGTGACAGAGCCTGACAGTCCCCCGCCCAGACAAAGGACTTGGCGGGAGGCAAGAACCCCAATGCGCCAGCTGAAAGGAGAGAAGCCGGCCCCTTCCGCAGGCAGCGCGCTGGAACCACGCGGCCAAGTTTCACGTCTGGACAGATGAGTCAAACAACAAGCAGCGACCGGGCCGGGTTTTTTTTTTCCCAGACGGTCCTGCAGTGACTAAACAGGGGCGCCCACCTTTATTAGCCCTCACAGAGGATCAGAGGTTGGATGGGACCTGGCTCTTCCTGCCTGAGTTGCTCATCTAACCCCCTCTCTAAAGAACCAGTGGCGCGGGGCACGACAGCCACGCAGGCCCACTGGGCTTTTGGCTCCTCATTCCTCTGTGTCTTGGGGGTGGGGACATGGGGAAAGGACTCTCTGGGATGTCTTCCAGGCTGAGGGGGTAAAAAGGCAGCCGGGAGGCAGATCTCTCTCCAACACTCTTTGTTTCTGCTCCAGACGCTGCGCGGGACTCAGCCCTGGAGGGGGCGGGACCCGAAGTTTTGCAGTTTTGCTTTCCCAGAAAACCTCCCTGGTGTTGTCCCCCCCCTCCCCCAAAAAAACACAGAGAGATGGTCCCTAGGGCCAAAAGAAATCCTGGCTAGCCCCAGGAGTTGCTTAGATCTTGCTTGGGTCTAGGCCTGAACCTTATCCCAAGCTCACAACTAAGCAGTCTTTCCAACAGAACTCTGCCCCCAAGGGGGGCGCCCCTATATTCATCATTTGAGGGCACTGGACCTTAGCATAAGAGCTGGAAGTCTAACTGGCGGCCAGGACGAGGCCGTACCAACATCAACAATAGTAACACCATCCTCAGTTTTCTTACTGGCAAAAGCAAAGCACAGGCCCACCACGCTTGATTAAATCATATAATTAGGAACGACTTTAATGAATATTATTACATTTCCGGCGATTTCAAGAATGCCCTTTTCTTTTTCATGGGCAGGCAGCATAAGCATAATGAGGTATTTGAGGTTATTAATAAAAACAGCCATGGTCTACTCAGGGTTCCAGCAGCGCAACTGTGAGGCATTACGGGCTTTGCTTGCAAAAGTGCGCGCCAGCACTCCCCACCACGCCGGCGCTGCCCTAGAGTCCGAGAAACCCAAGGCTGCACCCCCCTGTGGCTCCCCGCCTCCTCTACTTCCAGGCCTGGATACAGCTAACCTTCCGCAGGGATGAAACCAAGGCCCAAAGAAGGGGTTTCCAGCCCCGAGGCCCCGCGTGGGGAGCTCAGGGGTGGGGGTAGATCAGTCTCGGGAGGGTGATTTCTGCCTCTCTGGCGCTGGCGCTGGCGCAGTGCACGCCTTCAGGGGTGGTACCATAGCCTAGTGTCTGCGTCAGTCCATATTAACCTCTCCCTTCCCTGGCAGGTAGTAGTTTTCGGTGGAGCCGGGACTGTCCTGAGGGTTCTCAGGGTAGGGCCCAGACAAAAGAAGACCCTAGAGGTCGGATATTAAACTAGCAAGAGACGGAAAGATTTTTAGCAGAGGCCTGCCCAAACCTCTGCCTTCCAGCCTGCTTGGGCCGACAGTTTGCAAACATAGGGCCTGGGTATTTGTTATGTGCACCAATTAGACCCGTGTCAAGCAGCCAGAGTCCCCTTACATTTGTCTTGACCTCTCAAGGAAAAAAAAAAAAACCACAGAACTGGAACTCTGTGAGATCAAGCTGGGGGCCACCTGCAAGTCTTCTTCCTCCTGCTTAAAAGGAGGCTGGCGCCAGGTCCACACTGGACTGCCTTTGGGCAGAGTTGACCCCTAGGTTCTCACAACAGTGTAGGCCCCTAGAGCCAGGTCAGACCGGTATGAGTGTTAGGCTGGGCTTTTTCAGTCAGCACCATTCCTGGGGGCCAACTGGTCGGGCCTACAGTTCTCACAGTTCTCTGTGGGTTGACTGCTCCCCTCCTTTCAGTGACTTGTGGAGAACCATAGTAGCAGATTTGGGGTGAGACTGAGACATACCAAGGCGATTGAGATCCAAAAGGCAAGTGTTTCTTCACAAAGGAACTTGCCTCTCCTACTTGGGATTCCCACCTTCTGCAGGGTGACCTAGCCAGGTCCCAGTGGCTGGGCTCCCTGAGGCTCCGGAGTCAGCAGTCGGTGTCCATCTCCAAAGCACACAACACTACTACAGAGGCTGGGTCAGAATCTGGGGATCTTCCTTGTGCTCCCGGCTGTGGTAATTGTTTCTTCTGCTTGCCCCAGGTAACAAAGCAAGGCTGGCCCGGCAAAGGCTCCTTGTTAGCCACCAGCTCTGGCAACTTGCATTTGAAGAAAAAGAAGAAAGCAGCATGCAACCCAAGGATCTGAAGGCCCTTCCAGCTCAGCCCCCTATCACAGACAAAACAAAGTTTAAAGTTCCAAAATTCTGGCAGGCTGGTGTCTGCTTGGCTGCCTATGGGACCTGGGAGCTCATTACCTTATATCCTCCCCTACCAGTTTAGGATTTGAAAATAGATGGATGTTGTTATGTTTTTATTAAAATGGAGGGAGGCCAGCAGATTAATGTAAATTGTGCCAGTGTTTTGAAGCTAAACCCTCAGAGGTGTGTAGAAAATGGGGACCCTGGTGTGCTCCTAGGGAGTGGCATGGAGGCTTTAGGTGCCCCTGCAGTGGAGGGTCCCTTGAGTGGCAGGAGCTGTGATCCAGCCTCTGCCTGGGAATCCCTGCGGGCCCAGTGGCCAGTGCACTGAAACTGCCTAGATCACCCTTGGCAACAAACAACCCTTGCCACTGAGTTTCTCTTCCTGGGAAAAACAAAGCAACTTTCTTTCAAGCCAAGAAAGTTTGGGAATACAGCAGTTTGGCTTCATGAAGTGCAGAAGACCCTTGCTTCCGAGTCAGCCAGTCCATAGCCCATCTGAATCCAGAGATGAAGTAAGGTCCTTTGCTTTGGGGGTTGGAGGTGGGGGAAACAAACTAGCATTTAGGGAAAGAAGAGTATCTCTGGAAGAGCACAAATTCTTCCACCCAGCCCATGCAGTGGGCACTGGCATCCAGCCTGCATACAGTGGGGAGGGGGTTGGGGAGACCTGTTAGATTTTCTTACGTGGAGACACTCCTGTGAGTGGAGGCAGCATGCTTCGATTCATTCCTCCTGGAGACCAAACGGGACAGAAAAGACTTCCTCTCTTCTGCGCTTATGTGCTGGATATTCCAGGGTCAGTGTTTAGAGAGACCATCTTCTCTTATTTTAAAGCTAGGTACAGCACCTGGGCGCTGGGGAGACCTGGGGTGGTTCCTGAGCTCAGACACAGACACGGAAAAAGTCCACCTTCCACTGCCAACATTTTATAATAAAGAGTCACTTCTTTTTATTTAATGTAACTTTCAAGAATTTAAACACACAAAAATGCACGGGTGGGAATGTTCACAATTTTGATAACCACAGTTGTAAGTAGGGAACATTCATCCATTTCTCATAAGATTATAAATATTTCATACTGTAAAATGCACATCTTATAAACTTAAAAAAGGACAGATTTGCTTCCTGCTGAAAGGCATGTCGTTTCACCGATTCCCAAGCAGCAAATGGTTGTTCACAGACTTTTAAATTACAACTTTTGTTTTTATAACTTCCTTTTCAGAAGGTTGGCACTAATATGTACAAAGTGAAAGCATTGGCGCAGTGAAATAAAGAGGTTTAAGGCAAAGAGAGAAATCCACCGTCAGTCCTCAGCAGGCAGCTTCACTCCCAGCTCAGCCGAGAACACCCCTGGGCCATTGCCCTGACCCCAGGTGGACATTTGGACACCTTTTCCCATACACTAAACAGAAGACAGTGTGGAGTTATATATAATGTGTTTGCTTATATATATATGTACTTGGTGAGGGATATATTGAATATATTTAATTTACACAGTACCACACCTTCAAAAATAAAATGTATATCTTCTTTTAAAAAACAAAAAAGACAGAAAGTGATAAGAAATGATTATTTACACACTTTCTCTAGATTCAGGAGGGTTCCAAGTTCCTTTGAAAGTCAAGGTAGCTGCAAGCTCCAGAACCCCAGCTTCACATAGGCCTGGGGTGTGCATGCACATGCATACACGAGTATGTACACATACATGTATTCACCACTCAAAAATAAGTGGGGGGTAAAAGGAAAAAAGGAAAGGAAGACTACCAACTCGCTCTGCCAGGCCCCCCCCCCCAAGCTGACCTGGTGGGATTTTGGGGTCAGGGCTAGCTGACATGGCAGCACAGCAGCGAAGCCTTGAAGCCTCAGGTCAACTTCCCCTTCTTCCTAGACCCCAAGCGCTGCCCACAGTGTTCAAGGCGGGAGAGTTGGCGATGGCAGGTTGCCTTGGGGCTGTGGCGGGACAGGGGTCAGCGACACAAAAGCAGACACATGGTGGTGGCCAGTTGGGGCCTCTGAGGTGGCTGGGATGAGAGGCAGTAGGAGGCAGCTGGAGAGGTGCCTGGAGAGCTGTGGGCTTTGTCGGACCTCAGCCGAAGAAAGGCATCCTCTCTCCCCACTGAAGTCCAGAGCTCTCCACCACCAAGCTGACAAGTCCTACAGCATTTGCCAAGCCAGCACAAAGCAAGCAGCAGAGCCCGCAGACCAAATAGGAGCTATTTATTCGGTTCACAGTCCTGTGAAATGCAGCAATAAAAATCTTTGGACTTTAGCAAGTTGTTTTAATTTTTTTCTTTCAAAAAAAAGTGTCGAAAAACTGTCCGATGTCCCATAATGGAGCTTAGGAATTAAAAAAGAAAAAGAAAAAAAAGAAAGAAAAAAAGCTGAAACCCTAAACAGCCCCCTTTGCAGAAAGAATAATAATAACATAAAATTAGCATAACCTCTTAAACACAAAAAAACTCAAAAAATATTTTATAGTCGGATATTTTGGGTTTTACACCGCCTGTAAATTATATGTACATAGATTATTTTAGAACCACAGCTAATACACGGGATTTTCAAAGATAATGCTGGTATAATCTTTATACACTGGCCCTTTGTTCACGGTTTTTAAATTATTGCATTGTTTCGCGCGGCCCTAGACGGCCCGTCCCGCCCCGCCCTGCTCGCCCTACTCGCTGTCCGACTTGCCCTCCTTGGCGGTGGTGGAGTGGTTGTACAGGCCCTGTGCCATGAGGTGCACGGCCAGAGTGTTCTTGTTGCCCGTGGCTTTCTTGATTTTGGCCCGCTTATTCTGGAACCAGATCTTGATCTGCGACTCGTTGAGGCTGAGCTCCTGCGCCAGACTCTGGCGCCTCTGCTCGGTCAGGTACCTGTTGGTCTGAAACTCAGCCTTGAGCCTCTGTAGCTGCTCCGCAGTGAAAGCCGTGCGAGGCCGCTTGTCCTCTTTGTTCGGGTTCTTCTTCTTTGGTTTTCGGGACCTGGGACCTGTAAAAGAGAGGGCAGAGGTTACTGGTTGCTGGAGCAGCCTACCGCTTATAGGAAGCCCAGTCAGCCAAGGTTGAGAGGTTCCAGAGACTCCGAAGGAAAATGATGCGCCCAAGGCACACAGGCTGAACAAGGTGGGTTGGGTGTATGTGTGGGGTGTGTGTGTGTGTGTGTGTGTGTGTGTGTGTGTAGGGGGGGTGGAAATGAAGTGGATTGGCAGATTTAGCTAAAAGGTCGACAGCAAACTAGGGGATCCTAATAAAAAGCTGACTGAAAAAGGAATGCCCAACCAAAAACTTCCTGGCCTTATTTGTGTTTGTTGCTCCTCCCCCAGCAAAGAGAACTGGGTAGGTGAGAGGAGAAGGAGATGGGGTACGATTGAAGAAGAGGGTAGGCGAGTCAGTCAGGGGTGAGGGGGATCCTAGTCACCTCTCTACATACCCTCCGACAGGGTGCCAAAGCTAGTAGGTTCGCAAAGAGGGTTCTGGGCTGAGTCACCACACCTGAGTCCTCTCTCGTGCGGCCTCAGGAGCCCAAGTTCAGTGTTTCCTTGAAGGACTCCAATGCAGCACCACATCCTTTGCCGAGAGCCCCTGGCATCTTCAGTCTTTCTGTCCAGGAGAGGGACCTGGTTCCTGTCCTGGTGCTGACCATGGTGGCTTTTCCCTCTCAGCTCCCACCACAGGCCTGGGGTTGCTTCATTAAAAAAACCACCCAACTGACCTTGGGCAAGAACGTAAAGTGACCCTCCCAATAGCTTCCTCACGAAGGGTTCCACTACTCTTCTCACTCCTTTCTCCCCGTGGAGTCGCTAGTGTTTGAGGCAAGTGTGGAGGGTGGTAGGGTCCCAGGACCTAGTCATCCGAAGGAAAGGATAAAGGGTTAAAAGTGTTGGGGTAGAGGGTTCTCTTTGTAGGGGTCAGAAGGTACACAGAGTGTGGGAAAGGCCAGCCAGGCCACAGGCTAGAAGCAGAGACCTTCTTTCCTTTTCTTCCTCTGTGCAAGGAGCACGAATCAACTTTCCAGGCGCTTTGCCGTCCCTTGATCGAGGCCCCTTCCGCTTAAAGCGGAAGAGAGTGGAGAGGACCGGACCCTCCCCCTTCAGGGCCTGGGACTGGCTGTTCTGCCCTGCGCTGCGGGGGTGACTTCGGGAACAGACTGTGTGGTACCGTCTCCTCCACCAGCTGCCCAGAGTGGTACCCATCCAGGCGGCAGGGACAGCCGACCGAGCAAGAGCGGGTGAAGACTCCCTCACCTCCAGCCAAGTGGGATCTCATCAAAGGGCAAGCCTAAAATGGTCTGTGGGTACCAGAGGAGATCCAGGGAGGTACAGATACAACTCCTCATGTTTTGGGTGTACCCATAGTCTCACACACACCCGCCTTGCCACATAGTCACCTTCACAACCATGCTGAAGGCAAGGAAGCACGGGCTTGGAGCCCTTGGACCTGGCTCTCACCCTGCCAGTGAGGCTTCTAGGGTCATGGGCGAACCCTGGAACCATCACAGATACAAGCACCGGAGGCTGAGCGTAAAAGAGGCCTGGCCTACTCAGTTCTGACCTCCCACTTCTGGAGCCGATCTCAGACTCCCCTTGTTCCCTCCCCGGGAAGAACAAGGTTTCTGTGTTCCAGCCTCCTCCACCCTGGGGTTCCTGTTCTATAACACACACTCCAGTATCTGATAATTCTTATTTCAGAGAAAGAACGTCTCCTTAAAACCATACTTTCGATTCCTCTTTCTGTGAATTCTCTTTTAAAAGGCAAACACTTAGGGAACTCAGGGAATCCGAGACAAACCTCAGTAAGTGCCCTTTGCCCTCCTTTCTTTCTTAAACGCCCAGGAAAGAAATATTACTTAAAGGGAGGGGTTTCGTTAACCCTATGAAGGCTGCGAGCAGAGCCATGCGGGGCCATGCTGCAGGATCCGAGGACAGCCACGGCTTGGCGCGCCCAGACTCGCGCGCGGGCGCCGCCGCACAAAGCCGACTGCGGCTCAAGGCCAGTCGGCTTTGTGAGCCTATATGTTAATTAAATATTAACAAAGGAGGAAGGCGAGAACAATGGAGCAAATTTCAAATCTAGCAGCAAAAAAATTGGATTTTATCAGAAATACACAAGATGCTGCAAGTAGGCAGTCGAGAGCGACCTAGTTTTGCTATGAACGTAGGTAAAGGACACTCGTAAAATAACTGAAGATGGGGGGGGGGGGATAGTGGGGCCTCACTCAGCTCCCGGACAAATGAAACCCACTGCTAATGCGCTTCCTGATCACAGACCCGCATCTAATGTAGCGGGTAGTTTCTATGAAGTCTTAAAAAATTATAAACGAATGAAAATAAATACGTTTCAAACCTCCTCACCGTCCCCGTCCCCGAAGCTGCCTCTTTCTCGGTCTTGGCAGCACCATAAAACCCTTAAAGCTTCCTTTCTGCTAGGGGGATGGTGGCTCTGGGATGGCTGCACCTTCTTCAAGCTCTTCCTGGCAGGATGCTGAGATGGTACTACGTGGTTCGCTAAATAAAGTGAAAAAGGGGAAAGCTGTCTCAGTTTTCAACACTACCCTGCAGTCATGCCTCTGCTCCTCCGCAATGGTCACCCTAGGCCAAGAGTTGAGAAGAAGAGCATCCAGCCTTGGAATAACCAGCTCTGCGAGGGACTCTGGACCTGACGGTGGCAGAAAGTTTCCTGGTTCCAGACTTTACAAGTGCGGGGGAGGGGGTGCTGACTCAGTGCTCACTTCCTGAGGATTTTCCAGCTAACACCATTCCCATTAATCGACTACTGTGGGGCAGGGCATGAATGGCAGCGAGATATCAGAGTCAGGGACAGAGAGAAAGAGAGAGACAGACACACACACACACAGAGAGAGAGAGAGAGAGAGAGAGAGAGAGAGAGAGAGAGAGAGAGAGAGAGAGAGAGAGAGAGAGAGAGAGAGAGAGAGAGAGAGAGAGAGAGAGAGAGAGAGAGAGAGAGAGAGAGAGAGAGAGAGAGAGAGAGCAGAGACAGAGACAAGAGACAGAAAGAACACGAGATTGCATCTTGCTTAAGGTCCTAAGTCGGTATCCCTAGAACTAGTCCTGCTTCTAGATGCTGCTCTGTCCAGCATGGGCGAGACAGTGCCGCTGTCGGGGAGGAGTACGCGTCTTTGTGTGTGTGTTCAGGAGAAAATGTGTTTCTTTCCCTCTGTCTATGTTCCCCGGAAAGCACCCTCCCCAGTCCCGCGGGTCCCACGGTCTCACCTGAAGAAGGCCGGTCAGAGTAGCGCGTGCAGTAGACCCAAGCCGGCCAGAGCATGGGCTGCGCGCCCAGGGTGGCGCTGGCTTGAGAGCTGTCCGAGTCAGAGCTCACCGACAGGTCACTGCCGCCTAAGCCTCGGGCCTTGAGCGCCCCTTCCAAGGAACCCCCTGGATCGCCAGTTTTTTTAGCACCGCCGTGCAGCGAAAGTGTCTTGGAACCGCCTTCTCCGTCAGCCGCCGAGTCGCCACCGCTGGCAGAGAGCGGCCCTCCCGCGCTGGGCGCGCACGCCGGGTTCGGTCGGGACTCCCTGGCGCCCGACCCCAGGAACTGTTCGGCTCCGCCTGCTCCGCCGCCACCCTCTGTACCGCCAGCGCCGCCTTCGCCGCCTCTCGCTCCGCCTGCACCAGTACAGCACGTCCCCGTGTCCTTTCGGCGACCGAACTCAGGCCGCAGAATGTTATCGATGAAAAAGTTGGTGATGCGGTGCGGATGCTGGTGGTTGCCTGGTGCCTGCAGGACCGCGGGCAACATCAGAGCCCGGCGGCGGCCGGTGTCCGAATCGCCCGGGCTGCTACCGCCTCCCGAGCCGCCGCCGGTGCTGGATTCCTGCTGCCTCTGCGCCTCCGCCGCTGCCTCGCTTGGCTTGGAATCATTCTCCTCCATGCTTAACAGAAAATCTTAAACCACCTCTCCACCGGCCCTCCTTCAAAGCAACCTCCTGCCAGCCTGCGGCACACACCGACACCCGCGAACCCCCACCCAGCGGAGTCCCCAAAATGCGCGAGCAGTGCAGGGCTGGAGTCCTACAGGTCTGCGGGCGCGCTCCGAGCCGAGCCACGTTCGTATCCACGAAGTGCGTTAGCAAATAAGCAGAGTCTCCCAGCTGGCCAGGACGCGAGGAGATTCAAAGGAGGTAGGTCCGGGTCTCGGCGACGCACCCGGCTTCAGACAGTCACCGAACTCCAGAGGGGACCTAGGACGTCTGTCCGGCTCCACGCTCCTCTCGGTGGCCAGCAGCCTTGGGCTCCGGCGGCGCCGCCTCGGCCACGGCGGGCCAGAGCTGCACGCATGCAGGCAGCACGCTCCCCGCGCTCACCGCCGCCTGGGCCCGCTCGGGCCGCCACTGCTCGGCCGTCGCCGCCCGCCTGTCCCGGCCGGCCCTCGAGGCTGAGGGGCGCGAGCGCTCAGCTCGCCCGCCGCCGCCAGCATGCACATGGAGGCCCGCGGGCCCGCACTGCGCTCCACCCGCCCCGGGGCTCCCCGCGCCAGGCCGCCGCCCCGCTGCGGGCCGGGGCGCCCCACGGGCGAGCGGCTGCGCCCCCGCTGAGCCCCGCGCAGGACCGCGGCCCGAGCCGCATGGGTGAGGGGCGGGAGGCCGGGCCGGGCTGGGCCTCCCGCGCTCCCTCCCAGTCTGCGCGCCCTCGCCGCCTCCGCCTCCGCGCGGGCTCGGGAAAATTTCAGGCCACTTAGCACAACCTGAGACACTTTCACTCTGGATTTTTGTTCTTATTTTTAACAGAGCCCCCTCGAGTGACGTCGCGGGCCGGTCTCCTGGACACGTGCCTCGGGCCAATGGCCGCCGCGCCACGTATCCACGTGATGCGCCGGCGGCAGCTTGGTGACAGGAACCGCCTGCCGCCCCTCCCCCGCCGCCACCTCCCCTCCCCCTCCTTAAAGCGGCCGCTCTCTGGGCTTGGGGCTCCGGAGCCTATAAGCTAGCCAGATCGGCCGCCGAGTCCTCTATGCTTGTTTGCACTTCTCCGGTCTCCTCGCAGCTCGGAAAACTCAGGAACCTTGTGACATTCTCGCCAGGTCACTGCTACGCCTAAGTGGACACGTGCTGGAAGATCGTTATTTTTAACATTCCTATATTGTTTACGGTGGGGAGAGATCCCACAATTCCTTGCACAAAATGCATAAATAAGATTAAATGAGCTGCCGAGATACAAAGAGAGGTTTGTAACCCGCTTTCCTTGCTGGTGGAGGGGGAAATTGTCACTTATATTTGACTTTAGTTGCCCAGCAGCATCGAGTCCTAATCGCCAGGCGAGAATGCGTGGTGCTCTCCTACAGACACCTACTCTCAGCATGCATGCCTGTGCAGGAGGCGCACGCACACGGAAGGATTCCACCCGTGGACAGGGGTTCCTCAAGAACCTGAACATAGATCTTTACGCCAGAATACAATTTAGTGCTCCATTTAAGGAAGGAGAAATGAAGGAATTTTTTTTGAGAAGGGTTATAGCGCAATCTTCTATTAGAAAGGAGTGACGACGAGTGCTTAGCCAAATCCTCAAAACCATCCGCAGCAAAAGTGATCCTGAATGCGGCTGTGCTGGTAGCACACACACACACACACACACACACACACACACACACACACACACCATCATTAGAGCGCCCCAACCCCTACACTGAGCTAAGGCCACCCATCTCATTACCTTTGTCTTAAAACGTTAAGCTGGTTTTGCGGGAAAGCAAGGCTAATTTGAAAGAATGGGAGTGCTGTGACAGGGTGGGGGCCCCAATTTGTTTTTCCCTTCTCTCCTCTTTATTCCCCTCTAAACTTCTCTCCAGCTGCTGAAAGAATGGCCTTTCTCTATTCTCTCCCTCCCACCTCCCCCAGGGTCCTTCCAATTTGCTTTCCTCTCCCCACCAAACATACTGGTTACTACAGGCTTGCCTGTCCATTTAAAAAAAGCATTTTTATGGAAATTTATTAACTTTCAGAAAGGCCCAGAAGGGCAACTGAGAGGGCACAGGAGTGCTGGCATAATAATAAACGTCCTCAGACAGCCTGGCCCCAGGATTGTCTTGCTGGGTGATTGGCCCCAGGCTGCCGTTGCTCAGACTCCCTGCCTGGTGGGCCACCGCACCTGAACTCCAGGTGGCACCTGTCCTGAGCAGCCAGGTCCTAATGAAGGGCAAGGATTATGGCTAACAGCACCCAGGCATGGAGGCCTGCCAGGCTATCTGGACTTGGGGTCCATTTTTTGGCAGTTGTGTCTGGACTTGGACCCACATACAGCCTCATTGTGCAGCCTGTCTCCCTGGCAGGTTTCACTAGAAACAGTCATTCCCAAAGGCGTCTCCTGGGGAAGTTAGCCCACAGAGACAACTGCCACCAGGACTCGTGCTACTGAAGGTGGCCTTGGTCTGGACAGGTGCTGCAGACAGACACAATGTCTAAGTGGAGAAGCCACTCTATATCAGGGAGAAGAGTGTGTCTTTCCCTGTCTCTAGTCTTCGTATTTAAAGGAGTCCCCAACAACCTTTTTTGTTGGTGGTGTTTATGGTTTTTTGTTCCGTTTCTTTGTTTTTGGTTGTTTTTTTTTTGTCTGTTTTTGAGACAGTGTTTCTCTGTGTAACAGTCCAGGTTGTACTGAAACTCACGCCAGGATGACCTCGAACTTACAGAGATCCACCTGCCTCTCTCCCTCGAGCACTAATATTAAAGGCAAGCGCCCACCACAGCCACCATCGGGTTTCACCAAAGTTTTTGACTAGGAAAATACCTGGTGGGTCCTTCCTAGTGAGAAGCAGAGCAGGGCAGAGGAAAAGAGATGAGAAGCCTCATCGTCTACCTGCCTCTATGAACATGGGACAGCCCCAGTGAGTGGGGATGGGAACATCCTATGAACATTTTAGGACTTGGGGACTTGAGCTCTCACCAGCCAGTGAATGAACGCTAGAGCTCCGAGATCCCTGCACACAGTCCAAGTTCATCTTCCTACCTGTCCTATGAAAATGATTAGGCCTTTATCTGATGTCTTGAAAACCCCTGCCTCGGATAGATTGCTCTAGCATTAGATAAGCCAAAGGCGCTGGACTTTGTACTCCTTCCCTTGCACCAAACTCAGATTTAGATCTGAAACATAAACCCTGAAGATCGGCCTTGCTGGCAGGACCTAGACTCTTCCTGGGCCTGGAGCAAGCCCAACTAGGCCAAGAACAGAGGTGAGTTCTTAGGTTGCTCCCAGGAAAAGAGAGGCTGAAGATAGAAGGGAAGATTTTGAAGAAAGGATAGAGAAACCCCAAAACAAATATCGAGGTGGCTATGGGGCTACCCAAAATGAAAACTCCAGAAGTGAGTTACCCTTAAAAATGGGCGCCAAGCAAAGGACGGGGACCCTTTCCAATGGGCGAAGCTGTGGTGAAGGTACATTAAGCCATAGTGCCTTGGGGTTGGAGAAATTCCAAGTGGCACAAATAGCGATCCGGATTTCAGGAGGGTACTACTGTGCTTGGGGGGTTCAGTCTGGGTATTTGCGCCTTCTGGGAAAGGGGCAGAGTGTTTTTTGGGGGGCTATGCCTTGAAGGACAAATTTGCTCTACCCTGAGTCTGAGAAGATGAGATGCCAGCATCCTGGCTTCGGCTCAGCAACTGCGCTGAGCGGGTTCTCCTCGATTTTCAATGCCCCCATGGCCGCAGACCTAGGTGATCCATTAGAAGAACCAGCAGCTGCCATCTGTCCCTCTGGAAGCGTTTCTGGCCGGTCCAACTTCGGAGCACCGTTTCCCTTCTGCGTGTACCAGGGACCAGCAGCGGGCCCACAAAACACCCGCTTACAAGGAACCTTGCTCCGTGCGTCCGAGGCTAACGGACAAAGAGAGGCCTCCGAGGGCACAAAGGGGAAAGTGGCGCCCACACAGCAGACTTTGTAACTCTGAAGCTGATTGCAATCGAAAGCAGCTGCCCCAAAAGCCGGTGCCTGGTCGAGCATCCAGCGTTGCTGCCTTTTTGTTTTGTTACGTTTCGTTTCCCCCATTTCGGAGACGAAGCCCCCCGAAGTCTCGGCCCTTCTACCGTCCCTCACTGCCCTCACTACTCTCTGTGATGCCGGTACCACAGAAAATAACGAAAGTAGTGAGTGCGAAGTCTCTGCCCGTCGCCCGGTGGACCAGCTCCAGAGAAAGACTTACATCTCCTCCCCCCGCAAAATCAGGCTGGGTCAGCCCCACACCCTGGCAGGATCGAGGCTCACATTTTGGAAGCTGAGTGAGAAGTAAGGACAGAGGCAGAGATACCTCCACGCGGGAGTCTAGCAGCTCTAGGCTCCTGACGCTGTCGGTATCCGCCTTTAGACAAAGGCTAAAATCAAAGGATGGTGGGAAGCACAAGGGCAGCGGACACTGAGCTCGAGGTCTCGTGTCTGTCTCACCTGAGAGTGGACAGGCATGCAGACAGTGACCCGACTTAGACTAGGTCCAGGAAGCCCTCCAGATAACCCCAGAAAAAATGAGGTTAAACTGCCTAGTGATAGCCACCCGGAAAGGGGGCTTGGGGGCACTAAGCCATAACCTCCAAGACCCTTAGTCTTCAAATCTCAGATTTTAGGAGCACCCTGTAGGGCTAGTAGAGCCCTGTTTGTGAGTTGGTGCCGGCACAGGCCAGGCTCCTGAGCCTGACACAATGCTGTCCTTTCAGCCCTCTAGACTATGTACATCAGAATCACTGGGGAAGCAGCACGGCTTAACCAAGGTTCCTTGGGTGTCATGGAAGAAGGGGTGATGCACCCACTGGAGACACAGGAAGACAGCCTGGGAGAGGAAGGAAGATGCACTAGGCGGACAGACCTCCATGCCCAAGAGGAGGGGTTCAAAAAGCACTTTCTGCAAGCTCTCCTGAAAATTGACTTCTGGAGAATCCCCAAATTGCCTTGCTGGTGCTGATATACACTTCCAGTCACCACCCAGGCTTCCCTGGGTTTATTTTCTCTTGCTTTCTCCTTGGCTAACCCCGATTTCCTCGAATTGCCTGAAGCTGCCCCCTTCTCGCGGGCTCTGCTGCACTACTAGTCTTCACACTGGCCCAAATGGGGAATGTGGGGAAGGCCAAGCAGGGCCCACTGCTCAGAAAGGGAACACTGAAGTCAAACAGACTTATGGCCTTGGCCACAGACTTGGGCTCTGGTTGGATCTTCCACACCTGTCTCTTAGGGGTACAGACCATTTCCTGAGGTGTTAGGAAAGATAGCCCAAGGATAGGAAAAATGTCTTCCAAATGGCATCCAGGAAGAAAGTGGCACCAAGTCTTGATTTGCAAGGTGGCCCTCTAGGCCCAGCCAACCAAGTACTCCCAAACTAGAAGGAATGGTCTGAGGTCATGAGTTTTGAGAAAAAAACAAAAACGAACACACTCCACAAGGTCAGCATGGGAACAGGGTACCCACTATCTTTCTCTTGCTTTTAGCGGGGTACGGGGTATGGAGGGGAAAGCAAGAAGTTCAAGAGAGAATCCTAGCGAGGACTCCTCTTCTGGGCCCTATGGGTGTCACAGAAAGGTGGCTTTCTGAATTCTTTTGGAAATACTATCTGATACGCTAACTGTAAGTACAGGGTTAAGCTAAGCCATCTGGGTGGGTCCAGATGAACTACCCCTGTTTGGATGCGACATCCACACGTTATCCCCTTTCCCTGGTACTCACCTTGCAAGGACTTGGTTAACTTAAGAGAGAAGGATTTTTTAACGAATAAATGGAAATAATATGAGTAGTTAATTTTTGCACTATCAAATATAAAGATGTGACTAAAGTGTACACTCAATTCAGAATCTTTTACATTTGTTAAACCATTGCCTAATTCTTCTGAGACCAGCAGAGTTGGTCATTTCTTTAGTGTACTTTCCATTGACCAGTATACATCCTTAGATGTGCAGTGGGGGGGGGCAGGGTGTGGGGGTGAGTCCCTGCGTCAAGACAATTCCAGTGTTAACTTCAGAAGCAAACGCTATCAAAGTGTGGCGACCTTTTTCAGGCACAAAGCCTCCATCATGACCTTCATGGACTCACTCAAATGGGCTCTAGTGTTACACCTCTAGTTTGCCAAGGTCCAGCCTACCCTGGCCAGATGTCCCATTTCACTGGTAACAGGCATGGGGCACCACTGTGTGCCTCTCAGTAAACCACCTCCCCTTTTACTCCCACCCGAGACCCCCTGGCTCCAAATAAAGCAAACCCAGAAAAGATGTCCCTTCTCTCTGGAAGCCTCTCTGTGTTGTGATCATTTTATTTCGGGGCGTTTCTGGATTTTGTGTGTCTCTCATCAGTTAATCCCGTGAGACAAACAGCCTCTCTGAAGAAGGCGAAGGTGAGCAACTCTACACCGTTGGGAGAATTAACAGGGCCTGGAGAAAGAAATGGGATATGCCGAGGATATCCCGCGTTTGTAGCTAATGCCTTCACATTCCTGAGGATTTTCACTCTCCCATCCATCAGGAGCAAGAAATGCGAGCTGCTCTAATTAGCTGCCCATTTTCAGTTCGCAGTCTGCTCTGCCAGGGCTGACCTTGGAAGCCTTGTGTAGCCTCTGGTTTGCAGGTGTTGGGCGCCGCGCCTTGGGGGAGGGGTTCCCTCTGGCCGCAGTCAGCCTGGGCCCAAAAATATTAGGTTCCAAAACCTCTTCTGTAAACAAAGCACAGGTTTCTCAAACAAGTCACTCGCCAGGCGACACTTAGCACTTTGGGCCTTCGACTACGCACAAGTTCAGCAGAGCCTCCGGCAAAGCAGCCCTAAGGCCTGCGGCCTGAAAACCCAACGCTGGATATTGTCTTTTTGGATTGGAAACCTCACTGATGGACTTTCTCCTAAATCAGATGCCAGAACGGATTTAGGGTAAAGATTTCTCCCTCCCCCAAACGCGAGTGTAGGCCAGGGTCCGAGAACAGCCCAGTTGCAGGCTTGTAACCCTTCGTTTCCGGGAAGATTTTCCTTTCCATATTGAAAACTTCTGGAAAATACAAAACCAAGAGACAAAAAAGCGACCCTGCTACTGGAAGGAGAGCTCCCTCTCTGGGGAACCAGGCATTTGCAATCCTCGGAAGTGAGGGTGGAGAGCAGAGGAGAGGGAGGCGCTGGGCACTGGCCTACTCCAGCTCTTGGCTTGGAGGATAGGAGTGTTGCCCCGCACCCGCAGCGATCCAGTCTAATAGCCCGACCGGGAGGAGAGGGGCGCTATGCTCCCCGCTTCCCTGTAGAATGACCCAGCACTGTAGAACGGAGCACACGGCACCCCTGCCCAGAGGAGAGCCAGGCGCCCCGGCTATCCTGAGTGTAGTGTCTGCGCGCCGAGTTCAGCCCGGTGAGCTCGTCCCGTGAGGGCTCTCGTCAGCGGGAGCTGGTTGTGTACTGCCAGGGTAGGTGGCTGTGCGTGTGGATCGATGGGTGGGTAGAGCTTCTCTCGGGAAGAAACCAGTGATCCAGCCTCTCCTCCCCAAATTATCAGTCTCTCTGGAGCACAGCTGCTCTTTCCGGTCTCCTAATTCCACTCGCCCCCTCTCCGCTTCACCATGTTGGTTAGGGGGAATCCCTTCGCCGAGCTTTTAGTGTCAGATTCCCAGAGCGACTTTGAGTAAGTTTCCTCCGAGTGGAGAAAAGTCAAATCCTTGTGGCTATCCGGCACCCATTCATCTGCTCCGGCAGCAACTTCCTGGGCAAGCAATTGGGGACTGATTCCTAGTGACTTCATGTATGCACCGAGGTGCCCAAAGAAGGAGCTTTGGGAGGGGTATGGAGGTCTGCACTGGCATCCCCTGGCTTGAAGCAAGGCGCTTGGGCTGTGCCCTTGCCTTCTAGGGAGGAGGAGCTCCGGCCACGCCACAGCCCGGGGCTAGGCAGTCAGAACTAAGGACTTAGAGGCTATTTGACCAGAGAGCTTTTCCCAAAAGCCAGCTTCCCGAAGCCCCGCCTCCCACATCTCGTGCCCTGAAGGGCTTACTGGACCCGACAGGAATGAAGCCTCCTCTCCTGCGCCCACCACCCCCGGCACACAGAGGGACCGCTAGGCGCGGATTTGTGAATGAACCGCTGAGTTCTTCCCAGCTCACAGATCAGAGGGCTGTGCTCGCTCCACCGACGTGGTCCAATGAGCGTCTGCAATAAAAGCTTAGCGACAAAGCTGGGGTTACCGCTGGCGGACTCCGCGGTACTGCGCTGCGCAGGGCGGGACTGCGGAGGGGGTCGGAGCAAAGACTGGAACTTCAAAGCCTGTTGCCAGGGCTCAGTGAAAGGATGGCCCTCTGGGATGGCACGGTCCGCAAGAGCACCGCCCCACCCACCCGAAGACTAGAAGGCTACCCAACACGGACCTTGGTGACACAGCTCCCGCTGACACCACCCCTTTCCTCCACTGGCGCTCAAAAAAGTCTTTGAGTTCTCTGCGAGACCCTTGGCAAAGGCTTACAGCCTGGAACCTGATCTGGCTGTTTCCGGAGCGAAGGTCTCCACCCTGAATAGCCACGTCTTTCAAGGCATTGCCAACTCGGACCTTTCAAAATTAACATCATCGATTGCTTCGCTGGTGCCCTCGTATGGGGGGGGGGGGGAGGAAATAGGAGGAGCGGACACCAACAACCGCCCTGGCGGGTGCAAGTACCGCCTCCACACCTCATTCACAGCTGAAACCTCCCGCCGCCCCTTTTTAGAAAGAGGAATCGATCCGCAGATATCGACCTGCACGCACAGGCTCTCTCTCCCTGACCAGTTGGGTCTAAGTGGCATCTGAGTCTCATACCAGGGAGGAAATGCCTTACCCGTAGTCATTGCCTCCTGAGCAACCCGACGTGCAGATTTTAAGTTTGTATGCTGTTTTCCCAGAGAAACCTGGAGAAGGAGGAAGGCAGGAGAGTGGGCACGATGAAGAAGAGGGAGAGGTCAGAGGTTAGTGGCCCAGAGGGAAAATCACTGTAGCAAGAGATTCGGACACCTCGTTAAAAAGCTATTGTTTGGGGGAAGGCCTGCTATCCAATGAAGACACAAGATAAAGTCTAAATAACTAAATATCTGACTGGATGGAATGGGGAAGAGGAACCTAGCCAGAAAGGCATGGACAAAGACACCCATAGGGGCAGAACGCTATTTTCTCTCCTTGGACCCATCAGTGGGAAGTCAGTTCCAGCTCCACTAGCAGGGAATAACCATTCTATCCAAGAGCGAGCAACTAGGCTTAGTTAGGGCTTTGCTGGGCAGGGAGGCAGAAGGCTGGAGTTTGGCTATGCCCCGACCCCTCTCATGCTAAATTATCTCACTGGGTTGAATTACCCTCACTCCTCACTTCTCCAGCCACAGGGATGGGTCAGATGCTATGGCAGCCGAGGGAAGGTCAAAGCATGCAACTCTGATGTTTCCTTCTGAACTTGACCACTTCCTGCCAGACCTACTCACTGCCATCAGCCAAGAAGGAATGGGGCCTTGAACTCCCACCAAATGATTGCCCACTCACCTCTCTGTAATGAGGCTTCAACGTGGAGCTGTTTCCTGAGACTCCCCCTGGAAGGCTTGGAGTCCCGTTGCCCAGCCCCCAGTGGCTGGCCCAGTCTTACTCACCCAGCTGTTCTGGCACACTTTTATCTTGACCTTGGAGGCCTGAGGCTTCACCCCTTGCCTTCCTAGGTTGGCAGCCTGATCTTGCCAGTCCTGGGTCACCAAACCATTCCTTAGCTGGGTGGGAATGGGTGGGGGAGTTTGAGGGTGAAGGTGCGGTGTGGGGGTTGTCCTTCATCACAGCTATTCCTAATAGGAACAGGACTCTAGGACTGGCCTAGAGTCCCTGACAGCTGTCCAACTTGAAGGTACAAGCATGCTATCTTAATTATTGTCAGGTTCATCGTTGAAGGTGAACCTCAGGAGGTGGGGTGTGGCTGGCATGTAGCAGCAGTACACCAACACCATCAAACCTTTTGATTTCTTTACACCCTAAAAAGTTAATGAGGATCTGAAGGCACATTTGCTTATTGGCAACCTATCTACTGATTATTACAGTCTTAGAAATTGAAATGTTTAAAATACACTAGTAAATCTATTCATTTTCAGTTGCAATGCGACACACTACATAATATGCTTTGATGAATATTTGTTTGAATCCCCCAAATAATAGAAGATCAGTCCCAAGAATGAAGAGTAATTTCTTTTTAAATTTTTAATCACTTCTTTAAGGGCTGGCTTAACAGAAGATGGTAGAATTCCCATTTCTGCTTGTGCAACTCATTCTTTTGGTTCACATGCAGGGAGAAAATTCTAGTGTATATGTAGCTCATGACAAAAGGCAGATTTCACTGGCCAGGTCACATGACTGAGGGGTTAAACTTCAACAAGTGGCAAACAACCTCCTTCTTCATTTTTTCCTCCTCCCCTTCCTCCTTTCTCCTCCCTCACCTCTCCTCCCACCCCCTTTACAGTAAGAGGAGGTGGGATTCATGGCCTTTCACATGCTAGGCAAGTGTTCTACCACTGGGCCCTCTTTTTACTTTTTATTTTGAGACAGAATTTAATTTACCCAGGTTGACCTCCATGTGCCATCCTCCTGCCTCAGCTTTCCAAGTAGCTGAAGTGACATGCCTGAGCCCTCAGAGCCTGATGCTGCTGCTCCAGGACTTCCAGGCATCTCTGGCACTTCGGGTGGCTCTTTCCTAGCTTGTGTCTGACTGTGTTGGACACACCAGCACTCTTCTACATGGTCACCGTATTTCTGTACACTACACCTCCCCATGTGAGATTCCCAATTCTTCTTCCTTGTTTCAAGGGCTGTGATTGACAAAATAACAGTCAAGGGCTCTTTCTTTCTTTCTTTCTTTCTTTCTTTCTTTCTTTCTTTCTTTCTTCCTTCTTTCCTTCCTTTCTTTTTCTTCCTTCCTTCCTTCCTTTTTCTTTGTTTCTTTCTTTCTAAATCAGGGTCATGCTCTATAATCTCGGCCACCCTGTATAGTTCGGGCCAACCTTCAGCTCAGCCTCCATCCATCCTTCTTCCTGTGTCTCCCAAATCTTGGGATCACGAGTGTGAGCCACCATGTCTGAACTCAATGGAATTCCTATGTGTATATACAAGTTTGCATGTGATCTTGTGAATCCTAGGGGTTGAGGCTAGATGTTTTCCTCTATTACTCTCTACTTTATTCATTTATTTACTGGAAGAGAGTATTGTTAACATGTAATGAACCTTCCTGTGTGGTTAACATGTGTTAATATGTAATGAACCTCCCTGTGTGGTTTCAAGCCACCAGGGTACAGGTACCCTTAACACCTTTCCTCTGCTCCTCAGCTCTTCTGCTGAAGAGCTTGGCTTTCATGATGACAAACTTTCCTGTCCCTAGAACTTTGCAGTAACCTAGTTGCTCCACATCAATTATGGGAGCAGCTCCATTATCACCGTGGGCTCCATTTCTCCATGTCTGCTACTGACTGGTGTCCACACTTGATCCAGGCTAGCCATTGGGCAGAAGCTCCTGGTTCTTTTTAAGTGGGAATGCCTTGAACCAACTCACCCAAAGTCACCTGAATGGTATTTTCCTGGCTAGCATGAGAGTAAGACAGACATCGAGTCCTCAGGGGCATAAAGCAGTTAACTCTCCAAAATGCTTTAGAGATGGGAAGGAGGCACTTTCTGGTTCCCTGGGTGATTAGAAACCCTGGGCCACTGACTGAACTCAGCTTATAAGGAACAGATGCCAAGAGCCATGTGACTGCTCACCCCCTGTGATGTGTATAGACTTCGGGGTACAGGAAAGTCAGATGAAGAGGTAAACTGGCAGTCATATTCAGAGCATAGGCTGAAGTGAGACGAAGGACAAGGTTCCAGGGCGAGACGAAGACAAAGTTGGAGGAGGAAGGACTGGGAGATGCTTGGTGGGTAATGTGTTTTCTACCCAAGCATAAGGACTTGAGTTCTGATCCCTTGCTCCCACATAAACACTTGACTGGGTAGGACACGGATCTGTAACCCCACTTCTTATGACAAGGGAAGGTAAGAACAGGAGAATCTAGGGTTTGCTGGTTCGCTAGTTTAGCTCAAACAGTAAGCTCCAGGTTCAATGGGAGACCCTGTCTCAAAAACCCAACTAGAGAGCAATAGACAACCGATGTTGACCCCTGGAATCTGTACAGCCTGGAGAATACACTGATGTGTGTACACACACACCCACACCCACACACATGGAGGGAGGACGTTTGTTGTGGGATATTTGCTTACACTGTGTGAAGATGTTTTGTGATTAGTTTAATAAAAAGCAGCATGGTTAGTAGCTAGGCAGGAGAAGTTAGGCAGGACTTCCGGGCAGAGAGAGGAACTCAGGGTTAAAATCTGGCATGGCAGAAGACACCAGCAAGATGCTGAGGAAGTTAGATGTACAGAATGGAAAAGAGATAAAAAGCCACGTGGTTGAATGTAGATCAATAGAATCTGATTAAGTTATAAGAGCTCGTTGGGAACAAGCCTAAGCTAAAAGCCAAGCTTTTATAATTAATAATAAGTCTCTGTGTCATTATTTGGGGATTGTGGTTAGAAAAGAAAGTCCAGCTGTAGAGAATACTTGCTGGAGGAGGCCAGGCGGGCTGCCTACCATAGTCTCTGTGGTTCCTATCCATCCTTGAATTACACTGAGAACAAATGACAGTCAGGTCCATGGGCACTATACTTTCATACCAGTGAAACTGGTCCCCAGCCTAGAGTGATTCAGGTTGTAGAGGGTGTGATGGTTTGAATGAGAATGACCCTCCTAGGCTCATATATTTGAATATTGCTTGGTCCCCAGTTGGTGAACTGTATGAGCGTTAGGAATTGTGGCTTTGTTGGAGGATGTGTGTCACTGTGGGTGGGCTTTGAGGTTTCAAAAGCCCATGCCAGGCTCAGCCTCTCTTTCCCTCTCTCTCTGCCTTCTGCCTACAGATCAGGATATAAGCTCTCAGCTCCTGCTCCAGCACCATGTCTGTCTGCCCGCCTCCATGCTCCCTGCCATGATGATCATGGACCAACCCTCTGAAACTGTAAGCAAGTCCCTAACTAAATATTTCTTCTTATATGTTGCTTCCATCATGGTGTTTCAGCAGAGCAACAGAACAGTAACCAAGACAGAGAGGCTGGGGCAAGGGCGGCACAATTTGTAGAACGCAGAGCAGGTCATGGGGAGTGGAGTGCAGAAGTCACTGTAGGAAGGACAAGAAAGACCAGCGAGACACGGATGTGGTAGAGTCCAGGAGCAGAGAAAGAATGCAAACTCCCGTGTGGCCAAGTGAGGGAAAAGTTGAAGGCCTGTAGGCCACACAGGAACTACATATGACCTCACCCCGTACAAAGGAAGGACATGACAGCCAGTGGCCTTGAAGAGTCAGCCAGGGAGGACTTGGCTCTTGAAACTGGGCTAGAGGAGTGGAGGAGAAAGGGGCCACATGATCAGGAGAAGGAACTGACTCCAATGAGAAGCCAATGTCATCTAGGAGCTGAACCTCAACAGAGCCTGGTGTTCCTCTGAGCTGACCCTGCCTCCTCGGTCAGATGCAGCTGCTGGCGTCCACGACTCATTCTCCCTGAGAGACCCTGAGAGCCTCAAGGAACTGAGTTCTCTCTTCTAGCACCAAAGCTATGGAGGCCAAGAGGACAGCCCTCAGAGTCGGGACAGCATCACTCACCTCTAGGTCACACCCAGAAAGGCTGGTGCTGGCTTTGAGCGTGCCTAGTGTCAGTTTTTGTGTAAAGTCTCTAGTTTCCTCCCAGGCAAGAATAGCTGGTCATGTCCCCTAGACTGATGAACCTTACCCGTCCATAATGTCCATCTTATTCCCATCTATCTGAATTCAACCTCTGTACCTTCTGATCTACACTGCTCCCCACCACTTCACCTTTTAGTGGAAGCTCCAATAAAGTTTCTGTCTGTCCCTCTGCAGGAAAGGCTGTATCTCTGCACCCTGGCCCTCATATGTCCTCTCTGTCATAGTAGAGATGATCCAGCTACCAACTATTTTAATTCAGGGTACTCATTCAAAGAAAATGAAGTCATTGCACCAGGGAGACCTGCCGTACCATTCAGAATGTGAAACCAGCCTCAATGCCAGTTGAAGGAGGGGTAGATGGATAGAAAAGATATGGATGGAGTGGACATGGACTATTAGTATTCAGCCATAAAGAAGAATGAAACACTGTTATCTGCAGCACAATGGATGGAACTTGAGAGTGTCATGTGAGATGAAATGAACCAGACATAGACAGACAAACTCCATATATGTTCTCTTGATGTAGAAGCAAAGAAAAAGCCAACCTGAGCACAAAGTAGAATTGAGGAGAGATTAGGAGGGAAGAAAACTAGATGCTGGTTTCACTAATGCATGGGGTACACATGTAGAACTGGCAACCCAAAGCCCAATAATTTGTGCAATTAAAATAGATAGAATGTAAACTAATGGCTGCAGGTGGAGGCAGGTGATAAGGCAGGTGGGAGACAGGTGAATAGGCAGGTTGGGACAGATGGGGGCAGGTGGAGAGGCAGGTGAGGGAAGGTGAGAAGGCAGGTGTGGGCAAGAAAGAAGGCAGGTGGGGCAGATGAGAAGGCAGGTGAGAAGGCAGGTGGGGGACAGGTGAGAAGGTAGGTAGGGCCAGGTGAGAAGGCAGGTGAGGGCAGGTGGGGAGGCAGGTGGAGGCAGGTGGGGGGCAAGTGAGAAAGAAGGTGGGGGACAGGTGAATAGGCAGGAGTGGGGCAAGTGAGTAGGCAGATGGGGACAGGTGTGGGCAGGTGATAAGACAAGTGGGGGCAGATGGGAAGGCAGGTGAGGGCAGGTGGGGAGACAAGTGGAGGCAGGTGAGGCAGTAGTAAGGAAGCAGTTAGGATGCTCCCATGTGTTGGTACCTCCTGACAGCACTTCAGCTCAGAACTATCTGTATTCTGGGGCGGAGTTCTGTCCACACTGACCCTGGGAATACAGGGTCATTGAGTTCTCTGTTGCCCACTGTGGAGACAAGTGATCCAAGGCCTTATTCCTTTGAGCTTCCTCCTTTGAAGAGAAGTGTCAGCAGTAAGCACCCAGGTGGGCAGAGGTTTAGTGAACAGCTGTGGAGTGCCTCCTCTTCTCCGCAGGACAGTGCTCCCCTGCACCAGCTCTGTCCTCCTAGCACAGTGCTTTGCAGCCTGTCTGCCCATGGACCCCTGGACTTCAGTCAGGTCAGCCTCACATCTTGCTCCTAACCGGAAGGCGGGGGCAGCGAGTAGAAGGCACAAGATGGTCTTCCCTGTTAGTCCCAGCTGCAAACACCCTTCTATGTAAGGTGACAGTCACAAGCTCAGAGACTGGAAAAATTATTCGGTCTACAGAGCATGTCTGTGGGTCTGTAGAGGCACGGCAGGAATGTTCGAAGCACGCCTTGTCCTAGGGACGGCTCAGGTCCCATGAGAACCCAAGCCAGTAGCTCATGCTACTCTGACCATCAGAGTGATTCTTGCTGGGTGTGGTGAGGGGGTCAGACAGTCATTCTGAAATCTGTGTTATTCTCTAACATTCTCTTGTACCCCGAGTGCTGGGTATACCCAAAGAATCTACATTTCCCCAAGTTCCTTGGGCAATGCTGTGCACACAAAGATCTTTTCCTTGCTCTTCTGGATGGGAACAGCGGTTGGAGCTTGGGGACTGGAATCCTTCCCCAGCCTGGGGAATCTGTAGACCTGTCTACTCTCCACCCCTGCCTGGGGTTCCCGGAGGGGGAGAGTCTTCTGACTTTGCCCAAGGTTACTGTGCACCTGGTAGACCTGTAGTCGGGGTGGTGGTAACAGCCGGAGGAAGGGAATTCTTGGCTTAGGACAGAAGTACAGGACAGGAGAGGACGTGTGACCAGACAGTGAGACTATCTCCCATAGTGTTCTTCAGGGGCCAACCTGACTCCTGCTCAGAACTGCTGTGTCTCCTGCTGGGCTTGTTAATGTTAGACCAGAGGTACAGAGAAGAGAGCATCAGGCTGGGAACCAGAAGGGAGTCAAACACCCACTCATCATTAAATAGCTGACAGCCCTAGGCAAGACCCAGTGCCCCCTGGGCCCCCGGAAGACTCCCAGGAGTGATCCCTGTGGGACTTCTCAGGCTCAGTGGTCAGACTGAGGGGACATTTTCTAGGCTAATTGAGCTTTGCCCCCAATTCCACCCTCTCCGAGAAAGAGACGCCTTATTATTCGATGATTAGAACGTGCTTTAAATAGTATCTCCAATCTCTTCCTCACCCATCAAGTGTTGGCGGGGAGGGGGCTCCATGGGGAAGAGGTTACCCTGGGGAACAGGCTCCCAATCTACATCTGAGAAGAGGTGTCAGTAGAGGAGCTGGTCTCCCCACTGGGGATGGAACCTGCTTCCATTTAATTTCCACGTGGGGGCGATTCTCGGGCTGTGACAATTAAAAAGAAGAAAAACCCATTTGCATTTTTCCTGGGTGTAATGACCTTCCAAACCAACGTTCAGTCGTCTCATTTAAAACAGTGGCGTGCACGGTTGCATGAATAATTCAACGGCCTGGAGTTCTCCCACGCACGGGGGTTAAAAACCTTATTTTTGACCTAGTTCCAAAGTTGAATCGGTTCATGTAATCTCATATCCACATGGTTTCCATTCTTTAAGGTATATTCTGTTTTACTCGAAGATCTCATATCCTAAGTAAACTGAGAGTCAAGGTTTAGAGACATAAATTGGTGAAGCAGAGACTTAATTTGTTTTACGTAACCCGAAGCCTTAAACTTAATTAATTTTCCGTTTGGGGCACAGAAGCACCTACCGGCTCAATGTGATATGGTTATAACCAACGTGCTAATAATATACAGACAATGAAAGGAATGGACAGGCCCCGGGTCCTGACCATCCCAGAGGAATCTCAAAGTGTGGCTCTGACCTGGGGCGGGGACTTGGGTGGTCAGAGTGAAGAGTCAGTAAGACAGGATTAAGGACTGGGGTTCCTATCAGGAAGGCTGACACACAGCAGGGTGGTCTTCTCTTTGTAGAAAGCCCATGTGTCCCACTCTCTGTGAAGGACTATTTGTGTCACAGATCCTGGCCAGAGCCTAAAGTTGTCAAAGCAGAATTTCAGGGTTGGGGATGAAGAGTTGTCTTTTAATGTATTTCTCACACACTTCTTAGCCAGTTGGAATCGGTTTCCTGCTTAACAACCATGTGTTAGAAAGCAGGGCTGCTGCAGACATTGCTGTGGTGACACATTGGAGAGAGAGGCCTAGTGGGTGGATTGAACATGACTGACTCCATTTTGAAACAGAGCATCTCTCAGGACCTGCATCACACACTTATAAGATGTGGCTCCATCAAACCCTCATAAGATGCAGCTGCATGAGACACTCATAAGATGTAGCTGTATGAGACCCTCATAAGATGCAACTGCATGAGACCCTCATAATGTGCAGCTGCATGAGACACTCATAAGATGTGGCTGCATCAAACCCTCATAAGATGCAGCTGCATGAGACACTCATAAGATGTAGCTGCATGAGACCCTCATAAGATGCAGCTGCATGAGACCCTCATAATGTGCAGCTGCATAAGACCCTTATAAGATGCAGCTGCATGAGACCCTCATAAGATGTGTAGTGTAAGCACTCCATCATGGAGGAAGGGGAGGATTAGAGATTTGTAGGATTCTTGAGAGGCCCTTCATGTCCCTGGGACTCTACTTGCCATGATATAAGAAGGAGGGCGTCTCAGAGCTGCCTTTGAATTACCTGCTCCTGTAAGTAGCCCCAGTTAACTAATCAGTTCAGCAAGCCAGATTTGGACAGAGCATCAGTCAGGGTCCTCTAGAGGAACAGAACTGATGGAACGGGTATGTATTGCGAGGGTGTTTCACTAGACTGACTGGCTTGCACGGTTGGCACTGAGTAGTCCAACAGTGGCTGCTTGAAAACTGGAGAAGGCAAGAATCCAGTAGCTGCTCAGTCCACCAAGCTGGACACTTCAGCATTCTTACCTGACACTGAAGGTCTGGAGGATTCCCAGAGAGCTAAAGAAGCCAGCATCTGACAACAACAGAAGATGGGAACAGCCGGAACACAATGGATGCACTCACCAATAAGATGCAAAGGCAGTCAGGCAAAAAAGCTCTGCTTCCCTTGGACTTCCTCATATCCAGGTTGCCCTAGAAGATGCTTCCTGATCTGGGGGAAGATCTTCCCTCTCCCTCAGCAACTCCTCCCTGGAAATGCCTTCCAGATCTGCTCAGAAATCAGTCTTAGTTGATTCTGGATCCTTTTGAACTGGCAGTCAAGATTAACCATCACAGACAGAGTATTTCCTTTGGTTTGCCAATCCCTTCATTATCTGGAGGGAACTGACATTTTTTTAAGTCTCTCCAGGAAACATCTTGAGACAGAGGCGCATCCTTTTAATTCCAGGGCCACCAGACTAGAGAGCTGTATTATCATGCTCTGCAACACAATGCTGTTCTGAGGTGAATTGGGGGAGGTGGAAGATATTCCATTAATGTGTGTGCTGGATTGGGAGCTACCCAGTCCAGACAGTTCCTCAAGAAAAGAGCATTGCAGAGACTGATTCATTACCACAGAAAGACTTCTTTGCCCTGCGTCATACATCTACCGAGCTTTCATCTTCCACCTTGTGTGGCTTGGGGCAGCTCCTGCCCTGAGGGTGTCTGAGTCCTCTTAGATGTAGCATGACACGTTGCATCATCAAGATTAAGGGGCGATTGGTGGTCGCGCGGGCTGTGTGTTTTGATCAGTCGATCACAGCTAATGGCATCTCCTTCATTACTTCTAAGTGGTGTGTTTCCATGTGGGATCAATGGGGAGAGCATGATAGTTACAGAGCACATTTTGTTCTGTCTGCCAAGAGAAGAATGAGCATCTACAAGTCCAAAGAAGACGCAGGCAAGACTAGAGGGATGTTACTAACGAAATATAAGTTTGTCTGTCACTAGGGTCAGAAATGGATCAACCAGTAGCAGGACCCAATGGCATTTCAGGTCACTGCTCCAATCTGGCTGTTCTAGAAGATGGAAAACAGACTGCGGAGCTGCAGGGTATCTTTGTGTTTCCCTTGCCCTTGCTCTCTGTGCTGGTTAGTTTTTCTCAACTTGACACAAGCTGGAGTCATTAGGGAAGAGAGAACCTGGGCTAAGAACACCCCTTCATCAGGTTGGTCTGTGGGCTTGTGGGCTTGTTTGTGGGACATCTTCTTGATTAGTATTTGGTGTGGGAGGGCCTGCCCATGGTGGTTCTGGAGTGTATAAAATTAATCAAGCATAGTGAGCCATTAGTAGCAAGCCAGTGAGCAGGGATCCTCTGTGGTCTCTGCTCCAGTTCCTGCCTCTAGGCTCCAGCTTGAGGTCTTTGTGTCCTGGGGCCTTCCCTGCACACCTCAGGGGCACTTGCCCTGGACCCTGCCTAGAGGCAGTTTAGAAACCCTTCTCCCTAGTGGGGCTCACAGGATGCTCACCCATCCCCATGCTGGGCTGCAAGGTCAAGGATATAAAGACCCGTTAGAGATTCAGAGTGGGGATCAAGAGAGGGCAGGGATGGCTGTGGCCTGAGCATGTATATGCCTTGCTGACACACACACAAAGGACAGCCTTTGGAGCATGTGATGGATACCTATAGTTCCTACAACCCATGGCCTATATTGAGGCTTTGAAGGCCCTGTGTCACACAGACTTCCATCTCACCTCCTGAAACATCCACCATGAACAGGAGGGCCATCAAGGAGCAGCTGGACAGATGGTGGCGGGATTCAGGAAGGTTGGCAGAGTGCTGTGGTCAGGACCCTCCAGCCCTGGCATGCTAGTGTGCTGAAGCTGTGCTGGCAGGAGCAGTAAGGGGATGGAGGGAGAGTGTACACACTTGTTTGCCAGTCTGGCTAGAGGCTAGGCAACATCCTGAGTCATCAGTACAGTCCACTGAGGATGCAGGTCCCCAGTAGGTGATGGTCATACTTCCTGGATACTAGGCCAACCCCTCTAACTCACTTTCCTATCTACAACCAGTTTGGGAACAGCTCTTTGGTGACCTCTGCTCAGGCCAGTTGAACCACTTGCCAGCAGACATGGTGATCTGGGAATACCCAGTCATGTTCTCTTCTCTGTTACCCCACAGAGCCCTTGATTCAGGACAGGCACCTACTATGCTGAGTTCAGTCATGCGTGCCAGTTGCCCAGGGCAACTGTGGCTCTTGTGTAGACTCCTGACTCCTAGATTTCCTCCTGCACATTGCCCCAATGCTCTGCGCAGTCTCCCAAGGGGCATTTCCCGAATACATCCTTTGGCCACCTCTCCAGATCAGCATCTGCTACTGCATTTTCAGATAAGGAGCCTGAGGTTCAGAATAGCGAGTCAAGGGGTTCTGAGTCACTTAGCTCATGGGAGGGGAGGCTGGGCTGTGAGCACCCGTCTGTACCTAGGTGCACCCCTTCTTCTGTAATGGAGCCCAGGGCAGCAGGGCTATTGTCTTCTATCTCACCAAAGACCCCTGAAAGCTTCTCCCAGTGAGCGACCCCTCACTGCAGAGTTCTGCAGGGATGCAGGGATGGGGCCACTGATGATAGTCCACAGAGGTGCAGTGTGTGAAGCATTTGGGAAAGGTCTGCAGAGCTTGGCGCTCCTTAGGGTGGAGAGGCTGCTTGTTAGCAGGTGGCTTTGATTATATGGTCCCTGGGGTTCAAGGAGGCAGGGGCGATGCCTTTAACCTTAGCATCTTTCCACCCAGTGGTGCTGCAGATCAACATGCAGGCTGACATGTGCCCATTCTGACATCTTAATTTCCCAATGTCGAGCGTGCATCTTGGTTGAGAATTATAGATCAGTGGCCCCCAAGCACCCTCAGTACTAACACCGATGCTATGTCTGCCGAATTGAATTAAAACCAAGCACAGCAAATCCCTTGTGACGTAAGATGTGGCAAATGGGCCTGAGATGTAAAGAATGTCCCCAGGATGGCAGCACTTGGTTTTTCAAACATTTTTCTTGTGTGTCTCTCATCCAGCCCAAGAACGGCTCTGCAAAAGGGCTCTGGCCTGCCCTTGTTACAGCCGCTGTTCAGAGAAGTCTCACCTGTGAACAGAATGCTGGACCTGTTGCCTCACACCTTCTTCATACTGGCTGTCTTCTGTTTCATTTCTTCCAGTGGGGGCCCCAATCACCTCTCATCTGTTTTCAGGGGAGGAATGCTGAGCTTCGGGGGGGGGGCATGCAGTGTTTCCTCTAGAACGCTTGCCATTTTCTGAACAGTCTAGACAGGGGGACTGAACACCAAGGTGGTTAAGGACTCATAAGGTGTGCCTGCTGATCCTGTGGAGGAATGCCCCAGCAAGGCATAGTGTTAGCAGGGGATGGGATACCATGGAAGATCTGCACAGGAGCACCATTGGAGGCATGCATAGGGCTCTGACTGGTCCTGTCTCTGTGGTCAGAACACAACCTGGACAAAGCTGCAGATGTACTACATGGGGTTGCACCATTTAAAAGTGATTGTGGACCTTCTGGGAGCTCAGCATCTACCCCACTACACATAACATTCAGATGATTCAGAACTGTAGCTTCTGCGAGCCTGTGGTACGCAGCACTGTGCTGGGGTATGTGGGAGCCTCCGCCAAAACCCACAGTGGAGCCCCTGAACCAGGTTTCACCTCCAAACAGGCAGCGACAGTGCACAGTCAGATCACACCAGCAAGTGTGTGAGATGAGGACTGATGCCTTGGTTTTGGTGGCAGCTTTGTGGATGTCATGGTGGTAAAGCTGTGGCAGTGGATGAGTATTCCCTGAGTACGATGTAAGGGATCATTGTTTGTAGGCTGCTTCAGCCTCCTGGCCACTCAGCTCTAATCCCCAATTTACAAGGACACTGGTAGTTTTGAGTGTTTAAGCTACTTGAGTTTACAACTGGTAAATGGAGTCTGTCCAGATCCTTCTAGCGCAGAGCTAGAATCTCAGTGTCCTACGCCTTCTGCACCCTTGCCCTGTTTACTGCAGCTCCCCGCCCGCCCACCAAGCCAAACTGCTAGCTGCCTTGTGCAAGAGAGCACTACTAGTTAGTGATTTGCAAACTCCCAAGCCTGCGTGTGTCCACTGCTGGCTCCACATGTGCTGTGGTTGTTGAACTAGTGTGGCTAAGAGCGTGTGAGGATGGTGAATGTGTCATTTGTACCTCCCTTTTTCCATCTGTGGCCTATGGAATGTGACCTGAGGTTCCATGAGGTAGTTATGGCAGCACACTGGGTTGGAGGGGATTTGACAGAGATTCCAGTGGGTGCGATGGGATGCTAGTAGAGGTGTTTCTAGAAGGCTGCAGTTTCAAAGAGGACTCTGGGCCGATGTCAGGAGTGGGACAAGTGGCTGATCAGAAGACCAAGAACACCTGGGAGCAGCAGGAGGCTCCAAGGTGTGGGCTCAATGTTCCAATTACTGGAGTCTGTGAGCACCTTTGTCTTCTCCCTATAAGATGCCTTTGACCTGGTGCTGAGATGTGTCCTGTGTTTTTCAAGGTTCTCCAGAGGGAAAAAAAGCATCTCTCTATGTCTCTGTCTGTCTGTCTGTCTGTCTGTCTGTCTCTCTCTCTCTCTCTCTCTGTCTCTCTCTCTCTCTCTGTGTGTGTGTGTGTGTGTGTGTGTGTGTGTGTGTGTGTGTGTGATATTTATTACAAGGAATAGGCTCCTTGCAGAACAAGAAGCCCCACTCCTGTTCATCTACAAGTTAAAACCTAGAAACACTGGTGGGTCAGTTCCTGTCCACGGCAGAAATGCTGAGGCATAGACCTCAGGGGCTGAGCTGAACTCAGGAGAAGGTCAATGTCCTTGGTAGAGCACTCAGGCAGACTTAATTCTCTTGCTCAAGCTTTATTGTTCTGTTCAGACCTCAGTTGACTGGAGAAGCCCTCCATGTGAGGTAGTACCATCTTCACTTGGGCTACTGGTTCCAACAATCTCTCAGGGAACTGGCCTCAACACTAAATACTCCTGAGCTAGCTCTCTGGGCAGCCTATGGTTCAATCTAGTTTATACAGAAAAAGAGCTGTCATAAGCCCTCTGGGGACTGAGCAAGAAGGTGTCACTGAAGTAAGGGGCCCAGCAGCAGGGCAAGAATGGCTGGTTTAAAGGCCGTCTCTCTGGAGGAGTTCCTGAAGAGTGTAGAGAGCACTGAGAGGGGGTGGCTCTTTACAGCAGCTTTCAGCTGTGAATTTAGAGCAAGGGGCTTGGGTAAATTTTCAGTAGAATGGTAGAGTTGGGTAGCGGGCAGGAGAGGCAGGCTTCTCAGGTTCCCTGGCCTCACAGAGGTCCTGTGTAGGAGCCGTGCATGTGGCTGTTGTCTCAGAAGTTGAAGCTGGGCCTGCTCCACACTTGCTGAGATCTGCAGGGCTGCCTCAGTGAAGCAGAGAGGAACGTGTGCACCTTGGCTTGGAAACCAGAGGTGCTTCCCATCCTCTGAGATTTACTTCTTAAACCCTGCCTTGGCCCCCTTTCCTGCATCACAGCTGCTGGCTCCTCTTCTAATTCTCCCTCACGCTTCCCATCTCCTCTCTTGGCTGCTGGGGGCTCCTTTCCTGCTCCCAGCCGGCAAGAGTTATGATAAATCTATCAGCTCTAACAACCTGGATTCAGGCCACTTCTCAGATGAGTGGCAAATCTGTCACAAAGTCCTTAGTGGTAAGCTGCAGTGAGTTTAAGGGTAAGCCCTGGATAGTTATTAAACTGGAGGCGTTACAAGAAGCAAGGTAGATTTTTTTTAAAAAGTGATAGAATCCCTTTAACAAATATCCCCTGTCCCGGTTTGCTGAGTTCTAGAGACCTGCTAAGACTCCTGCGGCAGTCAGCGCCATCCCCAGCTCAGTGTTATCCTGCTGGTTCAGGATAGCCTATTGTGGCTGAGAACTCTGGTCTCATTGCATCATTCTTCAGTATTGCATTTAGTTCCTTGGCTGCTCTGGAGCTCAGAGCATTTGGGGGTGGGGTACATGCATGTATGTAAATGTGTGTAGGCACCATATACATGTGTACCTTATGTATGTATATACATTTGTGTGCATATGTGTCCATAGCACAGAGTGACTCTCATGTATGTGTGTGCATTCATGTACATGCCTGTGCACAGGTATGCCTTGGTTGAGAGCATTGCCCAGATATGCACACTGGTATATTTGTGATTGTACAAGCATATATGTGTGTATAAATATTTGTGAACATGTGTATATGAGGGTGTATGTGCACAGGCACGTGTATATATCTGTGTTTGGGCTGTATACCTAGGTGCATAGGAACACAGTCACCTTCTCCCTGTGAAAAGTAGAGGGAGATCCTCTCATGCAGATCTGATTAGTGCTAATGGGATCAGGAGGTACAGCTCTGTGTGTCCATATGAGAACTGGAGTCCTTCCACCCCTGCTTTTCCCTCACCTGGAGCCTGAGTCTTCCACTGAGCTGGGGACAGGCCAGTAGGTACCATGTGTGGATGAACTTCATATCCAGTGAGCAGGAGCCCTGAGTTCTACCTATGAGCCTTGGATGCTGGTGGACAGGAAGCCCTGGGTTAGATGGTCCCAAGGCCTAGGAGAGCATTTCTACAGCCAACTGGTACACCCCTTCCCAACCAGGTGAGAAACAGGTCAGCAACAATCTCATAGCAGCTCTCAGCAGCTCATGGCTCTGAAGAAGTACCCCCTTCTACTGTGCCTAGGGCCTCGTGCCTCACTGGAGTTTTGGAAACAGAGCCTTGGAATCCAGGCCTTCTTTATGCTCGCTGCAGGAATAAGAACTCGATCCCTGATTCATAGTGAGGCTAGGACGGGGACAGCAGACAGGGTTATGTCAGCCCTGCGGGGAACAGCTGAGGTGCTCCAGATGACCTTGCGCAGAGCCCAAGGTCAAGGGGGATGTGTCAGCACTTACTCAATGCCTGGAAGGTGTGTGGAGGTGAGGAAGCCCTGAGCAAAAGAATAGATAAGTCCTGAGTCAAAGTGCATGGCCAAAGTCATTTCAATGACCCCAGTGCCTCAGACCCACAAGAGTAGCAAAGCCTTCCCGGGCCAGGCTCCGGCAGATGCTGACAACTCCCTTCTCCTTTATAACTGCAGCCTGAGACTGCTGTCTTACAGAGACCTCCTGCCCAGATTAGCTAGCCCTCCCTGCTTGTTCATTGTATACAATAGACCTGCCTCCTTGGTTTGGATGTATAAAGTAAGTGCACGGTGTTTCTGGGTCGTTGCTGGTGTTTTCAACAGAGTTTACATGGCCAACCAGACCCCAACTTTTTTGTATGTGTGTCTATTCTTTCTTCCTTGGTGCCTCAGTCAGGTTTCCAGGACTCAGCCATTCAGGGTGTGGCAGGAAGGGGCATCCAATATAGGTGGAGGCAAGAACAGAATGTGCAATATGGCAGCTCTAACAAAGAGTGGAGCTGGCAGTGGGACCAACAGAAGTGCAAGGAGAACATGAAGATATGTGGGTATTCTACCAAAAGCCTATTATCTACCAAGGAGGCAAGGCCTGGAAGGTCCTACTGCAAGGCCACTGCACAGCCTGCTACACAGCCACACCTATGCCATCTTCTAGGACCTGCTGTTATCCCTGTTTTCCCTTGGGCCTTCTCTGATGGTCAGGCATCCTCAGTGCAGGCAGGGACCTGTGTCAGCCAGAAGTTTAGCTTTCTCTGACTAGGTAAGCATAATGTACCATTAGCCTTCTTCCGGTTGGGGTCAGAGGCAGGTAGGTCTGGCTTTGAGGCTGTCCAGCACTAGTTCCAGGCACAATTCAAGGAAAGATATTATCTGAGCAATTTCCTTTGTGGGGCCACATGTAAGTAACTCCCTGGCTGGGTGTGGGGGCAGGAAGGGAAGACCTGTTCTCCGGCTTCAGGCAGGTGCTCTGCCACATCCCACCCTTTGAGAGTGGGAGCTGATCAGACCCATCCTTTATGGAGGCCCTGCGTTTGTGGGGAGCCCTAGGAATCCCACAGAGAAGAAGAGAGAGCTGGGTGTCTGCCTTGCCTCCCTTAGGATACCCGTGATGTACAAGGCTACCTGTGTACCTCTCCCAGTGGAGAAAGAGGCTAGATGGGGAAGCTGGGAGGAGATCAAGAGAGGCCAGGGTTTTAGCTACTAAGCCATCTTCCTCCTCTCGGTCCCAGCTTCAAAGATTTGAGGTCAGTGATTTGAGGTCAGTGACCAGCACAGCAGAGTGAGTCTTAGTGACCATGAGGAGCCTTCAGGTTCCAAAGTCTTGGTTCTCCAAAGAATAGCTACCAAGAGCATCAGGCTTTCGGGCTTGATCTGGGATGGAGGAATTCTCCTAAGATAAGGCTGCTCCCAAAAAAGGAGATCAGCCACAGCTTGAACGCATGCACACCTCACACACTCTTCACACATGCATACTCATGCACGTGCACACACACTACATGCTATACACTTCATTCTCACACATGACATGATCACACAACAACCCTACATGTGTGCAGGGTCTTTCACACCCCGCTGCAGTACAGACACACTGGCAGACTCCCGTGTGCTTTCCCACAAGTGCTCACCTTCATACCTACCCATACCTTTCCAGGTCTCATCACATACCGCTAGCACAGAACTGCAGCCCACAGCTTTCAGCCGCTCTGGCCACATTCCTTTCTTGATGGGTTCAGAGTAAGTGTTTGGAGTCAGTCTGTTTTCCTATTTAGCCTTTGTGCTGGGGTGATTGCTCAGCACACATCCCCTAAGGTCTAGTGGACAGATGTCTTCTCCTTTGGTGTCTCAAGGAGGGTTCTGCAGGCCAGGAGGTAAGGCTGGTGGAGCGCAGCTTGGCTGAGTCCATCCCAGCCACTGTGCCTGCTATGATGCTCTCATTGGGTAAAAGAGGGAGCATAGACTTGGCCACTGTCTCTCTTCTGAGGGTACCCTCTCAAGGCCATGCAGATGTTGGAAGTTGTTTCTATTGTTTGCTTTTTATAAAATGATCTCACTATCTGATCCTTGCTAACCTGGAACTCACTATGTAGACCAGGCTGGCCTCAAACTCACAGAGATTTGCTTAACTTTGGGTCATCTTGACGATTAAATGATTAAATAATGTCTGTGGATCACTTAGAGGGTAAACAAGTTAAAACTACCTATATTTGTAAGTGAGATACAATGTTATAAGTAAATATCACCAGCACAGCTGAGGTCTTGATGCCATCCCCTACTGGTCTTTTTTATAGAGTGGGATTTTCCACACAGGTGAGAGTCTTTGCGTTCAACTCTATCTGGTGTAAGCTGTCACTCCCAGTACCTCCTGGAGTGGCCTGTGTAGATGGTTTCAGGACTCCTTGGGACTTTGGGGAGAAAGAGTGAAGAAGTAGATGTAGCCCTTATCCTTGGTAGGGTCATCTACTTGGGACGATGGGAGGAACCATTGCCTCAGGAGCCCAAAGGCAGAGGAGTCTGTAATGACCTAGGGAAAGTGTGCAAAGTGGGGCTGAGGGACAGCCACGGCGCTGACCCCAGGGCTTCTTTGGAGTGCTTCCTGTCTGTCTAGCAAGTTTATGGCTGGCTGAGGACATAAAGGCTCAGAAGGTTTACACAGGACACTCAGGACATTGGAGGTTGGGTGTTATTCTATTTATGGTCTAACTTGCTTCCAGCCACTGGGTTGTTTTGTTTTGTTTTTGTTTTGTCTTGTTTTTTGTTGTTGTTTTTTGTTTTGTTTGTTTTGAGACAGGGTTTCTCTGTAGCTTTGGAGCCTGTCCTGGAACTAGCTCTTGTAGACCAGGCTGTCCTCAAACTCACAGAGATCCACCTGCCTCTGTCTCCTGAGTGCTAGGATTAAAGGCATGCGCCACCACTGCCCAGCTCAGCTGCTGGGTCTTAAATGCCTCTTGCAATTGGGCGCCCAGGCAAAGGGAGCTGCACCCCACTACTGAGCTGGGGTGGTGTCTGAGTTTTGCTTCTGTTGCTGTGCTGGTTGAGTTTTGTCAACTGTGACAAAAATGAGAGTCTCTTAGGAAAAGGGAACCTCGATTGAGTTACTGCCTCATTCAGATTGGCCTGTGGCCATATCTGTAGGACGTTTTCTTGATCACTGATTGATGTGAGAGTGTCCAGTCCTCTGTGGGTGGTGCCAAACCTGATTAGGTTGTCCTGAGTCGTATAAGAAAGCAAACTGAGTAAGTCATGAGGAGCAAGGCAGCGAGCAGCATCCCTCCATGACCTCTACATCGGTTCCTGCTTCCAGGGTCCTGGCCTTAACTTTCCTGGATGGTGGGCTGTAAAGGGTAAGGTAAAGTAAATTACCACCCTCCAAGTTGTTTTTGACAGTGTTTTATCGCAGCAGCAGCAGCAAGCAAATTAAGTCCCTGTGATAAAAACCCTGCCAAAGTAACTGAGGAGAGAGCGGGTTTGTTTTCATTCACATTTCCAGGCTATAGTCCCTTATGGCAGGGAAGTCGCAGCTGTAGGAGCATCAGACTGGGGACCACATCCCACACAAAGTCATAACAGAGAAAGAAACACATGCATGTTTAGTGCTTTGCTCACTGTTTCCACTTTTAGCCTATCCAGGGTCCTGAGCGTGGAAAGGTGCGACCTTTATTTAAGGTGGGTCTTCTCATCTCAGTTAACCCAATCAAGAAAATCCCTCACAGATATGCTCACAGCCCAACCCAGTCCAGATAACTCCTCATGCAGACCCTTCCTAGTGATTCTAGGTTGTCAGATTGGCAAAACTAACCATTGTGGGAAGGGACTGGAGAGTTGTTAAGAGCGCTTCTGCTCTTGCAGAGGACCAGAGCCCCCACACTGGGATCTCACAACCAGCTATAACTCCAGCCCCAGGCAATAAGATGCCCTCCCCTGACCACTGCAGGTACCCAGACAGACACACGTGTACACACAAATTGAACAAGCAAGCCTAGTCATCATGGGTGTGGAGTCCCAGAGCGGTCGGTCCAAGTCACCAGCCTGGGTCAGGGATAAGAGGACTGAGGGAGATGCTGGGTATGGGAAAATCCCGCAAGCCACAACAAGGATTTTCTGAAGGTTTTGGACACAGAAGAACAGCACAGCTTTGGGGTATCTTTGAGTAGCTCTTAGTGGGGTGATCAGAGTGAAGACTCAGTCTGGATCTGGGACTTGGAATCAGTCTCATTCCAAACAGAGTGTACCAGGTCCTAGAAGCAAGCTCTGGAGAAACAGGTGGGATTCTGGACACCCTTCATCCCCCACAAGGGAAACACAGTTCTTCCCCAGGATGGCACAGTTGCCTTTGTGAATTCTGTGCTCTTCTCATATGTCTGACCATTGCCATCTTGGGTACCTACAAGAGAAGATTTCAAACGATTGTCACTGGCGCAGCTAATAGACTGCAGAGAAGACAGGAGGGCTGAGGCATTTTGGGCTGTAGTGTTGAGACCATGGGGAAGCCAGGAACTTCCAACCTGAATTTTTTTTAAAGCCAGATCTATATTTGGGTGTCCTGGCTGGCCTTATGTCAATTTGATACAAGCTAGAGTCATCTGAGAGGAAGAAACCTCGATTGAGGAAAAGCCTCCCTAAGATTAGACTGTAGGCAAGCCTATGGGGTATTTTCTTAATTAGTAATTAATGAGCTAGGGCCCAGCCTTTGTGCATGAGGACATCCTTGGGCTGGTGGTCCTGGGTCCTAGAAGGAAGCAGGCTGAGCAAGCCATGGAAAGCAAGTCAGTAAACAGGACTCCCCCATGGCCTCTGCATCAGCTCCTGCCTCTAGGCTCCTGCCCTGACTGCTGTCAATGGTGAACTGATACAGAGGAGTGAGTGAAATAAACCCTTTCCTCCCTCAACTTATTTGGATCATGATGCTTCTTCACAGCAATGGCAACCCTAAAACAAGGCGTTAGGACATTTTTCTTTGGGGGGGGATTTCTTATTTACTATTCAGTTTTTTAAGTTATTCTATCCATTTTCCCTTGAAAACAATGACAAAGACCATTTTGTGAAGGACAGAAGCAGCGTGATGGACCTGACAAATTCTCCTGCCGTGAGCACTGGGTGTCTCTTAGCAGAACCAGGCAACATGTCAGCTGCATCTGCTCTAGCTCCCATTAGGAAGAGGGGTGGGCAGGAGGAACCAGAACACAAGAGTGTTAAGACCCAAGACCACAGCAGGACCCATGAGTGCAAAAGGCTGGCACCAGGAAGGTGTGGACATAGAACTTCAGAAGAACCTTGAACTCCTCAGTTGAGCAAGGACAGAGTAGGTAGTTGCTCGAAGCTGATTCCTAGTCCTTCATGGTCAGGTCGTTTGGGCCTGCTTTCTCAACTGCTCCTCGGGAATCTGGAAGCTACCTCACTGTACTTGTCCTGGGGGGAGAAGGACGGAAAGGATGACCAGCCTTCCCAAGTGTCTAGATACCCACAGGAGTCTTTGTCTCTGGAAAGTCACCACCTTTACAGACAGGGACCTGACCCTCAGACTCCAGAGACTTAGAGAGTGCCAGGTGCTATCTTGGATCTCCTGATCTTCCCACCTCAAAGCTCTCTGGATTCTACACAAGCCAGGTGTCCCCATACCCTTAGAGGCCTGTGTCGGCAGCCATTTACAGATCTCAGTGGCTGTATGAAGTTATGTGCTTGGGAGCTGACAGCAGCCTCCGGGCTGGCCTCTTTGATCCTCTTGACTGCTGACATCTTCAAAACACAGTGCTTCCCCAGCTCTCTGCTCCCTGGTTGGTGGTGGCAGGTCTCCTGTGGAATGTGGCAGGGCAGTAAGTGCAAACATGGCACACAAAGAGATTGGCTGAGTTGTCACACACACACACACACACACACACACACGCACACGCACACACACACACACACACACACACACACACACACACACACACACACACACACGCAAAAACGTGGGCTGAACCTATCTGACCTTGGCCAAGGAATTGGGGACCAAATACCTCTCCTGGGACCTGTTCCCTATCTGCTTCCTCTCATTCTCCTGGGCCCCTCCAGGGACCAATGAAGATGCTCCCAGGGCACCTGTTGGGGGCTGTGAGGTAGTAGCTCCCTGTGGGAGCCAGAGAGCCATCATTCCAGTTGAAAACTGGGAGCTGGTGTACACTAACTGCGCAAGACACTTAAGGACTGCTGTCCATCCTGTGACCTCATGGTCTCAGAGGACGGCCACGGTTGTGTCTACAGTAAGGCATGAACAAGGCGGTGCCAATGGAGGCTGAGAGTCTATTCTTGCTGAGCTGGCTTCTACAGGGGTGAGGAAGAGTCCTGTAGGGAAGTGAGACAGTGGTGAGAGGATGGGGAAACAGGAGGGTGACAGTGTCTTTGTCCATAAGGCAAGACATGGGGACATGAGCAGCTAACTGGTGTCTCCCTAAAACTGCCTGCAGTGGATGTTACCAGGGTTCTCTGGAAGTGGATATGACCTACTATGAAGGATTGGCTCACACAGCTATGGAAGCTGAGAAGGCTTTCTCTCTTTCCTCTCCAGCAAGCTGGAGCCTTAGACAGCCTGTGGAGGGGCTGAAAGTTCTGAGAGCATCAAGGTTAGTGGTCTCCATCCACGTCTGGAGGCCAGACATCCAGGAGCACCTGAGTAGCAGGGTCCATGACCCAGCCCATCAGTCAGGCTGAGAATGAACAGAATCTTACCCTGTCTTTCCATTCTTTCTAGCTATCACACTCTGAGCGTGCCCACTGTTGGGGCTTGGACCGTGTGGTCCTCTCTCCAGGGGACGTGGTGGAGAACACTGATGGGGGAGTTTGTTCTGGGGTGCATGTAAGATGAGACACAGTGAGGAACATGCAAGAATGAAAGAGATGTCACTCACAAGTCTCAGAGAGCCTGGGGTGCCAAAGGGAGGCTGGTGATAATACCAGAGGTGGCCTGCGACTCAGCCAGTAAGGACAGAGGGCAGATCGGCAGTGGACTCTGGCTTTATTGAGACCTACTAGTCTGGCTCTTAGATACCGTGGGTTGGCATGTATAAAGAAAACCACACGCAAATGGAACATATTCACACAGTTTGACAAAGTCCCACGCTGGCATCCTTCTCTGGCATAGCTACCAACATTCATGAAAGCACTCCAGGATCGCACAGACCTAAAGTTATAGACAAGAAGGACAGACTCACACCTGGCCAGCAGACTGAAGCAGGGCTGCCCTGAGGCCACGTGGAGACCCATTGGCTGCTGGGACCATCACTCTTTAGCCCTGTGGCAGCCATAGCAGACTGATACTTCATGCAACCTCTGCTCCAGGCCTCATGCCACCATTCTGTATCCAGATAGACAGCACTATTAGTGGTTTTTTTAATGTTGTATTTATTTTTATTTTATATACATTAGTGTTTTGCTTGCATGTATGTCTGTGTGGGGGTGCTGGATCCCCGGGAGCTGGAGTTACAGACAATTGTGAACTTCCATGTGGGTGCTGGGAATCACACTCAGGTCCTCTGGAAGAGCAGTCAGTGCTCTGAACCTCTGGGCCATCTCTCCAGCCCCAGCACTATTAACTTTAAAAAGGTTTTTGCTTTTAGGGGAAGAAAAGCAGGAAAAAGCAAACAACACGCTTTATCTCACAGCAGTGTGGGCCAGCTTGGAGGGCTTTTGCATGGAACTCATTTGCCAGGGACCCCCAGGCTGAGGCAAGTGCATGGGAGGAAGGATGCAGAAGAACCTGTGCGAAGCTTTGCTTGTTGAGTTAAATCCGGCCTCGCCTACCTCTTCAATGAATCTTCCTCTTTGGTTTAATACTGTGCTGAAATCGTAAGTACAGAACCCTCTGCCCCGTGCCATTATTTTTCAGCTGTGAGAAGCTGGGTTCTCTGGCTAGGAGCTCTGGGGGTGAGGAGGCACGGCTGCTGAGCGGCCAGCTAGGCCGCTGTCCTTTTACGGGTGTGTTAATCTGTCTCTCAGACTGGTGCCAACTCTTCCAAGCTTTGGTTCCTCCTCCTCTAGCTGCGGGGCAAGCAGAGACCCGACTTAACTTTTGAAACCATGCAGAGAATGTGGGGGGCCACTCCAGGCTGGATTAAAACCCACTTTCATGGCAGCTGGCTCTCTGACAGAAATGCCACAAGCCAGCACCTGGCAGCGTTTCTGGGCTGGCAAAGTGAAAACTTTGATTCTGTGCAGCTCACACAGTGGAGCCTGCAGCACCATGCAGCCCTGCTGTGTGACTTGCATTGTTGAGCGGGGCTGGTGCGGGAAGCCGCTCTCATTTGACCAGCAGCTAATGGTGCCGTCTGAAGTTCCAGGGGAATTTGAACCAGGCACCATCCACTCCTGTCAGTCACAGCTGAAGTCTACCCGGGTGGTGTCACCAGGAATTCTGACCCTCTCCCTTCCCACCTGTCTGTTTAATTAGTGCCACGCTGTCATTAAAGGGCTATCAACTGCCCTAAACAGAGGTAGAATGTACCCTCGTTTTTAGGCTTAATAATTGAATTTTAGATTAGAGGAATCTCCAATTAAGTGAGGAAGTGTATTGTCCTCTGCAAATGAAGAAACGGAGATTGATTCAGCTCACAGGAGAAAGCACTAGCAGGTGTGTAGCCATCATGAAAGCAGGCCACCAAGATTACTCAGTCATTAAGAGTGCTCGCTGCATAAGTCTGATGGCCGGAGCCTGAGCTTCAGAACCCACAATGGGAGAAAGGTTGACTGCTGATGGTTGTTCTCTGACCTCCACATGAACACTGTTGCACGTGTGTGCCTGCACAAACACGCATGTACGCACAAACATGTGCACATGCACACACGCACACACACACACATACCACAATAACAGTAAGTGCAATTAAGGAAGAAAGAAGGAAAGGAAGGAAGGAAGGAAGGAGGGAGGGAGGGAGGGAGGGAGGGAGGGAGGAAGGAAGGAAGGAAGGAAGGAAGGAAGGAAGGAAGGAAGGAAGGAAGGAAGGAAAGCAGGTTGGCAGCTGGAGCTTCAGCTCTTGTGCCTGTCTATCATGAAGCCCTGGATCAACCTATTGAGCTGTGATAAATGGGTATGCTGGCTCACACCTGTAAAACCAGCACTCTGGAAGTAGAGACAGGGAGAACAGAACTTCAAGGTCATCCTTGGCTACACAACCACTTTGAGGACATCTTGGAATACAGGAGACCTTGTCAGACCCTGTCTCAAAAAAGAAAGAAAGAAAGGAAGGGAAGGGAAGGAGGGAGAGCAGATGACTCTAAGGTAGAGGTGAGTGGGCCACACTCTACATCTGCCACCTCTGAAGCCAGGGCTGGAGAAACAGGGTAAGAGAAAAGTCCAGAACACTGGCTAGACTGGAGGGGGGCCGTGATAGGAATTGGTGGGCAGGTGGGGGCAGAACAAGAGTGAGAACACCCTCTACCCCAACTTCCTGTCACCCTGCTGTGACTCTTTCTCCTTGGGGTTCTAAGAATGCCCATGAGGGGATGGACCAGAGAACTGAGTGAATCAGCAGATGGAGGAGCTAGGAGTGGACTCTATAGCCAAGGTGAACTTTGAACCGGAAGAGTGCTGCCTTAGTCTGTGTACTCATGTGTGTGTGTCTGAGTGTGTGTGTGGGGGGGTGAGGTTGTGTGCACATGTGAGCAGCCTCTCATTGGCATGACTCCATCTCTGCTTCAGCTGGGGAGCCCATTTTGAAGACCGCAGTAAATCTGTTCCCTGTTTCCAGGGTCCAGTCCCTCTCCCCCACCCCACCTCTTCCTTCCTGGAACTTTGCCCACAAGACTCACTGAACTATAAATTGGGATGGCAAGAGGGGTGAGCAATGATGCCTGCAGGTCTCGAGGGGATCACATACCTTGGCTTCCCCGGCACTGTAGCACGATTAATAAAAACACAGAGACAGAATTTGGGGTTCAACCTGAAGATCAGAAAAGCAAAACAGCCAGCCACTGGCTCTTACCTCTACCTCAGTCTGAAATGGCAATCCTGCCTCCAGGAATCTCAGAATGAGACTATGACTTAGAGCTGTCTCCTCCTGTCTTAGATTCCTCTCTAGGGCTGGGATTAAGGGAGTGCACCACTATTGCCTGGTTTCTATGGCAAACTAGTGTGGCTACTGGGATTAAAGGTGTGTGCAACCACTGCCTGGTCTGTAAGGCTGACCTTACTCTTTATTTATTAAAATACAAACAAAATGTCACTACAGGCAACCCCTTTCTTCACTTAGATCATGGGCGTAGCCCCTCCAACTATGCAGGGAATATCACACCCAGAGGAAGCAGCACCCTTGGGCAGCAGGACCTGGCACCTAGCAGCCTCAGGAGGAGAATTGTCACCCTCCACCCATCTGCTACTCTGTGCTGAGGGAGGGGGTTGTCCCCAAGGTGGGTTTTATAACACTTCTTCCCTCCTACAGTCCATCTGAGGTAGGCGCTCTTCTTAGCTCCTGCACAGAAGGAAACCAAGGTGCCCAGAATCGGCGACTAGCAGAAGATTGGAGCCCAAAGACCAGCTCCAGGCTGTGATCTCTGCCAAGGGCACAACATCTCCGTACAGCATAAGCCAGTCATTGGGCAAGGCTCTGGGAATTTATGCTAAGGTCCCAGCATTCCCCCACTGACTGGGGGAAGGAAGCAGTCTGCCTGAGGGACCCTTCCTCCAGAGCTGTCTCCGTACTGCTAGCATCTCTCAGTCTCTTCATTCATAGCCACACCCATCATCCTTCAAGAAAAATTCACTACCGGGCAAAAGTGTAAACTTTATGATTATGCAGATACCTGCTGCATACGTATCTCAGAAAATTCTAGAAACTTCCAATATGCCTTAAAGAAGCAAGCAGGCAGCTAAAGAGGGGTGCTGGGGTTTCCTGTAGGCAGCTGATGAGGAGCAAGGGGGGAGTCCACAGCAGAGAGGCTTCAGGCTCTGGCAGCTTACTCATGCACCTGCCCGAGTGGGAAAGGGTGCAGAAGTTGGAGGTGAGCAGTTGGGGACAGGGCAATGGGCTGAGCCCTGGATAGCACACAGGAGGCCTGAGTTCCATCCTGCCTCTAGTTTACCAGCTGCCTGATATTTGCTGGGCCACAGCGTCCATGGAGTCTTTCCCCCTGTGCATTTTAGGTCCCAGTTCTAGAATTAGTGACAGTTACTGTTGTTTGTATACTCTGCTACCTACAGTCAAGACCCCTTAGTCTTTGAGATGAATAACTGCAGACGTAGGGCTTAGGATTAAAGGCTGTTTGGGTGAGTTGGTTTCCCCCGCCTCTGGCTGTCCTCTCTCTTCAGGTGAGAGCCTTTTCTGCACCTACTGACTATTACATCACAAGCCCTGGACACTGCCAATCAAACACCACAAAGGGCTGTGCCTCTATAGAGGTAGATTTGCCTGCTAGAAAACACACTCCTCGTTCCAGCCCAGCATGTGTCTGATCAGCTAGCGTGGGTATGGAGATGCAGCAACAGTAGGGAAGCAAGGAAGAATGCAGAAAGGACGGGGAGCCAAGGATGGAGAGAGTCCCAGGAGTCAGGCAGAGCAGAAGCAAGTGAAGACTCAGGCAGGGTCTGTCTTCCCACTCCACTAGCCTTTCTTTGAACACGTGGGAGTCTCCTTGATCCACGGTTTTCTTTCCCTTGATCAACCATGGCCTGAAATTATTTCATAGAAGATTCCAAATAGGTAATCAGATTTTTAAAAATTGTGTGCCATCCAGACTAGAGTAAGTAAACGCCATGCTATTCCGCCATCGAGCTCTGGACATAATGCTCGCCATGCAGTGTGTCCTCGCTGTACACACTGCCCGCCTGTTAGGCCCTATTGTAGCTTCCTGACTACACAGGAGACCTCTGTGATGTCATCATGCTTGTGCTCACATAAAAACTGTGCTAAACTGTATCATAAGCGTGCATGTTTAGGGGAGAAACAGCACAGGTAGGGCTCCGTGCTGTCTGGGAGGGGGAAGTGGCCTGTGTGGGTAGTAAAAGGCACTGTGTCTTCTGGAAGAGGTTCACCTTTGAAATAGTTCATCTGACAAGACGGGCATGAGTTAGGCAGAAAATGAGCTCTCCGGTGTCAACCACCAGCAGCGGATGTCCCAGAAGCCAGGACACCTGTGACTCCACGCTGAGACCATGTGGGTTTAGGGAAAGACAACTCTTGACTGTAGACCAGGAACAGGCGTGCTGGAACCGCTGTAGTTCAGGCACCAGAATGGGAGCCAGGGGTGCATAAAACGGGTCCTGACTGCCAGTATCACGGAGGCAGAAGGAGGTGGGTCTAAGGATCAGGGACACATGTCCCTGTACTGGCTGTCTGGACATCGTTAGGGTTCTGGAGAATGAACGCCAGGGGTCAGATGGCAGCTGGCTCAGAGCAGACAAGTTCATTGCAGTCTCAGCTCTTGCCCCCTGTGCCATCAGACCACTAACTGCATCCCGAGACCTGGCTGCTCTTACTCTGCATATTCTTGGTAGGGTTATCCTCTTAGATCAAAATGCTGCCAATCCTTTTCCTAATCAAAAGCCTAACCTTGCTTCCAAAACAGAATAGACTCCTGGCTATCTGTGCATAAGCTAGCTGGAGCCACACCTACCAAGCGTCATCCCTGACTTTCAGTTCTGAGTACCTGCCAGGTGTCCCTCGGCCCACACTGTTCCTTCTGATCATATGGATGTCTTCCCACTATATCTGTTCCTCATTGACAAACTCCTTGCGCCCCAGGTATCTTACACAGGTCATACCCCTGTATACATACCCGTCATGTGGTCCGCATCACCTGTGGGTTTTTCCGGGATGAAGCTTTGTGCGCTTTCCCTCCACATTTGTATTTTCCTGCAGCAAACATGTAGTTAAGTGCTCAGTGAGTGTGCTCCTGTGAGTAGGGGTCCAAAGTCCAAGCCTGAGACATCGCAGAGGATCCCTCCATGGGGTGAGGCTTTAGATCCCATCATCTGGTTGCATCTAATTCTCTTGGTCTGTAAGCATATTTTACAGATAAAGAAATGGAAACCTAAAGGAAGACGGATGTGCTTCAGCGCCTCACAGCTGGGGAATGTTCCAGATCACCCTGGGTAGCCCTCATCTTCCCTGGCTCAGGAGCATGCTTACTGAGTACTTACTATGTGTGTGCTGCAGGGAGATGCAAATGCAGAAAGGGAGGGTCCAGAGGCTTCAATATTGACAAGACACAGAAGAAACTAGTGGCAAAGAAATCCACTCCATGTAACAGGCTTCATGTAATGGTAGCAGACGTGAAAACCCCTCCGTGATGTCCAGTTAGGATCTCCCAGTGCCAGAGAAGATGACCTATGTAAATAACTCAGTGCCCAGGGCTTGAGAGCCCCCAACCTGCCCCAGCTTTCTGGCTCACTCCCACCCCTGAGAGTGCCTGTTTCTCTCCTAACAAACTGTCTCTATTTTTATCGCTATCCATGTGGCCTTGGTCCAATTCTTTGTTCCAGGACACATGAACCTGGAAATCTCAGCAGGTACCCTCTGGCCTCAGATCCACGCCCATAACAGTTGGCAAGTCAGGAGGTGAGATTATTAATAAGACGACAAGACCAGATGCACTCTCCATCTCAGTGTGTTCGGCCTGATAGTTCACGTTAGCTGGGCTCAGGGATGTGCCAGACACACTCATACATATTTGGAGGGAAATGGGGGAATCGTTAGGCTCCTGCCTGAGGCCCCGGACTTCTGTCAGCACAGGAAAGGAAGTCCTTGGAGACTCATTCCAGAATAATCTACACGTTGCCTGGAGAAGATCCGAGCATGAGACTGTAGCTTTCCCAAAGCAAGTCAGGAAAAGTCATGATGAAGCCAGTACATGTGCACTGTCCCTGTCTGTCAAGGCCCTCCTCCCAGAGGATGTCTCCGAGTCCACCAGCCAGGTGTGTGTGGTAAAGGCCTCCTTCCTCTGACACAACCCTTGGGAGCTGAGGGAAGAAGATTAGAGTTGATGGGGAATTTTGAGTTCATGCTTGGTGGTGACAAAATAAAATAGAGCATCTCGAGAAACATCATGGATTTAAAATTGAATTTTAAATTGTTTTTTTCCAGACTTGAATACAGCACAATTTTTCAAGCAACATAACTTTTTATCAGCTCCCCCAAAACTGTGTACTTTCCATGGGAAACATAAGTATGCACTTAGTGTGTATGGTTCCTTTATTTTTACTTTAGAAAAGAGTTTTAGTTTATGTGTATTTTTAGCTTAAGTTCTGCCTGCACGCATATTTATCTGTATACCACATGCATGCACTTCCCACAGAAGCCAGAAGAGGTCATTAGATCCTATGGAACCAGAAATACATGTGGTTGTGAGCTACCACGTGGGTGCCAGCATTCCAACCTGAGTCTTCTGCAGGAGCCGCCAATGCTCTTAACCTGTGAGCAGTCTCTCAAGCCCCCATGGTTTTAATATTATATGTATATAAGTGTTTGCCTATATGTACATCTGTGCATAATGTGAATGCCTGGTACCCATAGAGGCCAGGAGGTGTCAGTGACGAGTGGGGATGTCACAGGATTGGCAGGGCAGAGGCTGTCACCCCAAACTATTCTAGAAGCTGAAACAACCTGCTTTCAGATCTGAACTAAGCAACAAAGAGCCAAAGTTCCTTGTTCATCTTTGAACCTTCGCTTCAGTTTTGTTTTGTTTTGTTTTGTTTGCTTAGTTTTTATTGTATTGGGGAGAGCATGCCCTCAGCCAAAGCAGCCTGGATTGGCTCTTATATATGAACATCTGTGGCTCACATGTGATCCTCAGCACAAATCAGCTTCGACATATAGAAGAGACAAGGAGACGGGCCGACAGATCTATGAGTTCTCAGCAAAAAGAAGTGACTCCCCGCATATCAACATCCAAATTCAAGCAGGTTCCACATTATGTCTTAGGGAAAGTGTGTCTTCATAAATTGTGTATGTTTGAGTGGAAAAATCATTAACCAGAAAAACCCACAGCCTGATCTCTCCTGGGAAATATCACAAAATGAAAAGCATAGAGCATATATCTTCCCAGTGCATGGAACCGTGAGTGTGACACGCCCGGAAAGAGGCTGATGCGCTGACCTGCCATCGGGCTCAGAGTTCACAGTCCACCACCAAGCCCCAAATCCTGCCCTCTCTGAAGGGCTCCTGCCTGCCTGCCAGAGTCTTTAAAATGTTGGGGAGCTCATTTCAATCTGCACAGCGAACAGCGCAGCCCGGGAGGAGGATTAATAATGCATCCTCTTCGCAGCCACAGGTTCCTCAGCTGCCAGGGAGATTGCAGAGAGCACCGGGCACTGCAGCCTGAGCAGCCTGGAGTCAAACATTTATCAGCCCCAGCTCCGAAGGGTGGAGGTGCAAGAAATTTGCAAGTCATTCCAAGACCACATGAGTAGTTCTTCTTCTTCTTCTTCTTCTTGGTTTCGGAGGAGAGTGCGGAGTAGAGGGACGGAGGAGACGGGAGAATGCGAAGAAATAAAAACACAAAAACTCCCCCACACCTCCCCCTCCCCTCCCCTCCTTCTTCTTCTTATTCTTCTGTCTTCTTCTTCTTTTCTTCTCTCTTCTTCTTCTTCTTCTTCTCCTTCTTCTTCTTCTTCTTGGTAGTTAATTAATGGTGTTAAGAAGCCTGATTTTTTCTTTTTTTTCTTCTTTCTTCTTAAGGTGTTGAGACTAAGGGACCCCACCCCAATGAGCCTTTCCTACAATGTGGCCTGAAAGGCCCCTAATGGGGTTCCAACCACTCAGGACAGAGATATCTTCTCCACAAGGTCCTTCCTGATGGATGTGGGTGAAGACAGTGGCCGGTGAGCCAGTGAGTGCTGGGATCTCTGGACGTTAAGATACAGGAGGACACAGAGAGTCCGGGGCAAAGACAAGTGTCTGGACCTTGTGACAGCGTGAGACAGGTGGTCAAATTGAGCCCCAAATCAGGAAGTGGAGAGAGAAGGATGGTGGTGCAAGTTGACTTCCTCATTAGTCAGCCTTGAATCTCAGCCCATGGGATGGTGACACCTATGTTCAAGTTGAGTTTTCCCGACTCAAAACTTCCCTGGACATGACCTGAAAGCCATGTCCAGAAGTGTGTCTCCAAGGGGATTTCAAAATCTAATCAAGTTGACCAATGTACAGGAGCAGAAAGGGTTGTGTGTGAACAGAGGCCCCCTTCCTGCTGTGTTCCTGGATTACTCGCCCTTTGAATGAGTCATTGGCCTGTTTCACAGATCTCACAGCCAGCAGGTCATTCCAGGTCTAACTTCCATCCATGTAAAAAGAAATCACAGCTTGGTAAGGAAAAGGGGCTCCCCACATTTAAAGGGTTCCCCTCACCCATCCTCCAACTTAGTCTCCCCACCTTTCTCTATCTGCCCTGAACTCCAAGGAAGCTAAACTATTTGCATATAACCAACAAACTTCCCAGATCTGTGGCTTCCCGCTGGGTTTGGCCAATGGGAAGGACCCACAGCAGACAGGAAAGTGTGTATGTGGATGAAGGTGGTTCTCTTGCCCCTTGCAGGCTCTCAACCCCAGGTAGAACCCAGCTATCTGTGTGCTAGAGGAGCTGTTCTCCCAGGCACACCTTAGCCTCTGTTCCCTGGGTTCCAACCCTCCATTCTGCTCATAGTCTGATCATTCACTTCCGACCTTAGGCAATTCACCGCCTTGAGGATGAAGCCTTATCTCTGCTGTGGCTTTAATTTGCCCTCTCTTTGCTTTCCCAAGTAAGTCTCATTAGGGCAGCCCTGCCTATCACCCCGGTCTCTGGAAGGTGGACAGAATTCCCTTGGGTTCTCAGGTTGAGCCCAGCATCTTCAGCCTCTCCCTAGGGTGCCCTACCCAACTCTCAACTGGTCCCTGGAGATTTTTGAACTCAGCTTGGGTGTTCTTCAGCTGCTCCCTCTGAGGATCTTGGCCTGGTAACCAGCCAGCCCCTGCTCTGAGGTGCCACCGGACTTGAACTGCCGTCTTTGTGTTCCTGGAAAGCAAGCTCTCCCGGGGGCATGAGTTTCCTGTCGGGTTTGCTCTTCGGAGACCTTTTTGCTGTGAGAAGAGGATAGATAAATGGAAAGGGATTACAACAGTAGCAGAATTTTGCTGTTTTCTATTTTGTTGTTTTCTGGGCTTTTAAAAAAGAGCTTTAAAATAGATGTTTCTACAGTTTCGTTCAGATGACTGTGAACCTGGAATAGCTGGTGCTGCTATTGATATAGAATGCACTGCTATTATTGGTCTTTTAATGTGAATATATTTACAAATTATATATAATCACATAGTTACATATGCAAATATAACCCACACATATTTATGTAATCTATTTATGTACATATAGTGCACATGTACTTATATATAATTCATGTCTATATATAATTCAATATATATGTATATTAGTCTAGAAATGTTAAACTTCATTTCTCCATTTGCACAAGGTCATGCACTGTATTAAATATGTAAGGGCTTTTGTTTTTGTTTTTGCTGTTGTTTGGGGTTCTTTTTTGTTTTAGTTTTGGTTTCAGTTTTTCGAGATAGGATTTTCCTGTAGCTTTGGAGCCTGTCCTGGAAGTCACTCTGTAGACCAGGCTGGCCTTGAATTCACAGAGATCCACCTGTCTCTGCCTCCTAAGTGTTGGGATTAAAGATGTTGTACCACCACGGCCCAATTAAATATGTAAGGTTTTTAACTACATGGATTTCTCTAAGAAACCAATGAAGTCTTCTCCAGATAATGAGAACAACAGCAACAACACAGAGCAGGAAAGGTTGGGGATCGGGTTAAGGGAGTCATCCCTGTCCTTGAGTCCACTGAAGACCATGTTTGACCTCTCCAGATTTATAGAGGAAAGTGGCAGCCAGTTCTACTGTTGGCAGACCCTGAAATGGCCACTGCTAGGGTCACAAGTGTGCAGCTGGTGAGGACAGGAGAAGGAGCAGGGCTTCTACTGTCTTACAGTGAGTCACACGAGCACAGCAAGCATTGGAAACAGATGGGCAGATAGGCCCCTTCTACAGAGGGCAGTCCTGCCCATCTCCTGCCCTGAGAAAGGCTATGCCCTCCTCCCTTCCTGGAACTCCCACCTGGCTAGCAAACCTCATAACATCATGACATCTTCTACCCCTTTTCCCCTCCTCTCTCCTGCCTTCCTGAGCTTGGTTTTGCCTTCCTAACCAGAATAAAAAACTTCAGGCAGGCCTCATTAACACAAGTGTGGATCAGTAAAATCAGTAAGTTGGGGTGCAAAGAGCAGACAGTGGACAAATCACTGCACCCCAATTCCTTCTTCTGTAGGAGGGGGTGTGAAGTGTAGAGTTGAGTCTCATTCCATCACAGAACCAAACAGCGCCCCCCCCTCTGCACCTCCACAGCCCCTGCCCTATGATGCAATGCTTCACTGGACCCCAGTTCTCCCTTTACTGTGGGGAACTGGTCCATACTTTTTACTTCTATCTTAATCTAGGTTATAGTTCAAATAAACTCCACCTCACATGCTCTCACCCAGGGTCCTCTCAGCCCGAGGAGCCTGAGACGAAAAGGCTTTGCCTCCTCTGAGCTGAATCTGTGGCTAGGATGCATTGTTCAGGCTCAAGGGGACGGATGAAGCTGAGCAGACAGATTAAACAGAATCTAACTGACCCTCTGGCCACAGCAGCAGCCCACAGAAAGCCCATGCTGTTGGATGCCTAGCTGCTTCTTCAGACAATAACGCACTTCAGACCAAATGCTTAGAGCTAAAAAACCCTTTAAGAAGCTGGTTTAAACTTATTTGACAGGCTAGGGCCCACACAGTCCTCCCCCTGGTCCAGCTCCATGGATGGAAGGCGGTATGTGGCCTTCATAGGGCTCTTCACTTTTGGAAGAACAGTAAACCTCTTGTGTTGCTATTTCTCAGAAAAGAACTATTCCCTCCTCAAGAAGGAAAGGAATCTTACCAGACTCAGAAAATGAGCACAACTCAAAAGTTTTAGGAAATTTTTGAAACTTACAGACTTAACAAGGTCCCTTCACTGAAAAGCCTTGTAACAATCACCAGGGAGAGGAGTGTCTTCTTGAGTCTGTGGAGTGGCCTGCAAGTCTTCCAAGGAGTCCAAGGATAAAGCTTCCTTGAGTCACTGTGCTTCCATGGGCCCTCCAGTGATAAGGTAAACCCAGGCCCATTTTCCCTACAGTTCCATCATTATCTGTTTGGGTGAGTCCTAACCATGAAGAGTCTGGAAGGAGAAGAAATGGCAACCATGTCCACAGAGGCCATGAAAGTTCAGTCAAGTCTTTGGGAAGCAAAGTCCCCCTGCCCTGAGATCTGTGCATCAGCACGCTGCCTACAAACCGAGGTCACTCTTTGTGACTTGGGGCACCAAGGCAGCATTTGGACCCTAGCACACACTCGATGGAACATTGAGTGCTCTGGACTGGAGTTCGTCTGTCTGGGACTTTATCTTCATCTTTTCCTTATATATTACAGCCAGATTGCTCACCTCTGGAGGGTAGAAAAGGGTTTCTGAATCCATATTTCCCTATGTCAAATCTCTATGAAGCTCAACTCCAAGGCAAAAGGCTTAATTCGCTGGGGAGTCCTTCATGATTGGGAGGAAACATGGCCAGGGATGCCTTACTGTCTTTTTCCCTAGCAAAACAAGAGGTTGTCTGCTAGGGAAAGCATAAACAAGAGACATGCCTCCAGGTCTTCACATTGGCAGGATAAACATGGAGCCTTGTGGAAGATGAGGTTGATTTGTGGTGCCTGCAGACTGGCTGTAAGGAAGCCAGAGGTGTTTGAGCTCCAATCCTGGACCTAGAAAGAGGGAGGAACAGCAGGGGGAACAGCCTCCTGGGCCTCCCAGAAGGCTGGCTTCACACCTTAGCAAGGTGAGCAGGCTCAATCATATGTTCACAGGAAGAATCATATGTTCCATGGCTTTTGAACACTTAAAAACAACAGAAACCGTAGAGGAGGAGAAGGGACCTATAAAGGTTCTCTTCGACCTGTCCTCAGGTGTCACCAGGGTGACCTGAGGCTCACCAGATGCTTCCACCTTAGAGATTTGAGGGAAGCTGGTTTTCAGGTCTCCATGGCAGTGAGTGGACTAGTGTGTTGGGGGAGACTACAGGTGGTAGCTCCTCAGCTGGGTCATCAAGTCTCAACCAAAGAGTCATGAAGGCCACCAGTTAGTTGACCTCCTGTGTGGTCGAGACCACTAGGCAGCCTGGAGCTAGGGATTGTGTAGGATAGAAAACAGTTTTGCTGCATAGGAAAGGAAGTCAACTGACCTAAAAAGCCATGTGACCTGCTAAGGACAACTGGGGCCAAGCTGCTTTTCAGAGCACACATTCCTCAGGAGCAGGAGGGAAAGGAAGCATCCAGCAAGTGTTCAACTTTGTTCCCTGGCAGCAAATAGACACCCGTGGGGGAAATCTGTGGGAGACCCTATGGGATTGGGGTCTGTGAGCTCCCAGAGCCACAAGAGAAGGCATCTTATTTCACCTAGTCTGTGGGGCTTTGTCCCAGCAACCCTAGAAGTCAGATGGTCACTTTTCTGGGCAGGCAGGGCTGGGCATGGGGGAGTCCTGGAAGGGTAACTGTGCCCCTCCTATAACAAACCTTGTCTGAGGGGGGGAAAGCAGGAAAGGGGTAGGGTAAGACATACCTGGATTTCTTTCCTGGGCTCATTTCATCTTGGACTCCCATCCTTACTGTGTCCCAGCCTCTGCAAGGTGAGTATCCAGTGTGGGAGGTATCCTAGATTGACAGAAGTCAGCTAGAACAGCCCCTTTCAGAGTTTAACCAACTTCCCAGTCTTAGACAGAAGGCCTTGACCCCGTCTGAAGGGGAAGGACATGAGACAAATGCATCTACGTTTTTTTCTTTCTTTTTTGAAACAGGACCTTAACCATCTTAGGCTGGCTTTGAACTTGCTGTGTAGCTGAGGATGACTTTGAATTTCTGATCCTCCTACTTCCAACTTCTAAATTCTGGGAGTCCAGGTATGTACCACCACACCTAGTTCATGCAGTGCCGAACCAGGTCTTCAAGCATGTGAGATAGGTGAGCAGTCTACCTGCTGAGCCATATCCTCGGTCCTGCATCTTTATGTCTTCACCAGGCTTTAAAAGTGAGCTCGAGTTGGGCCAGGCTAGGGCTTGGGGCCTCTCAGAGTGTCTACTCCTGCCTCCCACCCATCTCCAACCAGTCTCCCTGAAAGCAGGAGAGACTGGTCCTGTTTCACGCATAGAAATGTTTTGCTATATTTTGGCTTCCTTTAGTCATTTAAGAATTTAAGTTCCTACCTCCCCATATGAGGTCATCTTTTATATTTCCTGTCTTCATGTGAGGTGGCACTGAATAAAGTGAGATGCCTGTATACAGGGACCCCACGCCCTTCTGGCGGAGTCGATACAAATTTTTATCATAGAAGTATGAACAAAGGAAAAAAAATTGTCCAGGCTGAAGAAATTCCCAATGCAGACTAACTCAACCAGCTCCCTTCTGGATGAATTAATTGAGGGCTGAAAATCAGAGAAAGCAGCTCCAGGTCATATCTGTCCAAGCCCTGCTCTCCCACCAACCTCTTCCCGAAGGTGTGAAGAAGTAGGCAAACTCAGTGAAGCTGCCTTTCCTTCCTGCTTCTAGCTCTAAACCTGTGCAAAAGAAAGCTCAAATGGAGAGGCCTACCCTCACAGCCAGCCTCAGCTCTGGAGCCCAAAACCTTGTCTCTTTCCCAGGCATGGTGAGAATCCCTGAGATGGAAATAGCCTCCCCACCCTGGCCGCCCCCCCCCCAAGCAAGATTTAGCCAGCTAGCTTGCCCTGCCAAGTCAGCGAGCTCCAGGTTCAGTGAGTAACCCTGTCTCTAAATAAATAATAGAAGATGATACCCAATTTTGAGCTCTGGCTCCAACCCCCACTCTCCACATACCTTAACAGACACTCAAAATCCTGGTCACCTCCCAGGGAAACCTTAGTCTCCTCTTCTTCTAGAGAACCCCAAACTACCAAGGCTCTGAGGTGAAAGAGAGGAGTAAGTTTCTCCCTCCCTCCCGCTCCAGACTTGAGACTTGACTTTGGAGTGGGAGGGGAGAAACTGCCAACTCCTACTTCCCCATTGCTAGGGTCCTCTAGAGTTTTCACACAGCCTCCATCTTGTTCCCCCTTGCCTTGCTGCCTGCTTACAAGATGTGATGCCCAAGGCCTAGGTAGAGAGGCCTCTGATGCCTGCAGTGGGACCCCAGCACCTTACACATGCACGGCCCACACTTTGCACACTGTCCGGACCCTGCCCTCATCACTCAGCTGAGAGTTCATGTCCCTCTACAAGGGATGTACAGAACAGACGCCTTGTGGAAGAGGGGGCCTACCTGTACAGGGCAGAGTTACTGAGAGACCCGACCCCCAGACACTCACCACACGGGACCCACACTCCCGAGTTCCAGTAAGGTCCATGGAAATCCAAAACAGGTTTCCTTGAGAACCCGTGTAGGAAGTCGTCCTTAAACCAACTTGTCGCTACCCCTTTTACACAGGCACCCTGACGCCCACCCGTGCACACACAGATAAGCTGATGGCTCCTGTGTGTGGTCCTCACAGGCCCCAGGGCTCACTCACCTCAGGTGCTCAGTACACACAGGACCTACCGCCTAGGGTGTCAGGAGGTGGGGGAGGGGTCAGAAACTGGAGGAGAGAGTCCTGAGGCCGAAGGCTGGGGCTGCAGAGCAAAGTCACCGCAAAGGCACACATTGCCCATTTTGAAGGGACGGAGGGTACGAGCCTAAGAGGACACACTGGAGCCTCAAAGCTCCAAAACAGGTGCCTACCAAGACTGGGTGAATGAAAGCGGGCCAGGCAGCCTTGCCCTGCCCACACTCCTGCGCCGTGGCTCCAGCTCTGCGGCCTTCTCACCCCTCCCAAACGCAGCGCCACTGTACGCGGGGCTCAGCCCAGGTCCCCTCTGAGAGGAAGATAGAGCTTGGCTTTTGTCTGACCAGGTCACACGGAGCCGTTTTGTGGGATAAAGGCTTAACGCTCGGTGAACACGCAGAAAAAGCTGGCGCTGGCCCTCTGACAATCCCATTGTCTCAGGCCTGAGCCCGGAGGTTTGGTCTGAAAGCGCCAAGTTCATGACATTTCAAAGCGAAACGATACTGGGAGGAGGTGGGAAGGGAGGGGAGGATGTAGCGAAGAAATAAAACCCTAAAACACAAAGGTAGCAATATTTGGCTTCTTCCCCGCTATGCGCCTCACCCCACCCAGCTCAGAACAAATCTCCTTTTCTAGACTTATCTGGAAACGAGGGGCCAGCCTGAAACCCGGATCAGTCCCGGGGGCTGTGGTTTGGAAGGCTAAGGTGTGAAAATATGCCCTCATAAGCCGTGTGCGAGCTTCCTGGACTGCCGCATACAGGAGCACAAGCTCCCATTGTCTGCGCTGCCCCCGAAGGATGACACTACAAATTTGCCAGGACTGGAGGTGTCAAAAGGAGTTTCTTTTAACGACCTGGACTGTTATTGTTTTCTTTCATTTCTTCTTATTATTACCATATCCTTCTTTTTTAAAGCAAAGCTATTTTCTGAGCCAAGGATTTTTTTTTTTTGGTGTTTAATTTGTTTAATGTGCCTTTGTAAAAGCAAATAATTCGGTAGGGAAAGCGAAGTCGTCAGGAAATTGAATGTGTTTTGTCTCCAGCCAAGTTTCCCTTGAGTGATTTCGTTTGCTTTCTGTCTCGCACAGCCGCCTCTGCACTGGGACCTCCAGGCCCGGCAGGCAGGAAAACAGCCCCACCGAAGTCTCCCACACTTTAGGGGGTCAACACCCCTCAGCCTAACTACCTAGGCAAACCACCCTCTGGAAGAACAAAAAAACGTGGCCACGCAGACTCAGACTCGTTGTAGTGCGAGAAGAAAATAGGATTAGGCCAAAGTAAGAGCAAGGTAAGTCGGATTACCAGCAAGGTTCGCTGGGCTCTGGCTTTCTTTTGTGATTTTAATTGTATAAAGGTATCTGCTTCCCCTCTCCGGTTTTATTTAAAGAGGCTGTTTGTTTGTGCCCAAGAGGTAAAAGATGAGCCAGAAGGCTGTGCGGGATTGGAGACTATAACCTTGCAAAATGACATCTCGCCCTGTACCGTGTGACACGCACGGGCAGATAAAGGAAGTGCGCCAAGCGTGGCCTTTGTTAACGCTTTTTGCCCCCTGGCGTCCCTTTGATGGAAGGACACCCCACTCCCGCTGCTGAGGTGTCTACCGATGCCGGCACCTTTCCCACAGGCAACCACAGCGAGGACTACAAATCGATTCATTTTTTAAAATATCCAGGAAGAGAGGGGTGTTTAAAAACTTATGAGCAGGGATCATAGATCATCAAACCTCGAGAGAGAAGATTGGCAAAAACTTGCCCCGTTTATTATTTTAAAATCAAGTCTGTTGCTTTCTGCCACATGTAAATTTAGTCTGGGTTTGTTAATCAGGCTCTTGTGTGTGTTAGAAATTAATACAATGTCTTTGGGGTGAGACAAGAGAGAATTTATAATCGTTTAAGTTTGCAATTAACTTTGGGGGCAGAGGGCTGCAGCTAGCTCCCTGAGTAGCCAAGGACGGTTCAGGAAGCATTTGGAAGCTATCAAGTCTGTCTGTGGTTTTCTGAAGGTTCTTTCTAGGCGGAAAGCTAGAGGGACAGAATCCAATCCAAAACTGGAGGGGTTTGCTGGTCTGGTTGGGAATGGAATGTGGGTCTGGGCAAAGCTCAGCGCCACAGGAGAAGAGGCTGATCCACGTTTGCCCTTCGGAGGGTCTGCTGAAAACGGGGAAGGTCAGGATAGTTCCCTTTTAGGCTTCACACTCAGAATGTCTCTTTCTATAAATGGAGACTGGTCCCCACCCCCAAGACTTTCTGACTCCTGGGGAAGCTGCAACGGCTCCCAGACAGTCTGATCTCCTTGCTACAGAGGCACAAGTTTGTTTGAACTGAGAGTGTCTTTGCCTGTGTTTCTTCTCTTTGCTGTCCAGCAGTCTGTACCAGAAAATCTGCAGATTCCTAGATGGGGCATTTCTGGGCTTTTTTGGTTGACTTCGGAAGAGTGCTGCTAACAGTTTTATTAATCTGGCAGACAAAACAGAGATCGGGGCTTTGTCTTTCCACTTTCTTCTTTTCCATATTTAACATAGATATGCACACATGCAAGAAGTAATGGGCTCTGCAAAGCCAAACCTTGCTGATGCCATGTTTTAATGGTGTGGCTTGCAAATTCATGCTTGGTTGCCTCTTTAAAAAAGGAATCGATAATTTAGTTCACTAAGGCTCAGAGTCTGTTATCATCTCCTAAGTGGGTTGGGAACACAACTTCTTTGGTCGAAACTCTACTCTGGTTACTTAGTAGAGAACCACTTTAAAGTAGCTTGTTTCTGGAAGACTCCTGAAAGTCCTGTCCTTTATGTCTCTTCCTGATCTTTAAGCTATGAAGGTGGGGGGTGCGGGGGGAGTCATCTCCTGAAGGCTCCTTATCCCCAGCTGCTAGGCCTGAGGAGCTGGACCTGGAGAGGATGGACAGTAGGACGTACTTGGATGACTCCTCTCATCTGAACTTGAACTTTCTCCCCTGCCTTACTGGTCTTGGAACTTGATTTGAGTGTGTGTGTGTGTGTGTGTGTGTGTGTGTGTGTGTGTGTGTGTGTAGGGAGGGAGGGAGCAGGCCAGAGAATATGGATAGACTGTCTTGGTAAAACAGAAAGAAGAGCCAGCAGCTCTGAGGACGATGCCAAGTGCTTGAAACTAGCTACACATGTGGTATCAGATGCGCCTTGGCTTGGTCCTGGATATACAGGACACCTTGTCAATGTTAGAGGAATTCCCCGCCCCCCCATTGGTGGCACTTTATCCTCATAACTAACAGAGCTTTTTAATTAGAAGACCAAGTCAAAGGTGAGCCAGCCTCTGAAGCCAAAGAAGAAACATCAAAGGCAGAATTACAGGAAGAGAATTAGATGCTGTGGGACCATCACTCACCCCTCTGCACTGGGGAGGCTAAGGGAGAGAGGCAATGGTGATTTTTCTGTAGTAAATCCATGGGAAGTAGGAGTTGCCAGATCCTGCCTTTCCTCCCCTAATGCACAGATACTGCTAACAACAGGACCGCTGGATTTGTGTTTTGGAGACTAGCAGCTTCTGTTTCCGTAGTCATGGCACAAGTACCTCAAGTTTGAAAGATCTGTGGACGTGTGGGTTCTGGACTCAGCTCAGGATGCATTTGCAGGAACCTGGCTGGATGAGAAGCCTGGCAGCTGAGGGCTGCTGCCCAGGGAGTGCAAAGACACAGGGTTGAGGCTTCCTGCAACCCCATTTCCTTGGTCAATCTTGAGCCTCAGGCCCCGGGCTCTAGAGACTTTACAGACTGTTTTTGTTTGTTTGTTTGTTTGTTTGTTTGGGAGAGATGCTAACTGTGTATTGGCAAAGTCTGAGAAAAATACTGGAGATACTTGTCAAGAATTTAGCCCCAGAGCCAAGGAGCTCAACAAAGCCCAATTTGAGGGAATCTAGTCGGATGTATAGCTGGTGCTAGAGTGGTCCCTATAAAAGATTATTTTTTATAACCTTAAACAGTGGTTGGACCCTGATGGGTTCCAATTCCTGCTTCCAACTGCTCAGGGGAAACCGTTGGTTAGGTGCAGAGCCCCAAATAAAAGAAGAGACCTAGGAAGCTTTGTCAGTCCACCATGTTTGGCCGGAGCTGGGGAGAAGACCGAGTCTGCTGTAAAAGCTGGGTTACAAGAAGAGAACAAAACGAAAGCTGTAAATAGGTTTGTGGGTACACATGTTTGTTTAATATTTAGCTGCTCTAAATATAGTTTTATTAGCTGTATCAAGCCCCTGAATTGAGCAGTGCCCAAAAGCTGTCTCTTGGCCAAGTTCAAACATGTCAGCTCCCTCTGTGGGCACTCCCTATGAATTTTATTCATTCTTCAGTTTATTCAAACTTGTTTTTGAACCATAGGAAGGGAGTTTTATTTGGCTAGTAAAGATTGTGTTTAGTTCATTGAGTATGCATTGCCAAAGTTTAGCAGTCAATGCCCACCTGAATTCCAAATTGGGAGGTTAAATATTTGTTTTTAATTTTCTGGCTCAAAAATGTTAACGAACAGAAAGGGATTCTTTCTGCTTGAGTGAGGCTCCTAGAAGTGTGGCTGGTGTGAGCACCTGCCTCAGAGACAGCGGTCGGTCGCTTCCTGCCTTGCCACACTGCTCTTGGAAACTTAACACCCAGGAGAAATGTCACTATGTGTAAATAAAGAAGTACTAGCCTTTGAATAAGGACGCAGCATCCATGTCCGAGTAGCATGATTAGAAGCAAAGTTAGCTAAGAAGAACGCCTTACAGAAAATATTGGCACCACAGACCCGTTAGCGGTTGTTCTTTACAAGATGCAATTGTGTGAGGAACTTCAAGCTATAACTTGCAAACCGCTTTCGTCTTGTTGTATTAACATATTTAAACGGACCTTTAAAAACAAGCAAATTGCTCTTTTCTGCACCGATTTCAATTAAACAATGAGAATGCAATATGAGCGTGGTGAACAGCATCTCTGGCATGCGCCACCTGATCAGGGACCAGAGGAAAACGCTTTCTGTAAAGAGGAACATTTTAGACAAACCAAACTGCAAATAGTTTGTAATGTGCTGCTCAAGCCAAGTCCATCTTGTGATGGACTGTTGACCAATCTGACCAGAACCCACAGAGTGACTGCCAGCAGTCTCCAACCTAGAACTTGGAAAGGCAAGATCTCAACAACCATGACAACCAAGTCCACAACGGGAGTTTTCGCTAAAATGGCAGCTTTCTTCTCCATCTTATCCTCTCTCTCAGAGAAAGCAAAGATGGAGGGGTGGGGTAGGGCTGCTAGTGAGATTCAGACCTATGGCAGCTTTCAGGATTGGCCAAAGGTAAGCCTGTTCTCTGTTCCTTGCAAAGACATAGAAAGGAACACACACACACACACACACACACACACACACACACACACACACACACACGTTATGAACCGCTGGATGTATGCACCTTTCAGATGGTGTTCATTGCTCCCCCTCAGAGGCTCATGTAGCTCTCCAGACCCCCAGAAGTTCACCCTATGTGGGTGCCTGCATAGCCCGTGTGTGTGTGTGTGTGTGTGTGTGTGTGTGTGTGTGTGTGTGTGTAAGCTGAAACAATAACTATATACAACCAGAGCAATACAGGCTTTGGTGGGTCAAACAACCATTCCATTTGGCCAAGCAGCATAATCCCAAAGGAGAGGAACATCTCCAGATGCAGGGATGGAGGAGTGTTGGCAGGTCATTCCTTCCCACAGAATCAGGGCTGGGACCGGCCACGAAGCAATTCCTTCATCTATGTTAATGTGGAGACAACACCATTAGAAATTTATCTGTCTAATCAGGGCTCAGGGCTCAGGGCTCAGGGCTCAGAGCTCAGAGACCCGGCTTTCGCTTTCCAGCTAAGGCTGCCTGCCCTCTCTGGATATTACATTTGTTGGACCGCTTGAAATCCCCCCTTTGAGGGCTCCTGGCAAGCCCTTCATGTGCCCAGCCTTGCCTACTGGAGCCCCACGGGGCCACTGGCAAGACAGAAAGGGATGTGGGAGGTGTTTTCCTTTTTAATTTTACTTGACCTTTTCTGTTAACAACAGCGGGGCTGGCAGGCTGATCTTCCGAATCACCCGCTCCACCTGTGCGCTCATCCCAGACACTACAAGGCCTCTGGTGTGTGTGTGTGTGTGTGTGTGTGTGTGTGTGTGTGTGTTCGCATCACCCTCCCCTACTGCTAAAAGTGCTGGTGTGGGCTTTAGGTTTTAGGCTGAGTTCACCTATGTGTGTGCGGGGTAGTGTGGACACTGGGCATGGGCGTGTCGCGACAGAGTGTATGGACCCCTCCCCCCCCCTCAATCTCTCTCTCTCAGCTCTTGATGCCAGTAAGCTAGAAAGACAGGGGTAGAGGGGGTCGCAGGGAAAGCCAGGGGTCGATTAGGCTTCGCCCAAGAGCCTGAACTTTTCCACCTTCCCTAAATGACCTTTTCGAGCCTGTGGTGCGCGATATTGATTAGGTCTTCTTTCGGCTCCTCCGCGGTCCCCGCTCCGCTGTGCAAAATGAACCATCAGTGGACGCTATTGATCGAGCCTGCTCTCGATTGCTCTCCATTCACACGTCCCCAAGTAATGAATTCGTCCATTTAAAAACATTACAAGGAATATTGGAGATTGACTGCCAGAGGAAGTGACATTTGACCCCGGTATCCTGCGCCCCGGAGGGGCAGCAGCCGCATTTCAAAATAGCAGTCCCTGAGCAGCTAGCTGCTCGGCTGCGGGGACTCCCAGCCTGCAGTTCCCGGTTCTCTCCAGGTTCCCTTCTTCACCCCTCCCGCCTATCACCCTCTCCCCGATTCCACACTTTCCTGTGGCTACATTTCAATCAAACTCACTGGGACGGCTCGAAGCAGGCGCCAGGGATGAGAAGCGCGGCGCCGGCGACATCGAGCCAACACGCCCTAGCTTACGCTCCCGCGCGCGGGAATGGCCTTTGCCTGCGCAGGTTGCTGAAAGGGTCCGCAGCCTCTTCCGTGGCTTACAGGCTCACAGCGAGATAGATGCTGGGCTGTCCGCACCATCCTCCAAAACCCACCTGCATGACCACAAGGGTCAACTTGGCTAGCGGGAAGCTGGGGGCCCAGGAATGGGAAGAGGGGACATCTCAGTTCCCAGATAACTTCCCAAAGAAAGGACTGGAAAAGGACGAAGAGAAGAAGGGATGGTCATGCATCTCTTCTCTTGCCAGGAGAAGCTCTGCACCCCTTTGAGGCTGAGCACCAGGAACCTTCACAAGCTGGACTAGGATGCCCGAGCGGGCCTTTCCAATTCGAGGTGGATGGGCATTGTGGCGAGGGTTGTGCTGGGGTCCCCGGCGCGATGGGATCTTTTCTCGTGGCCGGGAAGTCCTGCTCCTGCTTTTGTTCTAGCCCGCTGTGATTTAACATAAAATGCTTATTAGAATCACGACAAGGGCGACAGTTTCTCCTTGTTTTGCCATCAACTAACAGGATTAGCCAACAAGAGCGAGATTTCAAATTAACCATAAAAATTACAAATCTCAATTCATTTAGCTGCCCATTTACTACATTAAAAACATAAATAAATGAGTCTGTGTATTCGAAGGGTTGAAACGCGTGCGAGGAAGCTGAACGGTTGAATCCAAGACTGTGAACTTCAAAACTTGGTGTCAGGAGAGTGGGCATCAGGGTGGCACCGTTCGAGGGTAGGGTAGGCGCTCACGGGGGTCCTGTGAGGGCCCTGAAGAAGGAAGAAAGCCAGAGCCTGTGCCTTTGGCTGTAGCTGTGTGGAGCATACTATAAGCATGGCAGCGAGTGTGCTAGCAAGTGTGGGCAGATTGGCAGAGGGACCAGGGGCCTTAGGTGCCTGTGTTTTGAAGGCTGGGTGCTGCTTTTTTGTAGTGAACTAGGAAAGAGCCAAATGGTTAAGTCCTGCGCAGTGAGTGACCCTTGACTTTTTTAGGGAACAGGTCACAATAGCAATACAACATTGGGCTTTTTTATGGAAGTACACTCCTGCTTGCAACAGCCCTTAGCTTTTTAGGGCAACAGACCTTTACCAGCCTGTGTTTCACCTAAAGATGGAGCCGACGGGCCTGAAAGGGGGGGGGGGGTTGGCGCCATTGAAGGTTTTACACTTATAGGAATTCTAGAAATCATAAGACCAGCAGCCTGTGGCAGCAACTGTTGGTGGGGCCTGATGGATGTGGAGGTGTGGGTCAGATATGGGCAGCAAAGGGATTCAGCTTTCCCTAGGTCCTGTGGGAAGGAGCGCCTGACCTCCCGCCTAAGCCTAGCAGGACAGGAGAAAATACTCACCTGTTTTGTTCTGGAGTTTCCCTGAACTTCCTTCCAGCAACAGCAGAGTCACCCAAGGTTGTCATCCTAGGGGGCAGGGGCCCAGTCTCTCTCTGTTTCTCAGTTTGTCTCTCCTTCCTCTACTTCCCTCCCTCTCTCCCCTCTTCCCTCTCCCTCTCATGCTGTCTTTAACCAGGGCGCTGGGAGCCTTTCTGTTGAAGTAGGTGGGAGTAAGATACTCAGGTGACTTGCATGGGAGAAAGGGTCCCCAAAAGCCGCTGGTGTCTTTGGTGACACACCATAAACATATGACATATGACACTGGACACTAAATCGCGTTTCGAGGATGAGAGCCAGGGTGAGGGAGTGTGGGTGTCTGTGGCTGTGTGGCGGGGGCGGGGCACAGGAGGTAAGGGCTGTGTAGTCCCGCCCTATCTTCGGTTACTCTCACTTCAAGACACTGACCTTCTCAAGACAGGAATGGCTCCAGGTTCTCCTGCAGGAAAGGAATCCAATAGCACACTCCACTCTTCCTCATATACATTCCCTTCATCCTTCTGCTCTGGTCCCTAAAGTCTGAATCAAGTCCAGTGCCAGGCACAACTTCTTAAAATGGCCTCTACTGGGTCCCAAAGCTATTGGCAGAGTCCACCAGAGCCTCCAAGGCTGGGAGGAGGTGGTTGTGAAGCTAGGTAGGCACTTAGATGTTTGGGGGACCTCTGGGAACACTAATCACAGGGCTTCTATTATCCTAACCTTTCTTGCCCACTCCCTGAAGCTGTATAAAACTGAGGGGGGCAGAGAGAGAGGAGGGGCTGAGACCCTGAGACCCTTTCAGCTCAGGAGTCAGGGACCAGGGGATGCAAACTTTCAGAAGCCCTGGGCCCCACAGGATGGTTGGTATCACATGCTTTTGGCTCCCAGGAAAAGTTGGGCCCTGTGTCCTAGCTCTTCCTCTTGGCTTTCCCCCCAACCTGTAAAGTATTCAAAGGGACTGGCATCCAGCACCCAAGCTGACTGACACCCAGGCAGACTGACTCCCAAGAGGACCAGTTTGTTGGCATTGGGCAAAGGAAGGGGGGGTGGTGAAGTCTGTCCTCTGGGCTTGCTTGCCTCCTCACCCCTGAACAGGGAGCCAGGAAATTCAACGACTTTTTTCCTTATCGCTATGGCCATTGCCACCCACCAGATAGCTTCATTTACCTTCACCTTCACTTCCTGTGACTCAGTCCTCAGGTGCAGAACTGTCATCTGTCCTGCTGGGCTCCCAAGCTGTTCTTTTGAGCCTGCTAGATTCTTGAAGAGTTCTAGCAAAACATATGCAGTCTAAGGAGTTCAGGAGTTGCATGAATGAACTTTCCTCCTGGCCAGTATACAGGGCTATGTGCAGTGACTGAGGAACATAGGACCAGCAGCAGCTTTAATGGCTATGACACACCTTCAACTAGAGACTTCTTCGGGCCAAGCGCCTTAGCGGTGCTTTCATGGGTAATTTCAGGCATATGTATCATCTCCATGGCACATCATAGGAAGCCAGGGCACACTGTTCCCATGGTAGCATGACTGGGAAGGGGCTGTCATTTAAGGAGGTCTGCCTCTAAAGATGCTATCCCCTAATATTCCCTTTCTATCTGTGTGCAGTCCTGAGATCCCATGAAGCCTTGCACCATGCCCAGCCTGGCTACAGAGCCCCTAGGATTTTTATCTGTGCCTTCCCTGGTAACAAACCTTGTGGAGCCTTCCTTGATGCCTCTTCTCTTGGGTTTATTCTCTTGGAAAATGAAACCAACCAGCTAACCCTCAACAGCGTGAAGCTCAAGTTGAGCATCCATCCCTTGAACAATAGGCAGCCTCGGGATCTGGCCTCACCAAAGGGCAAATTTGCCTTATTGCTTTCTAGAGGTCTGTTTGACTTGGGCATCAGCTCCCTGGTGGGTTCCTCTCAAGAAGGGTTGTTCTGGTCCCTTCCCTACGAGAAGGGGCTTCCAGAATGCTCTTGGCACTTTGATGAATTTTTAAACTTTAGACAGTGATCATAACATATCTCCACATTGAGTCAACTCAGCAGAGAAAGCTGAAGGGATGGCCAGGCAGACCTAGGTGAAATGGAGCCAGACCCCGGAGACTTCTGCTACTAAGAGTTAACAGATATTTATCAGGCTGTTGCTGTGAACCATTAACTATTCCATTAGGTCCTTGGGACATAGGCAGGTGGGTTGGCTTAGGGCCACCAGCAAACTTGTTCCAATATCCATTTTCTTCCTCAAGGAGAGAGCCCTCAAGCTTAGCCCTATCCTGAATTGCAGCTTAGATTTTTAACCAACAGGCTTAACTAGAATGATCCATGCTCTACCACTGATGCCACACCCACTGACACAAGAGGCTTTCTCCAGCCCTGCCAGTGTTCTAGCTGGCATGGGGAGCAAGGATTTCCCATTTCCCACCACCAGCTATTTTCTTCTAGGGATGAAAGTTACATGCTATAAATATCAAGTTACAGGATATAAATAGCCCCGCCTGTACCATGGAGATGGTTGGGGTAGGGCTGGATAATGTCCTGGTAGCAATGACTCAGGGGGACAGGCTGTAGTGTGGGTGATGTGTTCTCAGGGTCGCCTTGTGTCAGACACTGCCCCTGCACACGTTTCCACTCTGTAGACAGGAAAGGAAGGGGGTCCTCGAGAGACTAGCCAGAGTTCAAACTCTGTGTGAGGAAGAGCGGGGGTGGGGACAATGAGTGACAGTAATTCCTCATACCAGGCATAACTCTGCCGCTCTATGAGGGAAGCCCACTGCGAGCCTCCAAGGTCAGAGTTCTCCCCATCATACAGAAGAGAAAACTGAGAGACTGGAAGGTCAAACAGCCTGGTGAGCGTTGAACCCGAAATGCCTGGCTACCATACCTCAGCAGCGGGGCCTCTCCCGCAGATGCCTGATATCTAATGAAGGAGTCCAGACAGCTAGAGGAACTCTAGGAAGACCTGGCAGCCCTAGCCTTGACCCAGCCTGGAGCACAGGCTTGAAGACGGCAGCCCAGGTCTTGCCATCTATCAGAGAAGTTTCCTTTGGTCTCACCTGCTTTTCAGCCACTTCCAGCAGTGGAAAGATTCCAGGTGTGAGCTTAACCTCTTGACCAGGCTGGTCTTTTCTCCTCCTCTTTGGGCTTTCATCTATTGGCCATAATCCTTGTGGACAGCTGTCCTGATCCATCTGTCTCTATCCACTCCCTGGGTGGCGGGTGAGCCTCTCTGGAATTCTATGTTGAACACCTGTTCCCACCAGTGACTTGTGTTTCTGAGACCTCCCACCTTCTTTTCTCATGGGGAGACACCAACACAGCCAGGGTGAGGCTGTTGTTGCCCAGGAGCAAGGCCCTGAAGTCATAAGCAGGACAACTAGGAGCCATGTGTGAGTAGTAGCAGAACAGGGACATGAGGTTGGACATGGAAATGCTCAGATAAGGATGTAGCTCAAACGCAGAGCATAGACCTAGTGCACGCAGGGCCCTGGGCTCAGTCTCTAGTGCCAATTCAAAAGCAGAAAGACAGCACAGATGCTGTCTGACTTCACGTCTAGAAGACTGAGCTTTCTGGGAAAGCTAAGCTTTCTCTGCCGTTCCTTCCAAGGCTTTGCCATGTAGACACCTAGCTGTTAGCCCTAGGCAGTGCCTAGGGTCCAGCCCAGGACTCACACTGACCTCTGTCTGCACTTTCCTTAGAGCTCAGCAAGACCAGAGAGGCTCATCTTACCTTAGTAGGCCCAGTCAGTCTGGCTAAGGGTGTGTTGAAGAGAAGGGAGACAGGCCTGAAACGAGGCATAGAAATAGGTCTGGAAGATGGTGCAGTTGGCAAAGTACTTGGCAAGCATGAGCACTTGAGTGGAGACTCCCAGCACCCGCTTACAAAGCCTGGCACAGTAGTGGGCCTGGAATCCCAGCACTTGGAGGTAGAGATGGAAGGACCTCTGGGGCTTACTGGCCAGGCAGTGTAGCTGGACTGCTGAGCTCCAGGTTCAGAGAGGCCCTGTCTCGTGGTGGGGGGAGGGGAGAGGAGGTGGAGAGCTATTGAGGAGGGCACCTGATGTTGATCTCTGATCTTTAACATACTTGTACAAGCACCTGTACACCCATATGCACACACACACACACACACGTGCGCGCGCACACACACACACACACACACACACACACACACGGCATATTGACAGGAGTGGGAAGAGCTCTAACCTAGGCACTGTCACTCAGTCCTTTCTCAGAAAGACACTCAAGCCAAGTGACCAGCCCGTGTGCCTTCTTTGGAGACTGATGGGGTTAGTTTGACCTCTGATGGGCTATCTGGGTTACACCCTGCTTCTTCTTCACTGACCCTCTTGGACTAGGGTCCCTGTGGGTAGAGCGGGAAGTACATAGAGAGCAACCAAAGCCATTATTCCCCAAGATCACAGCTCTCTTGCCCCAGTGGCTGAGGGCTGCCTCAATGACCCTGGCATGGCTTTATTGTACAGGACTCACGGGGAGGTGGATTTCCCACCTTCAAGGACCCTTGCCAGCTTCTGCTGACTTTACTGATGGAGGAAAAACCCAAGCTCTTGACAATCACTTTGTCCAGACTTGCAAAATTAAAGTTTAAAATTAAAGTTTAAATTAAAAAGGAAACGCTCTAGCTGTGAAGGGAAGGTGCCCGTAGGCCCTGGGGGCAGCAGGCACGTGTCTTTGAAGTCTTGGAGTCGGGCTCCTTGGCACTATGCAGGTGGCAAATGGATTTTCATTCACAGAAAATCAAACCTGGGGCCTGGTGTGGGAATAAGATGAGCAGAGCTGAGGGGAGTCTGTCTCGCAATCGGAAACCTCCTCCCTGGTTGGAGACGGTCAGCTTTGAGTCTAGGCTGTTGTGCAAGGCAGCCCCAGATGTGGGGTACCTGTGCTCCAGAATGAGGTTTGTTAATTTATTCCTGAACCAGAAATCTCTGCCTAGAAGCTTCCCTTATTGTTGCTCGGTTTCTCCACTTGGATGGGCAAATTGCTATGTCCGGTCTTGGTCTCCTCGTGGTCACCTAAGTCAGGGGACCTAATGGCAGGGCATGGATAAGGTACCCCAGCGGCAGGTGCTTGGCCTTGCTTCTTTCATGTTTTTTGATTTCTTGCTATGTGTGGACATTTGCAGCATCCACTGCGGTGTCCTTGGGAAGCCTGGTATGAAGGGCACTGGCCCCTCCCTCACAAGTCAGTTCTAGCTTTGTCTCAGAGCCTTAAGGCCATATCTATCCCAGAGCCTAGGGAGCCTCTGGCCTTACAAAAGTCTGGCTTTTGCTCCTGACTTCAGCACTGGTAGCCCCATAGTCCTGGGGTCCTGCAAGCCTGGAGACACGATTCCCCAGTTATGTGCAGATCTGTTCGGTCTGTAAATTTGCTGTCTAGACCTCTGTCAGCACTGGTCCAGAGAGGCCCTTGGGATCACCCTCTTCTCCTTCTCTCTCTTGCTCATATAGCTGTTCTACAACTCTGCTGAAGTGTCTCCCTGACAGGACAACTTTTTAGATCTGCATTTCTTTTACCCTGGCTGACTCAGTCATTCCATGATGGAAGAGCTTCCTGCCTGCTGCCTCTGTTGCACTTAGCACAGTATTTTTAAAAACGAGTTAATATTTAGTTCTGTGTGAGCACGTGCATTGCCCTTGGAAGCCAGAACATGAGGCCAGGTCTCCTGGAGGTGGAGTCACAGGCAGTTGTTAGTTGTCCCATGTGGGTGCTGGGAACCGAACTCATGTCCTCTGGAAGAGCAGTTGATGCTCTTAATTCACTAGTATAATAATCTAAGCAACTGCTGGCAGGCTGGTTGGCTCTGACTCGACCCATGACCATGAGGACCTCAGCTGCTATCAGATAGCTCTCCTTCCTTCATGAGATCATCAGCAACCTACCACTTCTACCTTTCTACAGACATTCAGTTAGCTGGAAGGGCTACTCCATAGCCAGACACTGGCAATATTCCCAAGGATGCTAGTGGAATGAAGCCCCAGGAGCCCAGGCTGCCATGGTCTGCCATGGTGGAAGCTGCTCTTGAAGAGAGTCAGAGGTTTCCCCTCCCTGGTAGCTCTGGTGGGTGGCTCAGGCCTGTAATTTTCCAGCATTTTGGTAGGTAGGTATGAGAGGTTGGGGTTGTGAGTTCAAGACCAGCCTGGGTAATTTAGTGAGACCCAGTCTCAAAAAGTTGTTTTTTATTTTTTTCAAATGAATTGTGAAATAGCTCAGTGGTAGAGAGCTTGCCTGGCATGCATGAGGGACTAGGGTCAAGCCCAAGTAACTAACACATGCACACACATACGCACCACACACACACACACACACACACACACACACATACGCACTAGATTTGCCCCTGTTCTGTCAGTTAGCTGTATATCCTTACAATCACCTACCTCTTCAGGACTCATGACCAGCTGCTGCTCCCCTGGTATGGCACATCTGGCTCTGGGCCTGCAGGAAAGTTGGGGGCCATCGTGGTGGCCTCCAGGTGAGGACAGAAGTGGCTGGTAATGGGGACTGCTCGGGTTTCTGCTGACCGAGTGAAGAACATGTGGCACCTTCTTCCTTTTCTCTGTTGGGTCCTGCAGGGTTTCTGGATGCTCTCTGAGTAGGCAGAGGAGCCCTGGCAGTGGGGGTGTGGCTCGGGAACAGACTATGGGATGCAGTGATGAACAGTGTCCCCCAATTTATCCTTCTCACAACCTCAGGGTGTGGCCTTATTTAGAACTGAATATTTGACTAGGTTAGGATAAGGTCATCATGGAGTGGGTATGGCCTAAGGACAATGGCTTTTGTCCTTAATAAGGTCAAGAATACGATTTCCTGACAAGTATGGGGACACGGAAGTCATGTCGAAGCTGAAAGGAGCCAAGTAGAGCAGGATAAATAGGGCCAGAGAAGGGCAGGGAAAAACTGGTCTGCAGGACTGGCTGACACATGACTTCATGGAGAGCTGTGGCTGTTCAAGATTTAACAGGCTCCTGCCCTGGACCTGCAAGAGCATACATTTCTGTGCTAGCTGCCATCCATGGGAGACCCATGGGGCCAGGTACTCTGAAGCTGCCTTTTCTCAGCTACAATGTCACCTTCACCTTTCAGGGTGTCTTTCTTTCCTATCTGCCCCAAGGAAAGGGAGAAGCAAAGGCCTTGGAGCATGAAGCAAGGGAACTGCCTCCCTATAACTTTCACCCTTCGAGAATTGTCTTCCTGAGCCGGCAGCAGAGCCTTGCACACACACACACACACACACACACACACACACAGCCACAGGGAACGTGAGCAGGGCTTAGAAGGCAGATGTGAGATGTAACACATAGGACCATAGAAAAAGCAGCAAATTGTGCTGGACCGGGGAGAAGGCGGTGAGGCTCAGGTCTCGGCTCCTAAGGTGAATTGCATGGACAGGAAGGCAAGCTGAGGTGGGCAGTTTAGAACTGACTTCTGTGAGTGATCTCAGTAGCTTTTACTCAAGGTAACTACTAGGGGCTGCGATGTGACCGTGGGATACAGGAATGAGGCCTCCTCCTCTGACCATGGGCCTGGGCTCTTTGTTGGCCAACTGACCAGCAGAGATGTGTGCTCACTTGGCTTGTGCTTCCTCAAAGAGCTGAGCAGAACAACCTCTCCCCCACCAGGAATGGATTTTGTGTGTATACATGTGTGTTGGGTGTGTGTAAGAGTATGCACATGTGTGGACGCCAAAGTCAACTTTGTCTTCCTCAATGACTTCAAGTCTTATTTTGTTTTTGAGACAGGGTCTGTTACTGAACCTGGAGCTCACCAACTCAGAAGACTGGGTACCCAGCAAGTTCCAGGAATCCTCCTGCCTCTACCTTCCCAGCAGCAGGTTATAGGTATATGCCACTACTCCCAGGTTTTACCTGGGTGCTGAGGATACAAACTGAGGTCCTCATGTTGGTGCAATAAGCACTTTGAAAATGGAGCCTTCTCCCCAGCCTCACATCTTGGCATTGTTTGAAAAGAGAAAAAATAAAAAAACTAGTATACACCTTTCATCCTACTATGAAGGAGGCAGTAGCAGGATAGCCTGGTTTGCTTAGCAAGTTCCAGTCCAGCTAGGGCTACTTAGTGAGACTGTGTCTCACGCACACCTTTCTGAGACTTGGGCTGGGGCTGGGGAACCAGCTCAGTTGATTAAATGCTTGCTATGCAAGAGGACCCAAAATTATATCCCCATAATCCAAAATTATATCCCCAGGATCCATGTAAAAGCTGTACCTGAGGGTGTGCATTTGTAACCTAGCCCCGGGGAGACAGAGACAGGCAGATAGATCCCTAAGGCTCGCTGTCCAGCCTGTTTAGCTGAAGTGAAGGGTTCCAGGTGCCCAGAAAGACCATGTATCAAAAAAAAAAGAAGATAGCGAGAAATCGAAACATTGATGTCCACTTCTGACCTCCACGTACATATGTATACACACATGTATATTTATTCCCACAACATGTATACACATGAACACATACTCTCAAAGAAGTTATAACACAGGAACGTGCTTGTAATTACAGCACTTGAAATGCTAAGACAGGAAAATTCCAAGTATGAGACCAGCCTGAGCTAAGTCGTGAGATCCTTTCTCGATAATAACAGTGATCAATAATAATAATAAATTCTAATAGGGCCAGGATGTGGTTTATTGGCAGAATGCTTGCCTGGCGTGCACAAGGCCTTGAGTCAGTTCCTGGGGCCAAAACAAAAAGAAAAAGAAAAACCATCCTCGTGAAAAGGAAAACAAAAGGCAGGTACAGTGTTACTGCTCCTCTAAGCTGGTGCTACCAGTCTTGCCTCCCAGTGGCGAGAGCACAGACCCCAGCCCTTCCTAGGGAAGGTGGGCTGCAGGTTGAGCCGGTGGCTCCCTGGCTTGGTTTGCAGTTCTCACTCGCTACTGAGCCTGCTTCACGGAGTACTCGGCAGCGCCCCCTGGTGCAGACACCGCAGGGGTCCTCACGCACTGCCTGGTACTGGAGGATGTGACATTGCCCACCATCTGCCCATGGCATGCTGCAAAGGAGGTGTTTGCTCGGAACAGGAAAGATCTAAAGCCCATGACCTTGAACAAAGGAATATGGCTTAGAGCGATGTCAGAATTCCTTGCCAGCAGCAGTCTGGCTGATCTAACCACACAGCTGGCTGGGACGTGGGGATGGTAAGAGTTTGCTGTCCCTGCTGTGATAGTGTGGTGGCCTTGAGTGGACAGACCGAGCCCCGGGCCTGCTTTGCCACCTGGGCTTCAGTCTACACATGCAAGTCTGCCCTGGGCTTCAGGAGGGGATGGAGGGAAGAGGTGGTTGCAGGATCCACTCTGATCCTTGCTCCTCCGAGGCCCTCCCTTCCCTTCTCATCTCATTGTTCCTTCTTTCCCTGCTGAGGGCAAAGACTGTTTACAGGAGACCATTGGCCAAGTGGGACAGTTCTTTGTGTGTATCTCAGGCCTTATAAAGGTGACTGAAGCTGTCCTTCAAAGCAAGCCAGAGCACACGACTCTCCAGTTTGACTATCTCAGGAAGGCGAGGATCATTGAGCTGGGCACTGTCTCTTTCCAGGCAGTGAGAGCATGGGCAGGCAGCAAGGGAGGGTTGCGGCAAGTGCATGAGGGCCAGTTCAGTTCTTGGTCTGTGTGGAGCCCAGTGCTCAGGCAAAGGTTCTAGGAAGCCCAGGGCCAACCTGTGCAGCTGGTATAGCAGGGCCTTCTCTGTATGCTTTTCCTTCTGTGTAGCTCAGAGTCTGGGCTTTGGGAGCATGGAGCAAGAGTCTTGCTTTACCAAACAGAAGAACAGCCCAGAAGGCAAGGCAGTGTTTGTGCTTTGCAGTCTGTGACCCAGTGGCAACACCGTGAAGGATGTGGGTCAGCCCCTAAGGAATGCTGCAGTAGATCCCTCTTTGTCCCCATTCATTCCTATTGGAGACACTCATCCCACTGCTCAGACAGCTAGTGCAGGGCTTCCGCGCCTTTCTGTGCTTTTAAGTTATTCTTCATGGCCTGTTGGGGAATAGTATTTTCAGGTGTGTGACTCTTGTTTATACTGCATTTGATTAACTGTGAAGCTGTGATTCTTTGTCTGTTTAAAACACTTACTGATCCTAATAAAGAGCTGAACAGCCAATAGTGAGGCAGAAGCAAGGATAGGAGGGGCTGGCAGGAGAAAGGAGGAAGAAGAGGAGCAGCAAGAAAACAAGCAGAGGAGGACATAGGGGTCCAGCCACCTTGCTATACACAGCAAGCCATGGAGAAAGAAGGAAAGAAAGGTATACAGAAATAGAGAAAGATAAAAGCCCAGAAACAAAAGGTAGTCGGGATAATTAGTTAAGAAAAGCTGGCAAGAAACAAGCCAAGCTAAGGCCAGGTATTCATAACTAAGAGTTTGCCTCTGTGTGTGATTCATTTGGGAACTGGGTGGCAGACCCCCGAAAAAGTCAAAAGAGTAAAACATCACATGACACTGTCCGGGATAGGGAAGCGTGCTTATGCTCCAGATGACCAGCCAGTCACTGTGACTTAAATCCTGCGTGGGCAGGGACTCTGTCTGCACCATCCACCTGCCCCATGGTGCTTGCCCCCAAGTACAGCAACACCCTTTGTCTGACATCAACACCCACGATCTCAAATGCTAGGAACTTGGTTGGAGGCATTATCATTCATTCAGCAAGAGCCCACCAAGCACTTACCACGAGTGAGACCAGACAGTAACGAGTAAGACAGGTGGGGTCCCGGGGCTCAGGCAGACCCCAGAAGACAGACAAGAGAACGCTCTTCATGTTAACACAGGTCGCCCTAGGCTGAGCATGAAATATCAGTCTGGAAGTGGTGCCAGGCAGAGCATGAAGGACAGGGACAGAGGAAACCGCAGAGGTAGCAAAGTCAGTGTAATTGTGTGGGCCACACAGCTTCTCTGTCCCCATGGCTATTTGTGTGGTGACAACCTGGAGAGGCCTTTGCTCTCCCTGGTCCCTGGATGCCTCCTGGCTGAAGGGCCATGATCTGCCCACTGGAGAGCTGTTTCCGGAGAATGTTTCTGGTTTCCTGAACAAAATTTAAACAAAGAATAATAAGGAGCAGTAGTGACAGTGTCATGGAGAGAAGGGGAAGAGGAGAACAAGGAGGACTGGAGAGGAATGATGAAGATGAAGTAGGAAGGCAGGAGGAGAAGATGAAGAGAAAGATGAAGAGCAGAGGAAAATGGAAGGAGGTAGGGAGGAGGGGAGGAGAAGGAAGAAGAGGAGGGAGGAGGAGCAGGGAGGAGCTGTGCTGCTGGCCCAGAGTGGCACTACATGCCAGGGATGCCGGCAGACCTCCATCTCCATCAGGAACCTTGGGAAAGCTGTGGGGGGCACAACACACCGGGATTCTTCCAGACATATTCTAGAGCAAAGCCAAGCTTCCCAGAGAAGAATCCCCAACACTGGAGCCTGAACCCAGGACCACACCTACTACATAAGAGCTCTACCATTAAGTCTCAACCCCTCCTTCCCTTTTAGTTTGTGTTTTGTATAAGGTCTTACTACATTGCCCAGGCTGACCTTGAACTCTGTGTGGGGGTGTGTGGGGGGGGCTGTTCCCCAGCTTTCCTTCCCATCAGGAGGCAGAGAAGTAGAGCCTGCATCTAGATATCTTTTGAGCATCTCTGAGTCAGAGTGTCTGTGCTCTGAGAAGACAGTGTTGGTGACAGCATCCCACCGTGACAGGTCTGTGTCTGGAATAAAGCTCCATGTGTATAACGTTACATGGAATTGTGTCTGAGGTTGATGGCCTTGATGTTCTCATGGAGAAGATTGGATGATTTTTTGCAGGTTGTTGCTTTTAGATTGTTAAAGACATTCGAGTGATGGGGGCCTGAAACATCCAATGGCTGCCACCTGAGGAGTGGCGTAGAGACAAATTAAACGATAATGCTGCACCTGCTCTGATCGGTGACTCAGAACCTCTAACTAGAAGACAATGGATGTTTCCCTTTGTATGGGGCTAGATTTTTTTGCACTGCTGTTGGGGAGAAAGAGTAGTAATACCCCTATACACACATACACATACTCACACACACATACACACGTGACATGTACAAACATGCAGACACATGTAGATATGTGCACATGCACACAATACACATTGTATACACATGTTGATGATACATATATATGTACATGCAGACATATTCAAGACATACACAGACATATGCATGTATGTGGACATACACATGCAAAATACAGATGTGCGCATACAACCAGACACATATATGCACATGTTCGTGCAGACATGCATGTGTACGTGTAGATTCACATGCAGACTCAGGAACACATATGGCACACACACATGCAGTCATGCATGCACAGGCATGCATGCACATGCACCAATATATACGTGCATACTGAGATATGCATACACATATTCAGACACACACTCAGACATATATACACATACGCACATACAGATTACACACACAGAACACAGATGCATGCACAGACATGCACAGCACTTCTGCCCACAACTCTGCATGAGTACAACCATTATCCAAGCAGCCTCTCTGCTTTCTGGGACCTTGAAGGAGCTCTCTTGTCCGAGTGTGGTCTTTCTCAAGATATTCTTTTTGGAAGTGGGTAGAGTGTGGTGGTAGCTGGCCCCACCTATGCTTTATGCATGAACCTGAACCATATGGAGTGGCAGCCATAGCCCTTGGGGACCTCAGGTCAACTTTCCCAGGAGGTCAGATTGTGTTTGTTTCATTGAACCTCATGACAGCTTTGGGGCACTTCCTCTGCCCTTTGGGATGCTGGGGAGGTAGTAGTGACTCTCATAGAAGTGGGTGGAGTTAGGAGTGAGTAGCATCCTGCCTCTGCCCCATCCTAGCTGTGTAGCTTGGTCATTTTCTTTCCCTGGAGCTGTCATGAAGGCAAAGCCATAGTGGAGGGTCAGAGCTGACCTCAGCCTTGCTATTGTGACAACCCATGACTGTGGTTCCTTGCTACTGTTCCTTACTAGTGCGGAGGAAGTGAGACGCTCACCTCTGGCACCATGCAAGGGGCAAGGTGCCTGCAAAGGGATGCTTTTCCACTGTGAGCTGCTGCCTGGGGCCTCCTGCCTTCTCGTGCCTGAATCTTACACACAGGACAGAGCATAGGACTGAAGATACATGAACCTGAGTGTTCCCACGTCACTGTCACTGGTGTCCTGGGGCCAGTCAGTCACAGATCCTTTAGCTGCCAGAGCTGATGAGTGGGTATCTCCACAGGGAGCCCAAGAGGTTAGGGAAGGATGGATGCCAAGCACAATGCTATACTGGCTAGGTGGAGAGGAGCACCCCCTACCAGGGCATCTTTGTCCTCATACGGCTGGGGACTGTCCACAGCACCTGTGCACTCCACCTACTAAGCCTCAGTGCATGTCCTGGTCATGATATTCAGAATAGTTTGGGGATTGAGTAAGCAGCAAAGAGCTCTGGAGCATGCTCAAAGAGTAGCATTTGGAAAGCAGGGGAACCCCTTGTAGGAAAAAGGGCAGAGTCACTGGCCACACCAGTACGTGGGGCAGGGAAGGTGCTGGAGTTGGAAGATACCTTTGACACGTGGCGGAATCTATGTATCTCATACAGCTTAGCTCTGATCTCTATTTGACCACAAACCAGCTGGCACAGGGCCTAGCTGGGCTTTTCACATGGTCACACCTCCTGGGCCTGGCAGGACTTTTTACGAGGCTACACCTCCTGCTAGAAGCCACTTGGCATCTCCACCTGGTGCTATATCGTTCCAATACTCAGTTACACCTGTGCACCTGAGACGGCCTTGGTGGCTGTGGCCTATAGACTGCATTTGGGAGGATGCATTCCTTTTCTTAAGTGCTCCCCTGCCCGGCACTTTCTATGGCTAGTCGTCACCTTCCGCTGACCTGTCCTCTAGGACCAGGAGTAAAGGGTAGCCACGGAGCAGTGGGTGACAGGGGCGAGACTTCTGTTCCCTCCCACGCCTCGAGGGGCGTCCCTGCTGTTCTCATGCGGGAAGACGCTCTGATCTCCTCTATGCGTGAGCTCCTCTTCTTGCTCGATCTTCTGGCTGCTACCCCACAGATGACGGGAGAGAGCACATTTTCCTTCATGACAGTGCCTACCTCTGAAGTGACTCATTTACAAATTCATCCTGGCAGCAGCCGGAGCATCTGTTGCAATTTTTACCTGGGCCCCGGGGGCAAAACTTCCTACCTGGCTGGCTTCAAATGATCACGAAGAAGTACTTTCTCTCTTCCCAGATCCCAATAAAAGGCATGACTGGGGAAAAAGCGGATGCCCTGTGCTGCACTGAGCCAGGTATATGGTTGGGCAGCTGGAGTCTCTGAATGCACGTATGTACCTGTCCGGATCCAAGCATGGGAGCGGTGGGAGGTGCTGGCTCCCACCAGACACGCCCCCTTTCTACATCTCTTCTACCTTACCCCACAATGCCCTGCACGCTTGACTCTCCAGCTATGTATGCCTCCCGACTGTGGGTAAAAGCAAGATCGCATTTACTTAAGGCAGGACGGCGAGGTGAGGGGGTGGGGGAGGTGGCTGCCTGACCAGGTGGGATGCCTCATTGATGTGACTGGCTCCCCTGCACTGCCAGGAACAGCTGGCTGCCCAAGGGTGTGAGCTGGTGGCCGGTGACAGCAATATGACAGACAGCTTGTGAGGGGGCTGAGACAGGTCTGGTACATCTCATAGCTGTTTCTGCTGCATTTTAAATCTGACCTTCTGTTGCTTTGCGGTTTTGACCACATATGTGTTGGCTCCTCCCAACGCTTCATTTCCAGCAAGCCGGAACACAACCGCATAACCTCCAGTGAATGCACTGTATAAGACCGAGTTGGCTTCTCTGTATCAGAGAACGGATTAGAGATAACATTCTTGCCGAGATTTGCCTTTTAAAAACTGCTCCGGCTCCCATTTCTCCCGATTGACGCGTTGTCGGGCTTGGGGCGGGAGAAACAAGGGTCCTACCGTGACCACCAGGGGGCGCTGATGCTGTGTTCTGGAAACTACACTGTTGTGGAACATTTTTCAGCCAGCCGCAATGGAGGTGGCCAGGAATCTGAGGCTGTGCGTACACAAATGCACGAAGAAGAAGCGGGTCCAAGTCTCACCTCTCTCCTCGTCAAAGATGGGCTTTGTACCAAGTGTAGTCAGTGACTGCCCCCTGTGCCATCGCGGTGTGGAGGAGAGCTCAGGGATAGGTGGAGAGATTCTCGGACCAGATGCCCTCTCTTTAACCGAGTACAGACTGCTACAGGGATGCTGCCCAAACCCCAAACTGGAAAACTGTTTTACTTGGCACTGTATTGGGGGAACTTTTTAATACTCCAAATAGAGCTGAAGAGATGGTTCAGTAGTTAAGAGCACACAGGATTCTTGCAGAGGACCTGAGTTCAGTTGCCAGCACCATGTCAGGTAGCTTACAAGCGTCTGTAACCCCAGCTCCATGGAGCGGATGCTCTGGCCTCCATAGACACCTACCTGTACTCACCTCACATGTCCCCACACTCTCGTCGATACACAGACTACTTAAACATAATAAATCTTGGAAATCCTTAAAGAATAAAACACTGCCAATATACCTCCACTTTTATTATTTTTTTAAATTTATTCTTATTGTATATACATTGGTGTTTTGCCTGCATGTATCCCTGGCTGTCCTGGAACTCACCCTGTAGACCAAACTGGCCTCAAACTCACAGAGAAGAGCCAATTTCTTAAACATGTCTGATACTTCCAGGATCCTCACTAGCGAGCCAGGTGACAGCTTTGCCCCCATCACAGTCATCACTAATCAGCCGCCATGGTCAGCAGACCCACCCTTCGGGAAGCCCACACATGGCCACCCACCCACCTATGCCATCGCTTCCTCTGCAGGATGAGGTGGGAGCACACACCCTGGCGATCTCTCTCTTGACTCACTTGGAGCCGCTTTGGCAGGCAGCCTTTCTTCTCAGAGCAGTGTGAGGAGAGCGCACAGCAGTTTGCAACTGCAGGGCCAAGGTGTGAGCAGGGCTGGTTCCTCCTGAGGTCTCTTGCCTGAGTTCCTAGATGTTCTTTTCTGTTCGACTCACAGGGTCATCCCATTGTACACACCTGTGTCCTATCTTTCCATACAGAAATGCCAGTGGCATTGGTTAGGACTCACTACTTAATCACCTCCTTAGAGACCCTGTCACAAGACACAGCCTCGTGAGAGCAGGGATCAGGAGTTACCAGACGCATTTTATCCCGCAGCACGGTGGTAAGTGCATCCCATGTCCCTTGTCTAAGAGGAAAGCTGTGAGCCTGAACCCTGTTCACAGCCTTCTGTGTGGAGCCTCACCACACACCTTTGCCTGGTGCACAACCAAGAAGTCGTCCTTCTGTTCTGGGATCATATTTTCTTGGACTCTCTTGCTAGAGGCTACTCCCAGCCTGATGGAAATACCAGGTACCAAGGAACATTAGCAAGGGAGTTGACACTTCATTACCATTAGTCTGTGTGCTCTGGGAAAGGCCGGTGGCAATGCAATGGCAATGCTGCCCTGCCCGGAAACCATGTCTGTATCCAGTGGGCCCTGGAAATGAACTGAGCTGGCAGGAGAACCCAGGACAAAAGGAAGCAGTCCGTAACAAGCACAGGAGTTCCTGGTTTGCCCAGAGATATGACTGCCATGCAAACTTTTCTCTTTCTAGTACGTTCTATTATTTTAAAATTGATGATGCATAAAAATATATACGATAGGGGTTGGGGAGATGGATCCGTGGGTAACAGCATTTGCCATACAAATATGAGGACCTGAGTTCAAATCCTCAGCACCTATGGAAAAGCCAGGCCTGTAACCCAAGCACTGGGGTGTAGAGGCAAGCAGATTTCAGAAGCTTGCTGACTCTGTGTGTGTGTGTGTGTGTGTGTGTGTGTGGCTATGTGACGTGTGTGTATGAGACGATGTGACATGTATGACATGTGTATGTCTGTTAACCAGTGTCTCCTTTTCTCTAGTCCTCCAAAGTTATTGTCCACTATGGGAACAATGAAAGTCTATAAGGACTTGGTGCTCCAGCAGGCAATCTATAATTTTAAGTGCTCTTACTGTTTGGGAAATGACCTCAGACTCAACACCCTGAGTGGCCTCTGTGCTAAGCATTGGAAATATTTTTGGTTCTCCTGGTTTTACTCTCTGGGGCATTGCATGGTGGCTCTAACATGAGAACTGGAGATTAGACTCAAAGCCTGACTGAAGTTGTGTGTAGTAGGGGGCCACTTGTTCATTTCCCTACTGCCCAGACTCCCAGATCACTCAGAAGCTATATTAATTAAAACGCTGCTTGGCTAATAGCTTAACCATATTGCTAGCGAGTTCTTACATCTAGAATTAACCCATTTCCATTATTTTATATTTTACCACAGGCTCATGGCCTACCGACAAGGCCAAGGAAATACGTGAGCTGCCACGTATTTCCTCTCTGGCGGCTACATGGCATCCTGTGACTCCACTTTCTTTCTCCCAGCATTCAGTTGTTTTCCCACCTAGCTCTATTCTGCTAAGCCGCTGGCCAAAACATTTATTTATTAACCAATAAAAGCAACACATAGACAGAGGACTTCTCACACCATTTCCCCTTTTCTGTTTAAATAAAAAGGAAGGTTTTGACTTTAACATAATAAAATTACATATAACAAGACAGGTATCAAGCAAGAATTACAATTACAATATTTATATCTACTTTATCTTTCATCATAATTAAGAAAAACTGTAACTATCTATTCTTCAACTCCATCAAAGACTCCAGAAGGATATAATATTACCTAACTAAACAGGAAGTGCATTGTAAGCAACTTCTAAAACTCTAGAATTGACAGAGACATCTCACTGCCTGGACAGTCACCCAAAGTTCTTCTGTATTATTGAGGTATCCATCTTCAGCCTACTGGCCCATAGTATCCCACAGACTTTTCCACGAAGCAGGAAATTTCAAAGACAGTTCTGCCTATATTGGCAGTTTGTCAGTTACTTTTTTCTGTGTCCTGCAGAATGTCTTGCAGACTCTTTCATGAAGCAGAAACCCTGAAGGATCATCTCACCTTTAGGCAAGTTCAGCAGTCATTTCTCTGTGGGCCCTGCATGTCCAGTTCATACAGCATAACATCAAGCAGTCGAGGCAAGAACAGTTTCTTGCCCAAATGGTTAGCAAACTCCATAAGAAGCCTCTTCAGTGCCAATCTTCCTCTTGAAGTTGATTGGTGCTACCAGGAACAGATGAGTCTCAATTTCATGAAAAATCCTCAGTTTTAAAAACATTTTAAATATCATATTTTGTAGGTCTTTGAAAGGTTTGAAGATTATCTATCTAACTGAAATATATCTCTCTGCATCTAAAAAAAACCTAGTGGGTTAATGTAAATTATAAGAGTTAATAAGAAGTCCGAACCAATAGGCCAACCAGTTTATAATTAATGTAAAGCCTCTATGTGTTTCTTTGGGACTGAACGGCTGCGGGACTGGGTGGGACAGAAACCTCTGCCAACAGCTGTGTACTGATTTTCTGAGAGCCTAACTAGTTTCTGTCATGCTATAGTGTTTATCCTGGAACAGGTTGGTAGCTGGAGGGGTGGCATTTGCTATGGGTTGTTAGTACCTGTGGCTGCTGCAAGAAGTCCCCATGAGCTTGGGGGTGTGTAACCTCAGCAATTTTTCTCACATAGGCTGGAGGCAGGATGTCTACAATGCTGGTAGGTAGCTGCCTGCAAACTCACAGGAGTAGCCCTTTGCCTCCCCCAGCATTGGGTGCCTACTAGCATTGCTTGGCTTCTGGCCGCATCTCTCCAGCCTTCAAGGCCAGGGTCTCCAGGTACCTCATCTCTTCCCTCACATCACCTTCTCTGCTGCCTGTGTCAGTGCCATGTCGGCCCACGTCAGGTGCATTTAAGAACCTCGGAGTCCTGACCCCACATCTTGACAGCCCTAACGTAAGCACATCTGCAAATGCCTTGCTTTGATGTATAAGGTGATATTCGGTACTCACTGAGCTCCTGAGATGCAGTCCTAGAGATTAGGATGCGGAGCTCTTGAGAGTGGGGGGTGGAGATTCCACTCATGGAGAATCTACTCTTGGAAGTAAATCATAACTTGACAATGACAGCATCAGCTCTTAGTTTGTCTTGATGGTTTGGAATAAAGTTGTTGTCTATATTGAGGGGGATGCCAGCTTCCTTTGTGTTGCTATAATAAAATATACTCACCAAGAACAACTTGGGGGAACAAAATGTCTGTTTGGCTTATACTTGCTAGTCTCAGTCACACTGAGTGACACCAAGACAGGAACCTGCATGCAGGAACCACAGACAACATTGCTGACAAGCTCATCCTCCATGTCATGATTAACTAGTTTTCTTATATAGTACAGGACTATCTGCCTAGGGATGGTGCTGCCCACAGTAGCCTGGGCCCTCTTCTGTACATTAACAATCAAGACAATCCCCAAGGACATACCCATAGATCAGCATGATCTGGGCAGTTTCTCAATTCAGGTTTTTCGTCTCAGAAGACTCTAGGCTGTATCAAGTTGACACTTAAGGCTAATCAGAAAGGAGTGTATTAGAGTCCTTTAACCATAACACTGGGGCGACATGGAGAGTCCTGTGCCGTGACAGTGTGCTCTTTAGGCATGGTGTTCAGGAACTTACCCTTCCTCAGGACCTCATGGGGTCCCCTGGCTGAAGGCCATGCTCCTGTTAAGGTGCTAGATACTCGGGGAGTCCTGTGTGCATCAGTGAAGGGACATCACTCATCAGGGCACATCCTATGTGTGCTCACCCCTCCAGTTCAGTCTGGACAGTCTTGGGGTGGCCCCAGCTCATGGCCTCATAAAAGCCACCCTGGTTGTCAGCGATGGTATTAGTGAGACATTAACCCTCAGTGCCTTCAACATGATAGTCTTTTAGACTCATGGACAAACCCCAGCATGTCTCTGGCAGTGATGAGGGGGCCCTGACCCCCGCACAGAGGCCTCTGTCTTCCTAGAGCTCTTCTCAGCTTTCTCCAAGGCTGTTGGTTTATTACCCAACACAGCTGAGATCACGGTTATGATGCACAGCCCAGCACACGATTCTTCAGAAGCCACAGGAACAGGGTGAGGGCACCAGAAGGGAGATGAGACAGGGCTTTGTCCAGTTCCAAGTTCTGGGTTCAGACCCAGTTTCTCTCTATTATGCTTCCATCATCCCACCTACAATGGAACCTTGAGTCCAGCAGACATGGAGCCAGCTGCACTGGATGGAGCAGGCAGAGCCACTCTCAGTGGCTCAGTCCTGGGCGGGATTGTCTATCAAGCTGCCTGCAAACACCAGGAGGTGGAGTGCCTGAGCTGCCCTGTGGCTTGTCTGCCAAGCAGCAATCAGATCAGAGATGCCTTAGACTGGGAGGCTGCCTTGCTGCCCAGCTGCCCTAACCCTATCCCCACTGCTGAGGGTGGATCCTTGAGAGAAAGCCCCAGCATGTGAGACTCACCTTGGGCCATTTTCCAGGGAGCATGGACAAAGCCACCTCCTCAAGAGGTTTATTTCACCAGCCCGACTTAACATCCCAGTCTGCCTTCCTGGCTCCTCTCATGCTCTCCATGGTCGCTTTTTTTCTTATACTCATTTCCCAGTCTTGTTTCTCTTTCCTCTAAGGGACATACAGAAGGCAGAATCTCTAGTTTGCTCACTATCTCCAGGGCAGGTCTTGGAACTTGGAGGCACCCAATGCACCTCCTCATGAACGAATGAAGTCTCCTGGGCCAGCATGAACAGGGTGCTCATGGTGGACATCACTCAGGGCTGAACTGAAAGTTGAACACTATGCAGAGGTATATATGCCCTGAAGCATTATCACCAGAATACCCCATAACCATTCCAAAATTCGCATAGAATCTCAAGGGAGCCCAAGTAGCCAAAATGATCATGAAAGAGAAGAAACAAAGACGAAGAACTTACACATCATTATTTTAAAGCATACAAGCAAGGTGCAGTCAGTGATCAGGGTAGTGGAAGGGGCAAAACCAGACAAAACGAAAATAACAAAGGGCCCAGAAACAGACCCTGGCACATGTGGTCAAAGTGTATGTGACAAAGGCTCCATGACCATTGAAGGGGGACAAGAAGGTTCAACAAATGGTCCCAGGAAAATGGAATGGCCATAGGAGAAAGAGTGAATGTGTCCCCCAGCCTTACATCATCAGCTAAAATTATTGAGACAGACATGATTCCAAACTAAAAAACTCTTAGAAGAGCATGCAGAGCTTGACTTTGGGCTTGGCAGTTATTTCTGGGGCATGACACCAGAGCATAGACAAGAAGAACAGGACTTAATGAATGGATTGCGTCAAACGGAGATGCAAGCAGGACACCAAAGTGCAGAATCAACAGGATGGAAAGGTATGTGTGTTAGGTGTCTCGTTGCCATGGCCAGATGCCTGACAGAGACGCCTGGGGAAGGAAGGATTCGCCCTGACTCACAGACTACGGCAGTTCAGTCCACCGTGGTTGGAAGGCATGACTGTGGAAACAGGGTCCAGCAGCACACACTCAGCCATAGTCGGGGAGCAGAGAGAGACAGGTGACGGTGCTCAACTCACTTCCTCCATCCACATTTTAAAGTCCAGTCCAGGACCACAGTCCATGGGATGGTGCCATCCATATTCAGGGTGCATTCCTCCTCAGTGAAGCCTCTCTGGAAACACCTGGTAGATCCATTCAGTGGTGTGTCTCCTAGGGCATTCCAAGCTCATTTGTTTGGCAAAGAAGATTAACCACTGAAGGGCAACCTGGAATGGGAAAGAGAAAGCAAAAACCTAACATCTGACAAGGAATTACTATCCTGGGTATATATTTAAAAATACACAAACAAACTGCTCACAATTCAGCTAAAAGATTGAATAACAAAATAGAACAATGAGCCAAAGACTTGAATTAGCACACCTCCAAAGATGACATATAGATGGTCAGCAAGCACAAAGACAGAAACTCAGCTGCAAACACAAACCCCAGTCAGATACTGTCTCACACCACTGGGAGAGCACTGTCAAAAAAAAGAAAGGAAACAGATGTGCTGATAGGGCATGAGGAAGCCAGGGTCCTGTGTACTCGTGGTGGGCTGTAAAATGCTGTGTCTGCCATAGAGCGTGTGTTGTGAACAGGACATTGTTGAGGACAAGGACAGCGAAGCCCACAGCTCATGTGAACACAGGCTTTCTTTCCTTGTGGGCTGTTCCTGCAGCCTGTCACCTGGGCTCTGATGCAGTGCCCTCCTTGTTGTTACCTTCCTAACCTGGTCCAGATGTTTCTTCAGACCCTGAAGTCTTGCAGGTACTGAGCTCCCTGCACAGAGTCTTGTGGATATTTTAAAATAGTATTTCTCTGTGTGTGGTGTAAGTGTATGGAGGCTAGGTGAACATGCATGAGTGCATGTGTGTGGAGGCTCAGTGTGAACATTGTGTGCATGTGGCAGCTAGGTGTGAACATGTATGTGTGCACCTATAGAGGTTAGGTGTAAAGATGTGTGAGTTCATTGTGGAGGCTAGGTGTAAACATTGCGTGCATGTGGTGGCTAGGTATGAACGTGTGTGTACACATATAAAGGTTAGGTGTGAACATGCGTAGATGCATGTGTGTGGAAACTAGGTGTGAACATGTGTGAGTGCATGTGTGTGTGGAAACTAGGTGTGAACATGTGTGTGTAAATGTGTGGAGGCTCCAGGGTGTTCCTCTTTTGCTCTCCCCCATATTTTTTTGAGACAGAACCTCTCACTGAGCCCAGAGCTCAGATTGGCTAGGCTGTCTGGCTAACGATGGAGATCCTTCTGTCTCAGCATCCCAGAGTCACCTGCAGCTTTATAAAAAGGTGACAGGGAAATGTGTCATAGTGGCCCATGGTAAAGAAGAAGTAAGGAGCAGCCCTGGTTCCTGAGGAACATGGCCCTGCTTGTGGCAGCAGCTTCCTTCCACCTCTCCCTGTCTCCTGTGAGCTAAGAACAACACATGCCCTCACTCCTTGGGCTTTCTCTGTGGAGCCATCTGCCTGTTCGTAAGGAATGAGAGAATAACGCAGGATCTGGTGAGAACGAGTGGCACAGGGCAAGGAGCCTGTACTGCCACAGTAGTAAAGTGTATCCCTGCTCTTAGGGAAGCTGCTCTCAGCACACCCTGTTCTCCTAAGTCAAAAACGGGACTTCCAAAAACTTCTATCATTGCCATGGATCAATTATTTTGATTGTGTGTGTGCCTGTGTGTGCGTGCACATGTGTGTAAACTAAAAACCCAGAAGACTACACACTGTATTAGTAATGCTATTTGCTCCTGGAAAGTGGGATGAGATAATTCCTTTCAGCTTATCTATTTTGGTGTTGTTGACATTTTCAGAAAGCAATGATATTTCTATTGTAGCTTAAAAAACGGTAAAAACAATGCTCAATATTTGAACAGTTTAGGCAGGTGACTAGGGAGATGGATGGCAGTGGTGGTCAAATGCACTGCTTCTCTGTTTTAAGAAGGATTGCTGCTTTCACTTCTTGGCCAACCCAAGTTGTGCCTGTGCTTCGACTGATGACCCGGAAAGGAAAAGTGGGATCCTGAAATGGGAGCTGTGGAATTCCACCGGTGGCTCCCCAGTGGAGGATCAAGGCGCACAGCAAACAGAGCAGAGTGAGTGGGATGGTACTGATGGTTGTAGTGATGCTGGTGAAGATGGAAATGATGGTGGTGGTGATGATGATGGTGATGGTGGCATGATGAGGGCAGTGATGGTGATGATGGTGGTGGTGATGGTGTGATGAGGATGGTGACGGTGGTGGTGATGGTGAAGATGGTAATGATGGTGATGATGGTGATGATGATGATGATGATGAAGGTGTGATGGTGGATGAATGTGATGACTGTGGTGATGGTAATGATGATGATGATGATGACAATCATGGCGACGGTAATGATGGTGGTGAAGTAGTAATAATGATGATGGTGATAGCGGTATGGAATGGCGGATGAACATGATGACCCTGGTGGTAATGATGGTGGTGACACTCGCTAATATTTACTAAGCTCATACTCTTATCATGCAATCACAGCCTCATGAGGCGTGTCCTGTTATCATCCTCATTTTGCAGATAATTGGAGTGGGATGCTGAGGACTCATAGCTGGAGTTCACATGACCATGGGTGGAACCCCAGCCTCAGTTCTGGTCTTAGGAAGGATATCTCTGACTCCCCTTGCCTGGTATCCCTCAGAGAATCCATCTGGAGTTTTCAGAAGCCCTGGGGTCGCAGCTTCATCTGTAGAGAGGGAAGAAAGCATTCAGGAAGAGCTAACAGCATATGACATGCGAACACCTTCATAAGAGGAAGCTGAATTTCTGAGCCTGTGTCCAGAGGCTGCCCAGACCACGAGCATCAGAGATGTTCTCAGTGCCAGGCTGGCAGAGGGAAGAGTCTGGCCTTCAGATAGTTGCCAAGCTTGTCATCAGGAGGGTAGGAAGGGTGAGCAAGGGACTCTTGGGACCACAGCATTAGAAGTGAATCATTCCTGGGGCTGTCCCATACCACTGCTAGAACCCCCTGGGTGGGGTGGAGTCCAGAGCATTTCTGGTTGGGCCCCGCCCACTGTGGTCTGCTGGCTGTAATACCAGTTAAACAACCTGCTCCTCTCCCTCCACCCTCCTCTTCCTCCCTTACTCCTTCCATCCGTGTTGAAGCCCCTCCAGACAAATGCCCTGTGCACTCCTGGCTGCCTTCACTGTCCTCTAGCCTAGCAGGCATTATCACTGCACTTCTGTTTGAGGGTTGAACAGCCTTGGCGCCTCCCATTCACACACCCACCATCTGGTGAAGGTCACCGTCAGTCTACCTTGCTCTTGGAAACTTCGCACAGCACCAGCTGGCTCTCCAGAGACCAGAAGTTGAAGGCCCAGGTGTGAGCAGGCCTGACTACCATGCCAAGTGAGGAAGGGTGTGTTCTATGCCTCTCCAGCTCAGACAGGCTCTGTCCTCCTCTAGTTCTGAGTGCATGGCTCAGCCTGTCCTAACAGGTGTTCTAACATTGGGTCTGAGGTGGTTTAAATGAGAATGGCCCCCATAGTTCTAGAGAAAAAGGCACTATTAGGAGGTAGGGCCTGGTTGGAGGAAGTGGGTCACTGGAGGTGGGCTTTGAGGTTTCAGAAGCCAAGCCAGGCCCAGTCTCTCTCCCTGCTGTCTGTCAATCCAGATGTAGAACTCTCTGCTCATCCTCCAGCACCATGGCTGCCTGCATGCCACCGTGCTTCCCGCCATGATGAAAATGGACTAAACCTCTGAACCTGTAAGCCAGCCTCAATGAAATGGTTTCCTTTATAAGAGTTGCTGTGGTCATGTTGTCTCTTTGCGACCATAAAAACCTCAAGACAGGTCTCCATATTACCTCCTCTCGGTGTCCATTTGCCCCAGTTTCCCTCTTTATAAAGACATCAGTCATTTGGGATTAGAGCCCATGAGTCCAGCTTCTCCAGAGGAACAAAACTCATAGAATGGATGTGAGTCATAAAAGGACTTTATTGGAAACAAGTTAGAGCTTTTGGGGGTTGGGACTTGAGCCTCTTTTTCAGGTGTGGGGTACAATTTAACCCATGGTGCAAGGTGGGGCACAATGAAATCTGCTGAGAGACTTGGTGCAGACTCCTGCCCTTAGATGCAAAGTGGAGGCCAGTCATCCTAGAATGGGGATGCTTTCCGGGACATGGCTACCTTCCTCCTTTAGAGACAAGCCAGGGTTTGGGGATTTCTGATGTTTCTAACTGGCAGCCAAGAACTGAGACTAGCGGCTAGCCTGAAGACCACCTCCTCCTCCTCCTCATACCCCACATCTGAGCATTTGAACTCAGCTTCTCCCTTCCTCTCCCCTTTCTGCATTCACAGCTTTTCTTTAAATACCTGTGCTGGGAAGGACCAGGGTCCCTGAACCATTACAGCCATGGGAGTCTCACATTTTCAGATGTGCACACTGGGTCTCTGTGAGCCTGATGGGCTTTTCTCAGCTCCTGTCCAGGAAGGAACCAATTCTGTAGACTTCCAGACACACCACATCTGGCACATGGCCTTCATTAATATTTTCCTATCTTTTTATTTATTTCAAAACAGGATCTCTCTGTGTAGCTCTGACTGTTCTGGAACTTGCTCTGTAGACCAGGCTGGCCTCAAACACAGAGATCTGCCTGCCTCTGCCTCCCGAATGCTGGGACTAAAGGTGCACCTGACTCATTTTCCTAAGTATCTTAAGTGGCTGAATGAATAACAACAGCCGGTGTTTCTTTCTTTCTTTCTTCCTTTCCCTCCCTCCCTTCCTTCCTTCCTTCCTTCCTTCCTTCCTTCCTTCCTTCCTTCCTTCCTTCCTTCCTTTCTTTAGATTTATTTATTATGTATACAACATTCTGCCTCCATGTATGCCCATGTGCCAGAAGAGGGCGCAAGATCTCATTACAGATGGTTGTGAGCCACCATGTGGTTGCTGGGAATTGAACTCACAACCTCTGGAAGAGCAGCCAGTGCTCTTAACTACTGAGCCATCTCTCCAGCCCCAGCTGGTGTTTCTTAAGGTGTCTGAGGACAGATCTACCCGGAGTGTGGGTGGCACCATCCCTGTGGGCTGGGATGCCAGCCAGGGCTGGAAAGAGGAAAGGGGAGGGCTAGCTATGGACCTACATTCCCTGTTCTCTGCTTTCGTTTCTGAGTTGTGATGGCTCTCCAGGCACCGAGCTTCCTAAGAGGCCTCCCCGGAGGTGCTTTCTAACTTGGCGCGGCTGTGCTCTCCTTAGAGAACCCGTGCTGCACACTCTTCAGATGACTCCCACAGCCTGTTCCCGGAGGGCAGGACAACAAGGTAACCAGCAGTCTCCTGTGAGAGTACTGGTCCAGCGTAGACTTGCATGTGCCTCCTGCTGGGCACAGACCAGTGAGGGAGAGACTCATCTACTGTAGCAAGGCTGAGTGAGAGCTCTGTATTACTTGGAAATCAGGGACAAGGGGACACCCACTGTTCTGCAGGCCCACGGGGATAGAGAAAGTCAGAACAAGTTTGATGCCGTTGGGAGATAACACGGCATTACAGGGCTTCTCTCAAAGATAGAAATCAGAGGCTAGACATACTTCTGAGAGGGTGGCAGGCAAGTAGTTCTAAGGACAGCCACTGTGTTAGCACCAAATACTGTCCAGGGAGCCCCCACTCCCCAGTCCCATAATTCCAGGTCTAAAAGCAACTGGCAAACACTTGACCATGAAGTACCCAAAACAAAGTCATTTCCCTCCTGGGTAAGATAACTCTTGCTGTTGGTCACTAGCATGGAAATTCTAGGGCTACTCCTAGGGGGGCAGGAAGCAACCCTGCCCCTGGCAGCTGTATGCATTCACCCTGGAGGACCCTCTACATCCTTCTCAGCTTTCCTGCGCTAAGGCTGACACAAACAACCCTGACTCCACAAATCAGAGAGACTGGAAGAGGACAGCGGACTGCCTTGGCTTGACAGGAGCTTGGGGCATATACTGCATGCTGACATGGTGAATGCATTCTTTTGCTTAGTTCTTCCAACCAGCCTGTGTCAGGATAAGTACGTGTCAGCTCTCTTGACATGGGGCTGCTGGGGACATCAGTCAGACCATCACAGCTCTCTTGACATGGGGCTGCTGGGGACATCAGTCAGACCGTCACAGCTCTCTTGACATGGGGCTGCTGGGGACATCAGTCAGACCGTCACAGCTCTCTTGACATGGGGCTGCTGGGGACATCAGTCAGACCGTCACAGCTCTCTTGACATGGGGCTGCTGGGGACATCAGTCAGACCGTCACAGCTCTCTTGACATGGGGCTGCTGGGGACATCAGTCAGACCGTCACAGCTCTCTTGACATGGGGCTGCTGGGGACATCAGTCAGACCGTCACAGCTCTCTTGACATGGGGCTGCTGGGGACATCAGTCAGACCGTCACAGCTCTCTTGACATGGGGCTGCTGGGGACATCAGTCAGACCGTCACAGCTCTCTTGACATGGGGCTGCTGGGGACATCAGTCAGACCGTCACAGCTCTCTTGACATGGGGCTGCTGGGGACATCAGTCAGACCGTCACAGCTCTCTTGACATGGGGCTGCTGGGGACATCAGTCAGACCGTCACAGCTCTCTTGACATGGGGCTGCTGGGGACATCAGTCAGACCGTCACTGCTGTGGAACAGTGCTGAGGCGAGTGTGATGCTGAGGAGAGCAAGAAAATGGCGCTCAGGTAGGTTTCCCGTTGCTGTGAGAGAATACCTGACAACAGCAACTTGGGGAAGGAAGGGCTTCCCCGACTCAGGTGCAGCCTTCACTGTCTGGGAAGGACAGCGGGAAGGACAGTGATGGAAGGGAGGAACAGCCTTCACGGTGGGGGAAGGCACAGCGATGGAAGAGGCTGTGAGCTCATCTCCTCACAGAGGACAAAGAATGCTGGCACTCAGCTGGCTTCCTGTTTCTCCCTTTTATTCAGTCTGAGTCCCTAGCCTATCGATGGGGCAACCAGATCGAAGATGAATCTTCCTCAGTTAAGCCTTTCTGGAATAGGTGGTTCTTCTCAAAGACTGGGGACCTGACCTCACCCAGAGACTGCCAAATACTTCAATAAATGCTAAAATTCAGGTATGCCTTAGAAGTATCTAAGGGGAAATCCTGAGTATTCTTTGGGTATCGGACTCAGATCTATTTCTGGACCCTTGTCTGTCAATATAAGCTCTGCAGTCTGTTGCCTGCTGGAGACTCCCCCAACCCCAAGAGTAAGCAAGAAGTCAGATGGGTTGGGAGCAGTCAACTTCCTGCAGCATGTGTAGAGTTGAGTCTCTGTTGCAATCTTGTGGTGACCCTATGGCTGCTATCTATTGTGTGGTTCATTATCACAAAGAGAACCGGATGCTGCAGGGAGAAAGCAGCTGTAGCTACAGGTTGTCCAACTCTAGGAGGGTGGGAAGAAAGCAGGCAGGAGATGTGGGTCAGCCTTTTTGCACTTTACCAACACACTGGCCATTTAAATCAGCCAGGCAAATCCCCATGAGGACCCAGGGGATTTGAAGAACTTGGTAAATGAAATCACTGAAGTCAATAATGAGCCCCCATGGACTCAGTCCTCTCAAATGGCTTGAGAGAAGTTGGTGGAAGTATTTTGTGAATCTCCTAGCTTGCCTTTCATGAATGAAACGGTAGTTCATGCAACGACCAGTAAAATTCGGGGAGTTTTAGCCCCCAAAACACATTTAGAGTGAACTTCCCTGTCGTAGCCAACATACACTGGTTCTTTCGCATAAAGGCAGGGTGTCCAGCTAGAGAAGTGTACAGCACCATTTTGACCACTGTGTCTGCTCAGTGTCAACCTTGTCTCGGATGTAGTGGGAATCTATGGGTGTGTGTCTGTGTTACCATGTGCTGAGCCACCTTCAGTAAAGCATCAAGGTCACCAGTGCTGAAAGCTGCGAACTGGAGACAATCAAGGCTGTGGTAAGCATGGTGGGACTACCCTGGAAGTAATGTGCATTCTTTCAGCACAGGGAGGACAAAAGATGGCTTTTTGCATACAGTCAATCATTCCACCCTAAACCCTGTCACCAATAGCTTGCGAGAGCAGGTGATGGCCTTGTGATGACCCAGCTTCATTCTACCTACAAGTAGGGGTGGGGCAGTGGCAGGTTCCTTTTGGCTCCATTTAGCTCCTACTACATAGGAAACACCTTCAAAGGGCACTTCCCAAAGACTGTGTCAAAACTCCATCAAACTGAAAAACCCTTTCCTCGTGAATCCTAACACCCTACACCAAGGTGCCATTCTCCTCCTCAGAAAGAAAAACTCAGAAATGCAACAGCTGGTTTTGAACCTTTAATAAAAGTAAAAAAAAAAAAAATGCAAAAGAACACAATGCTGCAAACTGAGCACGGACGCAAACCTCGCTGGGTGTTTGGATCGGGGACAGCGGGTGTGGTTGGACTAATTACCAGTTTTATAAATTCGACCACTTTGGTTCAGTGTACCTGCTATAAACTACTGGCAAAAACATCCTTCGGATTCACATTTTTTGGCTACATTATTTCTAATAGATTTATTTCCAGTTGAAGAGAAAAAAATCATATACAATCAAGTACATCACCAAGTTCACTCGCTTTCCTTCAAGTAGCTTCTGGTTTTCCTAAGACACTGAAGTATTTGCTGAGGAACGCCTTCGAAGAACCATTTGTTTTTATTTCCAGGAAATTTTAAGGATTGCTCCAAAGTCCAGAACAACTCATTTACTCTTAACCAAAGTAGTTTCAGAAAACCAGTTTACTCCCTACACTTTCCTCAAAACAAACTAAGCAAAACCCCAATGAGCATCAGCATGTGAAGGAACCCAAACCCGGAAGTCCACACAGGCACCAAGTGTCTGTCCTGCCTGGGGACCAACTTCTGCGTCATCGAGTCAGTTCCACAGAATTTAAAACAAACCAAAAACACTTACATTGTAGAATACAAAAAAAAGGTAAATTTGTAAGTAAAAATGACTAAACTCACAAAACTGGAGTATGTCTGAGGACTGGGGCGCAGTGGAGGGTGTGACTGAGGGAGCATCACGCTGACACGAGTATTGCTGAGCTCGCCTCCACGCACCTCTGAAATGACCCGAGAACCCTTCTCTGGAACAGCTCACGCGGTAAAAAAAAAAAAAAAAAAAAAAAAAAAAAACAAAAAAAAAAACCAAAAAAAAAAATAAATATTTAAGAGAATACAAGGCTCAGATTGGTTTTCATACACATTGCACTTGAAGTCGAAGACCCAATACTTGCAAATTAGGTCCCACATGGTCTATGCCATTCAACGCATACAGGACACCGCGTGTTTAATGCAGTGACGTGCGCACTCAACCTTTTACAAGGCAATCACAGATTGCAAGGTCCATAGGGCTGTGGAAAAGTCCTCTCCACTTTGGAGTGACAGAAACAATTTCGGCTCGTTACGACTGAAACAGCGCAGACAGCTACTCACTCTTAGATGTCCCAACTGCGGACAAAACTCCATTTAAATTGAGGAGAAAAGTCCAGCATCACAGTGCAGAATCATGACTTTGTGCTGCCCTTGGCTCTCAGCAAGATTGTCTACAAACCCCTGGCAGTGAAAAGCATAGTCCCACACTGTTGAGACCCACATGTGAGCGCCTGCCTGAGCATGACCTGGAGATGTGGCTGCACTGGGACCTCCTGGGAGCATGATCTTCCTCCAACTCACTGCTGCTCTTCTCTCCGCTCCCTTTTACACAACCCTATTTTAACTCTGGATAAATACTCTTACTACACATACTTCATGTCTGTTAAGCACCATCAGCCTCCCTCCTTTGGGCACTGACACAAAACTGCAGATTGGTAGTTCATTTTGATTCAAGGCTTTGAAATATGGCAACTTGCTTTGAATGATGAATGAAATCTAATACTCAGGAAACTGGCCCCCCACCCCACTCTCACATACAGCCTGGGATGGAATGTTCCAGTGCAGACAGCCGTGAGGGTGGGTGAGCAAGGTAAGACTTAGGTGAGTGGTCTTGCCTCCATTTGCTAGTCTAGACCATGTGAACACGTCTTCAGGAGTCATCTGTCATCATCAGTCCAGTCTAAATGGACATTGAGGAAAAAGAGTCTTCATCACACCCAGGACCAGTGTCTCCGCATCCTGCTTCCACTCTGAACCATGCCCTGAAGCTCAGTCACTATGAGGCTTTTCCGGAACACCCTATGTGGAAAAGAAGAAGAAAAGTCAGTGGTGGAATGTTTAAATGGTTGGGCTTATACAATCTCCTTGTCTGGGGATGAGGCAGCTCAGGTTGAGTGCCACGACCGCCTTTCAGGCTGCTAAGGCTGCAGACTTAGCTCTTCACCTATGAAGTTCCGACAATCCAAACCTCAGAGAGTGGTGCTGCTCACCCTTTCTATAAAGTCCGTTATGCAGAATCAGACAATGACAAGTGAGTGACTAAGCCACCAGCCACAGGAAACACTATCAAAGCACTGCCACCCATGCCAAGGTAGGACAGGTGCACCTCAGAGCTGACTCGGTGCCATTAGGGCCCTACTTTAAATCAGATTTAATGTGTAAAAGGTAGGTGGCTTCTGCTGGAGCCTTGATCAGACCCAAGGCCTCTGCTACACCTGCCCTGGCAGCAGCTCAAGCCTGGGAATCATTGTCATTGCCAGGCCTGCAGGACTGACTATGTGTAGGACGGTGTCTCATTGGACAGAGCAAACACAAGCTGCCAATGCAGGAGAGATAAACCTCAATTCACACATCATCCTCTGGAAGCCCAGAGACCTCCTGCTCTGCTCCGTGTTCCCACATTCAGCAGCCATACGTAATAAGATCCTGGGAACGATGAGTGATAGGCAGAAATGGGGGTCCGAGGGAAGCCACCCCAGAGTATGGCATGCCTTCTGCCGGGCGGTGGCAGCACATGCCTTTAATCTCAGCACTCAGGAGGCAGAGAAAGGCGGATCTCTGTGAGTTCGAGGCCAGCCTGGTCTACAAGGCGCATTCCAGGACAGCCAGGATTGTCACACAGAGAAACCCTCTCTTGAAAAACCTAAATAAATAAATGAATAAGGCTGTAAGCAAACTTGCTTTATTTTTGCTGTTATTTTCTTTCTCCATTTTTGAGTGTAGCTTAGGCTGGTCTGGAACTCACGTTTCTGCCTCTCAATGGCTGGGATTAAAAGTGTGCACCACACCTGGTCCAGGTCAGATTCTTAATAAACAGTTGAAAGTTAAACCACCAAATTATACTATTTGCTGATTCTACAAACAAAAGACAATTTTAGAATGTACAGTCCTCAGGAGACTAAGCCTGTATTAATGTGAAAGACGAAAGACTCAGGAAGCTACCAATGGGCTGAGACTCCCTGGCACTTGGCTTCTCACTAAGGCTAGCTACGCAGTGCATCCTAAATGGAAGACTGCACCTGGGACCCTGGTTTGTTTACATCAGTTTTTACATCCATTTGCTATGTTAAAGGGCCATATAGTATATTAGTGAGTAGCATGGCTCAAATTGCACATACTTGTGCAAACATCAAGTCCCATATTTAAAACACATTGATTATAGCTTCTACTTCATAGCTTGAGGGCTCCACTAAGTAACAACAGACATGGCCAGTAGTCAGTGACTCAACTGTGTCAGGAGACAGCAGGAAAGACAAACTGAATCCAACAGCAGGGAGGCAAGCTCCACAGTTAGGGTGTCTGTGGGAGAGGGGACAAGAAGCTGGCATACACTTAACTGCTGCTTGCAATCTGAAACTTGACTTTCTAGGGAAAGTCTTTATAAAAGCAAACAGCAACGACTGCAAATTCTATAAATGATGACAAGAATTTTCTCTAAACACACAGGCTGATGATGATAAGCTTGCTGTATTTTCAGACACCCAGGACAAAGGGCACATAGGAAAAACAACAAAAGCTCCACAAGGAAGAAACTGCTCTAAGGCTATAAGCTGAGTTTCTGAGCATGGCTCTCCTTGTGAGTGCCCAGGGTTTCATGTTCAAGGGAACTACAGGCAAAAACAAAGAGGACTGATGAATAGCAGGAGGGTGCAGAGGTTCCTAGAAGGACAGTTCCTCTAGTGTCAGTCATTTCTAGGTGTCTAGACTGCGGCATACTTCAAAGTGTCTGCTCCTTCCCAGGCATGCTGATTCCCGAAGAGGATGGGAGAGCCTTGGCCTCTACACACATTACCCCCTCAGAGGTCACAACTCCAAACACCTTTCAGATTGACACTAGTCAACCTGCTTGAGGTCAGCTCAGCTCAAAAGCCCAAGGATTCTCTGCCAGACTGAGGACAAATCTCAAAACACGAGACACTAGGAAGCCTTTCTTCCTCTGATAACTACCTGGGCACACTGCAGGAGCGAGCAGGAGAGAAGTGTCGTCATGTTTTCATGTGATATGGATCTCGGTATTTTGGGGCCTCAGCCTCCTGGTATTGGGGATATAGGTGTGTCCTACCATGCCTGGCTTCTGACAAGGTTGCTAACGCTGAGGACAGCTTTCTACCTTTCCATCACGGACAAGAGACAGTTTGTTTCTGACTGGCTGTGATCTGGAGAGGATTAGAGGGACAGAAGAGAAAGACACCTCTAGTCCAAGCCCTTAGAAAGGACTGGAATTTTTGTGAGATATCCAAGTGGCCTTCAACTTCAGCTTCTCATGAGCGGGTGTCAGGTGGCGGTTTAAAAATAGCACGAAACACTGAGATAAGCACTCAGAAAGCCCCAGAGCTCAACCCTGTGTGCAACGGCTCTCTCTAGTCACCCTCCCGTAAAGTTCACTACACTTAAGCCCATGTGTTAAAGTCCTCTTGAACTAAAATGTCCACATTATCTTTAAAATGAAAGTGGCAACTGCTGTCTGGTGAGGAGACCTGCTACAAGATTCTACACTCAGCTGTCCAGCTGCCTCAGAAGTGACCCTGGATGTAATGAGGTGGCACTGTTTTCTCTCCCAAGGAGGATAGTACCCCAAAGACGGCCCCTTTACACAGTGGTCAAGCCATGCTCTAGAGCCTCTCTGGATGATTCTTTCCCAGTGTCTGGGTCCAGGTACCTTTTGATAGGGAGTGCATGCTGGTTTGTCTACAGACAAGGAACTCCAGCATCGCCTGTACCCACTGATTTTGCCAACAGATGCTAGAGAACAGCTGACTGTGGCTGCTTAGGGGTGTGCACTTAGAGAAACCACAGGCCGCAGCTGCAGGGCACAGGGCCATCCTGAAGCTCTGGCTGCTTTCCAGCATGAACAAGCACAAAAAAGTCTGGACATCATAACTTAAGGAAGACCCAGCTAGGTATCATTTTCTATTTACCATAGACTATCCTCATCAACTGTTGCTAAGGAATCTGAATGAGACAAACATCAACACCAAATATACCTGCCACGCTAACAAGCCTCGAGTGTCCAGAGAACACTGAGCACTGTACTCACCATAGCTAACTGCCGTCCTATGTTTCCCACTGTGACGCCACCTGAGAAAAATATACACGGGAGCCAGGAGCGAATATAGAGGAAATCTGGGGATGTGTACCTGGGGAGAAAACAAAACAGTCTTAGCTACCCAGGCAGCCTGGGGTCCAGGACTCCCGTGATGTGGGTGCAGGAGATATTTGTGAGCTACAGTTAACATCAAATGCCAGTGTCTGGAAGATATGTTTTACAGCCACCAGACCTTCTTCTCACCAAGTTATGAATAGTGGGTTTTTTGTTTTTTCTGAGACAGGGTTTCTCTGTGTAATCGTTTTGGCTGTCCTGGAACTCACTTTGTAGACCAGGCAAGCCTCAAACTCACAGAGATCCACCTGCCTCTGCTGGGATTACCAAGTGATGGGATTAAAGGCATGTGCTACCACCACCTGGCTTGGATAGTGAGTTTTTAATATGTGCCAAGAAAAATCATTTTGAGATTTTCAAGTTATTTTGCATAAAAAGCCAAATAACATACAAAACGTTTACACTTAACAGGTAGGTGTTATTACCAAAGCAAAGCAACATTTTAACACACTTACTGGTAGACACCATTATACACAAGAAGCTGAGTGATCAGCGTAGCTAGGAAGGCGATGGTGATCCCGAGCCCAAGGCCACTTCGGGAGCGGTCAAACGTCCACCACAGGCCCAAAGACAGGGCTGCTAATGTCAAGGACAGCTGGACATTATTGGCAAAATCCAATTTCTAGAGATCCAAAAGTTAAGGAAAAGTTTCCTAATTAATCAGAAGAAAACACTAAACCCCAGAATAACTCATAGGCCACATTGTACAGTAACATGCTGCTGGTAATGATGGCATATAAACAAGGCTGAACCCCTACCTCCAGGATGGCATAAACAAACCTAAGACACCCACCCCCAGGGAATACCACATCCAGAGCACTGGCTTTTCATAGTCAAGTTCTGAGAGCCACAAGCAATGAAGCTCTGCTAAGATGTCGTCTCTACTGCCTCACCCCTTCTTTTCAGTGAGTGGACACAAGCAGGCACCACCCCATGTTGTCTCTGGACCAGCTCAGGTTGAAGGGCAGGGGCAAGTCAGTCAGTTTATTCAGCGCCTGCCAATCAGCACTATCAGAGTTAGGAAAGAGCCCCTGACGTCAGTGTACAACGTAGTATCTTTTACTCCAAGTTACTCTAAAAATGTAGTATTTGAAGCATTTACCATCAAATCAATCATTTTCACAGAGAATGTATAATGCACAAAAACACAGCACACTGCATGGAGAGAGTGTGTCAGCTTTGGGCACTAGAAGCCCAGGGTCTACCTGAGCAGCCCTGGACTTGTATAACAGAGACCAGGAGCAAGGCTCTCACTAATTCTCTATTGCAGAAACAAGCATGTCAGTGGGGCAAAAGCTAAGAAGGAGGATGGATCAAATCCACCGAGAGCCACAGTGACTAAGGGCAGAGTACATCCACTTCTGGTGTTAGCCCCAGTGTCCTACGATGAGTAAAAGGCCCTAGAAACTGAAGTTCAGAATTCCTCTAAAGTACAAGGATGAGGGAATGAACATCAACACCCGGTCACAGTAACTGAGGATACGGCACTGGCGTGGTTTATGCCAACGAACACCGCTATACAGCGCATGACGCTGGCCCACTCTCTCTTGAACTTGTGAGGTTCTCCAAGGTGACTGTCAATACAGGGGTACAGTAGGCCGACAACAGCTATGTGAAGAAAAACAAAAAAAACAAAAACAGGATTAGAATACACTGGCTAAAATTAGCGCTTGTGTGGTCATTATTAATAGGATCCAAACCACTTCTTTTCCTAGACCATTTGTCACCTGCAGCACAAAGTACTTACTATTTTGAAAATACCCTGTAAGAAAAGGCTGTGGCATGGCCACTTCACACCACTTTCTCTTGCCTATGCCTGGCCCCAGTAGGACAAGTGGCATACTATGGGGAGGGCAGGGCCCTAGGAAGGGAGAGCTCTGCTGCCAGTCCCAGGCTGCCCTAGGATGGCTGGGCCTCCTCCTGTTTGTTTCCTCATGTGTGAAATGAGGGTTATGTAAGTGAAGTGGAGGGCAAAGAAGGAAGAAGTTTTGTGGTTCTGAGTTAGGGATTGTCACAAACACAGACTCAGACTCCTAAACACTAGGACAGCGGCAAGCTGGATATTCCAGAAGAGACCAAGAGAGTAAAAAACAGGAAAGGGGTGTCTGCAGTACAAGTGGGAGAGCCCCCAAGGGACACAAGGTACGTGTGAGTTGCAGCTAAGTTCAAGATCTCAGCTGCAGTCATTCGGCCTTGACAGCAGTGAGAAAGATGCAAGTTCAGCCACGTATTCAGAGAGGAGAAAAACCATCTCAAGTATTGCTCAAAACTTCCATTACAAATTTTATGCTCCACATGTACCAAGAATGGAATTTCAAATCTACATCCTATGCCCCAAAGAACTTTTAAGTGCTGGGGTAACAGTTCAGTGACAAATGATTTGCCTAACATGTATGAGGCCACCCCCAGTCCCAAATAAACAAGACGTTCAACCATTACAGCCATAAACCTAGAGTGCTTTGAAAACAAAGATGCCAACTTTGTCCCAATGGCTACATCAACCTTCCTGGCACGAGCACGCAGCTGTCACAAGGCTGACCCCATAATGCTGCAGGTGAGCCTCAGAGCAACCTTGGGAATCAAGTACCCTGCACATTACATCCAACCCATGACTCAGCTACAGCCCAGCAGCGAAGCCCAGCACATAAAGCTTAGGCATGCAGTCCATAAAAGCTGGCTTCAAAGCAGACAGGAGCTGCTCCTGCTGTCCTGCGGTCACAGGCACGCAGGTGTGTCTCTCCAGTACGGAGGAAAGGTGTACCAGAGTTTATACTGCCCACCCACACAGGCCAAAGACAAGCAAGGCGGGACAGAGACACCTGACAGATGTCTTTGGAATAAATGCTGTGCATTGACGGATATGCAGGGAACTGTTGGGCTGTGACCAGTCAACTTTTTTGTTTTTTGTAAAACCAGCAAAATGATGGGGGGGGGGGTCGACTCTCTCACTGCCACAAGTTTCGTTGGGCCTGAGAGGTGACACCATAGGTGTGCTTAGGCCCAAAGGTTCCTCCTTTATTACTGTCCCAAGTCTACTGGAGTTCCAGAGGGCTTGGCTGCTAGCCACAAGGCACTCACTATCAGCAGAAGGAAGTATGGAGAAGTCTGTCCCCTGGCAACAGTCTCTTGAGCGCACGTGATGGTTTGTTTTCAGTTATTCAGCGGGGTAGCACGTTTGCTCAGGCAGCCAATGGCTGCATGGTGCTGCCCTCACCAGTTCTCCAGGCGGCCAATCCTGGCTTCTGACTCCGCGAGACAGCTGCGACTCCTCCACTTAAACTGCCAATTATCTCCTGACCTCATCTCCATCACTAGTCCCTCCAACTTCCGCCTGTCTCTCGCCCGCGTCTGGGGCTCCCAACCCTCTCGTCTCCCTTTTCTTGTACTCAGGGTGACAACAGCTGACGTGTCGTCGTCCCCCCACCCCTCGACTCCAAGAACAGGAAAGGGCACTCACCGGCTGCCGTGCCACAGCACGGGGGCACCCACCAGGCAGAGGAGAAGATGGTGGCGATCACCTCGTCGGGGAAGAGCGTGACATTCCGCTGGATCTGCAGCAGGTTGAGCACCAGGGCCAGGACCACACCGAACGAGAAAAGCACGAGGCTCCGCTGCACCAGGTCGTGGTGCCAGCTGCCAGGCCGCGCGCTGCATCCTGCCGTTCCCGCTCGCTGGACCCGGGGCGAGGGCTCTGTGGCTCCGGGGCCCTGCGGACAGCGAGCTGCCGCAATCATGCCTCGCGGGAGGCTGTACGGCCTCGCAGCGCCGGAGCTTGGGCAGCTCCAGACGTGGTCGTGCAACCTGGGCATCGGCGGCCAGGCGCACCGTGGGAGGAGCACGCCACGACACCACGCGTAGCGCGCCCGGACGGCCCAGGAGCGGCCGCGGCCCCGCGCGGGTTCCGCTTATAAGGCGGGCCGCCGGTGGTGTCACGTGACTGCACTCAGCCTATCGACCACCCGCGCGCCCCGCTGGGGGGCGTGTCTTCCAGCGGCTCCGCCCTGCCCGCGCGCCTGTCCGCTCGGGGTCTGGTGAGGCGGCGCGAGCCAATAAGAGGAGGGCGGCCCATATGACGTGCGCACACGCCACCGGGGGATGGGGCTGGTGCCCGGCACGCGCGCTTCGAGCGAGTGCGCGCTGCACGGGTCGGCACCTGGGCGGACAGGACGCGGGTCATATGGTCCCGCGCTGCCCTGCCCTGCCCTTCCCTGCCCTGCAGTGCGCTGCCCGACCTCGTTTGCTGAAAGAATGCGGACACCCGCGGGTCCTCGCCTTCCCCAGGGTCCGTGCGCAAACCCCTCTTCGTGCTCTGAAGACGCTGGATCCTTAGGGCCGAGCACCTCGTTGGCCAGGTGACAGTTGGTCTGTAGGTTCACAACCCAGTCCGGAGCGCCCCTAGCCAAGACCCCACCCACTAAAGCCACAGGGCTTGTGACCAGGCCTGAAAGGGCACCGTGTGACCTTAGGTAAGACGTGTGGTGGCAAGAGAGTAAAACAAAGCCAACCTCCCTAGCAGGCTGTTTCTCAAAGTTCCTGCGGGAGGTCAGTTTCCCAGCGTGACGCAGCGCCGGTGTGGGTGGCTTGGCCGCCTTCCTCACTCACAACCCGTCCATTCCCCTCTAAGCCATATTGGCCGTTCTATGCCTTGTTCAAAAGAACTGGAAGCAGTTTTGACTAAGGCATGTTGCAATTTGGGTCTTGGCTTTTTTGCACATTCTGGCCATTGCAAGCTTGTGAAGGTTGCACGGGCACGTGCGTGCACACACACGGTGGGGGTGGGGGGCATCAGTATTGTACGGAGTCCCCTCAAAAGCAAAAAGGAGGGGCTGCCTACCTTCAGTGGCTAGAAGTTAGTGACTGTGAGTCTCTACCGTGGGATGTGGCAGGTGCCGCCTTTACCAGCCATTATCGGCTGTAGTCCTTACATGTTGAGAAAGCTGCACCTGTGTAAATACATACACCTTTGCCCCTAAGGAACAGACACATCACTCACAGGAAACTTGGCCCTAAGGAACAGTCACGTCAGTCACTTGCAGGAAGCTGGCATGATGGGACAGGCTGCAGCTCAGACCCTTCACCCACACCCCAGTACCATGCATCTGACTTGTGGGTCCTGAGTTGTATTCCAGTCCCTTTTTCTCAGTCCATTTTTGCTTGTCCTTATGGATTTCTCCAAGGGTTCTTCCCCCGCATCCCTCCAAGGATCCTTGCTGTTGTTATAGTTCCTATGGGCAAGCCTGGAGCTTCTAGTATTTTGTGCATTTCTGGGTTGCTTGCCTCTGGAGTGGAAAGGGCCTAGTGATGTCTTCAAACAGTTGCTTTGTTACCACCTATTAGCTTCGTTGCCTCGTCTGCTTACCCAAGTCAGTACTCACCCAGCCTAACCTGCTGCTTGGCATCTCATCTGCACTGGGACAAAACAAGCCATGGTCCTAAACCTTGATGGCTGTTGTGGCACACAGACCAAGGTGTCCTGTGGACCATGAAGGATACCCACCCTGTGCTCTGGTTCTGTGGAGACTGCCACAGGCTCTATGGGCTTATGAGCAATTTACCCTCACATTCAGGGAATGAAGCTTCCATAGGGTGATAGTAGAGGAGAGTTTGAACTAAGGCTCTTGGAGATGCAGCCTGATTGCCAAAAGTGATAGCCAGTTATTCTGAGGCCTGCTAGTTTCTCTATGCATACTGAAAATGGATGATCAGGGGCCCCCTCTTTGGCCCTGAGGATGAGTGGGGTTGCTAGGGAGATGCTTTTGAAACAGAGCTCCTGGGTGCACCACTGTACCATGTTACCATATTAACATGCACTTCATGTTAATCATTACAGACGTACTGATTGTAGAGCTCCCAGCTACTGGGGACTCGCCTGGAGACCACGCAGGCAAGGTGAGCCAGCCACTCCCTTTGTATCCCTACATTCTTTCTGGGATAATAGCAATAATCACTCTGGCTTAAAATGGAGTAGATAAGGAGATATATCGGCTACTTTAATGCAAGCTTATCCCATGTTCCATGTTGGCTATTCGGAAAATATAATCATGTCTGGAGCTGAGGTAACAACCCAGTCAGTAAAGCGCTTGCTGTACAAGAATACAAACCAGAGTATGACCCCCCCCCCCAAACCCACATAAAGGGCCACACATGCAAGAGCACATGTGGGTAATCTCAGTGCTAGAGACATAGAGGACCCTTGGACCTTGGTGTCTCAGTGGTGTAGCCAAAAAGTGAGCTCTGAGGTCAGAGAGAAACCCTGTCTTAAAAAAGGTGGAGAGCAATTGAGGATGACTTTTGAATCCATCTGTGGTCTTCATGCACATCAACTTTCAGCCCACCACCCTCCACAGAGCAAAAACTGCTGTTAAGATTTCATACTAGGCCTGGCGGGGGCGGGGGGTGGTGTATGCCTTTAATCCCAGCACTTGGGAGGCAGAGGGAGGCAGATCTGTGAGTTCAAGGCCAGCCTGGTCTACAAGAACTAGTTCCAGGACAACTAGGACTGTTACACAGAGAAACCCTGTCTCAAACAAACAAACAAAAAGAATTTCAGACTATGTATTTCCACATATTTTTTCCTATGCAGAAGTATATGTGGCTTTTTCAGTTTTTATTTTTCAAAGGTTTATTGTTTTTAATGTGTGCATGTGTATGTATGTATGTATGTATGTATGTGTTCCACATGCATGCAGGTGCTCACAGAGACCTGAAGAGTGTTTAGAATCCCTGGAACTAGGATTATAGATGGTTGTGAGCCACCATGTGGATGCTGGGAACCACCGAGTCATCTCTCCAGCCCCCTTTTTTATTTCTAAACATTTATTGTGGGGGCGGGGGATGTGGCCAGAGGTCAGAGGACAACCTGTGGCAGTTGCTTTTCTCCTTTTGTGTGGGTCCCAGAAATTAGAATGCAGGCCTTTACCCACTGAGCCATTTTGCAAGCCTCTGTACTGCCTTCTGAGTCCTACTGGAGTCATTCACACACAGCAGAACCTGTGACCAAGTGACAGCGAGCTTCTTCAGAGTGTGACTTTGGTACCATGTTTGAAACTTCACTGACATAATGCACAGCTTCCTCACTCCAGGCCCTCACTGAGTTCCCGTACTCAGAAGGTGCATAGGCTGCCCTAGGTCACTGCTACCCCTTCAACCTTCCCTAGCCTCAAACCACCACGAAGCTGCTGTCTGCCTCTATGGACTTCCTGTTCCAGTCACTCTTGTGAACATGATATTCACTGTGTGGTCTTTGGTGGTTCTCTTTCAGCATAATGTTTTCAAGATTGATCCGTATTGTAGCACAGCACTGCACTGTCTCTTTATGGCTAATATTCCATTGTGCAGCTGCACTTCACTTTGACCTTTCCCTGGTTGGATATTTTTGGCGGTTATGAATGATACTGCAGTAAAGACACATGCATAGCTCTGTGTGTATACTTTCAGTTCTCTTGGTGAAATTACAGGGTCTCACAGGAAACCGTTTTCTAAGGCAGCCACACCACTCTGCAGTCTCATCAGAACATCATGAGGGGCCAGTCTGGGTGAGGATCCCAGGGGAGGACTGGGTAAGGGAGGGTGACAATGATCTCACAAGTATGTACCTCTCTTGAAGGGTTTGGCTGTGAAGAGGTGGGCATAGGAAATGGAGCTGGAGGGAAGAGAGAGCAAGTCCAGTAGCTGTGGGACATAAGCTGGTTGACTGTAGGCACTGAGTCCGCTGGGGACGGACAATGGATGGGGGCAAGTCTTCCCTCAAGGGAATCAATGATTTTTCAAGGGGGGAGGGCTCTTGTGTAGCTATGCCCTCAAATGGGAAACTCTAGCTTGTGTGTGTTGGTGGGGGACAGGATCAGAAAGCTCAAGAGGCTTAGGAATTCATGAGAGCCCTCATGGAGGTTATCTGAGCTATAAACAATCGCTGGGGAGAGGAGACAGGGATGCCAGCAAAGCCTGCAGGCAGGGAGCTCCAGAGAGCTCCAGACATGCAGATTCTGTGAGAGCGCAATCATGCTGGAGTAGGCTGTAAAAGACAGCAGCAACAACAAAAGGCTTTGTGTGTGTGTGTGTGCGCGCGTTAGTGTGTGTGGATGTCAGGATAACTTTTGGGAGTGGGTTCACTACTTCTACAATGTGGGTCCTGTGGACTGGACTCAAATTATCAGTCTTGGGGTCAGGCAAGCACCTTTACCCACCAAGCCATCTTTCCAGCCTGCAGTGAGCCCTTTGGTGATGGCTTTGTGTAGCCCACACACCTATAATTAATCCCATGGACTCACTGGTTCTCTAACCTAGACTCAGTGGAATAGTACCTTTGGTCTCTAGTGTAGAGTGATGGACAGTATTCATACACTAAACAGGGAGGAAGGGCGATGGTGGGGGAGGGCAGATTGGGATTCGGGGTGGGAAGGTGGGCGTGGGGAGCTGCTCTCTTAGGGTTGAAGACTTGGTGAGATCTGTGATAGCAGTGCCACTGACTTGCAAGGTGTGGTGACTCTGTGTGTGACTCTGTAGATCAGCATAAGGGCTTCTGGGGTTTTTGCTGGCAGAGAAAAGGCAGAAAAATGGGACCCAGGGAGGCAGGATTGGGGCCTGGTGATTGATGGGGTCTTCCCCCCAAGTTCTGGGAGGTGGAGGGAGAAGCAGAAGGCAGTTTAGAAGAGGCCCCCAGACTGGGAGGACAGGTGTCCAGAGAGGAGAGGAACCACATGGAGTTAGATACAAGCCCCAGGCATGCAGGGATTTTTGTCCACTTCCTTGGTCTTACTTGCCTCTGCCTTTGATTCTGGAACCGGCACCACTTGATCCCATAGAGTAGAAATGCTGGGATAGCACAGCTGGGGCAGAGGAGGCTGGCTTTATAGACAGCCAGCCTGAAACCAGCAAAAATGGCATGGGGTTGCTTAACACCTCACTGCTTCCTTCAGCTTTCTGCAAGGATTAGCTGGTGTAAGGCTTAAGGCAGGGGACTTACAGGAGGGTCTGTTTGGAGAACTTGGCCGTTGCCTCCTGATTTCTTGGAAGGCGGATAACAGCTTAGTTTCGGTTTGGTGACATGGGACTTTAGCACAAGCAGGTGAGGCTGTTTTGCTCTGCCCTCTGGCAGCTGGGCCTGTGCAGCTGCCCTTAGAAAACCAGGAAGCTAACAGACACCTCTGGTCCTGGGTAGGTGGCTGGTGAATAGCCCAGCCAGGTGGGGGTAAAAGCTGAGGATGAGTGCATCATTGGGAGATGCTGGAGATATGGGCAAAGTCCAGAATGGCTTGATGACCAGGTGCTGGACTGCTGGACAGCACGGCACCCAGGAGGGCAAGGCCTGGATGACTAAGGCTTCTGTAGGCCAGTGTGGCTGGCAAAGGCTCACAACAGGTTTGGAAAATGGAGGTGGCCAAAGTAACAGGGATGAAGATAGGGACTTGGGGTGATAGGTGGGGTGCTGGGTAGTAGTGTGTCTTCTAACCTATGTCCTCTCTGGACCCTCAGAATATGCCATTGTTTGGAAATAAGTCACTGCAGATGCAAAAAGTTAAAAGATGAGGTCACTGGGAGCAGGACAGGCCCCGATCAATGTAAGGCTACCCATAGAGGAGATGGGGAACCAGGTCGATATAGACGCCAGCAGCAGCCTCCCCCAGCTTTAGAGGGGTCATGGACTCCATACTCTCCAAATTCTGGCCAGGGCTGAGTTTCTGTTGGGGTAGGGCTGGGGCAGCAAGGAAGTATGGAGAAAGGCTTGGGGTTGCAGCCCATGCTACAGACACACTGGTGCTTTCTGTTGGTCCCCAGGCCCCCAAGGAAAGGCTGAATTGTCTGTCCTAACCTCCTCAGGCTCCCAGAGGAGCCCAGGTGGGAAGAGAGCAGATCATCTCTGTAGAGCGGTGAATGCAATGCTCTCCCAGTGGGGTTTGCCTTGGCTGACCCCTGCCCTTCCTTACCCCATAGCACCTTCCTCCCTCAACACCTCCAGGTCCTCCGCCTTCCCCATCTCCTCTTTCTCCTCTTCCCCCTCCCCAGCCCTTCTCCCTTCACTCCCTACTTCTCCCTCTATTCCTTCTCTCCACTCCCATGTCTCCTCCTCTTCCCTTTCTCCATCCCCACTCCACTTCCTCTTCCCTGTCTCTCTCACACTCCTTTCCTTCCATGCCCATAGCTCAGTCAGGGACACAGAGGTAGCCAGATGTCAGCTCACACACTCCAGGTGTGAATCCCCTGTGGCTGCCGTGATAAGTGAGCTGGAGCATAGTAACTCATAGCAATATGAGTTTATCATCCCAGAGGTCTGGAGTGTGAAAGGGGCTGCATCCCCTCTGGTAGGATCTGTTTCTGCCTTTCCTGACTCCTGGAGACCACCTGCTTCCCTTAGCTCAAGGCCTCCTCCTCCTCTCCCGCTGACTATTGATTGTGTCTCTGACTTTCCTCCTGCCACCCTCTCACGTCCTAGGACATTTTATTTACATCGGAATTATCTAGAGAAGCCAGCCATATGTGTGTATGTTCTTTAAGTCCACGGCTGGAAATGCCTCATTTTCAACATGAGGCATCAGGAGGTGGAACCTTTGGGAGGTGATGAGGTGAATCAGAAGACACCATCACTACCTCTTTTCAAGGACTTTGACATAGCTACATCTAGAGTCTCTTTGCCACCCAGGCCATACTTCACAGGCTGTGTGTCAGGACCCAGCTCCAGGGGCTGTATATCTGCCAGATCCAACCTGAAGACAGATTCCAGCACATTGGCTCCTGTAGAAGCCCAAACCAAGAGCTCTGGAAATTCAAAGCCAGAATGGTGGCTCAGGCCTGTCATCCCACTTCAAAGGCTGGAGAATTACCAAGTTCTAGGCTATCCTGGACAACACAGTCTTAAGGGGAAAAAAAGAGATGGAATATAGTGAATGGTAGCAGAGCCCCAGCTTGGCATGCACAAGGCTCTGAGTTTAACCCTAACCACGTAAAAAAGGGAGAGAGGGAAAGGGTCCTTCAGATACTTAGATAGGAGGCTCCAGCCCACATGTGGACAGAGGAGCCAGGGAAGCCAAGCTAGGCAGAAGGTATCGTCTGGTGTATGAGACTCCAAGGACTCATGAACAAGAAGATGAAGCTGGAAAACAAGCCAGGATGGAGCCTGGCTATTATGCCAGGGAGTATGGCAGTATTATGGGGGATGGTGTCCCCAAATCATTCTCATCCACCCATTTCCACTGATGGTGGTTTAGCTAGTGCCCTTCCTTGCTGTGGTCAGATGATGTCCAGGCCTATGTCTGGACCATAGGGAATATACTGGCATGTGTGTAGTTACAAGCATACCAAGCAACCAGCTGAACCCCGGGGCACCCCATCCTCCCTTCTTTCTCTCTGAGGCGATTGCACTCTCCTCCTCAGGCTTCTGTCCGTCTCTGTCTCTTTGAATAAGCTAGTATGCACCCTAATCAATACCATGGGCTCAAGGTCATGTTTAAGCTCCACATTGCTTAAGTACTTAGTCCTGAGATTAACAGCATACTTCCTATTCTACAGTCACTTCCCATGCCCTTGGGGAGCCACGATGGCTTTATGATGATATGGACTGTAAGTGAGAAGCACAAAAGTGACAGGTGATATTTTAAGTAAGCCATAGGTTTCTGCTGTTCATGGCAGTACAAGTTCAGGCTCGGGCTGTGGTTCTTTTCCCTGCATGGCCTGTGTCATCACAGTTCCTGATTGTGAGGCATTGTCTGGTTGAGGAGAGGGACCCAGGTTGCATGTTTGCTGACTATTAGCACTCATGGGTCTCTTCTAGAAGCATGTTGAACCCTGAGCGTGGCTGCTATTAGGAGGGGCAGTATAAACTGAGAACCTTTCTACCTCACTGAAGCCTAGGAGACTCTTTTTTTTTTTTTTTTTTTTTTTTTGGTTTTTCGAGACAGGGTTTCTCTGCAGCTTTAGAGCCTGTCCTGGAGCTAGCTCTTGTAGACCAGGCTGGTCTCGAACTCACAGAGATCCTCCTGCCTCTGCCTCCCAAGTGCTGGGATTAAAGGCGTGCGCCACCACCGCCCGGCTAGGAGACTCTTCAGTGTAGAGTCAACCTGGTTGGAAATGGAGAGGTATATGTGGGCAGCGTGAAGGAGCTTGTCTGGTAGCATGAGGTAGTCTTGCTCTGGAGCTGTGTAAAATATGGGAGTGGTTACAAACCTTCCACCCATTCCCCAAGGTGAAGGTCATGGACTGGTAAGCTGTCACACCCCACAGGAACGAGTTACCAGACCCAGAGTGTCTGATCGCCAGTAGGCTCTCCTGGTGCATAGCCATAGGGGTAGACACAGGTCCTTGTTTCCACTTGGTTGAGAGACAGGGTGTGGCCAGGACACACCATTCTCAGAACCAGACCTTCAGAGTGTACTCAGGGCTGCACAGAGAACAATGACTATAAGAACTCAGAAGGACTCTGGAGTGTGTGGCTCCATCTAGTCTGTCAGTTTCCTAGTAGGGCAGAGGAGTCTTACAATAACACAGGCAGTCATTGTGTATGTCGGTCCCGTGTCTAGGAAGGAGAGCAGAAAGACCACATCCTGTTCTTCAGGCTCACAGTGGGACAGAGGGTCTAGAGATGGAGCCCTGAGGGGCGGGGGCAGTGATGGACGTTAGCCATACAGAATGCAGATGCAGACTGTGCAAGATAGAAGATGGATCACTGTGGAACTGAGGTCTGAGCCTTCTCAAGGAGGCAGAAAGAATGGAGGCCGCCTGCCCTAGTGTGGGTGGGCAGTGATGCTCTCAATGTCAGAGTCAATCTGCAAGAGTGCGCAAGGCTGGGAACAGAAGGGCTGAGGGAGGATGTGGGGAGTATGCTGCTATATGGGCATGTTTGAGGCTATTGGCCACTAGGGTGATGGTGGGAAGGTGTGCAGACACCTGTGTATTCATTGTACATGCCGCCACACCACACAGCTCCAAAGAACAGTGCCTGAAATTCTCAACTCAGACTCCAGTATGTTGTGACTTGCAGTGTTTTTTCCGTACATACAAAACTCTTTACTCTTCTAGAACTATAACAAAACTTAAGATTTTCTTACCATCATCCCTCAGTGTTTATTAAAGTGATGCATATTTGGGTTGAATTGTTTGATGTAGTGGCATTTCATTTGCATTTTAATAAATAAGACTTGCCTGAGGATCAGAAAAGTAAAACACCCATACTGGCCAACCTTACAGACCAGGCAGTAGTGACATGCACCTTTAATCCCAGTAGCCACACTAGCTTACTATAGAAACCAGGTGGTAGTGGTGCACGGCCTTAATTTCAGAACTAGAAAAGATTATAAAATGGGAGAAGACAGTTTTCAGGCACAGTCTCATTCTGAGGTTTCCTGGAAGCAGGGTCACCATTTTCAGACTAAGGTCAAGGTAAGAGCCAGTGGCTGGCGGCTTTCCTTTTCTGGTCTTCAGTTTGAACCCCGATATTTGTCATTGAGCTTTTATTAATCATGCAATGGTTTGATTTTTAAAACTACTGTTTGAATTGATTGGGGATTTATAAATAATCAATGATTGCTGGGGTGGAGTTAGGGCAGAATTTCTAACAATTTCTGAAATGACCCTAGACATTTTTGAACTATATATATTTATGAGGAGAGTTCTTAGTACTGAATTGTAGAAAATAAAAACATTAATCAGGGATGGGGAGATGGCTCAGTGGGTAAAGTGCTTGTTATGTAAAAGTAAGGACCTAAGTTGGAAACCTCAATGCTCCCTAAGAGCCAGGTCTCATGGTGGACTCCAATGCTGAGAGGCAGAGACAAGGGATCCCTGGAGCAAGCTGGCCAGCTATGTTAGCAGAATTGTTCTCCTCAGGGTTTAAGTGAGAGTCCCTGTTTCAATATATAAGATGAAAAGTGGCTGAGGAAAAAACCTGACATTAATGTCTGGCTTCCATATGTTTTTGTGGACAGGTGTATCACATGCACCCATACATATGTAGGCGTGCACATACATACACACTGCACACAAACACGCACAAGCCTCACTCACCTCTGAAAACCACCAAACATAGTCTCCATCCTGTGCTTCAAATATTTAGCCATGAGGCAATTCCTTATGTAAACAGAGACAAGCACATCCATCTCATTAGTATGCAAATTTGCTTCTGTCTTTAAGAGATAATAAATTAGATGTATACCAAAGAATTGTGTGAAAAGAAATGCCTCTGTGATTTATCATCACGTTTGATTGCTATACCTGTTTTATAGAATATTTGCCTTGGCATCTTAGTTGCTTTTCCATTGTGAAGACATCATGACAAAGATAACTTATAAAAAACACAGTTTATTGGAGGCTTCCAGTTTCAGAGGTCATGAGTCCATGACCATCAGAGCATGGCAGTATTGAGGCAGGCACGGTGTTGGTGTAGTAGCTGACAGCTCACATCTGACCCACAAGCACGAGAAAAAGGGGGAGCGTGGATAGAACTGGAAATGGTGTGGACTTTTGAAACCTCAAAACCCATCCCAGTGACACACCTCCTCTAACAAGGCCACAACCCCAAACCTTCCCAAACAATTCCATTACTGGGAACCAAGTATTTAAACATATGAGCCTATGGGGACCATTCTCATTCAAGTCACCAGACTGAGCTGGGGTAAAATTTCTCAGGTGAAAAGGGTATGAGTAGAACTCTTAAGCAACCCTTAGCAAAACACCATGGCTAAGGAATGGAGGGTGGCCTTCATTGGGGCCCTGTTCTTTTAAAGCTTCCTTTCTGGTATCCACTGGCCTTACCCCACCACCCTCCCATATTTACTCCCTTGTGCCTTTGGTTTCTGTACACTGAAGGCCAGCGTCTGCTTACAGTTGAATGGCTCGCGCGGCCAGCATTTTCTTTGGTTCTTGCTCTCCAGCACCTGTGGCTGGCCCTGTTGACTTCTCTTGCGTTAAGTGGCCACAGAACCCTCCTCACCCATACTGGTCATCTTCACGTACTCTTGCCTTCACTCTTCTTGTCTACCCCAACTGGCCATATCCCCGAATCCCGCTACAGGAGGCAAATGTCATGTGGCCAGAGGGAAGTGCTGGCAGAAAAGGGAGAGGATGGGTGTGAGCTCTCTGCTAGCTCAGCTCTGAGATGCCCTCAAGATGCCCAGGCTTGCCCAGCCTTGTTCCTTCCCCCTAGCAATGTGAATTGCTTTCTTAGGCTGCCTGCCTGTCTGTTTCACCATCTGCTGGTTTCCTCAGTTCTGGCTGTGTTTTCCAGGCAGCCTCTCCACTAAAGAGTCTTTCTTTAAATGATCCAGGAGAATTTTGTATCTTGGGAGGGTCCAGCAGAACAAACACCTCTTTTTGTTCCTCTCCCAGCAAGAAAAAGATCTAATGCTTGGGTGAGCCTGTCACCTTTTGTTCAGGTGCTCTGAAACTTTGGAAACAGGCTTCTGAGGATTCAGAAAGCTGCAGGGGTGCAGGACAGCTGAAGGGGCTGGTATGCTACCACAACAGCTGTAGCTTTCTGGGTGTTTGGACCTAGGGCAGCAGAGACACCTGACAATATTAGGACAGTCTGAGACCCACGACTTTGGCTCGATAGGCACAATAGGTCTGCAAGGCCTTGTGTCTCAGAGGCACAGGGAGAGGGTCCTTCTAGCCTCACCTGCCTCTGGGGTTTCTGGCAGAGCCACTGCTCCTGGCCTTTTCTGTTGCCATGCCTTCCTTCTGTGTTTACACATAGTGTCCTTTCTGTTCAACTTTCCCCTCTCAAAAAGACAGTCACATTGGATCAAGTATCCAGCTACCTCATTTCAACTCCCTGTATCTTCAAATACCCAAGCTACTAATAAAGTCACTTTGCGGGTATCAGGATATTTGTCAGGTTTTAGCCACTGTGACAAAATGCCAGAGAGAAACCTGGCAAGAGGCCGCCTAAAGAAGGAAGACCTGATTTTGGTCCATAGTTTAGGAGGATCCAGGCTGTCATGTTGGGGAAGGGACAGCAGCAGTACAGGGACCCAGGACACATCATATCCACAGTGAATGCCAGTGCTCATCTAGCTGTCTCCTTTCCCCATTTTAATTCAGCTTGGACTCCCCAGCTCATAGGACCCATCTCTAGGGAGTTAGGACAGACTTTCCCTCTCCATTTAAATCTCTGGGGCAATGTCATCACAGCCATACCCAGAGGTGTGTCTCCCAGTGATTACAAAGCCAACCATGTTGACGACAGCTGTTAACAATCACAAGCAGGAAAGGGTTGCTTTGCTTGTTGATTTTAGTCCATATTCAACTAGCTCCATAGCTTTGTGCCTGTAGCGTGGTAGGGAGTAAAGCCTCTGGCCTCATGGCATCCAGGAAGAAATACAGAGAAGGGACTGGGAACAAAATACAGCCCCCAAGGACCCATTCTCTTCAACTAAGTGCCACCACCCAAGTGTCCATCAAATTATAAACCCTTCAATGAAGTGATTCACACAGATCTAGTTGTGTCCCGGAAGCCCCACTCCTGTACATAGTATATCAGGGACCAAGCCTTCAGCTTGTGATCTTGTGTGACATTTCAGATCTGAATCATCACACATGGGATTGGACTTCAGCTTACCCTTATGGGGGACACCAGTTAGTCCATGCCAGTCTGGCTTAAAGAAGATGGAGATCATAGGGAGAACCAGGTGTAACCTCCAGGACATGGGAGTATTAAGCAAAACAACTCCAGCTTCGGGTAGAAAACTGTATTTTCTAACTTCTATAGTAGAGAAAACATATTTGTCCATCATGAGAGTTTAAACCACACTGGCAGTGTCATTGTTGCTAACATAGAGCACATGATTGACAATACCAAGTGAGGAGCTAGAGTTGGCTCATCAGTCAGGAGCACCTGCTGCTCTTGCCTAGGACCATGGTCTAGGCCCAAGCACCTGAACCAGAGAGCTTACAACCACCTGTAACTCCAGTCCCAGGGGATCCGAATTCTTTTCTTGCACATGTACCAGACTTGCACATAATACACGTTTATACATGTAGACAATCATTTACATAAAAAACAATTTTTTCCTTTTTTTTCTTTTTCAAGATAGGGTCTCACTTTAGCTGTCCTGGAACTCACTATGTAGACCAGGCTGTATTCAAACTCACAGAGATCTACCTGCCTCTGCCTCTTGGGTGTTGGAATTAAAAGTGTATATCACTATGCCCAGCTAACGAACACATTTTTAAAGGGGGGATAAAAAGATTGGCTTAAGCCAGGTGTAATGTCATACACTTTTGATCTCAGCACTAGGGAGGAGGAAGCAGAAGAGAGTCGAGCAGAGTTACACATCCAACTAGAGGCCAGCCTGGGCTACTGGGACACCTTCTCAAAAAGGAGGAGGAAGAAGGGGAGAAGGAGATTGCATTACAGGAGTTTTGGGTTTTAGTTCTGCAAAAGAATCATATCATTGTAGGTAGTCAGAAAATGGAGAAGAGTCAGGACAAGCACGTGAACATCGCCTCTGGTCCTAAATTTGGGGCATGATCGTGGTTGGCATCTTTGTAACTATTCCACTGAGTAGCATTTCTACTGTTTTTTTTTTCTGCATGCCTCATTATTCATGCAAATTCATATCCAAAATAAGGTCAGACTTTGGCTATTGTCACTATTGGATTTTGGTTTTGGTTTTTTGGTTTTTTTTTTTTTTTTTTTTTTTGAGATAGAGTCTCACTTTAGTTCAGACTAGTCTCAAACTTCTATCAATCATCCTGCCTCAGCCTCTGGAATGCTGGGATTACAGGTCTGGTGACCGGTACTTTGAGTTCTGTCTCTGAACTCCCCAGGAAAATAATAATAATAATAATACAGATATCCTTCCAGAATATTTACTGGCCTCTGTGTGTTGTGTGTGTTACAGATTTCCCAGTCGTACTTCCTTGGACATTCATTGACTCTTTCATACAATCTAGTATCATAAACATAGCTGAGATACCCTGTACCAGTGAGGTTTTATGTGGATCTGTTATTTTTTCTTTAGTCTGATTTCAGATAAAGACTCTAATTACACAGTTGAGTGTGGGGAAACCCTTTACTCCTTATCGGTCTCTATCTCTCAATCAGAGCCCCACATGTGGGCAAGGCATAACTAGTAACTCTTGTCTTCGCCACCATCTTCCCTTAGCTGCTGGGAGACAGATGGTTCTTATTCTGCTTTTCATTCACAGTGATTTCCTGCGTTCTCTAATTTATTTAAAATGTTTTAATATTTATTTTATTTCATCTGTATGATGGTTTTGCCCATATATATAATTTATACCACATGCATGCCTGGTGTCCTTGGAGGCCAAAAGATGGCATCAGACCCCCTGGAGCTGGACTTGTGGATGTAAGCCACCATGTTGATTCTGGCTCCTCTGCAAGACCAATGAATATTCTTAACCATGGAGCTATTTCTCCCACCCTATCTAATTTATATTTCTAGCAAGAACTGATATAAAACCATGGAAGCTAGGGCTGGGGGGGTGCAGCTCAGCAGGAGGGCATGGCTTGCTTAGCACATGGGGGCCCTGGTCCATCCCTAGCATCAGAAACAATAAAACCACTTATGCTGTGCTTTAACCTTTTTGCAGTTTTCAGTATCTAGTAGCAGTTTTCAAACATGCCAGTGCTGTTAATAAACAAGGTCAGAACACTTCATTAGCGTTACATTTACTTTGCTTTTGCTATGTCTTAAATTTTGCTGAATAACAATTTAATCTATGTGATGAATTTCGTCTTTGCAGTAAATAGAATCTTGGGAGTTATAATTTGGACTGATTTCCTGCTTAGATAAGGAAGTAGGTGTAATGTTTCTAGCGTGAAGAGTCTGAAAAGAGGCTGGCCTCCCTGCCCATACTCAAGGCCATCATTATTTTCTGACCAGAGGGCAGAGGCGAGGCCCATTAGTAGTCTGGGGGCGTGGCTGCCATGTGACAGCACAAGGTGCACAGAACCACCTCGAATTGAAAGTGGATAGGCTCAGGGAACCTGGGGGCTGGCCAGGTGTCTGCTCACCTGGGCGCCACCCAGCAAGGCTGGAAAAATTAGTTACACGTGGAACAATGAACCCTTTAGCCCAAGCTCACTGCCACTCATCTGCTGGCAGCCCTTTGCTTGGGGTGGTGAGGGGTGAAGGGCTCCCTGATTGGCTGAGTCTTCCCAGCTCACCACTGTAGACAAATAGAGTGTTCCAGCGAGGACACACTGAAACTGCATGGGACAGACTGGAAGGACCTCTGAGAAGAGGAGACAGATCTTACTTTTCTTCTCAGTACCAGTTCTTTTAATGGAAGAAAGAGAAGCCTGATGTCAAAGGTGCTGTTCTGTGTCTTCTGCAAGGGCCATGTGTCTTGTTGCTGTGGCAAAACACCCAACAAAAGCAGATTATGGGAAGGAGGGCTTGCTTTGCATCACAGTTGGGGGTGCAGTCCAGCCTAAGAGGGGAGGCATGGCAGCCTGCGTGTGGGGCACCCATGGTCAGGAAGCAGAACAGTAGAGCTCAGCATACTTTCCCCCTTTGTTCAATCCAGGACCCCAAGGACCCCAGGCACAGGATTGTCCACATTTAGGGTGGCTCTTCTTACCTCAGGGAACCCCATCTAGAAACTCCCTCACAGACATGCCTGGAAATTTCCCTTGGGTGATTCTAGGTCCTGTCAAATTGAAGATATTAAGCATTACCACTTCTCTCTGAAGTACTTTCTGGGAGCAACCAGGAACTAGGACTGTGTTGACTGTGTCGACTACACCATGAAGTCATCTTGTACTGATCCACCCCAGGATTAGATGATTTGTAAAGACCCCCAAAAGGCAGTCTCTTCCAAACTAGAGTCTAGGTTTGTGGGCTTCTGAGTGGGGTATCCAGCCAGTAAACCCCTGTCAAGCTCCATTCCTGAATCCTGGGGCTAAGGCAGCCCTACGGTCTGCATTTTAATAGCCCTCTGCTGGTGACTCTGACTCAGGATCTAGACTGATCCAAAACCAGGCTCCTGGCTTAGGAAAGCCTAAGGTAAATATTTCCCTGTCAAATACCCATTTCTGTGTGTGGGCTTTGCTGACGTCCTTTCTCTTAGCCATCACTTGGCATCTGTTCTCATTGGCACTGGTTTTGCCCCCAAGGAAACAGTAGCTGTCTCCTGGGTAAAGATTGGGGTTGCTCTGCTCAGCAGTGAACTGTTAGTTACAACATCAAGGAGAAGTCATTTTGTGTGGACACGTTTTATTATCAGCGACATGTGTTGAGATACAACAAGTGTGTAACGGACAGCTCTGAAATGTTGCCTGGCTCCACACTGAGTCCACTGCTGAGAATTTAATAATCAAACACTAGAAGAATGTGTTCCCAACAGGGGACAGAGGAGTGCTTCAGTGTGCAGAACATGGATGCCTGTCCCTAGCTGCTGTCCTGGGCCTGCTGGTCAGTGTCTCTGGAGGTTCCAAGGCTGCCAAAGCTCAGAACTACCAAGAGCTCTTCAAACCCATGATTTAGTAGCTCCCAGGGGTTTGTCTGTGCTGTGACCTCTTAGAAGCTTTACCTTCTGTTTGGCTAGAGGCGTTTATTAAAGATGCCAAGTTTTGGGGGCTGGGGTGATGGCTCAGTGGTTAAGAGAATTGGCTGTTCTTCTAGAGGACCTGAGTTTGGTTCTCAGCACCCACATGGTAGCTTATAGTCATCTCTAGTTCAGCTCCAGGGGCTCCAACACCCTCTCTGATTCCTAGGTCAACAGGCATAAATGTGGCGCACTGACATATATACAGGCAAAATACTCATACATATGATAGAAAAAATAAAAAGACAAGTTTCTGGTTGGGCTGTGGCTCCACGATTTACCTAGCATGTAAGAGGTCCTGGCTTCTATCTCTACCACCACAAGAAAGGCAAAAGAAAAACAAAACAGAAAAATCTCATACTCCTTTATCATTTTATTTAAAAAATATGAATTTAATTTTTATTTTTATGAATATCTTCCCCGCAGGTATGTGTGTGCCTGGTGCCTAGAGAAGACAAGGCCAGAAGGTATTGGATCTGCTGGAAGTAGAGTTATATATGGTTGTGAGCCACCATGTAGGTGGTGGGGCCCAAACCCAGGACCTCTGCACGAACGGCCAGTGCTCTTCACCACCAAGCCTTCGAGCCATCTCTCTAGCCCCTCTTTAACCTTTTTTAAGATACCAAAAGCCCAACTGATATATACATATGTATATGTATGCACACACACACACACACACACACACACACACACACACACACATATATATATATATATATATATATATATATATATATATATATATATGGCTCATTACTGCCCTCAAGAAGAGCACTCAGTTACACAGTTGTATGTGGGGTGCATGCCTGTGATCCCAGAATTTGGGAGATGGATGCAGGTGGATCAGGAGTTTAAGATCATCCTCAACAGGGCACCCTGGCCAGCTTGGGCTGCATGAGACCCAAGTCAATCAAAACGAGGAGGTAGAGTCACACTGAGCTCTTATAAATGACTTGTTCGCTTTGTAGCAGGTACTTTTGTAAGACAGAGGAACCCTGTAAGGGACTGAGTTCAAGAAAGCAGAGCTTCTCACACATGCCAGGAGAGTCCAAGGTCTCTTAAAGGGAGACAACACTTGACAGAGCTCTGTAAGTTAAATGAAGCCTGAGATTTATGAGATTTATAAATGAAGCAGAAAGAGACATTTCTAAGTTGTAAGAAAGAGACAGTTCTGAGAGCTAAGATCATCTTCAGAGAGACTTTCTCAACCAAGAAAGTCTTGCAAGATCAGTGAGCAGTGGAGGAGGAAGCAAGAAGGTAAGAAGTGCATGTTGTATTCAACTCTGTCGCCCCATGTCAGGGTGAGGTCATTTTTCAGGGAAAAGGAAGCAGGTTAATGCCCCTAATTTAACAAACTCATCAGAAATGGGGTAGAGGTAGAGAGGACTGCCCACCCCTGGAGACCAGCTGGACTAGTCTCGGACTTCAGTGCCCTCCTTTTGGAGAAAGAGCCCAGAAGGCCGCTGTCTTCATCAGAGATGTGAACTGAATTCGTGTTTCAACTGAGAGGCTGTCCAAGGAAGTCATGTGCAGCCCCGAGTGCTCTGCCGGGATGCTTGTACTTTCTCTATCCACAGAATACATGCTTCTGGAGTGTTCCCTGTACTGCAGAACATGCCTGGCCCATTTACTGCATCATGAATGACTTTCCTGGGCTTGCTCAGTCTCTGATGTCTCTGATGGTCTACCTTTTCCTTTGCCAGTTGGCATCTGCTGATTTGTGACATAACTTCTAGAATCCAAACAATATTCTCAGTACCTTGCTGGCCATTTAAAGACCCGAGTACCATGGTTTTAAGAACAGAATTTGGGGGGCTATGGCGATGGCTCAGTTGGTAGAGTGTTTGCTTTGCAAGCATGAGGGACCTGAGTGCAGATTCCAGGTACCCGTGTAAAAGTCAGGCATGGGCCGGGCGGTGGTGGCGCACGCCTTTAATCCCAGCACTCGGGAGGCAGAGGCAGGCGGATCTCTGTGAGTTCGAGACCAGCCTGGTCTACAAGAGCTAGTTCCAGGACAGGCTCCAAAGCCACAGAGAAACCCTGTCTCGAAAAACAAAAAAAAACAAAAAAAAACAAAAAAAAAAAAAAAAAAAGTCAGGCATGGTGAGTTGTGTCTGGAGGTGAAATCAGGATCCCTGATGCCTACTGGCCAGAAAGCTCAGCTTGATCAGTGAACTCAGAGAGAGATCCTGTCTCAACAAAATAATGTGGAGAGTGATTGAGAAAGACACTTGAAGTTGACCTCCAGCTTCTACATGCGCGTGCATACCTGTACACCTCCACGAATACGTACACATATAAATGTGAAACCACAAACTGAACATACGCATCACAGAAAGGGTAGAGCTTTTTGGCTGCCAGAGGGTGAGATGGTCCCTGGCCCCATAAACACTATTCTGTTTCTGATACTCCATCCAATTGCACATGAATTTCAAAGCCCGTTTCAGAAACAAATTGTTTTCAGGGATGGGCTTCACGTGTGCTTTATGGGGATGCCGACACTTTCTGGTTTCCCCCATGGGGACTGTCATAGCTGTTGTGAGAGTTGCCAGATGGGCCACAGCCTCCAGGGCATCAGGAGCAAAGTACTGCAGGAGGGCCTGAGATGGTTAGGAGCAAGAGCTTACATTGCTGCCTGTCTCTTTAGAACGTCTGTGGCTATTTCATTAGGAAAACTATAGCAGCGTGTGAGGTTGAACTCTATGGCACTGAACAGGTCAGCAAGGCTAAATGGATTCTATTTTGTAGCTGCAAAGTTCCAGCTTAGGCAAAGCAATACGACGGTAACTGAATAGATGGTGCGGTCACGGAAGCAGACACTAACAGAAGGGAAGGGGCTAAGAATGGCTGTGCAGATTTTGTTTTCAGTGGTAGCAAAGTCCTGGGATGTGGTGATGGGGACTACATAGTGACATGTGTGTACCACGGTGACTGCCTTTTGTGACACTCGAGTGCACACTTAACAAAATGCTTTAACCACATGAAAAATCTTAAATCACACATTTTACCTTAACACTATTAAAACATTTTTTAAAAACTGAAAAGAAGCTGGGCCGTGGTGGAACACACCTTTATTCCCAGCACTCAGGAGGCAGAGGCAGGCAGATCTTTGTGAGTTCAAGGCCAGCCTGGTCTACAAGAGCTAGTTCCAGGACAGGCTCCAAAGCTACAGAGAAACCCTGTCTCGAAAAAACAAAAACAAACAAATAAACTATGAAAAGATATAAATCTTTAGTATGGATCTGGTTTGTCACCGCTGAAACACATATTAAAGATTCATTGGCCTTATTGTCACGGGGTGGCCCTTTAAGAGGTGATGGGGCCTCTGAGTGCACACTGGGATCCATTCACCTGTGTCATTAATGGATCGGTAGTGGGTTACCTCAGGGCAATCTGCTAGCACAGGCACAGCCCCTGCGCCTAGAGGCTTCTCTGCTTCTTTCCTAGATGCTCTGGCAGCCTCTGGAATCTCTCAGCATGAAAGCTCTCACCAGATTGATGTCTCAGCTTTGGCCCAGACTCCTGAGCCAAAATAAATCCCACTTTTGGACTACTTTCCCAGTTTGTGGTGTTGCATTGTTAACAATGAAAAATGTATTAGGAAATAGCTCAAAAGCCTATTGGAAAACAGACAACTAAAGGTTAAATGCAATATGATCCTAAAGATCAACTCCTGAGAAGGCAGGGAAGGAAGAAAGAACAGGAACAACAAGTGCCAGCAGCTGAGCTGTTGTTAGCTCCAGCCAGTGGGGTACCTGAGCCTCCCAGGAGGAGGGGGATAAAGGTGCAGGAGCCAATGATAGTCCAGTCACAGGAGACATACTGGGTTAATTTATTTGTGTGTGTGTGTGTAGTGCTGGGTGTAAACCAGAGCCTTGAGCATATTTCATAGGATCTCTAGCACTGAGCTATCTCCCCAACCAGGAGAGACACAAAGTATAAAGACAGATAGACTGCAGGGGAAGCCAGGACTGGAGGAGTCCTGGAAGGCTGAGGAAGTGCTATTAATACAAGCGTGTAGAGGCCACGGGGGATAGGGGTGACATTTCAGAACAACGAAAATCCATTTATCAGAGAGATAACATAACTGCCCAGGGACCTTGCAAAGAGCTTAGATATTGAGAAAGAGTTGGCATGCACAGGTGGACACATCCCCAAGTATAACGTACTCAGCTTGTCACCCCAAGCCTGTGCTAGTGTGGAAAGCCAGGCCCACTCCCCACCAGCTGCAGGCACTCCATGTTGATTTGCCCAGAAATCGGGAGAAAAGCCTTTTCCCATGCAGATCTCCTCTGTCCTAATCTCAGTGTCAGCATTGTGGGTGTGCCAGGGAGACTGGTCTGTGAGTCAAGAGTACTGACAGGACCACTCAGGTGTGACCTGAAAGTCATCAACTTCATTGAACTCTAGTTCTAGTGAAAAGTATTCTGCTGGCGTTTCAGAACATCTCTAACTTGGAGTCAGATCCTCCTCTTAATTCTTTTTGGTTTTAGAAAGTTTAAAGATTTTTGCATAAGCTCCTGAAAGAAAAAAGATAAATTATTGCTTAATACAATATTGAAGAACTCCCATCTAATGGAAATAAATGGAGAAAATGTAAGGGGTGAAGCTAGAAATATTTGTGTGTGTTTGCACATGTTTATATGGGTATGTACATGCAGGTTTACATGCATGTATGTTTGTGTGCATGCACATGTCTATGAAGGCCAGAGCAGTTTTTTTTTCCTTTATCATTAACCACCTTACTTTCTGAGACAGGGCCTGCTGCTGACTCTGGAACTTACCTATTTGGCTAAGCAGGCTGATAATGAATTTCAGGGACCAGCCTCTTTCTGCCTCCCCAGCACTGAGAATACAGAGGCAGGGGTGAGTCTGGTTTTGACATTGGTGGTAAAGAACTGAACTTGGGCCCTCGCCTGCACAGGAAGCACTTTACCAATGGAGTCATCTCCCTGGCCCTTTGGAAGCACTTTTATACTTTTGAGTTTTTAGTAGGAAACACCACATTCTTGGCTTTGTGTTTAGCATCTATAGTAGCTTGATTCCCCTGAGCCTCCTCTCTTCTGGTATGGGGAATCCTTCTGTATATGTGTTGCTTTTAATGGTTAATAAATAAAGAAACTGCTTTGGCCAGTGATAGGGCAGAATAGAGCTAGGCGGGGAAAACTAAACTGAATGCTGTGCGGAGTCAGGGAGAAGCCATGTAGCCCTGCTGGAACCTTGCCAGTAAGCCACAGCCCCGTGGCAATACACAGATTAATAAAAATGGGTTAACCAAAGATATAAGAGCTAGGTAGCAATATGCTTAAGTGATTGGCCAAGCAGTGATTTAAATACTCTAGTTTCTGTGGATTATTTCAAGTCAGGGTGGTTGGAAATGAACGAGCAGCCTCCCAACTACACTCCTCCATCCTTTCCTCCTTTGTCTACTCAAAGTTGGACCCATATGGACCAGATATAGGTCCCAAAAATGCCAGCTCCCATGTAATGGCATGTGACATTGGACATGTAACATGCCCAGTGCCTTAATGGTTTTGCTTGGTTCCCAGAAAATGGCTGTTCTCTATCCCCAGGGGTCCCAGGGCTCATTAAGGTAGTATGTGATAGCAGCATTTTTTTTTGTCATAGCCAGAACCTGGAAACAACCTAGATGCCCCATGACTGAAGAATGGATAAAGAAAATGTTACATTTACACAATGGAATACTACACTGTAGTAAGAAAAGTCACATATTGAAATTTGCATGCAAATGAATATCTATTTGAGTGAGGTAACCCAGAATCAGAAAGACAAATATCATATGTACCCACTCATAAGTGGCTCTTAGACATAAAACAAAGAAAAACCAGCCTACAATTCACAATGTCAGAGAATCTAGACAACAAAGAGAACCCTAAGAGAGACATACATGGATCTATTCTACATGGAAAGTAGAAAAAGACAAGATCTCCTGAGTAAATTGGGAGCATGGGGATCATGGGAGAGGGTAGAAAGGGGAGGGGGGAATGAAGGGGAGGGGAGCAAAGAAAAAAATATAGCTCAATATAAACAATTTAAAAAATTAAAAAATAATTGAACTCAGGGCTGGAAAAAGAAAGGTAGCATGTGAAGCCAGTCTATCAGAGTCCCTGTGCCTACCCCACTGTCGGGGCTCACACCTGTCTACTCGCCCGGGAGATAGAAACTGCCTGACTAGCACAGCGCAGCAGGAACACTGATCTACCTCATACAGAGGCCGTGTGGGAAGCTGCTTTTTGCTGTACCTGCAGGTTTTGTCTTCCATGTCTTTCCTGTCCTGATTACATGATCCAAGACTGCTGTGTCAGGGACATTTGTATGGTTGAGTTACTGATTTGTGCTTCAGTGTCCCTTCTGAAATGGGAACAGGATGTGGCTGCCACCATTGTCCTTTGGCATGGTCCTGGAGCATAGGTAGAGGAAGCTAGGTTAAAGATCCTGAGGTCTGACCTTAGCCAACTAAGATGTCGTAGTGGAGAGATGTAATGCTGCAAGCCAGAATGACCCTGGATGCTCAGTCCTTCATTTGGTTTCAACCTCTGTACGTGACCCAAAGCCCTCATAGACATCTAGGAAAACACTGTGGAGCTGAGCAGACCTCTGGCCTCCACCAGCCCTAAAGCTAAGAGTATTGGTCTGTGGCTCAAGACAATTTTTCATATAGTGTGGTCCAGAGAAACAGAAGAGGTAGAGAAGCCTGTGAGCAAGAGAACACTGGAACCGAGGGCAGGCTTTTCTGTTTCCACTGTTGTGCACCCTCCGGCTGCTCCTGCCCTTAGCATGGTTAATGCATTGCTTACTGTTTTCCCTCGTTCTGTGACTATAAAGGTTTATGTCTTTTCCATGATCGAACTTGTCACTCACGGTAACCTGAGCCCATGATCCCGGGCCATGATCACTCAGAGTTCACTCAAAAATAGCTCTTTCCTTATTTTCTTAAAGGCAGAATCATTAAACAATAGCTGGGTGGTGGTAGTACACACCTTTAAAATCCCAGCACATGAGAGGCAGAGGCAGGTGGATCTCTGTGAGTTCTATAGTGAGAAACCCTGTTTCGAAAAAACAGAAAAACAAAAATGTGTGTTCTGGCTAGGTTTGGGGGGTTTTTGTTTTGTTTTTCTTTTTGTTTTGTTTTTGGTCAACTTGATACAGTCTAGAATCATCTGAGAAGTAGGAACCTCAATTGAGAAAATGTTTCTATAAGATCAGCCTGTGAGCAAGCCTCTAGGACATTTTCTTAATTAGTGATTGATGTGGAAGTGCCCAGCTCACTGTGGGAAATGCCACCCCTGGGCTAGAGGTCCTGGGTGCTTTAAGAAAGCAGGCTGTGCAATCCATGGGGAGCAGGCCAAGTAAGCAGCACTCTTCCAGGACCTTAGTTTTAGCTCCTGCCATTTCTGCTTTGAATTCCTGCCCTGACTTCTCTGGATGATGGACTAAGAGCTGTAAGCTGAAATAAACCCTTTCCTACCCAAGTTGCTTTTGGTCATGGTGTTTTATCACAGCAGTAGAAACCTAACTAAGGCAATGTGTACATACATGTATGCTGGAGTGTATGTATGTATACCATGTGTGTGCGGTGCCCATGGAGGCAGAAGACAATGTTTACTCCCTTGGAATTAGAGTTACAGATGGTCATAAGTCATATGATATGGGTGCTGGGTTATCAGGGAGTGGTCATTCTTTGTCCAAAGGGAGACTCAAAATACAGGAAGTCAGCATGTGGAGACAGTCTGTGGGGACCTTGGAGTCCTCTGGAAGAGCATCCTGTACTCTTATCCACTGAACCACCTTCCCAGCTCGCTAAGCCATTATTTTCATGTCAGTGCAGACATCCACTTTCTCCTCTCCAATTTCTATTTCAAGACAAGGTGCCAAGTCTGCAAGTGGAACCCCTGTGAGTCAGTGCTGCACACACTGTGCAGTGCTCCCCTGGGCTGCAGCCTTGTGCCTGCAGGCAGCCACCGTGCAGGCACGGGGTAGCCAGCTCCCTGGGCTACCCACAGCAAGGCTTTAAAAAGACCCTCCCCATCAAAGATACAGGCACCTGGGTGATTCCTTTTGTCTTCTCTTGGGCACACATGAACTCAATTTTAATAACCATATCCACCTGAAAATATCCTCTACACTGCCCCCTAGCCCCATCTCCTGCCTTGGCTATTCTTTAGACACAAACTGATTGGAGAGAGAGGGTTAAGCATCCCTACCAATGTTGGCCCAATGAATTAGAAAACTGAGAAAGCCATGGGTTTGGGGGTTCAGGAATCACATACTGTGTGTGTGTGTGTGTGTGTGTGTGTGTGTGTGTGTGTGTGTGTGTGTGTGTGATCTGTGTGGAATATGATCATGCGATTAGTCAGCAGCAGACTTGGGCTTCTCATCCAACTGATTGCATTAGTGTTGAGTCACTTTTACCACCAGAAGTGAGCCCAATCCTGAGTCTGAGGATCTCTCGTGAAGGAATCTTAGCAGGGAACACTTAAATATCCCAGATTTTATATGCTATGAAAGACATATACAGTTTGCCTTGCACTACATTCATGTGTATAACGTGGGGTCGTAAATCCCACAGTGCTTGTGGAGGTCTTCTATGAAACAAGGTCTCATTGTTTTAACGCTGTGCCTGCCAGACTATCTGGTTTGTGTGTTTCTGGGATTCTCTTGTCTCCCTCCCTTCTTCCTGTAAGACCACTGAGATTATAGCTGATTATACTCTAAGTCTAGTTTTTATGTGGGTTCTGACGATTCTCAGGCCCTCACCTTTGCACGCTAAGTCCTTTACCCACTAAGGTATTTTCCCAGCTCTGTGTCTATTCATTTAAAGTCATTATTTTTGGAAATGAGGCTCCTGAGAGTTGTGTTATTGTTGAAGGCTGATCCCAACTGACTGACTGTCCTCTGCGAAGTGATGGATGTCCCTCTGGTGATTCCCAGTTCTTTCCCTCCATGCCTGTACTCTTCCCTCCTTCCTGCTTCCCTCCTTCACTGCTTTCCCCCACTTCCTCTGGCTCACAAGTATTTACAGCCTGCTACCCCACACCACCACACCACCACACCACCACACCACCATACCACCACACCACCACCACTGGAATAAATCCTTCTAAAGCAGCCATGACTAATCTTCATAGCCAGCTCGACTCAGTTTGCAATCACCTAGGAGACACACCTCTGAGTGTACCTGTGAGGCTGTTGCTAGAGGGATGTAACTGAGGAGGGAAGACCTACCCTGAATGTGAGTGACTCCATGTGGGGGCCTAGAGACCTAGACAGAATAGAAAGAGGGAAAGAAGAAAGGATCTGAGCAACAGCACTCACATCTGCTCCCTGGGGCAACATTCTTAGCACCATGGGCTGCCTTTTCCTGAACTCCAAGCCAATACAAACCCTCCCTACCTCCCATAAGCTGCTTTTTGTCTGGCATCTGGGCACAAGTATAAGGAAAGCATCCAATACAGCAGGGGTCATGCCCAGGGTCATCTTTGTGATTCTCATGACAGTAGGCATAAAGGGGCACTCTGACTTTGTCAGGGAAGCCTGGAGTGACATGGCTACAAGCCATGGCTAGGTGGGACCAACTGGTGGGACCATCAGAACAGGGTCAGTGCCCCTCCTGGACTTTTACCACAGACCTTCAGGCCCAGGTCCACAGGCATGTGATGTCTTTGTTGACTCCGTGCCTGATGTAGGTGGGTCTTCTTTCTATGTGTTGCTTTCATTGGTTAATAAATAAAGAAACTGCTTGGCCTGATAGGTCAGAACATAGGTAGGCGGGGAACACAGAATGCTGGGAGGAAGAAGGCAGTGAGACAGTCGCCATGAAGCCAGCCACCAGGTCAGACATGCTGAATCTTTCCTGGTAAGCCACCACCTTGTGGTGCTACACAGATTATTAGAAATTGGTTAAGCAAGATGTGAGAATTAGCCAGTAAGAGGCTAGAGCTAATGGGCCAGGCAGTGTTTAAATGAATACAGTTTCGGTGTAATTATTTTGGGTAAAGCTAGCCAGTGGCTGGGAGCCGGGCAGCAGGAAGCGGCCCACAGCTCTTTCTACAAATGGTGCCCACGTGGATAACTGTATCCACAGAAAGCCTGAAAAGCTTGGGAAAGAATAGAGTAAAGCATGTTTTCTTGGTAGCAGCAATTTCTTGGGTCTGCTTCCTAGAGGCAAGCAAGCGCTCTCATCTAAGAGAGGCTTCCTGACTCAGCTTTAGCTGCAAAACCCTGCAGCTCTTTAAGAGGTCCTGCTACGAAACACTTAAACGGTGTTGATGCAAAGCTGAGCGCATGCTTTGCAGTTTTTAGTTATAGCAGGAAAAAAGCTGTGCCATTTTAAAATGCCAGTTTTCTGGGCCGTCCTGCCAGGACAAACTCTGACTCTTTCAGGCAGGAAGTCCAACTGAGTGTGGTCTGTGAGCAGAATGCTGCAGCTTGCTTGCTGGCAGGGACCTTGAAATGCCATAGAGTTGTGGCGATAAACATGGCTACAGCTAATACCTCTGCCATGAGACTGGAAAACTCAGGAATGGGCTGGATCCAGCTGCAAAGCCACAACTTTCATGTTCTCCTTAAAGACTCATGTAGTCAGAAAAAGAGAGATACACAGTAAAGAGAGATTCAAAGACAAAGAAAACCTCTAAATGGTTTACAGTGTGTTGAAATATATGCAGGCTAAAGGTTAAAGTTCTTAAAGTTAAAAAAAAAAAAGAAAAAAGAAAAAAGAGAGAAGTTGAGTGTGGTGGTACACACCTTTAATCCCAACACTTTGGAGGCAGAGGTAGATTGACCTCTGTGACTTCAAGGGGCAGAGGTAGATTGACCTCTGTGACTTCAAGGTGTGTTAGCACACACCTTTAATCCCAGTGCCTGGGAGGCAGAGACATACGGATCTCTGAGAGTTCAAGGACAGCCTGGTCTATAGAGTTATTCCAGGACAAAGATATACAGAGAACCTGTCTCAAAAAGTAAAAGTAAAAATAAAAGGAATAGAGGTTAAAATAAAGCCGCACAAAGATGGAAAATACACAGAGAATCTTGATACTGTATGCTACATGTGCCACCAGCCTTCTTGGCAGAAACATCTGTGATTAGGGGTGGTGCCTGGTAGGCAGGGGCAGTGCGTGTGCTCTGGGGTGATATTTGATGGCAGTGCCTGGCAGGGTTACAGCACAGGGGCTGATGACCTTTCAGTGACACTAAAGCTCTTCTTAACCCCAACTGAGGGATTAAGTTTTGTTTCTGAACCCTTTGATTGTTGCAGAATGTTTGTACAGAACCAACTTCTCTGGTCTGGGGTCTGCTAAACTTGACCTTTGCTCTTTGGGAGGGGAACAAAATGATTTTCTCAAAGTTTCTGGTGTATTTTCTTTTCCACCTACAGTCCACACAAGGCACCCTCAGGACTGAATATATTAATTTGTTTGAAGAAATAGCCAAGGCCAGGGCCTATCATTCAAATTGAATGCAAACCTCAGCTATGTAACCTAGTTTGAGACCAGCCTGAGCTACTGAGACCCTGTCTCAAAAACATAAAAACAACAAAAAGGAAAAATTAACAAAAATTCAGATGTTTTAAACAAACATAGCCATTCATTAGTTTTGTGTGGGTGAGAGAGAGAGAGAGAGAGAGAGAGAGAGAGAGAGAGAGAGAGAGAGAGTGTGTGCCTGCATGAGTTCATATGCACCACATGTGTACACGGAGTCCATGGAGACAAGAAGAGGGTGTCAGATCCCCTGGGACTGGAATTACAGGTATTTATAAGCCATTTGATGTGGGTACTGGGCACCAAGCGCTGGTGCTATGCAAGAGCAGCAAGTGCTCTTAGCTGCTGAGCCGTCTTTCCAGCCCTATAGATGTGTGAGGGTTTTGTTTTTGAGACAGTCTTGGTTTATAACCCTGGCTGGCCTGGAATCTACTACCAGGCTGATGTTGAACTCACAGAGATCCACCTGCCTCTGCCTACCAAGTACTGGGATTAAGAATATGTGCCACCACATCTCACTGGCATTTAGATTTTATAAAGTAAATTGGGGAACCCCTTTTTCTAATGTATTACTGCCTAGATGCCTTTTATTCAAATAATCCATTGCCTTCATGTTTCCAGCCCCACTTCCCACTCAGTTTCTTAAGTTGCCAAAGGGAGTACCTGTACCGAATACAGAACTGGGTCCTTCTTTCAGTGAAGGTCCTTTCTGTCCCCAGTTCCTCTGCTCATTTCCAGGGAGCCAGGCATATCCTAGAAAGGCCCTTCACCCCACCTAGTCACACCAGATCCTCTCAATACCTGTGTCCACCCTTCTCAGTTCCCCGGGTCTTTAGAGAATAAGACATCCCTGAAGAAAGACTTATGGGGCCCAGAAGGGAATTACATGATAACAACAAAAACAATGAAAACTGGAAGGGGAGTGAACAAGATGCAGTGGCCTCTGTCCCCCAGCTGCTGTCCCCTGTGAGGATGGAGACCACATCTTACCCTCACTCTGAGGTGTTCAGCACCTAGGGCCTCAAGATAGCTGAGCTCAAATCTGAGTGGCCAGGAGGCCCACAGGAGGGCCTCCCTCCTACACCACCCCTGGGGAAGGGTGTCCCCTCCTATGCAGGCTCCTTGGTAAAGGGCTGCCCAGGCCAGAGCCACAGCCCACAGTAGTCCCAGCTTCAGTTTCCCATGTTCAACTGCGGTCCAGAGATTTTAAGTGCAAATGTCCAGAAAAATGTAACTTAAGGTTTCAGTTTATGAGTAGTGATACAAAAATCTCTGTCCTGTCCAGGAGGTGAGCCAGGTTGCCAAACCACCCATTGTCCTGTGTGTCACCAGGTCCATTGCCATGGCTCTTACATCGTGGAAAGATGGCCCAGGTGGATCCCCTGATCTGCTAAGGAGCCTACTCCCGCAATCAATCTGGAAGGGCACAGCTCAAAATGAGGGGCTCGTGTCCCAGCTCTTGGAGGGGTGGACAGCACTGACAGCTGGGGCTCTTTTGTAAGGGAGAGTGCTCTCTTCTCGTGTAAGTTTATTCAGTCACTTTTGGTTTGGTTGATTTGGGGGATTTGCTAAAGACGGACATGGAGCTGTGTACATCCTGGCTTCACCCTGTCATTTATTGCCCTCGGGCTCAAGTATGTCTGCTTGCCATGTGGCCTGCACTTCAGATGCTGTCTGGTGGCACTTCCCCTACCTCTGTTCTTGTGTTTTGGAAATATTTCCTGATTTCTGATACTTATTTTTTATTCTTTTTATACATTTTTCCTGCTCCCCTCCTTCCTACCTCTCCCTCTTCTACTCTCTCCAGTGTCCCCACACTCCCAATTTACTCAAGAGATTTTGTCTTTTTCTTCTTCCCATGTAGATTTATGTATTTCTGTCTTAGGGTTCTCTTCGTTGTCTAGGTTCTCTGGGATTGTGAGTTGTAGGCTGTTTTTTTTTTCTTTACATCTAAAAGTCACTTATGGTTGAGTACATATTATATTTGTCTTTCTGGGTCTGGGTTACCTCACTCAGTATGACTTTTTCTAGAACCATCTATTGCCTGCAAATTTTAAAATGTCTATCTTTTTTCACTGTGTAGTACTCCATGGTATAAATGTACCACATTTTCTTTATCCATTCTTTGGTTGAGGAGCATCTAGGCTGTTCCTAGGTGTTGGCTATTGCAGATAATGCTGCTATGAACATAGTTGAGCACATGTCCTTGTGGTATGATTGAGCATCCTTTGGATATATACCCAATAGCGGTATTTCTGGGTCTTGCGGAAGGTTGTTTCCTAATTTTCTGAGAAATTGCCACACTGATTTCCAAAGGGACTGTACCAATTTGCACTCCCACCAGTAGTGCAGGAGTGTTCCCTTTACCCCACATCCTCTCCAGCATAAGTTTTCATCAGTGCTTTTGATCTTGGCCATTCTGACAGGTGTAAGATGGAATTTCAGAGTTGTTTTGATTTGCATTTTTCTGATGGCTAAGGATAGTGAGCATTTCCTTACGTGTCTTTCAGCATGAGATTCCTCTGTTGACTTCTTTTTATGTCTGAGTGAGTGTGTGTGTCTGTGTGTAAGACAAAGGGCAATGTCCTTCATCCTCCAAACATCAGTGCCTTTCCATCTTTGGCCTTTTATTTATTATTAGTGCATTTGTATCTGTGAATGTGTGTTTGTTTATATAAATGATTTGTGACTGTGTGACTGGGGGCGGGGGGCTGGGTGTGTGAATGCTTGCCACAGAGTGACAGAGGAATATTTTGAGAGTTTCTTTCTCTCCTTCCATTATGAGTTCTGGAGAACAAACTCAGAGTGTCCTGTCTCTTTCTTCCCTCTGGGTTTGGTTTGGTCCTAGGAATGGCTGAATGGTCACAGGGCCATGTGATACTGTCCTTATTCTCTGAGCTCTAATGCTGTAAGCAAGCTACAAGTAGCCAATTACCCAGAGAACAGTGTCTCACACCAGACAAAGGTCTTTTATGAGAAAGAAAATAGCCAGGAAGGGGCAGTGATGCCCCTCGTCTGGAAGTCCTCAAGACAAGGAGCATTCAGCTATATTTAATATAAAGACATATATCTAAGATGCCTCCTCTCACTAGATGCAAGGGGAGGTGGAAGACAAGGCCAGCCATGGACAAAGGGCACCGGGGACTTTGCTAGCCACTCATTCCCATCCAACACCTACAGATTAGGAAAATCTACCCAGGAAGATCATGGCACGTGGAGGTGTTTCTGACTTCTGTTTCCGTGATTTCGGGGAAAGAGGTGTAGTGATTAGCTGTGGGCCGGCTTCCCGCCACCCTGCTCCCAGCTACCGGCTAGCTTATACCCCAAAATAACAACACACAAATTGTATTCTTATAAACACTGCCTGGTCCATTATTTTCAGCCTCTTACTCACATCTTGCTTTAACCCATTTCTAATAATCTGTGTAGCACCACGAAGTGTGCTACACACTTCGTACGTTCTAGCGTACGTCCATCTTGGGCTGGAGCTTCATCGCGTCTGGTTGCAGAGACAGGGCAATTGTCTGAGCCATCTACCTCACTTCCTTCTTCCTGTTCTGTCTACTCCACCCACCTAAGGGCTGGCCAAGGCAGTTTCTTTATTAACAAATGAAATCAACAGATAGATAGAAGACACACCTACATCAAAGAGGTAACCTGGAACAGAGGCTAGCATAGCGTTTAGCTTGAAATCCCACCATCATTCTAGCTGGTGACCTGTTAGCCATTGGTTACCAATGCTGACCACCCTCTGAGAGACCTAAGAATCCACACAGCCCTTCATCCTACAGTAGGAGTCACAAGCAGCCCCTGTTTTTATTTTTGTTTGGAGTTTCCTTTTGAAATGGTGGTCTCACTCTGTGTTGGCTGTCCTATTCTGGAATTCATTATGCTGCCCAGGGTGACCTCAAACTGGAGATTGATCACCCCACTGCAGACTCTAAAATTCTGGGTGTGTCCTACTGCTCCTGGCTCATGTCATTCATGATTTCAGATATAATGATATGTGCACTGGTCTTCTCATATCAACAGGAGTATTTTAATACTAATGGCTGTTGGGTGTCAGTGTCAGAGACAGCTCCAGTTGATGCTAAAGGGCCCTTCTTAAAGAAGAGGCAGTGTGGACTGGAGACCAGAGTCACAGGCTACCCAGGTAGGAAGAATTGGGGGGTGTACTTTTAGAGTGGTCCATGGGCCTGAAAAAGGACCAGGTGCTATCCCCAGGCCTGCCACACCACACAGGCTTGGTTACATTATCACTCACTGACCACACCCAAATGCCTTCCAGCTCAGGCTATCTGTACCTTTCTACCAGGAAAAGCTGGGTCCTGCCAAGGGTGGCCAAGTACAGGAGTCCAGCTTGGTTCTCTTGACATTGTGAGCAGCCTGGGATCCCTGCCGTCACAGGCAGCACAGCCAGCCCCTCTTGTAGTTTCTGTTCTCTGTTGTAAGGAAGATGAAGTTCCCACAGGTGGCAGCTGAGCTCTCATGACCTGGCAGTTTCTGAACCTCCATGGACCCCAAGGTGTTACCATGACCCGATTTCCTAGTTCACAGATACCATTGCTTCTTTTAAAATAATGTTTAAAACAGCAACAACCATGAAGCTGGTAAATGCACTTTAAATGTCTAGTATGGTAGACTCCATCTCCAAAGGTAAAGAGAGCAATAGTGGAAGACATGCACTGTCGACCTCTGCTGTGTGCACATACTTGTGCATGCACTTGTACACACACTACACATAAAAAATGTGAAAAGATCACCAGGTGGTGGTGGTGGTGCACCCTTTCATCCCAGCACTCAGGAGGCAGAGGCAGGTGGATCTTTATGAGTTCAAGGCCAGTCTGGTCTACAGAGAAACTTCCAGGACAGACTCCAAAACTACAGAGAAACCCTGTCTCAAAAAAACAAAACAAAACAAAACAAAAAACCCAAAGTGAAAAGATCATAATACATAGAGTTTGGGGGCTTATACCTCCACCTCATTCCAGTCCTGATGAGACAGAAGCAGGAGGATCAAAAGTTCAAGAGATCCCTCAACAATGTGATGAGTTTGAGGCCAGCCTCAAACAATAACAAAATAACAAAACAGTAACAACAACAACAACAAAAACCATAATAAACTAGGCAATGCATGTCCATAATCCCAGCACTTGGGAGGGTTAGACAGGAGGACTGCTGTGAGTTCAAGATCAGTTAGGCTCTGGAGTGATTCTCTGCTTCAAACAAACACAACATCGAAAGCCACCAGCTATCCCTCTGTGACTGAGATCATCCCTGCTTAAGTGACTGTTTACACAAGCCTGCTTCGCCAATGACTCATGCTACCTCTCAGCCTCTGTCAGCCAATGATTTGCAATTTGTGGAGGCCCCAGTTTGGGGAAGCCCAGGCTGTCTGTGTGGACGTGATTATAAACAGGAATAGGCCAATTCTCATTCTAGTTCCAGCTCTGGAGCCTGGAGAAACAAGGGCACAGGAAATACTCCCAAATGTCACAATCAAGTCTCCCTTAGGCTGGGCCACAGGCAAAGATGATGGCACTTGTGACTTGGGCTGTGGTGGAGAGGACATAGCTATCAAGGAATTTTCTCTGCAGATGTGCCCTTGGGGATTTAGGATGGAGTAGGGAGTGGAAGGACTGAGCTGACCCTCATGCAGAGCAGGACTGGGCATGTTGTTCAGAGCGAAAGAAGCCTAGCTTCAGTGGCTTCAAGCTGTGTGCAAGTCTCCCCAGGATGGGGTGGCCATGTCCTGTACAGAGTGATCTACGTGGGCAACACTGGGTCTCAGCTCCACTGTGGCTCTGCTGGCTGGAAAGGGAGAGCAGATTGGGTGCTAACTACATGGGAGCCCCAGCTCCATTCTTAGGAGCCAGGGAAGGGTCTCAGTGGACAGCATGGGGTTTTACTCTGCGCATAGACCTTCCTATTATATATATGTATATATATATAATATATATATTAATATATGCCAGACATATAGTCAGTGTCTAGGAGACTTCTAGGACAAAGTGGCTGCCAGCCTTCTGTAGGAGGACATGGGGCTCAGAAACTTGCCACAGGCTCTCTCAGGGTCACAACTGGCTACATATTCCTAAACACAAAAGCTTAAGCAGACTAGATGGTTTGGGGATGAAGGGCAGGAACATGTACCACTATGCAATTCTGTTTACCCAAATGTAAGAATGACACTTTCTTTAGAACAGAGATGGTTCCCTGGGGCCTATCGAGTGTCTGTGAGAGACTCCATAAGGAGAGGTGAGCCTTAACCTAGAGATAAGAGCTCTGCCCAGCCAACTCAAACAAAGTCAAGGGTGTCAGAGGAGGCTATAGGGTACATTGCCTTGGCCTGGTCCCGAATGGTCACACTTTAGAAATATCAGTGGCATGAGGACAGATGCCACTGTGTCACAGAGAAAGGCAATGCAGTTCTTAGGAGAGCCAAGTCCCTGTACATCCCCTCGTGAAATCTACTGACAGCCCTATGACTCCTGGGGGAGGGAGGTCCTAAGCACGGGGTGTCTAACCCTTGTGTCCTCCTCTGTCCCAGTGTAGAATTGGTACTGATGTGAGCAAAGGAAAAACCTGGTGGTGACTTGAGCAGCTGGACCCTGGGATAGCTTCCTTATGGGAATCCAGAAGACCCATCAGGTACTGTATACTAACTGTGTTTATGGCCCTGTCTGTGTGCATACTTGCTAGTGTACGCACATATAAAGAATGATTAAAGGAAAATATATGTAAATTTAGGCTGCAGTTATTGGACACAAATGAAAACCCCAACCAAGTATGCCTATAATCCCAGCATTCTGAAGGTAGAGGCAGGAGGATTAGGAGTTCAAAGCCAGCTACAGCTATATAATGAGTTAAAGGCCAGCCTAGGCTACATGAAACCCTATGTCAAAAAAAAACCTAGAATGTAATCCAAAATAAAACTCACAAAAAATAGCTATATATAAAGCCTTAGTTCAGTTCCTCACAATGGTATGAAATTAGTTTATAGTTAGAAAATATGAATCTGGTGTAAACTGAAGTTGAAATGGTTACATTAGTGAGACAGACATTTTCCAGCTCCAGTTATTCAGATTTTACCCTGAACTGGATCTGCCGCCAGGTGGGCCAGTCTAAATTATACCTATGACCAGAAGTGACCCAGGAGACACACTTATATTCTAGGGCCTCTCCTCCATGACTGTAATGAGCCTACCATTCCCAGCATAGAGATCAAGGTGAAGGCTGCTACAGAAGCCAGACTGTGCCCAGGTCCCACTGGCACTCCTCTTGGAGAGGCTGGAGGGAATCCTAAGACACAGCCAGGCTGGCCGTGGGGCTCTGTGGATGGATCTGGAAATGCATTTGTGAATGGTGGATAGAGGCATAGGCTGAGGGTGGGGCAATAAGTGGCTGAATGATACATGGTGAGCGAGGCTTCTGAAAGAGCCCATGGGGACCACAGAGGACTGGCTCTGGGCACTGCCCTGGTTTAGATGTGTTCAGCCCTGCTGGACCCTGCTTAGTTGAGTCCATTAGACAACCATGGCTCAGCACCTCTTGTGTGGGAGTGGTGAGCACCCTGCCTGAGCCAGCAGCCTCATCATCAGTCCACCCTACTCGTTCTCTTAGACAAGCCTCACCCCAGCCCTGTGACCAGACTCTTTTGTGGTTTGGCCTCTTGGCAGAAGCTCCTGTATGGCCTTCCATCCCCAAATACTGAACTTTGCCTTGGAATCGGTCAGTTTCCCCAGAGACCTTTCACTGGGCATAGAGTGTGTCTCTTTCACAGTCCTGCTCGCACCACCTTTCTTTGAGTGGCTGTGCATACTTCCCTCAACATCCCAGAGACCCTCACATCCTATCCAGGTGCTGTGGGCGAGCCTGAACCTCCAGCCCTCGCTTCTTGTGCTGGTTGCCAAGGGCAGGCTCTCTGTCTCGAAGGGAAACAGATACTCAGCATCAGATACTTTTGATTGCACTTGGTTAGTCCCAGGACCCACAGTGCTTACTTAAGGACATTTCCTTGACCTTCCCAGGCTTCTCAGATGACTTCCAGCCATCATGTGCTTGCATTTTTCGGGGCCTACACCTGGGTCCTGCGATGCAGTTTCATCTGCTTTGTGGAGGTTGCTGGAGCCACAGGCTAACCAGGACAGCTTGGGGAGTGATTCGGAAAGTCTCTGGGTTCCCTTCCAACATGTAAAGTTCTGGTCTTAAGACAGCTGGGAATTTGTCTGTCATTTATGCCAACAGTGAACAATTAATTTTCCAGCAGTCCCAGGCCTCAGCCTGTCTGTGTTTTCTTCTCTGATTTGTGGATGTCTAAAACAGGGAAAGGTAACATCCAAATACGGCCATTGGGGTGTGATTCAGGGTCAATTGAAACAACAGATAAAAGTGGAGTCACAGTAGCTGTGGCAGAGGCCAGAATGATCCTTGGCCATAGCACAGTTCTGTATGAAACACTGGGGTTCACTTCCGGGGCCTGTTGAACATTAGGTAAATATCTAACTCTGAGCAACAGTCCAACCCCTGGAGAAAACAGCTTTGTGTTGGCTGAAGCCTTGGAACCCCGCCCCTCCTGGTGTCAGGTACTGGCTGGTAGTTGTAGGGGTCTACTTTCTGCCCAGATCCTACAGTGATGATCTTGGCTGCATGCAGGCTTTGTGGGAATGGTTCATTTCCCATTCAGTTAGCAAGCTAAGCAGCCTGCTGATGGCAGGACTAGGGAAAGGGAGGCAGGAATTTCAGTCTCTGCACACAGCACTGAACACAGTGACTCATTCTCCCCTGTCATGAGGCAGTGAGGCAGGATGAGCCTGGCTTTTGAGGTCCATGGCCTCCCAGCCTTTGCTCTGTCTCAGATTCTCATTCTGCTGGGTTGTACCATGCGGGGTCTGTGCCTCAGCTCAGGCTTTGGAAACAAATCCCACAGACCAAGGGTTCAAATAACAGAAATTACCCTCCTATGGTTATAGAGGCTTCATGTCCAAACTGAAGAGTTCCTGGCAACACCCTGGTGAGGGCATTCTTCCTGGCTTGCAGGTGGCCCCTCCTCTGTGTCTCCATGTAGTGTGAAGGGAGGAGGGACAGTGTCTGTCTCTGAAAAGGGCTCAGATTGCTATGTGAAAGCCCCCCCTAGGACTGATTTGGCCCTAGTTACCTCCCAGAGGTCTCACCTCCTAATCCCAGCATCTTGGGGTCTGAGCATGGAAATTCAGCAGATGACACAAACATTCCACCTATGATATCCAGCAGGGAGGACTACAGCTTTGTGTCACATGTGATATGATGAGCCACATGTGACCTCTTGGCACTTGAAATATAGCCAGTCTGTACTTCAGTCTGCTATGGTGTGTAAAGTATACGCCAAATCCCACAGGTTTAGAATAAAAACGAATGAGCAACATCTAGTATGTGATTGGAAACACTTAAATTATCTGCTGAGACAATACTTGGGATATCCTAGGTCAAATAAAACATAGTATTAAGACTAACTTTGCCTGCATGGTGGCCCAGGCTTTTAATCCCAGCACTTGGGAGGCAGAGGCAGGAGGATCTCTGTGAGTTCAAGGCCAGCCTGGTCTACAATAGCTAGTTCCAGGTCAGGCTCCAAAGCTACAGAGAAATCCTGTCTCGAAAAAAAAAAAAAAGAAAGAAAGAAAGAAAGAAAGAAAGAAAAAAAGAAAGAAAGAAAGAGAAAATAAAATATTTCTTAGACAATTTCAACTCACATGGTCATTAATGTATCTGTGTTTTATTGCATATATTTTTAGTAAACAACAAATTAAAAATTACATATTTTGATATACATGTAGATGATGTAGTGATTATTAACTAATGTTAACTAATGAAATACTGTAATCACCGTGTATGCATATATGTATATGTCCACCTGTGTATATATGTGCATGTTGCCCATGTATGTATGTAACCTACATCATGCTCTGAGCATATTTCTGCTATGTAATATAATACAGCCATGTGCCACATAGCAACAGAATGGTTACTAGAGAATAGCGCATGTTATGGTCGCCCCATAAGATGGCATTTCCTGGTGACACTGGACCTTTCTTAACTTGTATAAGCAATTCAGAATGAAGGTTTGGAACCAGCTGGCCATGCACAAAGCAGGCAGCTGAGATGTTCAGATCTTCAAGTCCAGTAATGCAGTGTAGACTCCAGGGGACCCCCATCTAGCTCTGTCTCCCAAGAAGTTTCCAACTAGCAATCTGTGTCACACGCTGAAGACATCCCACAGGTGTTTTCCACCTTGCTCACCAGCCTGTTCCACTTCCTGACCCAGGCTGGCAGGCCAAAAATAGCTGAGGTTTGCAGCCACAGAAAGAGGTGGATCTGGGCTGATGGGGTGGCACCACTGTGGCCTGGAACATCCCGCCTCTTGGCCTGGGGCCAGCTGGAGACACCAGGCAAGGAGCTCAGCCAGCGGGCCATCATTAGCCTTGTTGGGAATTTTAAGATCTGCCCAATAGCAGCCTAGGAGTGGCAGGTACACCCAGAGACCCTCCCATGGAGCCATGAAGAATATTCCTCTCTGCAGTCCTCAAATACCTATACTGATTCCGGTGATATTTGGGGGAAACCAGTGTCTCCTGCACAGAGTTGTGTTTATTGTCTGTTTGTTTTATTCTCTTTGCTCAGCAGGTGGCATTTTTGTTCAGAGATTGTACTGTTAGTCGTCTGTGTTCATGGATCATGACATATTAATCATGCAAATTAGGATATTATTAATGAGGGAAAAATTAATTCTGACCCTGCGGCAGGGTTTGCTGTCACAGCTCTGTTAATGCCCTCTCGTCTCAAATGCCATCAGCAGATTCTCCCAGCTGCTGCAAGTTGGCACACTGACATGGAGGGCAAAGGGAGTGACTCCAACCCCAGGCAGCTTCCCTCTTCAGGGTCAGTGTCGCAAGCACACATTTACTTGAGAGCTCGTGTTTTCAGGCGGGATTGCAAAATCTGACCTGCTTCCCACCATGTAAACAGCCTTTGGGGACCAGCTTTATCCTTCCATGCCCTCTAGGAAAGCCCACTGAATATGGTAACACCCCCTGTGCCCGACCTAGACCAGTGTGGCGGTGTGGAGGAGCTTCCGTGACTTTGGTGACTTCTAAGTCCCGGCTCCAGGTTTCTAAATGCTTCTTGCATACTTGCAGACGGCATGTGAGCCCCTCTGCCAGGGCCTCCTCCTCACATTCATCCGTTATCTTGAGATCTACTCTTTAATTAAACACAGCCTGTGGTCACTTTCCCTCCCTGCCCTCTGGATGACCCCGACCCCTCCCAGCACCTCCTGCTGCTCAGAGATCTGCCTTCCTCCTCCTCTCTGATTTCTACTCCTTGAGCCAAGTTCAGAAACAGGATGTTTTTGTGAACTTGGATGTGTCTCCCAAGTGCAGAATAGCAACACCCCTTGGAAAGACTGCCATTCTGGAAAGCTGGCTGAGTCACCCCATATACTGTCACAAGACTGGGCTGAACCAAGAGAAGTGGGCAGCTGGACAGACCCAGCACTGCTGGCTTAATGCCAGGACCACGTGGGGGTAAGGAAATCTGGAGGGTGTCTGACCACTAGGAGCCCTATTGGGACAAAGGTCTGCTGGCCTGTGGTCACTTGCAGACCAGAGTACAGTGTTTGTTCTCCAGTGTCCAAGTCAGCTCCTGGAAGATCAACTAACTTCCCTACTACCCAGGGGCCAGCGTAGAAGAGAATGGACCCGGATGTTTCAAGTTTGCTTTGCTGAACCCCACTTCCTGGAGACCCTGCCCTCTTCACTGATGGTTCTCAAGATTTCTGTTGCTGCCATTGCTTGCCTAAGTACCTGGGCTCCAGCCCTTGACCTCCCTCTGTGGAAACCCTGGAGAGTCTTCCTTTCCTCTAAGTATCCCCATCTGTGTCCCCACCCACTTCCCTTTCCACACCCCCTCCTTCTGTGCTACCTGCTTAGCAGTAGGTGTGGGAAGAGGTGGAGTCAGGGGTGATTGACCTGACCCAGTCTGAGAAAATGAATGATGATTGGGAAATTCAGGGAGCTGCCTAGTCCTGCAAACAGAGCAGCATCAACACCATTTATGACCATCTCACTTGTAGCTACAAGAGGGATGGGCCCAGTTTCAAAGGTTTGGCCTATTGAGGTCCTGAATGAGGACAGTCTTAGACCTCCCCACGCTATAGTGATTGCTGATGTACCTTGGCATGCAGATGACATTTCTCCATCTTTTTTATCCTTTCCTTGTACATCCTCTTTCTCTTCACTTGGTGTCTTGTTGTAAGGACAGGACACAGAATTAGGGCCATGTCTTCCTTCTGGGTGGCCTCCCTGCAGCTTCTTACACCTGTAACAGCCTCTTACTAAGGTCACCTTTCTGGGTACTGAAGGTTAAGACTATGCCATGTGAACTTTATGGGTATCAGAATTCACCCCATAAGAGGAGCAAAGGCCATAGAGGGGGATGGACCTGGTGCTGGGACCCTGAGTACTCTGATAGTGGCTCCTGTCCCTGCCAATGGCAGGCCCCATCAGTGCAGAGTCTGGAGCTATGGTTGTAGAACACTCTTCTCAGGTCTGTGGGGACTCTGGTCCCCCAGCACCCTCTCTGTACTTATGATGAGTTAAGAATAGGGGTGGTCAGCTCAGCCTTCTTGAGGAACCAGGAGGCCTTGACGGGCCCATTGATTTGTTATGCAAGTCGAAGTAACCCTATCCAACACCTTTATCTGAGTGACACCTGGGGACAGCGTCCCTTCAGAGAGCTCATCCCAGTGTCCACACAGTGACCGCACCTACGGTATCTTGTGAGC